>NW_027256887.1:27261365-28576365 GCF_029215685.1 Pituophis catenifer annectens
CGCTGCACTCCCACTTTTTCTTTCTTTTTTCTCTCCCCCTCCTCTCCCCTCCCCGCTAGGAAATTAGCAAGTGAAAATTAGTCTCCTTACTACACATACACAGGCACGCAAAGCGCACACACCTAAGTACACACCGAAGCGTGACCCTGAGAAACAAGTCGTGATCTGAGATAACAGCAAGGTGAGAGGAGGAGCAACCAGGGGAAGAAAGGAAGGAAAATAAAGAGGAAGGGGAGAATCCTTAGGCTGCAGAGAAAAAGACGAAGGGGGGGGGGGGGGGCAGGGACGTAAAAACAAACATTTCAGCAAAGGCTGACAGATATTCTCCTACATAGGAGGAGGTTTGGATAGCTAGCTGGAGAGAACAGGCTTCTGCTGCAGGACCTTCCCGAAGACATCAAAGACCCAATTAACTCTGTCCCAAATTGCGTGGCCCGCTTTAACACGCGGAGGCTGTTGAGGGCAGCAGAGGCTCGCGGCGTAGCTATCCCTTAGCAATCCCCTTACACGTTCGCTTCTCTTTCCCTTTCTTTCACCCCCTCCGCCACCGCCACCCCCTTTTTCTCTTTCAGTTCTTGAATGTGTACCCCTTCTTTTCGACTTCCAGTCTCTTAAAAGGAATTTAAATAGGCTTTGACTCCCTCTCACCCGGCGAGTTGCAGACGGGTGGTTGGTGCCAAGAGCCTTTTGCTTTTTCGTCCGCCTCTTTCCCGCTTTACCCGTCGTGCAAGAGACACTTGCAGCGGCGCGCGGGAAACGGGGAACTTCTGTCCGGACCCTCTTTTTTAGACGCTTTTCTTTAATTTCGATGCTTTTTGGATAGTGTTAGTTTGTTCACATGACGGCAACGTCTTTGTTATTCAAGACAAAAGGAACTGTGTTTGGTTCTCAAAAGAAGCGGGATGTTCAACAAACTGCAAGGGCAGAGAGAGGGGAAGGGGGGGATCCCATCTTCGTTTCTGCCTTTACCCTTCCGGGCTTTCTCGCCCTCCCCGTCGTCCTAGCTCCCCTCCCCCCCTCGCCACACACTTTCAGTATCAAGGGTTTCGCGGCGCGAGCTTATAACAAACCACCCCCGTTTCCTTTGCATTATTTATTGATTGATTTAAGTGCCCTTCAACTCCCTAAATGTCGCCTATTTAATTACCGACAAATGCACGGAAACATTGACACAAACGTTTGTGAGGACAGAGATGAGATCCGAGCATATGAACAGCCCCCTACCCGACTGTCTCCCTAAGCATTTCCCACTTGAAGAGAGAACGAGGCTTCCAAGGATGCGCTTTTTACAAGAACTTAAATTATGCAAAAAGAAAAAAACCCAACCAGGCCTCTAAAACAAAGGAGGTTGTAAGCGGTTTCCTCTCACATCGTTCCAATAGATGGGGGAGCAATGTTTGCAGCAGGGCGGGTATTAGATTGTGCCCTCTCGGGTAATTTCGGTAGCTGCAAATGGGCGTAGCCAAAGATTTGGATACATAGGAATTCTAAGCAAAACCCTGAATAGTTTGCGCTTGAATAGATTGACTGCGCAGTCCGCAGATCTAACCAGAAGGGCGCGCGCAGGGTTGTAGTTTCACAGCGCCTTTCCCTCAGAAATAACTCCCACTTGTATTCAGTCGGGCTTTCTCGCGAATGGGTGGCTTTAAGATTGCAGACTAAGGAGGGCAACGCAATCCTGACAGTATTCAGAAGATCGGGAGTAAATCGTAAAGCAACAAATCCGCGGACGCTTACCTAAGAGCCAGAAGACGTGCAAAGAAATTGGGAGAATGTTTGGGGGTGGGAGGAACCTCAATGGGGTGGGCAATAATGACCCAGATTATGGGATGTCTCCATGCACTCGAAATGACTATCGTCACTTTCCCGAAGAAGGTATCGTCAAAAACCGGCGATGCGAAATACGTTTGGTTCAAAACTAAGAAATCGATTTCCCGGCTAATCCTGCCAGTTTTGCCTAAATCAGCCTCCTTTCCCTGCGCATGCCAGACGGACTCTTTGGTTCCACCTTGGCATCGGCTTTCACTTTTCTAGCTTTTTTTTCCCCTCGCTCGATTATGCCTTTTCCGACGAATTAACTGAAAAGAAGTCAACAAACATTCTGCAAATCTGTTTCTCTGTTTAAAACAATCATGTTTTCCGCAATTTTTGTTTTTAATAGCCTTTCCATGAGAATGATCGCTACCCCCCCCCCCCGACATATCTCTAAACTGTATTTTCACTCATTTCACTCTAGTAAGTTCATTTGCATGCATTTGCGAAATGTTGCCTTTTACCTAGGCTGGAAACTCCGAGGAGGGGGGGACGGTGACATATGTTGGAAATGTTATGCAAAGTAGGGTAGGCTGGATCAATTAGAGAATTATCTATTTATGAAAATGTGGAGCTATTTGTTAAGAGAGCGGGGGCATAATTATGACCTGTAATCTTGACAACTAGGAAGGGCTGATTGGATCATTTTATCGGTAGGGTTGCTGATATTCAAATCTTGAAAACGGGGAAATCAAGCTGCCGAAAGCACTGAATGGGCTGCTTAAAGAAAGAAACACCTCCCCTTCTCCCGTACTTCTCTTTTCCTAGCGGAGAAGAGAAATAAAAGGTTGAGGGAACGAAGGATTCCTTGAGTCCCCGAAGCAGATTCATTGGCAAAACGCCAGAGTTGCTCTTGTAAATTTCTTTGCCGGTTTCAGTGTCTTGAAGCTAGAAGTGAAAGTGCAGCGTGGGCGCTTGCTTGCGTTCATATTTTACTGTTCTTTTTGACAGGATTACCCGTTTTCTGTAGTCCGCCTTTGGTACATGGACCTGCCAGCCAGAGAAATTAATACCTTGAGTGACTGTGTTTTAATTAAGCAATTTCATGCAAATTACAAATTTTAGATTGCCAAATAATATATTGCACAAAATTGTAGACTGGCTGATCTGATATGCATGGCATATTACTCTTCCAGGCGCTGTGCATACATGGGGAAATGAACAAAAATGCTAATTTCCAATCCACTATGCAAACGGTAAAAGATGCCTATTTAGATACATATGCTTTTCTTAGAAAAGGTAAACAGTTCTTTAATTTAATATAGCTGACACTTGAAGATTTTTTGTGTGTGCGTCTTTGGAACAGGTTTTTTTTAACTGAACAATGAGAATCCAATAGAAAGCATCTTGTTAATGGTGACTAATAAAAACTAATATTGCATGAAGTATAATGATATTAAACCTTGTAACTGGTACATAAAGCAAGATCATTCCTACTGTTGCTCTATCAATATGCTCACATATTAAATACATATTTCTGGTTGGGAGGAAAAAAATAACCCGCTCTATCTAGCAGGACAATTAACAGGGGCTTTATAAAACTGCAAAGAGGAGCAAAGAAAAAGGGAGGATGCAAATTATAAACTATGTAGTACTTCAGCAATAATACAAAATATGGGTAACTTGTACTATCTCTTTTCTGGGCAGAAATGTGCATAATAATGTTTAGCAATAGAAATGGCCATCACGTTTTTTAATCCATTATCATTTTTTTTCCTAATTTTGACAACAAAAATATTAAATCTGTGGAAATTGTAATTTAAATGTGTCCATATGCACTTGGATATGATGAGTATGCAGGTTGGTTAATATGAATCAGACTATTTAGTGAAGTTATACTTGTGAATGACTGTTTACAGATAGAATTCATATTTACATGGCTCAAGTGGTCATATATACAGATTCACAACTACATGGAGTTATTCAGCACTAAGAACCAGCTTTCAGACTGTATTTCTAATTTTATGTCCTGTACATAAAATCTCATTAATTCCATGATGATTATGTCAAAGTAAACATTTTATTTAGCAGTATTTGCAAAGATAAACATTGATACAGATTAGTAGACTTCATTTTTATGGTCAAGATAAAAGGAATTATTTTACTTTAGCATAGGTTCCCAGATTTCTGTGGATTGCACCCAGGATTTTTATTTCAAAAGCAAATCAAGAGGGCATATTGCATATTTATATTTTTCAGTTTAGGATAGCGACCCCAAATAGTTAACTACATTATAATAATCCAGTGTGTTTATGTGAATTAAATCCCAATAAAATAAATTTAAAAATTACTATAATAAATAGTAGTCTATCCACACCTTATTCTTATCCTAGAGTTTAAGGCTATTTGTGTTATTTTGCCAAATGCTGTTCAACCCTTGGAAGCAGCAGTGTTTGATTGATTTATTGTATCCATTCCCTACCATGTACTTATTCCTTTAATCAAGGTCTGGTATATTCCTAAAACTAACTTCTTTCCTTCATGCCTTGGAGCAGGGGTGTCAAACTCTTGTCATCATGTGACTTATCGTGACTTTTTTCCCCTTTGCTAAACTGGGGGTGGACATGGCCAGCACGTGACATATCTGGCCCACAGATCACGAGTTTGATACCTCTGCCTTGGAGGGTCATAATATTTTACCAACTTTTTTTCATATTTTTTTCATATTATTGCAATTCACCTCTAAGTAGGAAATGCAAAAAGCTTCTTATGAAAGAAAGATCCCTGACATTCCTTTAGCTTGGACATAAGGCATCCCCGTACTTACCTAGGATCTCTCAATCAAGAACACTTGATTTAAGGAAGGACAAGGTGTACTGATCATCATTCATTTGAAACATCGCTGCTTGTTTCTTAACAATAAGTTCTCATGGACCATGTAGATTTCTGCAGAAGGGTGCCTAGAATGATACTGTCAGGCTACAAAAGTTAACATGTCAAAATGAACTATAAAGCCTTGTAACAAGAGAAAGATGAATGTCCAGATGAAGAGAAGTATAGCCAAGTTCAAGTAAGTTCTTGAACAAAGGAGATGAACATATGATATTAATTATTTTGAGAACTAAAGTTTCCAAGAGGAATACAAGACCTATTTACTGAGAAATATACCAGGCATTTCAGCTTCTGCTATTAGAAATGGATTGAATTTTATAGCTAATGTATCTCATGAAAAAAAGTATCAGGAGGGAGTTTTTCTATAATAGGGTGGTTTGACTGTAGAATTGTAGACTGTTATTGTGGAAACTATTAGCCCACAACTTAGAGATTCAATCAGGAAACTACTAAAGTGAATGGAGTGTTCAGCTTTAATAATTTGCTTTTCTCTTTAATAACTGCTTACCCTTTTAGTCTGCTAAAATAAAATCTCTTGGAAAGATCATCTAGGACTTTATAGATACACTACACAATTAATCTGGTCACAAATTTAGCATCTTCAAGTATAATGCCTGCAATTATTTCTGAAAGTTTCTGTGTTCATGTACTCTTTATCTGTGTATGTATTTTGTCTCTCAGTCCAAAAGCAAGAGCACTTCATCAGCAAAACGAAAAGAAAAACACAAAAGAGAAGACACTGAATTTGTCTTACTATTTGCCATATTACTATAACTCCTTGTGTTGTAGAACTAAATGATGGGCTTGCAGTATTATTTTGGAACAAAAATAAAATGACTGCAGGTGCCATTTAGCCTTTCTATATCACATAAGAAGGTAATAGGCTACTCTATATACACTCATAATTGCTCATACCTGTATGTGTTTTCTTGTAACAATAGTCCTTAAATGGAATCAGTACTTGCCGTGTAAAAAGTATAATCTGCAATCCTATACCCAAATACTAGGGAATATGTCCCTTTGAATCCAACAGGACTTGGCTTTTAATTTCATATATTTAGGATTTCACCATATGAGGCATAATAAACATGTTATGACTTCCAGAATGATAATCATCTTACTGTATATCAACAAGGATTCATGTGGGTTTATTAGACTTTTTGTGAGTTGCAACCAATTTATTCTATCCAACACATGAACATACATAAAAAACTGCACCTTTTGAATGCTGGAACGGATCTTCCAATGAAAAGATCTGCTTCCAAAATTCAGACTTTGCAGGTGGGTTGAACAGCAAAAGCCTGGAGAACCACTGGATGGAAGTGAAGAGCCAATGATTTGTAACCCAGAAAATGGTAGCCCTAGTTTTAAAGCAATAAGATGAAGGAAAATGAGAAATACTATGAGAACCACATAGAAACTCAGGCTAGAGAAACTGATTCAATTTAGACAAAAGTTAAATGAAGTTTGGATCCCGTATAGATAATGTTCAGCATGCCAAAGAAAAAACTCATCTGCAAATTTTTATAAAGATAAGTAAGAATTGTGCTTCTAAAACTGTCCTCCCTGTCTTAAAGTTTATTTTACTTTGAAATACTTTAATCTTTAATTTCAATATACATCCTCTGGAGCAAAAAATAGAATCTCTCCAAAATAAGCAGTATAAGAATTGTTCTTTTGCCTAGATACTTCTCAAATAGATATTTTGAGAGAAAAGTTTAGAAGCTGTAAGAGCAAAGGAACATGGTCATAGGAAATAACTGATTTTGCATAACAGCTTTCTAGAGTTAAGTCTTAGCACTAACTATAAATTGAAGTCCAAATAGTTGACCTTTTAAGTACTTCATATTCATGCTCAGACTGACAGCATAGAAGGCTATCACTTCCATATACATTGAGTAAAGAAGCATTGAAAAAGACAACTGCTTTTAACTTAGATAATAATAATAATAATAATAATAATAATAATAATAATAATAATAATAATTTTATTTCTATACCGCCCTTCTCCCGAAGGACTCAGGGCGGTGTACAGCCAATTTAAAAACACAAGACACAACAATAATTAAAAATTAAAATAATTAAATAAATTTGGCCGATTTAAAACCCCAAAAATTTAAAATACCCCAATTTAAAATTATTAAGTCGATAGCCCGGCCTGGCGGAACAACAGGGTCTTCAATGCGCAACGAAACACCCGGAGGTCGGAGATCTTGCGTATTTCCGGGGGCAGTTCATTCCACAGGGCTGGGGCTCCCACAGAGAAGGCCCTCCCCCTTGGTGTCGCCAGCCGACATAACTTGGCTGATGGCACCCTGAGGAGACCCTCTCTGTGGGAGCGGACTGGTCGGTGGGAGGCTATTGGTGGCAGAAGACGGTCTCGAAGGTACCCGGGTCCTATGCCATGGAGCGCTTTAAAGGTGGTAACCAACACCTTGAATCGCACCCGGAAGACCACTGGGAGCCAGTGCAGCTCGCGCAGGAGGGGTGTCACACGGGCACAACGGGTTGCGCCCATAACCACCCGCGCGGCCGCATTCTGGACCAGTTGGAGCCTCCGAGTGCTCTTCAAGGGGAGCCCCATGTAGAGAGCATTACAATAGTCCAGCCGGGAGGTGACAAGGGCATGAGTGACTGTGCGCAAGGCGTCCCGGTCCAGAAAGGGCTGCAACTGGCGGATCAGGCGAACCTGATAAAAGGCCCCCCTGGCCACGGCCGTCATATGCTCTTCTAAAGACAGCCGTGCATCCAGGAGGACACCCAGATTGCGAGCCCTCTCTGTGGGGGGCAAAGATTCACCCCCAATAGTCAGCGATGGCACCTGCTGACTATATCGGGACGCCGGCAGCCACAGCCACTCGGTCTTGGACGGGTTGAGTCTGAGCCTGTTCCTCCCCATCCAGACCTGCACGGCCTCCAGGCAGCGAGACATCACAGCAAGGGCATCGTTGGGGTGGTCTGGGGTGGAAATGTACAGCTGAGTATCATCAGCGTACAGATGACACTTCACCCCAAAACCACGGATGATCTCACCCAGTGGCTTCACATAAATGTTGAACAGAAGGGGCGAGAGGACCGACCCTTGTGGCACTCCCCATGCGAGATGCCTCGAGGTCGACCTCTGCCCCCCTGCCAACACGAACTGCGAGCGGTCAGAGAGGAAGGAGAACCACCGCAGAACGGTGCCCCCTATTCCTAACCCTCTTAACCGCCGCAGCATGATACCATGGTCGATGGTATCAAAAGCCGCTGAGAGATCTAATAGGACTAGGACAGAGGAGCAACCCCTGTCCCGAGCCCTCCAGAGATCATCCACCAACGCGACCAATGCCGTTTCTGTGAAGAATGTGCTGGGTGAATCGGTCATCTGTTTTATATGGGAGAAGTAAAGATAAAGGTACCTTTCAGAATGCCCTATGTTTTTTTATGGATAGTACTTTTAAATCCGAGTGTAGATTTTCATATGCAAAAGTTATTATACTGGAAAACCAAGTTTAGTTATGCTTTTGCTTGCATGTGTATAGAGTCTATGTCATCATCAGCAATATCTTATAAATAGGGTCACTTTCAAAGTTTTTCCATGGACCTATATCAAACGATGTCAAGTCTTTTTTTCACTCTCATAGATTGGATTACAGAACCTGGCTCTATTCTTCATGGTAGAGTTCTGCAGGAGATGCACAATTAAAATTATTGTGAACCAAATAGTTCCACCCATTCATATTGAACTCCTTTAAAAAACTGCATAGTTATCTGGGTTTTAAATACAGTTCATTAATATTACTAGTTTAATTTTACTGCAGAACTTCACTCACAGCATTTATTTTGGTGTCTGTGATTGCATGGACAAGCAGTCTTGATCATTATAATGAAGTATTGCAGTGTTTGTGACAATGTCAGAGATTTGCAAATGAAGAAAACAGCAATGTTTTATTCCCTGGAGTCATTAAGTAACAGCAAACAGTATTTTCTGAAATATTTCATAATTGTTTCTTCTTCTTTTGTAGCTACTAGATTCATGATTTGAACAGATGCCATAGTGTCAACTTTCCCTCATCAAATCTTAAAATGCTTTTGAGAATAATGTTTTATTTCATTAGTCAGCCAGTTCTAGTATTGTTTCTCCTTGGTCTTTGACACAGCAAATATTTACAATACCTTCATTTAACTGATCACCTTATTAACCGTGAAAAACTTTCCCCGAGAAACATTGTCCTGCAGTTTATCTCAAAGTGCATTATAAATTGGAAAATTATGGCACATCCACCTGTCCCTTGCCTATCTCCAAAGAGAAATACACTTTTAGTATAACGCAGGCTATGTTTTCTGAAATTACCTTAAGATTTTGAACAAAGCACTTATATACTTCGTAGAAAACCTCTAAGTAATCTCACAGCACACATTTATTTGAGGTAACATGTAAACATGTATGGCTTACTTATGAGTCATGTATTTAGGATTGCCAACTTGCCTTCATTCATAGATGTGCTTCATTGAACAGAAGCACTGCTGATCACGAAAACTCATCAAAAAATGGCTCAAAATGCTGCACAACATTGGAAAAATTATCTTGAAGTTATCTTGAAACAGCAATTAATATTGCTAATTAATTAATTAAGATGAGACTTTGAAATGTTGAGTCCTTAAAAGACTAAAATCAAGAGTATGTATACATAAAAATGGAAATACTTGTATAAAAACCTGGACAAGGAACAATAAAGGATCTGACAGCGTGTAGTTCATAATAGGACTACATAATAGGAGTGCTACAATCCACAGTTTATAGTTGACCACCTTAAAAGAATATACAAGGATGTTTTATTTAGATATACATACAAAGTAGTTTTTGTTTTTATTAATATATTGAGAAAATAAGGACTTATTTATTTATAGTTATTTAAGGCTTAACAACCTATAACATGACCCCTACATAAACAAAAGATGATTACGAAAAAGATGGAAGCTTTTTTTGTATTACAATGCAGCAACAGTTTGCACCATTAAATTAATGTAGTGTTTCTCAACCATGGCAACTATAAGATGCATTGACTTCAACTCCCAGAATTCCCCAGCTAGCATGGGTTAATGTGTTGTCTCCAAATGTGAGCCCCACTGGATTAATGTGTCATCTCCAAAACATAATTTTCAGGAATGATCATAGCCATAAAAACTTATTCATAATTGCAATTATGGGAAATTCTGAAGTTACAAAATTAATATCCAGTGTAGAGGATTCTGGCCCAGTTCTTCACCTGGGGGTCTTTGGATATATTTCAATGGGTCTGGAAACCTGGGTGGAAAAAACAGTTACAACCTTACTTCTCTAGCCTCTGGAATATAGCTTTCTGTTCTATTTATGTAGGTAACAAAGAAATGTATGGCCTCTAGAATACAAAAAATGTTTGTTAACTATTTAAGAATCACATAATTGTATTTCAGTAATACTTCGTAATACTATATATTTTAAGTTAAGCATTTAAATACATTTTTCTGAGAAAGGATCTGTAGGTTTTACCAGGCCAAAGGGCTATGGTTCAGTGGGGCTTACTCCGGATCAGCATAGAGTAATTTAGAGTAATACAGCTAAAATGTTATCTCACTATTCTGTACTAATTTTATATACGTGTGTACACTGTATGGGCATCCACAGAACTTTGTTACTTTAAACAAAATGACAAAATAGGGTTACACCCTTTTGTACATAAGCATGATGTCAGGATGTATGTGTAGAAGGGGTGGCATTTGCATTATGATATTTTCATCATGTTCCCTACCTTGTTCCCATCTTGCACACACCCATACATCAATACTGGCAGTTATGGACAAACTGTTTCAAAAGAACAGTATTTCTCAAACTATTTTAAGATGTGTGGGTTTCAGCTTCCAGCATTCCCTAACCAGAATCAATATACCTTAAAATTGTCAAGATTGAGAAACACTGCTGTAGAATGCCAGGAGCTCCAAACTACAGCTATAAAAGCCCTGCCTAATTTCCTGATAGGCTCAGTAGTTATTACTTGGATTAATTTCTAAATCTTCCAACAAGGAGTAGAAATCCTAATAGCCTTTGTGGCTATGCTGCAGTGTGAACTGGTTTTGGGAATGGTTGTAGGACAAGATGGAAAAAGAATGAATGCCAGTGCTATACAGTATTTTTCTGTACAGACAACTTATCCAGTAGTTATTTAAATTGTTCAACTTCAGATAGGTTACACTGAAAAGTAGAAGATTCTCATGTCAAGGGACTCAGCAATAATCAATTTCTTCATACAGAAAATAAGTTCAGCAACCAAAGGTCTCAAAACCAAGCCTATACCTAGAAGAATAAATTGGAGTATATATTTACAGAAGAACAGCTGAAAGTGTTTCCTCTTATCACCACCCATACCATTAATTTGTGGATTTTGCAACAGTATATGCTTCACATAAGGGATGCCATTTATTGCTGCTTGCTTGCTGAACATTTACTCTGTAGCGTGTAATATATGCAAATATGTGCCATGGTTTGCAATGCAATTCAAATAATTTTAAAATTATTAAACCACACAGTAAAAAAACCACACAATTTAAATCACCTATCAATTTATCATCCATTTGTATGTAGCATTCTTTTTCTTTTTAAAAGGTATTTCATTAATTCTATCTTGGATTGGGAGATAATCTCTTTTTTCCAGATTGTACTGTACTACTCATAAAGCAAAACAATGGGTTAATAATAAATGCCTTGTGATTCTTTTATCTAATTTTCATGTTTCGTTCTTCAATTTTTTTCCTGTTTTTAACAACTCTTATACAAATATACAGTACCAATTTATTACATCTGCCAATTTCATTACATGTGAACTTAATAATTACAGTATAAAACTCCAGATGCAACTCACCACCAAATTGAATGTAATTTACATAAAGCAATAATGGTAAAATATGAGAATTCCTATTTCTTTCTTTTTGACAAATAACTGACTTATTATGAATTAAGATCACATGAACAACTTTGAAAACACTTAATTTTGCAACTACATCACATATTTTCCTCTACATGATGAGTTTCCACTAGCAGCAGAGATGTTAGTGTCAGGTAGGTATGCTCATTTAGGCTGGACTGTCTACTGAAATTGCTTTTTATTTGATTGGATGCTTAGACACTAACACATTGCTTTAAATCCTTATTACCTTTAGCCACAATGAGCAGTGTTTGTAATACAAAGACACAAAAATAAACAAATACATATGTCACATACGCTAAGACCTTTACAGTGGCTGTTTTTCAAATTAAGCAATAATTATCTTAAACCATTTTTTGTTTTGTTTTGAAAGACCAGTTAGCAGTAGTCTGAACCACTGCCAAAGTGCCAATCTTACTCATTTTCAAACTCATCTTTCCTCTATCCCTACGCTCTGTGGACTTTTTCAGTTATTGATTTATTTTATTTTTTATTTTTTTGGCAGATGGACAGGGTCCCAAGCCCAGTTTATGATCTTTTTCCAATATTCTCTTGGGTTGGAAAGAAGAATGAGCTAGAGAAAGCATGGCTCCTGAAATTCATTCCAGCCCTTTTACTAACAGGAGCCATAGAATGAACCTATATTTTATTTAGAGTCATGAAGTCACATGAGCATGTATGTTCACTGGGAAGCACAAGCTGACTGCATGTGCTACACTTTTAAGTATTCCTGAGTAAGAATCTAGCTGCTAGCTCATTTCATTTAAATATTTTGAAATATATATATATACATATATACATATATATATATATATATATATATATATATATATATATATATACACATATATATTATTTTTATATGAAAAGTGGGCATAATGCAAAGCAAAGCACCAGTCTCCAACATCAGTTTTATTTCCAGGAAATGTTTTTGGATATTAATCAGCATTCTTGAGAAATAAAGCTAATGTCCACCTCCTCAGAAAAGAACTAAAATTTAAATTGTGGTTTCAGAGACCCTCCTAGCACTAGAGAAGCTGGTTTAAAGTAATCTCAGCACTCCCTCCTTCAACTGGATAATCACATCGATCAGGGCAGTCATCTTGTGAATAGACAAGCTCTCCCCCATGATAGCCACTTTGTGAGAACACCTGTAAAATGAAAATCCAAATTAAAAATACATTCACTGCCTCCAAAAGATTGTTTTACCTTTGTCCCAAGATAAAGCTCGTAAGTACTAGAACTGCAACTGCTTCTGAAGAAGAGTTTCCAAACATGCAGAGATCCTTTTTAATATTGCATGGTTATTTCTGAAGCCAGGTATGTATAGGTACTCCAATTCTTTCTAATGATAACTGGGCAGGGATGAAATTCAGTAATTGAAATGTTTTCAAGAATGCACTCTCCTAGGTTGCTGCAACACAATCCATTATCTCCTTTTTTATTATTACTATTTTAATTCAGCCTGAGCACAATTCTTCATGAACTTTGAAACTACAAATCTCAAGCAACATGTGTCCATTTTCTCCCTATATCTCGTAACTTTACAACATCTTCCTACATTGTTTAGAGTAGTATAAGTTCCAAACTCAGCAGCAGAATCCAGGGGAAAAATTAGCAGAGAAAAGGCATACCTGTGTTTTAATACATCATTGTGTGCTTACAATGTCCATGAGAAGACCATAGCAGAAAATCTGTTTTTCCATTTTGTACAAGCTTCTTGGGTAGCTGCATGCAGGCTTGGATATGTATTTGAACAAAGAACTTACAGCAACAATGACCAGTTGCAGCTGCTTATACCAATCATACATTTTCCTCATTAAAAGGTACATCTGGATATATGATAAATTGACTGCTCAACTGCTAACCTTGACTGCTGATTCTTAAATGACTGAATAGCATTTAAATTCACCTGCAACTGTGCTTTCAAAAAATTCTATACAAATGTATGTATCTGTTTATCACCATTTCCATTCATCAATCCTCTAAAATATAGATATCATAACATCTGAGAAATGTATCATTTCATATAAACAATCAACATTTTCATTAGAAATTTAAAAGAAGATTAATTATAGGCTATTTCATTATTACTGGTGTTTTAATTATGGATGGTGTAGGCAGACTGATTTCAACAAGTTAATTTTGTTAATTTGTCAATGACAAATATCCAAGTAGCTGCAGTAAGGCATTCATACTACCTAATATTAATCATGAAATATACTCGGTTAGTGAGAAATGGAGAGAGAAAAAACGCTGTTCCTTTCATCACTATAATACACATACTATACATCCAGAATACAAAAAAAATCAAACTGTGAATAAAATAACACATCTATAATGTGAAATTTAAAAAATGGACTCAATGTTTTAGCTGAAATTGAAGATATTCACATTATTGTTATGAGGAACAATCACATTTATTCTGTGTCTGTACAATATTGGTGGATCCATTATGTCTACTCTAAATGACAGCATTTTTGGATGGATAGGGATGGAACTGAGAAGTTTAAGATAAAGTTGGATCACTAAAAAAACAAGACCACATTTTCTTGGGTGAGTGGCTGGAACTGCATATGACCAAGAAATATCTAGGACCAATACTTACACATCAGAGTGCATGGTTCATTTAACTCAAGAATTTTTTTGAATGCACAGGTTCTCCAGGAGCTTGTATAGATAAAATCTTTTGGCAAAGTTTGAAAAACTACTAAGATTTACTGTGTCTACAAATCTACTAAACAAGCATGAGGTAGGATACAATTTCCTACCCATATGGCTTTGGTCAATCATTTTCAAGTCTAAACCATTCATCTAGATTGTTTGTATCTATATCAACTGGGACTTAACTAAACCCAAAGTTCATTTTATTGATGCTAGTATCTAATCTGGACATGCAAATGAATCTACCTGTCCTTAAGAAGAAAAGGCAATGACTGTTCTACCTAGTCTTTGGTTAGTTTTAAATTAACTGTTTATTTAACATTATCTCCAAACAGGCTCCCAGGGCTAGTTGTCTGAATTACTCAGCCATAGTAACAATACTGTATATATTGAGAAGACTTCTTGTCATATATCTTTTTTTAAGCAAATATAAAGTGTTATGAGAAACAAGTTTTCTCAATAGACTTCCATTTGGGAATTGTATAATAAAATATATTCCTTCTTTTATTTCCAACTGGAAATACCACAAGGAAGCCAGTTTCTCATTATATTTTCTATTTGCTCAAGTATGTAGCCATGCCAAGGGAGCAATTGAGTCAAAAGGCAGGCAAGACCCTGGAGTTTTCAGGCAAGAAGGTGAGACTGAAATACTTCTTCTCCAAGCCCCCCTCTTTTATCAAAAGCAGCATCAACTTGTTTGCAAGTGAGATCAGAATGTGTAGCATAAAAGAGCTTTATTTTCCTGCTAAAGCAAATTCTTATATTATAATTTCAAACTAGGGGAATGGTACTAAAGAGAGGTTGTCCCAAGCTCCTAAAAATTTGAAACTCACAAAAAAAATTATTGGCATATCAAGAGTAGAAGACTAACATCCAGTCTTCTCATGCGCAACTACATATAAACATTTTAGAATTTTAATTCACTCTTTGCCAGGATGTGAGAGAGATGGGTGGTTCAAACATGTGAAAAATAAGCAAATAATAAATCCACACCTATCTACCCCACATCCTTGGGAAGGACTTGATAGGCAGACAAAAATGCCAAGTCCAGTCTGAACATCATCAGGTTGACTATGCAATAATAATAAGATTCAAAATTATGTATTCTTTTCATTAGCTGTTCAGTAAAGTCAAATTTTGACCATTTGTAGCCTGATTAAAAACACTATGTCCATTTGTTAGATCTTTCTACATTCACATATAGTAAGTGTATAACTTAACTATATAGATTTACAGATTAACAGAGTTGGAAGTTACCTTGTCGGTCATTTAGTCCAACACCCCTCCCCCCGCCCAAGCAGGAGACCCTACACCATTTCTAACAAATGGCAGTCCAATCACTTCTTGAAAGTCTTAGGTGATGAAGCTCCCACAATTTCTGAAGGTAAACTGTTCCATTGGTTGATTGTTCTCACTGTCAGAAAATTTCTCCTTATTTCCAGGTTAAATCTCTCCTTGTTCAGTTTCTATCCATTATTCCTTGTCTGGCCTACAGGTGCTTTGGAAAATAGCTTGACCCCCTCCTCTCTGTGGCAGCCCCTCAAATATTGGAAGACTGCTATCATGTCTCCCCTGGTCCTTCTCTTCACTAGACTAGCCATGTCCAGTTCCTGTAACCACTCTTCATATGTTTTAGTCTCCAGTCCCCTAATCATCCTGATTGCTCTTCTCTGCATTTTTTCTAGAGTCTCAAAAAAAATTTTATAGTGTGGTGACCAAAACTGAATGCAGTACTCTAAGTGTGGTCTTACTAGGGCTTTATAGAGTGGTATTAGTACCTCACTTGATCTTGATTGTATCCCTCTGTTAATGCAATTTAGGATTACATTGTCTTTTTTGGCTGCTGCACACTGCTGGCTGCACAATGCATTTAGCTGGTTGTCCACTAAGACTCCAAGATCCCTCTCACAGTTACTGCTATTAAACCTGGTTTCACCCAGTTTATATGTGTACTTCTCCCCCCACCCTTTTTTTTTTTCAAGATGGGAACCACATCAACTCTTTTCCAGTCCTTTTCCAGGCCTCTGGTAGTTCCCTGGTGCTCCAGGATTTTTGAAAGATATGGTGCAGTGGTTCTGAGATGACCTCTGCCAGCTCCTTTAGAACTCTGGGATGTAATCCATCAGGTCCCGTTGATTTATATTCATCAAGATCAGACAGGTGTTCTCTTACTATTTTTTGCTTATTTTAATTTTTGTTTCTAGTCTGTCTTTTATAGCTGTGTTTTTGGTAGGCTGGGCTATAGTTTCTTTTTGCATGAAGACTGATGCAAAGAATGAGTTAAGCAGCTCTGCTTTCTCTCTGTTGCCCGTTATTTCCTTGCCATCTTCTCTCTTTAGAGGGTCGACTGTTTCCTTGATTTTTTCTTGTTATTTATATGTTGGAAGAAACTTTTTTTTTATTATCTTTGACTTTTGTTATAAGTCTTTGTTCATTCTGAGCCTTTGCTTTCCTGACTTCATCTTTGCAGATTCTGTCTATCTGCTGATATTCTGCCTTAGTTATGTCCTCTTTCCATTTTTTGTACTTGTCCTTTTTGACTTTCAATTTGTCAGATCTTTGTGCAGCCATGCTGGTTTCTTCTTGGATTTTTGTTTTTCTTTCTCAGTGATATTATGCTGGTCTGGGCTTTTATGATCATACTTTTCAGAGTTTCCCAAGATTTTTGAGTTGTTTTCTCCTTTAGGATTTTCATCCAAGGAATCTTTCCCAATATTGAGTTTATTAAAATCAGCTCTTTTAAAATCTAAGACTCTGGTGTCATTATGTTCTATTGCTTGTGTTTGTGTTAAGTTGAATTCTAGTATGACATGGTCACTCTCACCCAAGATTCCTGCAGTTTCAACTCCTTCTATCACTTCTTCTCTGTTTATAAGTATTAAGTCCAATATGGCTGTCCCTCTAGTTCCATGCTCTACCTTTTGAACAACAAAGTTGTCAGCTAGGTTGGTTAGGAACCTGTTTGATTTCTCACTTGGTGCAGAATCAATTTTCCAATTGATATCAAGGTAATTGAAATCCCCCATGACTATTGTGTGTTTCCTACATATATTTGTTAGCTGGTTGGCAAAAAGGACATCTATTTTTATTGTATATTTTATATAGGGCCTTTGATAATTCCTCTTCACTAAATGCGGCCAGGCAAGCCAAAAGGTTGGGCACCCATGGGTTAGTACATTTATCAATCAATCAATAAACCAATCATTCATTCAGAATAGAGCTGGAAGTTACCTTGGAGGTCTTCTAGTACCACCCCATGCTCAAGCAGTAGACCCTATAGCATTTCAGATAGATGGCTCTCCAGTCTTTTCTTAAAAAACCCCAGTGATGAAGCACCTACAACTTCTGAATGCAAACTGTTCCACTGATTAATTGTCCTCACTGTTCAAGTTACCTCTCTCCTTGGTTAGTTTCCATCCATTGTTTCTTGTCCTGCCTTCTGCTGCTTTGGGAAATAATTTGACCCCCTTTTCTTTGTGGCAGCCTCTCAAATACTGGAATACTGTTATCATATCACCCCTAGTCCTTCTTTTCTCTAGACCAGCCATACCCAATTCTTGCAACCCTTCTTTATATGTTTTTGTCTCCAGGCCCTTAATCATTTTAGTTGCTCTTCTTTGCACTTTTCCCAAAGTCTCAACCTCTTTTTTTGTAATGTCGTGACCAAAACTGGATGCATTATTCCAGGTGTGGTCTTACTAAGGCTTTATAAAGCGGTACCAATACTTCATGTGATTTTGATGCTATGTCTCTGTTTATTCAACCAAGGATTGTATTAGCTTTTTTGGCTGCTGATGCACACTGCTTGCTCATGTTTAAGTTATTGTCTACTAAGATTCCTCTCACAGTTACTGTTTTTGAGCCAGGTTTCACCTAATCTGTACTTGTACCTTTGGCTTTTCCTGCCTAGGTGTAAAACCTTGCCTTTCTCCATATTAAATTTCATATTGTTGGGTAGGGTCCATGTTCAAGTCTATTAAGATCTCTTTGGATCCTGAGCTTGTCTTCTGGAGTGTTGGCTATTCCTTTCAGTTTAGTGTCATCTGCATATTTGATCAGTTCCCCTTCTATTCCCTCATCTAAATCAATTATGAAGATATTGAATAGTACTGGGCCTAAGACGGAACCTTGTGGTACTCCACTCTTACATACTTCCATGTTGATGTACCATTAAGGACTACTTGTTGAGTACAGCTTGTCAGCCAGTTACAAATCTATCTGGTGGTGATGCTATCTATCCCACATTTTTATTGTTTACCAAGAAGTAGGTTGTGATCTACTTTATAGAATGCCTTGCTGAAGTCTAAGTATACTATGTCCACAGCATTTCATTGATCTACTAATTTAGTCACTTTGTCAAAGAATGAAATAAGATTGGTTTGGCATGATCTGTTTTTAACAGACTGCTAGTAGTCGTGCTGACAACTAGTTATAACTATTTATTTCTAGATGTTCACAGATCCGTTTTTGGATTATTTTCTCCAGGATCTTCCCAGGTATTGATGTTAGGCTGGTTGGTCTGTAGTTTCCTGAGTCTGTTTTTTTTTTTTAATTTAATTTTGTCAAGTACATATTAGATAATATATATAAGTATAAGCATGAATTGAATACATAAAATGAGTACAATTAAAGGGAACATTAGGACAGGGAGGGTAGGCATGCTGGTGCTCTTATACATGCCCCTTACAGACCTCTTAGGAATGGGGTGAGGTCAACAGTAGACAGTTTTAGGTTAAAGTTTTGGGGGTTTTGGGATGAGACCACAGAGTCTGGTAGTCCATTCCAGGCATTAACAACTCTGTTACTGAAGTCATATTTTCTGCAATTGAGTTTGGAGCGGTTCACTTTAAGTTTGTATCTATTGTGTGCTTGTGTGTATTGTGTGCTTCTTTTTTTTTGAAGATGGGACCCACATCAGTTTTTTTGCAATTCTCTGGTGCTCCAGGATTTTTTTGAAGATATGGTACAATGGTACAATTTATGAATCTGGGTGACTCATAATTTGAATGGTGAGTACTATAGCAAAAGAGCAAGTGAGATCACAATACGGCTTAGCTAGTTCTTGAACCGAGATTCAGTATGGTGTAATGATTAAGACATCAGGCTAGAAACAGGAGGCTGAATTCTATCCCAGCTGAGTAACCTTGAGCCTCCCTCCTTCTCTCTCTCTCTCTCTCTCTCTCTCTCTCTCCCCACCCATAGGAAGGAGGCAATAGCAAGCCACATCTGAAAATCTTACCATGATGGACTAGTCCAGAGAGTCACAAGGAGTAAAAAACTGGCTTGAAGCATGCATGCTTGCACACTTATACGCAGTTCCTGAATTGCTTTAGAGGACATCTTAGTGGGTTAGTCATGTCAGTCTTTCTGGGTACACTAGTGTGGGATACAATATAATAAGTTATAATTTTTCAGTATATAGACTAGCAAATAGCTTATGAACTACATATCCAAGGTACAGCCATGTTTAAATTTGTTTTTCAATTGTATTGCTGATAATATCCCATAAGCCTTAACTTTCAAGAAAAAGTCTCCCTTTTGGAGACCAGGACTGGCAGGAGAGCATTAAATACATTGTAGCATTTTAACTGTTCTCAAGCCTCTATGAACAAAGAAAATAGTCAAGCCAACCTTGGGCAGCTGAGACTGTGCTGCAATTCTTGTGAAATAGGAGAACCGATAAGGGAATAACAAAGAAGTGGAACATGAGGCGTGGTGGTGAATGCTTAGCAAGCTTGGGTGACAATAAGGACTTAACTAACTTTAAATATTTAGAGGTGATAATAGATTTTAGGCAGTTGGAAAGCATGTGACCAAACTGGACCTATCAACTAGGTCTGGAAAGGAATGATGTGGCGTAAGATGACAGGGGTAGGATGATTATAAAAGTATGCTTTTTTCATTATTTTGGTGTGGTCTCTTGCCTGCTTTTGCAAAAGCTTCAATAAAATTGTTTTGTATTCCAACAACTTTGAGATTGAGTTTTACTCCTCACACTATTAAACAACACCATGCATGCTGCTCATATATACTAATGTACCACCATTATAACCCTTTCATAAAACAATGTCTTCTGTACACCGAGCAGCTAGGGTTGGCTTCTTTTCCTTATTACTGCAATAATTTATAAAATATCACTATGCTGATAATTTTTTTTTTGCATTCCAAACCTTGCAGAAGTAGTGCAATCCATGCTTTAAAACTTTAAAACATATATTTTAAAAATACCTATATTTTGTTTTTCAAGCACTTTTAACTTTTACACTACAATCAAGATGTAAATTTAGTTCACAGGGATACAAAAAAGGATATGTTCACAAAAATAGACAAAAGATAAATACTTTAAAAAATATTTGGTAGATATTTTCATAAACTGGCCTCAGAATACATTTTACTAAAGTATGTATTTGAATTTGAATGCGTCTGAGACTATAAGTACTTCTTTTAGAGTGTACTGATTTATTGACTACAGCTACAATTATTTGCTTCAGCCAGCATGATCTGAAATATGTATAAAAGGACATATAGGTATTGGAATTTTCAACCCAAATCAGAATCCTAATTAATTGCAAATCAGGAAAGCCAGTAGCCTGGGGTATCTGAAAATGAGAACTTTGCACATGAAAGGCTACATATGCCCCCAAATCTAAGCATTTCCTACTTATCAACCACCAAACTCATTCCATCAGCTTCTATGACTTCAATTATGTTCCTTAGGGATGTACAAGCAGAGATTTAACCCAAAACAAATATGACCAGGCAACCCAGAATAAGATTTTTTTCGTACAGATATATTAAAATTATGTTAAAGAGGTCTGAGGCACAATGCTGCCATCAAGGTAGGAATTGAGTGCAGGAAGGGTACCAAATGTTCTCTACAGAACTGTTCAGTTATCTTCAAAAGACATGTATCTAGAAAAAGTAGAATTTATTATATTTAATCATGAGTTCCTTTAATCTTTAATTGAATACTGTGATGAAGACATTAATTTCTCAGCTTACCTTTCCAAAGAAATAAACATTCCTGCATGGCTGAATATTCAAATAGTTACAACCTCAGATATGAAGACCAATACTTAAACAACTAACAATTTAAAGTGAAAACAAAAGGCAGAGACCTATACTGTATATACTCTATGTGTAAAGTGTTGTGCTGATTATGTTTTTCTGGGAATTAATGGGAATAAAATATACTGCTCAAAAAAATAAAGGGAACACAAGCAGAAGACATCCGAGATCTGAATGAATGAAATAGCCTTATTAAATACTTTATTACATACAGTAGTTTATACACTGCTCAAATAACTAAAGGGAACACAAAACTACTGTATGTAACGAACAAAGTATTTAATAAGGCTATTTCATTCAGATCTTGGATGTCTTCTGCTTGTGTTCCCTTTATTTTTTTGAGCAGTGTATAATAGAAGTTTCTGAAGTAAACAAGTTTTATATATATATATATCATACATCGGACAAATCAACAGAAGAATAAATGCACGCATTGAAGAACACAAAACCTGAGTCAGAAAAGAGGAACCAACTTCTTCCCTAGTCCAACCCCTTAAAGCCACAGGACATGAAATTGATTTTAAAAAAACCAGAACTATTGCCAAAACTGAACACTTTAACAACAGAATAATCAGAGAAGCATCGAAATAGAAAAATGACCCCACAGCATGAATAAAAGAGATGATACCTCCCGCCTACCAGCCATTTGGAAACCCGCCCTTATTGACAAACGAATCCCAAACACAAAGAATAACACCAGACCCACACTCATGAAAATCACACAGGACGTCACCTCCACACATCCACGCAAAAAGCAAGCCCAAACCCACACCGATGATGAGGCATGACCACAAACCAGAAGTCAGAGCACAGCTGCATCATTAACCACTTTAAACCTCTCCAATCCATACATGAAGCAAACTGACACACTCCATGAAGATGTGACACGACCACGAATGCGGAGCCAAACAACAGCAACGCAGGTCACGAGTTCAAATCTCCCTGCAATTCAGACCAACCTGAGCACAGCCAAGCCCCCTCCCTATCAGAACACACTGCCAGCCAATCAGAGCACAGCCAAGCCCCCTCCCAATCAGAACACACCTCCACCCAATCAGAACACAGCCATGCTCCCACCCAATCAGTTCATACCCTCACTGGCAGTTGAAAAGAAGAAACAATCGCGAGCACACATTGCTCCTAGAAGCACAAGGCCGAAGACACCAGCCTGAAGATGATGAATGAGACTTCATCGAAACGTCGCCAAGGTACTTCCTATTTTACACGGGAGAAAACCCAAATAACCAAAGACCTACATACAAATACCTGCAAAAACCTCAGAAAACAAATATCTTACCTCTACAGGGAGGAAATCCACCATCTCACTAGGACCTTTGAAAAACTTGAAGTCCAAAGAGCTTCCATTTTATGTGACCTCACATTCCTATGCAACTGCCGAGATCAAAATATAATCTCCACTTGCTTCCAATTGAAATTCCACTCCAACTCTGCAGCCACCAAACACATCCTGAAAAAAGCTGAATTGGCCCTAATCAGAAATGAACTTCACACAAAAAGATTCCTCCTAGACCGAATCAACAAAGACCTCCTCACACTTCACCTCAAACTCAGCAACAAGATCCACCCTGCACTTTGGGACAAATCCAAACAACTCACCGTCTGGAGAGCTGAAACACAGACCACCCTCAAGACAGACACACACACCAATATACTCCGAAGACTAAAAGAACACCAGAAACAAACCCATCCCCCCTCACAGCTACACATGAAACAAACAGTGCATAACATCTCAGATAGGATCCTAACCAAAGCCGAAACCAATATTCTTTCCAAAGGATTTAACTTTGCAGTCGCTCCCAAACACATCCCCATTGAAACCATTATATGTGGAGTTGAAACCAGCCTGACCAAAATCAACCCCGACGACGCTAACAGAATCAGACTTGAAATCACCAACATCCTCTGCACCAACAAATCACTCAAGAGCAACTTACCCAAAGAGGAACAGACAGCACTACTCAACTTGAAAGAAGACACCAGCATAATAATCCTACCAGCAGACAAAGGCAACGCCACGGTGGTTATGAACACATCTGACTACCATACCAAATTATCCAACCTACTCCAAGACTCCACATACAAACCCCTAAACACAGATCCCACCACTTACCTGGAAAAAACCACTAGATCCAAAATAAAAGTCTCCCCCATCAGCGAAGAGATCCAGCAAAGAATCATTCCCAGAGAGAAATCATCCAGATGCCCTAAACTCTATGGTCTCCCCAAGATACACAAAGAAGAAACCCCACTTAGACCCATAGTCAGCTCCATAGGCTCTGTCCTGTCCCTGTCTCCACACACACACACACACACACACACAGCCGAGGGTTAAAGGAAGCACTTGGCACGCACAGTTTATCAGAAACTTGGCAGCAATACGAGCACCAACTGCCAAGTGCCTTTACTTCAATAAACAGAATATCCCTTCACCAGATAAACAGAAATACACACAGTTTGCACATGTCCAGTTCAAAACAAGAAACCTTCGGCAGATTTTGCAAATAGTCCAGTTCAAAACAAGAAACCTTCGGCAGATTTAAGCGTTGTTCAAAGTGACTAGCCAGAGTTAGTTTTTGTCCGTCACAGAGTCTTAAATGGCCACCACACTCTCTTATATAGTCTCTGGGGTGTGGTCCAGTGACTCAGCCTAATCCCTGGCACGCCTCCTCAACTGCTGCAACCGTTTATCACGCCTTCGTTGGCGTGGATCCAGGAACGACAGATCGCCTCCATCGCTATCATCGGAGACACCTGGCTCCTGGCTAATCTCACAACAGGCTCACCTCTACAAAACCTAGCCAAATTTCTTGCCAAACAACTACAGCCCTATGCAGAATCCATCACCTCACACGTAAAAAAACTCATTCCAGTTCATAGAGATCGTAAAGAAACAAAACTTACAGTCCAGTGACCTACTTGTGAGCTTCGATGTCATATCCCTCTTCACCCAAGGGCCAAATAAAGAAGGCTTGACAGCTATCCAAAACAAATATAAACCCCCCCCAAGCACATCCTAGATCTGACCAACCACTGCCTATCCAACACATACTTCATCTATAAAGGACAAAAATACAAACAAATAGAAGGAGCACCCATGGGATCACCTCTCTCACCTGTCATCGCAAACCTCTACATGGAACATTTTGAAACCCAAACCCTTGAAAAATCTGATCAAAAACCCAAACTCTGGCTCAGATACATAGACGACACCTTCGTAATCTGGCCACACAGGAAAGAAAAACTGAACAACTTCCTCACACACCTCAACAGCCTACACCCCAAAATAATGTTCACCATGGAAACAGAAGCTAACAACCAATTTCCCTTCCTGGATGTCTTAGTCTACAAGAAATCCAATGGCTCCCTAGGACACACCATCTACCAGAAGAAAACACACACAAACCACTATCTGCACGCACTCTCACACCACCACCCAGCACAGATCAACTCTGTAGCCAAGACACTCATCTCCAGAACAAAATGCTTAGCTGACGAACAACACCTAAAAACTGAACTACATACTCTCACTAACATACTAACATCCAACGGATTCCAAAGAAACAAGATTATCAACCTAATCCAAAAAGAGACACCCACTAAAATCCAAGACAGAGAACAAGAAAACGGCAAAGCCCTCCTCCCATACATAAAAGGCACCACAGACAGAATCAGCAGGATCCTCCACAAACACAATATCAAGACAGCATTCTGCACAAACCGAAAAATATCCACCATCCTAAGAAACCCCATAGACAAAATTGAGTTAGAAAATCAAGGAGTATATGAAATCCCATGCCCCACCTGCCCCACCTCATACATCGGACAAACCAACAGAAGAATAAATGTACGCATTGAAGAACACAAAAACTCAGTCAGAAAAGAGGAACCAACTTCTTCCCTAGTCCAACCCCTTAAAGCCACAGGACATGAAATTGATTTTAAAAAAACCAGAACTATCGCCAAAACTGAACACTTTAACAACAGAATAATCAGAGAAGCCATCAAGATAGAAAAATGACCCCACAGCATGAATAAAAGAGATGATACCTCCCGCCTACCAGCCATTTGGAAACCCGCCCTTATTGACAAACGAATCCCAAACACAAAGAATAACACCAGACCCACACTCATGAAAATCACACAGGACGTCACCTCCACGCATCCACGCAAAAAGCAAGCCCAAACCCACACCGATGATGAGACACGACCACAAACCAGAAGTCAGAGCACAGCTGCATCATTAACCACTTTAAACCCCTCCAATCCATATATGAAGCAAACTGACACACTCCATGAAGATGTGACATGACCACGAATGCGGAGCCAAATAACAGCAACGCAGGTCACGAGTTCAAATCCCCCAATATAAATTTGATATAAAAAATAAAATAAAATAAAATGTATGTATGTATATGTGTGTATATGTATATATATATATATTCATGTCATTTTAGTTTTTAAAGTTATTGGTGTGGGGGGTTGTGTATTTTGTTGTTAGGACTTGTTAGGACTTTTTTTTTCATTCGCACTGTACTATCTCTCCAGTGCTCCCAAACAGATCTGTGGGCTAGCTAGGACTTGGCGGAGAAAGCATTCTTTCTGAGTTGATGAGAGGAAAAGTGTAAAACAGTAATATGGAGAAGAAGTGGGCAGAAGTGGGGAGAACTCTTCCCATTCCAGAAAGTTTTTATATATATATATGTTACTGTTACGTCTCAGTCAGCAGTAAACAAGAAAGCATTTTAACCATTTGTCAAGAAAATATTTCAACCACTATACAAGTCCTTAATACAGGTAGTTCTCGACTTACAACCACAACTGAGACCAAAATTTCTGTTGCTGAGACATTTGTTAAATGAATTTTGCTTTATTTTACAAACTTTCTTGCCATAGTTGTTAAGTGAATCACTGCAGTTGTTAAGTTAATAATACGGTTATTCAGAGAATCTGGCTTCACCATTGACTTTGCTTGTCAGAAGGCCGCAAAAGGTGACCACAAGATCCCGGGACACTGCAACCATCAATATATGTCAGTTACCTAGCACTGAATTTTGATCACGTGACCAAGGGGATGCTGCAATGGTTGTAAATGTGAAAAATGGTCATAAGTCACTTTTTTAAATGTCATTTTAACTTCAATTGGTCATTAAACGAACTGTTGTAACTTCAGGACTACCTCTGGTGCTAAAAGTAGGTATAGAACTTATTAAACTGCAAGGTAGAAAAAAGGACTTTTAAAATTAATGTTTAAGCCATTTAAGCCTTAATGTATATGCATGTTGATGCTTACAAATATAAATTTGACCTGAGTGTATGTGTGCTAATATATATAGATAGATAGATAGATACACACCAAGGCAAACAAGCACATAAATGAATATAAGTCCAGGACACTAAAGAGGTTACTTGGGCAGGAGGGTTGTTCAGCTGTCAGTTGTGTGAGATGAGTGGGTATAATAACTAAAGACCCACTCAGAAGAAGGAAAGTTACTGGCCATTGCTTTCTTATAACACAAAGGTGGGAGGATATAAATGCAGAGAACCTGTAAAAGGAAGGACATAATAGCCTGCATCCTGACTGAATAACTTGCCAGTTACTGTCAAAGTGTCTCAACCCAGAGAAGATTTCTTATGCCAGTTTAAAGTCAAGCCAGACTGAATACAGGGTAAGTGCAGCAATTGTAAGTGCAGATATAGCGTTTTATTTTATTTTTTAAATGGTATAGTAAAACTTAATAAAGTAAAAGAAAACTTTTACCACAATATATCTTGGACAGAAAGAGCTAATAGAGTCTAAATTTATGTGCTAAAAACATGCCTTGGAGATGTATATTTAAACTTGGTCTTTAGACTGGCAAGGAGGATGTAGTGCTGCCAATCCATACTAGTCACTCATGACCGATTTGGTTTACTTCCATTTCATTCTTTTCATGACTGGAGCCATACAAATCTGGCACCAAAGAGCTTTGTGTGGCACGTGGATCTCGTATTATGGCTAAGTGTGTAACAACACATGTTGATTTGTTCTCATATTTAATTATAATCTTTAGTCCAGAGAATCCTTCTTGGATACCTTACAAATTTCTGAAAAGGGATATAAACAGACTGTACAAACCAAAATTCTCCTTATTCATAAAATAACTTATTACAGTAAATAAAAATTCTAATAGAAATAGTTATTTGATGAAGGATTAAATATTACTTATCCATAAAGTTTCCAATAATCTTGCCTTCATTTTACTTGTCAGAGTGTCATCAGATTTAGGGTAGCAGAAACTTATTTGTCTGCAAGTAGGACAAGGCTTCAGAGTTATCGCCTGCATGCATTGATATACATGACAGAGATGTAAATGCCATAGACTGCATGCAGAATTTACTTTCCTTGTCTGGCTTCATACCCAGAAAATAATGAATAGATTAGAACACACGAAGACATAATTATGGTATTTTAATCTCTGACAGATCTCACAGCGCTTTGCCTTACAGCTATTGCTGCTGCTTCTAACTTTCAAAAGACGACAAGCAATTCTAAACATTTGCGAAAATGACATATTTTGTAAATATTGGCTGGATAATCCATGGGGGATAGTTTCCAGAACAGTCTATCCATTAGAAACACAAAAGAAGAATATTACAAATATGGTGAGACATAAACTAGACAATGATCTTTAAATAGTCAATAACAACATTAACTTGCAGCATTTGTCAAACTTATTTGAGCCAGAAAATTAGGAGACATTTCTAAACCAAATAATATATTTTGGCTTGTTAATTTTGTTTAATTTTCTCTTTCTTCCTCTTTTTAATTTGAACTGTATAAACAAAAATGTGGTATCAGTATAGTAGAGCCACTGTGTTCCATACTCAACATACAAGAAAACCAGTAGTTTCTAGAAAAGTAATCCTAGTGGCTGTGTAATTTCTTCTTGTATTTGTACTAGGCATGGAGGGAAGGGGGAGGCTATTTTAGGATTCAACTAAATGTTATTTTAGTCTTTGAGATGATTGTTTTATTTCTGTACAAAAGAAGCATGGGTTTCTAAGTTCTAAGACATATTTTGTGGAAAGGAAGAATGAAATATATTTTCTTGTTAATAAAATAATAAAATAGCTAGTATAGTGTAGAGGTTAAGGCATCAGGCTAGAAACCACCCGCCTTAGGCAGGCAAGCCAGCTGGGTGACTTTGGGCCAGTTACTTTCTCTTAGCCCAGCCCACCTCATAGAACTGTTGCTGTGGGGAAAATAGAAGGAGGAAGGTATGTTCACTGCCTTGAATCACTTATAAGGTCACTTATAAAATAATAAAAACAGAACAAAAATTTTATAAATAAAATATATATTGTAATGCAGATTGCTCTATCTCCCTGTCTGTCTCTCTCTCTGAGACTGGGTGGGGGGGTACACACCTGCAATTTCAAGTCAGTGTTGACTCCTGGCAATTCCCTGGGCTAATCTCATTATACTGTATCTGATTGTGTGTATGTGTTGTGGGTGGGTGGGTGGGTGGGTGTATTCATTAGAATATTTTTTCTTTTACCTCCGATACATTGGCTCATTCTAATAGAATCTGTTTAAAAGGTTACATGAATTCAGGATAACACACCTATAGTTTTTTTTTAATAAGACAAGATTTGAATCCACATCTCGCAGCTGGATAGAATTGTTGGAACACCATTCAAGGCACCCCATAATATATTAGTACTCCCTCAAAAGGGAATGAACCTAGCAGATAGATACCAAAGGAGGAAGATTTTCAGAGGAAGATATAATAGGACCCAATTTTCCTTACCAAACGTTATTTATTGTAAGAAATCAATTTATTTCAGGAGAGTAGAACTAAGAATGCACAGAACAATGATAGAATAATCTCTTATTGCAACTTAACAATTGATTTAAATTCTTCCAGAATTTGGAAGAATTTGATCCAGGAAACAGAAGGGAGAATTGAATCCTCTGGAATCTATACATGCTATTGTCAGATACCTTTTAGGGGAGTACTAATAAATTCTGGGGTGCCCTGACTATAGTCCAGCAGTTGCATGTCCAAAGACTTAATTCAGGCATTATGTTCCTATTCACAAATGAATAGGAACAATTATACTAGGACATTTTAGGATATGCAACTTCACGTCTGAGCATCCATTTCTCATTGATTATAAATAATTTATTTCCTTTAAAATCTACACAAGGAAACTTAAATAGATTCAGTATAAAAATTAATGAGGCCTACTTGTATAAACTAGTCAATGGGGTATATTTTGTTTATGCAAGAATCAGAGACTGCTTTAAATATATCATAGGGTTTATGTTTCCATAACAATCATCATCCATAAACTATTAATCTAGATACAGAGTGTTACATGTATATTTAATATTCTCTGGGAAAAAACATACGGGTTATTTACATTTTCTATAGATATAATAGTTTAAGGACATTTTAATATTGGTCTCTAATTCTGTACTGTCATTGTGTTTTAACATAACTGAGAGATTATGCAATAGCTTGAGATTTGTCTAGCGTATGTGC
The DNA here is from genome assembly GCF_029215685.1 of Pituophis catenifer annectens. NCBI lineage: Eukaryota > Metazoa > Chordata > Lepidosauria > Squamata > Colubridae > Pituophis > Pituophis catenifer. Next base: position 27,291,235 of record NW_027256887.1, read on the forward strand.
TACATGTCAACAGAGATGCTCAACTCTTAATAAAAGGTATAAAACTAGGCAAGCAATAGTAATGAGCAATCATTTTATCAAAGGCAAAAATAAAATGCATTTGATTGTTAGACTCAACATATATCGTGGCATATATCCTAGTAAAGTTTATTACAAACTTCAATATTTGACAAAGTAGAGTTAATATCTAAATGTATTCTTATTTGACTAACAATATTTTAAAACTAACCTGGACATTAGCCATAAGAAAATCATACCATCACAAAAATAAAGCAAAACAAGTTTCAGCACCTTATTTGTTTAAAATTTTGGGTGGCTAGGAAGAGAAAGAGGTGATAGTATACTTATGATGTTTTTTTTTTTAGCAAAAAGTTTTTTTATTTTTTATTTTTCTCAACACACAAATTACATCTTTTTGGAACAGAGCCCTGATCCAGTCATCAATTTATACAATTTTTATCATCTTTAACAAAATTTTATATATTCTATTTTGCCATAATACTTATTTCTTAATCTTAAATCACCTATCTCAACTAATACCATCTTAAAAAGATTTACTCAAATTTACTTAATCAAAACAATTACCCTTCTATTAACCCCCCTTAAATCTTAATTCAATTAATACCTCATAGTACATTTCACAATTCTTACCCTAAATCCTCACTATTAACAGTACTTGATCTTAAATCACCCATCTTCCCTATTACCATCTTATAAAAAGTTTACTCTTATTTATTTAATCAAAACAATTACCCTTCTATTAACACACTTTAAATCTCAATTCAATTAATAACTCAATTAATAACTCAATTCAAAAAATAATAATAAAAATGTATTAATAATTAATATATTTCACAATTCTTAGCCTAAATCCTCACAATTAACAATACAGGTCACACATGTTTATATTTCAAAATCTTATTTCCCTTTCTAAAACTTCCCCATATTTATTATTACTTCACATAATGCTCATTAAATCTTTATTTCCTTATTACTTCACCAAATTTAGATCCTATCGCTAATCCCAAAAATATAGCAATTTAACATTGAAACATAGTTCTTAATTCAAATAAAACTACAATACAATCATTTCCCACAATTCTATCTCTTTAACCATATCATTTATATAAAAGGAATTCTTATTTGTGATTCATAGTCCTATATTATTTCAATCTTCTTTTCTTTTTTACTTAGATAGATATATTATCAAAAACATTGAAAATATTAAAATATTAAAGTTATTGAAAATATTCGAATTATTGCAATTGTTATAGGTATTTAAACAATATCCCAGTTTTTATAGTCATCAATTATTCTCAAATAATACCATGTATCATCTTAATAAACATTGATTCATTATGTCCATTGATATATTTTCTTTTAACATAGTCTATTTCTCATATATTACAGCTTCCATCCATATTTCAATTTTAAGTATCTGTTCCATATTCTTCTCATATTTCTATTAACCATTATTGATCTTAATATAGTTATTTTGTAAATCAAAGTCCTGGACTTTTCTATCTTACCCCATATTCCCCAATTCTTTCACTATTAATCCCAATGTAATCATCTTTATAACTTTTCTTATTCACAGTATCGTCTCTAAAAACCTTTTTATTATTACTATCCACCTGTACGTTACTTATTCATATTTAATCACGTTATCTTTATCTTCTTTATTTCCAGCCGTTGTATCTTGTTTCTTCATTTTCTTGTTTGCTTGCGTATACTTCATTTCAGCTTCAATGTCCTCAAATTTTGTCCTCCATGTATCATTTATTTATTTTTCTTATTTCCATTCCGAGTCAAATACATCAATTTGTTTCTTTTCTAAATCCTGCGCCATTTTATTCTTTTTAAATTGATGTTATCCCAATTATAAGAGTTCTGTTGTGGTTCCCCTTCCCCCCCCCCTGCAAAGTCAAGCCGCCTGCAGACAAAGAAATCATTCTCCACAAATTCTCACAGTTGTTATCTGTAAAGTTCACGATTTTCCCAAAACAAAAAATCAAGTTGCAATGTTCCTTTTTACTCCAGAAGGTGTCTCTCTGCAATCCACAATTTCCAATTATTTAACAAGTATCCATTTTGTTTGTTATATAACAGTCTTACTTGGCTTCTCTTTTTCTTTTCGGTTTTAAAAGTATCAATTTTTTTTTTAAAGTCCAATTCAAATTTAAACTCTTTCCAGTGCTTTGCCCATGTCTCAATGTTTAACGTTTCCAATTAGTTTTACTCAAAAGTAAATTTTCTATCGGGTCTTTGTCTCTTTAAAGTTACATTTCAAAATCTTCTTTGCCCCCATGCTCCATAGCCACTATTTTATCGCTGGGGGCTTGTAATTAAAAGATGTTTCTCTTGATGTTATTATAAGCCTGGGTTGGCTGTCACTCACTCGGCTTCGAAAAACTCCATTCCGTTCCACTTTTCTCCTGCTCATTACTTGAACTGGTTGTCCCAGCCTCATGGCAGCCGCTATGGCTGCCGCCCCCCACCACCGAGTCACAGAGAGTTCCCTCTGACCTTCGAGGAACTTGCCTGTTCCTCTTGGTTGTCCGAGGTGCCTCATTTTCTTCCCCATCCCTGCAGGATGGTTCTGGTCCGAAGACCCATCAGCGGCGGTTCATCAGCCGGTGTTTTCGCAGGGCTCATCAAAGCCCGCTAATTCCCCAACTGTCTTACCGGAAGTCTATACTTATGATGTTCTTAAACATCATGTTGCAGGATATATTGGTAGTATTTGCTTAACAACTTGTCATTTTATGACTAAAGTATGATGTCCATAGAATGGGTGACTTTCAGCCTATAAAGCACTCATGATCATCATAAACTCCCACACTGCCACATGAGTGCACAACTGGTTGCAATGTTTCACATTTGTATGAGGTTTTGTGCCAGTTTCTGGCATTTTTGCCATGTCCTCATGAAAGACACCCAAAGAAATGGATTTGTTTAATATTTGCTGCAAAAAAGTAATTTTCTGGCCATGTGCCTCGACTTAACTGTAATTCTATGCTCAGTTATAGTCATAAGTCAATGACTTCTCATCAATTGTTCCAAGTATAGCTACCTTTCACTTTTATAATTGATTGATGGTAATTTTGTTGGTGCTCCAGATGTTTTGGGATGTAATAATAACAACAATCATCATCATCATCATCACACATTCAGCCAGATGTTCAGACTGGGTTTGGCATTTTTGTCTACCTATCGAGTCCTTACCAAGGACCTGGGACAGGCAAATCTGAATGTTTGATGGTGTTCCAGATATCGTCACAAGATGGAAGCTGTTCCAAGTAAAGCCGCCTTCTACAACTGATTTGGCAAATTTGTCAATGCCTGTGGTGTTCAAGTGGTGCTCCAGTTGTTTTGGGATTGCAACCAAGACACCTATTATTACTAATACTACCCTTGCTTGCCTTTGCCATAGTTGTTCTATTTCTATTTTTAGGTCTTTGTATTTTGTTATCTTCTCCAGTTCTTTCTCTTCTCTTCTGCTGTCTCCAGGTGCTTCCAAATCCACTATCCAGACTTATTTGCTTTCTTATTGACAACTATTAAGTTCGGGGTGTTATGTGGCAGGTGCCTGTCTGTCTGAATTTTGAAGTCCCAGAGCAATTTGACTTTTTCTATTTTATGGTCCCACCAGTTCTTGTTTACAGGCAAATCATATTTCTTGCAGATTTTCCAATGCACCATTGTTGCTATTTTGTCATGCTGCTGCTTGTAATCAGTCTGTGTGATCTTCTTGCAGCAGTTTACCAGGTGGTCCACTGTTTCTTCAGCTTCTTTGAATCAGTGGCACTTACTGTCTGTTGCTGTCTTCCCAATTCTGACTTTGTATACATCTGTCCTTAAGGCTTGGTCTTGTGCAGCCAGAATTAATCCCTTGGTCTCTTTTTTAACTTTCCTGCTCTTAGCCATTGCCAGGTCTTGTTATTATCTGCTATTTCTTTTAATGTACTGGCCATGAAGTGCTTTGTTTTCCCATGCCTCCATTCTGTTCTTCATTTGGTCTTTCTTGTAGGCCAGTTTGGTCTCTCCAGTAGTTAGCAAGCCTTCTTGGCATACTAACTTCAGTGCATCTTCTTCATTGACCTTCAGATATTGTTCCAAAGCCTTTTTTTTTCTTCAACCATCTGATGCACTTGATTAGCTTAGCTTAGCTTAGCTTTATTGATTAGCCTATAGGCCATATCAAAATACAAGGTTTAAACATGCATTACCAATAAAATCCTATAAAAACAATTTAAAATAAGACTATTGTATTGTAAAATACAATAATTATGGGATAAAATACTATAATTGAATACATGAATATGTAAAATAGAATAAAATAACATAAACCTATATTTCTGTATCACCCTTTGCAACATTCCATGCCAACCTATTTGCCTTGGTAGATAGAGTCTGTTAATGTCGAGACTTCCAGGGTTACCGTCGTGCTGGTGCGGTGCAGGGAATCAGATCTTTGCTTCTTTTGCCTGATTTTCCATGCCTGGAAACCGATAACAGCAATGCAGAACCTTGAAGAGGACAGCGAGCGAAAGGGGATAGCCCAGAGGTGGTGGAGTGAAAGGCCACCATGGAGAGTGGAACCCCCTGAATTCAGCGTTGAAGAGACTGGCTGTCTGAGCCAGGTCCGGAGACACGGCAGCCCGAATATAAAATGAGGAAGCAGAATAGTGAGAAACAACAAGAAATTAAAGTAGAAAAAGAGCTAATTGAATACAAATTACAACTAATAACCACAGAAGTAGTAGCACAAAAAATTAGAGCAGCTAAACAAAATTACTTTGAAAATGCCGACAAGCCCAGAAGATAGTTGGCCTATAAATTAAAAAAAGAAAGGGAAAAGGAGGTTTTTCGAGACCGCCTACTGCCACCGACGACCTCCCATCGACCCGTGCGCTCCCACAGAGAGGTCCTCCTCGGAGTGCCATCAGCCAAACAATGCAGGCTGGTGACCCCCAGGGGGAGGGCCTTCTCTGTGGGGGCACCTACCCTCTGGAATCAGTTGCCCCCAGAGATAAGGAGAATCCATGACCTCAGTGCCTTCCGCCGAGCCCTTAAAACCTTCTTTTTCCAACAAGCCGGGCTGGCCTAATTCTTTTTAAGTGTTTTTAATTGTTTTGTTTATCATTTTAATTAATGGGGCCAAATCTCTATATATTTTTAACTGTATTTTAATATTTGTATTTGATGTTTTTATTTGGCTGTTCACCGCCCTGGGTCCTCAGGGAGAAGGGCGGTATACAAATTCAAAATAAAATAAAAAAATAAAAAAAATAAAAATAAAAAAATAAAAATAATAAAAAAAAAGAAATTAATAAAACAATTAAAGGTTGAGGATGGGATGGGATGGTGCACCTCCAGGAAGAAAAAAAGAAAAACATAGCAGTAAATTACTTTCAAACATCATATAGCTTAGAAAAAAATGAAGAGAAAGATATTCAAAGATCACTTCAAAAAAGGAATCTTCCCAGTTATCAGAGTTAACAAAAGAAATATTAAATGAGGAAATAACAAAACTGGAGATACAAAGAACAATTCAAAAGCAAAAAAAATAATAAGACTCCAGGCCCAGATGGAATCCCCGCTGAATTTTACAAAACATTTCTAGAGTCGTTAGAACAATTGTTATTTATGAAATACTGGAAAGGGCCAAGATACCAGAATCCTGGAGGAAATCTTTAATAACTCTCATCCCCAAAAACAATAGTGAACAACAGAAGATCCAGAATTACTGGCCGATCTCATTGCTAAATGCTGACTATAAAATATTTATGGCAATAATTGCAGATAGAATTAAAAACATATTGAACAAAATTATACATTTGGACCAAAATGGATTCCTACCCAACATATATATAAAAAATAATGTAAGAATTATCATCAATGCTTTAGAATATTATGAAGCTCACCCTGAAAAACAGGTAGTTGTGATATTTTTGGATGCACAAAAAGCTTTTGACAACTTAAACTGGGACTTTATGATTAATCAATTAATAAGAATGAATTTCAGAGAAAAATTCATAGAAATGATTAGAGCCATATACACTACACAGAGGGCAAAAATAATAATGAATGGGGAACAAACAGAAAACTTTGGGATAACTAAAGGAGTAAGACAGGGTGCCCGCTGTCTCCTCTGTTATTCATTCTGTCTGTGGAGATACTAATGTCTCAAATTAGAGATAATTCGAAAATAAAGGGATTAAAAATTAAGTCACAAGAATATAAGGTCCAAGCATTCGCAGATGATTTGGCATTTATATTGAGGAACCTTTAGAATCTGGACCTACATTACTACAAGACATAAACCAATTTGGCATGGTAGCAGGATTTAAAATGAATAAAGACAAAACTAAAATATTGACTATGAATTTAAGCAACAGACAGAGTGAAGAACTAGAGGAGAAGCTGGGAATCTTGAGAACAAAGAAAATTAAATATTTAGGAATTTGGCTATCAGAAAGGTGTACCACCATAAAGAGAGATAACTATGATATACTCCTATTACAAATACAAAAAGATTTGGAAAATTGGACTAAATTACCAATATTGTTAGGAAATGATTTTACCTAACTTGTTGGGTTGGCAATATATAAACCATCAATATAGCTTTAAGACTGCTGTATTGCTGTATTGCATCATACTGTGTCCTGATTGGTTAGCTCTGTAGCCAATGTCCTTAAAAGGGAGCTAGAAACCTGGTTTATTTCTCTTTGCTTCTCTTTGCTCCTTTTACTGACTCTTTTCTGTTTGCTGTGTTTTGCTACTGTTTGCAAATATAGAAGAACTGTTAATGTGTATGACGATGACTGGTAAGAAGACTTTGTTATTGGATTATCCCTGGACTATTGTTTAACCATCTACTGCTTTATATGTGTATGACCTGGACTGTTTATTGGACTGTGCCTTATTACTATTTCCTGAAAGTAAATACAACTCAGTGTATCTGTGTGTTGGCTGTGTTATTTCCTAACTACTCTCAATCGCTTTTCACGTGCACACCGTTGCTACTCAAGGGTTGATCTGCGAATTCCTCAACATTGGTTATGGGCCCAGGATATTGAGAGTTAGTGTGAATACACAGTACCATATTCAGATAGCTGTTTTTGTGGTTTATTGTTTAAGTGAAGATGGCCCAAGAACAGTCAACCAACATATCTCTGATAACCCGGTTGGATGGAACAAACTACGTTTCCTGGTCTATGAAGTGCAGCCTACTTCTGCGTAAAGAAGGACTATGGGCTGTAGTTCATGATCCACTGGATGTAACTGCTTGGAATCCGGCAGACGATGAAGATGCAAAGAAAATAGCCAAATTTAACTGGGATAATGAAAGGGCTCTTTGTATAATTGGACTGACACTGAGTGACCAGCAGCTAGTCCATTTTCGTGGTGAGGAGTCTGCTGCCAAGTGTTGGGACACTCTGAAGAGGATTTATCTTCGTGATAGTGTGAGTGCACACATACACCTTACATGTAAATTGTTTAGAGCTCGTCTTCTGAAAGGTGGAGATATGTTAGCTCATTTGGAGTTTATGAAAGGAACTTTACAAGAGCTACATGAAAAGGAGCTGTTTTTTTCAGAGCTTCATCAGGTCTATATCATTCTTCCTCTTTGGATGAAAGTTATGATGATTATGTATTTTCACTGGAAGTCCTGACCAGAGATGAATTGACATTGACTGACATAACCAGAAGATTATTAGAAGAGTCCAGAAGAAGGCAAGATAAAGACCAACTGAGAAAGAGACAACCACAGGAAGAAAAACTGTCTTCAATTGCCTATACTGTTAGAAAATGTTTTTCTTGTGGGGCTAAGGGTCATATAGCTAGATTCTGTAAAAAGGGCAAGAAACTGAATACTGGTAGTCAACAGAGAGCTAAAAAGGATGTTAGTTTAGCTATATCCAGCTCAACTACAACAGTAAACCATGATTTGTGGGTAGTTGACAGTGGAGCATCGCAATCTATAACTAATAGTAAGGAGAGATTTGTTAAAATGACCAAGAGTAAACAACATGTATCATTAGCAAATGGATGGAAAATGAAAGTACCTGGAGAAGGTACTGCATATTGTTCATGTATAAATGAGCATTTAACTATGTTGTATGTACCTAAACTAAAATTTAACCTGCTATCTGTGAAAGCATTGTTAAAAGCTGGGTTTGTAGTAACATTTAGGGGAGATAAATGTCTGATAGAAAAAGATGGTACAAGTGTTACTGCAAAATTAGAGAATGACTTGTTTGTTCTGAATGATGATCCATTAATCATGGCTAATGCTAACTTAGTTTACAATAACACCAAGCCACATGATGAATGCATTCACTTGCTTCATAGGCGTTTGGGACATGTACACTTTAAAATGTTAAAGAAAACTGTTGAATTATCTGATGGGATAAAACTAAAACCTTGTAAAAATTATTTAAACTGCAATGCTTGTAACCAAGAAAAAAGTAAGGTAATTCCTGCAAACAGAGTTAATGGGTTTACAACTAATAAACCTTTAGAGGTAATGTTTGCAGATATCATTGGTCCTAAAACAACCTGACACCGCTGGCATAGAGAGGAGAGAGATAAGCCCTGAACTTTTGCCTGCTAAATCCCTTTGAAGCCCGGTCGTCGTGGAAATGAGGAGGGGGGAGACATTCCTGGGAAATGACGAGACAAGAAGTCAATGGAGTGACTTGGAAGATAGCCAATGAGAAGCAGATAATTGGGGATCGGAAAGGGAGGGATTGGGGGGCAAAAGGTCAGTCTTGTCCGCATCGAGTCATGATCCGGTTGCTGTGCTCAATTAAAGAGAAGATTTCCTTAAAGATTGGCAGTTTGGAAATTCATTTATTATGAGATAGCATCGAAGTCTGACAGACGGACAAGACTCACAACTTTCCAAGCCAAACTGGCAAACCTCCAGCCCTCCAGTTCCCTACCAGATGTTTGGACGGAGTGGCGGCAAGGTTCCGAAGCCATGGCAGAAAGCCAGCTCTCTACTGAAAGTCTGCTTCAAGTTGCTGTAAACCAGCCCACCCTCTCTACTCCAGCCAGCTTGGATGCGACGGGGCCACCCCCTCCCCCAGCAAAGCTGCAATCCCCCCTTCCCCCCCCCCACTGCCACAGAATTACCAAGGACAGACAATCGTGCTCCAGCCCAAGAGTAAAAAAAAATGATGAACCTTGGTGGACTTTGCCAAAATCTGCAGAAGCTGAATTCCCCTTTCCAGACGCTAAAGGTAAGGGGAAGCCCCTGAGTGAATTGGGAAGGGCGGAATGGTTATGGGATTGGCAGAAGGCCAGACAGCAGAAAACTTCAAAGCTGCCACTTGAAAGCCCCATGGAGGAGTTAAAGCAAGATTTTGAACGTGCTGTCAGCCTGGAAGAGGGTCCATCCTGCAGGCCCAAAGATAGAAGGAGGCCAGCTGACCCTGTTGAACTAAGACACCATAGACGGGGACCCAGCTCCCCCCCTCCCACACCAGAAGGAGAGAAAGTCCCAGTGTGCATCCATGGGTTCCTCCTCTGCCCAGCAAGCATACCAGCCCACGCAAGGCATCACCCCCCCCCGCCCCTGAATGAGAGATGAGGAAGAAACCCAACGACACCCTAGACTCCCATAGTGGGGCACACAGAGCCCCACTATGGGAGGAGGGGCCACCAAAGGTGGAGCCACCCCAGTTCAGAGGGAAATTCGATGGGGATCCAGACCAGGTAGCACAGTTCCTCAACGCAGCTGAGGTCTATATCGAATGCTATGGGCACCTTTACCCATTCCCCAGAGCCCTAGTCAATGCCATTACAGAAGGGCTGAAGGGCAAAGACTTGGTCATCAGCCCTCTACAAGAATAGAGCCCCCCAACTGCAAGACACAGATGATTTCTTGCAACTACTGCGGGCGAGTTTCGAGGAAGCAGGGGAGGACCCATATGTGGAAGACGAACTCAGAAGCCTAATGCAGAGAGGAAAGCCCATCAGGGAGCACATTCGTGAATTCCAAAGAGTCGTGGGCACCTTGCCTCCCCTACCAGAGCGACCGCTAGTGTATTTTTTCAGAACAAGCCTAGATAAGCGGATCGCTCAAGTGACCGCTTATCGGGACATCCCAAACCGACTCTCTGAATGGTTCCATGTGGCGATGCAAGTGGAAAGGGGACTGCACGCCAACGACATGCTAAAGCAACCAGAGGCCAGGGAAAGATACCAATCGGACCCGAGGCCACATACCAGACGGGGAACCATGGCACTACGGCCTACCCAAAAACCTTTCATTCCACGGAGCCCAATGAGGTGCTACAGATGTGGAGGATAGGACATCTAGCAGCAGCGTGTGGAACCCCGGGCCCGAGGCCAAACCCTAAGCCAAAGGCATGATGGGAACGGGGCCCCAAGCAAGCCACCGATGCGCCACGAAGTCTCCCCCCAGGCACAGAGGTCTTTGCCCACCTGACTGAGACAAGGGGAGTCCCGGATGATGGAGACCAATCCCCCGACTCGTATGACAGTGAGGACGAGGGTGAAGATGACCCAATGGTGAGTGGACCCATCCACCCTTTCCTTTTCCCCATATGCCTAACAGCCCCAAAAACAGGTACCCAAGAGACTGTCCAGGCCCTGATAGATTCGAGCTGCACCAGGTGCCTGATTAATCTACCCACAGTCCTAAAATTGGGGATCCGAGCTAAGAAACTTAACCACCCAATTCGATTTGAGCAAGTTGATGGGACCCTAGTAGGGGGAGCCTACACCACACACCTGACCGAGCCAGTGAAGCTAGAACTAGGGGATCACTGGGAGACGATACGGTTCATAATAGCCCCCAAGATGGCCAATCCAGTCATACTGGGACTTTCCTGGCTAGACAAGTGGGGTCCAATTATCTGGTGGCAAGAGAGGACCTTCAGATTGAGGATAGCCAAAGGACCCCAACCTCTGCCGTTCCAACCAGAACAAACACCCCTCACACTCGAGCCCCAACGTCTCCTGCCTGAACAAAAGAAGATAGCACCGATGCAAGGGCCCCTCCCAAAGGGCACCACAAAGCAACTGGGGCCCACATCCAACAGCGCCCATGAAGCAGAGCAGATTCCAAAAGACTACCAAGACCTAGCAGAGGTATTTAGCGAGACCGAGTGTGATGTCCTACCTCCCCACCACAATGCCGGCTGCGCCATCGAAATCATCCCTGGGGCAGAAACTACCTAAACCTAAATTGTATGCCATGACGCCCCGTGAAATGCAAGAAATGCGAAACTACATAGACAAAAACCTACGAAGGGGTTTCATTGAGCCAGTGAAAACCGCGGGACAAGCACCGGTCCTTTTCAAAGAGAAGAAAGACGGCTCTATGCATCTGGTAGTTGACTTCCGGGATATCAATGCGGTCTGCGTACACAACTTATACCCCCTCCCCCTCATGAAAGACATGCTAGCCCACCTGGCCAAGGGGAAGATTTTCACCAAACTAGACCTCCGCGAAGCCTACTACTGAGTACGCATCAGGGAAGTGGACGAGTGGAAGACAGCATTCAACTGCCCCCTGGGAAGTTACCAATTCAAGGTGATGCCATTTGGGCTACAGGGAGCCCCAGCCATATTCATGCAATTGATAAACAAAGTTCTACATGACCAACTGTACAAAGGGGTCCTTGTCTACCTAGATGACATTCTCATTTACACGGAGACCATAGACGAACACATACCAACCCAGTACGCAAAGTACTGGAAAAACTGCTGAAAATGAACCTCTATGTCAAACTGTCAAAATGCGAGTTCCACAGATCGTGTCTAGACTATTTAGGTTACCGAGTGTCAAACGAGGGGATAGAGATGGACCCGGCTAAAGTACAATCAGTCCTAGACTGGTGACCCCCTCGCACCCGCAGGCAACTACAAAGCTTCCTGGGGTTTGCAAATTTCTACAGGCAATTCATCCCCTCCTTTGCAAGAATTGCCAAACCTCTGACGGACCTCCTAAAGACAGGGAGTCCGACAACGAAACCCCGCCCGGGACAGCCTCTACAGTGGGACCCGGCCTGCCAACAGGCATTCGAGACACTAAAACAGATGTTTGCAAAAGAACCGATCTTGAAGCATCCTGACTCTGAACAACCCTTCGTCATCCAAGCAGATGCCAGCGATGTGGCAGTAAGGGCAGTCCTACTCCAAAAGAACAGCCAGGGGGACCTGCAACCTTGTGCCTACACATCCCGTAAACTCACCGACACTGAGAGACGATGGGCGGCGTGGGAAAAAGAAGCGTTCACAGTGAGATGGGCACTGTTAACCTGGCGACACCTGCTAGAAGGAGGCCAGACACCGTTCGAGGTTTGCACTGACCACAAAAACCTGGAGGCCCTCAAAACCCCACGGAAGTTATCACCCAGGCAAGTCCGGTGGGCCCAATACTTCAATCGTTTCAACTTTCAGTTGAAGCACATCCCGGGGGGAAGAACTTTCTGGCCGACACCCTCTCCCGAATGCCTCAATACAACAGTGAACGTGAGCAGATAGTGAATCCCATCATCCCTCCTGCCCAAGGAGTGGGCCAAGTAACCACCAGACGGCAGCATCGAGACCATCAGGGCCATCCCGCCAGTGACCTAATGACGAGGCTCAGGGCAGAAATGTTGGCGGACCCCGGTTCCGAGACAATCAACATCTCTTGACAAAGAGAGATGGCCTAGCAGGGAGAGTGACGAAACTTTATATCCCAGAGGCCTTACAGACCTTGGTCCTCAAGAGAAGTCACGATGTCAAACCAGCGGGACATTTTGGCTTCCTAAAGACTCTGCACTTAGCATGGAGACAGTTTTGGTGGCCCCACATGAGAAAAGACATGTTATGTAAAAAGCTGTACCATCTGTGCCACGATGAAAACCCGACCAGGAAGGCCCCCGGGGCTGCTGCAGCCAGTAGCTGAACCATCAAGGCCATGGGAGGAGATTGCTATGGACTTCATAGTCGAACTGTCGAGAAGCAGCGGAAGCACAGTGATCTGGACTGTAATAGACTTATTCTCCAAACAGGCACATTTCATACCCTGCAGCGGACTACCCTCAGCCCGCCAGTTGGCCAAACTGTTCATAAAACACATCTACTGCCTACACGGAGTACCCAGAAGAATTATCTCCGATCGAGGTGTCCAGTTTACAGCGAAGTTCTGGAGGGAATTCCTTCGATCCATAGGATCATCCCAAGGCCTCAGCTCAGCGTTTCACCCAAGCATCTATGGGGGGGGGGGGGCGGAGAGGTTGAATGCCATGATAGAGCAATACCTGAGGTGCTACGTGGACTACCAACAATCGAACTGGGCAGACCTCTTATTGTTTGCGGAGGTCGCATATAACAATGCTGTCCACAGTAGTACAGGACTAACCCCATTTAAGATAGTGAGCAGCATTGATTTCATCCCCATGCCAGAATACCCAAGGGAGCCTCCTTCCTCAGTTACCTTAACCGAATGGATGGCAATGTTGAGATAAACCTGGGAGAACGTCAAGAGGGCATTAGACAAGGCAGCACGGTCTTATAAGAAACAAGCAGATAAGCACTGAGCCCCCCAGAGGCCGTTCCAAGTAGGGGAGAAGTATTTAAGACTCAGACTCCTGACCAGAAAACTGGGGCCAAAATTCATAGGACCATTTCCAATAGTAAAAATAATCAACCCGGTCACAGTACAATTGCAGTTACCCCGGTTACTAGGGAGGATACACCCCATTTTTCACAGTAGCCTCCTGAAGCCTGTGGTAGGGTCAACTTTAAGGCCAGTGCCACGTGATCCCTCAGGGCCCTTGATTGTTGGAGGCCAGACCCACTATGAAGTACAGTGAATTCTCGATTTGAGGTGGCACAGAGGGCGCCTCCAGTACTTAATTAAGTGGAAGGGTTACCCCTTGTCAGAAGCTTCCTGGGTGAAGAGCACAAACATCCAAGCTGACCGCCTCATAGCTAAATTCCATGCAGATCACCCGGACAAGCCAGGAGGGGGAGGGGTACACCCTCGGATGGGGTGAGGTACTAAACTTGTTGTTTATCTCACGCAGGCCCCACTGGGAGAGTGAAGGGAGAGGGGCCGGATGTCAGCGTCTCACCGCTGGCATAGACAGGAGAGAGATAAACCCTGAACTTTTGCCTGCTAAATCCCTTTGAAGCCCGGTCGTCATGGAAATGAGGAAGGGGGAGACATTCCTGGGAAATGACGAGACAAGAAGTCAGTGGAGTGACTTCCGGTTTGCCTGCCACCGGCGAAAGACGGTCCCATTTTTGGACCGCCAGCCCCGCTGTCTGTAGAGCCGCTTCGAGTCAAAGAAGCGGCTTGTAAATTCCCAAATCTGCAGGATTTGAGGAAGAGAGTGGGCAAGGAGCAGGTTGAGCCCCTGTGAGCCCCCAGAAAGTTGCTACTGGGGAGGAAACAGGCGCGGCTCCCTTTCAACTTGCTGAGACTCCGGACGGTGTGGGATGACTCTGCCCAGCGCAGAGCAAGTCGGCTGCAGCAACCTTTCAATTTAAATGAAATCAACTCCAATAATCATCGGAAGATAATAACCTGAACCTCTAAACCTCGAAACTGCAAGTATTGTTATCTTTGTGACTTTTGGACTTAAAGTATAAGCATGACTGAGCGGAAGCGGCTTGAAAAATGGCGCTCGGCTTCAGCGTTACAAGATGAAAGTGAGAGTGGATTATTTTAACTAGCTACAAAGTTGCGCTGTCTGTAACAAGGAGGAAAAAGAAAAGAGAATTTTTTTAAAAAAAAATAAGCCTGAGATTGCTTCAATTTAAATTCTATCTCCAACCTGATTAAACCTGGGGGATTTTTTTAGAAGATTTTGTGGTGGTGGAAAAGGAAAAAGGATCTCCTTTTTCAGAAAATCCAGCCTACGTGGCAGAATGGCTTCCAAGCCTAAACAGGAAGGAAAGGCAGCAGGGGGGGATCCCCCACACGTAAACCTGAGCAGCAGCCTCCTCCCAGCCAGCAGAGTCAGAAAAAAGATTTTGATGTTGAAAGTTTAAAAGATTTCATTACTCAGGCTCTGGATGATAAATTTCAAAAATCACAACAGGAAATTAAGCAGGAAATTAATGAAATTAAAAAGGTGGTGCAAGAGAAATATGACAAGGTGACTAATAAATTAATGAATGTGGTGTCTGGCCTGTCAGAAGCTATTATTAGAATGGATTCTAAGTTGGAAGAATTTAAATCAGAAATGAATGTTAAAATGAAGGATACTGATTATAAAATTTCTGATGCTGATGATAAAATGCAGAGAGTTGAAAACGAAATTACGATGATGCAGTTCAGGTCCATGGAATTCGCCATAAGGCTTAGAGGTATTAAAGAAAATGATCGACAAGACCTGAGACAGATTTGCACTGATGCTCTGGCTGTGTTGTTAAAAATTAATTCTGAAGAGATTTTTTACAAAATAGACAAAATTTACAGAGTGAATTCGTGGGTGGCCAGACAAAGACAATTGCCTAGAGATGTGGTGATATATTTTACAGACAGAAGAATGAGAAATGATATTCTGCAAAAGTCTTTTCTCTCTGCTGTGCAAGTGGAGGGAGCTCAGATTGGAGTTTATAAAGAATTACCACCTAAGATGTTAAAAGATAGAAAAGATTTTGGATTTTTAGTGAATGAATTAAAAAAACAACAAATTCCATTCCGGTGGGATGCTCCAACTGGTATAATTTTGAGGTACGATGGAGAAAGACATCGATTAAACACTGTTGAGAAAGCGGAACAATTCTATTCTACTGTTCTTAAAGAGAGATCACCATCCCCACGTACATCCACCGTGCTGGAGATAAAGGAGAGTGACAAGGAGAAGCAACTTCAGCAAGAGATGGAAGAGCAGCTTAAGCAGGTGGAACCAGAGGCAGCGGAAATGCAGGGTGCTACAGGAGGTTTTCTGGATGAGCCCCTGTTAGAATCTTCTCCAATTTTGACTACAAGAGATGTGGCTTTGGACCTAGTCCGGATGGCTGAAGCTAAAGATCAGCGTGTAACTCGAGCAATCTCTAAGCAACTTAAAGAAAAGCAACAACAGGAAAGATCTAAGGTACAACAATATAAGAAGGGAGTCAAGAGTACTACACAAGAAAGTGAAGCCATGGGGGGAGCAAGGCCGAAGACTTCGGAAGATATTCGACAATTCTGCTCGTCGCTTCAAAAAAGTCTACATGACGATTAAGTTTCTATCCTGGAATGTGAATGGATTGAATTCACCACAGAAAAGGAAGAAATTATTCACATACTTGAGACAATTTAATAATGATATAATTTGCCTACAAGAAACTCATGTCAGAACACAAGATCAAAAATACTTGATAAACTCAAAACTAGGAACACATTTCATAGCTTCCAATTTGGAAAAAAAGAATGGTGTGGTTATTTATATAAATAAAAGACTGTCAGCTAAAATTATAGAAGCAGATGAAGGTGGTAGGTTCATAGCAATTGAACTGCACACAGTAAGTGGCCAAATTCTAGTGATTGGAATTTATGCTCCTAATCAACAACAGGATCATTTTTATAAAACATTGCACACCAAAATATTGCAATGGGATTATAGATCTATTTTAATTATGGGAGACTGGAATGGAGTAATTGACTCCAAAATAGATAAAAAGAGTTTGGCGAAGTCAAGGATTAGATTACCACAGACTTTTTTTTGACATGAAAGAAGATTTGGAATTAAAAGATATTTGGAGAATACATAATCCAAAAGAATTGGACTTTACTTTTTTCTCAGATAGACATAGATCTTTTTCTAGGATTGACTTTATTCTATTATCAGATGATTTACTTATCAAGACAAAAACAACAAAGATTTTTCCAAGAACTCTAACCGACCATAGCCCAGTATGGATAGAAATTGAGATGGGAAAGATTGAGAGAAGATCATGGAGATTAAATGAAAATTTGTTTAGATATGAAAAAAATATAACAGAACTTAAAAAGCAGATGAAACGATTTTTTGAAATAAATTTGAACAAGGGTACCCCGATCGAAATTGTGTGGGATGCAAGTAAAGCGTATATGAGAGGGGTACTCATTTATATGAATTCTAAACACAAACTGAATCAACAAAAGAAAAGATCTGAAATGGAAGCAGAAATAAAGAATAAAGAACAGTTACTTATTAAAAATCCAACAGATGAAAGAATACGTGGTGCTATAAAACTTCTGAAAGATCAATTTCAAATGCTTATGGTGGAACAAACTGCAACAAATTTACAATATGCGAAGCATAATACATTTTGTAATGCTAATAAACAGGGCAGATAGTTGGCTTATATATTAAGGAAGAAGCAGAGTATACGGACTATTGATAGCATTGATATTGGAGGGAAAGAAATCTTTCAACAAAAATTAATTAAAGAAGTCTTTGTAGATTATTACACTAAACTATATGCTAAAGATGATATACAGAATGGACTTATAGAAAAATATTTAGAAAATAAAAGAGTTACAAAAATTACCAACCAACAAAAGGAGAGAATGAATTATCCTATAACAGTTGAGGAGATTATTGCAGCAATTAAACAATTGAAAACAGCTAAAGCTCCTGGAATGGATGGTTTAACTGCAGTGTATTATAAAACTTTGCAAGCAGAAATGGTTGAACATCTTAGAGACTTACTTTGTAACATACAACAAGGGGGTAAAATACCCCCATCGTGGAAAACAGCTTACATCTTTTTGATACCAAAAGAGCAAGCAGGTCCTAAAAAACCTGAGAATTATAGACCTATATCTCTTCTGAATAATGATTATAAAATATATGCAAAAGTATTAGCCAACAGATTGATGCCAGTTATTCAAGAGGTGATTCATGATGATCAAGCGGGATTTACAGAGGGCAGATATATGAAGGACAATGTAAAGCAAGTTATAGATTTATTGGAATATCTTGAGAAGAATAAACAGATCCCTGCAGTGCTGGTTTTTTTGGATGCGGAGAAGGCCTTTGATAGAGTGGACTGGAATTTTCTATTAAAGACTTTAAAAAAGATGGACTTTGGGGATCAATTTATACAAGCGGTTTCAGCAATTTATCAAGAACAAAAGGCAGATTATTATTAATGGAAGTTTGACAACAGACTTTAATATTGAAAAAGGAACAAGACAAGGTTGTCCGTTATCCCCACTGTTACTTATTTTAACATTAGAAGTCTTACTGAATAGAATACGGGATTCGAGTACCTTGAAAGGTATAGTGATAAGGCAAGAGGACTATAGAATAAGGGCATTTGCAGATGATCTGGTTGTTACCCTAACACAGCCGATGGAATCAGTAATCCAGATGAAAGACATTATAAAAGACTATGGTACAGTATCAGGATTTAGACTGAACCAGAAAAAAACTAAGATGATAGTTAAAAATATGACACAAGATCGAAAACACGAACTTGAAAGGAGGGCAGGTTTTGAGATTGTACCAAAGGTTAAATATCTAGGAGTTCAGGTTGCAGAATCAAATATGAAATTGTTTCAAAATAATTATGAGGTGTTGTAGCGAGATGTACAGAAAGATATGGAGTCTTGGAAAAAACTGCAGCTGTCTTTACTTGGAAGAATAGCAGAAGTTAAGATGAACATTTTGCCAAGATTTCTTTTTTTGTTTCAAATGATTCCGGTGCTTCAAAGTGATAAACAATTGAAAGAATGGCAAAGTGGACTGAATAAGTTTGTCTGGAATGAGAAAAAACCGAGAGTGAAATTGAAAATTATGCAAGATGTTCCAGAAAGGGGAGGTCTTAAACTTCCAAACCTACAATTATATTATGAAGCAGCAGCTCTGACTCAAGCAAGTGATTGGTTTGGAAGGAAAAAGGCTGGAATATTGAATATAGAAAGCTTTGATCTTGAATTTGGTTGGCATGCTTACTTATTTTATGAAAACAAAGTGGACAAAGTATTTAAAAGCCATATACTTAGAGATCCTTTAATAAGAGTTTGGAAGAAGCACCGATTCAAATGGGATTACAAAATACCGCTATGGCTGGATCTTGGTCATATCATGTGGAATACAAATATAATGTCACTCGGGGGGGGGGGGTTGTTATATAAAGAAGTTCTTTTTACAGATGCAGGCAGATGGCAACTGAAGACACTAGAGACACTGTTGGATGAAGGGATTAATCTAACTTGGTTACAGTATAATCAACTTCAACTGAGATGGAAAGAGGACCAAAAAATTGGTATTATGTTGCATGAGGAAGAATTGGTTAGACATATAAAAAATAAAGGTCCAATGCATATTAAAAGGCTTTATAATGTTTTGTTAGAAAGTGATTCAGAAACTGAATTGGTTAAAGATTGTATGAGGGGTGGGTTAGGGGGGGTTAGGGAGGGTTAGGGGGGGTTGGGAGGGTTAGGGAGGTTAGGGAGGGTTGGGGGGGGAATGGGTAGAAAATGTAATTGTAAATTTTTTCCAATAAAAAAAAAAGAAGTCGTCAGTGGAGTGACTTGGAAGATAGCCAATGAGAAGCAGATAATTGGGGATCGGAAAGGGAGGGATTGGGGGGCAAAAGGTCAGTCTTGTCCGCATCAAGTCATGATCCGGTTGCTGTGCTCAATTAAAGAGAAGATTTCCTTAAAGATTGGCAGTTTGGAAATTCATTTATTATGAGATAGCATCAAAGTCTGACACCTAGTTTAGGAGGAGCCTGTTATATATTGAGCATAATAGACCATTTTTCCCATTATGGTTTCTGTTACCTTATGAAAACCAAAGCAGAAACATTCCAGCATTTTTCAAACTGGCTGAGGTTTGCTGAGAGGAAAAAGAAATGCAAGGTTCTTTGCCTGGTAACTGACAATGGTACTGAGTTTACCAATAATAGGTTTGTAACTATGTTACCGAAAGCTGGCATTGAACACAAGCATTCTGCCCCTTATAGACCACAACATAATGCGTATATTGAACGCAGAGGGCAAATGTTGCAGGCTATGGCTCGAACCATGTTATCTGATTCTGGTTTGCCTGAGACACTTTGGGGTGAGGCAATAATGTGTGCTAACCATGTCTTGAACAACATAGTTAATTCAACAACCGGTAAATTACCATTCACACGTTGGCATGGTAGAAGACCAGAATTGAGTTATTTGCATATATTTGGAGCCCCAGCATGGATTCATATTCCTTCGCAATTGAGGCGAAAGGGGCAACATAGAGCAAAGAAGCTGTTTTTTGTTGGTTATGAATTCAACCACAGGTCATATAGATTTTGGGCGCCAGGTACCACTAGTGTGTACTGCAGTGCTAGTGCCAAGTTCCTGGAGCATGTTGGTTGGAGTAAGCTTGAGCAGGAATCCGACAAGGGAAATGATAGTGTTATTGTGGATACTCAATTGTTTTCTGATACCCCTGATAATGAGTCAATTAAGGAAGAACCTTCTATTACTGTAAAGGAGGAAGAGGTTATAGGGGAGGTAGAAGAAGAAATACCTATAGCGAGTCTTGAGGTACCTAGATGTTCAACTAGAGAGACACGTCCACCTGATAGATATCAGGCCAGTGTTGTATGTCAAGTGAACATATAGCCGTCTAACTTTAATGAAATCAAACTGTATCCTGAAAAAGATCAGGTAGCTTGGAAGAAAGTGATGGACAAAGAGCTGACATCATTGAAGGAATTAGATGTGTATGAGAATGTTAGGTTACCACCAGGTGAGCATGCAATTGGTTGTAAGTGGGTTTATAAACTAAAAACTGGTGTAGATGGGACTGTTACTCATAAGGCAAGATTAGTTGCTCAAGGATTTGCTCAGTCAGATAAGGACTATGATGAAGTATTTGCACCAAGTCTGAGAGCGACTACATTGCGAGCAGCATTAGTGTGGGCAGCTAAGAATAGTTATAGGATAAATCATATAGATGTTGAAACTGCATATCTGCATGCACCATTACAACATATGATCTATATGAAGAAGCCACTAGGTTTGAATACTGATGGGAAGACTGATTGCTGGAGACTGAAGAAAAGTCTTTATGGCTTAAAGTAGTCAGGTTACAAGTGGAATAAATGTATTGTTAACGAGTTAATTACTTTGGGTTTTGTAGCTGGTAAAGCTGATCCATGTTTGTTCAAAAAAGAGAAAGTTGGTTTAATTTCTTTATTGTTGCTATTTACTGATGACATAGCACTTATAACAAAATCTGAACAAGAAGCAACCAAAATTGTTTCTATGTTACAAAATAAGTTCAGAATTAGGAATTTGGGAGAAATTAAGCTGTCAGTGTTCCAGAAAAAAAGAACCCTTTCCAAG
Organism: Pituophis catenifer annectens; assembly: GCF_029215685.1. NCBI lineage: Eukaryota > Metazoa > Chordata > Lepidosauria > Squamata > Colubridae > Pituophis > Pituophis catenifer. The sequence continues at coordinate 27,312,530 of NW_027256887.1, forward strand.
TAAAGACACAGAAGCAAGCATTTTCCAAAGTCCTCTTTACTAGAATAGGCAAACTGGCACATCTGGGAAAGCCCTGGCTTTCCTTCAGTAATTCAAAGCTCCCAAAATCATCCCATTTCTCCCCAGTTGGTCACATGCTCTAATCAACATCCGTTCCACCTCGACTCAGCCCCTGACCTTGACCGATAGGAAGAATGCTATTATGTCTACTAATCTAGATGTCTATCTAGATGTCTATTATCTAGACATAGTTAAAACTAGTAAAGGTTACAAAATTTCACAAGCCAAGAAAATAAGCCAATTGCTAAAACATTACAATATGGAACTCTGTAAGTCTGCAAAAACACCAAATGAGTCAGGATTTTAAACATAGTGATATTCAAAGTCCTGTATTCGATAGGGAAATATATCAATCCTTAATAGGCAGTCTATCATATTTAAGTAATTGGTCTAGATATATATATCTTATAGTGTGAACCAACTGGCTAGATATAATGCTGAACCAACTGAAAGGCAAGCAGCTAAGTGAATACTTAGATATCTGAAACAAACTATTTATTATTCGTTATATTTGGAGCCTAGTAGTGACTTAGTTTTAAAGACATATGCTGATGCAAGTTTTGCAACTGATCTATTTACTCGTAAATCAACATCAGGTATAGTAGTAATCTTGGGTAATGTTTTGATAGGATGGAAATCAATTAGGCAAAAGCATATTAGTTCATCAACTATGGAAGCCGAATTTTCATGTTTATCCTTGATATGCATCCTTGATATCCTTGAATTGATACATTATAAACAATTGTTAATTGATATAGGATTGAATGTGAATGATCCGTTTATAGTGTACAAAGACAATTAATCTGCAATCAATATGGCTACTAATTTAGCTGTAAGAACACGGTCTAAGCATACTGGTTTGCGATATTTAAACATTAGACAGTGTGTAAAAAGTAAATTGATTCAATTAGAGTACTGCATGACTGAACATAATATTGCAGATCATTTCACAAAAGCTCAGGGTGCAATTAAGCACAAAGCGTGTTGTTATAACTATGGTGTAAGAATGTAAGGTATTATATATTGCCCTACCCAAAGGGGAGAATGTTAGGAAATGATTTATCTAACTCGTTGGGTTGGCAATATATAAACCATCAATATAGCTTTAAGACTGCTGTATTGCTGTATTGCATCATACTGTGTCCTGATTGGTTAGCTCTGTAGCCAATGTCCTTAAAAGGGAGCTAGAAACCTGGTTTATTTCTCTTTGCTTCTCTTTGCTCCTTTTACTGACTCTTTTCTGTTTGCTGTGTTTTGCTACTGTTTGCAAATATAGAAGAACTGTTAATGTGTATGACGATGACTGGTAAGAAGACTTTGTTATTGGATTATTCCTGGACTATTGTTTAACCATCTACTGCTTTATATGTGTATGACCTGGACTGTTTATTGGACTGTTCCTTATTACTATTTCCTGAAAGTAAACACAACTCAGTGTATCTGTGTGTTGGCTGTGTTATTTCCTAACTACTCTCAATTGCTTTTCATGTGCACACCCTTCCTACTCAAGGGTTGCTCTGTGAATTCCTCAACAAATATCATTGGTAATTTAGGCAGAATTTTGACAATAAAAATGAACATATTGTCCAAATTACTATATTTATTCCAAACGGTACCAATAAAATTAGGGAAAAAATTCTTTGAACAATTAAATAGACATAGAAATTTATATGGTCAGGGAAAAAACCGCATATCAAATTCAAATTATTGCAAGACAGTAGGAAAAAAGGAAGTTTTGGTTTACCAGAATGGGAACTCTACTATCAAGCGGCATCCCTAACATGGCTTACAGACTGGATACAACTCAAAAAGAAGCGAATATTAACAATAGAAGGCCATGACCTCCAACTTGGTTGGCATGGTTTTCTTTGGGACGGGAAACACAAATCACATACTTACTTTCAACGACACAAGTTAAGGGATGCACTATTGAAAGTATGGGAAAAAATTAAAAAGAACCATTATATGAAGGTCCCAGTTTGGTTGTCTACAATGGAAGCAATAATACATCCAAATACCACAGTCCTAGACAAAATGGTGAGATATGCAGATCTATTAGACACAAAAGGAGAATTAAAATCAGTACAAGACCTGAAAAAACAAGGAATAAATTTGGAATGGTGGCCATATTTACAAATCCAAACTAGATTTAAAAAAGATAAGGAACAATTTGGCATAATGTCGCTGTGAGGATGAAGGACATGATTCATTGTCATTATTATTTTGGTCTTTCTATCCATTGCTTTTAATTCTACTTGAGTTGTGTCCACTATACCTGCTGTGTATCTAATGACTGGAATTGCCCAGGTGTTGATTGCCTTGATGGTTTTCCTCCATTGAATTTGGACTTCAAGATCTTTTTCACTCTCTTGATGTATTCACCTCTAACATTTTTCTTAACTTCAGTGTGATTGATATTGTCTGTGTTATGTCCCTGTTAGGGACGAACAGACTGAGGCAAGACAGGTTGAGGTAACAGCTAACAGGATTTATTTCACTAACAGATTTCTAACAGATTTGCTAGCATTGCAACCTGCAATGGCTGCTCGGCTAACAGGAACAGTAGCTGTCAGCCTTTGACAGCTCCTTATATACTTGTGCCTGGATTGAAACAGCCAATCAGAGCACGGCTGCATCTGTAGACTGGAGGGGAGCCTGCATACAGCATCCCTCCATCACTAGAGGGCACACACATAGTCCTCGAGGTAGGCCGGCCTTCTTTTGACATGTCCTGACCTCCGAAGGCCTTCTGGTTTGTGTGGATTAGGTGGAAACACCGAAGAAGTCCCTGAAGTGGTGTCAGTAGGTTCTTTTTCAGCTTGGAGAGGTACCATCACTGGAACAAAGTCCTCAGGCAAGGTAAGTTGTCCTCGCCTCGAGTTGCATCGAAGTTCTCGACTTCCGACTCCAGCTTGCTGGGCTCATCTGTAAGAAACCTTTTATCTGGTGGTTGTGCTTTATTATTTGAATCATTTAAGTCAATGTGTCGCCCCCTTAATTGGTCTATGTGTCTTCTCCACATTCTTCCATCCCCTAGGGTTATTACATACGACCTGGGGCCTGTAACTTGTGTCACTATCCCAGAGAGCCATAGTGGAGGGCCTGAGTAATTCCTTGCATAGACAGAGTCCCCTGATTTGAAACTTCTGGAGCCTGGATGGGTTACCCTGGTTGTGACGGGTGCATATGTTGGGTGTAGTTTGTCCAATTTTGTCTTTATGCATCTTCCCATCAGGAGTTCAGCTGGGCTTAGATTAGTGTCTGGGCAAGGGGTGGCATGTTGCATTAAGAGGTATTTAGAAATTATTATTAGAGTTCCAGTCTCCCGGCCAGAGCCTCCTTTACAGAGCGCACAGCTCTTTCAGCTCGGCCATTTGTAGCTGGAAAAAAAGGGGCTGTGAGTGAATGTTTGATGCCCAGCCTTGCAAGGAAAAGTTCGAAAGGTGCCAATACTAGTTGGGGATCGTTATCTGAGACCAAGCAATCTGGTATGGCATGTGTTGCAAAGACGTTCTCCAATACTTTAATTAATGACTCAAAAGTTGTTGAGGACATTAATTTAATGTCCACCCATTTGGAAAATGAATCAGCCACAATTAAAAACATATGCCCTTGTACTGGGCCAGCAAAGTCTATGTGGAGTCGTGACCAAGGGGCTCACGGTTTGTCCCATTCCATTGGGGGAGCTCTTGGAGGGTTAGGTCTGGACTCCTGGCAGTCTGTACACCCAGAGACCCACTCACAGATGTGTTGATCCAGTTTTGGCCACCACAGGTAACTTCTGGCCAAGGATTTCATTCGGACTATGCCAGGGTGGCTGTCATGTAATGAGGTTAGCACTTGCTTCCATAGTGTGACAGGAATGACAATCCTATGTTCCCATAACAAACAGCCCTGCATTGTAGACAGTTCAAATTGCCTTTCTTTGTAAGGTTTATATTCAGGTCCCACAGGTCCTGATGGCCACCCTCTCTTAGTCCAGTCCAAAACCTTTGATATTATCTTATCTTTGGCAGAGTGTCTAGCCACATCTCTAGCCATCAGTGGTGTAGGCATTTCTTCAATTAGTAACACATTGCAAACAGGGGCGGGGTCCTCTACAGCTGTGGGAAGTGGGCATCTACTCAGGGCATCCGCGTGTGCTAGGTGTTTTCTGGGGCGGTGTTCTAAGGTATAATCGTAAGCAGCTAAGAAGACTGTCCACCTTGTCATTCTTGGGGATAGTATCTCAGGTGTTTGTTTGTTTCCTGCAATGATTCCAAGTAACTGTTTGTGATCAGTTACCAAAGTGAAATGTCTTCCATACAAGTATGCATGGAAGCGCTTGATGCTGGTGACTAAGGCCAAGACTTCCTTGTCAATTTGTCCATAATTCCTCTCTGTGGGGGACATGGTTCTTGAAAAATATGCTATAGGGGCTTCTAGGTTGTTAGGCAGCTTGTGACTTAGAACAGCACCTATGCCATAAGGGGAGGCATCACATGTTAAAATCAATGGAAGCTGTTCTTCATATTGTATTAGTAGGCTATCAGAGGTGAGAAGATGTTTGACGGCATTAAAGAAAGCTGTCTCTCGAGAGCCCCACAACCAAGGTCTTTTGGAATTGAGGAGCCTGTATAATGGCTCTGCTACTGATGCCTTGTGAGGCAGAAACAGACTATAAAAATTTAGGGGGCCCAAAAAGGCTTGTAACTCTTTTCTATTCTTTGGAATAGGGGCCCCGTGAATAGCTCTGACCTTAGCCTCAGTCGGATGCAGTCCAGAGGCATCTATTCTGTATCCCAGGAATTCTACTTCCTTTACAGCTATTTGACATTTCTCTTGCTTTAAAGTGAGCCCTGCACCTTGAAACTTTGTTAGGACAGCTCTCAGGTGATCTTTTAATTGAATTGTATCTTTAGCAGTGATCAGAATATCGTCAAAATAAGGGACAACCCCTGGGATACCTTGGAGCAGTCTTTCCATTAGGCATTGGAAAATCCCAGGGGCCACAGTGACACCAAATTGGAGCCTATTACATTTGAAGGCACCCCAGTGCATGACTATGGTTTGTGCCTCTGCTGTTGTTTTGTCTACTGGAATTTGCTGATAAGCCTGTGTCAGGTCTAATTTAGCAAAGATTTTGCCTCGGCCTAATGAGTGAAGCAAATGTTGAACAACAGGCACTGGGTAGGAGGAATTTTGGAGTGCCTTATTTAATGTGCTCTTATAGTCAGCACATATTCTGACTGAGCCGTCTGGTTTTATTGGGGTGACGATGGGAGTCTCCCATTTGGAAAAGTCTACAGGCTCAAGGACCCCTTGAGAAATCAATTTGTCTAGGGCAGTGTCTACCTTTTGCCTTAAAGCAAAAGGCACTCTCCTGAGTTTAAGTCTGATAGGAGCTATTTTGGGATCTAAATTAAAGGAAAGGGGTTTGTCCTTGTACTTACCAAGGCCTTCAGTGAAGACATCGTTGAACTCGTGTATGAGGTTGGTAAGAAAGGGCTCTTGTATTTGATGTATGCCTGAAATAGAGAGGCCCAGGGAATGGAACCACTCCAGGCCTAGGAGACTGGGGTGTTCTTCTTCCACAATAATGATGGGAAGGAATCCTGAAAAACTTCCATATTGAACGTGGAAGGGGCAAGTCCCTAGAATGGGTATAATTTTGCCCTGATAGTCTCTTAATTTAGTGCCTACGGATTTAATGTTATTTTTGGAAAAATGAGGAACTAGTCTTTTAATTGTAGGCCAGGACATCAGGGACATGGAGGACCCTGTGTCCACCTCCATTTTACATGGGGACCCTTCAAATCGGATGGTGACAAAAATTATATTTTTTCTGTTCCCAATTGCATTTCCAATTATATTCTCAGGGAGGTAGCTATCCTTGTTTACAGTGTAGCAGTCCTCACCCTTGTTGAAATTTTTGAATGTGATTTTTTAAATTTGGTTGGCCTCTCAAAAGGTTTTGAAATTGGTTGTGTGGCTCTGCACACCTTAGCTAGATGGCCCTTTCTACCACACCTCAGACAGTCTGCATTCTGAAATTTGCAGGTAGCTCTCGTGTGTTGTCCTCCACATCTCAGGCAGAACATCTGGCTTGTTGTTTTTTCCTTCTTGTCTTTCCAGTCTCTGGGTTGGCTGAGGCGATTTACATCTCCCTCCTCTTCCACTGTGTTCCCCTCTGTGTCAGTTGCCTCAGAATGCACAGCCTCCGTTTTGGCGGGAAACTTAGCAATAGTCTTTTGGATATCTGAGGAAGATTTGTTGGACAGCTCAGCAGCTCTTGCCTCATCCAGAGCCAATTGGAGAGGGAGTACTGTTTTTGTCAGCAGGTGGTGTTGTAGTTTTACATCTCTGATGCCACATACTAATCTGTCTCTTAATGAATTCTCAAGATGTTCAAAATCACAGTAAAGAGCAGCAGTTTTGAGGGCCGCAATGTACTGATTAATGGTTTACCCCTCTTTTTGGTCCCTATGATAGAATGTGTGCCTCCTTGCTATAGAGGAAGGTGCTGGAGAATAGTGATTCCTCAAGTTTTCTAGGATGATATCCCAAAGTACTGTGTGTAATTTCTGAGGTGCCAAAAGATTTTTTGCAGTTTCAAACACCTCATCTCCACAGTATGATAGAAAATATGCTTTTTTCCTATCATTGGAGAGGCCTCCATAGTCATTAGACAGTAAGAAGCACTCGAATTTCTCCAAGTATGTATCCCAGGATTGTTTCTCTGGGTTAAAGGCAGCGAAAACAGGCAAGGCTGTCATTTTCTACAGTCGGGGAGCTCAGTGCTCGATCAGGAATCTTCGGGTTACTTTTTTTGTTTGCGCTTTAGCTCTTTAGTAGTGACTTCAGTGTAGTGACTTCCTTCGCTCTTGTCTGTACCTCAGGTCGGTCGGGATAATTATCCCACCTTCATCGCCAGCTGTTATGTCCCTGTTAGGGATGAACAGACTGAGGCAAGACAGGTTGAGGTAACAGCTAACAGGATTTATTTCACTAACATTGTTCTAACAGATTTGCTAGCATTGCGACCAGCAATGGCTGCTCGACTAACAGAAGCAGCAGCTGTCAGCCTTTGACAGCTCCTTATATACTCGTGCCTGGATTGAAACAGCCAATCAGAGCATGGCTGCATCTGTAGACTGGAGGGGAGCCTGGATACAGCAGTTAGCTTGAAGGATACCCAGGTATTTGAAGTAATCATCTTCATCCAGATTCTTAATGTTATTTTCATGGGGCATATTGATTCCTTCAGTTTTCACTATTTTTCTTGTTTGATAGTGAGTGTGGCACATTTGTCCAATCCAAACTCCATTGCAATATCTTGGCTATATATATGAACAGTGTTGAGCAGCAATTCTATTTCAGATGGCGTTTTTCCATACAGCTTTATATTGTCCATGTAAAGGAGGTGGGATAATCTGCAGATGTTTTTGATGTTTGATAGCCATGGCTTGAGTTATTCAGTACTGTTGACAGAGGAAACAGTGCAATGACAAATAGTAGTGATGATAGTGAATCTCCTTGAAATATTCCTCTCTTGATATTAACTTCTCCAAGTCTCTCATCATTGATCTACAACCGTGTCTTCCATTTTGCCATCAATCCTTGCACAAAGCTTCTGATGTTTCTACTGACTCCTGTTATTTCTAGGCACTTGATTATCCAGTCATGTGGCAGAGAGTCAAATGCCTTTTTGTAGTCAATCCATGCTACATTCAGGTTGGTCTTCCTTTTCTTGCAGTTTTTCAAAATCATTTTGACAATTAGGAGTTGATCTTTTGTTCCTTGGCTATTGGGGCGGTTTCCTTTCTGCTCTGATGGAAAGAGATTGTTTTCAACTAGATACTGTTGGACTGCATCAGCTACCATACCAGTTAATAATTTGACAGTTGTTGGTAAGCAGGTAATTGGCCTTTAGTTACCTGGTGCTGCCCCTTTTACTGGATCTGTCATTAGTTTTCATTAGGTAGGTTTTGCCAGATGTTAGTCACTCTTTAATTTCACCTCCTTGTAGTATGTTGTTAAACTGCTTGGCAATGAGTTGGTATAAACTAGTTCGATGTTTCAACCAAAAACCTCTTTTAACCAAGCTGCATCCTGGTTCTATTTCTTTGGGTTATCCCATATCTGCACCCAGAACTGCACTGTTTCTTCCTTGTCAGGTAATGACTGATTCACTGCAGTTTCTCCATTGATGGATTGATAGAAACATTTCTGATTGTATTGAAATTGGAGGTTCTGCCTATAATTTGCAATTCGAGCTTCATATCTGCTAATCTTGGCTGTTATTTGCTGCTTTATTATTTCCAGTGCTTCCTTGATCTTCCTTGTTTCTAAATGATATTTCTTATTGTTTTATTTTTTTTGTTTTTTTTACTTTTTTTATTTTCTTTTTTTTTTATTGCAAAAGTTTTACAATTACATTTTCACCCCTTTTTCCCCCCCAACCCACCCCAAACTCCCCAACCTAACCCTCCCTAACCCCCCCTAACCCTCCCCTCCCCCCGGACTTCCACAGAATATACTCCCAACAAAATCCCCTTTATATAACACTTGAACCCCTCCATCCCCCCTATAATTTTTTATCTTCACTAAATTCAAATATTTCTATCTTTATATAATACTATCAATGAAAAGCTATTTGATACTTCCTAGTTTGATATTTGTTCTGCACATAATCTATCCACTTTTTCCATTCCCATTCATAAGTCTCTTGTGAGCGATCTTTTAAATATGCTGATATCTTCGCCATCTCTGCGAAACTGGCCATCTTCAAAGTCCATTCCTCGATAGTGGGCAAAGCTTCATTCTTCCAGTATTTACCTATCAATAATCTCGCTGCTGTTATCATATACAATATCAACTTTGTTTCATCCAATGTAAAACCCTTAACTATACCCAGTAAAAACAATTGTGGAGAAAATTGAATTTTTTTCCTGAGAACATTCTGCATGACCCACCAAATTTTTATCCAAAAAACCTTCACTTTCTTACAAGTCCACCAAACATGATAATATGTAGCATCTAAACAATCACATCTCCAACATTTTGGCTGAACATTAGGGTACATACACGACAATTTCTTAGGATCTAAATGCCATCTGTAAAACATTTTATAAAAATTTTCCCTCAAATTCTGCGACTGTGTAAATTTAACATTCTGAACCCAAATTTTTTCCCATGTTTCCAACATCACTGGTTCTGCAAAATTTTGTGCCCACTTAATCATACAATCTTTAACCAATTTAGTTTCTGAATCCCTTTCTAACAAAACATTGTAAAGCCTTTTAATATGCATTGGACCTTTCTCTTTTATATGTCTAACCAGTTCTTCCTCATGCAACATAATACCAATTTTTTGGTCCTCTTTCCATCTCAGTTGAAGTTGATTATACTGTAACCAAGTTAAATTAATCCCTTCGTCCAACAGTGTCTCTAATGTCTTCAGTTGCCATCTGCCCGCATCTGTAAAAAGAACCTCTTTATATAACCCCCCCCCCCGAGTGACATTATATTTGTATTCCACATAATATGACCAAGATCCAGCCATAGCGGTATTTTATAATCCCATTTGAGTCGGTGCTTCTTCCAAACTCTCATCAAAGAGTCTCTAAGTATATGGCTTTTAAATACTTTATCCACTTTGTTTTCATAAAATAAGTAAGCATGCCATCCAAATTCAAGATCAAAACTTTCTATATTCAATATTCCAGTCTTTTTCCTTCCAAACCAATCGCTTGCTTGAGTCAAAGCTGCTGCTTCATAATATAACTGTAGGTTTGGAAGTTTAAGACCTCCCCTTTCTGGAACATCTTGCATAATTTTCAATTTCACTCTCGGTTTTTTCTCGTTCCAGACAAACTTATTCACTCCACTTTGCCATTCTTTCAGTTGTTTATCACTTTTAAGCACCGGAATCATTTGAAACAAAAAAAAGAAATCTTGGCAAAATATTCATCTTAACTTCTGCTATTCTTCCAAGTAAAGACAGCTGCAGTTTTTTCCAAGTCTCCATATCTTTCAGTATATCTCGCCACAACACCTCATAATTATTTTGAAACAATTTCATATTTGATTCTGCAACCTGAACTCCAAGATATTTAACCTTAGGTACAATCTCAAAACCTGCCCTCCTTTCCAGTTCGTGTTTTCGATCTTGTGTCATATTTTTAACTATCATCTTAGTTTTTTTCTGATTCAGTCTAAATCCTGATACTATGCCATAGTCTTTTATAATGTCTTTCATCTGGATTATGGATTCCATCGGCTGTGTTAGGGTAACAACCAGATCATCTGCAAATGCCCTTATTCTATAATCCTCTTGCCTTATCACTATACCTTTCAGGATATTCGAATCCCGTATTGTATTCAACAAGACTTCTAGTGTTAAAATAAATAACAATGGGGATAACGGACAACCTTGTCTTGTTCCTTTTTCAATATTAAAGTCTGTTGTCAAACTTCCATTAATAATAATCTGTGCCTTTTGCTCTTGGTAAATTGCTGAAACCGCCTGTATAAATTGATCCCCAAAGTCCATCTTTTTAAAAGTCTTTAATAGAAAATTCCAGTTCACTCTATCAAAGGCCTTCTCCGCATCCAAAAAAACCAGCACTGCAGGGATCTGTTTATTCTTCTCAAGATATTCCAATAAATCTATTACTTGCCTTACATTGTCCTTCATGTGTCTGCCCTCGATGAATCCCGCTTGATCCTCATGAATCACCTTTTGGATTACTGGTATCAACCTGTTGGCTAATACTTTCGCATAGATTTTATAATCTGTATTCAAAAGAGATATTGGTCTATAATTCTCTGGTTTTTTAGGACCGACTTGTTCTTTTGGTATCAAAGATATGTAAGCTGTTGTCCATGATGGGGGTATTTTACCCCCTTGTTGAATATTGCAAAATAAATCTCTAAGTTGTTCCACCATTTCAGCTTGCAAAGTTTTGTAATACACTGCGGTAAACCATCCGTACCAGGAGCTTTGGCTGTTTTTAACTGTTTAATTGCTATTATTATCTCCTCCTCTGTTATAGGATAATTCATTCTTTCCTTTTGTTGATCAGTAATTTTTGTAACTCTTTTATCGTTTAAATATTTTTCTATAAATCCATTCTGCACCTCCTCTTTGGCATATAGTTTGGTATAATAGTCCACAAAAGCTTCTTTAATTAATTTTTGTTGAAAAATTTCTTTCCCTCCAATATCGATACTGTCAATAGTCCGCATACTCTGCTTCTTCCTTAATATATAGGCCAACCATCTGCCCGGTTTATTGGCATTACAAAATGTATTATGCTTTGCATATTGTAAATTTGTTGCAGCTTGTTCTGCCATAAGCATTTGAAATTGATCTTTCAAAAGTTTTATAGCACTACGTATTCTTTCATCTGTTGGATTTTTAATAAGTAACTGTTTTTTATTCTTTATTTCTACTTCCAGTTCAGATCTTTTCTTTTGTCAATTCAGTTTGTGTTTAGAATTCATATAAATGAGTATCCCTCTCATATACGCTTTACTCGCATCCCACACAATTTCAATTGGGGTACCCTTATTCAAGTTTATTTCAAAAAATCCTTTCATCTGCTTTTTAAGTTCTATTATATTTTTTTCATATCTAAACAAGTTTTCATTTAATCTCCATGATCTTCTCTCAGTCTTTTCAGTCTCAATTTCTATCCATACTGGGCTATGGTCGGTTAGAGTTCTTGGAAAAATCTTTGTTCTTTTTGTCTTAACAAGTAAATCATCTGATAATAAAATAAAATCAATCCTAGAAAAAGATCTATGTCTATCAGAGAAAAAAGTATAGTCCAATTCTTTTGAATTATGTATTCTCCAGATATCTTTTAATTCCAAATCTTCTTTCATGTCGAAAAAAGTCTGTGGTAGTCTAATCCTTGACTTCGCCAGGCTCTTTTTTTTTTTTTTATTGCAAAAGTTTTACAATTAGATTTTCACCCCTTTTTTCACCCCCCCACCTCCCTCCCCAAACCCTCCCTAACCCTCCCTAACCCTCCCCCCCCAGACTTCCCTATTATATACTCATAACTAATAACACTAGTAAACAAGCTTAAACCCATCCCTCCCCCTGTATAATTTTTCCTCTTTATCTCTTTACATTAAAATATTTCTAATACATTAAAATATTTCTAATACATTATTTTCAAATAAAAGCTATTTGATACTTTCTAGTTTGGTATTTGTTCTGAACATATTCTATCCACCTTTTCCATTCCCATTCATAAGTCTCTTGTGAACAGTCTTTTAAATATGCTGAAATCTTCGCCATCTCAGCAAAACTGGCCATCTTCAAAGTCCATTCCTCGATAGTGGGTAAAGCTTCATTCTTCCAATATTTACCTATCAACAATCTTGCTGCTGTTATCATATACAATATCAGTTTTATCTCACCCCGTGTAAAACCCTTAACTATACCCAATAAAAACAACTGTGGAGAAAATTGAATTTTTTTCCTCAAAACATTCTGCATGACCCACCAAATTTTTATCCAAAAAGCCTTAACTTTCCTACAGGTCCACCAAACATGATAATACGTAGCATCCAAACATTCGCATCTCCAACATTTTGGCTGAACATTAGGGTACATACATGACAACTTTTTAGGATCTAAATGCCATCTATAAAACATTTTATAAAAATTTTCTCTCAGGTTTTGCGACTGTGTAAATTTAACATTCTGAACCCAAATTTTTTCCCATGTTTCCAGCATCACTGGTTCTTCAAAATTCTGTGCCCACTTAATCATACAGTCTTTAACTAATTCAGTTTCTGAATCTCTTTCTAGCAAAACATTATAAAGCCTTTTAATATGCATTGGACCTTTCTCTCTTATATGTCTAACCAATTCTTCCTCATGCAACATAATACCAGTTTTTTGGTCCTCTTTCCATCTCAGTTGTAATTGATTATATTGTAACCAAGTTAGATTAAGCCCTTCATCCAACAGTGTCTGTAATGTCTTCAGCTGCCATCTGCCCGCATCTGTAAAAAGAACCTCTTTGTATAAAAACCCCCCGAGTGACATTATATTTGTATTCCACAAAGTATGACCAAGATCCAGCCATAACGGTATTTTGTAATCCCATTTGAGTCGGTGCTTCTTCCAAACTCTCATCAAAGAGTCTCTAAGTATATGACTTTTAAATACTTTATCTACTTTGTCGTCGTAGAATAAGTAAGCATGCCATCCAAATTCAAGATCAAAACTTTCTGCATTCAATATTCCAGTCTTTTTACTTCCAAACCAATCACTTGTTAAAGTTAAAGCTGCTGCATCATAATATAGCTGTAGGTTTGGAAGTTTAAGACCTCCTCTTTCTGGAACATCTTGCATAATTTTCAATTTCACTCTCGGCTTCTTCTCGTTCCAGACAAACTTATTCACTCCAGATTGCCAAACTTTCAATTGTTTATCATTTTTAAGCACCGGAATCATTTGAAACAAAAAAAGAAATCTTGGCAAAATGTTCATCTTAACTGCTGCTATTCTTCCAAGTAAAGACAGCTGCAGTTTTTTCCAAATCTCCATGTCTTTCTGCACCTCTCGCCACAACACCTCATAGTTATTTTGAAACAATTTCATGTTTGATTCTGCAACCTGAACTCCTAGATATTTTACCTTAGGTACAGTCTCAAAACCTGCCCTCCTTTCAAGCTCATATTTACGATCTTGTGTCATATTTTTAACTATCATTTTAGTCTTTTTTGGATTCAGTCTAAAACCTGAAACTTTACCATAGTCTTGTATAATGTCCTTCATCAGGATTATTGATTCCATTGGTTGTGATAGGGTAACAACCAGATCATCTGCAAATGCCTTTATTCTGTAATCCTCTTGCCTAATCATTATTCCTTTCAAGATATTAGAGTCTCGTATTGTATTTAGCAAGACTTCTAGTGTTAAGATAAATAAAAGTGGGGACAGCGGACATCCCTGTCTTGTTCCTTTTTCAATTTTGAACTCTGTTGTCAAGCTTCCATTAATAATGATCTGTGCCTTTTGCTCTTGGTAAATTGCTGAAATCGCCTGTATAAATTGATCCCCAAAGTCCATCTTTTTTAAAGTCTTTAGTAGAAAATTCCAATCCACTCTATCAAAGGCCTTCTCTGCATCCAAAAAAACCAGCACTGCAGGAATCTGTTTATTCTTATCAAGATATTCCAATAAGTCTATTACTTGCCTTACATTGTCCTTCATATATCTACCCTCAATAAATCCCGCTTGGTCCTCATGAATCACCTTTTGGATTACTGGCATCAACCTGTTGGCTAATACCTTCGCATAAATTTTATAGTCTGTATTCAAAAGAGATATTGGTCTATAATTCTCTGGTTTTTTAGGACCAACTTGTTCTTTTGGTATCAAAGATATATAAGCAGTTGTCCAAGATGGGGGTATTTTACCCCCTTGTTGAATATTGCAAAATAAATCTCTAAGTTGTCCCACCATTTCAGCTTGTAAAGTTTTATAGTACACTGCAGTCAAACCATCCGTGCCAGGAGCTTTGGCTGTTTTTAGCTGTTTAATTGCTGCTGTTATCTCCTCCTCTGTTATAGGATAATTCATTCTTTCCTTTTGTTGATCGGTAATTTTTGTAACTCTCTTATCATTTAAATATTTTTCTATAAGTCCATTCTGCACCTCTTCTTTGGCATATAATTTAGTATAATAGTCCACAAAAGCTTCTTTAATTAATTTTTGTTGAAAGATTTCTTTCCCTCCAATATCAATACGATCGATAATCCGTGCACTTTGTTTTTTCCTCAATGTGTAAGCCAACCATCTGCCCGGTTTATTAGCGTTGCAAAATGTGTTATGCTTCGCGTATTGTAGGCTTGTTGCAACTTGTTCCGCCATAAGCATTTGAAATTGATCTTTCAAAAGTTTTATAGCACTTCGTATTCTTTCATCTGATGGGTTTTTAATAAGTAACTGTTCTTTATTCTTTATTTCCATTTCCAACTCAGATCTTTTCTTTTGTCGGAGCAGTCTATGTTTAGAATTCATATAGATAAGTACCCCTCTCATATAGGCTTTACTTGCGTCCCAAACAATTTCAATTGGAGTACCTTTATTCAAATTTATTTCAAAAAATTCTTTCAAATGCTTTTTAAGTTCTATTGTATTTTTTTCATATCTAAACAAGTTCTCATTTAATCTCCAAGAACGTCTCTCAACCTTATCCATCTCAATTTCTATCCATACAGGGCTATGGTCAGTCAAAGTTCTTGGAAAAATCTTTGTTCTTTTTGTCTTAACAAGTAGATCATTTGACAACAGAATAAAATCAATCCTAGAAAAGGATCTATGTCTATCAGAAAAGAAAGTGTAATCCAATTCATTTGGATTATGTATTCTCCAAACATCTTTTAGTTCCATATCTTCTTTCATATCAAAAAAAGTCTGTGGTAGTCTAATTCTAGACTTTGCCAAGCTCTTTTTATCTAGTTTAGAATCAATTACTCCATTCCAGTCTCCCATAATTAAAATAGATCTATAGTCCCATTGTAGTATTTTAGTATGTAACATTTTATAAAAATAATCCTGTTGTTGGTTGGGAGCATAAATTCCAATCAAAAGAATTTGGCCCTTTGTCATAAGCAATTCAATTGCTACGAACCTACCATCTTCATCTGTTTCTATAACTTTAGCTGTTAATTTTTTATTTACATAAATAACCACACCATTCTTTTTCTGCGAAGTTGAAGATATATAATGTGCTCCTAGTTTTGAGTTTATCAAATATTTTTGATCTTGAGTTGTAATATGCGTTTCTTGTAAACATATTATATCATTATTAAATTGTTTCAAATATGTAAATAATTTCTTCCTTTTCTGTGCTGAATTCAACCCATTGACATTCCAAGATAGACACTTAAAGGTCATCAGCCTCTTTCTGGAGCGCAGAGCAAAATATTTGAAGTTCATCCGAGAGCTTCGATCTCGCTCCTCCCATAGCGCCACTCTCTTGTATGATACTCTTAACTGCCTTCTTGTCTTGTCTTTCCTGTTGTTGTTGTTGCTTTTGTTTAAGTAGCTTGGATTGAGCTCTAGTTATACGTTGATCTTTAACTTCAGTCAACTGAATCAAATCCAAAATTGGAGAAGAATCCAGCAAGGGCTCACTCAGAAAACCTCCTTCTGCACCTTGCACTATTTCTAATTCCTGCTTAGACTGTTCTTTCAATTGCCTCTCTTCACTCTCCTTAATCTCCAAAACTGTAGATGTACGTGGAGATGGTGTTCTTTCCTTAAGAATAGTACTATAAAAGTGTTGTGCCTTCTCCACGGTATTTAATCGATATCCTTCTCCCTTATATCTAAAAATTATCCCAGCTGGTGCGTCCCACCGGAAGGGTATCTGTAAGTTTTTCAATTCCTTAACAAGAAAACCAAATTCTTTTCTAGCTTTCAGCATTTTAGGAGGTAATTCTTTAAAAATTTCAAGTCGTGAACCCCCCACTTGTACAGAGGTGTGAAAAGATTTTTGCAGGATATCATTTCTAATTTCTCTATCAGTAAAGTATATGACCACATCTCTGGGCAGTTGTCTTTGTCTGGCCACCCAAGAGTTCACTCTGTATATTTTATCTATTTTATGAAATACCAAATCAGGATTAGCTTGTAAAATCTTAGCCAAGGCTTCAGAGCAAACTTGTCTCAAATCCTGTCTCTCCTCCTCTCGAATTCCCCGAAGCCGTATGGCGAATTCCATCGCCCGGAATTGTATCATAACAATCTCATCTTCAATTCTCTGCATTTTATTGTCAACCTCATCAATTTTATAATCATTGTCTTTCATTTTAACATTAACTTCTGATTTAAATTCTTCAACTTTAAAATCAACTGTCCCAATAAATTTTGCCAGGCCAGACGCCACTTCTGAAATTTTTTTGGTCACCTTATTTTGATTCTGTTTCACCATGTCTTTAACTTCATTAATTTCCTGCATAAATTCCTGATGTGATTTTTGAAGTTTATCATCTATCTCCTGTTGAGATTTTTGAAATTTATCATCCAAAGTTTTAGAAATAAATTCTTTTAAATCTCCCACATCAAATTCTTTTTTCTGAGTTTGTAACTGTTGAGCAGGGGGAAGTTGCGTTTCATGTTTGTGTGTGGGGGATCCCCCCCCCTAATGCCTTCCCTTCCTGCTTCTTTGAAGCCATCCTGGCTCGTGATCTAGTTTTTCTAAAGAGGGAAGTTCCTTTTCCTTTCCCTCCTGCACAAAGACTTCTAAAAAAGTCCCCCAGATTTGTTCAATTAAAAGCTAAGGTAGAGCAAAGTCCAATATTAGAAAGGGAGAAATTTTTCACTTGCTTCTCTAACAAACAAGGCAACTTTGCAACAACTTGAAGACTTGTAACACAAAATAACTTCACCAATCCACACTCATTGGCTCGTTAACTTTAAGGCTAAGCGCCATGTTTTTTCCCAAAGCACTTTCACTCACTCAAATGTCTCAGTTTGAAAATCAGCAAAGCGCTAATACTTGTGTCTCCAAATTTGAGGGTTCCGATAGGTTCGCTGTTTATTAAAACTTATTCTTTTCAAATTACGTTTCCTGCAGCCGGCTTGTTTTGCAAGAGCAAAATCGTCCCACGTCGCCCGGAGTTTCCGCAGGTTGGGAGGGAGCCTCGCCCGTTCTCACCCCAGAAACAGTTCCCTGGGGGACAACGGGGGCTCAACCTGTGCCCTGCGATCTCTACTTCTTCAATCCTTGAGATTTTGAAGCTTTCAAGCCGCTTCTGAGTAGCGAAGCGGCTCTACGGGCGGCGGGGCTGGCGGAGCTCCGAAAGGCACCGCCGTCGCCGAAGGCAGAGAAACCGGAAGCCTCGCCAGGCTCTTTTTATCTAATTTGGAATCAATTACTCCATTCCAATCTCCCATAATTAAAATAGGTCTATAATCCCATTGCAATATTTAAGTGTTCAAAGTTTTATAAAAATGATCCTGTTGTTGGTTAGGAGCATAAATTCCAATCAGAAGAATTTGGCTGTTTACCCTATGCAATTCAATTGCTATAAACCTGCCACCTTCATCTGCTTCTATAATTTTAGCTGACAGTCTTTTATTTACATAAATGACCACACCATTCTTTTTTTCTGAAGTTGAAGCTATAAAATGTGTTCCTAATTTTGAATTTATCAAGTATTTTTGATCTTGTGTTCTGACATGAGTTTCTTGCAAACAAATTATATCATTATTAAATTGTCTCAAATATGTAAATAACTTCTTCCTTTTCTGTGGTGAATTCAGTCCATTCACATTCCAAGATAAAAACTTAATTGAATGGTATTTCTTGATTAGGTATTCTTTGGTCTTGTTCTTCAGCTTCTTTTCTTTTATCTGTTCTAGCTTGCTTGCATCTAACCTCAAATTGCTAATCTTATTTTCCAATCTAATCTTCCATTTTTGTGATACACTATTTAGTTTTTTTCTTCTCTGTTGATTTTGCATCCTAGGTATTATTATTACTATTATTATCTCTTTTATTCATTAAACATGGAGTTCAGTCAACTGAACATTTAAAAATGTGTCACAAATACAATTGTCTGGTGCTAATGGTTGATACTGGCTGCTGCCAGCATCCTGGGTATCGACCAAGTATCTTCTTAAAATATATGATATTCTGAGAAGCGCAGGTTTTTGCAGTACCACTGGTGTTATTGCAGAAAGCTGCAATTTCTTGATGTGTTTTGTAAAATTCTTGGACATGGTACCAAGTACCCCGATGACAATGTTAAATGTTAAATGTTTCATCCATAGCCATGTAGTTTTGATGGCCTGGGGGCGATATTATGTGATTTTTCCCAATTCTTTTTCTTTGACTCTGGTATTTCCTGGTACAGCGATATCAATAAACTGTATGCTTGGAACTTCCGGTTGGCACCACAGCGATCCAGTCGGGGAAATGGCAGGGCTCTGATGAGCCCTGCGGAATCGCCAACTGTCGAGTCATCGCCGACAGGTCTGTGGACCTACCCTGTCCTGGAGGGACAGGGGGAAAGAGAGGGACGCTTTGGAAAGCCGAGAGGAATGGGCAGGTTCCTCGGGACCAGAGGAAGCCCTCTGCGTCGGTGGCGGGGGAGCAGCAGCCATGGTGGCTGCCTTGAAGCCGGGGCGAACCAGAGAAGCATTGTGCAGGAGGAAGAAAGAGGAAAAAAGAGCAAAGAGTTTGGAAGCTGGGTAAGTGAGACCTAACCCAGGCGGGAACAGCACTCGAAATATGGATTTATACAAGTGAGCCCCTAGCCTTAAACAGCGGCTACAGACTATTGGGGCAAGAAGACTTATCAAAGCAATTAACAGGAGGAAAAGACCTATTAAGGAGTTATTTTTATTACTGACCGATTTGGAAAAACTGTTTGCTGTAAAGCTATAAAACTTTAAAACTTTTTAAAAGTGGAATGGATTACTTTTGAAGAGATAAAGAGGGAAGAGGCAATAAGGAGGAGGGGAGAGGAAAAGAAAAGACAAGCGGACAATTATATAATGGATAAAATGGAGGATTGCCGTGACAAAGTGAAAGTTTAAAATGTGGATTGCTTTTGACTTGAAAGAGAAACAATGTATTTAGCCACTTAAACTGGATTACTTTGAAAACAACCAAGGAGGCTTGACTCTGGGGATTTCTAATCTGCCTTTTGGTGGTTTTATTGAGGAAAAGAAAGAAGAAATAAAATAGAACATTTAAAATTGAACTAGCAGGTGCAGCAACAAAAGGAAAGGGTGTGGCAACAAAAAGAAGGGATGATGATACCATACATGGAATAGATGCTACAAAGACCAAAACTTTACAGAGTTTTTAATTCTGGTAACATTAAACTTGAAAAGAACAGCTTTAGACAGATGGGAAAAAGAAGAAATAGAATATAGTTGGTTGTGAGACAAGAAAAATAAAATATTTTTATGGTTGGCTTACACATTGAGGAAAAAACAAAGTATACGGACTATAGATAGTATTGATATTGGAGGGAAAGAAATTTTTCAACAAAAATTAATTAAAGAAGCTTTTGTGGACTATTATACCAAACTATATGCCAAAGAGGAGGTGCAGAATGGACTTATAGAAAAATATTTAAACGATAAAAGAGTTACAAAAATTACTGATCAACAAAAGGAAAGAATGAATTATCCTATAACAGAGGAGGAGATAATAATAGCAATTAAACAGTTAAAAACAGCCAAAGCTCCTGGTACGGATGGTTTGACCGCAGTGTATTACAAAACTTTGCAAGCTGAAATGGTGGAACAACTTAGAGATTTATTTTGCAATATTCAACAAGGGGGTAAAATACCCCCATCATGGACAACAGCTTACATATCTTTGATACCAAAAGAACAAGTCGGTCCTAAAAAACCAGAGAATTATAGACCAATATCTCTTTTGAATACAGATTATAAAATCTATGCGAAAGTATTAGCCAACAGGTTGATACCAGTAATCCAAAAGGTGATTCATGAGGATCAAGCGGGATTCATCGAGGGCAGACACATGAAGGACAATGTAAGGCAAGTAATAGATTTATTGGAATATCTTGAGAAGAATAAACAGATTCCTGCAGTGCTGGTCTTTTTGGATGCAGAGAAGGCCTTTGATAGAGTGGATTGGAATTTTCTACTAAAGACTTTAAAAAAGATGGACTTTGGGGATCAATTTATACAGGCGATTTCAGCAATTTATCAAGAGCAAAAGGCACAGATCATTATTAATGGAAGCTTGACAACAGAGTTTAAAATTGAAAAAGGAACAAGACAGGGATGTCCGTTGTCCCCACTTTTATTTATTTTAACACTAGAAGTCTTGTTAAATACAATAAGGGACTCTAATATCTTGAAAGGTATAAAGATTAGGCAAGAGGATTACAGAATAAAGGCATTTGCAGATGATCTGGTTGTTACCCTATCACAACCAATGGAATCAATAATCCTGATGAAGGACATTATACAAGACTATGGTAGAGTTTCAGGTTTTAGATTGAATCCAAAAAAGACTAAAATGATAGTTAAAAACATGACACAAGATCGTAAACATGAGCTTGAAAGGAGGGCAGGTTTTGAGACTGTACCTAAGGTAAAATATCTAGGAGTTCAGGTTGCAGAATCAAATATGAAATTGTTTCAAAATAACTATGAGGTGTTGTGGCGAGAGGTGCAGAAAGACATGGAGACTTGGAAAAAACTGCAGCTGTCTTTACTTGGAAGAATAGCAGCAGTTAAGATGAACATTTTGCCAAGATTTCTTTTTTTGTTTCAAATGATTCCGGTGCTTAAAAGTGATAAACAATTGAAAGTTTGGCAATCTGGAGTGAATAAGTTTGTCTGGAACGAGAAGAAGCCGAGAGTGAAATTGAAAATTATGCAAGATGTTCCAGAAAGAGGAGGTCTTAAACTTCCAAACCTACAGCTATATTATGATGCAGCAGCTTTAACTTTAACAAGTGATTGGTTTGGAAGGAAAAAGACTGGAATATTGAATGCAGAAAGTTTTGATCTTGAATTTGGATGGCATGCTTACTTATTTTACGACGACAAAGTAGATAAAGTATTTAAAAGTCATATACTTAGAGATTCTTTGATGAGAGTTTGGAAGAAGCACCGACTCAAATGGGATTATAAAATACCGCTATGGCTGGATCTTGGTCATACCTTGTGGAATACAAATATAATGTCACTTGGGGGGTTTTTATATAAAGAGGTTCTTTTTACAGATGCGGGCAGATGGCAGCTGAAGACATTGCAGACACTGTTGGATGAAGGGATTAATTTAACTTGGTTACAATATAATCAATTACAACTGAGATGGAAAGAGGACCAAAAAACTGGTATTATGTTGCATGAGGAAGAATTGGTTAGACATATAAGAGAGAAAGGTCCAATGCATATCAAAAGGCTTTATAATGTTTTGCTAGAAAGAGATTCAGAAACTGAATTAGTTAAAGACTGTATGATTAAGTGGGCACAGAATTTTGAAGAACCAGTGATGCTGGAAACATGGGAAAAAATTTGGGTTCAGAATGTTAAATTTACACAGTCGCAGAACTTGAGGGAAAATTTCTACAAAATGTTTTATAGATGGCATTTAGATCCCAAAAAGTTGTCATGTATGTACCCTAATGTTCAGCCAAAATGTTGGAGATGTGAATGTTTGGATGCTACGTATTATCATGTTTGGTGGACCTGTAGGAAAGTTAAGGCTTTTTGGATAAAAATTTGGTGGGTCATGCAGAATGTTTTGAAGAAAAAAATTCAATTTTCTCCACAACTGTTTTTATTGGGTATAGTTAAGGGTTTTACATTGGGTGAAACAAAATTGATATTGTATATGATAACAGCAGCAAGATTGTTGATAGGTAAATATTGGAAGAATGAAGCTTTGCCCACTATTGAGGAATGGACTTTGAAGATGGCCAGTTTTGCAGAGATGGCGAAGATTTCAGCATATTTAAAAGACTGTTCACAAGAGACTTATGAGTGGGAATGGAAAAGGTGGATAGAATATGTTCAGAACAAATATCAAACTAGAAAGTATCAAATAGCTTTTATTTGAAAATAATGTACTAGAAATTTTTTAATGTAATGAGATAAAGAGAAAAATTATACAGGGGAGGGAGGGGTTCAAGTTTATATATAAGTGTTATATTAGGGTTCTTTATGAGTATGAGTATATTATAGGGAAGTCTGGGGGGAGGGGAGGGTTAGGGAGGGTTAGGGAGGTTGGGAAGTTTGGGGGGGGTGGGGGGGAAAAAGGGGTGAAAATGTAATTGTAAAACTTTTGCAATAAAAAAAAAAGAAAAATAAAATATTTTGATTAAACATGCAAATGTAATGAATAAATGCTTAAATGAAGTTTGAATACTGATAGGAGGTGGGTTTTTTTCTTCCCCTTCTTTAAAATCTTGTTTTCTTTTTGCTCTTTCTCTTTACTCCCTTTTTCTTTCTTCTCTCTCCCTCTGTTTTTTCTTTCTTTTTCTTTTTCTTTTTCTTTTACTCTTTATTTTCATTCCTTTTAAATTTGACTATATAAATATACTGTACATATATTAATTTGGTCATGAAACAAGAACATAAATGATTAAATGATAATATGATGTTTTAAATATTTAAAACTTGATCTTAAAACGGATAAAAACGTTCTCATAGAAAAATAAGTATATATGAAATGTGATGAATTTAAGGGAAATTTATAATTTAAGAGATAATATGTGAGAAGATATTTGCTGCAACACGTTTCTATTTTAAATTGGCGGAAGATATGGAGAATATGTTAGAAAAGTAATTTATGTAATAGGCTGTGATTAGTTAAAATAAACAGCTAAAACAATAGAAGTAGGAGTGGAGGAAAGCATGCTGTTGTTTGTAGTCAGTCTGTGCAATCTTCTTGCAGCAACTAAGTAGGTGGTCCACTGTTTTTCAGCTTCTTTGCATAGGCGGCACTTACTGCTGTTGCTGTCTTCTCAGTTCTGGACTTGTATACATTTGTTCTTAAGGCTTGGTCTTCTTCAGCCAGAATTAGTCCCTCAATGTCTTTCTTTATCTTTCCTGCTCTTTGCCAGTGCCAGGGATTGTTATTATCTGCTTTGCTTGTTATTTTTTTTTAATGTACTGGCTATATAATACTTTGTCTTCCCATGTACCATTCTAGGTATTTGATTATCCCATCAGAGAGTCTATTGCCTTCTTGTAAACAATCCATGTTACATTGAAGTTGGTCTTCCTTCTTTTGCAATTTTCCAGAATTATCTTGTCAATTAGGAAATAATGATTTTGTTCTGTGGTTTGGGTGGTTTGTTTCCTGCACAGGTGGAAAGAGCTTATTTTGAAATAGATGCTGTTGGAATGCATCAGCTACCACACCAATTAGCAATTTGAAAAGTGTTGGTATGCAGGTAATTGACCTGTACTTGCCTGGTGCTTCCCCTTTTGTTGGCTCTCTCATTATCAGGTACGTTTTTGCCAAGTTTTAATCAATCTTCAGTTTCATCACCTTGCAATATGTTATTAAATGAGTAGGTGTAGACCAGTCAGATGTTTCAACAAAAAAACCATACAGTTCATCTTCACATTGGTGCTGACCAATTCATGATCTTTCTTGTTGTTTTGTCCATTTCTGCTGTTATTGCAAGTTCTTGTATTTCAGGTTTTTTTCATTCTTGTCCAGCTCCTATGACAGTACAGTATTAGTAAAGTATACAGCCCATTCACTAATGGCTCAATGATGATATACTCTGAAATTATTGGATAAATGAGAGTCTTTGACAGGATTACATGTAAGATAATACCCAGATATTTAAATTAAAATTTGTTAAGATACTCTTGTTAAATGAAGGGTAAAGATAATAAATAATAAGTTTGAATTATTCACATAATTGCATCTGCAGCAATTATTGTAAATATGAGAAATAATAAATAATACTACATCGATAATGTTAAGAAATTAGAAATGCAAACAACAACAAAAATAGTAGACAGCCTACAAATAAAAAATGGTCCACATTCAAAAGTGCTGAATGTTTGGGAGGGGAGCCTTGATTAGCAGCTTGTGTGGCAACCTTTGAGAATATTTTTATATTATGGCAGAAAAAAACTTTTGTTATTCTTAAAAGAATCTGCCTGCTCATTCAGTGAGTGCTGTGGAATGCATGCTGTCACATCCATATGACAATTCCAGAGGCATAATATGAGAATTTAGAAAGTTGAGCCTTTAGTTTTTAATGGCACCTTTTTAAGAAAAGAACAACATCCTCCATCAATGACAAATTGAAACAAAAGGCAGACCAACATGTCTGACCCCTGCAGCAGCCCCAGGGGCAGTTCCACTGCCACCAGTAAAGTTAAAACTAAATGCAAACAGAAAGGCCAAAGGGAAGGCCAGTTAAGAAAAATAAGTCAAAAATGTATTCCAGAATTTAGCATATGCATCTTTCACTTGCCAACAACCTTCTTTTTTGGGGACAGGGTGGAGGAATGAGTTCGTTCCAAATGTGAAAAGCAGATAAGAAAAGGTCAAGATGAATTACAAGAATATTGAACAGTGTGGGCTTACAACATACAATTACATAGAAAGGTTGAAATGATGCAGTGGTTACAATTCCCTTCACTTTAGTTCATGTTAATATTAGCAGGAATAATATTAAGGGACTCTTGGTTGTGTTTGAAATTTGCAAATGAACAATTAATAACATAGGGAAAGCACGGAGAGACAATTTCCAGAATGCTTTCCAACTCCTTTATGGACAGTAGCCATAACACAGTAAGAAGTAGTTTATCTGAGTGTTGTTGTGGTCCACCAGCAGCCTGCGGAGCTGGCAGTGGAGTTGGACAGGCTGAGGCTGAGGAAGAACATGAGCCAGTCCTGGAGGCTGGAGAAGGCCTGGATGGGGGTTCTGCGTTGGAGGCAGAGATGGAGCCAGGGCCATCTGGGAGTGATGTGCGGACTCCGGAGCCTCCAGAAGCTGACAGCAGAGAGGCAGAGGAACAGGAGGAAGCTGTTCCTAGTACACGCATGAGAAGAGCTGCTAGAAGGCAAGAGCAGCTAAAGCAAAAAGGACGACTCGGGAGCAAGGCCAAGAGATGATTGGCCCCTCCCATAAATCTTAAAAGACTAGCAACGGCTCTTTGGTTCTTTGTCAGAAAACAACATTGATAGATTTGTTTCTTGTCTTGCTGCATTTATTTCTTGTCGGAGTCTTCTGCTTCTGAACTTTTGCCAAGAAAAGCCTTTGGCAGGTTGCCTAATTAGACCAAGGTTGGTGATAAGGCTGAAGAATTGTGTTATGAAGAATTAGTTTTGAATTAGTTTGGACTACGCTGAGAATGAGTTAATTCTCAGCTGTTCTTGTCTGTTTGTTTCAAACAAATACGTACTTGGGCCTGGGTCACAACAAGTGTGTCTTTATTTCTGCTTTCATTATTTGTTTCAGCTCTGTGTGCTGCAAAGCAAAAGTAGGGCTGTATATGCTACCATGGATTTTGTCCATACACCAGCATTGGTTAAGTTAGTGTTGGAATGGGGTACAAAAGAGATCTAGCCAAAGTCTTATTCTTTGTTGAGTTCCACTATGCTTTAAGCTCTCCACAATTATTAGATATCTATATGAAGCCACTAAATGACATCACCTGCCAACATGGGGGTATAATATTAGTATGCTGATAATACTCACTTTTCCCTTTCATTGTATTGTTTCTTATAGCAAGATTGTAAAAAATAAATAGAGAACCAAAATGCAAAACAGAAACAATAAAATACTAAAATTTAATAAATGACAAAAAGCAAGAAAATCAAAGAACATAAAATAAAATAAAATAACAGAAAATAAAATAACAGAAAAAATTAATAAATACCAATATGTTATACATATAAAGACCAGTAGTTTTTTTATTGTTTTTTACTGTAGCTTTATTTTTACCTTTTTAATTTAAATTGTTTTTTTTTATTTTTTGAGATATATTTTGATTGCCTATTATGTATGCCTCTCAGAGTCACTATGTAAGATAAATAAACAAGTAAAAATTTATATATGTGTGTGTTTATGTGTGTATGTATTGGTGTGTCACTGCGTTAAGTGTTTGCCAGTTGAGCTCCCATTCTGAGACTTATGGTAGCCTGGCCAGAGAACCTTATCTGTAGTAATAGAGATAAGACTGGTCTTGTGAGACATCTGAGCTACTGCGCATGTCTACATTCTTTCTTTCTTTTCTAACTTCCTGATTTTCCTTTGTCCGGTAAAGATGTAGTTAGCTAGTTTTATTTTACTTTTATAATAAAATGTTTCTTAGATATACTTCGGGTTTTCTTTCTTTGAGAGTATATACCATGGAAAACAAGGTCCAGTCACCTCTAATTAATTACAGTTTCCCCAGGGGGGGAACGAGGCTGATTCACGCTTCGACACAGTGTGTGTATGTATGTGTGGATAGATAGATAGATAGATAGATAGATAGATAGATAGATAGATAGACAGACAGATAGATAAAATATATATGTATGCATGTGTGTATGTATGAGATTTATACACACACACACACACACACACACACACACACACATACATACATATATACATACATCCATAAAGTTAGTTATCCAAGATCTGCATTAACAATTGGCAGGAGCTGAAGCACGTCCATTTTACATATAAGCATGACTGAGGAAGTTTTGAGGATTTTTATATGGGTAAATCTAGTATATGGCTTATAGTACAGTACAGTTATTTTCTGTTTACCATCTCAAAATGAAAACTATGCCCTTGGTTTTCACTAATAACGGTTAGAGGCAAGACAATGGCCGGCCACAAAAAGAAGCCTTGGCTCCTCATGCAGCCTTGGAGGTAGCTGTTTACCTGTATTTAAGTACATTTATGACAAAGTTGATCTGCAACATGCATATTTTCAAAATATGTTCTCAAAAACGGCATCAGAAGAGGTCTTCAGATGTTTAACTTTAGATTTCCAGAGATCTTTGCATCTATAAAAAGTTAATCATATTGTGGTAAAATACCTCCCCTTCTCCCTCACCTTTCCTTCCCCAACCCCAGAAATAGCCTGAAGAAAAGGAATTTGCAGAGTAGGAGAGCAGTCTCTGCTTCTGCCCTCAGAAACAATCACAAGCAACAGCCTGAATGAGACTAAGTTTCATGAATGGAAACGATGTTTAATTCATAAAACCAGACCTCCCCCACTAGGAAAGCAATCTCTGAATAGGCAATGCAATAGAAGCAAGCCAAAACTGATTAAATCAAATTGATAGGATTAGACCAGGGGTCTGCAACATTCAAAGAGCCATTTGGACCTGTTTCTCACAGAAAACACCGGGAGCCATCAATTCAACAACTGGTGTCATTAAGTGGGCGTGGACAACACGACAACACTCACTCCCACCCAGTCACATGACCCTCCCAGCCACTCCCACCCAGCAGGTCATTAGGGCAGAGAACCAGTTGTTAAATTATTTGCCATGCCCAGCCCTGCCTTACCCTTACCCTCCCAGCCACCTCTTGCCATACCTGGCCTCAGGTATTCACCTCTCTCTCTCTCACACTCTCTCTCTCCTCTCTCCTCTCTCCTCTCTCCTCTCTCACTGCTTCTCTCCACCGCAGTGCTTCCCAGATGCAGCTTACAGCTCCAAGCCCGAAGTGTCATGAGGCGAGAGCTGTCTTGAGTGCACAATGAAGGCAGAATGCTGTTGCCATGCAAAGGCAAGTACAGGGGCGCTTCGCTCCCACTCTGGAATATGGAGCGAGTCTCCATCCCCCCCCTCATTGAAATGTGCCCACCAGGTTTCCGTGCATTTCATCAGCCAAGGGCTCAGGGGAGGGGCGGGGGAGTGGCGGCGATTATTAGGGAAAATCTTTGTCCGCGGGAGACCACTGTTCCTCAGATAGCCAGATGTGAATCCCTTTTTGTGAAGTGGGGCCGTGGGGTGCAGATGGGTTTGCTGACTATGTATCTGGCTCCCTGCCACATGGTGGTGACTCTACCCGAGCTGCTCGACGTTATTGCCTGGGTAGCGGTTGATACCCCCAGACTCATTGTCATGGGGGATTTCAACCTACCATCCACAGGTGAGGCGTCAGAGGTGGCTCGGGAGTTCATGGCTTCCATGGCGGCCATGGACCTGACCCAGTTAGTTTTATTTTTCATTTTTTATTTTATTTTATATCCAATTTATATACCGCCCTTCTCCCTGAGGACTCAGGGCGGTGTACAGCCGAATAAAAACATAAATTACAAACATTAAAATAGTATTAAAAGAATATATATAAATTTGGCCCCGTAATTTAAGAACAATAACAAACCCATTTAAAATATTTAAAAAATTAAGAAAAAAAGTTAAGCCAGCCCGGCTTGCTGAAAAAAGGTTTTAAGGGCACGGCGGAAGGCACCGAGGTCTTGGATTCTCCTTATCTCTGGGGGCAGTTGGTTCCAGAGGGTGGGTGCCCCAACAGAGAAGGCCCTCCCCCTGGGGGTCACCAGCCTACATTGTTTGGCTGATGGCACCCCGAGGAGGCCCTCTCTGTGGCAGCATACAGGTCGATGGGAGGCCGTTGGTAGAAGCAGGCGGTCTCGAAGATATCTAGGTCCTATGCCATGGAGCGCTTTAAAGGTGGTAACCAACACCTTGAAGCGCACCTGGAAGACCACTGGGAGCCAGTGCAGCTCATGCAGGAGAGGTGTTGTATGGGAGCGCCATGCAGCTCCCGTAACTACCCGTGCGGCCACATTCTGGACCAGTTGGAGCCTCTGGGTGCCCCTCAAGGGGAGCCCCATGTAGAGAGCGTTGCAGTAGTCCAGGCGAGAGGTGACGAGGGCATGAATGACTATGCGCAGGGCATCCCGATCAAGAAAGGGCCGCAACTGGCGTATCAGGCGGACCTGACAAAAAGTCCCCCTGGCCACAGCCGTCAGATGTTCCTCCAAGGACAGCTGCATATCCAGAAGGACACCCAGATTGCGGGCCCTCTCCAATGGGGCCAAAGACTCGCCCCCAATAGTCAGAGATGGAGTCATCTGACTATATCGGGATGCTGGGAACCACAGCCACTCAGTCTTGGAAGGGTTGAGTTTGAGCCAGTTTCTCTCCATCCAGATCCGCACAGCATCCAGGCACCGGGACATTACTTCAAGGGCATCGTTGGGGTGGCCAGGGGTGGAGATGTACAGCTGGGTGTCATCAGCGTACTGGTGGTACTTCACCCCAAAACCACGGATGATCTCATCCAGCGGCTTCACATAAATGTTGAACAGAAGGGGCGAGAGAACCGACCCCTGAGGCACTCCACATATGAGAGGCCTGGAGGTGGACCTCTGCCCCCCTGTCAACACGAACTGCGAGCGGTCGGAGAGGAAGGAGGAGAACCACCGCAAAACAGTTCCCCCTATTCCTAACCCCCTCAACTGCTGCAGCATGATACCATGGTCGATGGTATCAAAAGCCGCTGAGAGGTCTAACAGGACCAGGACAGAGGAGCAACCCCTGTCCCGAGCCCTCCAGAGATCATCTACCAATGCAACCAATGCCGTTTCCGTGCTGTGCCCGGGCCTGAAACCCGACTGGAATGGATCTAGATAAGACGTTTCCTCCAGGTACTGAGAAAACTGTCGTGTGACCACACGCTCAACAACCTTCACCACAAAGCGAAGGTTGGAGACAGGACGATAGTTGGCTAATATTGCCAGATCCAGGGACGGCTTCTTGAAGAGAGGCCTCACCACCGCCTCTTTCAAGGCCGTGGGGAAGTAACCCTCACTCAGCGAAGCGTTAATAATTCCCTGGAGCCAGCCTTGTGTAACCTCCCAGGAAGCCAGTACTAACCAGGAGGGACACGGGTCCAGTAAACATGTGGCCGCACTAAGTCTTCCCAGAATCCTGT
This sequence comes from Pituophis catenifer annectens, assembly GCF_029215685.1. Classification (NCBI taxonomy): domain Eukaryota; kingdom Metazoa; phylum Chordata; class Lepidosauria; order Squamata; family Colubridae; genus Pituophis; species Pituophis catenifer. The sequence continues at coordinate 27,342,989 of NW_027256887.1, forward strand.
CCATGTCATCAGGGGTCACAGAGTCAAACTCTTCCCAGATAACATTCTCAAGACTATTCCTCGTCATCCTGCCCGAATCTACCCAGTCAGTCTCCAACTCCCCCCGGATCTGAGCGATTTTGTCATACAGATATTGTCTGAAATCCTCCACCCTGCCTTCCAGGGGGTCCTCCCGCGCTCCCGGGTGAAGCAGGGAGCGGGTCACCCTAAACAGGGCAGCCGGATGATTCTCTGATGACGCAATAAGAGCGGAAAAGTGGATAAACTTTGCTGCTTTTATCACCACTAGGTAGGTCTTAATATGCAACCTTACCAGTGTTCGGTCAGATTCAGCGAGACTGGCCCTCCAACCGCTCTCCAGGTGTCTTTTCCGGCACTTCATCTCCCTCAACTCCTCGGTAAACCAAGGAGCCATGAGGGATCGGCACCAGGTCAGAGGCCGCAAAGGCATGACTCGATCCAAGGCCCCACCAGCCGCCTGATCCCAGACAGCCACCAGGTCCTCGGCTGAGTCGTGTGCCAGATCCTCAGGAAATGGCCCAAGCTCCATCTGGAAAGTATCAGGATCCATCAGGCGCCTGGGGTGGACCCATCTTATTGGCTCCGCCTCCCTGTGTCAGGGTGTAGCGGTTCGAAGGTCCAGGCGGAGGAGTGAGTGATCTGACCATGACAAGGGTTCCATGTCTATATCCCCTATAACAAGATCACTCGACCACTGGCCAGAGACAAAAATCAAGTCCAGAGTGTGTCCCCCCCCCCCCGTGAGTGGGGCCATGAACTAATTGGGTCAGGTCCATGGCCGTCATGGAAGCCATGAACTCCCGAGCCATCCCAGACGTTTCACCAACGGACGGCAAGTTGAAATCACCCATGACTATGAGCCTGGGTGTATCAACTGCCACCGTGGCTATCATGTCGAGTAGCTCAGGCAGGGCCGCTAATAGCAAGCCCATCTGAACCCCATGACCCCAACTCACATCCGGCAATCTGAGGCACAGTGGTCTCCCTCGGACCGAGACCTTCTTTAATAATAACCGCCACCCCCCGCCCTTCCCCTGGCCTCTCGGCTGATGGAATGCTCTGAAACCTGGTGGGCACATCTCGACCAGAGGGACCCATCCCTCCGGTCCCAACCAGGTCTCCGTGATACCTGCCAGGTCCGCTCCCCCCTCCTGAATAAGATCCTGAATGAGGGGGGCCTTATTTACCACAGACCTTGCGTTGCACAGCATCAGCCACAGGCCCAGTTCCTGAGTATCTGAGCCACCTAGTATCCGAGAAGAGCCTTGGGGACTGGGGCGCGCAATTGCTCTCAAACAGCGACTGCGCACCCCCAACACATGATATGGTCCCCTGCTCCCGCCATATCTGCCCCTCCCAACCATGTTGATGGTACATCCCTCATTAGGATAACCCTCCGCCCCCTCCCCATTCCCTCATCCTGCACCCTCCAAACCGTTACCCCCGTGCCGGGCTCGGCTCTGACCTTGGTGGATTACCCCCCCATCCCCTTTGGTCATTCTCCCAGTACCCCTTAAAAAATTATTAAAAACCCTAATTAAAAAACCCCTTAATCCCCGCTTTGAAACATGCCACCTCTCAGGGCTCCAAAGCCCATCCTTAAGGTAGGCCTTTGATAACGTGGAAAGCCATCACCACGAGAGGGGGGCATCTCGCAGCGCAAGCAGGTCTGCCGAGGTATAGGCCATACATAGATGAGAGGTAAAAAGTCTGGTCAGGAGTTTGATAAATAGTCTAAAGGTACTGGAACAAGATGGATCTCAGTGCCGGTAAGCTGGACTCCACTGCCCTCTCACGGTAGTGGGAGGAGTCCCGTGTCATTTCGCCAAGATCGGAGGTAAGGATCCAAGCCCACCTCTCACAGTGGCTAGCCCAGATGGAAATGGCTCAGGAAAGTCAGATGGTCTATTCCTCCGTTGGTGAAAGGCAACAACTCCCTCAGCTCCCGCATGACAATTGCCCAGACTCCCTCCAGCTGGGGGCTCAGATGAGAAAGGAAGCCGAACCATAGAGGCACAATGATATTAAACCCGAGGGAGAGAAGATGTTTAAAAGGGAGGGATAACATGCAGCTGGACACAATCTGGAGGCGGGAAGCCGGAGACCAGGCCACAGACACGGGGGGGGGGAGACCAACCGAGGCGATCAGATGACCAGTTTTTGGCCGCACTCCAGCCTTTCCAACCCCCAGAACTTCATAAATCCCCCTAATCATATCTCCCGCCTCCAGACTCCAGCCCCCAGGTCAGATGGTCTATTCCTGGTATAGATGGTAAGGCCAGAAACAAGCTGGCCATATCTCCCCCCCCCTACTTTGCTGCTAGGCACCAGGCCGCCGCCGCCACCATCATCTCGCCATCGAGCCACAGCCGCCATTGCCGCCTCAGCTGCCACCGTCAACGCCGTCCGGAACCCGGCCCCTCAGCATATCCCAGGACCACCGGAAAGATATCCAGGGCCTGGGAGGGGAGGGCCCGCTCCATGCCACCGCCGCCGTGCCCAAAGCCGTCACCGCTCTGGCCTCCGCGGCCTCCGGCGCTGAAGAAGGCTGCTGCACCCAGGCCGCCGTCACCATCCTTCCGCGGCACCTCTCGCATCGGCTCCGACCCAGCCATGACGTTCCAGAGGGCAAAAAAGCCCTCAACAGGCTGGGCAGAGACTCCCACAACCGGGGCTGGAGCCACAGATGGTCAAGTCAGCTCCCGAGACCCCCAAATGACCAGAAACCATCCCATCATCGGGCGTATCTCACACGGACAGCGCCATCTTGGGGCATGCGCAGAGAGCATTAGTTAATGGCCCCACTCACATAGGGGAACACACTCTGGACTTGATTTTCGTCTCTGGCCAGTGGTTGAATGATCTTGGTAGAGGGGACTTAGACATTAAACCCTTGTCATGGACAGATCATTCGCTCCTTCACTTGGACTTTCCAGCCGCTTCCCCCCGCCGCAGGGAGATGGAACCGACTAGATGGTGCCTCCCTCCGAGGAGCTGAGAGGGATGAAGCATCAGAAAAGACGCCTAGAGAGCAGCTGGAGGACTAGTCAATCCGATTCTGACTGGACACTGGTAAGGTCTTATATCAAGACCTACCTAGTGGCGATAATAGCGGCGAAATCTAATCATTTTTCTACTCTTATCGCATCTGCAGAGAACTGCCCAGCCACTCTGTTTAGGATGACCCACTCCCTTCTTCGGGGGGGGGGGAGTGCGGGAAGATCCCTTGCAGGGTCGAGCTGAGGATTTTGTGCAATTCCTGCATGATAAAGTCGCTCAGATTCGGGAAGGCTTGGACTCCGACTGGATGAGTCCAGGGTAGACGAGGGTAGGTCTTGAGAATATTATCTGGGAGGAGTTTGATCCTGTGGCTCCCAAGGATGTGGACAGGGTTCTGGGTAAGATTAGTGCCACCACATGTTTACTGGACCCGTGTCCCTCCTGGTTGGTACTGGCCTCCTGGGAGGTTAAACAAGGCTGGCTCCAGGGGATTATAAGTGCTTCTCTGAGTGAGGGTGCCTTTCCCGCCGCCTTGAAAGAGGCCGGTGGTGAGGCCCCTCCTCAAGAAGCCTTCCCTGGACCCAGCGGAATTAGCTAACTACCTTCCGGTCTCCAACCTTTGTTTTGTGGTGAAGGTTGTTGAGAGTGTGGTGGCACGACAGCTTCCCCAGCACCTGGATGAAGCTATCTATCTAGACCCGTACCAGTCGGACTTCAGGCAGGGGTACAGCACAGAAACGGCATTGGTCGCATTGGTGGATGATCTCTGGAGGGCTCAGGAGGGGTTGCTCTTCTGTCCTGGTCTTATTAGATCTCTCAGCGGCTTTTGATACCATCGACCATGGTATCATGCTGCAGTGGTTGAGGGGGTTAGGAATAGGGGGCACCTTCCTGCGGTGGTTCTCCTCCTTCCTCTCCGACCGTTCACAGTTTGTGTTGGCAGGGGGGCAGAGGCAGTGGTGGGATTCTGGGGGTTCTAGGGGGTTCGGCCGAACCCTTTGTTAAATTGCTGGCTCACCCCGCCCCTTGCCCCGCCCCTCTGCACTACTATTTATTGCCAATAAATGGGGCAAGCGAGCCAGCAATTTAACAAACGGTTCGGTGTTTTTTTGTAATTTATTGGCCCTGCAGCACACCGAACCTCCCTCGCCTCCCACCCGCGCGGCGCCAGCCTACCGTAGCCAGGGGTAGACAATTGTGGCTCTTTTACAACCTGTGGACTTCCAGAATTCCTGAGACAGCTTGGCTGTAAAAGAGCCATAATTGCCCACCCCTTCCCTAGCCTGAGTTCCGCTGCCTGGGATCCATGTGGGCTGCCACGTGGTTCCCCACCGGCTCCGGACGCAAGAGAGCAGGATGGAGAAAGCAGCTTCCAAGCCGTCACTCACCCTCACTCTCTGCTCTGTTGGATCGCCGGCCGTTCGCTTAACCCGCCCACTCCCAATCTATTGCTGCCTCCGGAGTCCCAGCTGATGGCTAGAGGAAAAAAAACTGTTCAAATTCTTGCCGCGGGGCTTCAAAGGGCTGCCCTATAGCCAGTGGTGGGATTCTGCCAGTTCTAGGAGCCGAACCGTTTGTTAAATTGCTGGCTTGCCCCGCCCCTCCGCACCACTATTTATTGCCAATAAATAGTGGTGGGTGAGGGGCGGGCGAGCCAGCAATTTAACAAATGGTTCGGTGTTTTTTTGTAATTTTATTGGCCCGCGGAGCTTCAGCATAGGCTAATTAGCCCTTGCTTAGATCGGCTCCGAGTCTCAGCTGATTTGTCTCAGCTGTTTTGCTCAGGGCTCTGCTGCTTGCTGGAGCAATTTTTTTTCCCCTAGCTAGCCTGAAAAACGAAACTGAAACTGCTTTGCTGTTGCTGCAACGTTGGAAAATTAGGCAGGCAGATTTCTTTTCTTTTTCCTCACCAAAAAAGGTAAGTGCAAACAATGAGAAATTTAGGGAAAAAGAGGAGAGTTCAAGATTTTAAAACACAAAAGAAAAAAAGCTCTATTTAATTAGGGAATTGTAATAATTGAGATACTATTAATTGTATATTTCTGAAAGCAGAAATGGTTAAGTTGTGGTTTGGAGGAATATATGGGGGAAATTATTTGGTTTATTATTATTGGTAAATATAATTAATTGATTTGTAAGAAATTGGATTGCATGGAAATAATTGGAATATTCATGTTCATATTTATTAATATACAAAAAAGGTAGTTATATAACTAATTGATTTATATTAAAATGTTGAATTTATATTAAACAACTAATATTACATAATTAACCAATGTGAGGATGGATATAAAAATATATGACAATGGGAAGGGGTATAATATAGAATAGAAGGGAAAAATTGAATTTGATTAAGATTAGAGATGAGGATGAAGGGTAATATTGGTTTTTTTACAAAAATAGATGAGGAATAAATATGGCAAAAAGGAAATATAGAAATTGTAAATTTAATTGAAATGACTAAACACTGTTTAAATTTGTGAACCGGCCAAATACTCTGTTCAAAGAAAATACATTGTATGTTTCTATGTGTGTTTCTAATTATTGTTATTTATTCATATTTGTTCTCTTTTATTCTTTAAAGTTTAACAATTCATTCTTTTATCTTAATATCTTTATATTTGTTTGGGGTTGGCTTTCTTCCCTTTCATCTTTTTTATTGTACAGCAATCTTTCTCCTCAAACCTACCATCTCTCTCTTTTCTTTCCTTCTTACTTTCTCTTCCTCCCCCTCTTCTTCTCCTCCCTACTTCCTCTTCCTTTCTCCTTCTTCTCCTCTCTCCTCCCTCTCTTACCCTCCCTCCTACTCTAATTTCCCTTCCCTTCCTTCATCCCTCTCTATTGCTGTATCCTTTTATGCATATGGACTACTCAGAGGGCTGAAAAAGTTATTTCTGACTGGTCTTCGCACTTTTGACCAGTCCTCGAACTTATGACTGTCCTCACATTTTACGTTTTTGCCCTATCTTGTCACCATGGTGAAGAGAAGCAGTTGTGAAATGAGTGACATCGTTGTTAAGAATGCTACAATGGGCATAAATGATGACCAGTCATAAGTGTGAAGACCGGTCAAAAGTGCGAGGACTTGTCAGAAATCACTTTTTTCAGCTGTCTGGGTAGTCCTTTTGTGCATATGGACTACTCAGAGGGCTGAAAAAGTTATTTTTGACTGGTCCTCGCACTTTTGACCAGTCCTCGAACTTACGACTGTCCTCACATTTTACGTTTTTGCCCTATCTTGTCACCATGGTGAAGAGAAGCAGTTGTGAAATGAGTGACATGGTTGTTAAGAAAGCTGCACGGGCATAAATGTGAAGATGGTCATAAGTGTGAGGACCGGTCAAAAGTGCGAGGCCCAGTCAGAAATGACTTTTTTTCAGCCCTCTGAGTAGTCCCTATGCACATAGCCACGCCCACCCGGTCACATGACCAGCTAGCCACGCCTACACAGTCACATGACCAGCTAGCCATGCCTACACAGTCACGTGACCAGCTGGCCATGCCCACCCAGTCACATGATTGCCAAGCCACACCCCCAACTAAGCCACGCCCACAGAACCTGTTGTTAAAAAATTTGAATCCCACCACTGGGCAGAGGTTGACCTCGAGGCGCCTCGCATGGGGAGTGTCGCAAGGGTCGGTCCTCTCGCCCCTTCTGTTCAATATTTATGTGAAGCCGCTGGGTGAGATCATCCGTGATTTTGGGTGAGAGTTCATCCAATGATGAACTGATGATACTCAGTTGTACATCTCCACCCCAGACCACCCCAACGATGCCATTGATGTGATATCTCGCTGCCTGGAGGCCGTGCGGGTCTGGATGGGGAGAAATAGGCTCAGACTCAACCCTTCCAAGACCGAGTGGCTGTGACTTCCGGCATCCCGATATAGTCAGCTGGTGCCATTGCTGACTATTGGGGGTGAATCTTTGCCCCCCACAGAGAGGGCTCGCAATATGGGTGTCCTCCTGGATGCACGGCTGTCTTTAGAAGAGCATATGACGGCCGTAGCCAGGGAGGCTTTTTATCAGGTTTGCCTGATTCGCCAGTTGCAGCCCTTTCTGGACCGGGACGCCTTGCGCACGGTCACTCACGCCCTTGTCACCTCCCGGGCTGGACTATTATAATGCTCTCTACATGGGGCTCCCCTTGAAGAGCACTCAGAGGCTCCAACTGGTCCAGAATGCGGCCGCGCGGGTGGTTATGGGCGCAACACGTTGTGCCCTATGACACCCCTCCTGCACGAGCTGCACTGGCTCCCAGTGGTCTTCCAGGTGCAATTCAAGGTGTTGGTCACCACCTTTAAAGCGCTCCATGGCATAGGGCCCCAGTACCTTCGAGACCGACTTCTGCCACCAATAGCCTCCCACCGGCCAGTCCGCTCCCACAGAGAGGGTCTCCTCAGGGTGCCATCGGCCAAGTTATGTCGGCTGGCAACACCCAGGGGGAGGGCCTTCTCTGTGGGAGCCCCTGCCCTGTGGAATGAATAACCCCAGAAATGTGTAAGATCTCCGACCTCCGTGTATTTCGCTGTGCCCTCAAGACCCTGTTGTTCCGTCAGGCCGGGCTATCGATATAATGATTTTAAATTGGGTGTTTTAAATTTTTGGGGTTTTAAATCTGAGCCAAAATTATTTAATAATTTTAATTATTTTTAATTGATGTCTGTCTTTGTGCTTTTAATAGGCTGTACACCACCCTGAGTCCTTCGGGAGAAGGGCGGTATAGAAATAAATTTATCTATCTATCTATCTATCTATCTATCTATCTATCTATCTATCTATCTATCTATCATCTATCTATCTATCTATCTATCTATCTTCACCCTTACCTTCTCAGGCCAGACAAGGAGTGATTGGGAGGAGAGGGCAGGGGCCAGCCAATGGTGACGACAGGGAGCTGCAGCAGAGGGCTGAAAGAGCTGCATGCCACTCCAGAGCCACGGATTTCCGGCCCCTGGATTAGACCAAGGAAATGAACACTTAAGATTAGCATTTTCCTTACCCTGAGGGCTAATCACAACCTCAAGTAGGCAACAAAACATTAGTTAAATAATCAAAGATCCACAAATTCTAGCCCTGAAATTGCAAAACACCAAAAATGTATAAAAACCCATCAACTCACCAAACCAACTGGTCAGCTGTCTCAGAACTGATTGCTGAAATCACTTCTGACCATCAATAAAGAGAACCTTCTTTTCTCTCTTCATTCAGAGATACCCTCATTTCTCCCAGCTGGGGACTTGACCCAATTCTTCCTTGCATCAAGTAAGATGACCCAAAATATATGTAATTTCATAGAATGAATATTGGGAGAGATGGAGAAACTGAACAGATATTTAGCCTTTAGACCTTAGCATCTTTTTCTGCAGCATTTTACTAATTAACCAACGCCTTTTCAGAATCCTAAAGTTTATCAAAATGTTATCAAAAACAAACAAATCTATTTATTATAACCATCAATTTCACCTAACAATTGGCAGAAACATGCTTTAACTGTATGATTTCTATAAAAATTTCTTAAATATTATTTTTGGAAGAAAGACAAAGCAGCTTTAAAAAAATACAACAAATAAATAATGCTGAAACCTTTGAGTTTGAAACCTCTGTTCATTTCTCCTAAAAAAAAAATCAAATTTATTTAGAAGAGCCTGTAGCTCAATATTAGTCAATAGAGACACAACTGTCCTCTGTGGCATGAAGCAACTTTTATCATCTTCAATTATGGCATCATCCTGGAACAAGATATTGTGTCTTCACTAGCACATGTTCTAGGAAGCTTTCATTCAGATGACTGCAGTGCAGGCTGCATGGAACTGGATTTGAAAACAATCTGGAAGCTTCAAATGGTACAAATATGGCAACAAAATATTGAATGGATTAAGTCCTTATTAGTCCTTTCAAGATCTAATTCTTCTTCATCAAGGACCATTGTATGTTGAGTAATAATGCTTCCATATATTATAATTAAATTGTAGCATCACGTTGGAAAGCTCTGACCTCAATGTCCTTTTACGTTGAGTACAGTAATAGACTTTCTGTACGCTATATCCACAGCTTTGGAGCAGCTTCCAGAGAGAGACATGCCTAATACCTATTTATTTATCCCTTTGGACATTGGCAGAGAGCTTTTAAGACTTACACACCTTTTAATTTTAATATTTAATATTTTAATATTTAATATGAGCCTGGTGGCGCAGCAGACTAATGTGCTATTAAGTAACATCAGCTGCCTGCAATTACTGCAGGTTCAAATCTCACCAGGCTCAAGGCTGACTCAGCCTTCCATCCTTTCGAAGGTAGGTAAAATGAGGACCCGAATTGTGGGGGCAATAAGCTGACTTTGTATAAAAAAGAACACCACTTCTTTTTTATACAAAGTCAGATATATACGAAAGCCCTACAAAGCAGATATATACAAAAGTATGAAGGTTATTGCTTAACGCATTGTAAGCCACCCTGAGTCTCCGGAGAAGGGCAGCATATAAATTGAACCAACAAATATTTGATATATATGCTGAAATACTATCTTAACTAATTTTATCTCTGATGTTTTAGTTTCTGCCATTTTAGCAGCTTATTTAAATGATAGTTTAACTAATCACTTGATTATATTTTATGTGGGTTTTAACTGAATTTTTATTGCTCATCGTCATGAGAACTGCTATTATATGGCAAGTAACAAATTATATATTATGTTATGTTATGTTATGTTATGTTATGTTATGTTATGTTATGTTATGTTATGTTATGTTATGTTATATTGTTATATTATATCATGTCATGTCACATTACGTTACATTACATTACATTACATTACATTAGTTTGTGAAAGATTAATATATGTCAGATTATCCAAAATATAAATAGAATGCATAATTTTAAAACAAATGCCTATAATGTGACTATTCAAGCAGTGTTAATTAAATTGTAATTATCTTAATAACAAGTACTGATCAGATCTGATTCTCTCCCCCCCCTTTTATTTCTATCAATACTTTTATATAAAAGCCTAATATTCTCACAGCTATTAGATTGCTATATACTTTAGTCTAGAAGATACATTGTATGAAATATAATGCAGTACAAGTGTCAGCCCAGGGACTAAATAGCTTGTATTTCTAAAGAACCATGAAAAAATATTAACACTATAGAAACAATGGTTCAGTAATTACTTTTTGCTGTGGAGAGAGCTTGGGCATTTATCCTTATAGATCCCTAATACACTTTAAGTCAGCTCTGTCCCGGTGGTCCTTTTTTCCTTTGTTGATAAATGTATTGTACTGGATACCTTCTATGACCACTACAGCATTTGAGGTCATGCTAGGCTGTTAGCACAAATGGTGTGAACAATAGTTTATATGCCACTTAACTCCTTGGGAGAAACAGTTAACCTTGCCAGAGAGGACAGATCTGTCATGTATAGTTATTAAAGCCTAGCAGGTTTTGTTAAACCCTTACTTATAATATATATATTCTATATATATATATATAGAAGTGCAGTATTGTTCTGGTGCCAGGCATGAAAGCAACAAGCAAACAGTATTGTGTGAGGATCTGTCTTTATGGAAGGGATAGTAAGTTTCTCTCTCTCTGCTTTTAATATTTCACATGTAGGTCTTCCTCAATATGCTTCTGCTATGAAGGTAGTGAGCTGGGGATTTTTTTGTTTTCTTCTAGTCTAAATTAGGTTTGCCAAAGTCTATAAATGAATACAAAAACTCTCTAACTCAGATAGACGAAGGCTATTTTTGAAAAGATCATGCTTTTGATCAGCTAACTTCATAAAATCCAAACATAAACGAGATGGTAGCATTTTGATTATAAATTTCAAAACCATCTTAATACACTATAATTGCCTGTGCTGCCTGTGACATGGATGACCCTTATCATTCCAAGATATAATTTACAATTAACTCAAGGAGGTATCTTGAAAGCAATTTAAATCCCCAGAGTTACTTAAAGAAAATGGAGGACGATCCAGACAAAGAGGAATGGAACAGAGTGGAAATGTTATCACTGGTGTGCTGGGTTTGCTCTAACTCAAGGATGGTTTGGAGAGAGAAAATCAACATTCATATTTCTCTGCTGAATCAAGATACCTTTACGCAGCTGTATACTGTGATGAGTTTGGTGCCCCCACCCTTCCTCACAATTAAAATATAATGTAAGGATTATATCTCAATTAAATCACCCATCCTTTTTTCTATAAGATGCATGATTGTGAGTTATTCTTCTGTTTTTACTGGCTGTTTTGAGCTATCTAGGTTTATCTTGTACAAGAAAGGCAGCCATATAAGTTATGTAAATAAATAAAGAGAGGAAGGAGAGAAAAAGAGAGAGAACATTCTAATACAGAAAATGTTGTAAGCAATTTAGTAGGTAGCAATCCACCTTAAGGTATGGGACAAAGGGGCATATTTCAAGTGATATGCTCAAATTCACACACAAATCATTTTTAATGAAGTAGCTATTCCGTATAGTAACAACATTATAGATGTTTAGTTCCAGGCCAGGTTTTGTGGAGTATAATTCTATTTTGTAAGCAGCATACTGCCATCTGATTCTGAAAGATAAGCTTTGTCTTCTTTTAGAATATGCTGACCAGAATATGAGATATGGAAAGTGTAATCATATACTCAAAAACTATAGATTGAGTGAGATACAGCAACAATGGGGAACCTACGCTCTTCAGATACTATTGAACTGCAACTAAAGCTTCTTTCCTTTCAACCCAGAAGCACCCTTCAGTAATCTTTGCAGGGGCTTCTGATGTGAATACTGACCATCACTCATGCTTACAAAGACTGTTGGGAGTTCTGTAGCATTTGAAGAACATACAGGTTCCCAATGCCTGACTCCAAAATTACTACCTGAGTAGAACATCTGATATGCTGTCATAGGTAAAAAAATATGGCATTCTGGACTAAACATTACCCACAAATGTAAACCTTTAAAAGGTGGGGGGACAACTAGAGATCTAATAACACAAGAAGTCTTGCCAACTTCTCTTCTTCTATGATAAAATTAACTTGCTTATTGTATATGAAACAGTTTGTCAAATATTCCTAACAATCTGAAAAAAACAATAAAAATTAAATGGCATACTTTTATAAGGACCAAAAAATGAGGTTATATGAATTATCATAATCATGCAATTATCTCATTTCCATTCATTTCAAAGAGCTTTAGCTCTATCTATTCAAGTATCAAGAGGAAGGGAGTAAAGGAAGCTGTGCTGCAGATTCTGTGATCTATTCATAAATCAGGAGTTTTAGAGCCTGCCATAGGCTCCATAATGAGGGTCATTATTCAGGCAGAGTGTCAAAACTACTATCAAAGGACCTTCTCAGAATCACAATCATTCTGTTTCTTGTTAAATAAGCAATGTAGTACACAAAAATGGCAAACAAGGAGCAGGTCAATTTGATACAGTATGAGGGCACCAAAACTCTAGAGTAATTTACCCTCTGGGAATTGTGATGGCTGGTGAGATAAATTATATACACCCTCTGAAAAGATTAATGGTAATAAAAGTCCCTGAAATAGCTTCAGGAAAAAAAAATACACCTGTACATAAGTAACTTCAGCAACCCAGTAGATATATTTTTAATACAATGTGATTAATTAGGAAGAGAACAAAACACATGTCACTATTTCAGCAGATACGATTACAGATAAAGGCATGTTTCACTTTTCAGAAAAATTGCTTCAATTAGCATATAGTAACTATGTTAAAGACCAATCTGTCAATCAAAGATCTTCAAATAGATTTTCTGAGAGTTTTTGTTACTGATTAATAATACCAGTCATTATCTGCCTACTTCACTACAGCCACAACTACAGTAATACTTAAAAGTATTCCAAATATTCTCTGAGATATATTTTTGTATTCATCTGGGGGACAAAATAATATAATGAAATGGATGAGATTTATTCCTGGATGTTCTGGAGCCCATCATTTTATGTCAGTTTTCAAAAAATTAAGCACAATGCCCAAATTAAGAAAAAAATTAACTCAGGCATCTACTTCTTGAATACTTAAGAGGAAGAAGGAATTTCAGAAGGTGACATTTTTATGTCAGAACTCTCATGCAATCAGAATGCTAGCTTCCTTTTAAGATGATCATGTTTGAAAGAATGCTTAAGGACCAATATTTGTAAACAATATAATAAATAATGCTAAGGCCTAAATTTTATTTCTCTGCTAACAAGGGCACTGTCGTTTTCCTTTCCTTTCTTTACAAGTGTGAATTTATAAGGCTTTTAAGTCAATCAACCAAGACCAAAACAATTTTACAGCACAATTCTGTGTATGTGTAATAGAAATATGGCTTATTAAAATTTGCTGTCTGATAAATACAACAACCAACAATTACATGCTCAATAATACCTGGAATTGGCTCACAGAAAAGATAGAACATTGTTATTAAATTATTCAATCTTTAAATGGTGGTTTCAGTCTATCCTGGATGGAAATGTACTTAACAGCTCTGTGACTTGGCAGTTAAATTTATCTTCATTGTCAATATCCCTGCTTCCATCCAATTTTTATCACCACCTTTTCCCCAATTTTTAAAGTTGGATGTTCCTGTAAAGTTAATTTAGCATTGGAAAAGGGGTCAAATCTTTTTTTATTAGACACTATATATATTTCATAACTTTCTCATTTACATAATTGTTTCCAGAAATACTAGAGTTCTAATGTATTTAATCCTAATGCTGTCCACCCAACTAAAGGTGATATATATATGTACATTCCAAAGATGCCAGAATTGGAAAATTAACACTAATTGTTAGCTTCTAGTATTTAATACTTGACAATTGGCATAGGAAAATGTTGATGATATACTGGTAACTCCAAATTTGGAACACCAAATCTTCCCTCATTAATTGGCAGATGCATTTTCTGATATTAATGCATATTCTCAGAATTGGAACACTCTATTAACATTTTCTAAACAAAGAATTTGTTGTCTGAAAATATGTTCCAGATATAAGAACAGGTTTTTCTCTCAGAATATAAATTAATCTGGGAATAATATTCCTTTTGAGAGTGTTCACCTTTCCACAAAGAGTAAGGTTTAATGATTCCCATCTATTGTTATCACCAAACTGGCTCTTTTTCCTAAAATTGGAGCATGGAATAATGACAGAATAAGCTTTAAACATATGTCAGTAGACAAAAACAATTCACATGTGAAAAATATAACCCAATGATTGTTTAAAAATTGCATATCTTATTTAATTTACTCTGTATGCACTCATAGCACACAAACATCCACATAATATACTTCCAAAATACATTAGTTAACAGATGTACCTCTGTTGCTATAATTAATAACTTGAAAATGTGTATGTCTCACATGCCCAATTTTTTGCTGAGAATCAGAATATTATAAAAATTCTACCGTATCCACATTTATTGTTTAAGTAAATCTGAATTTGTAATATAATCAAAAGCAAATCAATTATATAATGGCATTCTTTAAATCCATCTGTTTGGATATAACCATCTATTAAATTATGTTTGCATTTGAGAAAATGTTCTGTTATATGAATAGGTACTCAATTATTTAGATTATACATATGAATAAACTGTGCAATTGAAGAACTACCCTTGTAATATAGGACAATTACATTTCCTGTCACAGTTTACAGATTATTAAATCAATTTGGCCTATATTGCTAAATACTGCATCTTAACCTTCATCTATAAAAATTTCAACCAGCCACAGTTCACTGTAAATTCTAAAAAATGGTAGAAGAAAATAATTCTAGATTAACAAAAATATAGTTAAATTACCATAACTGAAGAGAATAGATTGAAAGTAATGACATGAAAGAGATACTTTTGTTCATGGGTTGATCTTACATTTTCCTAATAATTTTTATTTAAAAAAAAATAATGACCCTGATGCAGAGGATGTCTTATTTGAATTGACTTATCACTGAGTAATCAAATGACCCGTATTCTTGCCCAAAATAAGAATATGTGTTCTTTTGATTTATTAAATAATTAGGACAGATTTAAATAAGGAATGCTCAAAGAAAATGAATAAAAATTATATTCTGTATGTTTGAATATCATATGAATACAAATACATTATAAAGTGGTTAACTTGCACCAAAGTAATAGCAGTAGCACTTAGACTTCACAGTGCTTTTACGCCCTCTCTAAGTGGTTTACAGAGTCAGCATATTGCCGTCAACAATTTGGGTCCTCATTTTACTGACCTCAGAAGGATGGAAGGCTGAGTCAACCTTGAGCCGGTGAGACTCGAACTGCCAAACTGTTGCATAGTACTCATATGTATACGTCTGTTCAGAATTAGCCCCTGTAACATCTGCATCTTGTGGTTTTCTTTAAAATAGGAATTTATTTATTGCTATATATTTTATTTTATTTACCCATAAACAAAGAGTGTTTTTTCTATAGCTACATTTTTAGTACTCTTGGTTTCATGAAAATGAAAATCAGTATATTGTTTACTTTATATAAATTTTAATTTGCTAGTTAAAAGACAGTATTAAATAAGATGAATCCTGTAGGAAGACAACTTTCCAAATGCAAAAAGAATGTACAAGGCAATAGACACATCACAGAGTACTTCTAGATAACTATGGTTCTAGAGAGCCTAGCTAATTTTCAAATAAAGAATGTGTCAGAATTTAAGTCCTGTCTTAATAGTACTTACCAGACATTAGGAGTTCAAAGGAAAAATATTTAGGGGAAACACATAGGTCTATAGCACACCTCATGATTTCAGTGCCATACCATTTAGGGCTTTATAGGTAATAATCATCACCTTGAGATGCATCTGGAAACAAACTGGGAGCCAATGCAGCTCACAAAGTATGGATGTAGGATGTGCATAACAAGGCACAACCATAATTATAACCTGCTCTTCAAATAAGAGCTACGAGTCAGTTGTGATTGCTTAAAGGTAGTGCATTTCTCCTATAGAAATTCTACTCCTATAGTATTCTGGCCATAGAAATTGAATTAATATGAATCAGAATCTCCATGTCTGAATCAAATGGCTGTCAGGTTATTTCTGGACTGCTTAAGAAGTTGTTACATTCTAAAACACTATTTAAGTAGTAGTATAAAGGAAGATTTGACTTCAATATTATTGCTATTGCATTATATCTAAACCCTTTGTTAAAATACAAAAATCTACCCTGAATTATACTGGAATCAGAATCAGATGTATTTTGATGATTCACTATAACTGGTGATGCAAATAGACAACCTTAACTCTGGACTGTGTAATTTTACATATGCATTAACCACTTTGGAACTGATTTTAACAATAAAAATGGGTTAAATTCTAACCAGTTAGCTTTTCCGTTTTCACTCCAAATGATTTGTGGTAGAGGGATTGTTCCCCTGTGAAATATAGGATAGCATGCTACACACTTAGATAGCCCTAAGATAGTATGTATTTTGATGTAATATTCTGAACAAGTTAAGCTAATGACTTTTATGCAGTCTGAATATCATGCTTAAATAGCTCTGTTTATATTACCAAGTGTATGATAAAGCTGTTTTGATTTACTAGGCTCATAATTTGAGTGTTTTCAACTCTAAATCTCCCAGAATACTGAGAAGAAATTGATTAATACTGCAAAATGTCATGCTATTTTCCAAAGACCACTACTGTACAGATGTAATGGTTCATCACACTTCTATGGCATTCCTACCCATTTCATCTTACAGCCATCCCCATACTGATGCATATAAAATAAGACTATGCTCCATTATTATCTATCCTACACATTTCTCATTCCTATAATAATGTAATGAAGACAAAGTTGAGGTAAGATAAGTGATAAGAAACTGTAAAATAAGCCAGAAGTTGTAAAATAAATCTTAGAGCATACTTAACATAGCCAGTTATCAGGCACCATTGTGTATATGTTCCATACGAATAAATTGACATTTTTTATCAGTTATGTCATTTGAATATGTATTTACATTAGTGTTTTACTGTATCCTAAATCTAAATTAAAATGTAGGTGGAATGATAGCGTGTTTCTCTGAAAATAAGCCCTACCCCAAAATAAGCCCTAGTTAAGTCCCCACCCACTCCATTGCATGGGATGAGGCGAGGCACATGGGTAAAAATTAAGCTAGGGTGAGGATGAGGGTGGAGCTGCTTACCTTTGTACAGTTGCAGCCAGGCCTTGCACACCCTGACACCTGCCTCACCTTGCTGGCCCACTTCTGTGGCTGCTTGCCGCTGCTTGCGCGTGTTGCCCGCAGCCTCCATTTTGCTGTCAGAGGCATTCAGGAAAGGCCTCTGCAGCTGAGAACCAGCTCCAGATTGATGCATGTAGCAACCCCTGACCTTCATTTTGCCATCAGAGGCACCATCAGAGTTTGTTTCTCGGCTGCAAAATGGAGGCCGTGGGCGATGCATGCAAGCAGCAGCAAGCGGCTGCAGAAGAAGTGAGCCAGCAGCAACCACATGGGGTGTTGCTGGGTGGGGCTGTCGGTGCCACTGCCACTACAAGGTGAGACGGTAGAAGACATTCCCCCAAAATAAGACCTGGTGCCTCTTTTGGAGGCAAAAAAAGATATAAGACCAGATCTTATTTTTGGGGAAACATTATAGTTCTATTTAGGCATTGCCAGAATAAAGAAGTGCTAAAAGAGGTCATAGGGCCAGGGTATTTATGAGACCGCCTTCTGCTACTGATAACCTCCCATTGGCCAATATGCTCTCACAGAGAGGGCCTCCTCAGGGTGCCGTCGGTCAAGCAATGTCGGCTGGTGGCCCCCAGGGGGAGAGCCTTCTCTCTGGGAGCACCCGCCCTCTGGAACGAGCTACGTCCCGGAATATGGCTGATCCCGGATCTCCGCACTTCAGACTCATAAGGCCCTGAAGACGTTTTTATTTCAGCAAGCCGGCCTGGCCTGAATAGGTTTTATGGGTTAGTTTTTTAATTTTATAGCTTGGGTTTTTAAATTGGGAGGCTGATTAATTTAATTTATTTTTAGTTATCTTAACTTTTATATTGTATGTTATTTTAATTTTCGGCTGTTCACCACCCTGAGTCCCTTCGGGGAGAAAGGCGGGATATAAATTCAATATTAAAAAAAAAAAGAAGAAAACAAAACAGTCACAGGCCCCACAGGCCCCATTCTTCCATTGCATTTTTTTTCTTTGTATTTAATGACAACCTGTTAAGCTTCCTAAACAGAGACAATCTGTGTATGGTTAAATATCCTGCAGATTCAAGATTCCTGATTTATATCTTGAAACATTTCTGAGATACTCCATTTTCTAAGGATGAGCCCAAGTACAATAAAATGCTGGAGGCAAGACTTGTATTAATGTTTAACATCTTGCACCTTGAAGATAATAATTGAATAAGCGTATGAAATTGC
Source organism: Pituophis catenifer annectens (assembly GCF_029215685.1). Classification (NCBI taxonomy): domain Eukaryota; kingdom Metazoa; phylum Chordata; class Lepidosauria; order Squamata; family Colubridae; genus Pituophis; species Pituophis catenifer. The sequence continues at coordinate 27,361,405 of NW_027256887.1, forward strand.
TCATAATCTGAAGCAAGCATTCCTAGAAAAAACCAAGATACCTAAAAACTTCTGAATTTACATGGGATAATCAAAACAGTTCTGAGATTCTAATTTTTTTCTCATTGCAAGGAAATTTCACATTTGTTTGATTATTATTATTGGTGGGTTACACAGTCAGCCAGATGTTTAGATTGGCTTTGGCATGTTTATTCACCTATCAAGTCCTTCCCAAGGACCTAGATTAGGAAGATGTAGTTTGATGGTGCTAAAGCTATTGTAGGCTGTAAACTGCAAGTAAAGCTGTCTTTTTCAATTGACTGATAGAGATTTTGCCAATGTCGATGGTGTTCAGATGGTGCTCTGGATATTTTGGGATTACACCCAAGGCTCCTATTACTATTGGCACCATCTTTGCTTTCTTTTGTCAGAGCTGTTCTACTTCAATCTGCAGGTAATTATTATTTTCTCTTCCCAACAATGTGAAATCACAACTGCCAGTTCTTTAGCTGATGTTGGCTTTCATATACATTATTTTCTCCAAAGAACCTAGGATGTTGTAATGTATCAATGTAGTATATGTGCAGATACTATGGCCTTTTGTAATTGATAGATAAACATTACATAGATTGTCCAAGGCTTTTTTACTATGGCACCATATGGGGACCACCATGATCAGTTTATGCCATAAACTTTTAATGTAAATTTTCAAATCTTGATACTTTGCATTCTTCTCCAATTCTTTGTCTTCTTTTCTACTATTTTCTGGTGTTGCCACATCGATTAACCACACTTTCGTCTTTTCTTTTCTTTTTTTAAATTTCTTTTTTTTAAAACAAACAAACATTTAATACATTAGTCATTCCTTCCGTGTGACATCTCGGTGTTGTCTCCAATCATTCTTCTTTTTGTTATTTCATCTGTCTTTGTTCTCATCGAATCAATTACAACAATTCATCACTAACAAAATATTCTGATTATGACATCTTTATACATAACTATTAATTTACTTTTGTATCTCTTTTCTAACCAATAGTAAAATTGATTCCATATCTTAAAGTATTCTGAATCTTCTCTTTCTTTAATCATAAAAGTCAATCTATTCATTTCTGCCCAATCTAATTTTTTTTTAATTACTTCTCCTTCCAAAAGTATTTTCTCTGCTTTCCAGTGTTGAGTATAAATATTCCTTGCAGCCCTTATTACATGTATAATCAAATAAATATTTTCTTTGCTAATCTTTTCCAGCAGAATACCCAATAGGAACACTTCTGGTTTTAAATCAATACGTTGTTGTATCATTTCTTCCAGCCAAGTTTTAATTTTATTCCAATAATTTTTTGCTTCTGGACATGTCCACCACATATGGTAATAAGAACCTGGTAACTGGTAACATTTCCAACATTTAGCTGATTTATCATTAAACATTTTTGCCAGTTTCTCAGGGAGCATATGACATCTATAAAACATTTTATATTGATTTTCCTTATATGCAGTGGACATTGTTAATTTATAATTCCTTTCCCATAACTGTTGCCATTTATCTAGATCTATTGAATGTCCAAAATTCTTTGCCCAGGCTATCATTGTTTCCTTTACTTGCTCCTCCTCCAGTTCAATGCCTAGTAAAAGATTATAGATTTTTAAAATTAATTTATCCACTGTTCCCATGAGTATCCCATCCAACTCTGTTTTTTCTAAGTGAAAACCATATAATTTAGCATCTTTTTCATATCTTGTTTGTATCTGCATGTACATATACCAATCCATCTCAATCCCCTGTTCTTCCAATTCTCGTTTCCCTTTCAAATCCCCCTTATCTATTAGTAAGTCCTTATATCTAACAATATTTCCAACATTAAAAACATTTGGGTGTATCAAAGCTTCCATTGTTGATAACCATATTGTATTTTCAGATAATATTTATGTCTGATCTTCTCCCATACCAATAGCAATGCATTCCTTATATAATGTCTATGAAAGTACGTATGTATCTTATTTCTACCATACCATAAAAATGCATGCCACCCCAATTGTAAATCATGACCTTCCAGTGTTAATAGTCTTGTATTTCTTAATTCAACCCATTCCTTCATCCAAGTCAATGCTGCTGCTTAGTAATACAATTCCCAGTTCGGTAACCCAAATCCTCCATGTAGTCTCGTGTCCTGAAGCATTTTTATGCTTATTCTTGCTTTTTTCCCTTGCCATATGAATTTTCTTATTATCTTATTAAGCTGTTGAAAATAAGTCTTTTCAATTTTTATTGGTACTGTCTGAAATATAAATAATAATCTTGGTAATATATTCATCTTTATTATTGCAATCCTTCCCATTAGTGACAATTGTCACTTCCACTTCTCCAAGACTTTCTCAATTTGTTGTTTTAATCTATAATAATTATCCTCCTTTATCGTTACACATCTTGAAGTTAGATATAGTCCTAGGTATTTAATTTTTTTCACCACTTGTATATCTAGATTCTCTTCTATCTCTCTTTTGTGTTTTTCTGTAATATTTTTCACCAAAATTTTCATTTTATCTTTTTTTATTTTTAGACCAGACACCTTTCCATAATTCTCTATTTGTTCTGGTAATTTGTGACCTGTTGTTTGTGGTTCCTCTAAGATTAATACTAAGTCATCTGCAAAAGTTTGCAATTTATACTTTTCTTTTTTTATTTTCATCCCTTTTATCTCTTCATTTCGCCTAATATTTCTATTTAAAACAACTAAGGTCAAAATAAACAGGAATGGTAGTAGAGGACATCCTTGTCTAGTGCCCTTCATAATACTAATATTTTCTGTCATTTCTCCATTCATCATTATCTTAGCAGACTGTCTATCATAAATCATTTTTATAGTGTTTATAAATCTATCTCCAAAGTCCATTCTCTGCAGTTGTTCTGTCATAAATTGCCAGTTCACATTGTCAAAAGTTTTTTGGGCATCTAGAAACATAATCGCCATTTGTTTTTCTGAATGTGTCTCATAATATTCCAAAGTATTCAAAATTATCCTCATATTGTCTCTAATTTGCCTTTTAGGTAAAAATCCATTTTGGTCCATATGAATAAATTCATTTAACAGTTTTTTTAAATCTATTTGCCATTATCGAGGCAAAAATTTTATAATCCACATTTAGCAACAAAATCAGTCTATAGTTTTTTATCAATTGTAGGTCTGTATCCTCTTTAGGTATAAGTGTTACATAAGCCTCCCTCGATGAATCTGGCATTCTTGTCTTCATTACTTCATTCTTGTATTCATTACATTAAATAGTTCCAACATTACATTACTCATCCCTTCTTGTAGTGTTTTATATAGTTCAGCTGGTAACCCATCCGGTCCTGGTGCTTTCCCATTTTTTTGTCCTTTTATCACTTCTGTTAATTCCATCATTGTTATTCTGCCTTCTAACATTCCCTTATATTGTTCTGGTATTTTAGGTAAATCTGATTTTTCCAAATATTTTATTATCTCTTCCTCTGAGATCTTTTCTTGGAAATAAAGCTTTTCATAGTATTTTTGAATTACGATCTTCTTTTCTTCATTTCTATAGTGTAATTTCCCCTCTTCATCTTGTAAATATTTTATTATTTTCTTCTCCTTCTCTTTTTTTAATTTATATGCTAACCACCTTCCTGGTTTGTTTGCATTTTCAAAAAAAAAATCTGTTTAGATGCTCCTAATTTGTTTGCTAATGATTCCTGTTCCTTTAAATTTATTTCATGTTTTTTCAGTTCCATAAGCTTAATTTTTTTTATTTTGGATATCTTTTTGGAATTCTTTCTCTAGGTTCTTATACTCCTCTTTCAATCTTATCTGTTTTTGCCTTTTCGTTTTATTCTTTCTTCCCAAATATGTTATTGCCAAACTTCTAATATAGGCTTTCATCATATCGCATACGTTCTGAAGTGATGTATCTTCTTTCTTATTTATTTTAAAGAAAAATTCTAATTCTTTTTCTATAAATTGCTGAAAGTCCTTTTCATTTAATATTGTTGCATTCAAAGTCCATCTTGTCTTTTTCTTCTTTCCTTTCCATATTATTATCATTGGGCTATGGTCTGCCCAAATATTTGAACCAATATTTACTTCTTGTATATTATCTATAAATTCTGTTGACATCCATATCATGTCTATCCTTGACCATGATAGATGTCTATTTGAATAAAAAGTATATTGGTTTTCTTTCAAGTGTTTTTGTCTCCAAATATCTTGAATACTCAACTCTTCTATCATTGTAAAAAAAGATTTCGGCAATATTCTTCTGGATTTTTTATTTGTCTTCATTGTTTTATAGTCCAGATCCACATTTGTTACAGCATTAAAATTACCCATTATACATACATATTCATAGTCCAATTCTAAATTTTTCTAAAATTTAATCTCCGATAAAATACTTCTTGTTTTTCATTTGGTGCATATATTGCTATCAAAAGTATTTATTTAAAGTTCATTTTTATTTCCACCATCAGAATCATGTCCTCTTCATCCTCAAAAAGTAATTTAGGTTCTAATTTTTCTTTAATATACAACACCACTCCTCTTTTGCTTTGTTGTATCAATGATGTAAATAGAACTCCTAACTTTGGATATTGTAATAATTTTAAATGTTGTTTTCTCATATGTACTTCTTGTAGGCATATAATGTCCATCTTCAAGCTATTTAATTTAGATAAAGTTCTGTTTCTTTTTATCGCCGCATTCAGTCCATTTACATTTAAAGATATTGCTTTAATTTCTTCTTCCATGTTTTACTTGTTACTAGATTTTGACTTCATCGCCCTTGTCTCTCTTTGTTCCATTGGATCCTTAGATCTCGTTCCTTCTTTTAGGGCTCTTTCTTCCTTTGCTTTTTCATCTTTCTCTTTCTCTTCATCTTTTTGCTTTGTCTCTCCTATTGCTCACAAGTCTTCTTCTAGCGGTCCACAAAATTGTTGATAAAATAGTTTTGTTTTTTCAATGGAGTCAAGTCTATGTCTTTGTTCTTGTCGTGTCACCAAAATTCCTTCTGGTATTAACCATCTAAAATTCACTCCTTTGAATATTAGGAACTTGGTTAAAAACTGATATTCTCTCCTCAATTCTCTAACTCTTCTAGGTATTTGTCTTAATACCACAATTTCTTTATCTTTGTGTTTCAGTGTTGTATTTCTTGCTGCTTGTAATATCTCTGTTTTCACTGCCTTCTTCACAAATCTTACATCTTACTTCTCTCGGTAGTTTGTTCCTCATTGCATATCTTGTGTATACTCTGAAGGCATCATCAATCTCGTTTAAGACCTTTTCCTTGGATTGTTCCAAAATTTCTGATAACATCTCAGCAATCATCTCAGGTAAATTTTCTCCTTTTTCTTCCTCTATATTTTGAAATCTTAAGTAAAACTCAGAACACTCCATCTCCAACAGGATAATTGACTTTTCAGTTGGTGCCAATTTTTCTTCTAATTTCTCAACTTTCTTTTCTGTCATTTCCGCTTTTTCTTCTACTTTCTGGATTTTTCTCTTCATTGTTCCCAATCATGGCTTTCATTTCTTTTATTTCCTATTTTAAGTCATCCTGAAGCGATTGTATAAAATGTCTTAATTCCATCATCTCTGAAGTTTTCTATGTTTCTGTCGATGAGGGACTTGCTTTTGGGTGTGGATGTGATGTAAATTTCTTCATATTTATAATCCATGTGCCTAATCCTCCCCAATGGTTGGATTAGGGAAAAAAAGAATAAAAATGAAAATGAAAAATAAAATACAAAAATTAAGAAATAAAAATTCCAATCAACCACCTCCCTCAAAAATCAAATTTCCAAATACCCCAACAGAGAGAAAAAAAAATGCAACTGCCAAAAGTAAAAGATAAAAATACAAATCCAAACAACCAAAAAGGAAAAATTTTCTTCTGACTCTTCCAGAATTAATCCGATTTCTTGTCAATCTAGTTTTTTTTAAAAAAAAGGCATAGAAAAAAAGGTCCCTAAAAAAATAAATAAATAAAAGACACAAAACACAAAATAGAGTGCCTTTCATTCACCAGCAAAAATCATAACATGGAACTTCAAAGCAGTCATCAGTCAGTGAGTAATAATAATAAAAGATTAAAAGCCAAAAGGAAAGTCCAAAATCAGTCTTCTCTCTTGTACATCTGTTTACTTTATCAGTCTACCGAAATGCCAAAGTCAACTATAGTCAGAGTTTCTTCCAAGTCAAAATATTTTCCCTTTTGCCACTAGATGGCACTAGATTGCAGACTAGCTTTCAAGAACATAGCAAACTTTTAAAAGCAATCTTCAGTTTCGTTTTATCTTTCAAGAACACAGTAAGCTTTTTAAAAAAACAATCTTGAAAGTTTCGTTTTCTCAATTATCATCATTCCAACATTTCAATAGAATGGAATTCAATCATTAATTCATTTAGTTCCAATTTCTTATTTTTAATAAGTTATTTTTCTTTTCTCAATCACAAAGAAAAATATAAGAAAAAAGAAAAAGGCTTTTGTCTCTTCTCTGTCACCAGATTCCTGGATGTGAGACAGGGGTGGGTTCCACTTACCTTTACTACTGGTTCGCAGCGGGGCCGCATGCACATGAATATACTGATGCCATACTCTCATACATCAAAGTGTGCACTGACAGTGTAACAGTGGACAGGTGCATCAGAGTCTATGGGAATTGTAAACCCTGGATGATTGCCGAGGTATAGATGCTTCTGAAAGCCTGGGATTCTGTCTTTAAGGTAGGGGACAGTGAGAGATATAGAGAGGCCAGGGCAAACTTCAGAAAAGGCATTAAGATGGCAAAACAACAATACAAACACAAGGTGGAGAACCATCTAGCAGACAACAACCTGAAGTAAGTGTGGCAGGGACAGCAGCACCTAACTAATTATAAGGGCAACATGAGGATGTCAGTGTAAAAATGTCTAATTCTCCCAGGCAGGGGCTGGCACCTCCCCATATCACATCATACCCCCTTACTTCAGACTCCTCCCCTGGTGTATAAAAGGGTCCTACACGTGGGCATCCAGCAGTTCCAGATGTATGCCTGCAAAGACAAGACAGAGGTCAGTGACCTTTACCCTGAATTGGGCCTAGGAGGACTCCAGGCCTAGAATAAAGAATCAATGAAGAGACACCATTGTCTCCTGTGAGTTATTGGGTTAGATCCATCCAGCATAACAAATTGGCAGCAGAGGATGGTTGCCCATAACTCTAAAGACTGACCGAACAAGCTGTTCACTCTGATAAGAAGAGCAGAGTAAACACCAGGGCATTCACCAAGAGGATGGCTGCTCAACTGACACCCAAAGGTGCCATGCCAAGAGGCACCCCAGCTGGAAGTGGACAGGACATTGAGCTGGGCCCACTCCTCTGTAAAGAGAGACCACGGGAGGAAGCAGATGACCACGAAAGAGAAGGGCCACGAGAGGAAAACGAACTGAGAATGGCCCTGCTGAAAATGATGGAAGCGCCCATCAGCAATGGAGAGCTCATCACGAAACTCCAAGGCCTCCTAGAAACCCATGGAGCAGCGATGAGCACCCAAGAGCAGGCCCAAGAAGACGCCAGCCTGGTAAGGGAAAGGGATTCCCTCGCAGAGGCCCCGGACATAGAGGGGCTCAGTTTTGCGCCAATTTCCCGGTGGCCATCTTGGAATGGCCAGCAACCAATGGGAAGCCGGGATTTGAATCCAATGGCGGGAAACAGCCAAGGCCCCAAAACAAATGGGGGGCATCCAGAAAACAACTGCAATAGACAAATCCAAGTAAATCAGAACTTGCCTAGCGTGCTTGAGGTAGAGAAAGCAATAGAGACTCTAGCAGCAGCCTTTGGCTCCACATTCAAGCCTCCCGCACCAACCGCAAGCCTCAAGGAAAACATTGAGGGCCAAGAAGGCACCAGAGTGACCACCGGCTACAAGACACCAACCCTATCATTACAAAAGGGGGCAATGTGCTTCCACGACGAACAAGAAACCCCGACCGCCTATGGAGCAGAACAAAGGCAGGACTCGAACTCACCACCCGCCTCACTAACTATGAGGGATCCAAGAGAAGAAAGACGCGCCAGCTACCTACCTGCTCTGCGACCTCTGCCAGGCTTCTCCAACCGACCAGGGACCAGCACATCCGGATCAGGACCAGCCATTGCTGCCGCCACTGCCGCTGCACCACCAATCCTCAAAAGTTCTTGACTTACAACCGCTTCGATCCCGACCCTCCAGCCATTCTTCACCGGGGACTACACAGCCCAGCAGCGACTTCCAGGGTCCCACGATGCATCCAGACCCACCAGGGGTGAGTCAAGCACTCCACCAGCAGGCCTAGGCCTAGGCCTGAAAACTGCAGCCATGAGCTCCCCTCCGGACGGCCTCCAGCATGAAATGGGCCTTGCACATGCCCAGACGCCACCTGCAGGAAGAGAAGGGAGGAACATAGAGATAAGTCAGAACATAGAAACAAGTCAGTACAGAATAGCCATTCCCATGCCATATTGTGAGTTCCCTCACTCACAAGACCATGGACAGCTACCCTCTGTAAGTAACCATTCTAACAATTCTGGGGCTTTACCTGTCAACTTTCCCAAACTGCAAATAGATGGAAAAAATCTTCTAGAGTGGAGTCAACAGCTGCAGATAGTTTTTATGAAAGAAAACTTACTTTTCCTAATATCAGATCCACCCCAGAAACCCTGGACTTCTGAAATTGACTGTAACCACCACAGGGCTTTTTGTATTTTGTTAACCAGTATTTCTCCAACTTTGTATCCAAGCATAGGGAATCACATGACAGTGCATGAAGTGATACAAAAACTTTATAACTTTTTTTACAGCAGAAGTAGAGCAACCACAACTAGGATTTCCAGAGAATTCCATTCTGCCAGACTTAGACCAGGGGTCCCCATGAGTGAACACCTGTTAAAACTTAATGCAACCAGGACTGAATTAATGCATAGGGGTGAAGCAATCACTGAGGAAAGTATGATGAGTATAGTCATAAACTCTTTAGACAGTAGCTGGGACAACTTTGTGATGCAATTGGACAGCCTCAGTCTAGAACACTTAACATTAGACACACTCACTAACTGCCTTATTGCAGAGGATAATTTAAGGAGGGACTGCCACATGTCAAGAAGGGACCCCAGACCCACCAAAAGGGTTGAGTTCCAGGACAGGGGAAAGGTTGCCCCAGAGTGTTTTTCCTGTGGGTCCAGGAATCATTTAAGGAGGGATTGCCCCAGAGGTGATAGGGACAGAGGATATAGAGAGAGACGGTCACCAGACCGCAGACATTTCAGGGAACAGGGACGTGGGTGGTCACCCAACCCTAGAAAAAGCAGTGAACGCAGGGATGCTTCCATAGATAGCAACCCAGGGACCATGTACAGCTTCAGGCATGGTAAAGCAGACCCCAAGCAGGGGAGAGATGAGAACATGTGGCTTCTAGATTCAGGAGCCACTAATCATACAACACACAACCCCAATCTATTCACCTCCCTTGTAGAGATAGACTTCAAGATCAGAATGGCTAACCAGAGCACAGCCAAGGTCATAGGGAGAGGGAATGTACATATACCAGGGGTTGGGAAAATAGAGGGGGTACTGTACGTGCCAGAAATACCCCACAATATCTTAGCCATCGCAAAGCTCACAACAGACACAGACACAGAGGTAACATTCAAGGAAGGCAGGGTACAGATACTCAACCAAGGAAAAAGGGTTGACAAGGTAACCACACATGATGGATTACCGTACTTTACACCCAGTGAGAACAGCGAGGGAAATATAAACACAAGCATCACCCATGACCAGGGGGAAGACACTGAAACTAGAGGGGGACCCCAGGAGGAAACAAACACTGTGTCACCAGGCAAAAACAAGGTATCCGTGGGAAAACCCATCCACGACAATTGTGCCCACCTCCTTCACAGAAGGCTGGGACATATCAGTTTCCCGGTTGTAGAAAAAATGCTAGGATGTACAGAGGGTTTGAAAATAAAGGACTGCAAAAATTATTTGGAGTGTTCAGTGTGTAAATCTTCAAAAATTAAGGTCAAAGCGAGGCCCAAAAGGTCAGAGCGCACAACTGACCACCCATTTCAGCTAGTACACATGGATTTAGTGGGACCACTGAGACTTTCCATTGGACACAGGAAAAGGTTTTTCTTAACCATAGTAGACGACTACAGCAGGTATTGCTATGTGTACTCTCTCAAGCATAAAAATGAGACATTCCAAAGGTTCAAAAACTTTTATAAAAGGGTGGAAGTACAACATGGGGCAAAAATCAAACAGATAATGACTGACTGGGGCACAGAATTCATGGCCAAGGACTTTGCAAAATGGTTAAGGGAGAGGGGCATATTGCATTTTAGCTCCACCCCTTTTTCCCCATTCCAGAATGGGGTCTCAGAACGAAAAAATGGATTACTCCAAACAATGATTAGGTGTGTTTTGGAGGACGCTGGAATGAACCAATCATTCTGGTCAGAGGCACTACAGTATTCAAATTACACACTAAACAGGTTGTGGTCAAGCTCAATCAATAAAACCCCATACGAACTAATGTACAATAGAAAACCCAACCTAGCCCACCTACACGTATTTGGTGCCCCAGCTGATGTCCACATTCCCCGACAGCTAAGGAAGAAGGGAGAAAAGGTGTCAAAAAGAGTAAGGTTCATGGGCTATGAGCCTGGAACAAAGGGATTCAGATTTGTGGACTGCAATAACAAATTCATTGTGTCCAGGTCTGCGGAATTCCATGAGCACTCGAATTGGTCAAAGCTCCACTGCAATGACATTTTCCTTGGCAGAGACATGCAACCACATAACCAAAGCGACAAAGAACTGACCACCAGGGGGCCAGAGGAAACTGAAACAGACAGACCCAAACACCAAGAACTGAAAGCCGAGGAATGGAAAGAAGGACACCCCACACTGAACCTAGATAGCCTCACCGAAAAAGAAGCCGAATGCCTGCATGAAGCAGATACGCCTCCAGACAGACCAACTAGATCCAGTAGGAACAAGTTACCAAAGAGACTAGAGGACTACGTCATGTCCATACACACAGAGCATTTCACATCCAGTTCCTACGAAGAGATACTTGGCCTCCCCCAGGAAGAGAGGGAAAGGTGGAAGCAAGCCATGGAAAAGGAGATGGAGAGCCTCCGAGACCTACAGGTATACTCGCCAGCTCAAGCACCTGAGAACAAAAAGCCAATTGGGACCAAGTGGGTGTTCAAAGTCAAAACACTCGAAGACAACAAAATGCTCTACAAAGCGAGGTTGGTCACACAAGGCTTCGCCCAAAGGTACCCAGAAGACTACATGGACACCTACTCCCCCACAATCAGGGCTGAGTGTGTCAAGAGTGCCCTAGTAATTGCCACCATCCTAGGGCTGGAAGTATTCCAATTCGACGTGCAAACCGCATATCTACACGCAGAATTGGATAAGGAGATCTATGTTTTATTTATTTTATTTGATTTGATGTTAAGGCCCCACCAGGATACAACGATGGAAAGGACAACACATGGCTCCTGAACAAAAGTTTATATGGACTCAAACAGTCTGGCAAGAAGTGGTACGACTGTCTAGCCAAAGCTCTCAACACCATGGGCTTCAAAGCCACCTCTGCAGACAAATGTTTTTTCACAAAGAGAGAGGGAGGAGCATTCGAAGGTGTTCTTGTGTATGTGGATGATATATTGTACATAGGGAAGCAAAGGACCAAATGCGATAAATTTGCCACTGAGTTAGGAAATCATTTCTCTCTGAAGTCACTAGGGAAGATAGACAAGTACCTAGGGGTGCAAGTGATTAAAACTGACAAAGGCTTCCGGATCTCACAAAGAGAGAAAATCATGGAACTGTTATCCAAATGCAACATGTCAGGGGCAAAACCCTGTGAGACACCCATGCAACTAGACTTCATAAGGAGCATGTACAATGAAGCTGAACCCTTCGTTGACAACAAGCTGTACAGGTCAACAATAGGCTCGCTACTCTACATCGCCAACTGGACGAGGCCTGACATCGCTCTGGCCATCAATCTACTGTCCAGACACATGAGCAAGCCCACTGTCCTGCACTGGGATGCCATAAAAAGACTGCTCAGGTACCTGAAACACAGTGCCAATGCCCAGCTGTGCCTCGAACCAGACCTGTCTGAAAAACCCAAGTTAACCTGCTATGCAGACGCTGACTGGGCCGGGGATGCCAAAAGCAGAAAAAGCACTTCTGGGTACGTAGTCTTCTTAAACAATTGCCCTATACATTGGTATATGGGAAAACAGAAGCTGGTGGCCACTTCTACCACCGAAGCCGAATTCGTCTGTTTATCAAAAGCCGCAAATAACCTAGTGTGGTTCGATGATTTACTTACTGACATCTGGGCCGAACCAACATACCCCATAGTCATACATGAAGACAACAAGGCAGCTATAGAAATATCAAAAGCAGATGCCGTGGGACAGAGATCAAGGCACATAGACATAAAATATAAACACGTTAGGCAATTCTCAGAAATGGGGTTCATTAAAGCCATATACTGTGACACTGAACAACAAACAGCAGATATACTTACAAAGCCACTACCTCAAAAGCAACATGCATATCTCACATCAAAAATATGTGTATATATGTAGATCATGTGTTTTATGTGCCTAACATGTATGTTCACAGATATCATATGTCCGCCGTTAATTAGACATTTAGAGGGGGATTTGTCAGGGTAAATGTCTAATTCTCCCAGGCAGGGGCTGGCACCTCCTCATATCCCATCATACGCCCTTACCTCAGACTCCTCTCCTGGTGTATAAAAGGGACCTACACGTGGGCATCCAGCAGTTCCAGATGTGTGCCTGCAAAGACAAGACAGAGGTCAGTGACCTTTACCCTGAATTGGGCCTAGAAGGACTCCAGGTCTAGAATAAAGAATCAATGAAGAGATACCATTGTCTCCTGTGAGTTATTGGGTTAGATCCATCCAGCATTAACAGAGGAACATGGTCAACACTGATGCCTTGTTGGTAGAGGAGTTGAACACCTTCTTCGTCCGCTACAAAATGAAAAGACCAGATCCTGTAACTGCTGCCCGCTGGCCTGAAGGCTATGAATCCTTGCAAAGCTGCAGGCCCAGATGGGGTGCTGGGGATAGTGGTAAAGAATTGTGCTGATCAATTAGCAGGGGTCCTAACAAGGATCTTTAATATCTCCCTGCAAACGGCCTATGTTCCATCATGCTTGAAAGCAGCCACTATTGTCCCAGTCCCAAAGAAAACAGCAATTAACTGCCTAAATGACTACAGACCTATCACATTTTACATCTGTAGTGATTAAATGCTTCAAGAGATTGGTTCTCAAACATTGGTTCTCCAACATTGAGCCTTGGTGGTGCAGCGGGCTAAAGTGCTGTTAAGTAGCACTTAGCTGCCAGCTGCCTGCAATTACTGCGAATTCAAATCTCACAAGGCTCAAGGTTGACTCAGCCTTCCATCCTTCCGAGGTAGGTAAAATGAGGACCCGGATTGTGGGGGCAATAAGCTGACTTTGTATAAAAAAGAACACCGCTTAGGGGGGGCCGAAAGCCCTACTAAGCAGGTATATACAAAAGTATGAAGGCTATTGGTTAACGCATTTTAAACCGCCCTGAGTCTCCGGAGAAGGGCAGCATATAAATCGAACCGATAAATAAATAAATAAATAAATAAATAAATAAATAAATCTTAGGACATGCCTCCCACCAGACTTCGACAAATATCAGTTTGCCTACAGGGGGAGTAGGTTGACAGACGACGCCATAGCTACTGCTTTACATTCTGTAGCGAGCCATCTGGAGAAACCCAGGAACTATGTCAGGATGCTTTTCATAGACTATAGCTCGGCCTTCAACACCATTCTGCCGAGCATCCTTATGAAAAAGCTGACTAACTTGGATTTTCCCTCTTCCATCTATGACTGGATCAAAGATTTTCTGAAGGACCGGCCACAAACAGTGAGGGTTGCGTCTGTCGTATCCACCTCCCTGAAGCTTAGCACTGGCTCCCCACAGCACTGTGTGCTATGTCCCTACCTGTATTCACTGTACACACATGATTGTGTACCGTCAGACCCATCTACTGTGATCATTAAGTTCACAGATGACACCACTATACTGGGTCTTATTACAGGTGGAGACAAAACAGTGTACAGGGGGGAGGTTCAAAAACTTTCCACATGGTGCTTAAAAAACAACCTGCACCTGAACATCAGCAAGACCAAGGAGATGGTGTTGGCTTTCTGGAGGAAGAGAGAGGAACCCACTTTACATTGAGGAGGGCTGTGTAGAGAGAGTATCCAACTTTAAATTCCTGGAAGTCCATCTCAGCGAAGCCCTCACCTGGAAAAACAACACGATCCAGATGGCCAGGAAGGCCCAGCAGAGACTTCATTTCCTTAGGGTCTTGCGTAAAAACAGGGTGGAACAACAACTGATGACCTCTTTTTACCGGTCCACAATAGAAAGCGTCCTCACTTATTGCATCACGGTATGGCATGCTGGTCTGACAGCCGCGGATAGAAAAACATTACAGAGGGTGGTGAGTACAGCACAAAACATCATGGGCTGTCCTCTGATACCACTAGATGAGATTGCTAGGGCTCATAGCCTTAGAAGAATGAGGAAAATTCTCAGGGACGACTCTCACCCTGGTCATCACTTCTTTACCCTCCTACATCGGGAAGGAGATATAGAAGTATAGCCAGCTACACAAACAGGCTGAAGAACAGTTTTTATCTGTGGGCTGTCAGACTCCTGAATGACAAATAACATCATAACTATGTAGTATGGTGTACTGCAGGGCTGGTGCAATGTGTAACATGTTCACACTGGTGCAATAGGACTGGGTATTTTGTTAATATGGTTTATTGGGTTACGGATTTTCTGTTTTCACTGTGAGTTGCATTGTGTTGGGGGGGTGCACTGAGGGAGCTCAACCAATCTCATTGTACATATGTTGTGCACTGACAATAAAAATTTGAATTGAATTGAAGTCTTTTGTTATTCTGAGTCTTTGCTTTCCTGACTTCATCTTTGCATGTTCTGGCTATCTGCTGATAATCAGCCTTAGTTATGTGTCCCTCTTTCCATTTTTTTACATGTCCTTTTTGTCTTTCAATTTATCAGAGAGATCTTTGTGCAGCAATGCTGGTTTCTTCTTAAATTTCTTGTTTTTTTCTTTTTCAGTGCTATTGTGCTGAACTGGGTTTTTATGATTGCATTTTTCAGAGTTTCCCATGCTTCTTGTGTTGTTTTCCCCTTTTAGGATTTCCTAGGCTGTCTCTGGGTTTGTTAAAATCAGCTCTTTTAAAGTTTAAGACACTGGTTGGATTATTTTCTATTGCTTGTGTTTGCATTATATTGAATTCCAGTATGACGTGGTCACTTTCACCCAAGGTTCTGGAACTTTAACTCCCTCTATCACTTCTTCTCTATTAGTAAGAAATGGGTCCAGTATAGCTTTACTTCTAGTTCCCTCCTCTATCTTTTGGATGACAAAGTTGTCTAGGTTAGTAGGAATCTGTTTGATCTCCCACTTGCTGCAGAGTTTGTCTGCCAGTTGATATCTGGGCAATTAAAGCCTCCCATTACTACTGTGGTATTCTTCCTACATACATTTGTTAACTGGTTGGCAAAAAATTCATCTATTTTTTCTGATTGGTTGGGTGACTTGTAATATATACCTATGGCATGTCACTCTTTTTTTGTTTTATATTGACCCATATACATTCTAGAGTGGTTTTATCTTTGTTCCAGAGATGGGTTTCAGCAGGTTCTGTCCAGTTCTGGAGAACCGGTAGCGGAAATTTTGAATAGTTCGGAGAACCGGTAGTAAAAATTCTGACTGGCCCACCCCCATGTATTCTCTGCCTCCTGAGTCCCAGATGATTGGATGTTGTGGCCCGTCAGTGGCCTGTGCAGTTAGTAGCTGATTCCGACAGCGAGGAGGCTGGTGTAATGCTGGCCAACAGCCTGTGCAGTTGGCACTTGAGTCGGACAATGAGGAGGCTGGAGAAGATGTGGTGCCAGAGGCAGGGATTCAGTCAGGGCCTTCAGAACCTCCAGAAGCTCCCATAAGTGAAGAGGAAGAAGAGGAGAAGGCTCTTCTCGATGCACCAATGCGCAGAGCTGCGAAAAGGCAGGAGTGGCTCCTCAGGAGGAGGTCTCCTCAAGAGTAAGGCTTGGGGCTAATTGGCCACTCCCCTAGCCTATTTAAGGAAGGACGATGACTGATGCAATTTGCAGGAAACAACTTCGTTCAAATTCCTTCGCGTCTTGATTCCAGAAAACATTTGATTTGGCTCTTGTTTCTCTTATCAGTTTTCCTGCAAATTGCTTCTGGGCATTCTGCCAACCACAGTAAGATTATGGTTATCTGAAATACTGTGCCTCAGAACTGAGTTATTGTTCTTTGAATTCTTGTCGGCTGTTAATGAAGTTAAATTAACAGCCTTTGTTCAGAAAAGACTGATTTATTGTTCTTGTGTTTAAACAACTACTAATAAAGCTCATTAGTAGTCTTTAATTAGTAAATTAAGGTTTGTATAGACTTTGTGTGTGCTGTGTTCTTTGGGGTCCGTAGCTGGCCCAGAACAGTGGGAGGAAATGAGGATTTTGCAGTAACCTTCCTCTGGATTGGGCAGGGAATGGAGATTTTACAGTATCTTTCCTCTGCCGTGCCCACCAAGCCACGCCCACCAAGCCATGCCACACCCACAGAACCGGTAGTAAAACTTTTTGAAACCCACCACTGCTTTGTTCAAGTGCATTTCTGTAGATATGTACTATCTCCTACATATAGTGCAACTCCATCACCTCTTTTTGTAGATCTGTTTCTTTTGAACAATTTGTATCTATCCATCAGTACATTCCAGTCATGGGTTTCATCCCACCAGGTTTCTGTAGTGGCAACTATGTCATATCTTCCCTCGTGTACTATTGCTTCTAATTCACCCTGTTAGTTCCCCAAGCTTTGAGCATTTGTATATAAGCATTTAAGACTTTTATGCCTGTCCATGGGTATGGTTCCTGCATCTCCTACTTGTTGTTTGAGTTTTTCTTTTTTCTTGTCACTCCCTACCTCATTGTTTGTTTTGTTTTCTTGGGATTTATTATTGGTTTTGTGTTCTAGAGATTTAAAGATTGGTCACCCCCCCCCCCCTCAATTTTAGTTTAAAGCCCTTCTGATGGGTTGATCCAGTCTTTTTCTGAGTTCATTTTTCCGTTTTTGTGAGGTGCAGCCCATTCCTTGCCAAGAGTTCTTCATATAGTAATGCAGTCCATGGTCCAGGAAACCAAAGCGACAGCAACCATAAGCCAGGGGTTTATTTCTAAAATACTTTTTTCCCTCAATGAGTGTTGACCTTTCATTGGGAGTACTGATGAGAACACTACTTGTGCTCCTAGCTCCTTAAGTTTATTGCCTAATTGCTTATAAACTCTCAATATTGTACTCAGGTTCTTTGTTGCATTATTCGTTGCTATGTGAAGGAGGAGAAAACAGTAGTAATCTGTGGGCCTAACTATTTTGGTTAGGTTCTAAACCACATCTTTGATTTTTGCTCCAGGGAGACAACATACCTCCCTAGATTGTATATCCGGTCTGCAGATGGCTGGTTCTGTTCCTCTGAGAATAGAATCTCCTATCACCAACACTCTCTTTCCTTTTTTTGGGGGGGGGGGCGCAGTCTGGGGTACTTTTATGTTTATCTCAGATGTGTTTGATGATGTGGTTTTTTTAGGGATATTTGATGATGTCTCTTTTCTAGGTATCTGCAGGTATTCTTTGATGGGAGGTTGTAGGTCTGCGTATTTTCATCTAGGGGGAGAAATCGATTGCTCCGTTTTAATGGGGCTGCTTCTGGTTGGGTTATATTGGACAGTAGGGGTTTGTTAGATGTATACTGCTTCTTTGATTATTGGGTTTCCTTCTATATATATGATATGCTTCCATTTGTCTTCCTCCAAGAGTTTATCCACAGGGTCAAATCCTCTGAGAGTTATTTGTTCATTATTTGGTTCGACTTGAGTATAGCTTTCTTGGTTAGTTTGGAGTTTGGCTAGAGTTGCTTCTAGATCCTTTACTTTTTTCTTCTAGTAGTTCATATAGTTTACATTTAATATATTATAATTTGGGTATTCTTAGGGCATAAGCACATACATGGAACATATATTGCATACCACAATAGTATCAATCACCTGTTCTATGAGTTTGTTTCCTTTTGCTGGTTGTTTTAAGGATAAAAAAAATATGTGAAAGTAGGATTATATATGTTTGAAGAAAGAGAAAAAATAATTTAAGAATGTTGGATGAGAAAGATTTTGCCACATTTTTTCAGAAGAAAAATTTAAGTTAAAAAATTAAAAATGTATAATTATTTTAAAGCAGGGGTGTCATACTCAATTTAACTGAGGGCCAGATCAGCATTGTGGTTGTCATCCAGGGGCCAGAGGGTAGGTGGGGCATGGCCAGAGTGGTCGCAGCTGAACAGCTTGACATTGCTCATGTGGGTTGTGCCTGTGGGGGCTAGGTGGGGTTGTGGAGGAAATACAGGGGTGGTGTGGGGGGAAAGGCAGCTACAGCTGTTGTGCCTTCAGCTGCTTTCAGCGCTGCTCAGTCCCCACCCCACATCTACCAGGCTGGTCTGGTCTGGTCTGGTGGGGGGGATTGTCTTCTGCCTTCCCTGCAGCAACATGAATGGGGATTGACCATCCCCCAAGCCCAGCCGCTGTCAAAGTAAATCCTGGGCACTGCACTGCAATGGACAGATGAAAAGCACAGCTTTTGTCTGAAGGAGAGGGAGCAGGGAAAAGAAAGAGGGAAAGCAGCTGAGTGAGAAGCGCCCCACTAGCAAGACACTGAAGCACACTGCCTCCAGCCCTGGTATAACTCTCTGAGTTTGGATCAGAACTCTCTCTTTCTCTCTCTCTCACACACAAACACACATACAAACACGTGTACACATATAAACAGAGGTTGGATCATATTGCCCACTTGCTCTCTCTCTCTCTGTCTCACTGCAGCAGCAGTGGTGGCACTTCAGTGCCTGGCTGGCAGGGCACTTCTCACTTGGCTGCTTCTCCTCTTTCTTCTCCCTGCTCCTCCTCCTCCTTCAGACAAAAGCTGCACTTTTCATCTGTCCATTGCAGCGCATCGCCCAAGATTTACTTTGACAATGGCGGGGCTGGGGGGATGGTCAATCCTTGTTCGTGGCATGGCGGAGAAGGTGGAAGGCAATTCTCCCCACCAGGCCAGACCAGCTTGGTGGGAGTGGGGTGGGAAACCAAGTGATGCCGAAAGCAGCTCTCTGTCTTGCACATACCCAGAAGTTTGATCAGATTACTCTCTCGGTCAATCACCAACTCTTGACAGCAGCACCAGCCATCTCTCCATGGTGGCCTGCACTGCTTCGTCCTCCAACCCCACCGCCTCGCTTCATTCGTATTAATTCTTCGCCACTTCTTCTTCTTGCTTGCCACCATAACTGAGCAGGAGGATGAGCGATGCACTGGTGTGGCGACCATAAAGTGAGGTGGTGAGGTGGGTGAAGATGATGAAAGTCAGAGGGTGCACCTCTGCCCCAAGCATCGGGTCTCAAGCACTGGGTCACCTGAGGGCCCACAGCCAGGTCATCAACGTCCTGACAATTGCTTGGCCTCGTGCTGGTGGTTCCCAAAAACACATCCAGGACCCAATGTGGCTGCTGGCCCACTTCTCCTTGCTCACCACCGCAATGGAGCAAGAGGCAGAGTGATGCACATGGGGTCCTGGATGGGGCTGCTGGAGCCACTGCAACACGAGGCAGTGTTCAGGATGTTGATGCCTGGCTGTGGGGCGCTCAGGTAAGTCTGTGGGGGTCATCTCCACATCCCTCATCTTGCTTCTTCCTCCAACCCCCACCACCTCACTTTGTTGCCACCGCACCAGTGCATTGGTCAGCCTCCTGATCCATTACAGTGGCGAGCAAGGAGAAGAAGTAGCAAAGAACCAAGCAAGATTGTGTGGGGGTTGAGGACAAAGCAAGGCAGGGGATGTGAAGCTGCCCCACCTACTCCACACCGGCTTATCTGTGGGCCCTTCAGCAGGCCACCCATGCCAAACACTCACCACCACCCCACCCCAGGGCAGCCACATCCCTTCACTAACCTTTTTTCCAGCTCCTTTCACCACCACTGAGTGCAGGGCAACAAAAGTAGTCTGTGGGACTATGGTATGGTAAAAAAAACTGTTCAGACTTCCAACTTCTCATGAAAAAAAAAAGATCTCATGAAGTTGGAAGGTCTAAACTATCTTTTTTAACGTAGCCCCACAGACTACTTTTGTTGCCCTGCATGCAGCGGCAGTGAACTGGGCCTGTGCATGTGTGCACCTGCTGCCTCCTGTGCATACGTGCACCCACCTCCTCCTGTGTGCATGTGTGCTCGCCGCCTCCTATGCGTGCGAATGCATGCTAAGATGGGCTGGGCCGGGCCAAAGTGAAGCGAGCTGGCCCTTTACAGTTTCCAGGATGGCCACACGGGCAGGATCTGACCTCATTGTGGGCTAGATCCGGCCCCGGGCCTTGGGTTTGATACCCCTGTTTTAAAGTTTTCAAAATTTAAAAGTTTTATGGTTTAAATTTAAATTTGAAAATATCTCCTTTTTTTGTTGATGGATGTGGTTTGCTCTGAATCTTGTTTCTACCTTCTCAGTTTTAGGTAATTATGCCTATTTTTAATCATTTTTGTGCCTTTTTGTGCTAATTTTTCTACCTTGTTATTTATTTAAATTGCTTACTATTGTTAGTTTTATTTCTTTTTCTTTCCTATATATTTTTAAAGTTTTTGAGCTCCAATTCCTCCCTATCTAATTATTTAAAATTTGCCTTATTTGATTGATCTTTATTAATCCTGTTATTCCTTAATTTCTAATGTCCTTAGTACTTGCCTATTTATTTATCTTTTATTTTCTGTTTTGCATCCTGTATTTATTTTTATTCTCTACTTGGGTCTTTCCTTCCTGACAATTGGGATCTCAGGCTTAATTTGTTGCCTTCATTTCCATCGTTCACTGTTCTGGCCTGTTGTCATTTTCTCCACCAGCTCCGTTCTGTTTTTTGGTGCTCTGGCCTTTTTGGCCTCATTTCTGCCCTGATCAGCTCTCTTGGCCTGTCGTTCATCTCTCTGGTTGGCTCAGCTCCACTGTCTGGTCTGCTCGACTCAACCACTCCATTTGTTGAGAAAGGTTTAGTTTTATTAGAAATCAAGTGCACTGCAGTATTGCATAGCCAGAATCACATGCCAAAATACCTAAGTCCAACTTTTCCCTCCCTTAGCTGCCTCCCATCATTAGCCCTCCTCCCTTGACCAATCAGGATCAAGCAAGATGTTTTCAGAATGGACATTTCAAGTGTAGGTTGGTATGTAGCTGCATTCTCCCAGCCAGGTGACCTTGAAGCAGCATTCCATGGAGATACAGCAACCAACATCTTGGGGGAGGGGGGAATAAAGTAGTTATTCTCATTTTCCACAAGCAGCAGTTACTTTTGTTTTCCCCCAAGTATCCCCTTCCATCCCCTCTCCCCATAGTTCATGGCAGACTGTCACCGCACAGTATCAAAGCACAAGTGAGTGTGAGGTGGCAGTTGACAGTCTTACAGTAACAGTAACAGAGTTGGAAGGGATCTTGGAGGTCATCTAGTCCAACCCCCTGCTCATGCAGGAGACCTATACTAGGGATTCAAACTGCCGAACTGCCAACCTTTCTGATCGACAAGCTTCTTACATGCTTCTATGATAGAATTGGGCTTTTATAAAGCTCCATAGGAACCCACAACATTGAAAATTTTGCTGAAGATGCATGCCAGTGTATTTCAAAAGTTATTTAGTTTATCTGGAACCTTTAAAAGCTCATTATTTAAAGCAATAATCAGGCCAAGCTACACAGAGATATGAAATAGACTTTAGCTCTATCTGCATGGCAAGCTTCATTTCTTCTACTAAGAAGTAGATTCGTAAAGCATTCTTGTTTTAGTGTATTATTAGTGTAATGAGGATTAAGTTGATTAAGAATCAGTGGTGGGTTGCTACCAGTTCGCCCCAGATCGGGCGAACCAGTAGTGGCAGCAGGAGGCTCTGCCCACCCACCTAGATGCGCAAACCACGAGCAACGGGTTTTGAAATCCGCCCCTGCTAAGAATGTAATGTAGTTTCTAGTCTGCAGTAATGTAGCTTCTAGTCTGCAGTCCCCACATTCTGACAACAGTGCTGCAATTTCCTAAGGCCAGGAAGTGGGGAAGTGTGTCTTCTTGAATCAATGCTATTTTATTATTTGATCTGGTTGCTAAAAGCCACAAACTCAATACTCAAAGCTGACACCTATCAGGTATTCTTTTTGTATGTACCAATGTTTTTGTATTAGGCCAACTGACAATATTTCTCTCTATCAGTAAATACAATTGAAGTGAAGTATTGTTATGAGTCTCATAATGGTGGCATGCTAAAAGAGTGTACATTTAACTCAAAAATCATGACACATATCATTTGAGTAGCATGTTTCCTAGTTACTTGTCTCATCAAAAAGAGTATAGAAAATATAGGAGTAGAAATTGGAGGCAATGTGGTTCACATTGATAATATGATTTTTATAACATAAAATTCAAACAGATTGTAATTCTAAACAGTTATGCAGCAAAGCTACAGAAGATCCAAATCTGAGACCGAGATAGTTGGAATCACCCTCTTTTCTATTATGGGGTACACTGTGTAATGTTAGCATTGAATGGTTTCATTGATCTATGTGTAATTATAACAGCATACAATTTTAGATAATATGTTGACTTAGATTATATCCACACTAAAATATGGAATGTATAGACTGCAATCTAATAGACTGTGAACATGATATTCTGAAATTGGACTAGATGACTTTAAACATTTTCTTCTTCCTTACCAAATCAATATAACTTTACTGTTTGGCATGTTCCAGTTAAACAGATTGTTTTTCAAGACTGCTGCATTAATGTGCAAGAAAACATCTTCTTTAATTGATTAATACTGCCTTTCTGTTTCCTAAAGGGGAACACTCACCTCTATAATCTTTCTCCTGTGGGTCTTCATTTACTACTCTGATATAATCTAGTGCTGTGCTGTGTGGTGCTGATGATGTTTTTGTCAATGTGAGGAATGCAGTGCAATTGTTGCAGAAATCATCTAGGAAACAGAGACTTTAATATGTACCATCTGTTTTATAAAAAAACTCAATGTGGTAATGTATTTGCAGTACCAAAAGCAATATCTCTATGACATGAAGTGAACATATGTTGTCTTAGGGCCTTCAGGCTGACACTGAAAAAAAGAGAAAAGACAGTCCTTGAAGGCAAATATTGTCCCACTAGAAAGACTGCCAGAACCAATATGGTTCAGTCTATTGACATGTCTCTAGTGACCAACATTATAGAAAGACTTCCACATTTATGGGATGTTCATTTCTATGTGCCATTTTTCCCTGAGAGTTTTTTTAATCATTGGAGTACAGTCTGCCCTAATCTTTCAGATCAACATATGTTGTCAGCTAAAGAACCATTGCCCATTATTCTGTAACTATTCAGTTTATAGAGGAATAAATCAATAGAGTTGACAGCAGGTTCTTTTACAATTAAAACCAAAGTTGGGAAAAAAAGTTGATAAAAACAGAAAATGGAAGCAGACCATTTAAGGCATGCTAGTAAAGCACATTAAAACAAATTACGACTGCTTAACATATTTAATGCAGTATTCAAATTAAGATGACACACTAACCTTAGTGCATAATGACATAATTATACCTAGCTGCAAATAAGACTTGAGAACTACATTTTAAAATGTAGGATGTCCTGGAAAGATAGAATAATTTTTTCTGTACACAGCACCTTAGACATTTCCTTTTCTCCTACATGGATTTAAAAATAATGATATAGTAATGCAGCTTTTAGAGCATCCAGAAACAAAGAAAATGGAATTATGGTGCATGTAGGGAGAAATCTCTTTAAAACAAACAAGTAGGAAAGTACCATTTTAAAAACATACTTGATTTCTTATCTTATTCAGTTTTCAGTTATATTGGTCAAAGGTAATTGTGGCAACCACTGAGCCACTAACAGCTGAGTACCAACACTAGAATATTTGCTTATTACAGGCAAAACAATCTTACACTAACATGTGTTGCCACTCTAACAGCACATGGTCAGAATAAGTAGGTCAGAATATCCAGCATGGGTTTACCTTAGAAGGTAAAAAAGACATCAATGAGAAAGAAAATACAAAACAAAACATAAATGGCAGGGACATTCTATGAAAACATTCCAAGATGCCCTGTTAAAGTCATACATGAAGGACTCAGTTGTCAGTGATGTATACATGAAAAGGGAGTTCATTACTTTGTGACATTGAATATATTATCCCAGCTATGTTGCCTGGGCCTTAGGGTGCCCCACTCTCTCCAGCAAGTCCTTTCTCAAAAATAAGTTTGTTAAGGCATTGTTTTAGGGTGGGCATGATTCTCTCTGAGCTATATATAACCAAACGCCACAAAGAAGGAGGATGGCCACTCAGACCACTTTATTTTAAATTTATTAAAGTTTTATACTGCCTATTTCCCCTGTACAGTTACTCAGGGAAGCTATAAGGATGAATACTTACAAAATGCACAAACTGTTTTCCTGAAACAAGTTGAAGCAACATTTCAGAAGGGGAAAAACTCTAAGGAAGGATAAGATGTACAAATGAAATAACCCATAGATGCAGAATGACTGCTGTAGAATCTAATGGTTTATCTTCTGATACACAGAGTTGTAAAGCAGAAGTTAGAGTTCCATGTGAGGGCAGTATATCCCTAAGAAGCTTTTGCGTAGTCAGAAATAGTGTCATGTCACTGGTAAGAAAGAATATTTTCCAAGACTTCACTTCTATGGATTGTTCTCAAAAAGCCATTTATTCTATAGCCACCCAGAATTTTCTGGAGTGGGTAACCTTAACAAATGTAATAAATGGAATAGTGTTTTCCAGTGTTTCAGATATTCATATTAACAGCTCCTTAATTCTGTTTCAAAAATCAGAATTGCCAGGATTTGACCTTGGAAACTTAGATTTAAAATGTTTGACATATTCAGCCCTGATAAGTTATAGGTAAGGAGCTTCACTTTTTTCTAATTGGACAATAGGTAATAAACTATCTTTGTCTTTAATCTATTCACAGGTATAGAATAGGTGGTACCTTGTGATTACAACTGTTATCACATATCCATGGCATTAAAAATCATGCTAAATTTTCCTTGATAAAGGTGATCAAGCAATATCATCCAGAAATTCAAAAACAAAATTATCAATTTGTCAGCTTGTCAAGGCCCAGCTGTGTCTGTGGATCCAGATCAGAAGTGATTTGTATGCAGCATTCTCATTTTACAAAATGTACATATAAGGAAGGATAAGTTTCAAATTAAAAACAACGGGTTACTCACATTGGCTAAACTTCTTGCATATAAGAACCAAAAGGTGGCTTATCTATCCTAATAACATTTGACACTTTTTTTTTTGCCTTAATTTGCCTTAATTAAGAGCTTGTTTCAGGAGGGTGAACACAGAACCTATCATGCATTTAAGCAGAAATTCTAACCTTGCAAAGAAGTTTGTAGAACGTACGACTCACTCTTCTAGTTAGTCATATCTACTGAGATCTCTGAAAGCAACCTGACATAACCATGCTAGCTGGTGTCCTTCTCCCCAACGCACAAATAAACTAGCTATATGTTATATACCAGTGATGGCTAACCTTTTTTCTCTCAGGTGCCAAAAGCGTGCATGCATGCGCTATCGCACTATGTGCGTGCCCACACCCATAATGCAATGCCCCTCCCGCACACCCCACCCCCTGCACACATGACCCCCCTCACATGCACACGTGACCCCCCCTTTTACCCTCACATCCCAAAACAGCACTAGGGGGGTGGGGGAAGCCTTACCTCCCAAAACGGCTGGGAGGGGGAAGCCTCACCTCCCAAAATGGCTGGGAGGGGAAAAAAGCCTCACCTCCCAGAATGGCTGGGAGAAGAAAAAAAGCCTCACCTCCCAGAATGGCTGGGAGGGGAATCTCCGGAGATCTGGGAAGGCACGGGCAGCAGAAAGTGAGGAGAAAGGTAGCCCCCCCACATTGCATGCTTGTCTTCCGCTTGCAAGGCAGAGACCTGAAAATCAGCTGGCTGGCAGGAAGCTCTGGAGCATGCGCAGTGGAGCTGAGCTGGGTGACGGCTTGCATGCCCGCAGAGAGGGCTCCCCATGTCACCTGTGGCACATCGCCATCACAGTTATATACACTCTGTCACACATATGGTATATTTACAGTGTATATATATGTGTGGGTGTGGGTGTGGGTGTGTCTGTGTGCGTAAAGATTTCCCCTGTACAGTTGTTTCCAACTCTAGGGGGCAGTGCTCATTTATGTTTCTTAACTGAGGGAGCCAGCATTGTTCTAAGACATTTCTGTGGTCATGTGGCCAGCATGACTATCCACCAAGGCACACAGAACATAAAATAGATTATGGGCATAATTGTCTTGCAATTATAGGTATATGAAAATGAGGTAAAGATGTCAAAATTGTGTTATATATCTAAAAGATTCCGAGATCTCAGCTACAAGAATGATAAGAGTTTTCTGCCATTTAGCTCTCATCCAGAATTTTGCAGCTAGACCTGGCAATCCTACACCTAGTCTGTTAGCAAATGGTTATGCTATAGCAGCACAGCAGGGCAGAAGAACAACATAAAGACTTAACCATTCAGCAATGCTTTGAATACATCCACAGTTTATGGGCTGCACTTATCGAAATGAATTTTTATGCCAAGGCCATTATTATATCCACTGCCATTCAGTCAGCTTTTGTCTTGATCTGAATCTCTCAGCTGAGAAAACAACCAGGAATTCTTAGGAGCTATTTTTCTATTTCACTATATTTTTGTGCTTTATAGGATTACCGGCCTATTATAGTTCTTCTGTTAAAATCTAACTTTCCTTTGTCTCATGTCACCTCAAGAGAAAATCAGTAATCAGGAGTGTAATTGTGAAGGAAGAAATGACAAGCAAAACCTACAGGAAGGTAAATTGAACTGAATTTTTTTTTTACCTCTTCCCATTATCCACTTGGAAGAACCACAAAGCAAACAGGCATTTACATTATAAACATTATTTAAATTATTTTCTATATGGCATTATATTTGTTTACCATCATAATTATAACTCAATATAGACAATCTCTATGCTGTTGCTCAGTCTTCTATAAGTAGCCCATACAATAAGCAGCAGTGGGTCAAACAGTGGTGACTAATAAGACTTACTCTGTGTTGGAGCCAACAAATCCTTTATCAGTACTTCAACCATTCTTTTTATGTGGCCTCATTGTTAAGATTATGCCTTTCATCTATGGGAACTAATCCCTTTCATATACAACTTTAGCAAGGAGCTTATAAAATGTGTATTAAAGCAGTATTGACTTGTCTAACAATAAAAAGTACAATTAAGCTTCCAACACTGAGCATTACTAATTTACATAAAAATCTCTCTAAGCCATTCTTTTACTGCAGAATATAAGCAAAGGTTACATTCCATACCATGCACCAGTAATTTTTCTCTAAAATCAGGAGATAGTTATACCTACGCAGTACTATTTTCATTGTGCACATTTTTCTCTTTTAATAAAATTCATTGATGAATGTATCAATAAAAAATAATATTAATGATCATTAGACAAAATGGCTAGGTACAAAATGTTCTTCTTATAATATCACATAATGAAATAATTCAAGGCTGTTTCTTATCGAGTATCACTGCCCCAAAAGAATCACACTAAAGGTCAGAACAGAGCCATAATTTTATTCTACCTTCCAATGGTAGTAGCTCATTTTCATAATGTACTATTTAAGCAAGAAGCTTATAAAAACCATAGAGGAGTGATAATGACCATTCTATGCCTGAAAATGCATAAATAGTTAGGCTTCTACCACTAAGCATTTCCACCTAAGAAGATTACCAAAGATCCTTTTTGCTATATGTCTAATTTCCATAAACCAAATAAGTGCTATTGTCTCTTCACACTCCATATACTATACTTTTTCTGAATATTTTTGCACCTAATGGTAATTGTATGTGTATGAATGTGTTAGCAGTAAAATAGATATAAAATCTATGCAGCTGGTTGTAAATACATTCTAAACTCCTATGACCCAGTTTCTCTTCAAGCCTTCTCTTTTTTTTTATTATTTCCTCAAATATATCTCCTATCTCTGTAAATAAAAGGCTGTTTTAGCACTTATATACAGTTAGGGATTTTTTTTAAAAAAAAATAACCTTGACATAAAAATGGTTTAAGTGCTGCATAGTATTTACTGCCCACTGTTTTTAGTCTAAGATGGCACAAAATTTTATCCCAAGTGATAAAAGAGCAGTATCTCTTTACCAGAGTAACACAAGTTGACATTGCTCTAGGGCATGTCACACAGTGTAACATAGCACAATGTGCTTAACTTTAGCCAATAGCCTTCTATCCCTCTTGAAACATTGCTTTACAGAAGTTAGGATGATACAGATTGTATTGCCAATATCAATAATAACCTCCTGCTTTTAAAAACCATTTGCATTACTGTATTCCCCCATAGCACCAGCATCATGTTCATTTTGATTATACTGTGATGGAACAATGGTTTGTACATTTCCTGCCCCAAAAAGCTGCTTTCCACTTAGTGGTAAGTCATTTTCTCCTTTTGAAAATGGGTAGAGCCTAACTATAATGTTAATTTTGCTCAAGAAAGATATTTGGGTCTCTGTTATTTTTTAAAGGAAATAATATTACATCTTATTAAACAAATGGTGGGGTGGGGGAAACTTATCTGCTGTAGTTCCAAGAGTGATACATAACAGTTGCTTCAGTCATTATCTGGCTGCCAGGAGAGCTTTCCTACAGGTCACTGATACATTCCAGCATGTTTCCTGAATTTGTAATAGCAAAAGTAACTAACTTGGATGGCTTATGAAATAGACCAAAGGATTTCCGAAAGAAAAAATGCCTAGATCTGAGAAGAGTGTACCATATTGTCTGATATGGTGTGAGGGAAAGTTAGTATGCAGGAAGAAGGACAAAGAAAAGCACAAAGAGAAAAAAACAGGAAAAAAAGTGAGAGGAACAATCCTGATAGATAAAACAATTAAGGTAAAATCTTAATCAGTGAAACAGAAGGGACAGAGACCAATAAAGTACTTATCATAACTTTTGCAATTGGAACATTATTTAAGCAACTTAGAATCAACCTACAGTATGTGTTATTCTTAATATGTAGCATGAAGTAATGTACTTTTGCAAAATGAATTATAATAATAAGGAATGGTTATGTTGGGTATTACAGTCAGAAGGGAGACTTTTTTCTCCCTCTTTAGAGATGGTCTTTCTTGGAAATTGTCAGCTACTTGTTTAGTGATAAGGTTTAACAACAACAACAACAACAACAACAACAACAACAACAACAACTGCCCAGGTGTTAATTGCCTTTTTTGGAGAAATATCATGAAAGCAATTAACACTTGAGCAGTGCCTGTAATACAATACTCAGCTGGAATAATTGATTGGACTCAGCTAGAACTTGATAATTTGGATGAAAAGACAAGAAAACTAATGACAATGTACCATGCTCTGCACCCAAAAAGTGATATTGATCAATTGTACTTGCCCAGATTTTGTTTTCCATGAAAACAAAAATTTAACATGTCAGTAACAGCAAATGCCGCTTATTCAATGAGTAAGATGAAACAGTGGATCACCTTATCAGTGCTACAGAAAAAATCTCACAAACTAATTATCTACAGTGTCATGATTGAGTTGCCAAAATCATACATCGAAAGCTTTGCCAGAGGTTTGGGTTTGAATGCAACAAAAATTACTGGGAACATCAGATTGACAAAATTCTTGAAAATGAACAGGTCACGATCTTGTGGGACTTTTGAATCCAAACAGACAGACATTTTGTCCCCAACACGCATGACATCATTATTGTAGAAAAGAAAAAAGTCTGGTTCATTGATAGTGCAATACCAGGTGATGCACAAATTGAAGAGAAACAATTAGAAAAAATAACTAAATTGATGTTGAGCGATTGTGGAGGAAGAAATCAATGGTTGTGCCAATAGTAATAGGAGCCCTTGGAGCAATATCCAAAGGGCTGCCTAGATGCCTGGACATTTTGAACTTGTTGTTAGTTGCGAAGTTGTATCCAACCCATCGTGACCTCATGGACAATGTTCCTCCAGGCCTTCCTGTCCTCTACCATCCTCTGGGGTCCATTTAGGCTCACACCTACTGCTTCAGTGACTCCATCCAGCCACCTCATTTTCTGGTGTCCCTTTCTTCTTCTGCCCTCAATCTTTCCAAGCGTTAGGTTCTTCTCCAGTGAGTCCTTCCTTCTCATTAGGTGGCCAAACTATTTGAGTTTCATCTTCAGGATCTGGCCTTCTAAAGAGCAGTCAGGGTTGATCTCCTCTAGGACTGACCGGTTTGATCGCCTTGCAGTCCAAGGGATTCACAGGAATCTTTGAACCATAGTTCAAAGACCTAAATTCTTTGGCGCTCGGCCTTTCTTATGGTCCAACTTTCACAGCCATACATTGCAACTGGGAAAACCATAGCCTTGACTATACGCGCTTTTGTTGGCAGGGTGATGTTTCTGCTTTTTAGAATGCTGTCTAGATTTGAATAGAATAGAATACAATTCTTTACTGGCCAGGTGTGATTGGACACACAAGGAATTTGTCTTGGTGCATACGCTCTCGGTGTACAGAAAAGAAAAGATACATTCATCAGGAATCATAAGGTACAATACTTAATGATAGTCATAGGGAAACAGTCAATATAAATCTTAAGGATACCAGCAACAAGGTTACAGTCATAAGTGGGAGGAGATGGGTGATAGGAACGATGAGAAGATTAATAGTAATGCAGACTTAGTAACTAGTTTGACAGTATTGAGGGAATTATTTGTTTAGCAGAGTGATGGTGTTCGGGAAAAAACCTGTTCTTGTGTGTAGTTATTCTGGTGTGCAGTGCTCTATAGCGTCGTTTTGAGGGTAGGAGTTGAAACAGTTTATGTCTAGGATGCGAGGGGTCTGTAAATATTTTCACAGCCCTCCCTCCTTTTGACTCGTGCAGTATACAGGTGCTCAGTGGAAGGCAGATTGGTAGTAATGGTTTTTTCTGCGGTTCTAATTATCCTCTGAAATCTGTGCTGGGTTGCAGAACCAAACCAGACAGTTATAAAGGTGCAGATGACAGATTCAATAATTCCTCTGTAGAATTGCATCAGCAGCTCCTTGGGCAGTTTGAACTTTCTGAGTTGGCGCAGAAAGAACATTCTTTGTTGTGCTTTTTTGATGATGTTTTTGATGTTGGGTGTCCATTTTAGGTCGTGAGATATGGTAGAACCTAGAAATTTGAAGGTCTCTACTATTGATACTGTGTTGTCTAGTATTGTAAGAGGTGGTAGTATGGGAGGGTTTCTTCTAAAGTCCAACACCATTTCTACAGTTTTTAGTGTGTTTAGTTCCAGATTGTTCTGGTCGTACCATGAGGCTAGTTGTTCAACCTCCCGTCTGTATGTGGATTCATCATTGTCTCGAATGAGACTGATCACTGTTGTGTCATCTGCGAACTTCAGTAGTTTAACAGATGGATCGTTTGAGATGCAGTCATTGGTATAGAGAGAGAACTGGAGAGAGCACACAGCCTTATGGGGCTCCTGTGCTAATTGTACAGGTATCGGATGTGATTCTGCTTAGCTTCACCTGCTGCTTCCTGTCTGTTAGGAAGCTTATGATCTATTTACAAGTGTGTTCAGGTACCGCTAGCTGGTTTAGCTTAGTTAGAAGAATGTTTGGAATGATGGTGTTGAATGCTGAACTAAAGTCTACAAAGAGGACCCTTGTGTAGGTCTTTGGAGATTCAAGATGTTGTAGTGCAGAGCCATATTAACAGCATCATCTGTCGATCTATTTGCTCGGTATGCAAATTGCAGGGGGTCTAACAGCAGATCCGTGATGGTTTTCAGGTGAGACAGCACTAGCCTTTCAAAGGTTTTCATAATTACAGATGTTAGAGCAACTGGTCTGTAGTCGTTCAGTTCCTTGATGGTAGGCTTCTTCGGCACTGGGATGATAGTAGAGCGTTTGAAGCAAGAGGAACATAGAACATCTCTAGCAATTTATTGAAGATACAGGTGAAGATGGGGGCCAATTGGTCAGCACAGACTTTTAAGCAAGAAGGAGTTATCTTGTCTGGGCCTGGAGCTTTTCCTGGCTTTTGTCTGTGAAATAGGACTTGCACTTCCTTTTCTGTGATCACCAGGGGTTGTGAACCTAATGGGATGGGGTCAGTTGTAGAGGCTGTTGTTGGTGTGTCTGAGATGGGGGTTTGGAGATAGGTGGCTGTAGTTTCCTTTCAAACCTGCAGTAAAACACCTTTCAAACCTGCCAGTTGTTGATTTCCTTCAGCTTGGGAAGGAGGTTTGCCATAACCCGTGATATTTTTAAGAGTTTTCCACATGTTTGCTGGTTCATTTGTTGAGAACTGATTCTTTAGTTTTTCAGAGTAGCTTCTTTTTGCTATTTTGATCTCCCTTGTTAATATATTTCTGGCCTGATTGTACAGCATTTTATCACCTTTTATGTAGGCTTCCTCTTTGGAACGACATAGCTGCTTAAGTTTAGCTGTGAACTAAGGTTTATTATTACTGTATATTCGCAAGTTCCTGGTCGGTACACATAGGTCTTCGCAGAAGTTGACATATGATGTTACAGTATCTGTGAGTTCATCTAAGTCTGCAGAGGTACTTTCGAAAACATTCCAATCAGTGCAGTCAAGGCAGGCCTGTAGCTTTAACTTTGCCTCCTTAGTCCAATTCTTCACTGATTTAATTGTTGATTTTGTGGTTTTAAGTCTTTGCCTATAAGCAGGTACAAGGTGAATCATGCAATGATCAGAGTGTCCCACAGCTGCTCGTGGTAAGGACTGGTAAGTATCTTTTAGTGTTGTGTAGCAATGGTCTAAAGTATTCTTGCCTCTAGTGGGACAATTGACATGCTGAAAGTATTTTAGTAGTTCTTTCCTTAAGTTTGCTTTGTTTAGATCTCCCATAATAATAATGGCCAGTGAATTAGGGTATTTGGCTTCAGCCTCCATAATCTGGTCAGCTAGAGTTCGTAATGCCTTGTTTACACAGGCTTGTGGGGGGACATAAACAGCAATTAGTAGAAATGAGGAGAGCTTGCTTGGACAGTAAAATGGTTTACAATTGGTAAGTAAAGACTCTAAGTTTTCATCACAGAATTTATATATTATAGTTATATCCTGAGACCAGCTGTTGTTGATATATAAGCATAAACCGCTTCCCTTCTTTTTACCTGATGATTCTGCAATTCTGTCTGCTCTATGTATCTGAAACCCTGGAATTTTCATGCTGTTGTCATCAATATCATCATGTAACCAGGTTTCAATAAAGCATAGGGCAGCTGCGCTGTGAAAGTCAGAGTTGCATCTGTTTAAAAGGAATATTTCATCCATCTTGTTAGCAAGTGAGTGTATATTTGTCAGGAAGATCAAAGGCAGAGCAGTTCTATTTCCCCTATTTCTTAGCTTGTTTAAAATTCCTGCCCTTTTACCTCGACTCCATTTCCTCCATTTGGTTTTCTTGGAAATCCATAGCTCCGGGGAAATTGCTTCTTCCTGTGTTAGAATCTCCTCCACGTTTGTAAAGACTGTGTGTGTGTGTGTGTGTGTGTGTGTGTGTGTGTGTGTGTGTGAGAGAGAGAGAGAGAGAGATCACAGAAAGTTGCTCCTTAAAGAAATGTTGCTTAATTCTTAGCAGATGGTCTTGTGAGTAAGAAATCTGTAGTGAGTTGCAGAAAATAATTAAAAATAAACAATTAGAGAGCATTTCACCAAGGCAGCCTTTGGTGGCATCATCTTGGATCAATTTACCATAGCTTTCTTCCCCAGGAGCAAACGTCTTTTAATTTCTTGGTTGCAGTCTCCATCTGGAGTGATCTTGTAGCCCAGGAAAATAAAATCTGTCATTACCTCTGTTAGGTTCAGCTTGTAGCTTACTCCTAACTTGTTGGTCAGGCAATATATCTGTTTCTTTAAGAAACAACTGAGCCACGTAATCAGGGTTTGCTGAACCCTGTAATTAGGCTACAGTGCATAAATAAGCAGCGCAGAGAAGCGTTCTTTGTTTCCTGATTGTTCCTGTTCCTGTTGCTTCCTGCGTCTTTCTGCTGATTGGTGTTAGACTGGATTGTTATATGGTACTGTATACCGAGAGTTACTAAAGTCTGTTTGCTTTGGTAAGGGAAGATACTTACTGGACTGATATTACTGTTTATGACCTTGGACTGTTTTACCTACACCGAGACTGCTTATTATCTTGTATATAAAGTATTTTTCTCATACGAGCTGCACGTTTATCTCCTTCCCTGTGTGTTTCTGCTCTGCTCGTTGCACAAGCAACAAATACTTTTTACACACACCCTAACATTGGTTATGGGCCCAGAACATTCCAGGGCTCTTTAATTTGTTTTTGCGGAAGTGAGAAGTGCAGGCAGTGGGTGTAGTAGTCAAGATGATGGCTTTTGAGCAAGGTACAAGTTATTCTAGCATAACCCGGTTGGATGGTACAAACTATGTTACCTGGTCCACAAAATGCTGTCTACTTTTGCGAAAAGAAGGACTGTGGGACATGGTTAATAATCCACCGGACATAACTGCATTGAATGCTGCTGACGAAGAAGATGCCAAAAAGATAGCGAAGTTTCACAGGGACAACGAGCGTGCTTTATGCATCATTGGCCTGACAGTGGGAGACCAGCAACTTGTCCATTTCCGGGGCGAAGAGTCTGCTGCGAGGTGTTGGACAAAGCTAAAGAAGCTCTACGTTCGTGACTCTGTGGGTGTCCATATCTACCTGACACGGAAATTATTTCGCTTACATCTTCAGAAAGGAGGAGACATGATGGCTCACCTGGACTCCATGACAGGGCTTTTCCAGGAGCTACATGAGAAAGACCTTGTGTTTACTGAACTGCAGCAAGTTTATATTATTCTTTCATCGTTGGATGACAGTTATGACTCTTTTGTTTCATCATTAGAAGTTTTGTCTAGAGATGAACTAACATTGGCCAGCATAACTGGTAGGTTACTGGATGAGGCCAAACGTAGGCAAGAACGAGACCAGTTAAGGATGCAACAGCAACCAAAAATGGAAGCTGTATATGAGAATGTCAATATTGTTAAACGCTGTTATACATGTGGGGCTAAGGGGCACATTGCAAAATATTGTAAAAATAAGGAAGTGTCTGCTAGAAACTCTGCTAAACCCAGGAAAGGGTGTAATTTAGCAACCAGTTCATCTAATAATATAAAAGATGATTGGTGGGTGATTGATAGCGGTGCCTCTCAATCCATAACAAAAAACAGAAAACTGTTTCTAAACATGAAGAAAAGTACTAAAAAGGTCAAATTAGCTAATGGCTGGAATGTGACTGTAGCTGGGGAGGGACTTGTTCAATGTTCTATTAGTAAGCACCCTTTACCCATGCTTTATATCCCTAGTTTGAAATATAACTTTTTATCTGTAAAGTCCTTACTACATTCTGGGTTTACAGTAACTTTTAAAAACAACAAATGTTTGCTGGAATGTGAAGGCACTGTAGTTACTGCAGAATTAGAAAACAACTTATTTGTCATTAGGGATAAGTCATTACTGTTAGTTCAGTCAAAAGCTAAATTTGGAAATGTAAAGCCGCATGATGAATGCGTACATTTACTACATAGAAGGCTTGGTCATCTGAATTTCAGGTTGTTGCATTCGACTGTTAAACAGTCTAAAGGCATTAAGTTAAGGGCTTGCAGCAAATACCTGAACTGTAATACTTGTAACCAGCATAAAAGTAAAGTTACACCTGCAAACCGCTGCAATGGGTTTAAAACAACTAAACCTTTGGAGGTAGTCTTTTTAGACTTAATAGGGCCAAAGAAACCCAGTTTAGGGGGAGCATGCTATATTTTGAGTATAGTTGATCACTTTACCAGATATGGTTTTTGCTACCTTATAAAGTCCAAAAGTGATACGTTCCAATGTATCACAAACTGGCTTCGTTTTGTAGAAAGGAAGCAGAGGTTTAAGGTGAAATGCATTGTTACTGACAATGGAACTGAGTTTACTAACCATCAGTTGGCTAAGTTTTTGAAGGATGCTGGGATACAGCATAAACGTTCTGCCCCTTTTCGGCCGGAACATAATGCATATATAGAACGAAGAGGCCAGACCCTACAAGCTATGACTAGGACTATGCTGGCTGATGCTTGTTTACCTGATAAATTGTGGGGAGAAGCAATACTATGTGCCAATCATATTTTAAATAATGTGGTGCACTCCTCTACAGGAAAAATTCCTTTTACTTTATGGCACGGGAGGAAGCCTGATTTAAGTTATATACATACTTTTGGTGCACCAGCCTGGGTGCATATACCGGTTAGTCAGAGAAGGAAGGACCAACAGAGAGCAAAGAAAATGATTTTTGTTGGCTATGAGGCTAACCATAGGTCCTATAGGTTCTGGGAAAAAGGAACAACAAAAGTTTTGTGTAGCGCTAGTGCTAAATTCCTAGAACATGAAGGCTGGGACAGGTTAGAAAAAGCAGACTATGGTTTTACAGATGTGGATGTTAAGGTAGACCATATTCCTGATGATAGTTCATCTGAGATGGATGATAAACCATCTATTAAGGTTGAAGAACAGGAACAGGAATCAGGGTTAGGGGAGGATGAACCCAATATACCTGATGTTAGTCCTGTTATGCCTAGACGATCTTCCAGGGACCGGCATCCACCAGATCGCTATAAAGCCACAGTGGTTTGCCAAGTAGATATCGAACCATCCAGTTATCATGATATAAAATTATATCCAGAAAAGGAGCAAAAAGCCTGGCAAGAGGCAATGGATAGAGAAATTGATTCATTGAAGAGGCTTGGTATCTATGAAGTTGTAAGAATACCACCAAATGAGAAATTTATAGGCTGTAGGTGGGTCTACAAGGTAAAGAAAAGTGTAGATGGGGTAGTAACCCATAAAGCTCAGCTTGTTGCACAAGGGTTCTCACAGACAGATAGAGACTATGATGAGGTTTTTGCTCCAAGTTTACGAGCGAGCACTTTGAGAACGATGCTGGTTTGGGCAGCTAGAAATAAATGCTCTATTACTCATATAGATGTCGAGACAGCTTACTTGAACGCTCCGTTGAGGCATACAATATATATGAAGAAACCTCCTGGTTATGATACACAGGATAGCACTGAGTGTTGGAGGCTACAAAAAAGCCTATATGGTTTAAGGCAATCAGGTTACGAGTGGAACCAATGTATAGTGCAGGAATTACATAACATTGGGTTCTATGAGGGCGTAGCAGATAAATGTCTGTTTAAAAAAGAACAGGATGGATGTGTTTCATTCTTGTTACTCTTTACAGACGACATTGCCATAATTACCAGAACTGACGCTGAGGCCAGAGAGATTATCGGTCAGTTGCAAACAAAATTTAAACTTAGAAATCTAGGACATATACGGCATTATCTAGGTCTGGACATCCTGAAAACATCTAGAGGATTTAAAATTTCACAATCTAATAAAATCTGCAAATTGTTGAAAAAATATGGGATGGAATTATGTAAACCTGCCAAGACTCCTATGATGCAAGAATTCGAGCAGGATAGTTTGCAGAGTCCACAGTTCAGTAAAGAACTGTATCAATCATTAATAGGCAGTTTGTTGTATTTGAGCAACTGGACACGGCCTGATATAGCTTTTAGTGTTAATCAACTAGCACAATATAGTTCAGAGCCTACTGATAGGCATTGGCAAGCTGCAAAACGTATTCTTAGATATCTTAAAAGAACGTTACATTTTGCTATGTATTTAGAACCAAATGCCAATATGGTGTTAAAGGCATATGCTGATGCCAGTTTTGCCAGAAAATCTACGTCTGGAATAGCATTCATGTTGGATAACTGCCTGATTGGATGGAGATCAATTCGCCAGAAACACATCAGTTTGTCTACCATGGAAGCGGAGTTTTCTTGTCTATCACTTACATGTACTGAACTGATTTATTATAAACAATTGATGGAAGATATTGGATTCAAAATGGACTATCCTATTACGGTTTATGAAGATAACCAGGCAGCCATTAAAATGGCAACGAATCTTGCTGTAAAGACAAGGACTAAATACACTGATATACGTTATCTGAATGTTCGGCAATGTGTTAAGGATAACATGATTACATTGGAATATTGCGCATCAGAGGACAATATTGCCGATAATTTTACCAAAGCGCAAGGTGCCATTAAACACACCAATTGTTGTGAAAGATTTGGATTAAGAATCTGAAATGTAACTGATACCACTGTACAATGTATGATTTGGATGTGTATTTTTGTTTCTGTATCTATTGTGTATATTGTCCTGCCCAATGGGGAGAATGTTAGGTTCAGCTTGTAGCTTACTCCTAACTTGTTGGTCAGGCAATATATCTGTTTCTTTAAGAAACAACTGAGCCACGTAATCAGGGTTTGCTGAACCCTGTAATTAGGCTACAGTGCATAAATAAGCAGCGCAGAGAAGCGTTCTTTGTTTCCTGATTGTTCCTGTTCCTGTTGCTTCCTGCGTCTTTCTGCTGATTGGTGTTAGACTGGATTGTTATATGGTACTGTATACCGAGAGTTACTAAAGTCTGTTTGCTTTGGTAAGGGAAGATACTTACTGGACTGATGTTACTGTTTATGACCTTGGACTGTTTTACCTACACCGAGACTGCTTATTATCTTGTATATAAAGTATTTTTCTCACACGAGCTGCACGTTTATCTCCTTCCCTGTGTGTTTCTGCTCTGCTCGTTGCACAAGCAACAAATACTTTTTACACACACCCTAACAACCTCCATTTCTTTCCCATCTATTTGCCAGGAATTGAGAGGGCCAGATGCCATGATCTTAATTTTCTTAATATTGAGTTTCAAGCCAACTTTTGCACTCTCCTTCTTCACCAGCATCAAGAAGCTCTTTAGTTCCTTTTCACTTTCTGCCATTAGAGTGGTATCATCTGCACATCTGAGGTTGTTGATATTTCTCCCGGCAATCTTAATTCCAACTTTTGATTCATCTAATCCTGCCTTTCTCATGATGTGCTCTGCATATAAGTTAAATAGGCAGGGTGATAGTATACAGCCTTGTCGGACTCCTTTCCCAATTTTGAACCAGTCAATTGTTCCATGTCCAGTTCTCACTGTTGCTTCTTGACCCGCATATAGGTTTCTCAAGAGACAAATAAGATGGTCTGGCATTCCCATCTCTTTAAGAACTTGCCACAATTTGTTGCGATCCACACAATCAAAGGTTTTAGCATTTTATTTTATTTTATTTTATTTTATTTTGAATTTGTATACCGCCCTTCTCCCTGAGGACTCAGGGCGGTGAACAGCCAAGTAAAAACATCAAATACAAATATTAAAATACAGTTAAAATATACATATATAAATTTGGCCCTGTTAATTAAAAACAATAAACAAAACACTTAAAAACACTTAAAAAATTAGGCCAGCCCGGCTTGCTGGAAAAGGAAGGTTTTAAGGGCACGGCGGAAGGCACTGAGGTCTTGGATTCTCCTTATCTCTGGAGGCAGTTGATTCCAGAGGGTAGGTGCCCCCACAGAGAAGGCCCTCCCCCTGGGGGTCACCAGCCTACACTGTTTGGCTGATGGCACCCTGAGGAGGCCCTCTCTGTGGGAGCGCACGGGACGATGGGAGGTCGTCGGTGGCAGCAGGCGGTCTCGAAGATAGCTAGGCCCTATGCCATGGAGTGCTTTAAAGGTGATAACCAACACCTTGAAGCACACCCGGAAGACCACTGGGAGCCAGTGCAGCTCGCGCAGGAGCGGTGTTACATGGGAGCGCCATGCTGCTCCCGTCACTACCCGCGCTGCTGCGTTCTGGACCAGTTGGAGCCTCCGGGTGCTCTTCAAGGGGAGCCCCATGTAGAGAGCGTTGCAGTAGTCAAGGCGAGAGGTGACGAGGGCATGAGTGACTGTGCACAGGGAATCCCGATCAAGAAAGGGCCGCAACTGGCGAATCAGGCGAACCTGACAAAAGGTCCCCCTGGTTACAGCTGTCAGATGTTCCTCCAAGGACAGCTGCGTATCCAGGAGGACTCCCAGATTGCGAGCCCTCTCAGTGGGGGCCAACGACTCGCCCCCAATAGTCAGTGATGGAGTCAACTGACTATATCGGGATGCCGGGAGCCACTGCCACTCAGTCTTGGAAGGGTTGAGCCTGAGCTTGTTCCTCCCCATCCAGATCTGCACAGCCTCCAGGCACTGGGACATCACTTCAAGGGCATCGTTGGGGTGGCCTGGGGTGGAGATGTACAGCTGGGTGTCATCAGCGTACTGGTGGTATCTCACCCCAAAGCCACGGATGATCTCGCCCAGCGGCTTCACATAAATGTTGAACAGGAGGGGCGAGAGGACCGACCCCTGAGGCACTCCACATATAAGAGGCCTTGAGGTCGACCTCTGGCCCCCTGCCAACACGAACTGTGACCGGTCGGAGAGAAAGGAGGAGAACCACCATAATACGGTGCCCCCCATCCCCAACTCTTCCAACCGGTGCAGCATGATACCATGGTCGATGGTATCAAAAGCCGCTGAGAGGTCTAACAGGACCAGAACAGAGGAGCAACCCCTGTCCCGAGCCCTCCAGAGATCATCAACCAACGCGACCAATGCCGTTTCTGTGCTGTATCCAGGCCTGAAGCCCGACTGGAATGGATCTAGTTAATTAAACTTTGCCGTCTTTATCGCCACTAGGTAGGTCTTAATATGCGACCTTACCAGTGTTCGGTCAGATTCAGCGAGACTGGCCCTCCAACCGCTCTCAAGGCGTCTTTTCCGGCGTTTCATCTCCCTCAGCTCCTCGGTGAACCAAGGAGCCATGAGGGATCGACACCGGGTCAGAGGCCGCAAAGGCACGACTCGATCCAAGGCCCCACCAGCCGCCCGATCCCAGGCAGCTACCAAGTCCTCAGCCGAGTCGTGTGCCAGATCTTCAGGAATTGGCCCAAGCTCCGTCTGGAACCTATCAGGATCCATAGTCAATGAAGCAGAAGTAGATATTTTTCTGGAACTCCCTAGCTTTCTCCATGATCCAGTGTATGCTGGCAATTTGATCTCTAGTTCCTCTGCCTCTTCGAAATCCTGCCTGTACTTCTCCACATACTGCTGAAACCTAGGTTGTAGGATTTTAAGCATAACTTTACTAGCATGTGAAATGAGTGCAATGGTGCGATAGTTTGAACATTCTTTGGCATCGCCTTTCTTTGGAATTGGAATGTAAACTGACCTTTTCCAATCCTGTGGCCACTGTTGAGTTTTCCAAATTTGCTGGCAAATTGAGTGTAGCACTTTTACTGCATCGTCTTTTAAGATTTTGAATAGCTCAGCTGGAATACTGTCATCTCCACTAACTTTGTTGTTACTCAGATTTCCTAAGGCCAATTTGACTTCACATTCTAGGATGCCTGGCTCGAGGTCAGTGACCACCCCATCATGGTTATCAGGGACGTTAAGCTCATTCTTGTATAGTTCTTCTGTGTAATTTTGCCACCTCTTCTTAATCTCTTCTGCCTCTGTTAGGTCCCTGCCATTTTGGTCCTTTATCATGCCCATTTTTGCATGAAATGTTTCCTTCATATCTCCAATTTTCTTGAAGAGATCTCTGGTCCTCTCTATTCTATTGTTTTCTTCTATTTCTTTGCACTGTTCATTTAAGAATGCATTCTTATCTCTTCTAGCTATTCTCTGGAATTCTGCATTCAACTGGATGTATCTTTCTGTTTCTCCCTTGCATTTTGCATCTCTTCTTTCCTCAGCTATTTGCAAAGCTTCCTCGGACAACCATTTTGCTTTCTTCCCTTTGTTTTTCTTTGAGATAGTTTTAGTTGCTACCTCTTGTACAATATTGCAAACCTCCATCCATAGTTCTTCAGGCACTGTGTCTATCAGATCTAATTCCTTAAATCTATTTGTCATCTCTACTTTATATTCATCAGAGATATGATTTAGTTCATATCTGAGTGGCTTAGTGCTTTTCCCTACTTTCTTCAATTTAAGCCTAAATTTTGCAACAAAAAGCTCATGATCTGAGCCAGTCAGCTCCTGGTCTTGTTTTTACTGACTGTATAGAGCTTCTCCATATTTGGCTGCAGAGCACATAGTCAATCTGATTTCTGTGTTGACCATCTGGTGATGTCCATGTGTAGAGTTGTCTCTTGGGTTGTTGGAAAAGAGTGTTTGCTATGACCATCGTATTCTCTTGACAAAAATTTTTCAGCCTGTGCCCTGCTTCATTTTGTACTCCAAGGCCAAACTTGCCCGTTATTCTGGTTATCTTTTGGCTTCCTATTTTAGCATTCCAATCCCCCATGATGATAAAAACACCATTTTTTTGGTGTTAATTCTATAAGATGCTGTAGGGCTTCATGGAATTGGTCAATTTCATCCTCTTCAGCACCAGGGGTTGGGGCATAGACTTGGATTACTGTGATATTGAATGGTTTGCCTTGGATTTGAACTGAGATCATTCTGTCATTTGGGGATTGTATCCCAGTATTGCTTTTCCTACTCTTTTATTGATTATGAAGGTTACTCCATTTCTTCTGAGGGATTCTTGTCTACAGTATTATACCTGATGGTCATCTGAATTAAATTCACCTATTCCTGTCCATTTTAGTTAGCTGATTCCTAAGATGTCAATGTTCAGTCTTGTCATCTATTGTTTGATCACATCCAGCTTGCCTTGATTCATGGATCTTGTATTTCAGGTTCCTATGGAGTATAGATCTTTACAGGATTGGACTTTTCTTTCACTACCAGATGCATCTGCAGCTAAGCTTTCCTTTCGGCTTTGGCCCAGTCGCTTCACTCTTTCTGGTGCTACTATTACTAGCCCTCTGCTCTTTTCCAGTAGCATATTGGACACCTTCCGACCTGAGGGGCTCATCTTCTGGTGTCATATCTTTTTGCCTTTTGGTACTGTCCATGGGATTTTCATGGCAAAAATACTGGAGTGGGTTGCCATTTCCTTCTCCAGTGGATCACATTTTGTCAGAACTCTCTGCTATGACCTGTCCATCTTGGGTGGCCCTGCATGGCATAGCTCATAGCTTCATTGAGCTACGCAAGCCCCTTCCCCACGACAAGA
This sequence comes from Pituophis catenifer annectens, assembly GCF_029215685.1. Taxonomy (NCBI): domain Eukaryota; kingdom Metazoa; phylum Chordata; class Lepidosauria; order Squamata; family Colubridae; genus Pituophis; species Pituophis catenifer. The sequence goes on from NW_027256887.1 coordinate 27,404,776, forward strand.
CAGTAATTCATGAAGGGGATTTTGAACTTATCAGACCTGAATATTCTGATTTTGCAAAAAAACCACCGTACTCGGAACTGCTATATGCTTATTACCTTAACAGCTTTTATGTCCTTGGTTAGGACTTGAACTGTTAAGTTTTTACCAGTCCCATATTGTGAATCAAATTGAAGATTAAATCTTAAATAATAATAAAGTTTCCACTAATGTCATGATTCAGTTTTTATTTTCCAGGCAATACTCCACATTTCATGATTCCTGATAGCCATTTATCCTCATTAAACGACTCTTCAAGGGCTTTCTCTCTTTGATATATGTGTCATATTTCACTTTTTCTCTAATTTTTGCAAATTATTTCAGCAGACCTAATTCTTACTCTTCAGTATACTCATGTTGGTTTCACTTTGGTTCATCTTGGAGGCATTAATAGTAAATGTAATAATTTCCATCTATCAATATATTAATCTCTAAAAAGCCTTCTGGGTCTCATTATGAAACTGGCCAATATAAAGTACAGTCCAAAATGTGGATTTCATATGTCCAGATAGGTAATCTACCTATATAAATGAAAACATTTGTTTATTTCAAATCATTACAGCATCAAGATGATGCCAACTGGAATATTGGTTTTTGAAGGCCACAGACTAATGTATAATGGAAGCAAAATGACCAATACAGGCAGCACAAATTACTAAAGGATCATTTTATCAACTGCATGCTTCTGAGTCCTACCCCATGATAATCAAAGATTACTTTTAAAATGCCTTGGGAATTAATTGCAAATAGAAATGACAATGATATGGCAAATTTCAAACTTTTATAATTTCTTCATACTGTTAGAACCCAGTTGTGGAAAGTAATGAGTGCCATACTATCTTAAGCAATATGAAAAATTGTTGGCTCAGGACACTGGCTTACTTTACATTGCATTGTTTGTCTAGTTCACCAATCTGAGATACAGTGGTAAAAGCATCATTTATTTCTTCTGCTATTGCCAGATATCATTCATTTTTACAGCGGCATCAACACTTTCCTTAGAAGAATAATTGAGTTAAAATAGTTTACATAAAGAAACATAGTTGCCGAGGTGAATAATTTTTTAAAAAATTTACACAGTATAAAGTTTACAAGCTATTCATTTTCTTGAAATGGCGTGAAACAGAAAGTTTATAGATAACAGAAACAAATAATTGGCTCTGGTCTGCATGGCTAGAAACCATCATATTTGTATGTAAATTTTACCTGCTGAAAAGTAGATATAAAACATAAATACTTGTGTCTGTGATAATTTCCTTGATCATTAATGATTGTCATTTATTCTGAGATTATACTATCTCATAAGAAAGACTAATAATTTTATTTGCAAAACATGGACAGCTTCTCCTAACAAGTTTCAAAAAGTCCTGCTCCTTGCTTGCTACCTCTTCCAATTTGGAAGTAGACAAACATAAATATAGTGGACAGTTTTTCTATTATAGCCAAGACTAATGAAAAATTAGTGTAGCTACAAAAGGCCAAGGTTTTAACCTAGATAAATGTGCAAAAGATAGATATTTATCACAAATGAATAAAGATGGCAAGAGGGTCATACTGCTCAAAATCATGATTTTTGTTTCAAAAGACTCTACATTGCACATATTTGATCATCTCAAACATCCAGAATCAACTGTGGGATGCTAATAATGATCCTAATAAGAACAAATTAAATTAAATAATTTTAAAATGCAGATTAATCTATTATTCTTATATTGAAGAACGTGCTGAGAATTTGCAATTGATATTTTTTTTCTGAATAATTAAAGTTTAGTGGTGGAAATAAAATGGCCCCTATGTTGGTTTCCATATTAAAATGATACAGTTCCATAGTTTTGGCATTTTTCCCAGTTGAGAAGTTTTTTTTTCCCATTCAGCAGCTAGGCTTCCAGTTTGTAAGGTTCATTTCCTATCTATCCCTCTGCCTTCCTCTGCTTCTACAAATTAAAAGACTTGTTCCTGTCTTTAGATTGTTTTTTTTTAAAAAGTCAAATCTCCCTTGAATTGATTTTGATTGTTTGTGGGTTTGTTTGTTTGTTTGTTTGACAGAATGTTTTTCAACATCCCAATCTGGTTTATAACTCTGGGGCTTCTCATGATTTGCCATCTAATACTAACCAAATATAACCCTGTTTAACATTTTTTACATAAATGAGCAAATTTGGAATTTACTTATTTTTTTAAGGTAAGGATGTCATGCCTTTCTCTGGTTTGCTCTGGAGAGGCAGGCAAGATCAAGGTAACTTCATTTTTCATTTTTGCCATATTCAAAATTAAGAAAATAATGGTAGTCCAGACATCAAGCACAACAATGAATACTATCTCTATCTTTATCATAATGTTACATTAATAGAACTTTGCAAATCTGAAAATATCTTTCCATCCTTTACCTTTATTCTTTCAAACACTAGCGAGGGTCCCCTCTGAGATATTTTCCCCACCCCTTCAATTGGGCATAAGGGGATCCCATTGTGGGGAGTCCATAGAACCTGGGTGTGAAGGAATCCTGTGGTTGCATGTGCTTTCTCTCTAGTGGTGTTAGCTATTTTTATTTTTCCTTTTGTTCTCTAGCTGTTTTGTCAGATCGTTGTGAATTATTTGGTAGGTGTTGGTGTTTTGTATTTGCCGATGGTTTTTGTATTTGCCAATATAGTCAGTTTTGTTCATGACCATAGTCAGTTTTGTCTGCCGGTAGGATGATGGTGATTTTGTCTTCTTTTAGTTTCTTTAATGCTCTCTTCTCCTTTTGGCTGAGTGTTTTGTTGTGTCTGTTGCATTGTATGTTGTGATGATTCTTTGCTTGATGTCTTCTTATGTTTCATGGTCCAGGTGGTTCATTTTTAGAATTCATTTGGATTCAAGGTTGGCTAGGAATTAAATGGGGTCAGCATCTTTGTGATTGAAATTGAGGCTGTGGGTGAGGATGGTGTCAGGTTTCAATGCTATCTCAAAATAAATGAACTGCCGATCTTTAAGGAAATTTTCTCTTTATTCGAGCACAGCAATCTGATCCTGACTCTTTTCACGGTCAGTACTGAACTTTGCCCCCCAATCCCTCCCTTTCCGATCCCCAATTCTCTGCTTCTCATTGGCTATCTTCCAAGTCACTTTCCTGATTCCTTTTTCATCAGGTCACAGGAATGTCTCCCCCCTCCCCATCTCCGAGGAGACCGAATCTTCAAAGGGATTTAGCAGGCAAAAGTTCAGGATTCTCCTCCCTTTTCTATGTCAGTTCTGAGACACTGACAGATGGTCTTTTTGTCATCTGATAGAGGTCTGCTAGTTAGATTTCTGATCCATGATTCTGAGTTGTCGTCTTGTGGTTTTGGGGTGATGGTATTGAGTTTCTCCTGTAGTGAGCTGCATTTTTGGGTTTGTCAAACATAAGCTGCATGTTTGGGTTTTGTTGGCATTCCTGTGGAGTATGTATTCTAAGGTGTCTGTGGGGTGTCCAATGGACTTGAGGCATACAGTTTTTTTGTTCATAAATAATTCATTGGGATTTGTCCAGGTGGTTGTGGACATTGGTGATCATGAATCAAAACATTTTGTTTCCTTTTTGAACATGCTCGTGGGTGGTTGATCGGTGGTCATATGTTTTTTTGGGTTGTTTGTTTGGGGAGGCATTCATGGAGGAACTATAGCTGTTCGTGGGTCAACAATCATCTCTCGGTGAAAGTCTCTCAGTGGAGGCAAGTCTGAGCATTGCACGTTGATGTAAATTTGCAAAAGTGGCCAATATCTGTAGTTTGGGTGTAGGATGAGAGTGGAGATTCGTTCTTTGAGCTTGTAGGTTGGTTTCCTAATGTTTCAATACCAGGCTAGGTAACATCTTCAGTGGAATTTAGAGAATGTCAGTGTTGGTGTTCTTCTCCTTATAAGTGCTTCATGTAGTCAGTAGGTATTGTGATAGGAGGCTCATGTCAGTTGAAGGTTTAGTGATAGGTTTTCTGAGTGATCAGGTGTGGGTCATGTCAGGTGAAGGTCTTGTGAGGGGTCACGTATGGGTCACATCAGGTGAGGCTCTTGTGATGGGGAGGTCATATCAGGTGAGGGTCATAGGGAGGTGAAGTGTTGGTTGTTGCTGTTGCTGATTGGTTGTGTGGTTTATTTGAATTCTCAGGGGTTCCTAGGCTGGTTGTAGTCAATGTGTATGTTGATGGAATTGCTTGTGGAGTGCCAGGCTAAGTAAAGCAGAAGAGAAGTAGCTGCTTGATGTCTTTCTCCACAATTGGTATCCAAAAAACTTTGTATTCCGACACACAACACCCAAACCACAATGTACCACACAGTCAACCACCACACAAAACTAAATGACAGCCAGAATTTTTCAACCCTTAGGAATAACAATGTTCCACAAACCCCTAGCCATACTCCGCCAGGAATTATCCAACACATCCAAAGACAAGATATGGAACGATGAAAGTTATCAGCACCATCTCAAATCAGGACATTTAAGTAACTCCATAGTTTTTGTTTAAACTTACTAAAGTAGCTTTACTTAATATGATAAATGTTTATAGATTCTTCTAATTACAGGTCTAGTTTAAAGCTAAGAGAGCTCTGTAAATACTGTTCTCTTTCACAGAATTTCTAGCATTTTCTTGTAATAGTTTCCATAATGAGTTTTTTCAGTGCAACCATTTATCATGTTCTTAAAATATATAAACTACTGAGTATAAAGACAAATGCTTAAACTTAGTCTAACCTGAGGCTTTCTGAGGCAAACAGTTCCCAGTAAATCAAGTGAAACAGAAAGCCTGCTGGATTTTATTTCAAAGCCACAGAAATTTGTTATTATCTTTTAACAAAAAGCATTTATTTCAATACAGTGATGTTGAATAGACCAGGGTTTTTCAAACTTTTTCAGGTCATGGAAACTCTTTAAAAACAAAAATCTGAGAAACCCTAATCAAGAGGCAAAGCTCTTGTGACAAAAAAAATATTAAAAAAATATTAGTGTTTCATGGAAGATTCTTTCTTTATTTTTCCTCCCTTTTTAATATAGATAATGCAATTTGGTAAATTAAAAAACGTGAGATATGTTTCATTAAGTTCTTACAGAACCCTAAGGTTTTATGGAACACAGTTTGAAATAGCCCTGGGATTCAGCAGCACAACATTTTGTCTGGCATACATTTATACTTCTGATCTGAATATTATATATCTCAAAAAACACATGAGTAGAGCAGTGAACTGTATTTATGGTTGCAGCTGGACATTAAGTCCCACAAACGGCAACCTGTCAACCCCATTGTTTAGGCCAGACCAGGAGATTAAGTCCACAGGTAGACCAGAACTATACTTTATTGAGGCTGACTAATAACAGACTCTCCCTTCTCATGCTCCCGTGAATCAGGGAAACATCTGAATACTATCTTCTTTCTCATTACTTTCAGCGGTCTTTGCCTAAGTAATGATGCTTACATTTTTTGGTCAAGACTATTTATTTTTTTAAGTAAATCAGTAAAAAGCTGAAGTCCTTTCATTCTATATCAGCAATTCTTGTTTCGTGGACATGCAAAGTACTCATTTGAATAGCTAGGTGGATTTTAACCAGTCTGTACACATTACCCAGCAGAGACAAGCACTTTTTATCTATTAAGTCAGGTGAAATATGTCTATTACCTACATGTCAGCATTTTTATTATTTGATTTTTCCATTTCTATTTCCAATGTCTATTTTTTATGTTTTGAACTCTTTTACCCAAACTCTTTAGCAGATCAAACTTTCAATGAAATATGTTTAAGATTTGGGCAAGTCCAACATTTAACATGTTCTGCCTCTGGCCAGCTGATAGGTTTTTTTTTTTTTTACATTCTACTTTTCTATCTGAACTCATCATTTGATTGAGTTAATTGTGTCATGTGTTTCACAGGTTTGTCAGTACCATCAAAGTTGTTTTTATTTATCTTTCACATTTTTGAACTACCTATCTCCCTTTCCTATAAAGAAAATTAAAATTTAGAATTTAAAAGGACGGAAGCATGATTAAAAATTAGTTTAAAAAGCAAAGCGAGTGCTCTCAGGCACCAGCTAGCCCCATGATGGCGAATTTATGACATGTGCCAGAGGTGGCACCCAGAGCCCTCTCTGCTGGCATGCGCACTGTCACCTCAGGTCAGATCTCCGTGGCTTTTCTTTCGTGAGCTTCTGTTTTCCTGCAAACAACAAAACAGAAGCTCACGAAAGAAAAAGATCTTATCTCTTGCCGTGCTGCCGGTATGGGGATGCCCTGTCTCCAGCCAGCTGGTTTTCGGGTCTCTGTTGCACATGCAAGCATGTCCATGCATGTCTGCTCACCTGTCCGCTTGCATGCCTGTGTATGTGTGCGTTTGCGCACACACTAACCTTTCAGTTTGGGCATGCACGCACATGCAGTTTGGGCGCTCGGTGTCTAAAAGGTTCACCATCACTGAGCTAGCCCCATGGCTGTGTGCTTCTCTGAGCTCTCCATGCAAGGCTTTTAATTTTTAAATGTTTTTATAATGGTTTGTTGTTTTTTTAAATGCATTGTAAGCCGCCCTGAGTCTCTGGAGAAAGGGGCATATAAATTGAATGAATGAATGAATGAATGAATGAATGAATGAATGAATAAATAAATAAATAAATAAATAAATAAATAAATAAATAAATAAGGCTTCAGAGCCATGTTTCAATCCTTTTCTGGAAGGCCTGCTTTATCTTCAAGAGGAGGATAGTCCATAGGGCAGGAGCAATTGCAGAGACAAGGCTCTCTTCCTAGACCTCTCCAGTTGAAATTCTTTAACTGAAGGAGTCTGCAACATACCTTCCCTGTCTGACTGGGTGGGATAGGCCAATGTAATTGGAATGCTATTAATACTCTAGACATATGATTTTATTTATTTATTATTTATTTATTTATGTAATTTATATGCTGCCCTTCTCCCGATGGACTCAGGGTGGCTTACAAGAGGAACAAAAAATTACATAAACAACAAAGTCAATTTAAAATTAGTTAAAATTAATTAAAAATTTAATTAAAATTATTAAAAATCACCCCTACGGATTCAGCCCATTTGGTGAAAAAGCTACGTCTTCAATTCGCGGCAGAAGGAGAGGAGGTCAGGGGCTGTCCTGAGGCCAGTGGGCAGCCCATTCCAGAGGGTCGGTGCTCCCACAGAGAATGCTCTCCCCCTGGGGGCCGCCAGCCGACATTGTCTGGCTGAGGGCATCCTGAGGAGGCCCACTCTGTGTGAGCACACCGGACGATGGGAGGATGGCAGGAGATGATCCTGCAGATACCCCGGGCCTAAGCCATGTAGGGCTTTATAAGTGAGTACCAGCACCTTGAAACGAACCCGAAGAACCACCGGTAGCCAGTGCAGCTCGCGCAGGAGGGTGTCACACAGGAGTACCGAGAAGCCCCCATAACAACCCGTGCGTCTGCATTCTGGACTAACTGTAGTCTTCAGGTGCATCCCAAGGGCAGCCCCATGTAGAGGGCATTACACTAGTCCAACCGAGACGTAACAAGGACATGAGTGACCGTGGCAAGGGCATCCCGATCTAGAAAAGGACGCAACTGGCACACCAGGCGTACCTATGTGAAGGCCCCCCCTGGTCACGGCCATCAAATGATCTTCTAAAGATAGCCATGAATCCAGGACGACCCCCAGATTGTGGACCCTTTCTAATGGAGTAAGGACCTCCCCTCCCATCACAAGGGACGGGGCTACTAGATCACGAGATGCCGGTATCCACAGCCACTCAGTCTTGGGTGGGTTGAGTCTGAGTCTGTTTCTTCCTATCCAGGCCTGTACCACTTCCAGGCAGCGGGACATCATGGAAAGGGCATCCCCAGGGTGATCTGGGGTGGAGATATAAAGCTGAGTGTCACCAGCATATTGGTGGTACCTCACCCCGAAACCATGAATGATCTTACCCAGCGGCTTCATATAGATGTTAAAGAGCAGGGGGGAGAGAACCGACCCCTGAGGCACCCCACATTTGAGCGGCCTCGGGGTGGATCTCTCTCCCTCCATCCACACAAACTGCAAGCAGCCCGAGAGGTAGGAGGAGAACCACCGTAAAACAGTGCCTCCTACCCCCAACCCCCTGAGTCGCTGCAATAGGATACCATGGTCAATGGTATCGAAAGCCGCTGATCAAGAAGGACTAGGATGGAGGAGCAACCCCCACCCCTGGCCTGCCAGAGATCATTCACTAGGGCGACCGATGCCGTTTCCGTGCTGTAACTGCGCCTGAAACCCGATTGGTATGGGCCTAGGAAGTCAGTTTCCTCCAGGAACTGCAGGAGCTGCTGTGCCACCATGGACTCAACAACCTTCGCTATAAAGTGAAGGTTGGAGACTGGACGATAGTTGTTAAGGGAATCTGGATCAAGGGTGGGCTTCTTGAGGAGGGGACAAACCACCGCCTCTTTAAGAGTGGCAGGGAAGATCCCTTCCCTCAGAGAAGCGTTGACAACCACTTGAATCCAGCCTCCAGTCACCTCTCTGGCTGCAGAAACAAGCCAGGAGAGACAAGGTTCCAATAAACAAGTGGAGGCACCCAGTCGACCCATGATCCTGTCCACTTCATCCATCAAAACAGGCTCAAACCCAACCCAGATGTTACCATCAGGACAGGCCCCTGTCACCTCGCCAGACTCTGCCCAGTCAGAGTCCAACCCAGTCCAAATCTGAGCGATTTTATCTTGCAGAAACTGTACAAAATCCTCAGCTCTGCCCTGCAAGGGGTCCTCCTTCACTCCATGATTGAGAAGAGAGCGGGTCACTCTAAACAGGGCAGCTGGGTGGTTTTCTACAGATGTAATGAGAGCAGCAAAATATTGGTGTTTTGCCGCTTCTATTGCCACAAGATAAGACCTAATATGGGTTCTTAACTGTGTTCCGTCAGATTCGGATCGGGAGGATCTCCAACCGCCCTCCAGATGTCTTCTCCGATGCTTCATTTCCCTGAGCTCCACGGTAAACCATGGAGCCATCCGGGATTTGCATCGGGTCAGAGGCCGCAAAGGTGTGATTTGATCCAAGGCCCCCACCTTGTGGGGAGACTAGGGCCTCGGACGAATCATGGGTTAAGGAGGCGGGAAATGGCCCAAGCTCTGTCAGGAACCCTTCCGGGTCCATCAGGCGACTGGGGCGGAACAGTCTTGCTGGTTCTGCCTCCCAGCAGCGGGGGATGACGGAGAAAAAGTTCAGCCTGAGGAGGGAATGATCAGTCCATAACAGGGGATAGATTGACAAATTTCCCCTACCACAATCATTTATCCACTGTCCAGAGAGAAAAATCAGGTCGAGTGTGTGTCCTCCCTTATGAGTTGGGCCCTGCACAACCTGAGTTAGGTCCATGACCGTCATGGAGGCCCGGACTGACTCAGATGTCTCCCCAGCTGATGGTAAATTGAAGTCTCCCACAATCAGAAGATTGGGGAGTTCAACTGCCAACTCGGCCAGGACATCTAGCAGTGCGGGCAGGGCTGAGGCTACGCAGCTAGGAGATAGGTACGTAACCAACAGGCCCGACTGAACGCCAGGGTCCCACTTCAAAAGGAGGGATTCACACCCTCCTATCTGAGGAACAGTGACCTCCCTGGGACTGAGGCTTTCTCTAATAAAACCGCCACCCCCCCCATCCCTATCCTGGAGTCGCGGCTGGTGAAGCACATGGAAGCCTGGGGGGCATAAATCAATGAGAGGGACACCTCCCTCCAGCCCTAGCCAGGTCTCCGTAATGCATGCCAGGTCTGCATCCTCCTTGTCAATTAAATCTCGGACAAGGAGGGCCTTGTTCACCACGGACTGGCATTCAAATACACCAGCTGGAGTCCAGGGCTCCGCTCTCCTACACCCCTGGGGAAGCAGGATGAGGCCAGGGGGCCAGAGCACGCCACCGGCTGGATGCAGCGGGGCGCTCCCCAAATCCCCTTCTCTCACACCCCCTGCCCCTCCCAACCATCACAGGGATCAGAAGACCCTCACTCCACCAAGCCTCTTCTTTCCCCTCCCCTCCCCCCCTCGCCCCACCAACTTCGGTCGAGCTAGGTTGCTGAACTGTGAGAGCCACCCCTGACTCATTTTTCACCCCCCACCTCCCAGGTCCCCTTAAAATTTGATTAAAAACCCTAGTTAAAAAAACCCTCAAGCCCCACTTTGAAACATGCCACCACTCGGGGTTTCAAAACCCATCCTTGAGGTAGGCCTTAGATAAATAAGAAGGCCATGTCCGCGAGAGGGGGGCATCTCGCAGTGAGAGGAGGTCCACAGCCAGTTGAAAATATGGAAAAAGCGGGTGAAAGGAGACTATGGGCGTTGAAGATGGTAAAGACAGGGGACAGTCAAATGTAGAGCAGCTGGGCATGGAAGAACTGGAAAACCACTGCTCTCTCACAGCGATGGAAAAGTCAAAAGAGCAGCTGCGATAATTTTATCCAGGGGAGTTAGCCGCAGCCGTCCTCTCACGGCGACTAGGTGACAAAAGCCACCAGCAGAGATCAAACACCTTCCTCTGGAATAAAGCAGCAGTAATTGTAGATTTTATGCAATTAGCTTGATTTTTTTTAAAAAAAGTAAAACACACATTCATATCAAATTGAATTCAGAACCAAGTTTGCAGCTGTTATGGTTCTTTATACTGTTCAATATATAATATATATAATATACAATATATATATATTGCAACAAATATTGATACACTCAAGCATTAAACAGTCCACGAAAAAATTTAAACTCAATATAATAAGCTATTCTTGCATAAATCAGAGAGACACCCAACCCCAAATATACTGCTTTCAGTGACCCAAATGTAGTTAACAATCTATGGACTTTAACTCTATACATTTCCAGAAGATTGCACACTTGAAAAGTAATTTATTTAATTACTTAATGTATCCACTTAAATATTTTTTAATTTAAAAGCCCTAAAAGAAGGAGAAATATCAGTGATAAAAATGTGTAAGGTTCTAAAGATAAAATGATGCTTTCCTTCCTAAGATGTAGACCAAAAATGGCTAGTTCAAATAAACATTTTTTAAAAAATGAAATTTGAGTTACGTTTATGGTTGAAGTCACAGTCAAAACTAAAAGGCAGACTACCTGCTGCAAGAGAACCACGTTGATGCGATGGTTAGGGCACCAGGCTAGAAACTGGGAGACCATGAGTTATAGTCCCGTCTTAGGCTGTCACCCGTACAAATAATTAAAAGTGATAGAGTTCACTCTACTATGTTTTGCTGGCTCTTAATATATCTCTGTATACAATGTAAATACTAATACTTCAGGAACAAGTTTGTAGGCGGTAGATTGCTTGTGGTTACTTCCATCTCTTGTTCTGCAATTGACTTACTGAAAATTAGACCAGGCCACCTGCTCAACAGAAACAACTCTCTTGTAGGTCAATGTATCTAGATCGGGGAACTTACATCCAGTTTTAACAACAGAAGAGCTGAATTCACATAACATGCTAAGACAAAAGCTGGCGTTTGCACAACACAAGCACAAGTACTATAAAATTTATCCAATTCTATTTTAGTTTAGTTTTAGTATGTTGTATGAACCTACCCTAGTCATAGCAGTTAGCTGCTTAGAACATTTGTAGATGTCATCTCCAAATCCAAACGGGTGTCAAAGATGAAGCCTATAGGAATCTGTCTTTATAGTTACACTCAAAGAAGCTGAAATAACCCTGAACAGAAAAAGGAAAGAACGGAATGTGGAGGAGAAAGACAAAACCATCTCAAACTTTATTGATAATGTTTGGATTAATGGCAGCAAGTTTGGCATACAAAAAGAAGAAAAATTACCACAATGTCACAAAATAAAATATGCACAATGACAGTGACTTACACAGAACACTGAGCATATAGAAAAGGCATTGGTCCAGATAAATAACTTCTTTATTTATGTCAGAAATTTTTAAAATGCTGTATTTAATTTTAATATCATGATGAGAACTGTGTCTCATGTTTGACAGGCCTCATTACACCAAGGCATATAGAGAATTTGCACTATTTAACAATTTTTATCAACCATTTAACAACGGGCAATGAAGGTAGAGCACAAAGACAAAAGCACAAGTGATGGAAATGCAAGGGGATAATCTACTAGTAAAATTTCAGCTTTTATGGCTTGTTCCTACCTGCCACTTAGCTGAGGCAGCATCTCATGGGCTCCTGAGAAGGGCAGTGCTGTTAGAATAACAGAAAAGTGGTGCTCTTGTTCTCTTTCAGGGCAACCCTATACTCAAAAATACAGTGGGAAGTTCTTCTGAGAATGCATGGGTAGAACTGCACATTGTTACTTTTTAGAATGAACTGCTTTCCCCAAGACATATTCCTTCTGCCAATGTGAAGAGGCCCAAATAGTAAAGAAAAGAACCCCAGAAAGGAGAAATAAAAGTCATCCCACTATTTCTAAGTAAAGCTGCACCATTTAACTTGCCCAGCATGAAGTCTTCCAGTATGTCCCAGTTTCTGGGGTGGTTGTGGGGTGATAATAGGAAGTGATAGGGTATCAAGTTGAGAATAGCTGATTCAGCCAATTCAGTTGATGCACTAATTGGTTAAAGGCATGCAGGTCTCCTGAAAATTGGTGATGAATTGGGCTATATGATTTCTAAACATTTCAATTATTTTTAATACAAGCAATGACAGCTGCATAGGAAATGATTATTTGGAAGAAATATTTATTTTTATAGGTGATATCCATGCTTTGACTTAAAGTAAAGAATAATTCCTGTTACAACTATTGTTTGTCCTCATTTTTTAATTTTATTTTTTAAATGTTGAAATAAAAATACATTACCAACAGATAAAAAAGGCAGTAGTGATCATACTGTGAAGAAAAAAATAGTGACTAAAATAAATATGACAAAAATCCTAAGTAACAAAAAGGAATCCATATAATAGCTCTAATTAACTATTTAAAGTTAATTCAATTTAAGCATATCATTAAATCTAGACCACATAGCAATTTATTGTATCATCTTAGTACTTTTATAACATAGCTTTTCCAAAATAGATAACAAATTCATATTTTGGATAGATTTTTTTAAAGTCAAGAGAGTACATTTCTTCCCAATTATGTAAAATTATCTTCTTTGTTTTGTCCCAGATTCAATACACCTAAAGCTGTTCATGAAATTCCATGTTTTAGGAAGATAGTTCAACTTCATAAAAATTGTGTGAAATCCTTAGCTATTTGCTTTCCAAAATTGTGTTAAATTTATGAAGATTAATTCAATTGATTAATTGACTAGTACTTTCCAATAATCAACCAAAATCCTCATTGTTATTTAGATGACAGTGTACTATATAGCACTTCTAAAGCATAGAAATATTCTATCCTTTAGTTTGATTTACTGAAAGCAGCTCCACCCATTTTCAAAGAAGTTTGTGTAAATATATGTAACGTTAGCTCTCTTCCAATTGCATCTTTTTAGCAACTGTAAGGAAGATGAACAAGCAGTGCTTAAGAAAAAGGGTACCTGGACATTCTAGCCTAGCTGAGACTATAAATAGAACACAAATTATGAATGAAGGCAAATATACCTATCCCAGGATAATATTGCAGGATCCAATCTGGGTCTGTCACTGGGACCAGAAGTTTAGTCTTCCGAGTTTTCAAACTCATGCTGGAGCCAGTCCTCAGGGATCTTTTCTCTAGCAGAATATCTAACATTAACAGAACAACATTTTCTGTTAGAGAGAAATTGACGATTCCACTGCAATCTGAAAGCTTGGAAGACTAAACCTCTGGTTCCGGTGACCAACCCAGTTTGGATCCTATAGTACAACATTGTCTTCACTAGATGTAAATAAAGTATATTTTCATTTGTACCATGAACAGAAAGCAAAGTAATATGAAATTAGAACATTGCTACAGTTGGTCAAGGAATTAAATAATGTCCCATTGGCAGGAGCATTTTTGAATTGATTTAGGTTGGAATCCTCCAATTAATTCACCATGAATCATTTTTAACAGGGCATACATCTGTAGAAGCAACCCCATGGTTGGTTGGTTGGTTGGTTAAAACCTCATCCAAAAGGATATCTTTCAATTCTCCTCATAGAAGATATTCCTGGTCTAAAAGGACAAATAAAATTGATAAAACAACTTCTCTGCTCTAATTAAAAAAAAAACCCTACATTTCTGAATGTTCTGTTCACACATGAAAAAAAAAAGGAAAGAAGGAAGTGCTATTCAGTTAGCAAGTGGATTGAAGAAAAACTTTAAAAAATATAATTATTCCAATCGAAGAGGCAAACAGATAAATAACAGAGGGAATCACTTGTCCTTTTCTTTGTCCTTTCTAATCCTAATGCCCCTAGAGGTGAATAGGATAAAAAAAGGTGCCAAAAAGTGCATTTCCAGTACCTTTATTATAATGGCAACTTCATACATCAATACATTGTTCCAAAAGAACAATCTATAGATGCTTCATACAGCCTTGCAACTCTTTTGTGTCTTTTGATCTTGGATATAGTTCTATTATAAGATTATGCCTTGGATATAATGTTACTGATTATTGTGGTGTGGGCAGACTATGAGGTAAACAGTTTTCTTGTGGGTCTGATAAAACCTCGGGATCCTCATCTGGGACTGGCCCAGCCTGCCGATGCCGTAACTGATCAATGTGGTGTCTGATTGTATGATCATCCTCCAGAGTAACCTCATATGACAAGGGACCTGTTACCTTAGTTACTGTAGCTGCCTATTGTGACCCAGGCCCACGTAGTTAATATTAAATGCAAAACAGTTCCAAAAAACAAACAGATTTTATTAAAACAGCTGAGAATGTGTTAATTCTCAGCTGTTTTAATAAAATCTGTTTGTTTTTTGGAACTGTTTTGCATTTAATTCCAAATGCAAATTAAATGAAAGCAAAGTCCTCAAAACACCATTCTTCAGTTTATCTCTGACCTTGGGATAATTATGCAAACTGCCAAAGGCTTTTCTTGGCAACAGTTCAGGAACAGAAGATGCTAACAAGAAAGAAATACATCCAAACATGAAGCAAATCTCTCAACTGTTGTTTTCCAGCAAAGAGGCCAAGAGCCATTACTGGTCTTTTAAGCCTTATTGGAGGGGCCAATCATCTCTTGGCCCTACTCCCGAGTTGCCCTCTCTGCTTGAGCCGCTCCTGCCTTCTGGCAGCTCTTCTCATATGTGCACTAGGAACAGGCTCCTCCTGTTATTCTGCCTCTCTACTGTCAGCCTCTGGAGGCTCCGAAGTCCGCACATCTCTGCCTCCAATGCAGAGCCCTCATCCAGGGCTTCCCCAACCTCCAGGACTGGCCCATGTTCTTCCTCAGCCTCATCGCTGTCCAACTCTGCTGCCAGCTCCGCAGGCTGCTGGCAGACCACAACACTGCCACACTGGCTATAAGTTCCTGGGGGGTTGTTGGCTGAGACACCTCCGCCGCTACTCTGGGTAAAGTTGGTCAAGCTTTGTTATGAGCTGACAGCCCCACCTCAGCTCCACTGGACTGCGACGAGTTGTTGTACTGGGAGTCATGTGTTGACACAGGAGGAAATTCGCCAGGCGGTGATGCCAGTCCCCAGTCATCATCCACTTGAGTGCCTCCTTTGTGGTCCTGACCATTCATTCAACCTGACCATTGGTCGCGGGGTGGAATGGAGTGAATGTTATGTGTCGAATCATGACCCAGGGTACTTTTGTGTCCAGTAGGTGATGTAGCAGTTCTGCCAGGGCAGCCTTATGTGGTAAGAAGGAAGGTAAAAATTGAGCAAGCCCAGGAATGCTTGAAGCTCCCTCTTGAATTTTGGTGTGGGGGCTTGTTGAATTGCCTTTAGCTTTGCTTCAGATGGGTGGATTCCAGCAGCATTGATGTGAAAACCCAGGAATTCTGTGGATTCCACACCGATCTGGCACTTTTCCTCCTTGAGTTTTACACCTGCCTCGCAGAAACTTTGGAGGACTGTGCAGAGATGTTCTGCCAGGACTGCCGCTGATTCCCTGGCGATCAGGATGTCATCAAAGTACGGGCAGATGCCAGGAATGTTCTTCAGTGTTTGTTCCATAATACTTTGGAACAACACTGGTGCTACACTTACCCCAAACTGCAAGCGGCACACTCGGAATGCAGCTCTGTGTGTGACTATTGTTTGTGCTTCTGCAGTAGTGTCGTCTACTGGTAGCTGCTGGTAGGCCTGGGCAAGATCTAGTTTAGCAAAGATTCGGCCTCCCTGGAGTGAGGCAAGAATGTGGCTTATCACTGGTACAAGATAAGCATGCTGCTGTAGTGCCTTGTTTATCGTGCACTTGTAGTCTGTGCAGATGTGAACGTCCCCGTTAGGCTTAACTGGGGTCATTATGGGAGTCCCCCAATGGCTACAGGTTGGAGCACTCCCTGCTTTACCAGCTTGTATAGTTTTGCATCAATTTTAGGCTTCAATGCAAAGGGAACCCTGTGCAGTTTTAATCAGATTGGAGTTACTGCTGGATTGAGGTTGAGTGAAATGGGTGCCTCTTTGTATTGTCCCAGCTCAGCACTGAATACGTCAGCATATTGTTGGCATACGGCTTCTAGATTGGCTATTTGGGTTTGATGAATGCCCGTTACCCTGATGCCCAGGGCCTCGAACCAGACCAATCCTATGAGGCTAGTGGCCCCTCTATGACCACCGTGCTGAGGGGACCCTCAAACTCTCTAAATTGTACCCTAATGGTAGCTTCGCCCCTTACAGGAACATGTCAACTCTGGAAGTCTGTTAGCACTAAACTTGATGATTTGAACAGGACTCACCGTTGGCTACGTTTGCAAATGTGGTCGAAAGTTGTGGATATATAATGGACAGGGCTGATCCAATATCAGACTCCATGGAGCATGGAACCCCTTGAAGTTTTAGTTGGAGTCTTACCTTTTCTTTGATGGGGCGTTGGGCTCCTGTGCATTGGATGCTAAGCCTTTCTGAGCAGTATTCAACTCTCTTCTGTCCTGGGGGCCTTTTCCACTTGTGCTGCTGTGTCGCAGGTTTTGTTTCCCACTGACGACCTCTGCAAACTCTGGCAATGTGCCCTTGTTTTCCACAGGCACGGCATACAGCTGTGTGGATCTGCACTCTGCTCTTTCATGTTGTCCACTGCAGCTTATGCAGCTCTGTGGGGGAGTTGCTTGCTCTGTGGAGCGTGGCCATCTGGGTGGCTCTCTCTGCAAGCGGTTGATTTCGTTGCTCTCACTGACCTCCCCCGAGCCTTCTGCAGTCTCTTGGTGGATCTCTGGGGGGCTGGTGTGTGTTTTTGATGGCTGGAGAATCTTCATGGCCCCTCTGGCAGCCTCATCAGCCATGACTTCCTTCAACCCATCTTGGAAAATCAGTTTCTCCATGACGAATAGGCAGTGCTGTAATTCACTATTACGCATGCTGCAAACGAGCCTGTCTCTGAGACGGTATTCTAGAACAGGGAACTCACATTGGCACGAAGATTGGTGAAAGGCTGCCACAAACTCTGCTGCAGATTCCTGGATCTCTGTTCTCATTGCTCGAATGTATGGTGCCGGCGATGACCGAGAGTCTAGGCTCAAAATGTTCCTTTAATTTTTTCTTGAAGTCTGTGTAGGCCACTGTCTCTATGCTCTTGCTGGTACTACCAAGTTTTCAGCAATATCAAATGTGGCTTGTCCACACACACATAACAGGGTTGCTGCCTTCAGGCCATCGTCCTTGACCTGGTTAGCCCAGAGATAGTTGTCTACTTGGGAGACGTATGAGCTCCACTGTTCTGGGTGAGTAATATCGAACTTGTTGAGTCTTCCCAGTTTAGCCATTTTGAGAAGGCCCTTTTGGTGCTGGTTAATTCCTGTCCTACTGCGGGCGGAGCTGGGCTGCACTTAGGAGTCCTGGGGACAGATCCCTCAGGTGCATCTGTGCCTCCAGTGTGTCTTACTGGCAGGCAAGGCAGGGAGCATGGTACCACCAGGGCTCTTTACCTGGTCTGACACCCAGTGATTTCAGTTGCCTCCAGTGTGGCTTACTGGCAGGTGGGGGTGAGAACTAGTCCTGCCAGAGCTTCGTTACCCAGCCTATCACCCAGTGAATTCAGCCTCTTGGTTAGAAGCAGCTCTCTCCCCTGCAGCAACCCATCCTCATCACCACTATTGTATAGTGGGCTTCAGTATGCAAGAACTAGACCAGCATAGCTAGAACAGGATTTATTTTATTTATTTATTATTTATTTATTTGTCAAGCATATATAAAATAACAGGTAAAAGTATAAACATAATTTGAATACATTAGAAGAGTAAGAGTAAAAAATAAAAAGGAATAGTAGGACAGGGACAGTAAGCACGCTGGTGCACTTATGCACTCCCCTTACAGACTTTTTAGGAATGGGGTGAGGTCAACAGTAGAGAGTTTAAGGTTAAAGTTTTGGGGGTTTCGGGAAGAAATCATAGAGTCAGGTAGTGCATTCCAGACATTGACCACTCTATTACTAAAGTCATATTTTCTGCAATTGAGTTTGGAGCAGTTTACCTTGAGTTTGTATCTATTATTTTGTGGTTGAAGATGAAGTAGTCATCGACAGGTAGGACATTGTGGCAGATAATTTTATATACTACGCTTAGGTCAGACCGAAGTCAGCATAGATCCAAGTTGTCTAAGCCCAAAATTTGAAGTCTGGTGGCATAAGGTATTTTATTGTGGCTAGAGGAATGGAGGACTCTTCTCGTAAAATATCTCTGGACTCTCTCAATTGTATTTATGTCCGATATGCAGTGCGGGTGTCAGCTCTGGCATGCTCAGCTCGGAGCTGCCATTTGGGGAAGGGGAGAAAAGACCATCAGGGGCCAATCCCAGGGGAGGCAGCCTTGCCGCAAACAGCTGGACATGGTCGAGGCCCTTACAGGACCTCCAGAACTGCCTCAGAATGTCTCCAGTAGCAGGCAAGCCTCAGAAGCACAACTTACAACTGCGAGACAACTCAGAGTAACTCAGCACTTCCACGAGCACTGGGTGATGGGCAGGCATGTGGGGGAGGGAGTGTGGTGGCAGGAACTGTTTAAAGGTGGTGGGGAGCACCAGATGTTAGCTCTGTCAATCCTTTCTTTGCATTGTTTATTGCTTGGATGGTCAGTGAGTGCCGGAGAAGATAAAAGCTTCAAACCTAAACATCATTTCACTGGGGTTCTTTTTCTGCAGAACCTGACAGTGGGTTCCAGACAGATGAGCTGTATTTGAGAATTGGTCTAGCAAATGTTTTGTATGCTCTAGTTAATAGTACAATATTATCAGAGAAGAAGCTACGCAAGATTAGGTTAACAACTCTTAATGCCTTTCTGGCAATGTTGTTACACTAGGTTCTGGCACTTAGATCTTTAGAAATGAGTACCCCAAGGTCCTTGACAGAGTGAGGGTCATCTACAAGGTCATCTCCATCTAATTTGTATTTTATGTTTTGATTTTTTTTTCTTGCCAATGTGCAACACAGAGCATTTGTTGGTTGAGATTTGAAGTTTCCATTTGTTAGACCAATCTGACACATAGTCAAGGTCTTTTTGAAGGGTAGTTGCATTGTTGGTGGTGTTGAACAATTCAACATCATCAGCGAAGAGAACACAGTTGCTTTTAATATGATCGCAAATTCATTTATGTAAAGTATGAAGAGTGTTGACCTGAAACACTGCCTTGGTGAACACCACTATTAACAGGAACAGGATTTGATAGAGCGCTTCCTTTTTTGACCACTTGTTGTCTGTTTGACAGGAAGGCAGCTATCCATTTATGTAGGAGTCCAGAGATGCTATAGGATTTTAGTTTTAGAAGTAATTTGTCATGTAGCACTGAATCAAAAGCTTTACAGAAGTCTATGTAAATTGCATCTATTGCTTTGCCCTGATCAAGATGTGTAGTCCATATATTTTTGCAATGTAGTAGTTGTAGATTACAGGATAAATTTTTTCTGAAGCCAAATTGTTTGTTGGAGAGTAGGTTGTTTATCTCTAGGTAGAGGGTAATAGATTGGTTAATGATTGATTCCATGACTTTGCAGCTGATGCAATAAAAAGAGATTGGTCTGTAATTTTCAACTAGGCTAGGGTCTCCCTTTTTTGAAGATAGGAATGACCGTGGCTTGTGACCATTGGTAGGGCAAGGAGCTGGTACTGAAAGATTTTTCAAAAATTATTCTTAGAGGGTCTGTAATTGAAGTGGAAAACTTTTTAAAGAAGTATGCACATAGTACATCAGGTCCAATAGATAGAGATGGTTTTAGATTGCGTAATGCCTTTTCAATATTGTCGTCTGTAAAATCGATATGTATAAGATCACCGTAATCATTGTAATTGTCTGTAGTACGACTGGGAAATATTGGGTATGTGTTGTTGCTGTTTACAAAGACTGAGCTGAAGAACGTGTTAAAGAGATTGGCTTTAATGGTTTCATCAATACAGTCTTCATTGTTTGGTCCTTTTAGGGGTGGGATGGATCTCGAGTCTTTAAGTTTGTTGTTTACAAAATTATAGAAGGCACGGGTGGACTTTGTGCATAGAAGGTGTTCCTCTTGCTTGATGTGATAATTGGTGCATTCAGTCTTTATTTGTTGGCATAAGTTTTTGAAGCGGTTTTTGAAGTTAGCTATGAAGTTAGTTAGTTTTGTTTTTTCGCCAAAGAGATTTTTTTCTGGATTGTAGTTTCCTTATTGTTATTGATAGTTTATTTTTTCTGGTTTTGGGGGATATTAGTGGCACGTAAAGTTTAATGATTCTTTTGACTTCATGCAAGAAAATGTTGTAATGGGCATCAGCAGTACTACAGCTAGTGAATAGAATTTGCCAATCAAGAGATGAGAGTTCATTGTCGGTAGTTGGTTTTTTTTTTTTTAATTTTATTAACATAAACAAACGTAAAACACAAATACATGTAAACACTTATACATTAACAAAGAGTCAATCGACTAACTTCTAGAAAACCTTCGCATCGGTGATTAATGTCCATTTAACCAATTTTCCTTAATCATACTATTTACAAATTTACTTGCTTATACCTTAATATATTCATTGAAATTCAGCAGTATCTTTCTACAAACATATTAACCATTTATTTATACAATCCTACGGCTCATCTCATGTATCTATTTCTACAATTCTTGAGTTATGTTCTCCTAATGTCCTATGTTGTTGGCCCTATCCTTCTTTCTAACCATGTGTACCATTTTTGCCAAACTAAATAAAAGTCAGTGTTCTCTTTATCTTGGAGCTCTTTTGTGAGCCTATCCATCTCTGCGCATTCATTTATTTTTGTTATTATTTTTTCTTCTGTTGGTATTATCTCGGATTTCCAATTCTGAGCGTACACTATACGTGCCGCTGTCAATATGTGGATGGTAAGATATTTTATCTCCTTGGTACACTGTGCTGTAGTCATTCCAAATAGAAAGAATTCTGGTTTCATTTCTACACTTTGCCTCATTGTTTCTTCGATTATTCTCTTAATCTCTTGCCAGTAGCATTGTGCCTTCCTGCAAGACCACCAGAGATGGTAATATGTCCCCATTTGTGTCTTGCACTTCCAACACATTGGTGATGTGTTTGGAAACATTTTAGCCAAACGTGCCGGAGGAAGGTGCCATCTATAAAATATCTTGTATAAATTTTCTTTGTATGGAATTGACAGTGTCATCTTATAATTTTCTGCCCATAGCTTGTCCCATCTGTCCAACTCTATATTGTGACCTATATTTCTTGCCCAGCTTACCATGTTTTCTTTCACTGTTTCCTCCTCTAATTTATACCTTATTAAATATCCATAAATTTTAGATATTATTTTCTCATCTGTGCCTTTTAAAATTTTATCTAGTTCACTTGGTTGGCTTTGAAAATCATAATGTCTCCGGTCTGCTGTATATTTTGACTCAATTTGAAGATATGGCCACCAATCAATCATAATGCCTCGTCTTTCCAGTTCTTGTCTCGTAAGTAGGTCTCCCTCACTACTCAACAATTCTTGATATTTCCGCATCTTTCCTATTTCTATAGTGTTTGGATAAATTAGCGCCTCCATAGGAGACAACCATCGTGGGATTTTACTATAGTGTTGCCTTCTGATATCTTGCCATGAGTTTTTTTAAAGTTATAACTGGGAATCCCATCATTATGATGATTTTTGTGAGGGCGTAAGTTGAGACAAAAGTCAATCATGCTGTGGTCGCTGTTGGAGAATGTTTTTTTTTTATTTGTAGTCCATAAATTGAGTTTAAACTGTTGCAGAAGATGAGATCAAGGCAGTTGTTGAGTCTAGTGTTGTTAGTTACTAGTTGATCAAGTCCCAGATTAGTTACAGTATTGTACAGGGTTGCATATATAGGTTCAGTTGTACTCAACGATTCACAACTCAAAACTGGAACTGAGGAACAGCAGGCAAATGCCTGTAATTTGTACTCTGGGCCCACAGGATCTTAACCAATCATAATGCTTGAAAAACCTGCCCAAATATGAAGGTTCAAAGTTTTCCCCCAAAACAGCTGGAGTTAACAGTGAAGGTCATCTAAAGGTTAGTTTCACTTTAGCCGGGTTAACAGGGTCATCTAAAGGTTAGTTTCACTTTAGCAGGGCTTAACAGAACTATATACATTCAATACATAACCCTAATACTGGAGTCAAATACTATATGGCTGACTGAAGTACAGTTTCACCCTTGAAAGCTTTTTTTAGAAATAAATTATGTAGGGAAAAATCTCTTTTATCGCTTGCTGTGCTTATATCTATTATCTATAAACTAATAGAAACTGTAAACAATCTATTATCGAAGCAGAATAAATGATGTTGATTAACTGGAGGCACTAAGGAACCTGTTTTTACACATTTAGTAAAATTTAGTTCACAAATTTAAGTTACATCAAGCTATAAAAGGGGAGGTGTTTGACATGACTTCATAAAGTCAGATTCCATGTTGCTTGCAAACACTGCTAAATTCCAAGGACCTTGTGTTGTCACAAGCTAAGTGGTAGAGATTCCTTTTATAGAGAGATACAAGAGATTTATTTTATCCTCTCAATGGTAGGCCCAACTATATTTTCCTACAAACTGCTTTGTAGTCACTTTATATGCATCAGTGCCTAATGGGCTACTGATGTTCAGGAAATCCAGAACTTACTACCATCCAGACAGCCAGAATGAATTGTACATTTAGACATAAGACAAAATGGGAATAAATGTTGCTTACTGGTATGATGTTATTAACTTGTTTGTTAGATTTCTATCCTCACAGAATACCCCTTTCTCCTAGTGAATGTTTCCATGCTTAAAATGTCTAGAAACAATTTACTTGTTCTTAATCTAACAATTTAACCAACATACCACACTGGTTGGCTGATATGACTATGGGGCTTCATTGGCATCATGTGCCAATTTATCTCTGTAAGGACATTGTGACACCCACTTTTACAACTATTATAAGTTCCTTTATGCATCTTCAACTACTCAAGATTAGTTTTTTGGGATTTGGAATCCCATCTCATAGTTGGTAGCAACTATGACACCAGATCTTTCAATTATAATTCTAGTTCTTTATTTTACTTAATATGTGTCTTTGGGCAAGTCATCTAACCTGCCTTTTTTTTTACTGCATCTATTAAACACTTACCTATTGAAGGGAATGCTATGAGGCATAATTAACTAATGCTAATGCATTGTGAGATTCCTGATGAAAGAAGCTATAGAAGTGCAAATTGTTTCATTATCATTTGAGACCTACATGAATTACTCTCTTAGTCAGCCATGTCTGGAAGCCAGTGATATTTTTTAAAGAGACTTCTATCAACTCTCATAACCAGTCTATAATACACAAAATCTAGTGAAGAATAAAATTATTTTGTGTAAGCAATAACAAACCACTAGGTAATAATTTTTCAAAATGTTACATGTGGATTCTAAGTACATACTGCTTATTGACTTAAATAGAAGTCATGCAGTTAAAAGCTTGTACAACCCTATGAAAATATCTCCTTAAGAGTTTTGTCAATAACCATAAGTAAAAAAATAGAATACATACATTTTGACTCAAAGTATATAAACATTGTGTTTATGACAGCTGGGTACTTAGTTTTCACAGCCAATAACCGTTTCTCTGCTATACTGTAATTGACTTTTGATTGTATACTGTTATGTTAATATATTTGTGGTGGTTATATTGTGTTACTGAAATCATGCTGTGCAAAACAGCTGTATCATAAAGTACTGTAATAACATTTCCTAGACCATAAACTATAATACATATTATTGATTTTTATGTGGCAGATTTGCACTTTTCCGGATGTAATTGAAATAATCAAAGTAAATGGTTTATTAGATGGGAAGCCCCAATTAATTTTATGTAGCAACGTAATAATAAAAACTGATTTAATTTTCTAGACAGAGAAAAAAATATGTTTGACATTTCAAAGTTGAAGTTTGAAGTTGCATACAGAATTTAGAAATAGCTGCAATTTATAATTATTAATGATATTAATATTATTCATTGGCATGACCTGACAGGCAGGCATATTCTGTACCTGAAGGTCCATATGGGACATCCAACAGCTTCAATACAAAATGTATTGCTTAGAAACAATGAACCATAGCTTGATTAGGAATATATTGGCAACATATTCAGGCACTCAATTATGCAATCACATGCAATACTATATTTCCCCGAAAATAAGACCTACGAAAAACAAGCCCTAGCCTGATTTTAAGCATGCCCCTAATATAAACCCTATCCCAAAAAACAAGCCATGGTGAAGATCATAATCAGCCCTGGGGGTGTGGCCATCACAGGAGATGGCAAGGGCATGGAGGCGAATGGTGTCTGGCAGTAGCTGCAGCCTGCGCAGCATAGGTGAGTTGATTACCTGTCCAAGCAGAAGGCGGAGGCAGAGGTAGGGGGGGCAGGCGATCCGGACACACCGCTTGGGCCACAGGCAAGCTGAAAGAGACAAAGACGAGCCTCCAGCGATTAACCACCCATTCCTTCTCTTGGTTTGCTTGCAGCTGGCATGTCCGGATTGTGTGCCTCTCCCCTGCCTCCCCTGCCTCCTCTGCCTTCATCTGCTGCTGATGCCACTGCACGAAGATGAGCCTCCTGTGGCTGCTCACCCACTCTGACTCACGGTATCTCGGCTTTCCCATGGCCCACGCAGCGCATCCAGATTGCGTGCTCCCCTCCCCCGATGACTCTGCCACCTTCTGCTGCTAGGACAGGTAATCTACTGACCTGTACAGCACTAGCTGCGCAGTCCCAAAGTTCACCGACCAAGGGACCAGTGGGCTGCAGCTGCTGCTGGACATCGGCCCCAGCACATTTTCTGCCTTTTATGTGCACACTGGAGGGCTGGGCTGATTATTCTGAAATCATGTTTCCCCAAAAATAAGCCCTAGTGCTTATTTTGGAGCCCCCCAAAATAAGACCAGGTTTATTTTTGGGAAAACACATTAGCAAAGTCATCATCAACAAATTCAAAATAAAAGTATGTTTAAAAAATGTTCCCAAATTCATCACATTTTGCAAATTTTCAGCTATTTTATTTCCAGAATCTTATTTTTATTTAATTTGGGGAGTCAGTGAGTAAGATACCACATTGCTCATTTTTTATTTAGAAAACTGTGGTATATGAATATGCATGTACTGTTTGTATATATAAGTATGAACTGTGTTGATTTCCAACCTCCAACCTCTAATGTTACCAAGAAAATGCTAGCAATACTGACCCAGGTCTCTCTGCTACTATGCCCACTCAATAGAGCACATTTATTCAGATTAATAAAAGAAACTCATCACAAAATACTTTTCATTTCTCATCCATTATGCCAACATAGGAAAGGTAGCTATTAAAACTGATGGGACTCCTTGTTCACAAGGATGTTCACACGAATGCATGAAAAATAGGAATCATATGAACTGACATATTTGTTATCACATAGCAACATAGCAATATTTAGTTTATTGAATCTGTACCTTGCCGCGGTGAAAATTTCCAAGCTGTACAATTTAATGATAGTTAAAACATAACCATTAAAGTATTAACATAACTGACAAGAAAAATGAAAATAAATAAAAATATAAAATATAAAATAAATAACAGTGGAGCAAGTAAATTAAGTGTCAGTTTTGGAAGACAATTTGTTGGGGGTGTTTCTTGGAACCCTGAGATTAAGACTATGTCCTCTAAAATAATTTGGTTTTTAATAATTTCCTGAAAGCCCACAGAAATTGAGCAAGACAATAGTTCTGATATGCTACCAGACAGCTCCTATCTTTTATACACAATAAAAGTTGACATTCACAATCATCATTCTTGCACCCCTTTAGAAGAAGCTAGCTAATATAAATAGATTTTGATAAGTATTTTCAGAAAGGTAAAAATTCTGGCATGATGATTGGTTGAAGTCCATTATTGGACAATCGTGATTTGATAGTCAAACTGAACTCAGACATTCTCATAATGGCTTACAGTAATTGTTAATTAATTGTACAATCAAAATTAATTGTACAATCAAAACCCTCAAAACGACCCTATAGAGCACTGGATACCAGAACAACTAGACACAAGAACAGTTTTTTCCCAAACGCCATCACTCTGCTAAAAAATTAATTCCCTCAACACTGTCAAACTAGTTATTAAGTCTGCATTACTATTAATCTTCTCATTATTCCTATCACCTATCTCCTCCCACTTATGACTGTGTGACTGTAACCTTGTTGCTGGTATCCTTAAGATTTATATTGATTGTTTCCTAATGTGATTTGATTGCTTATTTATTCCCTATGACTTCCATTAAGTGATTCTTGATGAATGCATCCTTTCTTTTATGTACATCGAGAGCGTATGCACCAAGACAAATTCCTTGTGTGTCCAATCACACTTGACCAATAAAGAATTCTATTCTATTCTATTCTATTCTATTCTATTCTATTCTATTCTATTCTATTCTATTCTTTATGTAAATTTCTGAGTCCCAACTGTCTAATGTCCTCATCTTTCCTAAGCCATATGCCAAAAATAATCAGTTCTAATAAAATGTTCTGATATAACAAATCTCTTTTATACAATTTATAGTAAAATATCCAGAATTCCTATATAAACAGATGTTTTGATAAATTGAGCTGCAGAACATAGCTACTATATATTAATAAACAAGTACAAATAAGTAAATATATAGATTCAAGAAACCAAGAAGTTCATGGAATAAAAATAGAGCATAGTAAGTAGAACTGAATCAGATAAGATAACACAATGTCACAATATTAAATGAATGCAAATTAAAAACATATAAGGACATCTTCAATGAAGAAGGAAAACTAAAAACAAGAGAAGAATTGAGAATGCAAAATGTGGAAATAGAGTGGTGGTCATATTTGCAATTAAAATCCAGATATAAATCTGATATGGAAAAAACTGGAATTCAAATGGAACCAAATCAGTTGGATAAAATTTTATTAGGCCCCAATGAGAAATTAATAACCAAAATTTATAATTTTCTATTGGAATATAAACTAGCAGAGGAAGTAGTTAAAGAGAATATGATCACATGGGCGACGAATTTTGGGTATGCAATAGAATTAAGTAAGTGGGAAAAATTGTGGAAAAGTATTAATAAATTAACATTATCTGTACCATACAAAGAAAATGCTTATAAATTGTTCTATAGGTAGCATCTACCACCGGCGCAAATTTCTAAAATGTTTCCCAATACATCTCCACTCTGTTGGAAATGTAAAGCGCATAAAGGGACATACTATCATATATGGTGGTCATGTCCCAAAGCTAAAAAATTATGGAACAATATAAAAATGCAACTGGAACAAATAATAACTCAAAAGGTACCATTAAAACCAGAAACTTACTTATTAGGAATACCTACAAGCAAATATGAAAAAGAAATAATATATTTAATAACACACATTTTGACTGCAGCAAGAATCATATACGCACAAAATTAGAAACAAGAAGAGGTCCCAACTCAAGAGAAATTAATATCCAAAATTATGGAATGCGCTGAGATGGATAGACTCACCAAGGAGATCCAAGGAAAGGAAGAATCTGAATATTATCTGGTCTGGCAAAAGTGGTATAAATGGTTAGAGGGAAGTGAAAAAAAAAGAGAAGAAGAAAGAAAGAAAAATTAAATAAAAGAAAAGATATCAATAGAGTAAAATAAATTTTTACATCAAATGAAATTTAAGAAAGAGATACCAGATATCGATAAAATAATATCATTATATAAGGTGAGAGAAATAATGTATTTTGAAGAATATAGGATATTGATATTGTAACAATTCAGATATTATAGGTAGATGTCATTAAGATGATGCTTGTTGTAAATTGTTTTACTTGCATTTATAAATGTATTATGTGGTTTCTTAAATTAATAAAAGTTTAAAAATTAAAAAAAAATGAATGCAAATGCAAGATAAGGACAAAGTTTCTACAGCAAATCAGTACTTTTGAAGACCCTTGAACTAAGGCTGGAACTAGCAGAGGAATATAGATTGTAGATTAAATTACAGTTTTTAACATTAGCAATAAATAATAGTATCTCTCAACTTTGTGTTTACTTACCTGTCAAGCAACCAAGTTCCTTACAAACTATTCTCACTTATTCGGGCTTTGAGAAATGATGGACTGTATTGTATCATTTAATGGCTAACACTGAGTGTTTCCAGACATGATTTATACTGCATAATATCTCAGATTTTTACAAAATTTCATATAATGTCCTTCATTCTCCTATTGTCCTCCACAACTCTACCTATTCACATTAAATCTCCTATCATTTCTATTTCTAGACTATATCTGATAAGAAAATTATTTAATTAACCCACAAAGCAACTGATAGAATTAGGACGTTGCTATCTGGAAGCAGTGTTTCTTTAATCAGAATGTTCAAGTTTTGACACCTGTTATTTCTGATTTGAACTAATCATAGGAAAGATTTGGTACAGAAAATTCTATATGTTTTGATCTCTCCATTTCCGAAGGATACAGGCCTTTACTTTTCTATTTTGTGATAGTGAATAAAAACAATATTATGATTTGAAATGGGGAAAGAGTTCCACTTTAAGAATACTTTCTCTTAAAGCTTCATTCAAATGATCCTTGATAAAGAAAACTTTTGCTCATCAACTAAGCACAGCTTGCATCTCCTCACTTTATATTTGCCACCATAAGCATATTACTTATCTTTCTAACTCTATAGCTTCTTATCATAATGAGACTTGCCTCTTTTTATTTTTCTTGTGTCTTTTAGAACAATGGTCACCAACTGGTAGTCCGTGGACCACTGGTGGTCTGCGAGAAAATTTTGGTGGTCCACAGAAAAATTGCTTGCATTTTTTATATTGCACTAAATCAGGGGTCCTCAAACTAAGGTAAGGTGACCAGATTTTAACATTGGTAAAGAGGGACATTGTGGGCGTGGCTTATTTTGTGGGCGTGGCTAGCTGGTCATGTGACTGGGTGGGCGTAGCTAGCTGGTCATGTGACCGGGTGGCCATGGCTATGTGTATAGGGTAAGGTGAACAGATTTTAACATTGGTAAGAGGGACACCATTGTGGGCGTGGCTTATTGTGTGGGCGTGGCTTGGAGGCCATGTGACTGGGTGGGCATGGCTAGCTGGTCATGTGACCGGGTGGCCATGGCTATGTGTATAGGGACTACTCAGAGGGCTGGAAAGTCATTTCTGACAGGTCCTCACACTTTTGACTGGTCCTCACACTTATGACCATCCTCACATTTATGCCCGTGCAGCATTCTTAACAACCATGTCATTCATTTCACAACTGCTTCTCTTCAACATGGTGACAAGATAGGGCAAAAATGTAAAATGTGAGGACAGTCGTAAGTTCGAGGACTGGTCAAAAGTGTGAGGACCAGTCAAAAATAACTTTTTCAGCCCTCTGAGTAGTCCATATGCACAAAAGGACTAACCAGAGAGCTGAAAAAAGTCATTTCTGACAGGTCCTCGCACTTTTGACTGGTCCTCACACTTATGACCATCCTCACATTTATGCCCATGCAGCATTCTTAACAACCATGTCACTCATTTCACAACTGCTTCTCTTCACCATGATGACAAGATAGGGCAAAAATGTAAAATGTGAGGACAGTCATAAGTTCGAGGACTGGTCAAAAGTGCGAGGACCAGTCAAAAATAACTTTTTCAGCCCTCTGAGTAGTCCATATGCATTAAAGGATTACAGCAATAGAGAGGGATGAAGGAATGGAAATTAGAGTAGGAGTGAGGGTAAGAGAGGGAGGAAGAGAGGAGGAGAAGGAGAAATAAAGAGGAAGTAGGGAGGAGAAAAAGAGGGTGGGGGGAAGAGAAAGTAAGAAGGAAAGAAAAGAGAGAGGTGGTAGGTTTGAGGAGAAAGATTGCTGTACAATAAAAAAGATGAAAGGGAAGAAAGCCAACCCCAAGCAAATATAAAGATATTAAGATAAAGAATGAATTGTTAAACTTTAAAGAATAAAAGAGAACAAATATGAATAAATAGCAATAATTAGAAACACACATACAAACATACAATGTATTTTCTTTGAACAGAATATTTGGCTGGTTCACAAATTTAAACAGCGTTTAGTCATTTCAATTAAATTTACAATTTCTATATTTCCTTTTTGCCATATTTATTCCTCATCTATTTTTTAAAAAAACCAATATTACCCTTCATCCTCATCTCTAATCTTAATCAAATTCAATTTTTCCCTTCTATTCTATATTATACCCCTTCCCATTGTCATCTATTTTTATATCCATCCTCACATTGTTTAATTATGTAATTATGTAATACAGTTGTTTAATACAAATTCAACATTTTAATATAAATCAATTAGTTATATAACTATCTTTTTTGTATATTAATCAATATGAACATGAATATTCCAATTATTTCCATGCAATCCAATTTCTTACAAATCAATTAATTATATTTACCAATAATAATAAACCAAATAATTTCTCCCATATATTCCTCCGAACCACAACTTAACCATTTCTGCTTTCAACACAATATACAATTAATAGTATCTCAATTATTACAATTCCCTAGTTAAATACAGCTTTTTTTCCTTTGTGTTTTAAAATCTTGAACTCTCCTCCTAAATTTCCCATTGTTTGCAGTTTTTCACCTACCTTTTTTGGGGAGGAAAAATAAAAATAAAAATAAATCTCTCTCTGCCTCATTTTGTCACGCTGCACCAAAGACCCTGGTTTCGTTTTCGTTTCTGAAGCTTAGCTAGGGGAAAAAAAAACTGCTTTACACTGATTGCCTATAGGGCGGCCCTTTGAAGCCCCGGGCAAGAGTTTAAACAGTTTTTTTTTCTTCTAGCCATCAGCTGGGGCTCAAGAAAAATCGGGACTTTTTTGAAACGCCGCGGGACGCGGGACAAATTGCTCAAAAGCGGGACTGTCCCGCCAAAAGCGGGACGTCTGGTCACCTTAAACTAAGGCCCCTGGGCTGGATACGTGCAATGAACGTTTGTGTTGCTGCAGAGAGTCTCCCCCTTCAGGGTGTTTTTGTGTGGGTCAGAGGGAGGCAGAAATTCCGACTCAGGGTCTGCTTCAGCCTACTGGTGCGGGGCTTTGGGTGAAGGCCACTGGTGGCGAAGAGCCGGAGGACTTTGTTCCAGTGGGACTGCATCATGGCCTGGAACTAGCTGACCATCTGAGCTCTCTGAGCCTCCAGGTGCCAGTACCTGGCCTTGCACTCCCACAGGTCTTCCCTCTACTTGGAAAGCCTATGCTTGTAGTCCTCAGTGAGGTGCTTCTACTGAGCTTCCTTCTTGGTCAGATCCAATTTGAACTGAGCTGTTTTGCCAACTCTTTCTCAAGGTGGCTGCTTACCTTCAACAATTGCTTCCTTTTGGGGCCCTAAGGAGCCCAGGTGGGGAGGCAAGTTGTGGCTGGGAGGGGAGGGCCGAGTAGAGGCTGCCAAGGTGCCCCTCGACATGAGTGATATCAAGTTGGCCACCCCACCCAGTCACATGACCACCTAGCCACGCCCACCCAGCCGGTCATTAGGCAGATCATATTAGTGGTCCGTGGGATTTAAAATTATGAATTTAGTGGTCCCTGAGGTCCAAAAGTTTGGTGACCCCTGTTTTAGAACATATATATCTTTTTTTTCAAATGTGGAAATAGCTGAGACATGTAAAAGGACCTAGGATCCTTTCCCTAGATAACTAATTTTGGCTTGCCATAATAGATATCACATTTCAAACATGTTTTTAATATCTTTCTTATTTGAAAGAAGTCATTGTTCAAATTAAATGCCAGAACAAAAGTTATTTTCTCTTTAAGTTCTTTAAAAAAGCAGCATAGACAGAATAGAACTTATTTCTATTACATGTATCTGAAAATGCATTTCAAGAAAATGAATGTTGCATCCATCAAATTGGAAAGATAATAGAAATATGCAAACCTTTTGGAGTGAATCCCAGCAGAAATATCTTCTATACATTTCAATTGACGCACAGACACCATGCAAAAGGCCTCAAAATAACCAGACTGGTTCTTCAAGAAGTTATCACTACCCAACCTTCTAGCAGAGATTTTTAGAGGAATACTTGATTTGCAACATGAGGTACTTGCATTGTTGTATTAGATACATATAAATTCCAATAATTATATAGTGGCCACAAATATATTCTCTGAATTTGGTTGGTAATTGAATTTTATTTCAATGTAGCCAATGTCCTCCATTCTAACTGAGGACTAATTTATGGGGTGTCGTGAAAAAATTCATGGCACACAAAACTCTATTTGCTAATATTCTGCCACACATTCAAGCAACTGCAATTGGTTTGCTTCTCACTTTCCAAAATACTAGAGCCAGTCAATTAAACTGTAAAAGAAATGACATTTGGCTGAGTTGTACCTCTACATGAGTATTACTAAATCATCTATAAGTGGCGCGGTAGTGCAGTGTTTAGAATGCAGTACTGCAGGATACTTCTGCTGACTGCCGGCTGACTGCAGTTTGGCAGACTGAATTTCACCAGGTGCAAGGTTGACTCATCCTTCCGTCCTTCTGAGGTGGGTAAAATGAGGATCCAGATTGTTAGGGGCAATATGCTGACTCCGTAAACCACTTAGAGAGGGCTGTAAAAGCACTGTGAAGTGGTATATAAACCTAAGTGCTATTGCTATTGCTATCTAGAAATGATTTCCCCCCTAAAACACATATTTATATTAATTTACATAAGGAAAACAGATAAACCAGAGATGATGACAAGGTACAAAAGCTGATCATGTTTATTACAAGTGACAAAGGTTCTATTGGATGTCTCTGAGAGTTCTCTGTATAAAATTAAGGATGTCATAGAAACAAATCAATACAGAAAAAGTTGAAAGAGGATAATTCTTATAAGTTAATTTTAATTGGTTTAACCATGATTCATATGCCATTCAAATACTAGTTTCAGATATATTTTTGAGAGTAATAAGATGATGAATAGATCATTTTTAAAAAATCTCCTTTAAGAATCAGTAGCATTGAAACTATGCTAATTCTAATATGATTTTCCTGTTAACAATGTAATGAAATTTGAGAGTGGTTTGAGACTAGGAGTAAATGGGATTAGGGCTCCATTCTTTCTGCTATTACTTCCCATTCTTATGAATTAAGCTGATTTTATTAAACTATTCATTAAATGATAATTTACCCACAAAATCTTTTGAATTTGTGATATTTCTAACTTTATTACAAAATGTGTTTTTCTTAGATGAAATAACATATTTTCAAATGAAATGTCATTAATAGAGATAGCAGTGAGAACCACTCACAAACTAACATACTTTGAAATGTACTTTGTAGCTTTTTATTTCATATAGTTTCACTATATTCAATTATGTATTTTTCAATAATTCTGGATACACTTGCATATTTATGCAGGATCAGATAGCAGTAATGACTTTTAAGAGAACACATATGTGAACTATTGGAAAGAAATATAGAGAAAGAGAAATGCAGTACAAAAAATTCCTAACTTGACACAATTTGACAAGCAGTCACTGGATAGTTTGGAGAAGTATTTATCATTATTTCATCACTACAAAAATATACTGTATGATTACATAACAATGCATGCATGTTATCAACTGCATTGGTGGGATTCAGGCAGTTCGCACCGATTCGGCTGAACCAGTAGCTAACTTTTTGTGCAGTTTGGTGAACCGGCTGAAAATAAAGTGCAAGAGAGGTTTTTTCCCCTCTTCTCTCTCCCTTCAGTTAAGAGCTCATGGCAGACAGCCAAGTACCACCTAACAGGTGAATACTTAGTTGTGATAACAAAACTGCAGGAATGCAGCCGGCACATGCCTTGAATAAATGATAGAAATTGACAGGATTAG
The DNA here is from genome assembly GCF_029215685.1 of Pituophis catenifer annectens. Taxonomy (NCBI): domain Eukaryota; kingdom Metazoa; phylum Chordata; class Lepidosauria; order Squamata; family Colubridae; genus Pituophis; species Pituophis catenifer. The sequence continues at coordinate 27,439,144 of NW_027256887.1, forward strand.
GGCAGGGAAACACCCAGGAAAACCATCAATGGCCCATCTAGGGATGGGATTAACCTCTTCCCTTCAGGAAAAAGGACAAGATTACAAACTTTTTCATTATAAAAGGTATTAAGTAACACTTCTGTGATCAGCTGATACTCCCTGGAGTTCCCCAATAACTTTTATAGCTGCTATAGTGTTGGCTACTTCTTGTTTCTTGGGGGGGGGAACAGGATGGGATAATGATGCAGCTTGATCATACAGGCCCTGAATTTAATGCATATGTGGTCCTTCTACCTGTATTACTTCTGCTGTGAAGCACCCAATTTAGAACATAGAGAACATAGAATAATAGAGTTGGAAGGGACCTCAGAAGTCTTCTAGTCCAACTCCCTGCTTGAGCAGGAGACCCTATATTATTTCAGACAAATAGTTGTCCCATCTCTTTTTGAAAGCTTCTAGTGATGGAGCAACCACAACTTCTGAAAGCAAGGTATTCCATTGGCTGATTTTCCCTTAGGAAATTTCTCCTTAGTCCTAGGTTGCTTCTCTCTTTGGGTAGTTTCAGTCCATTGTTTCTTGTGCCTTTTGGTGCTTTGGAAAATAGATTGAACCCCTCATTTTTGTAGGAGCCCTTCAAATATTGGAACAGTGATATTTCATTGTGCTATTTTATTGTGAGTTGTGAGTGCTATTTTATTGTGAGTTGGGGAGATGTTTGGCAAAATTGATTAAATGGAAAAAAGGGCATGTTTGAATTTTCTTTTTAAATCCTGTCAGCATTTCTCTAGATAAAAAGTGAAAAATCATTAAAAAGATCACCAGTATTGTAGAGCTGGGGCACTTTTTGCACTGTCAGTTTGAAACAATCTCAAATTTTCCAATGGAAAGAGCACATAAAAGAAGCATGGATGACTTTCCTACCTTTCTGTACTTGACTAGGTTGTGCCAGTTTGATGATAGGTGGATGTCTCAGCTTTCTTCTCCCTGAGTTTCCCCACAACCACAATCTAAGAAGTGGTTTGGGCTGGGAGAGAGCGACTGGTCACTCAGCCATTTTTTCAAGCGTAAAATGGGACTAGAACTCAGAGTCTCTTGGTTTCTAGTCCAGCACCTTAACCACTACTTTGTTTAAAAAGGAGGAAGTCAAAATAACTTGTAAAAGATTAACAGAGTTGGAAGGGACCTTATAGGTCATCTAGTCCAAACCCCCACTCAAGCAGGAGACCCTACACCATTTCTGACAAATGGCAGTCCAATCTTTTCTTGAAAGTCTCAAGTGATGAAGCTCCCACAACTTCTGAATACAAGTTGTTCAATTGGTTGATTATTCTCACTGTCAGAAAGTTCCTCCTCATTTCTAGGTTGAATCTCTCCTTGGTCAGTTTCCATCCATTATTCCTTGTCTGGACTTCAGTTGCTTTGGAAAACAGCTAGACCCCCTCCTCTCTGTGACAACCCCTCAAGTTTTGGAAGATGGCTATCATGTTTCCCTTGGTCCTTCTCTTCACTAGACTAGCCATGCCCAGTTCATGTAACCGTTCTTCATAGGTTTTAGTCTCCAGTCCCCTAATCATTCTGATTGCTCTTCTCTGAACTTTTTCTAGAGTCTCAACATCTTTTTTATAGTGTGGTGACCAAAACTGGATGCAGTACTCTAGGTGTGGTCTTACTAGGGCTTTATAGAGTGGTATTAGTACCTCACTTGATCTTGATTGTACCCCTCTGTTAATGCAAGTTAGGATGGCATTGGCTTTTTTAGCTGCTGCTGCACACTGCTGGCTCATATTTAGCTGATTGTCCACTAAGACTCCAACTTGTAAGAATTGCATGTGAAAACAGGGTTGGAGGAAACAAACTTGTAAAGCTGCAAATATCACAGATAACATTTCATAATAATTTCCCATAGAATGATGCAAAAGACAAGAGAGGTTGTAGCAAATTACAATCTGAGATGGACCTGTTAATAGGAAAGGAGACTAGAATGAGCAGTAATACTTTGCAAGATGCATCAAACCTGAAGTCAAGATGTTTGTTATTTTTTGCACAAGGCTAGCATTCTTTTTATTTGAAAAGTACTCATTTCAGCGAGGTGAGTGGCCAGACGTGACAAGGAGTGCCTGGGAAGGGAAGGGTGAGGTGGGGCCAGGGGTGGTGAGGAGAAGCCAGGCAAGGTGCTCTTCGATGTGAGTGACATCAAGTTGGCCACACCCACTGTAAGAAATAGAGTTATTCCTGTAAAGAATATGGCCTAAGTGACTCCATATTCATGCTTCTCATGACCTAAGCTAACCCTAAGATAACTTCTTGGCTTGAGCTTGGAGCTGTGGGAAACAGGTGGTGGTTAGGGCCCGAAATCACGTTTTTGATTAAAAACCATGTCCTAAGGTTTCCCACCGCTTGTAGAATGAGCTACAAGACGTCAAGGATGGGAACAAAATGGGAATCTGAAGAGATAGAACCTCCCCAGGGTTTATTCTAGGTCTGCAAATGTTGTTTAATGGTATGTATGTGTGAAAGCATCTGTCTGTAATCATTTCCGGGCCTGCTGGGAAGATGAGACCCGTTAATAATAATCATAAAAAAATAAAATTTGGTTAGGCAATAGAGCTCCTTGGCTTGTGAAAAAAGCTCCCTGACATAATTATACTGATCAATTGGCAGGGAGAAAGCATATGTGTATGTTAGTGTACACAAAAAGTCTGATTGAAGTACAAATGTAAGTGTGTGTGGGAAGCCCTCACACAGGAATGATAAGGTGATCCTGACACTTGTGAATGCCTGTGTGCTGAACCCTCCCTGAGAGATCTCGTTTTATACAAAGAAACAGTAAGTGGCAAGGGTTTGTTGTTGTTGTGAAGATAGCAAGTGTTCGAATGAGAAAGGGAGATGAGAGAGATACCATGGAGATGTAGGAGAGTTACAAAGAGTTATTTGTGAAGTTGAATGGAGAAAGGAGAAATATTTTTCCTCCCTGTATTTCCCCCTTTTTTTTGTCTTGGAAGGGAGAAGTAAGAAAGGGGGGAGGGAGGTGCGGTTTGTTTACCCTTTTACACATTTTTTTTTTCCTTTGCCAAGTCTGTCTGAGAGAGCAAGAGGCAGGGCAAATGGGTGACTTGCTCCTGCAGCATTGCTTCTGACTGCATATGGTAGCTATGCAGATATATTTTCTGTCCTGCTCTGAATTGTGATTTTGAGTTTATTTTTTTTGTGAAATGTTTGAGGTGTTTAAATAAACTTATATAACAGAGAAGTGACATTGAAGTTTGAGACAAATATTTTTTGCAGCAGAGACCCGAAATACCTCCTTTAGGTGATTTTTTACTTTTTGAAGGTGTTCTTATTATCACCCTCTTTTATGTCTTTATATCTGTGCATTTTGAATACTAAGGAGTTAAGGAGGTTTCTAGGATAGTCTGGATATTGAATAGCCTGGTGAATAGATAAGCATGCTATTTTAGCTTAGTGTTACCCAGATAAGTTAAAGTTAAGTTAAATTTTAATTGATTTTAAATTGGGTTGTTTTAAATTACAGCCAAAAAAAATATTTAATCATTTTAAACTGCTTTTAAATTTTGTATGTTCTGTTTTTATTTCGGCTGTTCACCGCCCTGAGTCCTATTGGAGAAGGGTGGTATATAAATGGAAACAAATAAATAAAATAAATAAATAAATAAATAAGGGGATGGATTTTGAGGATTTTAACCCAGAGGTGGGAAGGAAAAAGACTAGTGGACATATTTCTCTAAAATGCTAGATTCTACCCTAATGGATGTTCCCTTGAGGGAAGAATTACTTACTAGTAGAAGGAAGGGATGGACTTTTGGTCTGGCTAGCTAGGAAGTTACCTGTAAGTTAGTCTATAGGGACTTGTGAATTAAATCAAGCTTTGCATTTCTCTGAAGCTTGAGGCAATAGTTTATCTGACTTGTGATAGAGATGTGACTCAAGTGGGGAGAGTTAAGTATTTATTGATGATACGTAAAATACAGTAAAAAGAAAGAAAGAAAAAGAAAAAAGGTTAAATACCTGAATGAGAAATTGCTGGAAGAAAAGCCATGGGAAGTTGTTTGGAAGGAAGGTGTTGAAGATAGGTTTGAAGAGTTGAAGAAAGCAATGAGACAGGCTCCGGTGTTGAGCTTGCCTGATTTAAAGAAACTATTCCACTTGTTTGTAGCAGTGGAAGATGGCATATCACATATTTATATTATTTTATTTTATTTTTATAATTAGACTTCTATACCACCCTTCTCCCGAAGGATTCAGGGCGGTGTACAGCCATATTAAAACATATAGATTTGGGAACTTCCGGTTTGCTGCTTGTCCCTGCTGGACACTCCTTCGGGATTGTCGAACCCACTGCCTGTAAGAGCCGCCTTTTTCAGCGGAATGGCGGCTCGAAAAAACTCCGTTTCCATTAGGAAACGGAGATAGAGCCGGCTGGGGTGGGTAGAGTCCTCTGCCTAATCCCAAAAGTTTTTTATTTACTTTTGGGAGGGAGCGGAAGAGACTCCCCGTATCCCCAGCCGATGCTCCGGGCTCTGGGAAATCTCTGCTACACGCAGAGCTAGGGGGCAAAAGCAAGCCTGTAAATCTGTCAAATAAATTAATTAAAGAAGATATGAGTTGGACCTCTGATCCTGAAGCGCAAGTATTCTTTTTATTCTATTTTGCCTAAGAAGTGAAGTGAAGGGAAAAAAAAGTTTTTTTTTTAAAATGGCGATTGCTGCTGCGGCTTGAAGAGAGGCTGAAAGGGAAACTCCTTCCGTTTTCAATTACAAAGTAGCGGAATGAATATTTTTGGCTGTAACTGAGGCAAAATCTCACTCTCACTTCTGTTTTTTTTTTTCTCCTTGAGGATCTGATATTGATCTTGGTTGGAAAAAAGTTTTTTTTTTTCTCTCTTTTCCAGTAAATTTTGTCTGCGTGGAAAAATGGCACTGAGACTTATAAAACTAGACAAACAGGCAGTGGGGGGGGATTCCCCCATTAATAAATTACATCAACAAGTTTTAACTCTCCAGTCTCAGAAACCTGACTTTAATATAATAGAATTTCTTCTTGAGGAGATTGTAAGAAGGGATGAGATTGTGAATCAGCAACTTGAAAAATTTAAGTTGGAAATCAAAGAAATTGGTGAATTGGTGAAATCTAAGTTTGGCTTTTTGGATCGAAAGATTCTAAAAGTAGCTAAAGGCTTAGCAGACTTTATGACTCAGTTGGAAGCAAATACTAACTCTAAAATGAAAGAAACTGAGGAGAATTTGGATGACAAGATCCAAAAAATTAAAAAGGATTTGGTAAACATTCAGGATAATAGTTCAGAAGACAAACTTAAAATGGAGGCTGATCAAAAGTCTGTTAATGAAGAAAATGTACAATGTACAAATGTACAACAGAGGATTGAAAGAGAAGTTTTAATGATCCAATACAATTTTACAGAATATGCAATTAGACTGAGAGGTTTGCAGGAAGATGACAGAGATGATTTAAGGAAGATATCCTCTGAAATTCTGGCTGGGATTTTAAAGGTTCAACCTGATGAAGTGTTTTGCAGGATTGACAGAATTTATAGAATAAACTCCTGGTTGGCAAAACAAAGGCAATTGCCTAGAGATGTGGTGATTTATTTTACAGACAAAGAAATTAGAAATAATATTGTCCAGAATTCTTATGATTCTGCTTTGTAATTTCGTGGAAGAAAGATTTGGATTTTTAAGGAACTCCCGCCCAAGATGTTAATGGAGAGGAAGAAATTTGGTTTTCTAGTGAATGAGTTAAAAAAAAGGAATATTCTATTTAGGTGGGACGTCCCAGTTGGTTTAATATTGAGATACCAAGGAGTAAGATACCAACTGAATACTGTCGAAAAAGCGGAAGAATTTTATCAAAAAATTTTAAAAATAAATTTAACATCTTTAGGCATAATACAGGACAAGCAAAAGGAGTTGGAAATAAAGGGAAAACATCAAATTACAGAGGCTGTGGTAGATAAACTGTCTTTGGACTCTTTGGATACCCCAGCTGGACTGTCTATAAATTTGAGAGCAGTGTCATTTGATTCTAATGTGATGAACTATCAACTTACAGACAAGTGCGCAAATCAATTAGTTGATATACAAGTGATGGAAAAGACATATGAGATAATAAAACAAAACCAACAAGATCAATCTACAAAGCAGAATGACAACCGAACAGTTGATACACAACTTGTAGGAAGGAAATCTGGATGGAAATGCAACCCGCAAAAGAAAAAGAAAAGAAACAGATCTCGTAGAAATAGTAGTTTCTAAACCAAGCAACAGTGAAGCCAGGGATTTTAAAAAAAATAAATGAATATGTGAAAAGATATTGGAGGCGAATTATTGTTTAACACTATCTTGAGGAAAGTGGCAGATCTCTGCAATGCCGTGATTTTGGGATGTGGAAAGAGCCTTATACTGTTGGATTTGAACTATCTATTTTGGATTTCTTTTACCGATAAATATATTATATCTATTTTGAGTTACAAGGCAAGAGAGTCATGCTGGGGCGTGCAGAAGATCTGGCTGTTACCCACTAAGATGATGGGGATTTATAATCCTGATGAAAACCACAATTACAACTATATGGAATATAATTATAATGTCACTCGGGTGGTTGTTTTTACTTTTATATATACATGAGGATATTCATTATTGATGGGGGCAGAAGATGACTGAAGATTTTGAATAAACTGTTGCAGCAGGATGCTATGTTACCCTATTATGGATGACGGATTTAATAATCTAGTGGAAAGACATCAAAGAAGATACTAAATGAATTATAAACTTAAAGTTATTGTCTTTTCTTTTTTTTATAAAATGGAATGTATATATAGACATATGTATATTTTAGCAGAGTGGGCAGTGGATTATATTTAGAATTGTAGTGCATGGTAATCTTGCAGGAAACTGGGTTGAAATAGGTTAGTTTAGTGATTGATTAGTTTAAGAAAAAGGATTTTTAAGTTATATATTTCGGGGAGTGGAAGAATTGGATAGAACTGAATAAATGTTAAATTTGGAGAAGGCTGCTTTGAAATGTTAAATTAATATATATAAAAGTAAAGGTTATGTTGTTGTAATAATAATAATATTTTATAAGTTTGGGGGAGGAGAAAAAGGGTAGATTGTGAAAAGCGGAGAAAAGCGGAGTTATAAGAATACTATGCTAAGGGTCAGTATTTTGAGGAGTGAGTAAGGGTATGGTAAAATATTATGTAATTAATTATGAATTAGTTTATTGTTGTGAAGAAGAAGTCACAGGGGGGGATGGGTGGTGAGGGGGGGGTTAGGGAAGAAGGGAGGAAAAGGGGGAAAAACTTGTATTTGAAAAACTCTTTCAATAAAAAAAAAAAACATATAGATTTACAAAATTTAAAACCAATTAAAATCAAATATATAAAATTTGGCTCAAAAATTAAAACCCACCTACACCCCTTATAAAATTCCTATTAGGCCAGTCCGGCTTGCTGGAACAGAAGGGTCTTCAGGGTATGGCAAAAGGTACGCAGGTGGGCTGGGAAGAAGAGACCTGTAGCATTTTTGTCAAAATTGATGGATCCTGTGGTGCAAGGTTGGCCCTTGTGCATACAGGCTTAGCTGCCACTGCACTTTTGGTGGAGGAGGGTAGAAAATTAATCTTTTGTTGGGGCATTGGTGGTGAGTAGTCCACATCAGGTGAGGACAATCCTGATGCAGAAAGCCCAAAGGTGGCTGACCAATGCTAGGCTTTTGAAATATGAGGTTATTTTGTTATCTCAAGAGAACTTGGTTCTCTCGACTGATAGGAATTTAAATCCAGTTGAATTCCTGTCAGGGGAGAGAAAGGAATGGGACAATGTGGAACATAATTGTGTGTTATTTATTGATGGGTCTTCACAGTGGAGAATGGGAAGAGGATGAATGGATATGCAGTAGTTCATGGAGAAACTGCTGAAGTACTGGAAGCTGGATGGTTGCCATCTGATTGGTCGGCACAAGTATGTGAAGTCTTTGCTTTATTACAAGTCTTGAAGTTGCTAACTGAGAAGAACTGGAAGCGTCGTGGCAATACTGGCTGGGAAATAGCAAAGCTCCAATGAGCTTTGTGAAAACCCAGCCAGACAAACTGCTGTCGGGAGGGGTCTTTGGACCAGAACCGTCTTGGAGGGACGGGGAAGAAAGAGAGGCGCATCGGAAGATCAAGAGGAACAGACAAGTTCCTCAAAGGGTTGGAGACAGCTCTTTGATTCAGCGGCAGGGACGTTGGCCATTGAAATGACCGCTACAAGCTGGGGCAATCGGACTAAGATTTGTGCAGGAACAGTGATTGAATAGAGTATTGTTACCAGGTGAGTGACTGGCCAACTCACAGGTAAGTAGAAAAACTTTCTAAAGTTTAAAAGGAGTCCTAATCTGAAATAAGCAGCTAATTGACACTTGGGAATTCAAAGTGAAGGTGGGAGGGAAGTGGAACTTTAAAACTAAAGCCCTAAAAGGAAAACTTTCTACTTGGACTTAAAATTGGAAACAATGTAAGAAAAAGAAAACTGAGGGAAAACATTCTTTAACAATAAAAGGAATTAAAAGAAAAAGAGAAAGGATTGTCTTTGTGGATTTATAATTGATATTTTGTTGCCTGGGGATTTGTGGATTGGAGAGAGACATCTGCTGGTGGAAAAGAAATATTGCAATAAGTGTTTTAAAGACTGAAAGAACAAAGGGAATTATCATGAGAAGTTTTTAAGGAGCATTTGTTTAAACAGCTGGAGCAAGACTTCGAAAAGAACTGGAAAGAATAAAGTTTAAAACTGGAATGGTCTAAATGAATATCTGAATTGGACCCTACTTGGAAATAAAAAAGGAAAAAGAGACATATGGACTTGAATTTGAATCATACATAAATTAAAATAACAATAAACTAAAAAATATTTTCTCCTTGAAGTGACAAAATGAAAAATTAGGAGTATGAGTATGAGGAACTAAGGGAGATGTTAAAAAAGGTGCAAGAAGTGTTTAAGAGAAATAAAAAAGCGAAGGACTGGTTAGAATAAAAAAAAAAGGAATAAGAAAATACAAGTGTGAAGCAAGAACACAATGTTGGAAAGAAAATAATTGAAGATAAAAAAATACATGATTACACTGGGAGTTACAGTGACAAAATAAAAATGGAGAGGGGGAAATATTTCTCAAAAAAGAAGAGAAAAGAAGGAAATGGGAAAAGATTGAGGGGGAGAATTAAGAGGGTAACAATCTTAAAAACTAGAGAAAGGATGCAGGAGAGAAGATACAATAAATACAAAAAGAAAAAGAAGGAAATAAGAGAATGGGAGAAAGGGAGGAAAATATTAAAAAATGGAATTCTGGAGAGACCAAAAGAAAATGGGTAAAAGGGGAAGAATAATGAATAGGAGAAAGGGAATTAAAGCATTAATTGATTTAAGGGAATGGTATTAATAGTAGAAATTGTATGTAAGAAGTAAAATAGAAGAAATATACAGATTATTGTAAAATGGAATACTGAATTGAAATTAGGATACAAAATTGAAATGTCAGTAAATGATGCAAATAAGGATGAATTGAAATGTATGTAAGAAGCAAAAAGAAGAAATATACTGTGTAATGTAAAATAGATCAGCAGATGCAACGTGAAAGATACAATGGTTTATATGTGAAAATAATTGAAAATGAGATATAAAATTGAAATGCAAGTTAAAGAGAAAAAAATTCATTGATGTGGGAATAAGAAATTAAGAACTAAAGAAAATAAGAGGTGGAAGGTTATTTAAATTAAAAGGTTTTAAGGTAAAAATGGAATTAATTGAAATATATTGTTAATAATTAAAAATGTGATGGGAATTCTAAGAAATATATTCAATAAAGGGAAGAAAAATCAGGGTTGCTTGGACACCATAGTGGAAAATACTGAATTGAAAATGAATACAGCAATAGAGAGTGAGTTGAAGAAGGAGAAGAGAGATGGAATGAAGGGAGAAGAAAGGAAGGAGGGAGAGAAATAAAAGAAAGGGAAGAGGAGAGGAAGAAAGGGAGGGGAAATAAGAGTAGGAGAGAAGGTTAGATGGGGGAAGAAAGGAGGAGGGGAAGAAAGGAAGGGGAAGTAGAGAAGGAGTAGGAGAAGAGGAAAGAAGAAAGTAGGAAGGATAAAAGAAGGGAGGGAAAGGAAAGAGAGGAAAGAGAGAAGAAAGATTGCTGTAAAACAAAAGATGAAATGGAAGAAAGGCAACCCTGAATACATTTAAATTTATCAGGATAAAGAATGAACTACTATGAAAGTTAAAAGAGAATATATATGATTTAAAAAGGAGAAATTAGAATTAGAGGGCAGAAAAAGATGATGTTTATATAATAAGCATAGAAATATCAAAATATGATTAAAAATATGGAAAATGAATATCTTGGCAGAATTTGTAACTATGTAAAATGTATTTGGATATGACAAGTTGTATAAGATATGATATGGTCAATACTCTATTCATAAAATATGTGAGTGGAAAGAGGAAATAAAGAATGAATAGCTATAATACATACAGGAGCACATTAAAAGGGAAACTCAATACAATTTAGATTGGCAGATGAAACTGTGAAAGAAGCTGTATGAATGGGAGAGGAAAAGTAGTTAAAGGGTTTCATTCCTATTCTGGAATGTGATGTAAAACCTGACTTCCCAGATGATGAAGAGACACAGATGAGAGACAAGAGTGTGGAAAAGATGGATGGAAAATGGATTGATTACAAATAGTAAATACACTTGTTATGAGGAATATGATAGAGAGGGAATACAAGCGTTACTAGAATTTATAAAAGGAAATATATTTGTAGAGGCATGTATATGATAGCCATACAAATGGAGAGATATTGTTTACATTGTGTACAACTATATAAATACATTGTGTACGAATAAATATGAAGATTATGTGTAAACATGTAGAAATTTGTCCAAGTAGATTACACTGAGATGCCAGCGGTGGGAACACTGAAGTATTTGCTAGTAATAGTGGATCATCTAACTCAGTGGTTCTCAACCTTCCTAATGCCGTGACCCTTTAATACAGTTCCTCATGTTGTGGTGACCCCCAACCATAAAATTATTCCTAATACCACTGAAAATATGTGTTTTCCGATGGTCTTAAGCAACCCCTGTGAAAGGGTCGTTCGACCCCCAAAGGGGTCGCGACCCACAGGTTGAGAACCACTGATCTAACTGGATGGGTTGAAGCATTTCCCTGTGCAAGGGCAAATGCTCAGATGACTGTTAAAATCATATTGGAGCAATTAATACCTAGATATGGATTGGTTGAGACAATTGATAGTGATAGAGGTACACACTTCACTGTCCAGGTGGTAAGAAGGGTAATGGAGCAATTGGGGATTGATTGGCAAGAGCCTGGTGGCGCAGCAGACTAATAGCCTGTTATTAACATTCAGCTGCCTGCAATTACTGCAAGTTTGAATCTCCCCAGGCTCAAGGTTGTCTCAGCCTTCCATCCTTTCTAAGGTAGGTAAATTGAGGACCCAGTTTGTGGGGGCAATAAGCTGACTTTGCATAAAATATACAAAAGTATGAAGGCTATTGCTTAACGCATTGTAAGCCGTCCTGAGTCTCCGGAGAAGGGCGGCATATAAATTAAATTAAAAAAAAAATAAAAAAAAATATTGGCAATAGAAACATTCAGTGAAAAGGTTAATGTTGGAGCTCCAGGTTCTCTGGACGAAATGTTTGCCTTTATCTCTTTTCTATCTAAAGGAAAAATGTTTCATCATATGATATGATGTTTGGATTACCCTATACTGGGAGTATGGGACTGCCTAGAATAAAGCTTAAAGATGTCTTTCTTAGAAAAAATATACAGGGACTGCCCCAGTGTTTTTCTCGTTTAAGATCTAAAGGACTATGGAGACAAACTCCATCTCTTGATTTTCAAGTACGTGACTACAAAAGTGGTGACTGGGTCCTGATAAAATCAATAAAGGAAAAGAAATTACAGCCAGTGTGGGAAGGACCATTCCAGGTGTTGTTGACCACTGAGTTGGCTGTGAGGACCAAGGAAAAAGGCTGGATACACTATTTCAGAGTTAAAGGACCAGTGGACTCACCTTATGGATGGACAGTGTAAACGGATACATCAAACCCAAGTGGTTTGATGAGATATCTGTCTTCTGAATTTAACTTTCAGAAGACAGATATCTGACTAATCGAACATTGGGCAGTTGATTTAAATATTTGGTTGGGGGTAATAAACATTTTTATTGTGTTATTGATTGTATTAAGAAAGGAGATAATTGAATGGGGTAAATCGATGCTGTGGATGTAATTCCCCAATGATCGGCTGAAAGACTTGAAGTCTGATGGTAAGCTTGTAAGCTTTTACACACCTAAAACATACTCTAGATAGGGGGCCTAGTCCACTAGGAAGATGAGATTTGGAGTGGTGGTGGTTGTTGCCTTGTGGGCAACATATGCAAGTAGGAGTGGGGACTTCTGCTGTAGTGCCTAGTTATCCTATAACATGGCAACAGCTGTGTTTCCATACCGAACTTGAGCAAGAATATTCCCTGGTGCAGACACCACTGACACTGATTGAAACTACAGCTGAATCTGGGATTTGTATTAAATTCTCTTTCAATGATGGTGTACCATTGGGTAAATACCCAAGGTGCAATCATATGTATGAAACAGTTACCCAGTACAAAGCTCTATTAAATAGAATGGAATTCTTATACAATCAATGCACTAATCAATATGGTAATTATTCACCATCTTATAAGAAGTTTAGGATTATAGAAACAGGAAAAGGTGGTATATGTTCCTGAGCCTACTAAGCATATGTTTACCTGTTCTGAGGTGGAAAAGGTAGATGCTATAGGACAGGTGTTATACCTGCTTAGAGGATGGTGTTTATTTTGTGGGTTATATGCTTAAGCTTACATACCTGCTAATGCAGTAGGAGGCTCTTGTACAATTGGACATCTTTATGGCAGGAACCTTTATGGCAGTTGAACATTTTAAAGACATTAATCAGGAAACAGAATTTTACTATGAAATGATGAATGCTAGTCTCTATCATAGTAACCGAGTACCATATATGGTCGCTGCAAAGGACACTACACAAGACGTTACTGTAAAGGACACAGTGGATGAGTCATATGTGCATGAACATGGACATGTGGGAATACCTAAGCCAGAAAAAGAACCACTTCTAATTATTTATGCACCTGTAAAACCTGTAAAATGGCCTTTAATGCCAGTGGAGTACCACTTCTATCATATGGAGGAAAAGGTATATAGAGAAATAAGAGCTACACTAAGTGAAACATATGCTACAGGATGTAGTGATGAGGTGGTACAAGCTTTACATAATATCACTACACATTTAACACATGTAACTGAAAATACAGCCTTTAAAAGAATATGGGATTTGTTAACCTCCTGGTTGCCTAGTTTTGCTTGGTTAAAGGACCTGTTTGTAGATATCATTATTCTTATAATCATATGGCTTATTTCCTGTATTTGTATCAAATTTGCACCTGTATGTTGTAATTGTTGTAAGTATTGTTATCAGGTAACTAAACCAAAGAAGAAAAGAAGAAAAGGAAAAAGATTAAGTAGACAGGAAGTATGTATTATGTTACAAAACATACATGATGGTTTACAGGAATAAGGATGGATCAAAAAGGAAAGGCTGGATTGTGAGAAATAGAGTTATTCCTGTAAAGAATATGGCCTAAGTGACTCCATATTCACGCTTCTCATTTCCATTGGGAATTTCTAATCCGGGAATATGATGCTGAATAAGACAAAACTTTATGTAACGTCCTATAAACAATGATAGGAGGGGGCGTTTGGGGGATTTTAATTGTTTTGCTGATTGTTCGAAAATGTATTTAAACCATGCATTCGGACCTATAAGATGTTCTCTCTCTTTCATGGGAGAACCCTTTTGCAAAAGCTTATGATATATATACATATATATATATATATATACATTTTTTTGTGTGAATAGTGAACAGCATTCTATGTACTAGTAAACCACCTAAAAGCAACTTATCAAAAGAAGAACAAAAAGCACTGCAAGTTTTAAAAAATGATAATAGCATAATGATATTACCAGCAGATAAAGGCAATGCAACAGTAGTAATGAACACAGTGGACTATGAAAAGAAACTGTCTGACTTACTTCAAGACGCCACATATAAACCCATAAACACAGACCCAACAACATATCTAGAAAAAACCACGAAGATAAAGATAAAATCAAGTACTATAAGTAAAGAAATCCAACAAAAAATTATCCCCAGAGAAAAATCATCAAAATGCCCAAAACTGTATGGCCTCCCAAAAATACACAAAGATGGAATACCTCTCAGACCCATAGTAAGTTCCATAGGCTCACCTTTACAAAATCTAGCCAGATATTTAGCAAAACATCTTCAACCTTATGCAGAATCTGCTGCTTCATATGTACAGAACTCATACCATTTCATACAAATAATAAAAAAGCAACACATAAAAGAAAGTGACCTTCTTGTAAGCTTTGATGTTGTATCACTATTCACACAAATACCTGTCAAAGAAGCCTTGTCATCAATTAAAAACAAATATCAACTACCAAAACATATCACAAACTTAACAGAACATTGTTTATCCAACACATATTTCATACACAGAGGACAGAGATATAAACAAGTAGAAGGTGCACCAATGGGATCACCATTATCACCAGTCATCGCTAATCTTTTCATGGAAGAATTCGAATCCAATGCCTTAGAAAAAACTGTTAACAAACCAAAATTATGGCTCAGATACGTTGATGACACCTTTGTGATCTGGCCACATGGAAGAGATAAATTGGAAAACTTCTTAGTACATTTGAACAGCCTCCATCCCAAAATAAAGTTCACCATGGAGATAGAATCAGAAAACCAGTTACCTTTCCTCGATGTATTAATTTATAAAAAATCTGATGGCACCTTAGGACATACCATCTATCAAAAGAAGACACATACGAACCGCTATCTCAACGCCAAATCACACCACCATCCAGCACAAATAAACTCTGTTGCCAAAACATTAACCACAAGAACTAAACGTCTGGCTGATGAAGCACATTTACAAACTGAATTATATACACTAACTAATGTACTGACATCAAATGGGTTCTGTAGAAATAAAGTCATCAATATGATCAAACATACAACACCAAGACAGAATAAAAAACAACAAGAGGAACAAAACAATGGGAAAGCCATCTTGCCCTATATAAGGGGAACAACAGATAAAATTAGCAAAGTACTACAAAAACACAACATCAAAACCATATTTTGCACAGATAGAAAGATATCGTCCATTCTGAGAAACCCCAAAGACAAAATAGAATTAGAAGATCAAGGCATATATGAAATCCCATGTGCTTCCTGCCCATCAACATACATTGGACAGACCAACAGAAGAATGAGTGTGCGCATCGAGGAACACAAAAACTCAATACAAAAGCAAGAACACACATCATCATTAGTTCAACATATAAATACAACAGGACACAACATTAATTTTAATAAAACAAAAACAGTTGCAAAAATAGAACATCTCAATGGCAGGATAATCAGAGAAGCAATAGAAATGGAAAAAAGACCATATTGCATGAATAAACGGGATGACACTTCACGTCTGCCTACTATTTGGAAACCTGCTCTCATAGATAGACGAATCTTGACACCATATGTGGAACATGGACCAAACATTGCACAAAAAAAATCCCAACCAAATCATATTCAAACCAGCCACAAAGATAAAGCCCTGCCACCTAGTGGAGAAAAACCGACCATACACCCGAAGCCAAGCCAATAAACACATACTGGGACTCCCAACCAATCAGAATGAAAAGGTGGAGCCATCCCAGAATACCAGCACCAGATTTGAAATTCCAACGTCAGTTAGTGCAAAATGACTACTGGCATAAGCCTGATGATGGCAGATGGGATTCTGCCGAAACGTCGCTTCTACCCTTTTAGGGATATATCCACAATTACACGGGAAGAAACCCGAAATATTAACTATACACACACACACACACACACACACACACACACACACACACACACACACACACATATATATATATATATATATATATATATATATATATATATATATATATATATATATATATAATAAATCTGCTTTTTACTTGTTCATGGTCTCTGCCTTATTTTCTATGAAGTTTGTCATTTTAAATCTTACACCCACCCAATTACATGACCACCCAGCCATGCCTACCCAGCTGGTCATTAGGGTAGAGAACTGTTTGTTAAATTATTTGAATCCCACCACTGGATACACATATACTGCCTTCTACTCAGTAGCTCAAAGCACCATATATAATGCTTCCTTCTGTTATGTTTTGCAATCCTATGAATTAGTTTCAGCTCAACGTAAACAACAAGAGGTTACTCCAGATCAAGTAGCAACTCAAATTGTCAACTTAACTAGAGCACCCCATGATAAGAAACAAACTAAACTAGTGAAAAGAGAACTAAAGCATCTAAAAACTCTGGGATTGCCTAACCAGGAATACGCTCGACCCTTCCAAGCAACTGAAATAGACACTGCCTTAAAGAATGTCAAAGCTGGAAAATCTCCTGGTTTTGATGGAGTAATGCCAGAATTTATCATCCATTCTGGACCTCGCACAAGGGAATGGCTGGCAAAATTTTATATAGATATTCTAACTTCCAGTAAGCTCCCTCAAGAATTTAAAAGAACCAAGGTAATCGGCATATTAAAACCTGGAAAAGAAAGCACTAAGTCAGAAAACTAACACCCTATTACTCTGTTAAGTGTCTGTTATAAACTACTTGAAAGGTTGATACTTAACAGAATCGGACAGAAAATTAACGAACAAATACCGGTTGAACAGGCTGGGTTTAGATCTTATCAGAGCTGTGCTGATCAGGTCCTTAGTCTTACAAGCCATATTGAAAGCAGCTATCAGAATAAATTGAAAACATCTGTTGTATTTGTGGATCTCACAGCAGCATACGATACAGTATGGAGGGAGGGCCTATTAAGCAAATTCCTCCATGCTGTCTCCTGTAGGACTATGGGCCACCTAATAAATAACATGCTTTCAGCAAGGACCTTTCAAGTCATCATGGGTGACAAAATCAGCAAGCAAAGACACCTGAATAATGGACTGCCTCAGGGCTCCGTGCTGGCCCCATCTCTATTTAACTTATATATTTCCGATATGCCACCCACACTATCAACAAAGTTCTCTTATGGTGATGACCTGCATTAGCATATAGCCACAAGGACATTGAAACTACAGAAGGCGTACTTTTTTTTTTAAAATTTGATTTATATGCCGCCCTTCTCCGGAGACTCAGGGCGGCTTACAATGTGTTAAGCAATAGCCTTCATACTTTTGTATATTTATACAAAGTCAGCTTATTGCCCCCACAAACTGGGTCCTCATTTCACCTACCTTAGAAAGGATGGAAGGCTGAGTCAACCTTGAGCCTTGGAGAGATTAGAACCAGCAGTAAATTGCAGGCAGCTGTGTTAATAACAGGGTGCTTAAACCACTGTACTATCAAGGCTCTACTTACAGCCGACCTTACAACTTTGAGTACATACTTCCACCAATGGAGGTTAATCCCAAGCGTAAGTAAAACAGTTACATCATGTTTTCACCTTAACACAAATTGGCAAAAAGAGAACTCAATGTATACCTAAACAACAAATTGCTCCCATATGAGGCAACACCAAAATACCTGGGGGTCACCTTAGACAGAACTCTGTCTTTTAAAAAACATATTCAGAATATGGCTGTCAACGTTAACAGCAGAAATAACATTCTACAAAAACTATGTGGAACAATTTGGGGAGTTTCAGCCCCAACTCTTTGATGAGGAATAGTCTTGAGAATGTTATCTGGGAGGAGTTTGACGCTGTGACTCCCGATGATGTGGACAGGATTTTGGGGAGACTTAGTGCGGCCACATGTTTACTGGACCCGTGTCCCTCCTAGTTGGTACTGGCTTCCCGGGAGGTTACACGAGGCTGGCTCCAGGGTGTTATCAACGCTTCGCTGAGTGAGGGCCACTTCCCCGCTGCCTTGAAGGAGGCGGTGGTGAGGCCTCTCCTCAAGAAGCCGTCCCTGGATCCGGCAATATTGGCCAACTACCGTCCTGTCTCCAACCTTCGCTTCATGGCGAAGGTTGTGGAGAATGTGGTCGCGCGACAGTTCCCACAATTCCTGGAGGAAGCATCTTATCTAGATCCATTCCAGTCAGGTTTCAGGTCTGGGCACAGCACGGAAACGGCATTGGTCGCGTTGGTTGATGATCTCTGGAGGGCTCGGGACAGGGGTTGCTCCTCTGTTCTGGTCCTGTTAGATCTCTCAGCGGCTTTTGATACCATCAACCATGGTATCATGCTGCACTGGCTGGAAGAGTTGGGGGTGGGAGGCACCGTGTTGCGGTGGTTCTCCTCCTTTCTCTCCGACCGGTCGCAGTTTGTATTGGCAGGGGGGCAGAGGTCAACCTCGAGGCCTCTCATCTGTGGATGCCACAGGGATCAGTCCTCTCGCCCCTTCTGTTCAACATTTATGTAAAGCCGCTGGGCAAGATCATCCGTGGCTTCGGGGTGAGATACCACCACTACGCTGATGACACCCAGCTGTACATCTCCACCCCAGGCCACCCCAATGATGCCCTTGAAGTGATGTCCCAGTGCCTGGAGGCTGTGCGGATCTGGATGGGGAGGAACAGGCTCAAGCTCAACCCTTCCAAGACTGAGTGGCTGTGGCTCCCGGCATCCCGATATAGTCAGTTGACTCCATCACTGACTATTGGGGGCGAGTCTTTGGCCCCCACAGAAGGGGCTCGCAATCTGGGAGTCTTCCTGGATATGCAGCTGTCCTTGGAGGAACATCTGACAGCTGTAACCAGGGGGACCTTTTGTCAGGTTCGCCTGATTCGCCAGTTGCGGCCCTTTCTTGATCGGGATTCCCTGTGCACAGTCACTCATGCCCTCGTCACCTCTCGCCTTGACTACTGCAACGCTCTCTACATGGGGCTCCCCTTGAAGAGCACCCAGAGGCTCCAACTGGTCCAGAATGCAGCAGCGCGGGTAGTGATGGGAGCAGCATGGCGCTCCCATGTAACACTGCTCCTGCACGAGCTGCACTGGCTCCCAGTGGTCTTCCGGGTGCGCTTCAAGGTGCTGGTTATCACCTTTAAAGCGCTCCATGGCATCGGGCCTAGCTATCTTTGAGACCACCTGCTGCTACCGACGACCTCCCATTGTCCCGTGCGCTCCCACAGAGAGGGCCTCCTCAGGGTGCCATCAGCCAATCAATGTAGGCTGGTGAACCCCAGGGGGAGGGCCTTCTCTGTGGGGGCACCTACCCTCTGGAATCAGTTGCCCCCAGAGATAAGGAGAATCCAAGACCTTAGTGACTTCTGCCGTGCCCTTAAAACCCACTTTTTCCAGCAAGCCGGGCTGGCTTAAGAAAAAATTTTAAATGTTTTAATTGGTTTGTATTTTTAATTTTGGGCCAAATTTATATATATTTTAATTGTTTTTTAATATTTGTATTTTATGTTTTTTAATTTTGGCTGTACACCGCCCTGAGTCCTCAGGGAGAAGGGCAGTATATAAATTTATAAAAAATAAAATAAATAAATAAATAAATAAATAAATAAATAAATAAATAAATAAATAAATGTGCAGCCCTCGGGCTTTGCTACTCTGCAGCGGAATACTGTGCACCTGTATGGATAAACAGCTCACATGACTTATTGATGTTCAACTCAACCATACGATGAGGCTAATTACTGGGTTCATAAAATCTACACCTAGTTACTGGTTACCAGTTCTTAGTCACATACTTCCCCCGCATTTACGACGACAAGAAGCTCTCATTCGGGAGTATAGTAAGATCCTGTTAAATTCCTCTCTACCCATTCATGGCTACATTCCTGATCTCTTAAGATGCCGATTAAAGTCAAGAAACCCACCACTCTTGACAGCGCTTAAGCTGCTGGCCGATCATCAGAACACCACACAAAAGTGGATGGAAGCGTGGAGTAGCTATTCCCCCCAAGATATTTCTGAGCATATTAATCCTAATAGTATACCTCCAGGATTTAATCTACCCCGACACGTATGGGTGACATACAATAGAATTAGAACGACTCATGGGGTGTGTGCTGACTCCTTGTATAAATGGGGAAAGACACCTTCAGCACAATTCGATTGCGGGCCCTCCCGACAGACTATCCAACATATAGTGAGGGAATGCTCTAACAGAAGGTATCCAGGAGATTTTAGGGATGTCCTCTGCGTAACAATGACAGCTACTGACTGGATCTCCAAACTCGACATTAAACTCTGAAATGTTATTTCTGTTTTCCTCTTAGGTTTTCTTACTGCTCTTTTTCTAATTGTTTTAATTGTTTTAACCTGTAAAATTGAAGTGTTTTAATATTGTGTGTGACCAGCCATACGCTAAATAAATAAATAAGTTTCAGCTGAGAAACAGCGAACAGTCCTAAATTACCCAGCATACTTCCATAACTGAGGATGAAGTACGCCCTGCTCCTAATCCAGCTCACTCATGCTATTTACCTACCACCACTAAATTCTACGAATTTCAATTATTTTACAAAAGTGTTGACAACTCATGGGTCTCAGAAGACATCATCTGTTTTATTTCTGTTTAAGGTATAATGTAATATTAGTCCTTAAATTGTGATTGCCTGTAGTTATTAGATACTAAAATACAGCAGAGTGATAATATCACAAGATTTAGTACATTAATTGTATAAAATGGCTACAATGGATTATTCATCAATGCTGCTGCACAGAATCTAGCTACCCAGGCTTTGACTATGATCCCTTCATCTTTAAGCAACCGCTGAAGATAAACAGTGTTGGAACGGCCAAGACAAAATTATTTTTAGACTAATATCAATAATCAAGAATGTCCAGTTTATCCCTCAAATAGCTAAAATAATTATTGTAATTATATGCTTTTACTGAATTTCAGAATCAATGGGTTTCTTAAGAAATAAATGATGCTGCAAATAGCAAAAACCACTTTGTTTACCACAACTCTAATTGAGTTTTAAGAGTAGTTAAATTAAGCTCAGATACTTACATTTTTATTATTACTTAACTAGTACAGTTCTGAAATGAATTTATATCTTCAGTTAAACTAAAAAGAGCATACAGACCAAATTTGAAACACATAGTTAAATTGGAAAATCTGATTTACAAAGCATGGAAATAATTTGCTTCTGCCTAAGATTTGTGTTTGTTTTAAAGAGACAGCTAGACTGCTAATAGATAATAGATACCAAGGGATAACATTAAATTAGTAGAGGTAGAGTTGCTCATAATGAAAAATGAACCTTTTCAGACAAGAGTCCTTACTTTTTCCTATTTGGCAATTTGGATGACAACACTAAAAGCAGAACATAATTCACTCTGCTTGATGTCCATTTTTAAATCTCTTTAAAGAAAAGAAATCAGACATAGCTAACATTTAACATAGAACAGACTGTCTTGACATTGCAATACCATTTCTAAGGTAGGTTATCAAGGTTTAAGAAAACAGTAAATGGAATTAAAAACAGTAGATAATGATTTCCTCCTTTTAAAAAAACCTCAAATAGCAATAAAATAGAGAAAGGGGGAGAAAAGAGTTTGGCAGCTGAAAGAGAATTTTATCTTAATGGGGAGAACAGAAAGAAACCAAACAAAGAAACCAGAGAAAGAAACCAAACAAAGAATGGCTAAAAAGGAAAAAAAGAAGTTATGAATTTATACATATAGATTCCAGGAAAATGAGAAGGAGAGACTGACTGCTGCTTTCCCTCATTAAAGCAATTAGAAGAATTGTAAAAGAAATTATAAAATATGTCACTCAATGTTCCAAAGGTGTTTTTTTCAAGAGGCAACTGGACTTTCTGCTTTAAAAAAAAAAGATGTTTTGCTTCTCATCCAAGAAGCTTCTTCAGCTCTGACTGGATGGTGGGAAATGGAAGGATTTATACTCCTTGCAGACAGCTGATCATTTGCATTCTTTTAGCAAGTTGTTAAAGCCACCTGAAGATTTATCCTGAGGGTCAACTGAGTGGTGGAAATGAGTGTGGAGCATTTTTGGAACTGTTGCAAGGACTGTGTTGTAGACTGGATATAGATGATGTTGCATGCCTCGTCCTCTGTTGAGAGAGGGCTGTTCAATTTTGACATAGATGGCCTCTTTGACTGTCTTCAAAAGAATGGCCTTTGTAACTTTTAAATGCAGGCAGACTGCTAAATCTAGTTCTGATGGGTTTGTTCTCCTACGTTGAGCCATGTGGTTGTTTTGTTTCCTCAATGTACAGATATGCTTTGTACTACATATACCATGCTGCTCAGTTTGTGTCTGGGTGTTTTATCCTTGGGGTGAACAAGCTTCTGCCTTAGTGTATTCTTGGGTTTGAAGTTTGCATGTATGTTGTATTGGCTGAAGATCCTCCAGAGCTTTCCCAATATTCCTGCAATGTATGGAATGCCACACTATTTCATTTATTGTTCACTTCGTTGTCTGTTATGGAGGAGCTCCTGTAGGGTCTTTTTTGAAATTTGATGAAGCCCCACTTGGAATAGCCACACGTTTTGTGTGCTTCCTTGATGTGTTTTAGTTCTTTTTCTTTCTCATCTTTGCTGGTAGGCAGGTCTTCAGCTTAGTGGTGTAGGGTTCTGATGATTCCCATTTTGTGCTCCAGTGGGTGGTGGGAATCAAAATGTGAATATTGATCTCTCTGTGTGTGTTTCTTGTAAACTTCAATGCTAAGGCTTCTGTCTTCTTTAATGTGTACTGCACAGTCCATGAAGGCTAAATTATTTTCCTTAACATTTTCCCATGTGAATTTGATGTATCTGTCCACAGACTTGATACGTTTGGTGAACGCTTCCAATTCCTGTGTTTTGATCTTAACCCAAGTATTGTTCACATACCTATACCAATGACAGAGATAATCCTCCAGGTGGCCTTAATGACTGGCTAAAATAATGCAAATGACCAGCTGTCTGCAAGGAGTATAAATCCTTTCATCCCCCACCATCCAGTCAGAGCTGAAGAAGCTTCTTGGATGAGAAGTGAAATGTTTTCAAAGAAAAACCAGAAAGTCCAGTTACCTCTTGAAAAAGTACCTTTGGGACAACCATGACCTGGATGACTAAGAATCTCCTTAGACAGATATTAATGAATGTACAAGGGTCAGAAGATCCAAGGTCCCATCACACAAGGCTGAATCATTTGCTCTGAAGCTGAGTCAAGTAGCTACTATATGTCAGTTGGACTCCACTTTCAGGGCAATACTGCAGACACTGTGCAGTTTTTCAACATTGGCTCTGGAGTTTCCCACTGCTGCCTCCTTCTTCCTCCTGAGATTTTCTCCTTCCTTTCAAATAAGGCATCATCCACCCCAGTTTTTTTGAGGATCCAGCTTTGCTGCTTCCCAATTAATTTTTTAAAAAACGGTTTCCTTTTCACTCTGAAGAGAAAACATGGTAAGAGAAAAAAAGAATGGGATGGAGATGTCTGTTTTATCTTTTTCTTCTTTGCATTATTTCATTGCCTAGCTGGATAGAATATTAGCTATTATGGGTGTCAGATCCCTAAAAGTGATACTGCCATTCAAGTCCAGGACTTGGATTCGATTTACTAGCATGGCCTGTGTCATCAGATATTTTACAACCTATATCCTGGTGCCAAGGAGGCCTGAGATTCCCTTTACCTGCAGGAAATTATATAATAGCCATGTGGGTTGTCTCACTTTAAAGGGTAGTGGTGGGAATGCATGTTTTTTTTTTTTTTTTTAATTTGATTTATATGCCGCCCTTCTCCGGAGACTCAGGGCGGCTTACAGTGTGTTAAGCAATAGCCTTCATACTTTTGTATATTTATACAAAGTCAGCTTATTGCCCCCACAAACTGGGTCCTCATTTAACCTACCTTAGAAAGGATGGAAGGCTGAGTCAACCTTGAGCCTTGGAGAGATTCGAACCAGCAGTAAATTGCAGGCAGCTGTGTTAATAACAGGGTGCTTTAAACCACTGTAGTACCAAGGCTCTTGTTTGTTTGGGTTCTCAAAGGAAATAGTAAAGAAAACATCTTTACACTTGTTTATTGGCTAAAATCTGCATTCTGACTTAAAGGGAGGGGTCTCTACCACTTTAATCCTACTGCTTTGCCTAAGAGCATTCAGATTGTGCTTTAGCTGGATGGCTGTCACTTCTGCTTAATAAAATAATCCTTTTGAACAACCACATTTCAAGAGTTCGTACTTTCTTAAGTTGGAAGGAGAGGCGATCCTTACAGAAAGCACAATCTGCAAAATGGTCAACCCAGAGAAGCAATCTTCACTCTACTGAGGGGACCCTGCAAACCATGTCTGAACGAAGCAGAGAGCTGGGAGAAACCGATTGCTGGGGAGAGACAGCAACCACCACCCAGTTGGATGCCAGTTTCATGCACCTCATCGGAGAGGATGAGGTAACCCTGGAGAATCCTGAAAAGCCCCGCTGGTCAATGGGCATCGGGAAGAAAGACAGCTGGGATGAGAGAACCAGGGGAGTCACCCTCAACTGTGGCAACCGAAAACCGGGGTGGAAACTGGAACTAGAAGCCCTTGCTGACCAAGGGCGACTGACCGAAGCACCACTGAGGGAGGATTATCCGAAGAGGCATATAACCCAATTGGTGATGGAGACTTTGGAAAATCTCAACATCCGAAGGGAGCCAGGACAACAATCAAAGGGCATGGAAGGGGCAGCCATTGCAGAGGATGCCACAGGAGGCACCCGCCTTCTGGAGCCCGCCTATTGAGCAGAGGGTGCAGCAGAAGTGGGAGAAGACCTAGCAAACCCTCCCCCCCAGGCAGCACACACACCGGCACCCATTCTCAACCAGCCCCGGGTCCCGCAATTGGAAAGAGAAACTCCCCCCCCCTTGGGGAGAAGTTTGATGGGAATCTGCAACAATTAGGATTCTTTGTGGCACATGTGCAAGAGTATGGGTGGGATTTCCAAACCCAAGGATCCCGAGTGCGAGTTGTGACCCTAGTCCTCGAGGGTGCTGCAGCCAGATGGATGGTGACCCTACATAACGCCAACACACCAAAACTGCAGAATTTCAACCGTTTCATGATGGCCCTGCGACGTCGGTTCAAGGACCCACTGGCAGATCGTGTGACGTAATGGGGTTGAGGGGTACCCCGGACCGTGAACCAGCTCATGAGTAAACACACTAAGACTGAAATAATTCTGACAGAGGCGTCTTGTGTAAAAATATAATTTACTTTAAAACATTTAAAAGGCACTATGTCTTTAAGAAAACACATTAAAAACAAAGTCTTATCTGGGTATGTGAAGCAAGGCTATCTCCCTAGATCCCTCTCCACAATACTGAAACAGTTCACAAAAGAATAAAGCTAGCATGAAGGTAAGCAGCTTCGGCGTCGATACATCATCAAGGCCATCATAATGGGAGCAGCACGAGCTTCACAGCTGAAAGTCACCTGAAGTAAAAACAGTTCAAACAGCAAACATTTCTTGAAGCTTGTGGGAGGAAGAAGGTCCAGCAACAGCAGTCCCAATGATAGCTTGCATGCTACAAAACAGCAAAAGGCAAGCATCCGTGGGAGTCTCTCTGTAACGACGTCTGGAGTCCTTATCTGCATTCTTCTCCCATCTGCGGCGTTGCACCAAGCTTCCTGCAGGAGCTGTGCATTTAGGCCTAGAAGACTAGGCCCAAGTAGCAAGCAAAAGGTCCTTGCTTATATAGGGAGTTAACCTGCAATTAACTAGGGCGGGGAAGGCTTGCAGGTAATTGGCAACAGTAGATGGCTTGATTGAAACTATACTGTTTGTGAGTAGGCAGATAGCCACAGCAATCCTGGAAACACTCGTGACAATCCCCTTCTCTGCGGCTATTTGACTGGTTAACAAACATACATTCTACATTGGGTACATATATACATCAATGGTAAGTACGTTCACATAGCCATCGACATCTTACCCAGAAGATAGAGGTGTTGGTCACGGGGCAGCGGTTTGGTAAACACGTCCGCTACCTGTTCCTTGGTTTCACAATACACAGTCTTAATGAAACCTGTTTTCACCAATTGCCTCACATGTTTGTTTTGTATATCAATATGGCGTGATCTCTGGCCTACAGCATCAGCTTCCGATATGTTAATGATAGCCATGTTATCCTCATAAACTTTTATAGGTTGCATGGGCTGCCTCCATAAGCTTACCAGAAGATTGTCAAACCAAACTAGGTTATTGGAAGCTTTGGACAAACTCACATACTCAGCTTCCGCTGTGGAGGTTGCAATTAACTTCTGCTTCCCAGAGTACCAATACACGGGGCTACTATTTAGGTATACAATGTACCCCGAGGTACTTTTTCTAGATCTAACATCCCCTGCCCAATCGGCATCCGAAAAACAACTCAATCTCAATTCTCTAGTTGCTTCTGGTTCCAATAACAATGAATAGTTCACAGTACCCTTTAAGTATCTCAGGAGTCGTTTAATTCCACTCCAATGGTACTGTGTGGGATGTTCAGAATGTCTAGATAACACATTTACACTTAGACTGATGTCCGGTCTAGTCCAATTTGCAATGTACAACAATGACCCAATCACGGACTTGTAAAGGGTCTTATCTTCAAACTCCGTGCTCTCATTGTACATATTCTTAAGGAAGTCTGTTGCCATAGGGGTATCGCATGGCTTCGCCTCTACCATGCTACACTTTTTAAGCAATTCCTGAATCTTATCTTCCTGAGAGAGCCGAAACCCCTTCTCGGTTTTTACGAATTACACCCCTAAAAATTTGCTAATGTGACCTAATGGTTTTAAGGCGAAACTCTTACTTAGGTCCTCAGAGAACTTCTTATGCCTGTTCTCTGATCTGCAAATATATAGTATGTCATCGACGTACAACAGTACTGTTTCCCTAATGCCCTGATCTTCCTTGACAAAAACACACTCGTCAGCCGACGATGGTAAAAAGCCCATCTCAATCAGGCCTTTTGTGAGACACTCATACCATCGTTTACCAGATTGTTTTAAGCCGTAGAGGCTCTTATTCAACAACCACACATCATCTTCCCGATGGCTTACTCCCTGAGGAATCCTCACGTACAGCTCTTTGTCTAACTGGGCGTGCAGGTACGCGGTCTGAATATCGAACTGATATACATGTTCGCCTCGCATGGTAGCGATGGTGAGAGCTGTTCTCACGCTCTCAGGGTGCACCGTGGGCGAGAAGGTGTCCTCATAATCGTCAGGGAATCTCTGCGAAAATCCCTGCGCCACTAGTCTCACCTTATAGATAAAGCCCCCACCTTCAATGGGCTTTTGCTTGAAAAGCCACCTGGTGGTGATCACCCTCTTGTCCTTGGGCAATCTTGTTGGCATGAATACATCGAGCCTTCTCAGGCTATCTAATTCTGTATCCATAGCGGCCAGCCACTTCTGTCGTTCATGGTCAGGTAAGGCCAACACATCCTCATATCTCTGAGGGGTGGCCAAAACCTGGTCGACTAAGGTAACAAAGTCATTGTACCTCTTAGGCTTATTGCCCCTGGTAACCCTAACTGGTCTGCCTTTAGGAGAGTCACTCATATCAGAGTCGTCCGATGAGTCATCTACCTTGTGACTATCACTATGCGTCTCAGAAGCTGGGTGCCTATCCTTCCTGGCTACCCCCATCTTACGCTTCAATACCCCTTTCAAGGGTGCCTGGGATGCACGCTTCCCAGAACCAGATGTATCCCTATCCTCAGATAGGTTTTCCCATACATCCTCTGATTGCCTATGACAACTACGGGAAGGGTTCCGAGTAAGAATCTCATTGGCATGGATCTTACTCCAATTGGCCCCTTCATGAAAGGTGGCAGACCTTGATATCATTAGTTTCCTGTTAGGGTAGGCAAACCTAAATGCCTTGGAGCCCTGCTCATAACCAACGAATCTCAGTTTAACAGAGATTGGGTCTCCCTTTCTCCTGAGCTCCTTCGGGACATGAACATTGGCCATTGCTCCAAAAACGTGGAGGTGTGCCAAGCTAGGCTTATGGCCATATAGCACCTCGTATGGGGTCTTCTGCACCACGCTAGACCACACTCGGTTCAAGGTGTAGTTCGCGTATCTAATTGCTTCTACCCAATATGCGAAGTTTAATCCGGAATCTTCTAGGGCGCACCGCATCATTATTTGTAATACGTCGCTGTGCTGTTCTGCAACGCCATTTCGAAACTTACAGTAAGGCGCGGTGCATAAGTGGACTATGCCCTTACTCCTTGACCAGCTGGAGAACTGCCTGGAATTAAATTCAGTCCCCCTGTCCGTTAAGATCTTCTTAACTCTGACCTGGTGCTGGTTCTGGACTAAGTTACAAAATTCCTTAAACTTAGTCAACGTTTCACTCTTAGACATTAGGGGAAAAACGAATCCAAATCTGCTATGGTCGTCTACTATGGTAAGAAAGTACCGTCTCTTACCCACGGAAGGTGCGAATGGACCCACCAAATCCATGTGGATGAGCTGAAACGGGTGTTCAGAGTACCTCTGAGACCTCTTGGGCGCAGATTTCACCTTCAATTTTGCGCTCCTACAAATTGAACAGTCTAGAAATGTGTTACAATCATTGATCTTGGTTCCCCTTGAGTGTTCGGTTACCTTTTTCACTATAGGAAAACTCACATGACCTAATCTACGATGCATCAAGTGAGCACATTCATTATGCAGCGGCTCACCTGTAGCAATTGCATTAGCATTTTCAGGTTCCCTATTATCTGACTCTAAGTTAAAATTTAAAAACTTTTTATTAACTTTACATTTGTCTTTACAAGGCTTCCTCTGGTGAAAGTCTTGATCCTCATCACCTAGTTCTAACTGTGATTCATTGTTACTACCAAATGAGATAGCATAATTGCTATCACTGCAGGACTCAGCATTCGTATTGGGGGAATAATAAGGCAAGTCACCTATCTTCAAAACCTCCCCAATCACACATTTGTTGTTTTTGATCACAGCTGTTCCTCCTGAGAACAGAATCTCCATTCTAGGGTTCTCACATATCCTCATTAGGCTTAGCAAATTGTGATCTATCTCTGGTACGTACAATGCTCCATGAATCTTTCCTATCCCAGGAATATAAACATCTCCAATGCCAACAACATTCACCTTTTTACCGTTTACAACTTTGACCATGGATTGATGCCTTCTCATATTAACAAACAACCTTCGGTCACTGACAACATGGTTACTGGCTCCACTGTCCATTAACCATAGTTGTTCTCGCTGTTCCCTTGTAAGCTCTGACTCAGTAGTTTCCACTATACCTACAGAGCTATCATTAAACCTGGGATTGTTCCCTTTGTTGCCTCCATTTGGCTTTTTACCCCTTCTGTGGTTAGGAACGTCTCCACTTGGCTTTCTGCCTGGAGGAAGTGATCTCCTTTTACATTTATTATCAGAAAGTGTCTTTACACTTGCCCTAGCATTTACATTTTGTGGGCAATCCCTTCTATAATGTTCTTTTGAACCACAATTGAAGCATTCTCCGATAGCATATGATCTATCTGAACTATCGGGCCTTCTTAAAGGTTTTTCCTTTTTATGAAAAGCCGCCCTGAATTTTCGCAGGTTATCTTCTGCAATCAATCTGCCAGATAACACTTCTAAGGATAAGTTATTACAACTAACATTATCCAATTGCGATATAAAATTATCCCAGCTAGGATCAAGGGAATTGAGTATAACAGTAATGAGGGTTTGTTCAGACACTGTTTCCCCCCTCAACATCAATTCCTGCTTTAACCTGTTTAACTCACATAAGTGTTCATTAATATCTACTCCCGCCTTCAGCCTTGCGGAATAGAACTCCCTATAAACTCTGTTTGTAACATGGGAGCTTTTTGAACAAAATAGCTTATGCAGTTTCACCCAAACTTCTGTTATGGTCAGGTTACAAGGTATACTGGGATATAATGCAGGGTCAATAGACATCAATAAAATACAAAAGGCCTTATGATGTAAAAAATCAACTTCTAAGGACCATGGTCTAGGTGGGGGTTCTAAAAACCACGATAAAACATTTTCTTTCATTAAAATTACTTGAATACTTTTAACCCATTCCTTGAAATTTCCTCCACCCACACTTAAACTTTTAAAATTAGGAGGAAGGACCTGTACATTATTAAACATGGAAACAGACATTAATTGATGTTCAAAATGTGGCCCATCCTGGAACGGGCAATAAGGCATTGGAATGGAAGCACACAGCACAGTGTCTTCCATCAGGCATTCTGGCAATCGTTCCTCCCCAATGGGAGGGATTAAAACTTCAGGTTGTGCGGATGCAAAGCTCATCCTGGCTTGATCACAAAAGCTCGAGGGTCCTCTCTGGTGCACATCTCTAGGAATTTTTGGACGCGCTCCCAAATTCCTATCTTCAGTTGAGGCAGCCTCCGGAACCGTCCTGGATGCCGATGTCATCACGGATGGATATATCCCACTCGTGGCGTGCGCTGAATTAGTCGCAGACATCAGGGGTACTTTGGTATGTGCAGCTACTACTTGTTGAGCCAATGGTGCCTGCAAACCATCACCTAAAATGGTTGCCAAAGTTTCTATCACACTTGCAACCTTACACTCAACATGAGAGTCTCTTAAATTTTTAGCAGAAGTCATTGATGTCATCAAGGGAGCTAAAGTCTTTATGGCCTGATCTATGATGGCTTCAACAGCAGGTGGCGCAACATCAACTTGGCCATGCTGGTTTAACAAAGAAGCAGGAACATTCGAATCAGGCAGTCTGTTATCCCCATTCTCCACTTATGGTCTGAGGTGGGGGTTTTAGGAAAAGATTGAAAGTCTCTTACCAATCCGGTGTTTTCTAGGACTTCGATCTTCTTTCCTTTCACGGCTGGATTCTTTAATAATCCGCTAGAATCAGCAGTCGGGTTCTGACTTACTGTGGGCAAACCTAAAAACTGAAGGATTGCCTTCCTAAACTCATCATCCACCTCTGTATTTGTTTTCAAGACCTGAACTGGTGTTCTTCCAATCTCTACTTCTTTAGGTGATGATGGTTTATTCACTATCGTAGGTCCTTCAGCAGTTGAGGCCTCTGCTCCAAAACTTACAGCTCCACTATTCTCTAAATCAATTAGAGTTTGGGGTTTTTCAGCCAAAACATTTTTGGCCTGAGCCCCAGACAGTCCAGTTTGTGACTTCATACTTTGTGCTGCTGCTGCTGCCCTAGTCAACATCTATTCAACTGCAGACATTCCAGTCTAGCGTGCTACCACATGAGCGTAAGTTCGTTAAACCATCCTCTGCTACCAACTGTGACGAAATGGGGTTGAGGGGTACCCCGGACCGTGAACCAGCTCATGAGTAAACACACTAAGACTGAAATAATTCTGACAGAGGCGTCTTGTGTAAAAATATAATTTACTTTAAAACATTTAAAAGGCACTATGTCTTTAAGAAAACACATTAAAAACAAAGTCTTATCTGGGTATGTGAAGCAAGGCTATCTCCCTAGATCCCTCTCCACAATACTGAAACAGTTCACAAAAGAATAAAGCTAGCATGAAGGTAAGCAGCTTCGGCGTCGATACATCATCAAGGCCATCATAATGGGAGCAGCACGAGCTTCACAGCTGAAAGTCACCTGAAGTAAAAACAGTTCAAACAGCAAACATTTCTTGAAGCTTGTGGGAGGAAGAAGGTCCAGCAACAGCAGTCCCGATGATAGCTTGCGTGCTACAAAACAGCAAAAGGCAAGCATCCATGGGAGTCTCTCTGTAACGACGTCTGGAGTCCTTATCTGCATTCTTCTCCCATCTGCGGCATTGCACCAAGCTTCCTGCAGGAGCTGTGCATTTAGGCCTAGAAGACTAGGCCCAAGTAGCAAGCAAAAGGTCCTTGCTTATATAGGGAGTTAACCTGCAATTAACTAGGGCGGGGAAGGCTTGCAGGTAATTGGCAACAGTAGATGGCTTGATTGAAACCATACTGTTTGTGAGTAGGCAGATAGCCACAGCAATCCTGGAAACACTCGTGACAGATCGCAAAGCACGCGACCGCATTAAGGTGGTGAAGCAGGGGCGACGGCCAGTACCAGAGTATACTGAAGAATTCTGGGACCTCGCATGTCGTGTGCACTGGCTGGAAGATATTTTGGTGAGCTGTTTCAAGGACGGGCTGAGTGATGATCTATACAATGCCTGCGTAGCCCGAGCGGCACTGAATGACCTACATGAATGGTATGTCACTACCGAAGAAGCTGAGATTGATATGGCCAGAAACCAGTATTGAGCGGGGCGAGCAAGGAAGAAATCCCCCCCCAATGGAAGCAAGAGCCCATCAAATCACAAACTTCATTCTCCCCGAGATCTTCGACCTGTTTCAAGTGTGGAAAAGAAGGGCACCAAGCTGCAGGGTGTCACTCGCAAACACCTGGCTGGAACCACCTACCAGGGGAGAACCCGGCAAAACCGGATCGGCATGGGAAGGAGATTGCCATGAGGAGCAGGCAGACCACAGAGATTCCATCCCCTCCTCCCTTTGGGGAGGAAACCCTGGCATCTGAACAGGAGGAATCACACTCTTTTGGAAGCGATCCAGATGATGAGCCACTGGTAAGCAAACCAATTAAACCGCTTACCCTCCCCTTAAGACTATTTATCCCAAACCAGGACAGGGAGATAAGTATCTCCACTCTAGTAGATTCAGGGTACACTCGTTGTTTGATCAGCCCAACCCTAGTAGCGAAGTTAGGGATTAATGTAAGAAAGCTGAAAACCCCCATTGCTTTCTGCCAACTAGATGGGTCAATAGCAGGAGGGGAGCCAGCTTCTTTTGCCACTGAGCCTCTACATATAGGCATCGGAAGCCACGAGGAAAGGCTTACATTTATAGTGGCACCTGGCATGGAATGGCCGTTAGTTCTGGGACTTGCATGGCTGAAAAAATGGAACCCAAAAATCAATTGGAAACAAGGCATCATAAATTTCCAGAGGAATGTGACTTTTGCTGAGAATCCACATAAAGGAACTGAGGGGGCAGAGAATCGAGAAACAGCCATGCCTGGCCACGCCACACCAACTGAGGGCATACCCATAGAATACAAGAATTTAGCTGAGGTTTTTAGCGAAAAAACCTCAGATGAGCTCCCCCCTCACCGCGCCACGGACTGTGCAATAGAAATCTTACCCGGTGCGAAACTCCCTAAACCCAAGATGTACAGCATGTCACCAAGGGAGTTGGAAGAGCTGAGAACATTTATTGAGAAAAACCTAGCAAGGGGTTTCATCGAGCCAGCCCGACCAAAAATCGCAGCGCCAGTGCTATTTAGAGAGAAAAAAGATGGCTCAAAACGTCTCTGTGTTGATTTTCATAATTTGAATACTATCAGTGTGGAGAACATGTATCCCCTCCCCCTTACGAAAGATATGTTAGCACACCTCACTAAAGGGAAAATTTTTTCAAAGCTGGACTTAAGGGAGGCTTACTACGGTGTCAGAATTAAGGAAGGGGATGAGTGGAAAATGGCATTTAACACCCCCCTCGGCTGCTACCAATTCAAGGTGCTCCCCTTTGGGTTGCAAGGAGCTCCTGCAGTGTTTATGCAGTTAATAAATGAAGTGCTGCATCAGCATTTATATAAGGGGGTCCTGGTCTTCTTGGATGACATTTTAATCTATACTGAGACCAAAGCAGAACATATAAATCTAGTCAGGGCAGTTTTAAACAAACTCTGTGCTGCCAAACTTTACACCAAACTTTCCAAATGTGAATTCCACCAGGAGAAGATTGACTATTTGGGATACCGCATTTCACACCAGGGAGTTGAGATGGATCCTCTAAAAGTGCAGGCTGTACTTGATTGGGACCCTCCACACACACGTAAACAGTTACAGAGCTTCCTGGGGTTTGCCAACTTTTACCGCCAGTTTATCCCTGCTTTTGCTCAGATTGCCCTCCCCATCACCAAGCTCTTAAAAATGAAGGGGGAGGACAATCCTAAACCAAAGCAGCCATTAAACTGGAATGCCAGGCGGCATTTGAAAAACTTAAACGACTGTTCTCAGCAGAACCAATTCTAAAACACCCAGACATGGAGAAACCATTTGTCATACAAGCAGATGCCAGCGATGTGGCAATAGGAGTGGTCCTGCTTCAGAAGAATGAGCAAGACCAACTACAACCCTGCGCTTACACATCCAAAAAGTTGAATGAGACTGAGCAAAGGTGGGCCATTTGGGAGAAAGAGACTTATGCAGTTGGGCATTGTTGGGCATTGTTAACCTAGCGGCACTTCCTAGAAGGTAGTAAGACTCCTTTTGAAGTCTGGACTGATCATAAAAATCTTTCTAACCGCTGCACCCCGCCGCAGGGAGGCGGAACCAACCACGTGGTTCCGCCCCAGGCGCCTGATGGACCCTGATAGGTTCCAGATGGAGCTTGGGCCATTTCCTGAGACTCTGGCTCATGACTCGGCTGAAGACCTGGTGGCCGCCTGGGATAGTGCGGCTACCGGGGCCTTGGACCGTGTCGTGCCTTTGCGGCCTCTGACCCGGCACCGAACTCACCTAGCTCCTCGGTTCTCCGAGGAGCTTAGGGAGATGAAGCGCCGGAAAAGATGCCTGGAGAGTAGTTGGAGGACCAGCCGCTCCGAATCCGACCGAACACTCGTGAGGTCTCATATTAAGACCCTACCTAGTGGCGATAAAAGCGGCGAAATCTAGCTATTTTGCCGCTCTTATCGTGTCATCAGATAATCGCCCGGCCGCCCTGTTTAGGGTGACCCGCTCCCTCCTCCATCTGGAAGTGCGGGATGACCCCTTGCAGGGCCGAGCTGAGGACTTTGTGCAGTATCTGTATGACAAAATCGCTCAGATTCGGGAAGGGCTGGCCTCTGACTGGGTATGTCCGGACGGGATGACTGAGACAGGTCTTGAGAGTGTTATCTGGGGGGAGTTCGATCCTGTGGCTCCCGAGGACATGGACAGGGTCCTGGGACGGCTGAACGCAACCACATGTTTATTGGACCCGTGCCCCTCCTGGTTGGTACTGGCTTCCCGGGAGGTGACACGAGGCTGGCTCCAGAAGATTGTTAACGCTTCTTTGAGTGAGGGGGTCCTGCCGGCCGCTTTGAAAGAAGCGGTTGTGAGGCCCCTCCTCAAGAAGCCCTCTCTGGATCCGGCTGTTTTGGCTAACTATCGTCCAGTCTCCAACCTTCGCTTTGTTGCGAAGGTTGTTGAGAGTGTGGTGGCGCAACAGCTTCCCCGGTACCTGGATGAAGCTGTCTATCTAGACCCGCTCCAGTCCGGCTTCCGGCCTGGGCACAGCACGGAAACGGCATTGTTCGCGTTGGTGGATGATCTCTGGAGGGCTCGGGATAGGGGTTGCTCCTCTATCCTGGTCCTGTTAGACCTCTCAGCGGCTTTTGATACCATCGACCATGGTATCATGTTGCACCGGTTGGCGGGGTTGGGGGTGGGGGGCACCGTTCTGCGGTGGTTCTCCTCCTACCTCTCTGACCGGTCGCAATCTGTGTTGACAGGGGGGCAGCGGTCGACCCCGAGGCACCTTGTTTGTGGGGTGCCACAAGGGTCGGTCCTCTCGCCCCTTCTGTTCAACATTTATGTAAAGCCGCTGGGTGAGATCATCCGTGGCTTCGGGGTGGAGTTCCATCAGTACGCTGATGACACCCAGCTGTACATCTCCACCCCAGGCCACCCCAACGATGCCCTTGAAGTGATGTCCCAGTGCCTGGAGGTCGTGCGGGCCTGGATGGGGAGAAACAGGCTCCGACTCAACCCCTCCAAGACCGAGTGGCTGTGGCTTCCGGCGTCCCGATATAGCCAGCTGACGCCATCGCTGGCTATTGGGGGGGAAACACTCGCCCCCACGGAGAGGGCTCGTAACTTGGGCATCCTCCTGGATGCACGGCTGTCGTTAGAAGATCATTTGACGGCCGTGGCCAGGGGAGCTTTTTATCAGGTCCGCCTGATACGCCAGTTGCGCCCCTTTCTAGATCGGGACTCCCTACGCACAGTCACTCAGGCACTCGTCACTTCCCGCCTGGACTACTGCAACGCTCTCTACATGGGGCTCCCCCTGGGGTGCACCCGGAGGCTCCAGCTGGTCCAGAACGCGGCCGCGCGGGGGATTATGGGGGCGACGAGGCGCTCCCACGTAACACCTCTCCTGCGCGAGCTGCACTGGCTCCCGGTGGTCTTCCGGGTGCGCTTCAAGGTGTTGGTGACCACCTTTAAAGCGCTCCATGGCTTAGGGCCGGGGTACTTACGAGACCGCCTTCTGCCACCAATAGCCTCCCACCGGCCAGTACGCTCGCACAGAGTGGGCCTCCTCAGGGTGCCGTCCGCCAGACAATGTCGGCTGACGACCCCCAGGGGGAGAGCCTTCTCTGTGGCGGCGCCCACCCTCTGGAACAACCTCCCCCCAGAGATACGTACAATAACAGACCTCCGGATTTTTCGTCGGGCCCTGAAAACCCATTTATTTCAACTAGCGGGGCTGGCCTGAGTTAATTTTAAATTGATTTTAAATTGGGTTATTTTAATTTACGGCCAATAATATTTAATTATTTTAAATTGTTTTTAAATTTTGTATGTATTGTTTTTTACTCTGGCTGTTCACCACCCTGAGTCCTATTCTGGAGAAGGGCGGTATAGAAATTTAAATAAATAAATAAATAAATAAATAAATAGAAGCCCTAAAGACCCCAAGGAAACTCTCCCCAAAACAAGTACGATGGGCTCAGTACTTTAAACAGTTTGATTTTACTCTGAAATATCTCCCAAGGGGAAAAAACTTTCTGGCAGATGCACTATCCAGAAAATTGCAATACCATAGTGCAAAGTCAGATGTAATCAAACCCATAGTACAAAACAATCAACTAGCTGCTAAAGTAGTCACCAGATCCCAGACAATACAAGAGACATTGATGGGCAATGACACCACCCAAAATTTTAAACAAGCATTGGCCACTGATGAATGGTTTTTGAACAACAAATCCAGCTATTTGATGAAAGAAGACTTGGCTTGGGTGGGTGGGTGGGAAGTTGTATGTCCTGCAAGCCAAAGACTATGCTTAATGGTAAGGTGCCATGACTCCAAATTAGCTGGACATTTTGGGTTTGTGAAAACTTTACACTTGATTAAAAGACAAT
This sequence comes from Pituophis catenifer annectens, assembly GCF_029215685.1. NCBI lineage: Eukaryota > Metazoa > Chordata > Lepidosauria > Squamata > Colubridae > Pituophis > Pituophis catenifer. The sequence continues at coordinate 27,476,426 of NW_027256887.1, forward strand.
TTTGATGGCCATCACTAAAAAAGGACATAGAAAGCTATGTAGCTAGCTGCCCCATTTGTGCAGCAGCAAAAAGACGCCAGGGGAAATCCCCAGGTCTATTGCATAAAGTAGCTGAACCTTCAGTGCCTTGGAGAGAGATTGCTATGGATTTCATCATGGAATTGCCAAACAGTGAGGGAAATACTGTTATTTGGGTCATGACAGACCTATTTTCAAAACAGGCACATTTTATACCCTGCCAAAAGATCCCAACTGCTAGAAGTTTAGCCAAATTATTCCTAATACACATTTATCGACTTCATGGTGCTCCACAAAGGATCATCTCCAACAGAGGGGCTCAATTCACCTCCAACTTTTGGAAGGCATTTTTGGGCTTACTTGGTACTGGCCAGGGGTTGAGCACATCTTTTCATCCTTGTCCTAATGGTAATTCTGAAATTTTAAACTCAGTGTTAGAACAATATTTAAGATGTTTCATTAATTTTCAACAGGATAACTGGACTGAACTTTTGCCTTTTGCTGAAGTTGCGTTTAATAATGCTGTACATGCAAGCACTGGTTTTACCCCTTTTAGAGTAGCAACAGGCCAGGATTTCAGTCCCATGCCTGAACTACCCACGGAAGAACCCACCATCCCCTCACTTAAGGAGTGGATGGATAATTTGCAAAACACGTGGCCAGTGGTTAGATTAGCCTTACAGGAAGCTAGAGAAGCTTTTAAGATTCAAGCTGACAAGAAAAGGATGGAACCCAAACCTTTTCATGTTGGAGACAGAGTATACTTATCTCCAAAATTCCTGAAATCATTACAACCATTGAAAAAACTAGGGCCAAAGTTCATTGGACCTTTCCCCATCACTAGAATCATCAATCCAGTAGCAGTTGAACTACTTCTTCCAAAGACACTCAGGCAAGTCCACCCAGTATTCCGTATCAGTTTACTCAAACGAGAAATAATCTCATCCCTCAGACCACCTGCATCTACACCACCTGTTCCCATCATGATTGAAGGCGAACAACACTTTGAAATCAAGGAAATCATTGACTCTAGGATCCACAGAGGGAAAGTCCAATACTTAGTTGCTTGGAAACATTTACCATCAGCACACAATGAATGGGTCGCTAAACACCATGTTAGGGCTCCAATCTTACTGAAAAAATTTCACTCCCAACACCCTAACAAACCTTGTTGATATACTATCAGAAAATCTTGAAATCTTGTGTATATTTGTTTTTTTTACAGGTGGACCCTTTTGTTTTCTAAGGAGGGTAGCATGTCAGATCCCTAAAAGTGATACTGCCATTCAAGTGGAGGAAGGCGGGACTTGGATTCAATTTATTAGCATGGCCTGTGTCATCAGATATTTTACAACCTATATCTGGTGCCAAGGAGGCCTGAGATTCCCTTTACCTGCAGGAATTTATATGATAGCCATGTGGGTTGTCTCACTTTAAAGGGAAGTGGTGGGAATGCATGTTTGTTCGGGTTCTCAAAGGAAATAGTAAAGAAAACATCTTCACACTTGTGTATTGGCTAAAATCTGCATTCTGACTTAAAGGGAGGGGTCTCTACCACTTTAATCCTACTGCTTTGCCTAAGGGCATTCAGATTGTGCTTTAGCTGGATGGCTGTTACTTCTGCTTAATAAAAGAATCCTTTTGAACAACCACGTTTCAAGAGTTCGTACTTTCTTAAGTTGGAAGGAGAGGTGATCCTTACAATGGGCAAGCAAAGGGAAGAATAATATGGCTTCAAATGTAGAGTCCTCTGTTTCATTTTGGAACAGGATTTGGTCCCATCATTTTAGTATTATTCCATTTCAGTTTATCATACTATTACTGTAATAGGATGTCATTGTAATCCTAATTCATTATATCATTTCAGCCATGCTCTGAATCAGTCAGGACCATAGAACTAAAGCACTTATATTACTGCCAGCTGAGCTGTCTAGAACTATTACATACTCTAGCACAGCACTGGCACAACACTGTTAGAGCCAAGGTGGCATAGTGCAGCACTGCAGGCTACTTCAGCTGACTGCTAGCTGCAGTTCGGCAATTCAAATCTCACTGGCTCAAGGTTGACTCAGCCTTCCATCCTTCCGAGATCAGTAAAATGAGGACCCGCATTGTTGGGGGCCATATGTTGACTCTGTAAAACCACTTAGAGAGGGCTGTAAAAGCACTATGAAGCAGTATATAAGTCTAAGTGCTATTGCTATTGTAACCAGCTGTTTAGAAGGCAACAACAGAACACTAACAAATAAATTTGAAAACAGATCTGTATCAGCTTGAAATGGCCCTTAGATTCTGCTGTCATCCCACCAAAGAATAGAATAGATTTTTTTTTTTTAATTGGCCAAGAGTGATTGGACACACAAGGAATTTGTCTTGGTGCATATGCTCTCAGTGTACATAAAATAAAGGTTGAACCAAGGATGACATGAAAGGCACTTCATGACGACATGTTGGAAAAATATTTTTCCATGCCATTTGTATGCTGATTAGGGAAGTGAAATTAGAAATTTACATGCACCCTTCTCTTATATAATCTCTTTTGGGAATATCATCATCCTTCTCCTCCTCCTTATTCTTGTCAAAATTTGTAATATTTTATAAAATTTGTAAAATTTGTAAAATATTGGGCTGCTTCAGAGTGTAACCAGGCCAAGAGCCCCATGGAAGGAAATCTCCATGGATTTTATTGTTGAGTTGCCCGAAAGTGAAGGGAATACAGTCATTTGGGTGGTTACTGATTTGTTTTCTAAACAAGTACATTTTATCCCATGTCCCAAGATCCCTTCAGCTAAAACTCTGGCTAAATTGTTTCTCCAACATGTGTACAGACTACACGGGGCTCCAGAGAGAATAATCTCGGACAGAGGGGTCCAGTTCACCTCCCACTTTTGGAAGGAGTTCCTGGGGTTGTTAGGCTCCGCCCAGGGGTTAAGCTCCGCTCACCACCCTCAGATCAATGGGGCTTGAAAGAACTAACTCAGTGTTGGAACAATACCTCAGATGTTATATAAATTATCCGTTTGCAGAGGTCACCTATAGTAACTCTATACACAGCAGTACTGGGTTTACCCCCTTTAAGGTAGCCTCCGGCCAAGACTTTGTGCCCATCATGGAGTTGCCTCAGGAAAACCCACAGATACCTTTCTTGGCTGAATGGATTGAACAGCTATGTGGTACTTGGTCAGTAACATGTAAGGCCCTGGACGAGGCTCACCAAGCTCATAAAGTCCAAGCTGATAAGAAAAGATTTCAGGGTAGGGATTATAAGGTAGGAGATAAGGTTTTCCTTTCCACCAAGTACTTGCAAACTACCCAAAAGTAAAAAAAACTTGGGCCCAAATACGTGGGTCCTTTCCCTATCGTATGCATAGTTAACCCAGTTACAGTGCAATTAGAGTTGCCTAAAACCTTGCGAAGGATTCATCCGGTGTTTCATGTCAGTTTGCTGAAACCTGAGCATTTGTCCCCTTTGCGTCCAGACCAAGAATCTCCTCCTGTCCCCGTACTCATTGAAGTGGAACAGCAATTTGAAGTCAAAGAAATATTGGATTCGAGGAAACATCGCAGTAAGGTGCAGTACTTGGTGGCCTGGAAACATTTCCCGTTAGTTCAGGCTGAATAGGAAAATAAGTGAGATGTTCGGGCTCTGAAGCAGCTGCAATTATTTTATTCCAAATATCCTGATAAACCTTAATCTTGGAGCTGTAGTCATGTTCCTGGTTCTGTAATTATCTATTTTCCCTTATTCTGTTTTTCTTGTAGGAATAATGTCTCTTCTGCAGGAGGGCTGAATGTCAGCCTCCACTTTTTTATTGCTTGCTTCCTCGGCTACCATTGTAACGGGGGGAGGGGGGAGTTGTTTGAATGTCTGGGAGGGGGGAAGTGAGCTGGTGGAGAAAAGGAGAGAAAGTTTTCCTCAGCGTTTTCTCTGAAGCTGAGAAGAGCGCTGATAACCATTCAAGGTCAACTTTCGTGGCATACCAGGAGGAGGGCATCATCGAACGCTGCACCCCACATGACTCTTGGGGGGGATGTGGATTGGATAATCCTGACTGGACGATTGAGGGAAGGGTTTTAGGGATGCTTTCTATATGTGATTTTTGCGCCTATTGCCTCAGACCTTGCTTTTCTTTGGTTGCATTCAGTTCATACTCAGTAAAAGTACCTTTCTCTATGAAAATGGAGTCGGGGTTTTTCTTTCTTGAGTACTGAAAGGAGGCACACCTGACATTAATTCTATACATTTTCCATTGCGCTGCTTACTCAATTCATGTGTGGGATTTCCTCGGTTGATTGTCGGGGATTGAGCATAATATTTCTTTAAATCTGCTTAGGTCACGCCTCCTCTGCCTCAGAGACCCTCAGTTGTTTCGCTCGGTCTAATTGTAGGGACCTGTTCAGCAACGGCTCTGGCAGTTTGTGTTTGTAGTTTGTTACTTCTTAGTTTTTGTAGGCATTCATTTTCCTTATTTGGGTTTTAATTTGTAGGGGGAGCAGAAGATAATTATAGGACAGCTTGCGGCTGCAGCTGAGTCTTTGCTGCTGGTGGGGGTGAGTGATTCTGGGGCTCCAGTTCACTTTCACTTCCCAGAGACTTTCCAATGTTTGTGGATTGTCCCGGCTGAGCAATTACAAAGGCTTTATTGCCACTTATATTGCCGCCAGCGGGAGAGTTGGTTACCGGCTTGCTGGGATAACTGCCCCACCATTTTCACTCCCATTAGACTAGGACGGCTCCAGAGTCACTGCTCGGAGTTCCAAGACAAACTCTGTGGAATCGACTTGCCTCTGGGCATTGCAGGAGCGTTTAGCTCTAGTGCCTTTCACCTCGTGCTTCTGAGCTATTGCGAAGATCGCATTTCAAAGGCAAAGTCGGTGAAATTAAATTGCCTCTTAGTGCTTGAAGAGCGTTAGCTCTAGCGTTTATTGCCACTTCACGCTGGTCGGCTGAGGAGGAGATTGGAGCTCTGGACAGTGAGTGGAACTGAGAACTTGCTTTGAGAGCCTCTTGGTGGCAAGGTTTGACAGCCCAAAACGGAGTGAAGGGTTTTCATTTGTTTGAACCCATTGATTTGATGGCTAATGTGAGAGGCAGCACTAGAGGAAATCATTCCTCTCTCTTCTCAGCAAGGTCTGTCTGGGTGCTGGGAGAAGGTCGGACGGTAGGGATGGGTCTCAAATTGGAATTCAGCACCATCCCTCCTGACCGTTTCATCCAATGTCCAGTTTCCCGACAGTCAATGAAACGTCACCCTATGTCCATGGAAATACAACATTTATTAGACATAGGAGCCATAGAACAGGTTCCAACAGGGCAGGAAAAGACAGGGGTATATTCCAGACTATTTCTGGTTACAAAATCATCGGGAGGCTGGCGAGGCATTCTGAACCTAAAATTTGTCAACAAATTCATTCTATACAAGAGGTTCAAGATGCAATCCCTAAAGACTATCTTAGGCTGCATACAGGAAGGGGATGTCATGACATCCCTAGATCTGCAGGAGGTGTATCTGCATGTGCCTGTTCACCTGGAACATCGCAAATTTCTCAGGTTTGCCTATGCCAACCGGCACTTCCAATACCGGGCCATGCCTTTTGGCCTATCATCGGCCCCGAGGACATTTACCAAACTGCTGGCAGCAGTTGCTGCTTCCGTACGTCTAATCCTGGTCAGGGTTTTATGCTACCTCGATGATATACTGCTCCTGTCCCCTTCTCATCATCAGGCCAAGCTGGACCTGCAGATTGTCAGCAACATCCTCTGTCGCTATGGCTTCTCCATCAACGGGAAGAAAAGTCACTTGCAGCCCACGACTTTCATTGCTCACCTTGGAGCATTGATCGACTCTACAATGGGCCAGGTTTTTCTGTTGCCAGACAAGCAACGGGACATCAGGGCCTGTTGTACGCTTTCCCTCTAATACCCCTCCTTCCGAGGGTAATTCGGATACTGATGCTGGAGAGGGCGGAACTATTACTAATCACCCCTCATTGGCTGAGGCATCCCTGGTATGCCAACCTGGTGGGCCTGTCCATGTCATGTCCTTGGCGAATTCCTCAGGATCAGATCTCTCTCAGCCAGGGGGCCATCATACACCCAGACTCCCAGTGGCTGCAATTAACCATGTGGCATTTGAAAGGATCCTCCTGAGGAAAGACAATGTTCCAGGGAAGGTGATTGACACCATCCAGGCCGCCAGGCAGCCTTCCACCACCAGAATATATGAATATATGGAAGATTTTTTGTGTTTGGTGCTCCCACAACCATGTGGACCCTACATCGGCTTCTATTTCTGATGTTTTGACCTTTCTGCAGGATGGTCTTGACAAAGGGCTGGCACCAGCAATGCTGAGGAGGCAGGTGGTGGCCGTATTGACCGTCTTGACCCATGATGTTTCTCACTCTCTGACTCAGGATCCCAAGATTAGAGAGTTCCTGCGGGGGGCCACCAATATGAGACCTCCAGTCATCCACAGGTTTCCCACATGGGATTTAACTTTAGTCCTCCACGGATGCCCCATTCAAACCCCTGGCATCAGTTAGTCTTCGGATTCTATCCATTCAGGTGGCTTTTCTCCTGGCTGTTACATCTGCCAGGAGGGTTTCAGAACTGGCTGCCTTGTCAGTCAGGAAGGATTTGTGTATTTTTAGACCCAATATGGTAGTCCTTAGGCTAGATCCTTCATTTATTCCTAAGGTGAATTCCGCTTTCCATCGTGCCCAGGAGATAGTGCTGCCGGACTTTTGTCCTTCACCCAAACATCAGTTGGAGACCCAATGGCACACGTTAGATGTCAGAAGGGCTCTTTTGCGATATATAGCTAGAACAGCACACTTTCGTAGAACAGAGAGTCTCTTAGTCTCCTTTACCCCTGCTTCAATGGGCCAGAAGGTTTCCTCTAGGACAGTTGCCCGTTGGATTAAGACATGCATCTCCTTAGCTTATAGTTCCAGGGGTAGGTCAGTCCCAGGTAGGGTGTGGGCTCACTCTACGAGAAGTGTGGCTACCTCGGCGGCCTGGGCCATCCAGGCATCAGTCCTGGACATTTGCAAAGTGGCTACATGGACTTCATTGACTCCATTTGTAAGACATTATAAACTAGACATCAGCTGACGCGTCCTTTGGGCGTAGAGTTTTACAGTGAGTACATTCTGATTGTGCCATGGGTCCCAGTCAGCCACCCTCCCAATAGGGTGTGTTGCTTGGGTATATCCCACACACGAATTGAGTAAGCAGCGCAATGGAAAATGGGCGTTGGCTTATCTGAACGTCCCTTTTCATTGTGCTGCATCTCAATTCATCCCTCCCTTCTGGCTGCCTGGGCTTGGGGCCGGGGAGTGTTTTCCTGTTTTTTCCTTCATAGGTCACGTTGGTGGACGAGGCATTCGCGAAACAACTGAGGGTCTCTAAGGCAGAGGAGGCGTGACCTAAGCAGATTTAAAGAAATATAATATATAAGAAATATATAAGAAATAATATTCTTATTTACTGTTCCTAATTTCCAGCCAGTTGTACCATTTGTTCCATACTACGTAGTATTCTGTATCTTCCTTTTCTTTAATTTCCTTTGTTAATTTGTCCATCTCAGCACAGTCTAAGATTTTCTTTATCAGTTCTTCTTCAGTTGGTGTATAATCTTTTTTCCAATTCTGTGCATATGATATTCTTGCAGCCGTTATTATATGTAGGATTAGATATTTTATTTCCTTAGTGTATTTTCTAGTGAATATTCCCAACAGAAATGTCTCTGGTTCCAATCCATGGGTTGGTCAATTATCTCTTCCAACCATTTCCTAAATTTGGCTCAATACTTTTTTGCAGACTGGCATGTCCACCAAAGATGGTAGTATATTCTGTAAGCCTTTTTACACTTCCAGCATGTTGGGGAGCTGTTCGGGAACATTTTAGCAAGTTTTGCCAGTGGGAGGTGCCATTTATAAAAAGTCTTTAACTGGTTTTCCTTGAATGCTGCAAACATAGTCAATTTTATATTTGTTTGCCACATTTTTCCCATCTCTCCAGTTCTATGTTATATCTGAAATTTTTTGCCCATTTAATCATTTGTTTCCTTAATGACCTCGTCTTCCATCTTGTATCTCAATAGATATTTATATATCTTGCTGATTAGTTTTTCCTCTGTCCCTTGTATAATTTTATCCAGCTCTTGCTGATCATTTTGCATTTCATATAGTTTTATGTCCTCTTTATATTTAGACTGGATTTGTGTATATGTCCACCAAGCAATTTCCCTGCCTAAATCTTGTTCTAATTCCTGTTTTGTTTTCAAATTTCCTTGTTTTTTAAATATATTCTTATGTCTAATATCTATATCAATTAAATTTGGGTGTTTTCAGTGGTTCCATTGTGGATATCCACATTGGGATTTTTGTATAGTATTTTTTTATTTTTATTTTTATCCAAATCTGTAGCAATGCATTCCTTAGTATATGCCTTCTAAAATAGCTATGTGTTTGTGTTTTTCATCCCATAGGAATGCATGCCAACCCACTTGTAGGTCACGTCCTTCTATTGCTAAAACTCTTATTTCTTAGTTCCATCCAGTCTTTTAACCAAGATAGAAGCTTGGTAGTATATTTCCCATTCTGGAAGTGCTAATCCCTCTTTGTCTTTCGTGTCTTGTAGAAGTTTTAGTCTAATTCTAGGCCTTTCCCCCTGCCATATAAATTTAGTAATTAATTTGTTTAGGGCTTCAAAAAATATTTTTCCTAATTTTATTGGGATAACCTGAAACAAAAATAACATTTTCTGCAATATATTCATTTTGACCGTAGTGATCCTCCCTAAAAATGAAATCTGTAAGTTTTTCCAATTTTCTAGGTCTTTTTTTATTTGCTGTAGAATTTTATCATAGTTGTCCTCCTTAATTGAAGAGCATTTAACTGTAAGCCAAATCCCTAAATATTTTATTTTCTTGGTTATTTGCATTTTTATTCTATTTTCTAATTCTATTTCTTGTTTCTTTGTGAGATTTTTAGTTATTAATTTAGATTTATTTTTGTTGATCTTAAGTCCTGCTACCTCACCAAATTCCTCTATTTTCTTAATCAGTTTAGGCCCGGTTTCTAACGGGTCTTCCAATATAAATACCAAATCGTCAGCAAAAGCCTGGATCTTATATTTTTCTTTTTTGATTTTTAAACCTTTTATTTCTTGATCTTCTCTAATTTTTATCAAAAGTATTTCTAGTGTTAAAATGAATAGGAGCGGAGAGAATGGGCATCCTTGTCTTACTCCTTTGGTTGTATCAAATTGTTCTATAATATTCTCATTCATAATTACCCTTGCTTTGTTTGTTTAGCATAAATTTTTTCAACCATCCTTTCAAATTTTGTCCCAAATTCCATAAATTTCAATTGCATAATAAATGTCCAATTCAAATTATCGAATGCTTTTTGGGCATCAAGGAAAACCAGTGTAGCTTGTCTTTCAGGATGTGCTTCATAGAATTCCAGAGTGTTCAATATAATCCTCATATTGTTTTTTATCTGTTGTCCTGTCAGGAATCCATTTTGGTCTGGATGGATATATTTATTCAGAATTTTTTTTAATTCTCTCTGCTACTATTGATACAAATATTTTGTAATCTGTATTTAATAATGAAATTGGTCTGTAATTTTGAATTTGTTGATGGTCCTTGTCTTCTTTAGGAATAAGAGTGATGATTGCTTCTGTCCATGTTACCGGTATCTTCACCTCCTTGAGAGCCTCATTGAATATCTCCAGCATTATCCCGTTTAATACATCTTGTGTGTTTTTATATAGCTCAACGGGGAGCCCATCTGGGCCTGGTGATTTGTTGTTTTTTCGTTTTTTAATGCAGTCTCAAATTCTATCGTGGTTATTGGTCTATTTAACAGTTCCTTTTGCTTTTCAGTAATTTTGCTCATATTTATTACCTCTATGTATTGTTTAACTTTATCTTCTGCTATGTCCTCCTCAAGGTATAGCTTTGAAAAATTTTTTTGAATTATTTTCTTTTTTTCCTCCCTTCTATACTGCATTATCCCGCTCTTGTCTTGTAGATGGTATATCATTCTTTTATCCTTTTCCTTTTTTAATTTATAAGATAACCATCTTATAAATTCTACCATCAGTTTTATTCGCATGTTCAAAATAGTTTTGTTTTACCATCTTTATTTTCTGAGCTATCTCCTTTTGAGTTGTCAAATTAATTTTGTGTTTTATAATATTCCATTCTTCTTTTATTTTGTTATTTTGAGAGTCTTCCTATAGTTTGCATTCTACTTTTCCAAGTTCTTCTTGTAGTTTTTCTTGTTGGTATTTCCTCTCCTTGATTTTCCTGGCTTTATATGCTATTGTCAATCCGCGGATGTATGCTTTTACAGTGTCCCATAGGTTTTGTGTTGAGGTGTCTTCCTTTTTATTCACCATGAAAAATAGTGTCAACTCTTTTTTCTAGCATTTGTCTATATTCTTTATCCTTACACATGCTTTGATTCATTGTCCATCTCTTAAACTGTTTTTGTCCTTTCTATTTTATAATTATTGGGTTATGATCTGTCCAGTCATTAACTCCTATTTCTATTTTGTCTATCCCATTTCGTAATTCTGCTGTCATCCAGGCCATGTTGATGCTGGACTAGGATTGGTGCGGGTGCAAATAAAATGTGTATTGGTTATCTGTCCTGTGTGTCTCACTCCATACATCTTGAAGGTTTAGTTCTGATGACATATCGAAAGATGATTTTGGTAGTGTATTTTTCTTCTTTTTATTTTTCTTGTTGCTTTTATAGTCTTTTTTGATGTCCACAATTGCGTTATAATCTCCGATTAAGCAGGTATTTTCATATTCTAATTCTGTTATTTTATTGTGTACCTTTTTAAAGAATTCATGTTGTTTTTTGTTTGGGGCATATATTGTCGTGAATAAAGTTTGTTTTTGTTCAACTTCTAATTCTATCATTAAGATTCTACCCTCTTCGTCCGAGTATATTAATTTTGATTTTATTCTTTCTTTGACTTATATAGAAATTCCTCTTTTCTTTTTTTGTACTAGTGTTGTATGCAGTGTTCCTATTTTTGCGTTCTCAAACAGTTTTCTATATTCCTTTTTAATGTGTACTTTCTGTAGATATATCATGTCTGTTTCTAACTTCCACAATTTGGCAAACGTTTGTGTTCTTTTTCTTGGTAAGTTTAGGCCATTTATATTTACAGAGAAGAGTTTGATTGCCTCTCCCATTTCTTACTTAAGTTGTTTTTTTGTGTGTGTGTGTGTTTCTTGTCTCTCAATACTCTTCCTTTCGTGCCTTCTCGTCTTCTCGTTCTTTTTCTTGTGTCTTTTTTTCCTCTTTCTCGTTCTATTTCCTCTATTTGATCTTTGTCTTGACTTCTACTCTCTGGCTCTTCCCTACTTTCTTAGTCTTCTTCCTGTGCAAAATGATGTTTGTAAAATTCCTGCGCTTTCTCCAATGTATCCACCTTATATTTTCTTTCTTGCCAAGTTATAAGTATGCCTTCCGGTATCAACCATCTAAACATGACCTTATATCTTGTTAATTGGATTGTCAAGAATTGGTATTGCCATCGCTGGTTTCGAATTCTACGTGGTGTTTGCTTCAGTATTATAATTTCTTTATCCTTATACATTATCGATTCTTCTCTTGATTTTTTATATATTTCGTCCCTAATTGTTCATTTAGTAAATCTTACATGTACCTCCCTCGCCAGTTGATGCCTTCGTGTATAATTTGTATGCACTCGGTAAATTTTGTCTATATGTCCTCTTAGTTCTTGTTTATCCTGTTGTAATACCTCTGCCAATATCTCCACCATTTTCTCTCCCAAGTCCTCATCTTTTTCTTCCAGAATATTTTGAAATCATAGAAAATATGACGCTTTTTCCATCTCCAGGAATTCAATTGACTCAGCCAGCTCCCTATTTACTTGCAGAGACTTCTGTTCCATCATTTCCATTTTACTATCAACTTGATCCATTTTTGTTTCCATTTTTTTATTCTTTGCTCGTTTTCCATCATTGCTTGTTGAATGCTCCCTATTTTATCATGCATGTTTTTAATATCATCTTTCACTTCTCCAATTTCATTTTTAATTTCTTTGTGATGTATTTTCATCTCTTCATGATTGTCAGCTATTTTCTCTTGCATCTTCATCATTGTTTCCTGGATCATTTGGAGCATACTCAGTATACTCTGAATGTTCAATGTCAATTCTGATTTTTCTTTTCCCAGCATGGTCTCTATCGTTCTTTGATTCGAGGGTGACACTGTTATGGAGATAGGGTTTGTGACTGGTTTTTTCCCTGCTTTGGTTATAGTTGCCGTGTTCGACATTTTTATCGCTTGGGCAATATTCTTCCACAATATCATATAACAAATAATAGCACGTTATATACACGTTATTATATACTAGTTATTTATTCTATCAGTACCCTCTAGAAAAATGTATTCTATACTAGCTGTACCCAGCCATGCGTTGCTATGGCCCAGTCTGGTGCTTCCGCTGGGCTAAAAGAGTGAGGCTGAAGTTCCAAACTCTCCACAAACATTTGGTAGGCATGGCCAACTCGAAGTCACTCACTTTCATCAGTCATATGACAGCTCCCGAGCCACGCCTACGCAGCTGGTGATTAGGGCAGAGAACCAGTTGCTAAAAAACAATGGAAACCACAAAATCCTCCCTCTCTGTCTCGCCCTCTCTCTTTGTATCTCTCTATGTCTCTCTCTCTCCCCGTCTGTATCTCTCTATGTCTCTCTCTCTCTCCCCCCTCTGTATCTCTCTATGTGTCTCTCTCTCCCCCTCTCTCTGTATCTTTGTCTCTTTCTCTCCCCCCTCTCTCTGTAACTCTCTCTGTCTCTCTCTCTCCGACCCCTCTGTATCTCTCTATGTGTCTCTCTCTCCTCCTCTCTCTGTATCTCTCTATGTGTCTCTCTCTCCTCCTCTCTCTGTATCTCTCTATGTCTCTCTCTCTCTCTCCCCTCTCTCTGTATCTCTCTCTGTCTCTCTCTCTCCCACCCTCTCTCTCTGTATCTCTGTATGTGTCTCTCTCTCCCCCCATCTCTCTGTATTTCTCTATGTATCTCTCTCCCTCTCTCTCTGTTTATCTCCGTCTCTGGCCCGGCCTCTTCTGCATCCCCCGCCATTGCCCTTACCTTTTTAGGCCAGGCCTTCGCAGCTCTCCGCACCACAGCATGTTATGTTAACAATATATTTATTTCTACTCTCCTACCTATCTTAAGCTAGAGCCCATTACTTTAATTTACAACTATTTATATTTTATAGAATTATGAATTTCTATATCTAAGTTTCTATTGCTATGTTTGTAGCACTATATTTTTCTTAACTGGTTTTGAGCTCTTTAAATCTTTCCAATTGAATCCAATCAATCTTTAATACAGGTAGTCCTTAATTTACAACCACAACTGAAACCAAAATCTACGTTGCTAAGTGAGAAATTTCTTAAGTGAGTTTTGCCCCATTTTACCACCTTTTTTGTTGCCAAATTTGTTAAGTGAATCGCAGCAGTTGTTAAATTAGTAACCCTGTTGTTAAGTGAATCTGGTTTCTCCATTAACTTTGCTTGTCAGAAGGTTGCAAAAAGTGATCACATGACCCAGGAACAGTGCAACCATCATAAATGTAAGTCAGTTGTCAAGCAGCTGAATGTAAATCACATAACCATGGGGATGCTGCAATGGTCATAAGCATGAAAAATGGTAATAAATCACTTTTTTCAGTACTGTTGTAACTTTGAATGGTCAGTAAATGAATTGTTGCAAATCGAGGACTACCTGAGTCTTCTGTATCTGGACTGCTGATATTGTTTTGTTGATATGTTTTGGAATTATACCTAGAAAAATTTGTGATTTAATTTTCAAAATTCATGTGGTAAAATGTTCATTTTTTTTAATGGCATTGCCAAGATTTGTTACTAAGTGATTTATCTACCTTGGAAATTATTGATGGAGTGACATTTCATAACCAGTCTGCTTTTCCTCAAAATTCCCTTCATCTGTGCTTCCTATAAGTATTCAGATATATATGTGCAAATGCCCATTTTTAGACATTTCATTCAGTAAAAACACAACTGCAGCTGTGGTGTAGTATGTTTCCTCAGAGAACAGAGCAACAATTTTTATAGCATTTTTAAACGTGTAAATGTATGTGCTACCTGAGTCTTCTGTATCTGGACTGCTGATATTTTTTTGTTGATATATTTTGGAATTATACCTAGTAAAAAATTTGTGATTTAATTTTCAAAAGTCATATGGTAAAATGTTGGTGTGTTGGTTTTACATCCAGCAGGTGGCGCTGTTTTTCAATGTTTTTCAATGTTTTTCAATGTTTTTCAATGTTTTTCAATGTTTGTCAATGTCTTTCAATGTTTTCCAATGTTTTTCATGTTTTTACCTGTTACAGGTGTGACATGTATATAATATATGTATATAAAAACATGACCGTAGTCGAATGCAACGTTGTGTCAAATTTTGAAAGCAATCAGTGAAGAACTTTCAGAGATGTGCGGTTATGTACAAACGGACATTTACATTTTTATTTATATAGATATATCTAATTGCCCAACAATATATATATCTATAGATTCTATATATAAGCTTACTCTAGAGTTATATAATGTATAATATAGTTATTAATATTCTTAAATTATTTTATCTGTCCACAGTTAGTATCAATATACAATTCTTATCTCTTGGAATTTTATCACCACTTTAAATCTCAATCAATATCAATCCTATATACGTTTATAAATAACATTAAATAATCTACTTAATCTATAATTCATTAATCTATTACAATTTACTTTCTCAAATCTATTACTTATTTTTATAATTATTATCAGTGTTCAAATATATATTAATTCATTGCCTTTTATCACTCCAATGGTTATAAATGTTCTTTTTTTTTTTTTTTGGTCATTTCTTTCTCCAAGCCGTTACTTCCTGTCATTCAGTCTCTGCTTATACCTCTATGAAGCAATGTTACATCAGTCTTACTCAGTCTTTTAATCAAGTCCTCTAATCCACACGATGTCGCCTCTTCTTTCTTTCTTTACCTTTATATGTCCAATATTCCAATTTTCTACTGTTCACTATTATAATATTTCAAAAATGTATATACTTTAGGGTTTTAATAATAATCAATCTCCTACTGGCTATCCTCATATTCTCCAGTCTCCACTTCTCCAATCTCCGCTTCTCAGAATCCTTAGAGTCCTGTCACATTTAGTGTTAATTCCTCACGTTTTAAAAATCCACTTTTTGAGCTCTTCACTGTTTTGCGCTAATCTCTCTCCGATCTGTCACACCACTCTCTGCTCTACTCCATTTTAGTTGCCGCTCTTCCAGACACATTTTGTCCTTCTCCTTAGAGCTTTACTCTTTCCGCGCCTCCATTTCACAAAATATTCCTCACCTCCTACTGGGGTTTTCTTGTCTGCTAAACAAAGCTGTCATTTTCTACTTTTTGCTTCCTTCTTATGCAGCAGCCATCGTTCCCGATCCACCTTAAAGGCCAACTCCTTCTTCGCCAGATTTAAGAGGATTGCTCCTGTCCGCTCAGGCAATTGCTTTTAGTCCGTCATCTTCAGAGCTTCCTCTTTAGTTTTCCAATCTCCATGGGATTGGTACTGCCCTTAACCGGCTCCTGGTGGAGAATTTTCGGGATTTCCATTCCCTCTCCCACTCCGCGATGATGTCACTGCTGGAAGTCCTCTGCAATAGCAGTTCTAATACAGCCATGTATTAATATAGTTTCTGCACTCAGTTGTCTTAGATTATAACTATGTGAATTGAGTTCATGCCCTAAACAAAGCTACCAATAATTCGTTCTTTTTAATTATAAATATTTTATTATAATTTTATTTTTCATTCATAAGATTAAAATTCAAAATTAAAACAGACAAAACAAAACTGAAGGAAAACATTAAAAAGAAATGTGAATTTTAAACAAAGAAACAACCAGAACAAAAACACATATTATCCCCCCCCCCAGCTGAATATTGACAAATCTATTGCAACAGTAATAGCTTCTCCCCTTGCAAAGCAGGTCTAAAGTTTATAAACTTACATATCTATTTGCAACCCAACTGACCTGTCATACAATACATATATAAAAGAAAAGTAGTTAAGAGGATAAACAGTAAAAAATAAAATACAAAGCATTCTGTTAGCAGTCTGTTATTGTAATTTACTCATAAAAAGTCTACACGGTTGTTTATTTACCACAAATCACCCTAATCATTATCTCTAATATGTAGCACCTATATTTCACATGGAATGGTAAACCAGCATACATATAGATATGACCTGTATGTGAGACAGGTTTC
The DNA here is from genome assembly GCF_029215685.1 of Pituophis catenifer annectens. NCBI lineage: Eukaryota > Metazoa > Chordata > Lepidosauria > Squamata > Colubridae > Pituophis > Pituophis catenifer. The sequence goes on from NW_027256887.1 coordinate 27,492,791, forward strand.
ATCCTTTTGTTCTATTTATATTTTAATTCCAATTTCATCAATTGTTATTTTTTGTTTATTTAATGTAAGAGTGGAAACTCAGGGAAACGATCTAAGTGCCAGAGTTCACTGTAACAGCATTGCCAAAAAGGCATTAAAAGTTGTTAACCTAATCTTGTGTAGCTTCTTCTCTGGTAATATTGTACTATTAACTAGAGCATACAAGACATTTGCTAGACCAATGCTTGAATACAGCTCATCTGTCTGGAACCCGCACTTCATATCAGACATTAATACAATTGAGAGAGTCCAGAGATATTTCACGAGAAGAGTCCTCCATTCCTCTACCCGCAATAGAATACCTTATGCCACCAGACTTGAACTTTTGGGCTTAGACAACTTAGAACTACGCCGCCTTCGGTCTGACCTAAGCATAGTACATAAAATTATCTGCTACAATGTCCTATCTGTCAATGACTACTTCAGCTTCAACCACAACAATACACAAGCAAACAATAGATATAAATTTAAGGTAAACCGTTCCAAACTCGATTGCAGAAAATATGACTTCAGCAACAGAGTGGTCAATGCCTGGAATGCACTACCTGACTCTGTGGTTTCTTCCCCAAATCCCCAAAACCTTAACCTTAGACTGTCTACTGTCGACCTCACCCCATTCCTAAGAGGTCTTTAAGGGGCGTGTACCATCCCTGTCCTAATGTTCCCTTTTATTTGTATCCATCTCATGTATTCATAATTATGTCTATACTTAAATTTGTTATTATGATTTTTCTTCCTTTTGTTTCTTCTCCTCCTCCTCTTTTATTTATTTATTTAATTAATTTATTTATTTTATTTTGTCAAGCATATATTTTATGACAGATACAAGTGTAAACATAATTATAAATTCATGAAAAGGATACGAATAAAAGAAAACATTAGGACAGGGACGATAAGCATGCTGGTGCGCTTATGCATGCCCCTAATCTAATACATGCTTGATGAAATTAAATAAATAAATAATAAAAAAATAATAGGCTATATTTAAGCCCTAAATCCCTTATTTGTGTCCCACTGAGCACGCCAAGATCACAGTGAATCAGAAACCAAAGGAAACAAGCATATGACTCTTTAATAATCTAACAACTACAGGTAGATCTCAACTTACAACCACAACTGGAACTAGAATCTTGGTTGTTGAGCAAAGTGTTTGTAAGCTAGATATCAAATGACTGCCTTGTTCAATGACCACAATTGTGGCAGTCCTAGTAGCAATTGTTAAATGATCTCATGGGCTGCTAAGTGGATGGATTCCCAAGTAAGGAGTGGATGTGCTGTATGGGGTTAGGGAGACCCTGGGAGATCCAGCACAAGCCATGAAAGAGTTTCTTTCTGTTCAGGAGCTGAAAATCCTCCTGCCAAAATCCAAGCAGGATTTTCAGCTCCTGAGCAGAGAGACACTCATGCATTCCCCACCCCACCTGAACCACTTCACACTCCTTACCTTTCTGCACTGCCTCTCCACTCAGGGGCTGAAAAATCCTTCCTGGGTTTTGGCTCTCTTTCATCTATGGAAACTGGCTGAAAGAAATCTCTGCCAAAGGATTTCAATTCCATGCCTTCTTGGATTTCGGCAGGGAGTTCATTCAACCAGCCCCAGAGACAAGAGAGAGTCCTATTAGCCAACGGCATCAGCTTGCAACCTTTTCTCCCAACTTCCCAATTGATTTCATGGGGGAGCCAGCAGAGAAGTTGGCAGTGGGGATCATATGATTCCAGGGCATATGACAACCTGTCGTAAGTACAAATAGATACCCAAGCAACCAGATCAAGATTACATGACTACAGGTTTGGACATGTGTGTATATGGATGTCATTTTGCAATGCTCAGAAGTGCGGAAGGATGCTGACAATGAGAACAGTGATGGAGGCAGAATTTATATGCTTATTCTCACTCCCACCTTTAACATATAGAGTTTATACTAAAGATGGATAACTAAAAAGGTTTTGATGGCTTGAGCTCTTCAAATATTTTCAGTTTACCCAAGATTGTGATCTTTACCCCTGATCATTGTCCAGATTAGTAAGACAAGGAACAGGAATTCAAAACAATCACATAGCACATACATTAAGATGATGATGACAACAACACCAACTTAAGGAAATGAGGAAAAGAATAATGACCTTTATTATCTCATGTGAGAGGTTTCCCCCCCTAAAAAGGCAGAAAAAATGGTGGAAAGCTTCTACAAGAAGAACCATGCAGTGCAGTGCAGTGGTTAGAATGTCGGCTAATTCTGCCAACTGTCAGCAGTTCCAGTTTCACCAGCTCAAGGTTTACTCAGCCTTCCATCCTTCTGAGGTTGATAAAATGACAACCCAGATTGTTGGGTGAAATATGCTGACTCTATAAACTGCTTAGAAAGGGCTGTAAAGCACTGTGAAGTGGTATATAAGTCTAAGTGCTATTACTATTGCTCTTCTCACAAATATGCTTAAGTAGTTCCTTACAATCTAGTTATTTGGTTTGATGCCATTTCGAAACAAGGGAATCTCAGTAAGAACAATTTCATTTGCTTGCAAAAATTAGCCACAGGCAATGATTTTCTTGGGGGAAAAAAAACTTGGTCATAAACCCAAAGGAACCAAACCAGCAAAATCTTTCAAAACAAATGCTGTTGTGACAATTAATACCACTTGGGAATCTGGCTCACTTAATTGCGTCACATTCCACAAATAAAGTTTAATTTGGAAAAAATTCAGCAGATACACACCATAATTCAGCACGTATCATTCCTTGGAGGATATAACCTCACTCCAGGGTAAAATATTCTACCATCTGCTTTATTATTTCAAACTGTGATATGGTACCTTGATTTGTTAACTATATATTCTTATTCTATCCTATTGAGAACTAGCTTGTTGCTGCTAAGCAGTTTCAACTTTTCATCAACATTCCATCTTTTTTTCTGCCCTTAGTACTTAATTATTCAGATTTGTTCTCTTTTCTGGCTGACAGAGGGGCAAAATGGTACTATTTAAACAGTAATGGCAAATAGAATATTTTTAGAGATTTTATTTATTTTCTCATTTATGACATTATACAGCCTCTATTAACAATGCACTCTAACCAATTAGAAGTTAGAAAAAAATTCACATTATCTATATTAAGACACCAAAGTTAAGATCAACATTAACTAAAATCAGCACAATTCATAATTTTACTGGCTACATTAGTTGGATTTAACTGTGGCAATCAAGCTACATGTCCTCATTCAGTTAAGCAGTTCATAAGTTAGTTATGTCCTTATGTACTTTCTTACATCCAACTACCACACAGGATTTGTGTTATCAATGGATGAAGTGAGGAAAATATCATGTACATAGGGATTTTCACAGAAAAAGGGAAAAACATAGAGATATAAATAATAAGCCAACAAGCATATGGGGAACAGATTTGGTCTATAATGAGTCCACATGGAGATCTAGCAATACTATCCTAAAAACTGAAAAAATTAAATGAAAATGATAGTTTTTTGAAGGGGAAAGGTGTTTTTTTTCTGAAAAAGCAGGTTCAAAGTTATTGTTGTAACTGTTCAAAGTTACAACAGCACTGAAAAAAGTGACTTATGACTGACCATGTAATCAAAATTCAGGTGCTTGGCAGCTGGCATGTATTTATGACATTGCATTTTCCTGGGATCATGCAATCATCCCAGGAAAAATTTTGCAACCTTTCCAACTGGCTTCTGACAAGCAAAGCCAATGGAGAAAGCCAGATTTACTTAAGAACCACATGATTCACTTAACAACTGCTTACAACTGTGGCAAAAAAGTCATAAAATGGGGCAGAACTCATTTAACAACTGTCTTATTTAGCAACAGATATTTTGGGCTCAAATGTGGTTGACTTTTTTTCTATGCATTTTCAAGCCTGTACAAGCATAATATTTGTTTTAGAATTGGTCTCATCTGAAGTCCACTTACTCTGGCTTCTTTGGCTTTACCAAATTTATGCTTGCTTTAAAGCCACCTACTGTATCTTTATTTGTCTACTATACAATATAGACTACTTTATAATGTACCCGCACTTGACACCAAAAAAGAGGCAAGCAGTTGAGATTACAAATATGCTTTTTAGAGCCTGAGTTTAATGTCTAGTCACACAAACAACTGTCTTGGTAATTATTTATGGGGGAAATGTGAATGTTGTGGAGACCTTTGTATTCAGAGTCTACTGTATGTCAATTATTTTATTCATGGTAAACAGATCATTTAGTTGGAAAAACCCCATCTGCCCAGATATATCTCTTATTATTTATGAGAACCATGTTTAGGAATGCAGGCAGCACATGTGCATAATTAATCCTGAGGAGAATTAGACATTGTTTGATTCACAGCTGAATGCAATTAGCATTAGGAAGTTTACATATGTTGGCAATAACACAGATTAGCAACTAAAGTGCTTGTTAAAAAAATTAACCTGAGGCTGCTAGAGCAGACCTCTCTTAATGATGCTTTAAATGTTGTTGATGAAGTAATAATCAATTTTGTTTTATAAATAGTAAATCAAGAATTTAGATCTAATTAGCAGCACTGCAGATCTATTCACTTACAGATCTAACATACATGTGATGTGCGCTATGAACTTTCTTCACAAACAAATGTTCTCTCTCTCTCTCTCTCTCTCTCTCTCTCTCTCTCTCTCTCTCTCTCTCTCTCTCTCTCTCTCTCTCTCTATATATATATATATATATATATATATATATATATATATATATATATATATATATATATATATATATATATATATATACACACACACACACACACACACACACACACATAATTATGCTTGCTTTAATATCAGTGTCTTGGAACAGGTGGTTTCCCAAGTTGGAGGAGAACAAATACATCATATTTCACATTCAGGGATTTCCCCCCCCCCCCATTTGCATTTCCTATTCTTACATCTCTGCTTAAAATCTATATTGCTTGTGGTCTGTTATTTTTAAAACTCCTGTCTTGCTTCTTTTTTTTTTTATTGAAAAGTTTTATAAGAAATACAAACAATTTTCTCCCCCCACCCTTTCCCCTTCCTCACATAATAGAAATTGTACATTTTTTTATACAAAAGAAAGCATTAAAATAAGACATTTTAATTACATTCGGAGTTGCTCTTCTTCTCTTTCTTCCCTCATTCCACAACAAACCTTCTTCTTCTCCTCCTTTCTTTCCCTTCCCTCCCTCCTCTTCTCTCCTACTTTCCCCACCTCATCCTACTTCCTTTCCTTTCCTTTCCCCCACTTCTCTCTTCTTTTCCCCCTTTTCACCTTCACTCCTACTCCTGTCCCCTTCCCTTCCCTTCCTCCTCTCCTTTCTTCCATTCCTCACCCTCCCTCTCCTCTTCCTACCCCCTCCTCCTCTCTCCTTTCTAACTTCTTTGCTGTGAAATATTTTCCTCCTTTAGTGTCTGAGCAACTCCTGTATTCTACTCGTAGATACTTTCTTCTGCTAAAACTTTCTCTATTCACCCTTTTTACCCCCCCATCCCTTATCCCACCCTCCCCACCCCACCCGACTTCCCAGAGCAAAAACAGGGTATAGCATCTAACAAACATATGCTAAAATAAACTAACTAATTATAAAGTTCAAAACTCCCACATGTTCTTTAACTCCCCTTGCTCCAATTCATCAACCTCCCTTTTATAAATTCTCAAAACCAGTTAAATTAAATTCATTCTTCCTACTTATAAAAAAAAACCTTTTTCTTAATGTATAATCCGATACTTTAGCAGTCTTTCAAACAGTAAAAATCATGAATAAATTCCATTTCTATACCCTCGAACATCATTCTTTTTAAAAATTACTCCCTAGTGAAATTCTGAGTTTAACATTAATCCTCTTTCCTTCAAAGAAAAAAAAAAGAAAAAAATTTCATCTTAAAATCTTACACATTTTATCTCATATATCTTTTAAAATAATAAAGTTTTATGTTAATCATTTCAAAAATCTCTTAATACCTTTAAAACACTTATTTACCAAATATAAATTTCAAAATCTACAGGAGGATGTCTTTCAAATTTTCAATTAACCGTCTTAATACCTCTACCTTTTTAGAGAGCAGCCCTTTTACTATCCAAAACTAATTATCATTTTGCAATAAAATTCTGAATTTAACATTAATCCTCTTTGCTTCAAAAGGTTAGGCATCTTAAAAGCTTATACAATTTATCTCATATATCTTTTAAAATAATATAATCTTATGTTAAACATTTTAAAAAATCTCTTAATACCATTAAAACACATATTTGCCCGAAGCCAATTTCAAAATCCACAGGAAGATATCTTTCTTAATCTTCTGTTCTTCTCTTCTTTCTATATTTTTTCCAATCCTTTTTTTTATAAATTCTTTCAACAGTCCCCCCAATTTTATTTTTGAAACTTTTAAAATGGTGATTTGAGGTTGATGTTTCTGAAATACTCGCTCTCTTCTTGAGGTTGCGTTTTCTAACTTGAAATCCCCATTCCGTCTCTTCTTGCTTGTATAATCATTCAATCCTTTTCTTTGTCCATATAGCCAGAATTTGTTGCCATAAAGATTGTCAACTTGCAATAAAGAGACTATTTGTTGCTTTTCTGTCAATTGAATGGAAACGTCCAGCAAAACCTTTGTTTCAACTGTGCCAGCCTGTCTCTTAATCCTGACCATCTCTTGATCTTCCAAAAACAAATTCCTCTGAATAATTTCCTGCTGTTCCTCTAACAACTGCTTATATTTTCCCAAGCTGTTTTTTGAAAAAGCCCTTTCAATTGTATCCAACAGGGCAGAAGTAAAAGAGTCTAGAAGTTCTTGAAAAGCCTGAGCAGTCACGGCTTGAGAATTTGCTGATTCCCCAGCCCTATTGTCAGCCATATTTCAGCCACTTTGTATTCATCCAGCTATCAGGACAACAATTCAACTCTTTTCCATACAGTATAAGAACAAGATTTTAGTTAAAGTCAGTACCAAATTCTTTCCCTCAATACCAAATTCTTTTCCTGGCTGCTTCCACTTTAAAACTTTCTCTTAAGGTGTAATCCAGTAGCTGTATCACTGTTGCAAACGTTAACAAGCCTTAACAAGCACTTTCCCTAGTAGTTTCCTCCTCCTGCCCTCAGGCGCCATTTTCTGAATTTTAAAACAGAGTTAAAGTGTTACTTGCAAGTTTTCCTTTTTGTTTTCTCCTGATCTGCTCTGTCTGCAATCAAAGTAAAGATGTTAAATGTCCCCCTATTGATTTTCAGCAGATTTTGGTCACAGCTTTTAGCTCCGCTTTGGCGGAGTCGTCCCTGGTCCGGAGCAGCTTGAGAGGCTTCAATAGGGAGTCCACACCCTTTGCGCTCCAGGATTTCTCCTAGCACACTTGGGGGGCTCTACCTCTGCCTGTTGACTCTTCTCTCTCCCATTTGCCCAGGGAGAGGGTTCCAAACCTCCAGACAGCTGTTTTTTGGCTGTTCTGGGGCTTTTACGGAACCGGGGATCGGGCGCTCGTAAAAGAGCGTCTTCAAAGCTCGCGGAACCAACAGGAAGTCCATTCACAAACAAATGTTAAGGGAGTGATGGAGTCCATTTGCAGAATCTCTGTGCATGTGTGTGTGGGTCACAGATAGGGAATGAACTGTTAATGGTAGAAGTCACTGTGGTTGTAGAATTCAATGAAGGATAAGTACTTGTCCTTCTGAAGCTTTTGGATTTGGAGAGAAAAACAAGGTCATATTGACCTCTTCATTTTCAGATATACATAAACATATACATGCATATAACTTTACAAAATACATCGTTACAGTTCAGATACTGTGAAATGAAGCACTCTAACAGGGAGGGAGGAGGCAAGGAATATGATGAACAAGAGGAGATAAAGTATTTTTGCTTCAACTTTAAGAAGTTCAACATTAATTAAAATATTTCTGCATGACTCACCTGAAAATTGGCAGAAGAGAGGACTTGATATGTGCTGAGATGTCAGAAAGACTTATTGCAACAACTTTTGACATGTTTGAACTATTTGACATGCATATTTACACAGACACAGACATACAGACACACAGACACACAGACAGACACACACACACACACACACACGCACACACACACACATAAAATTTGTCGAGTACGTATTAGATAATATATATAAGTATAAGCATTAATTGAATACATAAAGTGAATGCAAATAAAGGGAACATTAGGACGGTAGGCATGCTGGTGCTCTTATGCACGCCCCTTACAGACCTCTTAAGAATGGGGTGAGGTCAACAGTAGCTAGTCTAAGGTTACAATTTGGGGTTACAATTTGGGGTTTTTTTTGGATGAAACCACAGAGTCAGGTAGTGCATTCCAGGCATTGACCACTCTGTTGCTGAAGTCATATTTTCTGCAATCGAGTTTGGAGCGGTTCACTTTAAATTTGTATCTATTGTGAGCTCGTGTATTGTTGTGGTTGAAGCTGAAGTAGTCATTGACAGGTAGGACATTGTAGCAGATGATTTTATGAGCTATGCTTAGATGATACCGAAGGCGACGTAGTTCTAAATTTTCTAAGCCCAAAATTTCAAGTCTGGTGGCATAAGGTATTTTGTTGCGAGCGGAGGAGTGGAGGACTCTTCATGTGAAATATTTCTGGACACGTTCAATTGTATTAATGTCCGATATGCAGTGCAGGTTCCAGACAGATGAGCTGTATTTGAGAATTGGTCTAGCAAATGTTTTGTATGCTCTGGTTAGTAGTGTAATATTACCGGAGAAGAAGCTACACAAGATTAGGTTTACAACCCTTAATGCTTTTTTGGCAATGTTGTTACAGTGGGCTTTGGCACTTAGATCATTTGATATGAGTACTCCAAGATCCTTGACAGAGTGAGTATCAAATGATCTAAGTGCCAAAGCCCACTGTAACAACATCAGCAAAACTCTTTCATGCACTAAACACTTTCAATTAGGGCAAGAAAGTCTTTTTCCTTCAGTAACAATTTAATTTAAGGAGAGATATTGTATTAAAAATAGATGACAGTGAGAAATAATGTTTGTGTCAGCTCCAATATGCTGTCGGCATGGAGCTGCCATTCTTGGGGGGAGAAATGCACAAACCTCATTTCAGCCCAGCATCTGCTTCGTCAAGCCTCCCAGGAACTGATAGGATTGACAGGAGAGAATAGCTGGGGATGACATCATCATGGCCAGCCGGAAATAACAAGTGGATTAACTGTTTAGATGCTGGTTGTAAATACTCAAGTGAATTAACTGTTTAAGTGCTGGTTGTAAATATTCAAGTGAATTAACTGTTTAGATGCTGGTTGTAAATACTCAAGAATTAAACATAAGCCAACTTCCGGGTCACATGGGAGGGAGCAGCGCGTGTGATTGGTTGGGTAGTAATAACTAATGGATAAATGGTGGTAGGAAGCACACGGCAGTAGCCCTAACAAGATTTTCATCTGTGGTTGTCAGTGAGTGCCAAGAAGTGATTAAACTAAGGTAGCAGCCCTCCAGGTTTGTCTCCTTTTATTTCCTTCTGTTTGGAACCTGACAGATTTGTTAGAGCTAATTTCTTTTCAATGGCTGAGAGCACGGTGCCAGGGTTAGAGGCAGCTGACCTTGAAGAGTCAGTAGCTCCAACCGAAGCTACTGTGCTCGAGACCTCTTCTCCTACAGAGAAGTCTGTGGCCATGGTCAGGCCAAAGGACAGGTCAGGTAGGAAGAGCTCACTGGACAGAAGGCTGCAAGTAGCAGTAGAGGCATAGCAAGGTGATTCCAGGGATTGGTGGCTGGAAATCAAGATAGCAGACCAACGAGGGAGGCCACTTCCTGGGCCACTACTCACACCTTTGGGACAACATTTCACTCAATGGCGGGAAAGACGAATCTCCGAGGACAATGACTGGAGTTACTCCACAGCGCTGGGAAACCAGACCATTGAAGTGCTCCAGGAGATGTATGGAGCGGCTGGGTTCCGAGAGCCGACCCTAGGTAATGTGTGGCAGAGGCCAGGAGTGGGACTTCCTCCTTCGCCCAGGACCCAAGGAATAGAAGGTCCTCTGCTTCGATCCAGACTGCCTGGGAAGGGCAGGCCATATGACCTCCCAGGGGCTTTAGGGGTCCCACGAAAACCTGTCCCAGAGGATGCTGGGCCAACAGGACATCAATATGAACTGTAGGTGCCAGGGGTACAGGAGTGCATGGGTCAACTGCCCAACCTCCCAGCTGACCAACCAGCCCAGCAAGTTCCTGTATATATGGGCAGGTGGGACCTGCCACCTTTGCGAGCGTCATTTGATGGTAGACCCGAGAAGGTGCCTTTGTTTCTAGGCCAGGTCCTCAATCACTTTGACCACTACGGCAGACTGTACACCTCCCAGTGGGACATGATTATTTCAGTGACAACAGTCATGGAAGGGGAGGTGGCAGACTGGGTGGCAGATCTATATAGAGACCATGTGGCGAGTTGGATGATTTAGGCCTGTTTCTATCTGGCCTCCAGGAGGGGTTTGAAGACTGTACTGGAGCACAACAGGCCAAGAGAGCTCTACTGAAGGTAAAACAGAGGGGGAGACCTGTGGCAGAGTACATCAGGGAATTTAGAAGGTTGGCTGGTAAAGTACGGGGGTGGCCTGAGAGACTGGTTGTACACCATTTCAAGGTGGGCCTAGATAAGACCTTACATCAGGCTTGTGCATGCAGGGGCCTGGCTCCACAGTTGGCCGCTTGGTTCCAAGTGGCCACTGAACTGGACATTGAATTTCGAGACGATCGCCAATGGAGAGAGTGGGGTTCCAGGGGCCAATGTTCAACACCTAGGCTACCTAGTCAAACCTTAGTACCACCTTCTCCGGCTCAGGTTTCCCAAACATCAATGGTACAACCAGTGAGACCAGTAATGATGTGTGGAAAACCAGGAAACAGAGCCACGGACTGCCAGGATGGAACCAAGACTACACTGGGTCTTAGCAGTACAAACCGAGGTCTGCTAGGAAAACCATCCGACCCACACCAGAATGGTCCCGGGGAACACAACAGGTACTGAAGACCCCAGTAACCCCATTGGAGAAGAGGTCCCCTCCCACCGAGGACTTGGAGACCAGTGATAGTGAGGGTGACATCGATCCAATGGTGCATATGTCCATAAAACCATTTGTGGTGCCTTTCGTCTTAGAGGCTGAGTGATGTAGAAGGTGTGCAGCCCTCATTGACTCAGGTTGCACACGGTGTCTAATAAGCATGAGGGTGGCTGCTGATCTAGGAGTCAGATTACATCAATTAGGTCAGCCCATCCGTTTTGAACAGATGGATGGGTCTTTGTTGGGTGGGTCAGACAGCAACCCATGTCACCAGCAAAATGATAATGGAAATAGGGAGGACATAGGGAGGAAATACGCTTCATTGTAATACCCAGAATCACCAAGGAGATAGTCCTCAGTTTGGCTTGGTTGGATAAATGGGGCCCCACCATATGGTGGGGAGGCGGTTGTCAGCATCTACGGATAGGGCTAGGTCCTGATCCACCCCCACATGAAAGCCATCCACATGCCGGGGGCCCAGCTGGTAGGAGCATAGGACCGCATGTAAGGGGGGAGAGGGGTTGGCTTTCCCTGTGGAGTACGCTGACTTAAAAAACATAGATGCTGGTTGTAAATACTCAAGTGAATTAACTGTTTAGATGCTGGTTGTAAATACTCAAGTGAATTAACGATTTAGATGCTGGTTGTAAATATTCAAGAATTAAACATAAGCCATCTATTGTGTGCTCGTGTATTGTTGTGGTTGAAGCTGAAGTAGCCATTGACAGGTAGGACATTGTAGCAGATGATTTTATGAGCTATGCTTAGGTGACACCGAAGGTGGCGTAGTTCTAAATTTTCTAAGCCCAAAATTTCAAGTCTGGTGGCATAAGGTGTCAGGGTGTCAATTAATCCCATTCTGCTTTTGGGTAATTGTACCTTGATTAGAGAATGGATTGTGGCCTTTCCTTGCAAGTATACCTTAAGAAAATACACCCGAGATATATTCTAATAAACACATTTTATTATAAAGAAAGTAAAAACATCTTACTAGCTAATTAATTACATCTTGGCAGCATTCCTGCCAGACCTCTTGGCAGGCGAACAAAGAAAGTTAGAAGAAAGTGAAAGAATGTGGAAGAAGGAATGTGGACATGTGTGGTAGCATCAGAGATAAGAAGCTCTGCATCTACCCTAAGTCTTAGAATGGGAGCACAGCTGACAAATACAAAAAAACACAGTGACAATCCCCTTCTTTTGTCAGTTGAGCGGACATCAGGTACATCATCAGATAAGGCACATCTTCTTACGCAGATACTCGTGTTGAGCTGCTGGAAGCGGTTTGTTGAGCATATCAGCAATTTGATCATGTGTAGATACATACTGCAATTTAACAAAACCTTTTTTCACTAATTGTTTTATGTTTTGATAACAGATGTCAATGTGTATGGACCTAGAACCTGTGAAATGTGATTCAGAAATATAAACTACCGATTCATTGTCTTCCATCACGGTAATCGGTTGGATCGGACATGTCCAGATATCTGTGACCAAAGCATCAAACCATGTTAGAGAATTATGTCTGAAATACAAGCATATTCAGCTTCAGTAGATGAACAAGAAACAAAATTCTGTTTACCCACTTGCCAATAAACAGGACATCCATTTAAGAACATCATATAACCTGAAGTACTTTTACGTGATTTCTTATCACTCGCCCAATCAGAATCTGCATAACAACATAATTCTGCATAATCAGTATGTGTTGGTTCTAACAATAACTTCATATGTTTAGTGTGTTTTAGGTATTTCAATAATTTCTTAACACATGTCCAATGAAACTGTTTTGCCTTCTCTACGTGTCGAGATAAAAAATTAACACTAAGTGCAATGTCGGGTCTGGTCCAACTATTAATGTACAATAGTGACCCAATAACTGAATGATAAAGTGTTTGATCCTCAAACTCAGGACTTGATTCATGTGTCAAGTTGTGAAAATCTGTTTGCATGGGTGTCTTTGTTGTGTTAGCATCCTTCATGTTGCAATGATGCAAAATTTGTTCAATTTTATCTTCTTGTGAAAAACTAAACCCCTTCTGTGTTTTTTCAACCTGAACACCTAAATAAGTGCTAATATGACCTAAAGATTTCAATGTGAAATATCTATCTGCAAAGCTTTGGCAAAAATTTCACTCATTTGGACCAATGTAAACAATATCATCAACATAAACAAGAACTATCTCATATGCATTGTTAGATCTTTTTGTGAACACGCACTCATCAGTTTTGGACTTAATAAACCAGACTGTTTCAGACCATAAAGACTTTTGTTTAGAAACCAGGTATCCCCTTCTTGCTGTCGGAACCCTGGAGGACCTCTCACGTAGATCTCTTCATCTAGGTCAGCATGTAGATAAGCCGTGTCAACATTGAACTGGAAAACTTTTAAACCAAGAATAGTAGTTGTGGCTAAAGCAATTTTTACACTCTCAGTCCGGACTGTCAGTGAATAGGTATTTGTGTAGTCCTCAGGATAACATTGAGCAAAACCCTGAGCTACAGGTCTGGCCTTGTACAATGACTCACCATTTGGCTTCTTTTTGATTCTGTAGACCCATCGAGTGCCAATGACCCTTTTGTTTGCTGGAGGTTTTGCAGGTGTAAACACCTTAAGTTTCTTTAGTTTGTCCATTTCAATCTGCATTACCTCATACCATTTGTCTTGCTCTGAATCAGGAAGATGTTTGATTTGTGTGAACGTATCAGGTGGAAGTATAACATTGCAAATCAAAGGCAAGGGTGTTGTTGTCAGTTGCCACGAGTATCGTTGCGGAGGGATTCCCTTTGTGACCCTCTTGGAACGTCTTGGAACAACAGTCCATTCTTCTGCTTTGTCCTCATCCTCACATTCGTCGCTAGCATCAGCATCTGTGGCTTGCGAAGACGGAATATCAGGTTGAGAAGAACTAGTGGAATCTTGATCATCGATCTGCGCGGCATCAGCAGTATCATCTCTAGGAAAATAAACTCCAGGATCATTGGAATGAATCCTGGACCAGTCAACATCTTCTTCAAATATTAGCCGATTGGGAAATCATAATTACATGTTTGGAGTCAATAAATTTGCTCCATTTTGAATTATCATCAATACCCATGAATCTCAGTCTCTTTGCTGCTGGACTTCCTTTTCTTCTTTGAGCTAAGGGAATGTTCACCATAGCATATGAATCAAAAATATGGATGTTTTTGAGATCGGGCTTGTACCCGTACAACATGAAGAAAGGAGTCTGATTTATTACACTGCTCCAAGTATGGTTGACAATGTAATTTGCATATTTGATAGCTTCATCCCAGTATGGCATACTAAGGTTGGCGTCTTCTAGGAGACAACGCATCATGGTTTGCAGTATCCCTTGTCGTCTTTCTATGACCCCGTTGTGAGCTGGTATGTAAGGAGCCGACGTCTAATGAAGAATTCCATTCTTATGCATCCAGTCCTGGAAACGCTGAGACATGAATTCAGCACCACGATCACTCTGAATTCTGGCAACGCGAACTTGGTGTTGGGTAGAAACAAGGGTTGCAAAGTCTTTAAAGATCTGAAAAGTCTCAGATTTTTTTTTTTTATAAATTTTTATTAATAATAAAAAGAAAAAACAAAACCAACATAAGTACATAAAATGACATACAAAACTAACAAACATCGATTCAGTCCAATGACTGACTCTTAGAAGTTACTATAACGGTGGGATATTTTCCATTTTTCTATTTGTATCAATGTCTATAATCATCTGTTTACATGGTTTTATATATATATATATAATTGATTCCTTATTTACAACTATACATTTCTATTGATTAGTCATAAATTATCTTTGTATTCCTATTTTTGCCTCCAGCCAGCCGTACCATCTTTGCCATACTAAATAGTAATCAGTATCATCTTTCTCTTGTATTTCTTTTGTAAGCTTATCTAATTCTGCGCATTCTGTAATTTTAGCTATTATTTTGTCTTCTGTAGGTAACTGTTCGGATTTCCAATGTTGGGCAAAGAGTATACGTGTTGCTGTGAGGATATGAATGATTAGATATTTTATTTCTTTGGTATAATTTGCTGTGATAATTCCCAATAAAAAGATTTCCGGTCTCATTTCAAGTTTTTGTTTCGTAATTTCTTCAATCATTGTTTTGATTTGTTGCCAGTATTGTTTTGCCCTTCGGCATAGCCACCAGAGATGGTAATATGTCCCTTTCTGTGATTTACATTTCCAGCACATCGGAGATGTATTTGGGAACATCTTGGCTAGACGCGCCGGTGGGAGGTGCCATCGGTAGAACATTTTATAAAGGTTTTCTTTGTAGGGTATGGACAATGTCATCTTGTAATTTATCTTCCACAAATTCTCCCACTTATCCAATTCAATAGTATTTCCTATGTTTTTGGCCCATGTTATCATGCTTTCTTTGACAACCTCCTCTTCCAATTTGTATTGTAATAGGTACTTATAAATTTTGGTAATCATTTTCTCATCTGCACTTTGTAATATTTTATCCAATTCATTTGGTTCATTTTGGAATCCGAATTGTGCCCGATCAGTTTTGTATCTTGATTCTATTTGCATGTATGGCCACCAATCAATGTCTATACCCTGATTTTGTAATTCTTGTCTTGTTTGTAATTCTCCTTCACTGTTCAGTAGTTCTTTATAAGTCCTCATTTTCGCTATGTCCATGGCATTGGGGTATATTTGTGCTTCCATTGTCGATAACCATCGTGGGATCTTGGTGTAATGTTTCCTAACCTCTTGCCATGATTTGTACAATGCTTGTCTAATGATATGTTGCTGAAAATACCCATGGTGCTTATCCTTTCCCTCCCAGAGAAAGGCATGCCATCCGCGTTGTAAATCAAAGCCTTCTAGTGTTAACATTCTTTTATTCTTAAGATCTATCCAGTCCCTTATCCAGTTTAGCGATGCTGCTTTATAGTATAGCTCCCAGTCCGGTAGGCCTAGGCCTCCTTTTTCCCGGGTATCTTGCATACATTTTATTTTAATTCTGGCCCTTTTCCCATTCCAAATAAATTTTGTTGTTATTTTAGTAAGGTCCTTAAAGAAATTCTTTCCTGGCCAGATTGGGGCTACTTGAAAAAGGTAGAGTAATCTAGGGAGTATATTCATTTTTATGGATGCAATTTTCCCTAGGAATGACAGTTGTAATTTATTCCACGTTTCCAGGTCTTTTCTAATTTGTTTCATTAATTTATTGTAATTATCTTCTCTGATTGTTATTGCTTTGGCAGTAAGCCAGATTCCTAAATACTTTATTCTCTTTACAATTTGTATTCCTAATTTGTCTTCTAGTTGTATCTCTTGTACCTTTGTCAAGTTCTTTGTTAACACTTTAGTTTTTTGTTTGTTAATTTTAAGCCCTGCGACTCTTCCATATTCCTCTATCCTCGCTAAAAGTTTGGCTCCTGTTGTTTCCGGTTGCTCCATTATAAACACCACGTCATCAGCAAAGGCTTGCAATTTGTACTCCTCTTTCCGTGCTCTCAAACCTTTTATTTTGGGGTCTTTCCTGACTTCATTTAATAATATTTCCAAAGAGATTATAAACAATAGTGGGGATAAGGGGCAGCCTTGTCTCACTCCTTTTTGTATATCTAAGTTTCCAGTCATATCTCCATTAATCATAATTTTGGCCATTTGGAGGGAATATACTCTTCTAATCATTTGTAAAAATTTAGCACCAAAGTCCATAATTTCTAATTGCGATATGAGGAAGTTCCAGTTTAAATTATCAAAGGCCTTTTGTGCGTCTAAGAAGAGTAAGGCTGCTTGTTTATCGTTTCTTTTCTCGTAATATTCCAGGACATTAATAATTGTTCTTATGTTATTTTTGATCTGTCTTCTTGGAACAAAACCGTTCTGATCCGTATGTATGTATTTATGAATAATTGTTTTCAGTCTTTGCGTTATGACCAGCATGAAGAGTTTATAATCTACATTAAGCAGTGAAATCGGCCTATAATTTTTAATTTGTGTGGGGTCTGTGTCTTCTTTAGGGATAAGTGTAATGATGGTTTCAGTCCAGGATTTAGGAATTTCTGCCTCTAATAATGCATTTCTTGCATAGTGCAAGAAAAGTCTCAGATTTTTCTTTCATAAGATATACATATCCATATCTAGAGTAATTATCAACAATTGTTAGAAAATATTTTCTACCACCAAGTGTGGCAGAAAAGGACCAACTATGTCAGTGTGAATCAAATCAAAAATGCTTGTTGACAGGCGTGTAGCGCATTTGGGAATTGCTGCTGCTTTGGATTTGGCCTTTTTGCATACAGCACAATCCAAAAACTCCTTACACCCCTTTAGATCCAAACCTTTTGCGAACTCCGGCATCTTCCTAAGAACACGGAAACTGGCATGCCCCAATCTACTATGCCATTTATGGATACACCTGGAATGCAAAGGTTTACCAGTTAGTGAATTCTCAACATTAACAGTTCTATGAGGAACCTCAGGCTTGCTCTGAGCAACCTGTTTTCTAATTTTCTTTTTTTGGCTTTAGGAGCCTTTGGAGTAGCAACAGGATCTCTCACTGGGACATCTCTCTCTGGGCCTGTGCTCTCCTCTTTTGGCGCTTGTATACTTGCCTGTATTTGCAATTTAGGCTTTGGCTTTAGGTAATAAACACCACCAATTAGCATGGTTTCAGCAACAATATCTCCATTTTTAACTAAGTAACTTGCTTTTTCAAGGTGGTGAACCTGGAACTTTAATGCCCTAGACAAGTGACTCTGACTAAGCAAATTACTATTTGCTGTTGGTATATAATAAACATCAGGAATGAATGCATCGAGCTCTTCAACATAAACAGTTCCTTTTCCTTTGACCTGACAAGGATGATTGGAAAAAGAATAAAGTTCACATAGTTCAGATTCAGGCTCGTGCATCTCTGTGAAAAGTTCCTTTCTGTAGGTAACATGCAACGCTGCACCACTGTCCGAAGTCCACAGGCGTCGTCTGTCGAACTCTGGTTGAGGTTGTGGATCATAGGTTAACGCCAATGTGGCGAGTGGAGCTTGCGGATCACGCCTGGGACCACGACGACCTTGTCTTCCGCCTCTGCCTCTGCCTCCTCTGGAATCTGTTCCTCTGGGTTGGTATGAGACGGGAGCTAGAACTTGTTGGGGACAATCCCAGGTGGCATGTCCCACACAATTACAGATGTAGCATCTTGGCATCCTTGGAACGTAGGCTCTTCCTCGGAAGGGATGCCTCGCTGGAGCTCTTGATGCGGGTGGTCCTCTCAAATGTGGAGTAGCTAACATAAGTGCTTCTTCTTCAATTAAAAGTCTGCATATATGATCCACTGTGCATTGAGCAATAGGCACTAGATTAATCTTTGTAATGGCATCTTTCCATTCATAATTCAATGAGTTAATAATAATGCTGATCATTTGAATATCATCAATAAGATAGCCTCTTTCTCTCAATTCTCTCCTTTCAGTTTGGTTAAATGTCCTCCAATTTGTTCACCAGGTTTCAATCTCGAACCATGGAACTCAGACATGAGCAAACATGAAGATTCAATTGAAAGAGGCCTGTAGCAATTTTCTAATTGGGCCCAAATTTGTTGGGCTGTTGCATCAGGTGAAAAGGTAGCCTGCAGTTCAGTATCCATGGACATCAATAATGTTGTGCAAGCTTTAGTCTCTAAGTCTCTTATTGCAGGAGTCCATGGCTGAGCAGGAGGATTAAAAACCATACAGTGAGTACCTTTTCTGCGAAGTAACAATCCAATCTCACTGACCCAGGCCTTATAATTCTGTCCTGACATCTTTAATTTGGACTCACCAGCTAGTGGAGCAACAGAAAATGCCTGGTGTGGAACATGCATTTGGTATGCTGGCTGTGCCGGTAAAAATACCTGTGGTATTTGCTGTGCTTGTTGTGGACCAACAAATGGTCCTGGTTACACGGCTGGAGGCACTTGTGCGTGCACTTGTGGCTGAGGCTGTTGCATTGGGATCTGCTGTGCTCCAGCTGCTATTTGTGCTTGAGCTTGGAGCTGTTGCATTTGAGCTACAATATTAACATGGCCTGCTGGAGACACAGTCATTTGCCTTTGCTGCATTAAGCATTGTTGTGCTCCATCTAAAAGGACATCAGCACCACCAGGGGGTGCTGAAGATTGGGCCTGTGGAGACACTTGTGGCATTGCAGTCTGAATATCTGAGTGAATTAAGGACATGTTTGATAAAGTCCGTTGCAATACTTGAAATCGCTCTTGCAAGCTGCAATACATTTCAGCTTTATCTAGTAAATTACTTTTGCCAGCAGATGGTGCTGCACCTTTAGTTTCGGGCAGCTCAGATAATTTTTCTGCCTTCGTGGCATGTGTAATTTGAGGAGACACCAGATCATGGGGCAAATGTGACATGAGTATAGCTCTCTGTTCTGATTGGCCTGGCACAATATCCTCTAGGGGGTGTGTCTTAGGTTTCTAAGAAGAAGCTAAGATGGCGGTTTCAGGAATTTTAAAAGCACGAGACTCTCTCTTATCTTGCTCAAGCATAAATAAAGCCATTTTTGCCTGGGATAGCTCACGTTCAAAAAATTCTATACGGTCATGATAGCTTCTTATAGCTTTCTCACGCTGGGTGAGCTCAGAGCTTTGAGGAGAATAATAGATTACTTCTCTCTCTGCATGGGAGGAAAAATGCTCGGCAGTTTGTGAAAACTTTGGCCTTGCACCAAGCGTTTCAAATTCAGAAGGTTCGGGGAGGACTGTTTGAGAGCATGCATATTCAGAAGGAGATGTCACTGACCTCAGTTGCAGCACGTTGCCTTCAAAAGCAGCTTTTCTGTTATCTTCCTCCTGAAGCGTCTGTAAGAGCATTTCATCTGATTCTCCTCCCATGGCTCCTTGTTCCAGGCGTGTGGCTGAAGGAAGTGGCATTTGAAGAATTGAAAACCTATTTGTGGTTCTTTCCATGGCTTCATCAGAGATATCTATGTCTTCAGCAGACTGTTTTCTGAACTTTGTTTTGATCTTTTTCTTTCTCGGCATATTTGCAAAAAATAATCAGCGTTCCTCAGTCGCCAAAAATAATTGCCTAAATAGCCTATTTGCTTATCATCAAAGTAACAAGCTAGGAAGAAAGCCATAATTTAATCCAAACCATCCTCTGCTACCACGTGTCAGGGTGTCAATTAATCCCATTCTGCTTTTGGGTAATTGCACCTTGATTAGAGAATGGATCATGGCCTTTCCTTGCAAGTATACCTTAAGAAAATAAACCCGAGATATATTCTAATAAACACATTTCATTATAAAGAAAGTAAAAACATCTTATTAGCTAATTAATTACATCTTGGCAGCATTCCTGCCGGACCTCTTGGCAGGCGAACAAAGAAAGTTAGAAGAAAGTGAAAGAATGTGGAAGAAGGAATGTGGACATGCGCGGTAGCATCAGAGATAAGAAGCTCTGCATCTACCGTAAGTCTTAGAATGGGAGCACAGCTGACAAATACAAAAAAAAAAAAAAACGCAGTGACATAAGGTATTTTGTTGCGAGCAGAGGAGTGGAGGACTCTTCATGTGAAATATTTCTGGACACATTCAATTGTATTAATGTCCGATATGCAGTGCAGGTTCCAGACAGATGACCTGTGTTTGAGAATTGGTCTAACAAATGTTTTGTATGCTCTGGTTAGTAGTGTAATATTACCGGAGAAGAAGCTACACAAGATTAGGTTTACAACCCTTAATGACTTTTTGGCAATGTTGTTACAGTGGGCTTTGACACTTAGATCATTTGTTGATGTTAAAAACTGCATGACAGTAGCTGAAATTTCTCAGTTCCTGAAACTAACATCTATTAAAGATCACCAGTGGCACATCCAGGCATGCTGCACTCTTACTGGAGAAGGGAGCTGGAGACCCATGGATCTCAATAGGAAGGATGCCTGGGGGAGATCTAGTTCTGCTCCCAGGATACCAAAGGACTTCTTTTCCCATCCAGGAGCTGGAGACCCATGGATCTCAGAAGGAGCATTTTTTAGACTTTAGTTTTAGATGTGTTTTAATCCACTTAACACCTTTGGCTTAATACATTAATTTTATCTTGGGGAGGGTGTGTGTGTGTGTATGTGTGAGGGTATTGGGATGGATGGGATGGAAGGAATGGGTTTGAAGTGGCTGAATTTGGAGAGAATGAGGGAGCTGGGGGCAAGGAATGGAGCTCCCTCTGCTGAGTGTGCAAACAGAAGCAAATGGGGGCTCAGATATGACCCTTGGCTCGGAATGAGTGGGGTGCCTTGCCTGCTGGGGAGGAGGGAGGCCATTGAGGTGGGAGAGGGGATCTCTGGGGTATTGGAGAGCCGGAGTATTGTGGTTATGACTGGGAGAGGTAGATATGGCAGGAGCTGAGGGATAGGCCGCTCTTGGGGAACTAGGACTCACTGTCTCAAAGCGATTACTTGTTCCAGCCCCTCTGGGTCTGGTTCACTGGGCTTGCCTCATATACCTGGTGACTTGGGATGTCAGGGCCCTGGCCTTAGGCTGTTGCTGTTTAATGCCAGGTCTGTTGTTAACAAGGCCCCCCTCATTTGGGACTTAATCCTGGAGGAGGGGGCTGACCTGGCATGCATAACTGAGACCTGGCTAGGCCAGGAGGGGTGTGTGCCCCTCTCAGAGATGTGCCCAGATGGGTTCCAGATATTGCATCAGCCACGACTCCAGGGAAGGGGTGGAGGAGTGGCAGCCATTGTCCGGAAGACTCTTTGCCCTCGCAGGATCCCTGCCCCTGAGATTGTTGGGTGTGAGTCTCCCCTTTTCAGGTTGGACTCAGGGGTTCAGTTGGGCTTGTTGCTGATGTACCTGCCTCCCATCTGCGTTACAACAGCCCTGCCTATGCTGCTAGAGGTGGTAGCTAGGCTGGCGGTGGAGTTCCCCAGACTTATGGTACTGGGGGACTTCAATTTGTCGTCACTTGGCAAATCCTCAGATGCGGCTCAGGAGTTCATGGCTTCCATGACAACCATGGACCTGACCCAAGTAGTTCAGGGTCCGACTCATAGGGGTGGGGACACACACTTGACCTGGTGTTTCTCTTGGGGCAGTGGAGATATGATCTGGAATTAAGGGGTATAGATGCTTCTCCCTTGCCGTGGTCAGATCATTTCCTGCTGAGGTTAGACTTCAGGATGCTATTCTTCTATCGCAGGAAGGCGGAACCGATTAAGTGGTTCCGCCCGAGGTGCCTAATGGACCCTGAAGGGTTCCAGAAGGAGCTTGGGGAGATACCTGACTCCCTTGTCCACAGTCCAGCTGAGTCCATGATGGCTGCCTGGAATAGGGCGGCATCTGGGGCACTGGACCGGATTGCGCCTTTGCGACCTCTCCATGGTGGTGGATCCAGGAAAGCTCCCTCGTTTATGGAGGAGCTCCAGGAGATGAAGCACCAGAAGAGACGTCTAGAGCGACGCTGGAGGACCAATAACTCTGAATCTGACCGAACACTCTTAAGAGCCTTTATTAGGACTTTTTTAGTGGCGATACGGGCAGCAAAATGTTCGCATTTTTCCGCACTTATTGCATCCACGGATTCGTGCCAAGCACCCTATTCAGGGTGACTTGCTCCCTTCTTAATGTAGGGGGAGTGGAGGAGCCCTTGCAGGGTAGAGCTGAGGAGTTTGTGCAGTTTCTGTCGGATAAAGTTGCTCAGATTCGGATGGACCTGGACTCTGATTGGGCAATTCCCATCGAGATGATGGGGGCAGGTCTTAGTCCTATTGTGTGGGATGAGTTTGAGCCTGTGACTCCTGAGGAAGTGGACAAGGCTGTAGGAGCGAGGAGTTCCTCCACTTGTTTGTTGGACCCGTGCCCCTCCTGGCTGGTTTTGGCCAGCAGGGAGGTGACACGAGGCTGGCTCCAGGCTTTAGTTAACACGTCCTTGAGGGAAGGGGCCTTTCTGCAACCATTAAAGGAGGCGGTTGTAAGACCCCTCCTCAAGAGGCCTTCCCTGGATCCAGCAGAATTAAAGAACTTTCGTCCAGTCTCCAACCTACCCTTTGTGGGAAAGGTTGTAGAGAAAGTGGTGGCACTTCAGCTCCTGCGGTCATTGGAGGAAATGGATTATCTAGACCCTTTTCAGTCTGGCTTCAGGCCTGGCTACAGCATGAAAACTTCTTTGGTTACTGTTAAGAAATTTAGGAGGTTCCTTCTGGACCGTGACCCTTACTCGCTTGCAAACACATCAAACAAACAAACAAGCCAGAGAGGAGTTTTAGAAAACTAAAACTAGTTTAATAGAAACGAACAAACAAATAAAACAAAGCCTATAAAAATACCAATAGTCATCTCTTTTCTTAGCAAAGGTCCATTCAACTCTCTTGGAGTCTCTCCATGCGGTTTGAGCCCAGCTCTTCCTTCCTTCCTCAGAAGTAGTCCGGACTTCAGCTCAAATGCATGTGTGTGTGCTCAGCTCAGCTTGCATCTCAGTATGGTGAGTAGGTCAGAGGCCTGCTCTGCTCTGTTCTGCTCTGCTCTGCTCTGAATGGCCATATGTGCTGTTAATGAGCAGCTGCTTAAATGCTGAGTCATGGTCAGTTAGAAAAGGTCCGGAAAAAACTCAAAGCCAAAAGCTGCGGTCTGATTGGCTCATTCAAATGCTCAAGCCAGGATCCAATCAATAGATCACAGCAAACCTTGAGAGGAACTTACTCTCACAATCCCCTTCTCTGTGGCTATTGATTATAAATACATATACATACAAATCATTGGATACATACATCACAATGATAAATAGTACACTTTCATATAACCATAGATATCTTATCTAGGAGATATTGATGTTGATCCCAGGGTAATGGTTTTGTGAGTATGTCTGCTACCTGTTCCTTGGTCTCGCAGAAAACTATCCTAATGAAACCTGTCCTTGACAATTGCCTGACATGCTAATACTTAATGTCAATGTGACGTGACCTTTGTCCCACAGCATCAGCCTGTGATATGTTGATAGCAGCCATGTTGTCCTCATGAATGTCTATGGGATATACTGATTCTCTCCACAAGTTCGTTAAGAGATCATCAAACCATATCAAATTATTAGATGCTTTAGATAAGCATGCACATTCTGCCTCGGCAGTGGAAGTAGCAATTAACTTCTGTTTACCTGAGTACCAATGAATAGGACTTCCATTCAAAAATATGACATAACCTGAGGTACTCTTTCCGGACTTAACGTCTCCTGCCCAGTCTGCATCTGAATAGCAGTATAAACTCGGTTTGTCTGATATGTCTGGTTCTAACAAAAGGGAATGGTTTACAGTGTTCTTTAAATACCTCAGAACCCTTTTAATTCCATTCCAGTGATATTGAGTGGGATTTTATTAATTAATTAATTAATTATTAATTAATTTTATTTCTATACCGCCCTTCTCCCAAAGGACTCAGGACGGTGTACAGCCTAATTAAAAACACAAAGACAGACAAAATTTAAAAATAATTAAAATTATTAAATAATAGGCCCAATTTATAAAACCCCAAATTTAAAATCCCATTTAAAACCAATTAAAATCTTTACATTGATAGCCCAGCCTGGCGGAACAACATGGTTTTGAGGGCACAGCGAAACACACGGAGATCAGAGATTTTACGAATTTCTGGGGGCAGATCATTCACAAAGGACAGGGGCTCCCACAGAGAAGGCCCTCCCCCTGGGTGTCGCCAGCTGACATAATTTGGCCGATGGCACCCTGAGGAGACCCTCTCTGTGGGAGCGAACTGGCCGGTGGGAGGCTACTGGTGGCAGAAGACGGTCTCAAAGGTATCCAGGTCCAAGGCCATGGAGCGCTTTAAAGGTGGTAACCAACACCTTGAATCGCACCCAGAAGACCACTGGGAACCAGTGCAGCTCGCGCAGGAGGGGTGTCACGTGGGCACAACGAGTTGTGCCTATAACCACCCACGTGGCCGCATTCTGGACCAGTTGGAGCCTCCGGGTGCTTTTCAAGGGGAGCCCCATGTAGAGAGCATTGCAGTAGTCCAGTCGGGAGGTGACAAGGGTGTGAGTGACTATGCGCAAGGCGTCGCAGTCCAGAAAGGGCCGCAACTGGCGGATCAAGCGAACCTGATAAAAAGCCCCCCTGGCCATGGCCATCATATGTTCTTCTAAAGACAGCCGTGCATCCAGGAGGATGCCCATATTGCGGGCCGTCTCTGTGGGGGATAAAGACTCACCCCCAATAGTCAGCGATGGCACCAGCTGACTATATCGCGACGCCGGGAACCACAGCCACTCGGTCTTGGAGGGATTGAGTCTGAGCCTATTTCTCCCCATCCAGACCCGCACGGCCTCCAGGCAGCGAGACATCACATCAAGGGCATCGTTGGGGTGGTCTGGGGTGGAGATGTACAGCTGAGTATCATCAGCGTACAGATGGACTCTCACCCCAAAACCACGGATGATCTCACCCAGCGGCTTCACATAAATGTTGAACAGAAGGGGCAAGAGGACTGACCCCATGCAAGGCGCCTCAAAGTCAACCTCTGCCCCCCTGTCAACACGAACTGCGAGTGGTCGGAGAGGAAGGAGGAGAACCACCGCAAAACGGTTCCCCCTATTCCTAACCCCCTCAACTGCTGCAGCATGATACCATGGTCGATGGTATCAAAAGCCGCTGAGAGATCTAACAGGACCAGGACAGAGGAGCAACCCCTGTCCCGAGCCCTCCAGAGATCATCCACCAACGCGACCAATGCCGTTTCTGTGCTGTACCCCTGCCTGAAGCCCGACTGGTACGGGTCCAGATAGATAGCTTCATCCAGGTGCCCGGGCAGTTGTCGTGCCACCACACTCTCAACAACCTTCGCCACAAAACGAAGGTTGGAGACCAGATGGTAGTTGGCTAATTCAGCCGGGTCCAAGGAAGGCTTCTTGAGGAGGGGCCTCACCACCGCCTCTTTCAAGGCAGCAGGAAAGGCACCCTCACTCAGAGAAGCACTTATAATCCCCTGGAGCCAGCCTCATGTAACCTCCCGGGAGGCCAGTACCAACCAGGAGGGACACGGGTCCAATAAACATGTGGCGGCACTAATCCTACACAGAACCCTGTCCACATCCTCGGGAGCCACAGGATCAAATTCCTCCCAGATAATATTCTCAAGACCTACCCTCGTCTCCTCCCCTGGACTCACCCAGTCGGAATCCAAGCCTTCCCAAATCCGAGCGACTTTATCATGCACAAAATCCTCAGTTTGACCCTGCAAGGGATCTTCCTGCACTCCCCCCCCGAAGAAGGGAGTGGGTCACCCTAAACAAAGCGGCTGGGCGGTTCTCTGCAGATGCGATAAGAGCGGAAAAATAGTTAGATTTTGCCGCTTTTATCGCCACTAGGTAGGTCTTGATATAAGACCTCACCAGTGTCCGGTCGGAATCGGATTGACTAGTCCTCCAAATGCTCTCTAGGCGTTTTTTCTGATGCTTCATCTCTCTCAGCTCCTCGGAGAACCAAGGAGCCAATTGAGGTCGGCATCGGGTCAGAGGCCGCAAAGGCATGACGCGGTCCAAAGCCCTGGCGGCCACCCTCTCCCAGGCGGCCACCAGGTCTTCAGTCGAGTCGTGTGCCAGGGTCTCAGGAAATGGCCCAAGCTCTGTCAGGAACCTTTCGGGATCCCTCAGGTGCCTGGGATGGAACCATTTAATCGGTTCCGTCTCCCTGTGGTGGGGGGAAACGGCAGGAAAGTCCAAGCAAAGAAGAGAATGATCTGTCCATGACAAGGGTTTAATGTCTAAATCCCCTCTACCAAGATCATTCAACCACTGACCAGAGACAAAAATCAAATCCAGAGTGTGTCCCCCTGTGTGAGTGGGGCCCTGAACTAATTGGGTCAGGTCCATGGCCGCCATGGAAGCCATGAACTCCCGAGCCACCTCTGATGCCTCACCTGCAGATGGCAGGTTGAAATCCCCCATGACAATAAGTCTGGGGGTATCAACCGCCACCCCGGCAACAACATCGAGCAGCTCGGGCAGGGTCGCTGCCACGTGGCAGGGAGCCAGATACGTAGTCAGCAAACCCATCTGCCTCCCATGGCCCCACTTCACGAGGAGGAACTCACATCCGGCTGTCTGAGGAACAGTGGTCTCCCTCGGACTAAGACTTTCCCTAATAATCGCCGCCACTCCCCCACCCCTCCCCTCGGCCCTTGGCTGATGAAATGCACAGAAACCTGGTGGGCACATTTCAATGAGGGGAACCCCCCCTCGTGGCCCAACCAGGTCTCCGTAATACCTGCCAGGTCTTCACCCCCCTCCAAAGTAAGATCACAAATGAGGGGGGCTTTGTTAACAACAGACCTGGCATTACATAACATCAGCCGCGGACCCAGGGCCTGAGGCTCTGTGCAACCCAGGACCCGAGTCGCGCATTGGGGGCTGGAGTGCGCAATCGCTCGTAGACAGCGTATGCTGTCTCAGAATGTCTCAGATTCTCAGAATGTCTGGACAAAACATTTATGGTCAGGCTAATATCTGGCCTTGTCCAGCCTGCGATATACAACAACAACCCTATCACTGATTTATAAAGTGTCTTTTGTTCAAAAGCTGCACTCTCAACGTACATATTCTTGAGAAAATCTGTTTGCATAGGGGTGTCACAAGGTTTGGCCTCTGTCATGTTACATCTTTCGATCAATTCCATGATCTTATCCTGCTGAGAAAGTTCAAACCCCTTCTCAGTTTTTACAAATTGGACTCCTAAGAACTTATCAATTCGACCCAGAGGCTTTAGGGCAAAATTCTTACTTAACTCATTAGAGAACACCTTGCATCTGTTCTCAGACTTGCAGATATACAAGATATCATCCATGTAAACCAAGACTGTTTCCTTAGTACCCTGGTGGTTTCTAATGAACATACATTCATCAGCCAATGAAGCTGTAAATTTGTTTGCATTTGTTTTAAACTTTTGGTAAGACATTCGTATCACCTCCTGGTAGTATATAGACTTTTGTTCAAAAGCCAAACATCACCTTCCTGATGATTTACACCTTGAGGAACCCTGACATATAGTTTCTTATCTAACTTAGCATGCAAGTAAGCAGTCTGTATATCAAATTGATACACATTCTCTCCTTGGATAGCGGCTATGGTGAGTGCTGTCTTCACACTCTCTGGGTGCACTGTGGGCGAGAAGGTGTCAACATAGTCATCAGGGAACCTCTGTGAAAGCCCTGTGCAACCAACCTCGCCTTATAAATAAACTTCCCATTATCAATAGGTTTCTTCTTAAAGACCAATCTAGTGCCAATTACTTTCTTGTCCTTTAGTAATTCCGTTGGTGTGAATACCTCTAGCTTTTTCAAACTTACCAATTTGGTATCCATTGCAGCACGTCAATTTTGTTGTTCTCTGTCAGATAGCGTTAACACATCTTCATACCTCTGGGGTATGACTGGTCAACAGAAGTGACAAAACCTTCATACTTCTTTGGCTTCTTGCCCCTAGTGGACCAAACTGGCCTACTTACTGGTTCTTCATCTACATCAGAACTGTCTGATGAGGGGTCTTCCGGTTGGCACCGTTGGCGTCGCGGACGGTCTTTTTGGACCGCCAGCCCCGCGATTCCGTTGGAGCCATTCTGACAGTGCTAATCAGCTGTCAGACGGCTTGAAAACCTCTTCTTCGGGAGAAGAAGGAGAGGAGAGCCGGTGGGCGAGGGTAGAGCTCCCTGGGAGCCCCGGGAGCAATTCCAGGGGCTTGGAGGTTGAGAGCTCCCCGTTCAGCCCACTGAAGCTCTGGATCCGTGGTGACTCCATTTTAAATGGAGCCAGACGCCGGCAACCGACTCTGCTTTCAACAAGAAGATTAATTGATTCCAAAAGCAGACAGAACGGAAGCAGGAGAACAAGCCTTTGCAAGTATGTTGCTTAACTCCTGGGATACATTGTTTCTACTTGATTTTGCTGAGCTGGAGGAGGAAATGGTGTCTTCATTGTGGCTGGAAAAGTGAAAGTTAAGTGCTTGTTAATAGATTTGTGCTTAGAGACTGGACTTAAGCTGCTGGGATTTGAGAGCTGGGTGTAGAAAAGACTATCTTGCTTGATAAACTACAAATAAATCTGAGAAAGCTGCTCAAGAGATTTTATGGCTTTGAAAAGAAAAATTCTTTTAAAATAATATCGCTTCCAAGCAAGGAGTTCTTGAAAGTGGGGGAAGCTCTCTAATGGCGTCAGAAATGACACAGAGAACTGACTCACAGAGCCAGGAGGATTTTTTTAGAGACCTTACAGAATTTATAAAGGAAGCCATGAACAACCAAATTGCAATTATTAATAACTTTACAGCAATCATGGAACGAAAATTTATAGAACTGGTGGAGGATATAAAAGCAAATGAGGATGTTTTTGAAGGAAAGCACAATGACAATGTAGGAGACATTTTGACTAAAACAGAGAAGCTGGATTTGGCTGACTCTCAAGAATCTTCAAACTTTCTTCCTGCTCTTTTGGAATTAACTGACAGAACTTTTCAAAAATATAATTTGGAGCAGAAAGAAGAAGAAACTGACCAGCCCTACGAGGTTTCGGAAGATTTGGCAGAGGCTTTCACACAATTAATTGAAATGCAACAACTGGACATTTCTTTGCAAACTCATCAAGTTAACTCTTCGTTCTATGAACTGACTATATAAGCAAGAAGAGTCGATATGGGGGCTCCAAATCAGAGGAAATGGTTCCAAGAAAGGGACAAGTTTTAAAGATACATCAACCCCCAGTTGAAATTCAAAACCTCCTCAAAATAAAAGTAAGAGGGAGGAAAAAAGATTGGAAAAAATACAGAAAGAAAGGAAGAATGGAAGATTAATTTTCTTTGGTCTAATAATTGATGTATTAATGACTAACTACAATGATTAAGTAAATGAATTAAGAATTCAATTAATGATTAATTAAGGTTTAAGAAAAAATATTTGAATTTTGAGAATAAAAGTAGGAGGGAGAGTAAAATGATTAAGCAAATGAACTAAGAATATCTTACAGATGCATTACGAGAATTTTAGGCTTTGAATGATCTATTACTGTTTGTTAATGTTTTTAAAATTCTTAGGCTTAAAGGATTATATGTTATTTTGAGTTTAGGGAGGTTGATGAATAATCTGTAGAAGGGGAGTTAAGGGGTCTAGGGAGTTTTAAGTCTTGCATTAACTTAGTATATTTTAGCGTATGTTTGGTAAAATTTATACCCTGTTTCTCTTCTGGGAAGTCGGGGGAGGGGTGTGTGAAGGGGGGGGTGGAAGTTTGAGTTTATAAATGTTTAAATAGACAAGTGAAAATGTTATTTGTTTGATTATAAAAAAATTATAAAAACTTTTTCTCAAAAAAAAAAAAGAACTCTCTGATGAGTTGTCCTCCTCATTGCTATCATTTTGAACCTTTAAAGTGGAGTGTCCTTCTTTCCAGGCTACTCCCGCTCTCTGTTTTAATATACCCTTTAAAGGTGTGGGGGATACACATTCCTCATCATCCTCAAAACCAGATGTGTCACTATCACTAGATAGATTTCCTGGCACATCTTCCACCTGCTGGTCCAGATCACGAGGAGGGCTTTGAGTCAGGATTTCGTTAGCGTGAATCCTACTCCAATTTGTGCTTTCATAAATGTTAGCTGACCTGGATATTACTATTCTCCTATTTGAGTCCACAAACCTAAAGGCCTTAGAACCTGTCTCATAGCCAACGAACCTCAGTTGGACTGAGACTCTATCCCCTTCTTTCTAAGTTCTTTTAGGATGTGGACATCGGCCATCACTCCAAATACATGAAGATGCGTCAATCTTGGCTTATGGCCATACACTATCTCATATGGGGTCTTTTGCACCACACTGGATCATACCCGATTGAGAGTGTAATTTGTGTACAGAGCTGCTTCCGTCCAATATGAATAGTCTAGGTCAGCATCCTCAAGAGTGCACCTCATCATTGACTGCAGTACACCATTCCTCCTTTCAACCACTCCGTTCTGAAAGGCTGAGTAGGGTGCGGTGCATAAATGGACTATGCCCTTCTCCTTCAGCCAGTCAGAGAACTGAGCTGAGTTAAACTCAATTCCTCTGTCGGTCAAGTTCTTCTGGATGTTGACCTTGTGCTGGTTCTCAATCAAACTGCAGAATTCCTTAAACTTAGATAAGGCCTGATATTTGGATTTAAGAAGGTAAACAAATCCAAACCTGTTATGGTCATCAACAATTGTCAGGAAGTAACAATTCTTATCATTGGAGGGTTTCAAAGGACCTACCAAGTCCATATGTACCAACTGGAATATGTGTTCAGAGTATCTCTGATACTTCCTGGGTGTGGGTTTAATTTTGGATTTTGCACTCCTGCAAATAGAACAATCCAAAAAGGTGTTACAATCCTTAATTCTAACTCCATTTGAGCATTCAGACATCTTTTGTACTATAGGGAAACTCATATGACCCATTCTATGATGCATAAGGTGAGCACACTTGCCAATAGAAATTGAATTGGCGTTGTCAGGCTCCTCACCATTTTGTTCAATATTAAAATGTACATACTTTTTACACTTTAAAACATTTCTGCAATTATCGTTAAAACTCCTCTTTTCTTGAGTACCTTTGAAATCACCATCTGATTCCAACTCGGATTCATCATCGCTGTCAAAAGTGGTGACATGGTTACTAACATCAAATTACTCAGCCTTTATAATGGGGGAATAATAGGGTAAACCATTAATCTTCAACACTTCCCCAACCACACATTTATCATTGGTAACAACAGCAGTTTCCCCTGTAAACAACACTTCTATTTCGGTATCCTCACTTATCTTCATAGTGCTGAGCAAATTATGATCAATCTGAGGTACATATAAAACACCACCAACCTCCCCAAGCCCAGGGATAAAAACCTTCCCAATACCAGTAACCCTTGCCTTTTTACCGTTGGCAACTTTGACCATAGACTTATGTTCTTCCAATTCAGTAAACAATTTCTGATTGCTTACAATATGTCTACTTGCCCCACTATCCAATAGCCACAATTGCTCATGTTGCTTTCTAGAGAGTTTTGATTCAACAGTTTCAACTACAGCAGCAAAATTAGTAGTAAACTTAAACTTATCCCTTTTGTCACCTTCCTCTGGCCATTTACCCCTTCTCTTTCTGGAAGGGTTACCTTGTGGCTTTCTATATGGGGTAGGTGATCTCCTTCTATACCTGTCACCCGAAGGTGCCCTCTGGCGTGCCCTAGCGTTAGCATTACATGGGCAGTCTCTTTTGTAATGATCCCTGGATCCACAATTAAAACATTCCCCAACAGTATATACCTTATCAGGACTATTAGACCTTCTTGATGGTCTCCCTTTCCTATGGAAGGCCATCCTGTCCTTCCTTAGATTATCCTCTGCAATGAGTTTACCAGACAGGACTTCCAGGGACATATCCTCATAGCTGGTATTATCCAATTGGGAAACAAAGTTATCCCAGCTAGAATCTAGAGAATTGATTATGATGCTAATTAAACTCTGTTCAGATACAGGTTCCCCCCTCAAAATCAATTCTTCTCTCATCATGTTAAGCTCACAAAGATGTTCATTCATATCCCTACCCAGTTTCAACTTAGCAGAATGAAACTCCCTGGAAATCCTGCTAGTTGCATTTGAGTTTTTACAGCAAAAGAGGTTAAACAATTTTTCCCAAACCTCACATATGCTTAAGTCATTGGGAATACTCGGGTACAGTGCTGGAACAATTGACAATAACAATATACAAAAGGCCTTATGATGCAACAAGTCAATCTCCAGAGTCCAAGGTTTAGGAGGAGGCTCTAATAACAATGATAACACATTTTCTTTCATTAATATTACTTGTATACCTTTTACCCATTCCTTTAAAATTTTACCATTAATATTCAGAGTTTTAAAACCAGGCGGCAAAATGCTGGCACTGGTTAGCATGGAGACAGAAAACTGCTGCTGCTCATGATGTTGCAAATTTCGAAAGGAACAATACGGCATTGGTATTGAAGCAGCTGGCTTGAAAACTACTTGCTGGCTGTTCAACAATTGCTCCTCCCTAGTGGGAGGGGTCAAAATACCAAACTGAGCATGCTCACAACTCATTCTTGCTTGGACACCAAAATGTGAAGATCTCCCCAGTTGCTCCTCAGCAGAAAGCCTCTGGCTGGCCTCTGGGACCTCAACCTCAGTTGGTGCAGCCCCGGAAATGGCCGCAAAGGCTGGAGATGTCACAGAAGAATCCGCTGCGCCTGAAACAGGCAAGGAGCGAGTCGCAATCATTGAGGGGTCCATTGTCATGCACTGGATAAAAGGTGGCTGGAAATTAGCCCCAAAAGCCGCTGTTAAAACTTCTATCGCATTTGCGATTTCCAGTTCGGTGGGCAAACTTCTTAAGCCATCAATAGCTGGTCGGGCAATAGGTAGCGCCATATTAACTTGGTCACCCTGAACTGGGGTTTGACCGGGCGCTAAATTTAAAGTGGACAGTCTATTGTTTCAGACCCTTGGTTTAGAGTCAGTAAAAGGGGTTGCAGGACAGGATTGGGTATCTCTTACCAGTCTAGCACCATCCTGGGTTTCTCTCCTGTCCCTTGCTGCTGTTTTCGTGGCCACAAACTGCAATAAGGCACTAATATCAGCAATTGGGTCCTCACTTGTTTCTGGCAAGCCAAAGAACTGAAGTATCGCTGTTCTCATTTCTTCCTTTCCTCCCAAATTCACATTTGAGGCCAACAGGGGCATTCCTCTGGTCTCATCTTCTGGGGATGGAAGGCATTTAACAGCAAACAATTCAAGAGCTAGGGTGTTTGCTTCCAAAGCCATCGCCCCTTTGCTCTCCTGCTGAATTGGTGCCTGGAGCACTTCAGTCGATATCTTCCTGATTTCGGCTTCCATTGGTCTGCTTTGTTGTGCCTTGCTTCTGGTGGAGGCCTGGTGTTACAATCTTCCCTTTTTGGGTTGGCTTAATCGTAGACATGCTTGTCTAATGCGTTGCAACATGAATTGGGTCCAGAACCATCCTCTGCTACCAATTGTCAAGAAATTTAGGAGGTTCCTTCTGGATTGTGACCCTAACTCGCTTGCAAACTGTCACGAGTTTTTCCAGGATTGCTGTGGCTACTTGCCTACTCACAAACAGTATGGTTTCAATCAAGCCATCTCCTGTTTGCAATTACCTGCAAGCCTTCCCCGCCCTAGTTAATTGCAGGTTAACTCCCCATATAAGCAAGGACCTTTTGCTTGCTACTCGGGCCTAGACTCCTGGTTTAGGCCTAAATGCACAGCTCCTGCAGGAAGCTCAGTGCAAATGCCGCAGATGGGAGAAGAATGCA
The DNA here is from genome assembly GCF_029215685.1 of Pituophis catenifer annectens. Taxonomy (NCBI): domain Eukaryota; kingdom Metazoa; phylum Chordata; class Lepidosauria; order Squamata; family Colubridae; genus Pituophis; species Pituophis catenifer. The sequence goes on from NW_027256887.1 coordinate 27,527,186, forward strand.
GATAAGGACTCCAGATGCTGTTGCAGAGAAACTCCCACGGATGCTTGCCTTTTGCTGTTTTGTAGCATGCAAGCTATCATCGGGACTGCTGTTGCTGGACCTTCTTCCTCCCACAAACTTCAAGCAATGTTTGCTGTTTGAACTGTTTTTACTTCAGGTGACTTTTAGCTGCGAAGTTTGTGCTGCGCCCCTTCTATTACCTCGATGATGTATCGACGCCGAAGCTGCTTATCTTTTTTTTTTAATTGAAAAAGTTTTTCAAATACAGATTTTTCCCCCTTCCCCCCTCCTCCCTGACCCCCTCCCCCTCCCCTCCCCCCTTGGCTTCTCTAAAATAAAATCCAAATTAATATCACATTGTATAATACTTTACCATCCTTTTACACCACCCCCCATATGCTAACCATTTCTTTCTAACATTATTATTATATCCCCTCTATACTATACATTTCAAAGCAACATTCTGCTATAAAATTATATAATAAATCCTAATTTGGCATTTATTCAACTCATAATCTACCCATTTCCTCCACCCCATAACATCCCTTTTCCTAAACTAAACAATCAATAGCCTGACCTATCTCCACCCACTTTCCTACAGGTCTACCATACATAATATTTTTAATATCTTTGTTCTTCTGCCCACACCACTAAAAGATATTTCCATATATATAAAATCCTCAAATGACTTTAAGTTTGTAATCCATATAATATCTTCTGTAATGTCTTTCAACTGGATTGTTAATTCCATCGCCCATGTTAGGGTAACATCAAGTTCTGCTTCCAACAGTATATTCAGTATCTTCAATTACCATCTGCCCCCATCAATAATAAGTGTTTTCATATATAAAAAACCACCCGAATGACTTTATATTTATATTCCATATAGTATCTTCTGTAGTGTCTTTTGTCTAGATTATTAATTCCAACCACCACGTTAGGGTAACAACCAGATCTTCTGCATGCCCCAATTCCATAATTCTCTTGCCTTATAACTCAACATATACGTAATCCATTTTTCAAAGAGTCCAAAATAGAAAGTTCCAGTCCGCTCAATTAAAGGCCATCTTCCACATCCCAAGAACACCAGCACTGCAGAAATCTGTTATTCTTCTCAAAATAGTATAAGTCTGTAATTTGCCTCAATTATATTTCATGTATCAGCCTTCTATAAATCCCGCTTATTATATTTAATCATCTCTTATATAACTGGCATTAGTCTGTTGGCTAAAAAAAGAAAAAAAGAAAAAAAGTTTTTTATTTAGTTTAAATTTTTTTAGTTTTGTAGAACCTGCTTCTTCTTTTCTTAACTTGTTGTGGTTTAGATCTCCATCCTGGTTGCCTTTCTAGGACTTGTATATCAGCTGATTGAATTACATGCTGGTCTGTAACTTGGTAAGACATCAAATCGAAATCCAAAGCTGCCTCTCTTATATTTATAGGTAATCCAGCTATAGCCTCTGAAGGAGAATCCAAAAGTGGCTCATCCAAAAAGGCCTCTGTAACTTGTTATTTTTCCATTACCTCCATCTCCATCTGTTTAGCCTGTGTTTCAATCTCTTGTTCATTTTGCTTTTCTTTATCCCCCTCCTGTTTTCCTAACACTGATGACATACGTGGAGATGTTGGATCCATTTTAAAAACCTTGTGATAAAATTCTTCCGCTTTTTCAACAGTATTTAGTTGATATCTTTTTCCTTGATATCTCAATATTATACCAACTGGAGCATCCCATCTAAATGGGATATTTTGTTTCTTTAACTCAGTCACCAAAAATCCAAAGTCTTTTCTATCTTTTAACATCTTGGACGGCAGCTCTTTGTATATCCAAATCTTCCTTCCATTCATTTCTAGAGTGGAGTTAAAGGACTTTTGCACAATATCATTTCTTATTCCTTTATCAGTAAAGTAAATCACCACATCTCTAGGCAACTGCCTTTGCTTTGCCACCCAAGAATTTACTCTGTAGGCCTTATCAATCTTACAGGATACCTCTTCAGGACTAACCTTTAAAATCACAGCCAGAACTTCAGCAGACATCTTTCTCAAATCATCTCTGTTGTTTTCCTGTAATCCCCTTATTCTGACTGCAAATTGCATGGATCTAAATTGCATCATTGTGATTTCATTTTCAATCCTTTGTTTTATATTATCTGCATTATAAGTCTTGTGATCAGCTTCCTTTATTTTGGACTCTACTTCTGAGCTATTTTCTTGAATATTTATCAAATCATTTTCAATTCTTTGTATCTTATTATCCAGATTATGAATCTTATAATCAGCTTCCTTCATTTTAGACTCTATTTCTGAGTTGATATCTTTATCCATCTTTATCCATCTTTATAATTATTTCTGAAAAGCTTTTCAAAGCTGTTACAATATATCGTTTCAGGTTATCATACTTTTGTTGTACCAACTCTTTAATTTCCTGTCTAAATTTTTCAAGATTCTGGTTCACAATCTCATCCTGTCTTGCCATCTCCTCCAAAACAAATTCCTTTAGGTCTTTAAAGCCATTCTTCTGCATTTGCAAGCTCAAAACTTGTTCATGTGATTTGTAAATGGGGGAGCCCCCCCCCCCCCCGCAGCTTGGTTGTCTGGCTTTATCAGTTTTAACGCCATCCTGCCACACAAACAGACTCTTTTTAAAGAAAAAGACTTCTCTCCAAACAATATCAATATCAAGTCTCTAAGAAGGAAGAAGCATGAAATAGGAATTTTTCTCTTCACTTCTAGCCAGCACTATTGCTTCAGATACTTTGTAACGTATTAAACTATTCAAATGGAAGGACTTTCACTTTCAGCTTTCTTCTCAAGCCTCAGCCAGTCGCCATTTTAAACTTTCTTTCTTCCCCCTTTCACTCTTTCTTCAGTTTTAAAATCACTCATAGGGTTGTTAGAAATACTTGCAATTTAGAGTCCCAAATCCATATTTCATTCTGCTTGTTCAGGCAATCTGTTAGTTTTTGTTGATTGGATTGGTCCCATCGCCTGGCTCTGCAAGGCGCAGAGTTCCCCTGAAGCCCGGAGTAGCGGCGAGCTGGATAGGGAGCCACATTCTGCTTCCTCCCCAAGAGTAAAAAAGAAAACTCTGGGGAGTTCGCAGAGGGCTCTACCTGCTCTCGCTGGCTCTCTCTCATGTCTCCTCAATGAGACGGAGTTTTTCGAGCCGTCTCTCAACTGTAGAGATGGCTTTTACGGGCGACGAGGCTGGCGGTCCCGAAAGACCGTCTGGCGGCGATGGAAGCCAAACCTCTGCTTATCTTCATGTTAGCTTTATTCTCTTGTGAACTGTTTCGGTATTGTGGAGAGGAATCTAGGGAGATAGCCTTGTTTCACATAACCGAGATAAGACTTTGTTTTTAATGTGTTTTTTAAAAGACATAGTGCTTTTTAAATGTTTTAAAAATTATATTTTTACACAGGACGCCTCTGTCAGATTTATTTCAGTCTCAGTGTGTTTGCTCATGAGCTGGTTCATGGTCTGGGGTACCCCTCAACCCCATTTCCTAACACAAACACATCAAACAAACAAACAAGCCAGAGAGGAGTTTTAGAAAACTAAAACTAGTTTAATAGAAACAAACAAACAAATAAAACAAAGCCTATAAAAATACCAATAGTCATCTCTCTTCTTAGCAAAGGTCCATTCAACTCTCTTGGAGTCTCTCTCCATGCGGTTTGAGCCCAGCTCTTCCTTCCTTCCTCAGAAGTAGTCCGGAGTGACTTCAGCTCAAGCGTGTGTGTGTGCTCAGCTCAGCTTGCATCTCAGTAAGGTGAGTAGATCAGAGGCCTGCTCTGCTCTGCTCTGCTCAGAATGGCCGTATGTGCTGTTAACGAGCAGCTGCTTAAATGCTGATGGTCAGTTAGAAAAGGTCCGGGAAAAACTCAGAGCCAAAAGCTGTGGTCTGATTGGCTCATTCAAATGTTCAAGCCAGGATCCAATCAATAGATCACAGCAAACCTTGAGAGGAACTAACTCTCACAGTCACACTGATGGATGATCTCTGGCGAGCCTGAGATGGGGGTCATTTCTCCATCTTGGTGCTACTTGACCTCTCAGCGGCTTTCGATACCATTGACCATGGTATCCTTCTGGGACGACTAAGGGAGCTGGGAGTGGGAGGCACCGGGTTACGGTGGTTCTCTCATATCTCTCTGGTCAGTCACAGTCGGTGTTGGTAGGAGAACAGAGGTCAACCCCTAGGCCCCTCGTTTGTGGGGTGCCTCAGGGCTCAGTCCTCTCTCCCCTTCTATTCAAATCTACATGAAACCGCTGGGGGAGATCATCCGATGATATGGGGTGGATATCAGCAGTATGCCAATGATACCCAGCTGTATATCTCCACCCCGCATCATTTCAGTGAAGCAGTGGATGTGATGTGCCAGTGCCTGGAGGCTGTGAGAGTCTGGATGGGAGTTAACAGGCTCACACTTAACCCAGACAAGACCGAGTGGCTGTGGGTATTGCCTCCCAAGGACCATGTTGATTGTCCATCCTTAGCCCTGGGGAGGAGGGGAGAAGCTGTACCCCTCAGAACGGGTTTGCAATTTGGGTGTCCTCCTTGACCCACAGCTGAGATTAGAACAACACCTGGCAGCTGTGGTTAAGGGGACCTTTGTACAGGTTCACCTTGTACACCAATTGTGACCCTACCTGGATCGGGAGGCTCTTCTCACAGTCACTCATGCCCTTGTCACCTCACGGTTGGATTATTGCAACACGCTCTACATGGGGCTACCCTTGAAAAGTGTTCGGAGACTACAGTTGGTCCAGAATGCAGCCGCACGAGCTGTCGTGGGTGCACCTAGGTACACCCACATTACACCAATTCTCCACGAGCTGCACTGGCTCTCTATTGGTCTCCGGTCACAATTCAAGGTGTTGGTTATTACCTTTAAAGCCCTACATGGCTCAGGGCCAGGGTATCTTCGAGACCGCCTTCTACCACATAACTCCCAACGACTGGTAAGATCCCACAGAGTTGGTCTCCTCTGGGTCCCATCAGCTAAACAATGCCGGCTGGCGGGCCCGTGGGGGAGGGCCTTCTCTGTGGCTGTCCCAGCTCTCTGGAACCAGTTACCTCTTGAGGTCCGGACCATCCCCACCCTATTGGCCTTCCGAAAAGTGGTGGAGACCTGGCTTTTCCGGCAGGCCTGTGGCTGTTGATCTGGCTCTTGTGATCCGGCGAGATCCGGCCATGAATGGTGTGAATGAGTTTTAGTGTTTTTAATGTTTTTAATTTTTAAATGTTTTTTATAATGATTTTAAATGCATTGTAAGCTGCCCTGAGTCTTCGGAGAGGGGTGGCATACAAATTGAATTAATAAATAATAATAATAAATAAATAAATATGAGTACTCCAAGATCCTTGATAGAGTGAGTACTCATATCAAATGATCTAAGTGCCAAAGCCCACTGTAACAACATTGGCAAAACTCTTTCATGCGCTAAACTCTCAATTAGGGTAAAAAAGTCTTTTTCCTCCAGTAACAATTTAATTTTCCCATTTAAGTAAAGAAGAAATATTGTATTAAAAATAGATGACAGTGAGAGATAATGCTTGCTATTTTTATAACTCCAACTATGGTTCTTCCCTCTTCACAATCTTTTTTTAATGTCTTACTGAAATTTGAGAAATTAAGTTAGAAGTAGACAGGATGGATTGCTTATCTGCTTTATGTCATGTTTTAGTCAAAAATGAAGCAAAACTATGAACACTGAACCCATTACTAAATACAGAATAGAATAGAATAGAATAGAATAGAATAAAACTTTATTACGGGATTTTGCGTTGTGCTATGCTAGGAGGATGTAGATCAGGGTTCTGTAAGAGATCAATCAGGAGGTTAATATAGAAGTTAAAAAGGGAGGGGGACAGGATGCAGCGGTGCCGTACCCCGTTTTGAACCCTTACTAGGCCAGTTAAAGTCCCTTGGGGATTACATCTCACTTTCAAGGTGGAATTGGCATACAATTTTTGTATGAGGAAAAGGAGGCATTTATCTATTGTAGTGCATTTTAATTTCTCCCATAGGGTGTTCCTGGATATTGAATCAAAGGCCTGCTTAAAATCAAGGATTGTCACGTAGAGAGAAGATTTTTTTTTTGTATGTATATTTTTGCACCAGATGGTGAAGTATCAGGATATGATCCACCATAGATCTTCCTTCTCTAGAACCGGCTTGTTCATCCTTGATTATCCCCCCTGAAATTAGCCAATCCTGGAGTTTATAGTTTAGGTGCTTAGCATACAATTTACTAATAACACTCAAAAGTCTAATGGGTCTATAATTTCCTGGATCATTTCTATTACCCTTTTTATAGATTGGTATAATAATTGCTAATCCCCAATCTCTTGGCATATGGCCCGTTTTATCTATAAATGTAAACAGCGATGCTAAAAGTGGGCCCCACCAACTGGTGTTCTTTTTGATTATTTCTGGGAGGACATTATCAGCACCAGGTGCCTTATTAGCCTTAAGGGATTCGATCAGCCAGGATACATCTTCTGGTGTGATGGGGGGCAGTAAGCAGTTTGGTCCAAATTAATGTGGCTCTCCTTAGTTACATAGTCGGGGTCTGTATATAACTCTATAAAATATTCTTCCCAGGCCTGAATCGGTACCTGATTAGTTGGAGGTAGGGGTGATTCCCAATCCTCTGGTGATGTACCAAAAAAGGGATATATTTTTTGTCCTGATTGATGTAATTAATCTCTGCCAAGACTCCTTCAAAGCCGCACTTTTCTTTTCTTTTAGGAGGGTCTTATATTGTGCTTTCAACTGTTTTAAGAAGCGAGTGTGATCCTCAGAAGGATCATTTTTACTTCTTCTGTACTCCTTATTATATATCCTTTTTAATTGCACGCAATCTCTATTAAACCATTTTTTGTTCTTTAAAACTGGCTTTTTGGAGTGAGCTAGTATTCTCTTAGTGAAACTGATTTCAAATTTGAAATTAAAGTTTCAAATTCCTCTAAGTATGGTCCTTCAAACTTATTTCTTAGTAGAGATGTATGTAATTCTATGGTTTCTGGAACTAACATCCATTTAGTAACTTCCTTTGCATTTTTCTCAGTCCATTTAATTTTTACCTGGGTATTTTGGCTCTCTAATCTGGGTAGGTAGTTTGAGCCAACCCTTAATAATTTCTGGTGTAATGTAAGAGTAAGGATAAGTACATCGTGATCGCTTTCTAGACACGAGTCTACCTCCATCATCTGCAAGAACTTCAGGAGGTCATATGATATTATCCAGTAATCAACTGTGGATTTTCTTCCTGCTCCTCAATAGGTATAGTCTGCTCGGTAGTCACCCCAAATGGAACCGTTCAGGATACAAAGGTCCAAGCGTACAGTCATCTGTACGCTGCCTGATTTGCCTTAGTGCCTTTAAATTGTCTGGGATGCAGGGGTTCTCCTGGTACATTCTCATCATAATGGATCTTAAATTGATTAAATAATGCTTGATCGTTTGGGCCCATCCTAGCGTTTAAGTGCCCCCCCAATAATTATTGCTGCTGTAGGGTATTTATCTAAGCAGCCCAGGATAAAATCTTCTATGCCGTCCCAAATCTTGTTGATCAAATTATTCTTATTGAGTGGGGGAATGTAGATATTGAAAAGCAAAATCTCCACCTGTTTAAATAAGAGTAAGGTAATCACAACCCGTGGCTGCAAAGGTGGCAGTGATACACATTTAAATCGCAAGGAGGGTATTGTGACATTAGTGAATACATCCTTACTTGGGACATCTGGGATAGAATTAACCCAATAACCATCTAATTGTATCTCTGCGGAAGCCCAGGTTTCCTGTATGAAAAGAATGTCAAATTGTGATATATAGTCAAAAAAAAGTTGGTCTTTTGATGGAACAGTCCAACCTGCTATATTCCAGGTTATTCCAGGAGAGTGGATCCTCTTTTGCAGCTCATCAGGACATTTGATTTATACAAAGGGAAGTTGTATGGTTGTTGCAATGACTTGAGGTGTCGTCATGCACGAAATTGGCCTTCTTTAAAAAGAGGGGTACCCCATCTAAATTCTGTGTCGACTCCTGGTTAAATTGTTCAGGGTAAGAGGATTTAGCCGTGTACAGTCATCTTAAAACACACATAAACTCACAAAATTTAAAAACAATTTAAAAATTGACAAACAACCCAATTTAAAATTCGTAGTCTAAGCCAGCCTGGCCTGTTGGAACAACAGGGTCTTAAGGGCACGGTGAAAGGTACGAAGGTCGGGGATCAAATGAACCTCCAGGTGCAGGTCATTCCAGAGGGCAGGTGCCCCCACAGAGAAGGCTCTCCCCCTGGGTGTCGCCAGTCGGCATTGTTTGGCCGACGGCACCCTGAGGAGTCCCTCTCTGTGGGAGCGTATTGGCCGGTGGGAAGCTACCGGTGGCAGAAGGCGATCTCGTACATACCCAGGTCCTAAGCCATGGAGCGCTTTAAAGGTGGTAACCAACACCTTAAATTGCACCCGAAAGACCACCGGCAGCCAGTGCAGCTCGCGCAGGAGAGGTGTTACATGGGTGCACCGTGTCGCACCATAATTACCCACGCGACCGCATTCTGGACCAGTTGGAGCCTCCGGGTGCTCTTCAAGGGGAGCCCCATGTAGAGAGCATTACAGTAGTCCAGACGGGACGGGACGAGTGCATCAGTGACTGTACGCAAGCCGTCCCGGTCCAGAAAGGGACGCAACTGGTAAATCAGGTGAACCTGATAGAAAGCTCCCCTGGCCACAGCTGTCATATGGTCTTCTAAAGACAGCCGTGCATCCAGGAGAACACCCAAGTTGTGAGCCCTCTCTGAGGGGGTCAGGATCTCGCCCCCAATAGTCAGTGATGGAGCTAGCTGGCTATATCAGGATGCCAGAAACCACAGCCACTCGGTCTTGGAAGGGTTGAGTCTGAGCTTGTTTCTCCCCATCCAGATCCGCAGGGCCTTCAGGCACCGGGACATCACATCAAGAGCATCATTGGGGTGGTCCGGGTGGAGATGTACAGCTGAGTATCATCAGCGTACTGATGGAACTTCACCCCAAAACCACGGATGATCTCACCCAGCGGCTTCACATAAATGTTGAACAGAAGGGGCGAGAGGACCGACCCTTGTGGCACCCCACAAACAAGGCACCTCGAGGTCGACCTCTGACCCCCTGTCAACACAAACTGCGTACGATCAGAGAGGAAGGAAGAGAACCACCGCAACACAGTGCCCTCCACTCCCAACCCCTCCAATCGACGCAGCATGATACCATGGTCGATGGTATCAAAAGCCGCTGAGAGGTCTAATAGGACCAGGACAGAGGAACAACGCCTGTCCCGGGCCCTCCAGAGATCATCAACCAATGCGACCAATGCCGTTTCTGTGCTGTACCCCGGCCTGAAGCCCGACTGGTACGGATCTAGATATACAGCTTCATCCAGGTACTGGGGAAGTTGTCGCACCACCACACTCTCAACAACCTTCGCCACAAAGCGAAGGTTGGAGACTGGACGATAGTTCGCTAATACAGCCGGGTCCAAGGAAGGCTTCTTGAGGAGGGGCCTCACCACTGCCTCTTTTAGGGAGGGAGGAAAGAGCCCCTCACTCAACGAAGCATTAATAATCCCCTGGAGCCAGCCTTGTGTGACCGCCTGGGAGGCCAGCACCAACCAGGAGGGACACGGGTCCAATAAACATGTGGCAGCGCTAAGCCTACCCAGAATCCTGTCCACGTCGTCAGGCATCACAAGGTCAAACCCCTCCCATTCTCAAGACCCACCTCTGTCACCCCATCTGAATCTACCCAATCAGAGTCCAAGCCATCCCAAATCTGAGTGACTTTATCATGCAGGAATTGCACAAAATCCTCAGCCCTACCCTGCAAGGGGTCTTCCCTCGCTCCCAATTGAAGGAGAGAGTGGGTCACCCTAAACAGGGCTGCTGGGTGGTTCTCTGCAGACACAATAAGAGCGGAAATATAATTTGATTTTGGCGCTCTTACCGCCACTAAGTAGGTCTTAATGTGAGACCTCACTAGTGTTCGGTCAGATTCGGAGCGGCTGGACCTCCAATCACTCTCCAGGTGTCTTTTCTGGTGCTTCATCTCCCTCAGCTCCTCGGAAAACCAGGGAGCCAATTGAGATTGGCACCGGGTAGGGAGGCCGCAAAAGCACGACATGGTCCAAAGCTCCAGCGACCGCCCTATCCCAGGCGACCACCAGTTCTTCAGTCGAGTCCTAAGCCAGAGCCTCAGGGAATGGCCCAAGCTCCATCAGGAACCTATCCGGGTCCATCAGGCGCCTGGGACGGAACCACCTGGTCGGTTCCGACTCCCTGCGGTGGAGGTTAGCGGCTTGAAAGTCTAGTCAAAGGAGTGAATGATCTGACCATGACAAGGGCTTGGTGACTATATCCCCTATTTCTAGATCATTCAACCACTGACCAGAGACAAAAATCAGATCCAGAAAACCCTTTCCTCACAGAAAACTCTGACGGGAAAGATTTGAAAGGAGGCTAGATGTGCCTTCATCTTGAATATCATCAGTGGTATGGTCGGCTGTTTGAAAGACAGAAGAATTCGCTTCCAATTTGGGGCCTCAGGAAGCCACTCTGTAGCACGGAGATCAATCTGCCCCCAGTGACAGTGAAGAAGCTGGCTTAGGGAATTTAGTATAGCACTCTTGGTAATCCAGCATCCATGATTAATTCTGTTCATATGGATTCTAAGCACAATCTGATGTGTTTGTAGTGAGCAATGTGATTGCTGTAATTGTAGGGGAGATGCTTTACTGTCTTCCAATGAAACTTCTCTATTAATACCTCTATTAATACCTCCTCCTCTTGATGCCTGTCTGGAGAAGGACTGTTTTTCCGAGTGGGCTGCCACTTTTTGGCAGGCTCTTTAACTGTTTCCCTGAGTCTTTGCTCTTTTTTCTCTTCTTTATCCTGAGTTTGGGATTAAACCAAGTCTGCTGAATGGACTTTAGTGGGGGTGCCTGTAACCTGATGTTGTGCTTGCAGAAAAACAACTATATCTTTTTCAGTGTCTCTACATCATGTTGGATGGTTATTAATTGCTCAAATATTGAAACCACCATTTGTGCTGTAAGAAGGCATTGCTTTGCCATAAACTCTGTTGTATTCTCCCACGGTAAACTCTCCACACTCTGGATTAGTTTGTTGTTAAACATTTTAGACTTTATCTCAGTCTCCATACAAGCTGTAGCTGGACTTGTTGTTTGTGAAAACAGCTGGCTGTCATTTTGCTCCCCTCCCCCCAGATCGGGAAAGTCTAGTATCTGCTGTTTTGTCAAATCTCTTTGCCGGTCCCCTTCTAACCTCTCCAGATTGTTGGAAATAAATGGGGGAATATTTTTACTTACAAATCTCTTGTCAGTAAAGTGCTTGTCAATTTTTGGTTGTTTTGCATTCTTCATTGGTGGGAGGGCTCCCGGGCTGGTGCCATGGTGCTTCTTTCTTTTCCCCATGTCTTATTAGTCCTCATCAGCCAAAACTTTATCTGTGTTGTGGTCTATGCTGTTATTGTCTCCGAAAAATATTATTTAAATAAAAAGGCTCCAATAAATATACTAAAAATTGATAAAATAAAATAAAACCAAAAGGAACTGCTGCAAACATGCTCCGGCAGCAGCAGCAGCCCCACCCCCTCCCTTACTAAATACAGTAATTGTTATGTATATACTGCCTAAGTACAAATCGTAGTTAAACTAATCATCTATGTCTACCTGTATTTGAAAGTGTGCATTCCACACAGGGAGAGATATTGGAAATAAAAACTTACCTTTGCAGAGCTAAGAATTGAAAATCATTATTTAGATACATTTAAGTGCATATTTGTGTATGTCCCTTCTGTCTGAGGGACAGAAAGAGCAAAATCAGGAATGTGCATATACCAATCCATTCTTTGAGCTTCTATCAATTGGCAACGGTAGTTTGATGGAATTAAAACATGGGTATAAAAACATTTACATGCCTAGAGTGAATAAAAAGGTGTTCTCTAATGTGGTTTTTATCTGCTGTCAAAGAGATCTATAATTTCTATTTATCATAATTTGGAGTTCTACATTTTTGTCTCATCTTGTCAAACACCAACTTTAAACCTATATAAAGGTGTTTTGAATGGACTATATCCAAACAGTGTTAATGGTATATTCCATTATGGATACATATTGATATAGCCTAATACCTTTATAGCAAGTCAAGAAATAAAAGAAAATAAGATCATTGTTAAATTTCTTCTTTTAGAAATTTGGCTCATAGAACTATTAGTTTCCATTGTTAGCTGCAACTGGAAACCTAGCCCCTTGCCATACTGTTAGGGTTTAACCTTTTATTAAAAAATTCTAAATAATTAAAATATTTTTTTTTAAAAAATGGGAAGATTAAAGTGTAAAGTTTATAATCAATCTATATTGCTGTAATAAGTCAACTGTATCTACATTAATGTTAACATTAACATTTTAAATGGTTTTTAAAAAGTATTAGAGGCCCTTACAGTTATAGAAATTTCCAATTCTTCTGTTCTTTAGGAGAAATCTGATATTTCTTTAATTTGGGAAGCCAAAAGAACACAGAATAAAAGATGATAATAAAATAGTATTGGGCAAATGTCCTCTAAAAATGAGTGAAGGAACAAAATGTGGCATCACTATTTTTTGTGGAAGTATCTCTTCATGTTTCAAGAGCTATTTTCTCTGATGGACTTCGGTCTTCCCAATAACTGCTCTTACACTCTGAAATTTCTAGCCAAAAGAAGGGGGGGAGCTAAATTCAATTCAATTTTTTTTTAATTGTCTTGGCACTCATTTTAATATATATATATATATATATATATATATATATATATATATATATATATATATATATATATAGGCGTGGTTATGGCCGTGGTGGTGTGAGGACGTTTTCTCCACTTCGCAGGGCATTTTACGGAAGATAAATGTGGATTAAAGTGTTTGAAATGCACCGATAAGGACCAAAATTTTATAAATTGTATCGGAAGAGCTACTGGCCCAGCAGACTGACTTTGGAATCGGTAGGTCACCCTGAACGACTCAAATTTTGAAGCTTTTCATAGCGTGGGAAAGTGGAAGGAGTGAGGGGTGACCAGATAGGCAGTCGCGATTGCATATTTGGAGTAAATAGCTGCCTTTGTTCTCATTATTACCGCGATCTGTGTTTGTTTTTGCTGTGGGATAAAGGCACGGAACATCAAAAGACTGGTGGAAGGGTTGTTTTTTTTTTTTCTCTTGGAAGAATATGTGAACTTTAAGTTGATCTTTTGTTTGTGAAAGTGCCTGAGTTGAAGCAGCAAAACGCATTTCTGGGCAGTGCCTTCCAACGATTGTTAGCTTTTTTTTTTATGGAAATTACGTGAATTGAGAACTATAAACTTTTATTGCTGGTCCTTTTGAGTGCAATAATAAGCTGTCTCAGCTTCAATATTGGATTGCTGTCCCTTAATCTTCATTACAGACCCTCTTGGCAAAAGTGGATAATTAAAACTTATTAAAAAGTGGCGACCCAACAATCTTTATAAATGCAACAAGTTGCTGTGGCCTTAACCAAAATTAGTGAAAAGATATCAGGACTGTCAGATAGTATGGATAATATGACATTGGAAATTAAAAGAATGAAGCAAGAAATGAATGAAAATTTTGCAAAGCAAACAGTAGAAATGACAATAATTAAAGATGAAATTGAGCAGATTCATACACATGATGCAAAGATAGATCGGCAAATTGGAGAAATCTTTTTTAAAAATGAACAACAAGATAAAAAAATTTGTCTTTTGGAAGAAGAAGCGAGAAAATATAATCTGGTTATTCGTGGAATTCAAGAAGAAAAAGTGGACAATTTGAAACAACAAGTTTTAAAATGGCTCAATGACTTGGATACACAAATCACATTTACAGCAACAAATCTGGCAAGTGTTTTTAGAATTGGGTTTAAAAGACAAAACGGCTTAAATAGAAATGTACTTGTCAGATTTGCAAATCTTAGTGACAAATTGGAAGTGATGGTGAAAGTGAGAGAGATGGGTGAAGCTATGAAATTTGAGGAGAAAATTATTCAAGTCTTTCCGGATATATCAAGAGAAGAAAGGGCATGGAGATTTTTTTTGAAACCAATCACAAAAGTTCTGAGAGACAATGGAATTAAATATAACTGGAGACCGCCACAGCAACTAAATTTTTTTTATAAAGGAAGAATGCAAATAATTACTTTGGAAACAGATGCAGTGTTATACTTACATGAACTTGGATTGATTGTAAAGTATGAGGACGTAACAGAGATAAAAGATCAAATGCTCAAGATGGGTGGAACATATACAAAAACATCAACACCAGAAGAAAAAGGGGCTGCTGGAGGACAAGATCCTAAAGGACTAAAGCGGAAGGAAATCTCACCTGCGATGCTTGAACAAAAGAAAAGTCGTGATGATATAATGGGAGATGGAGCGGATAAGAAATTCAAGGATCTTGAAAAAGAATTGCAGGAAGCTGAGTGCGGGGAGAAGTTACCACCCTTTTCTCTGAGAGATGAATTTAAGTAGACTACCCGAAAGAAGTGACCCGACCATTGGCACGTCCCCTCTCCCCCACTCTCTTTATAGAGGCAGAAACCAATTGAGGATGTGGGGGACGAAGATTGTTTGTTATTCAATGTTTGATGTGTTTTTTGTCCTTTTTTGTTTTTTTTCTTTTATGTTGAATGTTGTTTGGAATGTGGGAGATTGGTGTTGGGATCTGGGCACAGAAAGGAAGAGGAGGAGAAAGGATTTAAAAAGTTACAGTTTAAATGGGTTTAATAAAAATAATGACATGGAATGTGAAGGGTACAGGGAATCAGATCAAGAGAAGACGATTGGAACTTAAAATTAAAAGAGATCTACCAGATATATTATTTTTGCAAGAAACCCATCAGAAATCTGAAGACTCAAATAAAATGTATATAAAGGGTATGCAAATTTATGAAAAATCTTTTGGAACTTCAAAAGCTAGAGGAGTTGCTACATTGATATCAGATAGAGTATATTTTGAAAAAGAACAAGTAATTGTGGATGAAGAAGGAAGATATGTAATAATTGTGGGAAATATTAACGAGGAAAAAGTGACACTGGTTAATTTATATTTACCAAATGAGAAGCAAAAAGAATTTCTTGAAAAAATAACTAAAATTTTGGAAATCGAAAGTGTAGGGAAAGTAATTGTGGCTGGGGATTTTAATTTAATTAGAGATAAAATAGATAGTACTAACCCCACTCGTTGTGGAGGAGCAAATAAAATGGGGACCTTAAATAAATGGATGTTTCAAAACGGTGTGGTGGATGTCTGGAGAGAAGTGAAAGGAACTGAAAGAGTGTGCACTTTTTACTCTAAGATACATAATACATATTCAAGAATTGACTATATCTTAGTTTCTAAAGATTTGTTGAATAATGTGGATAAGATAGATGTGGGAATTTTTAAGGATTCTGATCATGCAGAAGTTACGATGGAAATAGATTTTAATTTTGAGAAAAAAGGAAGTTGTTGGAGATATGATGAAAAACTGTATAAAAATGAGGAAGATAAAAAATGGATATTTAAAAAATGGGAAGAATGTTGGAGATTGAATGATAATGGAGAGGTTAAATTTGAAATTGTTTGGGATGTGATGAAAGCAGTGTTTAGAGGGGAAAGTATCAAGTTATCAAGCAGAAAATATAAAAATTATAAAAATAAAATTGAAAAAGATAAAAGCCAGATTAAGGAATTGGAAAATCAATTTTTGCTTACTAAAGAAAAAATTTTTTTTGAGGAATTAAATTTGCTAAAAAATAAATTGATAGAAGAAGATATAGAATTGGTAAAAAAGAATATGAGATATTTAAATAGGAATTTTTTTGAATTTAGCAATAAAAACTCTAAGTTATTGGCAAGGATGGCAAAAAATAAAAGAGAGAAGAGAGAAATTGGAGCCTTGATAGATGATAAGGGTATAAGACGCTATAAAAAAATTAGAAAAATGTGAAGTGGTCAGGAACTTTTTTCAAAATTTATATTCGAAAAAATTAATTGATTGGGGAAAACTGAGAAGCTATTTGGAAAAACATGTTGTGAAAATTGACCAAACATATAAAGATTTAATGGAAGAAGATATAACACAAGACGAGATTAATGGAGTAATACAAAAAATAAAATTAGGGAAAGCTCCAGGTGAAGATGGATTACCTGCTGAGTTTTATAAAGAATTTAAGGAAATAATAATACCAAAATTGCAAAAACTATTTAACGGAATTTTACATGGTGGAGAAGTTCTGTTGTCATGGAACAGAATGGTGATATCTATAATCCCTAAACCAGATAAAGACTTAGAAAGGATTGAGTCCTATCGGCCCATCTCTTTGATTAA
Source organism: Pituophis catenifer annectens (assembly GCF_029215685.1). NCBI lineage: Eukaryota > Metazoa > Chordata > Lepidosauria > Squamata > Colubridae > Pituophis > Pituophis catenifer. The sequence continues at coordinate 27,543,597 of NW_027256887.1, forward strand.
TCAAGATGCAAAGATATTTACTGCCATTATAAGTAATAGATTAAGTATATTTATAGATAGATATATAAGTTATAACCAAGTAGGTTTTGTGAAGGGTAGATACATGAGTGATATTGTCAGAAGAGTATTAAATATTATAGATGTTGCTGAATATAATGCTGATAAAATAGGCATAATATCATTAGATATTTTTAAAGCTTTTGACTCTGTACAATGGGAAACTATTAAAACAATTGTTGAGGTACTAGGTTTTGGTAATAAGTTTATACATGTTATTTCAAAACTGTATCAAAAAAGTAGTGCACGAGTGAAGATGAATGGAAGCCTGACAGAAGAGATAAGATTGGAAGCGGGTACAAGACAAGGATGTCCCCTGTCTCCAACATTATTTTTATTGGTTATGGAAATTTTGACTAAAATGATAGAAAAAGATGAAGAATTGGAAGGGTATAAGGGATATAAGATAAATCTGTATGCGGATGATACTTTGATTATTTTGAAAGATATAGAGAAAGATTTGAAAAAGATACATAAGCATTTATTATTATTATTATTATTATTAATCAAATTTCTATACCGCCCTACTCCCGAAGGACTCAGGGCGGTGAACAGCCAAGATAAAATACAGACAATACAAATATTAAAAATCCCTTAAAATTATTAAATATTTCGGCCGAAACACAGATTAAAACACCCAATTTATAAAATCACGAATTCAAAAATTTAAAATTTAAGAATTTAAAAGAGGGGAGTTAGGCCAGGCCAGCTTGCTGAAATAGAAAAGTTTTGAGAGCACGGCAAAACATGCGCAGGTCCGGGATCTTCCATATCTCTGGGGGGAGCTCGTTCCAGATGGTAGGTGCCCCCACAGAGAAGGCTCTCCCCCTGGGGGCTGCCAGTCGACACTGTTTGGCCGACGGCACCCTGAGGAGCCCCTCTCTATGGGAGTGTACTGGTCGGTGAGAGGCTATTGGTAGCAGAAGGCGGTCTCGTAGATACCCCGGTCCGATGCCATGGAGCGCTCTAAAGGTGGTAACCAAAACCTTGAAGCGCACCCGGAAGACCACCGGGAGCCAGTGCAGCTCGCGCAGGAGGGGGGTCACATGGGAGCGCCACGTTGCTCCCATAACCACCCACGCGGCCGCATTCTGGACCAGCTGGAGCCTCCGGGTGCTCCTCAAGGGGAGCCCCATGTAGAGAGCATTGCAGTAGTCCAAGCGGGAAGTAACAAGAGCATGAGTGACCGTATTTAACGAGTCCCGATCCAGAAAGGGACGCAACTGGCGAATCAGGCGAACCTGATAAAAAGTCCCCCTGGCCACGGCCGTCATATGCTCTTCTAAAGACAGCCGTGAGTCCAGGAGGACACCCAAGTTGCGAGCCCTCTCCGTGGGGGGCAATGACTCGCCCCCAATAGTCAGTGATGGTGCCAACTGACTATATCGGGATGTCGGAAACCACAGCCACTCGGTCTTGGATGGGTTGAGCCTGAGTCTGTTTCTCCCCATCCAGATCCGCACGGCCTCCAGGCACCGGGACATCACTTCAAGGGCATCATTGGGGTGGTCCGGGGTGGAGATGTACAGCTGAGTATCGTCAGCGTACTGGTGGTACTTCACCCCGAAACCACGGATGATCTCACCCAGCGGCTTCACATAAATGTTGAACAGAAGGGGCGAGAGGACCGACCCTTGTGGCACCCCACATACAAGGGGCCTCGGGGTCGACCTCTGCCCCCTTGTCAACACAGACTGCGACCGGTCAGAGAGAAAGGAGGAGAACCACCGTAGGACGGTGCCCCCCACCCCTAACTCCTCTAGCCGGTGCAGCATGATACCATGGTCGATGGTATCAAAAGCCGCTGAGAGGTCTAATAGGACCAGGACAGAGGAACAACCCCTGTCCCGAGCCCTCCAGAGATCATCAACCAACGCGACCAATGCCGTTTCCGTGCTGTACCCAGGCCTGAAGCCCGACTGGAACGGATCCAGATACGACGATTCATCCAGGTACTGGGGGAGCTGTCGCGCTACCACACTCTCAACAACCTTCGCAATGAAGCGAAGGTTGGAGACTGGACGATAATTTGCCAACACTGCCGGGTCCAGGGAAGGTTTCTTGAGGAGAGGCCTCACCACCGCCTCTTTCAAGGCGGCAGGGAAGACACCCTCACTCAAGGAAGCATTTATAATCCCCTGGAGCCAGCCTCGTGTAACCTCCCGAGAGGCCAGCACCAACCAGGAGGGACACGGGTCCAGTAAACATGTGGCTGCGCTCAGTCTGCCCAGTATCCTGTCCACGTCTTTGGGCGTCACAGAATCAAACTCTTCCCAGATAATACTCACAAGACCTGCCTCTGTCCTCCCCGCTGAATCTACCCAGTCAGAGTCCAGATGTTCCCGAATCTGAGCGATTTTGTCATACAGATACTGTACAAAATCCTCGGCTCTACCCTCCAAGGGGTCCTCCCGCGCTTCCTGGTGGAGCAGGGAGCGGGTCACCCTAAACAGGGCAGCCGGGCAATTATCTGATGACACAATAAGAGTGGCAAAATAGTTATACTTCGCCACTTTTATCGCCACCAGGTAGGTCCTAATATGAGACCTTACCAGTGTTCGGTCAGATTCAGAATGGCTGGCCCTCCAACCACTCTCCAGGCATCTTTTCCGGCGCTTCATCTCCCTGAACCAAGGAGCCAGGCGAGATCGACGCCGGGTCAGAGGCCGCAAAGGCACGACCCAATCCAAAGCTCCAGCGGCCGCCCTATCCCAGGCGGCCATCAGCTCCTCAGTCGAGCCGTGTGCCAGAGCCTCAGGAAATGGCCCAAGCTCCGTCTGGAACCTATCAGGATCCATCAGGCGCCTGGGGCGGTACCACCTCAGTGGTTCCGCCTCCCTGCGGCGGGGTGCGGCGGTTCGAAGGTCAAAGCGAAGGAGGGAGTGATCTGACCATGACAAGGGCTCGATCACTATATCCCCTATCTCAAGATCACTCAACCACTGACCAGAGACAAAAACCAGGTCTAGCGTGTTTCCCCCCGTGTGAGTAGGGCCATGAACTAACTGGGTCAGGTCCATGGCCCTCATGGAAGCCATGAACTCCCGAGCCACCTCAGACGCCTCACCGACGGATTTGGAATTTGGAAGAATTTGAGGAAATGACAGGTTTGAAAATAAATTGGTCAAAATCTGAATTATTAATGAATAATAATGGTAAGGAGTGGGAGAATATGCAAGAACAACTTGGGATAAGGATTAAAAAAACATTGAAATATTTGGGCATAACACTTTCACTCAAAGTTAAAGAAATGAAAAAAATAAATTATGATGTGGTGATGAATGAAATTGAGAAAAAGATAGATAAATATAAAATGATAAAGTTGTCTTAGTTTGGTAGAATTGCAATGTGTAAGATGATGTTGTTGCCAAAGTTTAATTTTTTATTTGAGATGTTACCGTTAAACTTGACAGAGAAAGATATTGAAGGATATCAGAAGAAATTGGATAAATTTTGCAATGGTGGGAAAAGACCTAGATTAGTGAAGAAAATGTGGTATCAAAATCAAAAGGAAGGTGGATTAGGAATCCCCAAATTACTCAATTATTATTGGGTTTATGCTATTTGGACTGTGGTAAAAATATTTAAAGGTGAAGATAGTCATTGGAGAGATTTAGAATTAAAGGACATCAAGAGATTTGGCTCAACATGGTTTTTAGATAAAGCAAAATCAAAATGTGTAATTAATAGCTATTGGTTAAAGGGACTGAGTAAAATTTGGAACAAATTTGTTAAAATTTTAATTGCAGATATAATTTTCTTAGGGAAGACAATTGAAAATTGGCCGATTAAAACTAATATAAGTCGTGATAGGGTAATGGAAGATGAAAATATACAAACTATAATAGATTGGTTAAAAACTTCAGAAAATGAAAGGAGGAAAAAAGAAATCATTGAAAAATTGGGTTTAGGCTGGTTTGAAAAAATACAGATAGAAAAATGGACTAAGAAGGTAAGGGACAATTGTTCGATAAGTAGAAGTAAAACTGAATTTGAATATTTAGTATTCCAAATTATGAAAGATGAAATTGGGCTAAAGGGACTCGTTAGTAACATATATAAGATTATAAATTTTGATGGAAAACCACAAAGGGTGATGAAGATGAATTGGGAAAAAGAACTTAATATTAAAATATCAGATTTAGATTGGAACGTGAATTGGAAGAGTAGAATTATGAAGACTTTATCTGTAAGGATTAAAGAGCATAATTATAAGGTTGTTTGGAAATGGTATTTGACTCCATTAAAATTGTCATTGATGGATAATAAAATTAGTAAACAATGTTGGAGATGTGACATGGAATTAGGGATTTATGAACATATGTGGTACAAATGTGATAAAGTTAAAAAGTTTTGGCAACAATTGGAGGAAATTATATTTGAAATGATGGGGAAAGCAATAATATTGAGACCAGAAACTATATTACTGTTGATAATTAAGGAAATAGAACCAACAAAATATGAGAAAGAATTGATTAGAATTATGATTATAATGGGTAGAATTATAATAGCCAGATATTGGAAATTAGATGTGAATTTTAGAATAGAAGAATGGTATTGTGAAATGTGGAAATTAGCTTTAAATGATAAAATGACATGTGATATTAAAATTAGAAATGGTGACTATAAAGAAGATATTTTCTGGAAAATTTGGAAACCATTTGTGGACTATGCGCTGGGAAAATTGGATGCTTCGGTACCTGTACCCCGAGAACGTGGATTTTGGCGATCATGAGGATATATCCGAAGAACCAAATCTTCCTTTCTTATGTATAGCACAGGGTGAAATATTGTATATGTTGTTTGTAATGTTAGTAATTTAAAATATAAAATGAATAAAAAATTTATATATATATATATATATATATATATATATATATATATATATATATATATATATATATATATATATATATGTAGGTCTTTGGTTATTCGGGATTTCTCCCGCGTAAAATTGGAAGAAAACCCAAATAACCAAAGACCTTCATACAAACACCTGCGAAAACCTCAGAATATATATATATATATATATATATATATATATATATATATATATATATATATATATATATATATATATATGATATTTTTTGGCATTTTCCTTATTTGATTGACGTTTGTGCACTTGTATATTATATTTCCTGAGTATCTTCCATTGCAAAGAACAATAATGTAGTAAATTAATAAGACAAAAATGCTACTGAAGTAAACTAAATTATACAGAAGTAAAATGATAATGTGTCAAGCATGGCAACATGTTTTGTCTAATCCAATAGGATAAGTTCTTAATGGTTAGCAACAATAGCAAAATGGTTGATCAGCTGTCATAGCATAACAACAAAATAATTAGAAAAAAAAGCTTGCTTCCTTATAAACCCTTCTAGCTCATTTAGTTTGTGAACTTTATACAAAATGAAATCTCAAAAATATTGCCTTTAATCTTATAGCCCTATACTTTCAAGAAATCACAGTCAGTATGGTTTAACCTACTAAATATTTGTAGTATGGATTCCAAACCACCATCTGAAAATCCCAAGTGGAAAAAAGGAACTGGGGAGAAACTGTGATAGACTAATTTGAATATTTTAAACATATTTGGAGAAATATAAGAGGAGTTATGATCCTCTAGATTTTAGCATGTTGAATTTAGTAGGACAAACATTGATTGTTGACAGTCAGTTGATCTGACTCATCAGTTTGTCAAGACAACCAATTCAATCTGTTATTCACTACTTTTGTGCCTGATCTTTCACCTAGATAAGAGTCTATACCTAATATCTCTCAAATTGCCTCTCAGCAACCCAACCTCCTTACATCAGTGGTAAAAGTTAAAACAGGAATGTGAAAGGAAGATGAAAAAGGATCATTGTTTAAACTGAAGGGCTGTAGTTTCAATTTTCAATTCTTTATCAAAATATCTCCACCTTACCATCTTTTTCCTGTCATTTGAAACGTGTACAAACATTTACATAAACATCAGTACAATGCTTGGTGTAATGATTGCCTCTCCTTCCAACTTAAGAAAGTAAAGACTCTTGAAATGTGATAGTTCAAAAGGATCCTTTTATTAAGCAGAAGTGATAGCAACCCAGTTAAAGCAAGATCTGAATACCCTTAGGCAAGACAAGTAGGATTAAAGCAGTAGAGTCCCCTCCCTTTAAGTCAGAATGCAGATTTTAGCCAATACACAAGTATGAAGATGTTTTCTTTACTAGTTTCCCTGACAACCCGAGCAACCATGCATTCACACCATTACCCTTTAATGTGAAACAACCCATATGGCTATCATAAACATTCCTCCACATTAAGAGGATCTCAGGGCTCTTTGGCACCAGGATATAGGTGTAAAATATCTGTTGACACAGGCAATGTTAGTAAATCGAATCCAAGTCTCCCCCTTCTCCCAATTGATTGGCAGTATCACTTTTAGGGATCTGACACTTGGTATATAAAGCTATTTAAAAAACCAGATACAAAATTATACTGGGTATATTAAAAACTGACACTCCTATCCTCCAGATTTTTCTTGGTTCAGGCACATGAATTTTTTATATTAATCTGACACATAAAAAAGATCTGTATGGGTGTCAGTTAATGGAAGTACTGTTTTGATCTGTTGGAAGAAATATTACGTTTTTCTGGAAAACAGATTCTATCACATACTGCTGACTTTCAAGTGACCATTTCTTGAAAATTACACTTAAGTAAATATTGTATGCCTGCAGAATAATTGCAATGAGAAATATTGTATTCTGACACTAATTCTTTATATCTTAAAAAAAAGTCTAATCCTTGGGGCAGCCCAGACAGAATTAGCCACAGATTCACAGAAATTCATTCTAAATGGTAACTTCTCCATCATACTATCATGAAAATGGTAATACAACTGCATGCTACTGTACAGTCCTTTTCTTTATTTCTTTTTTTTTGGTAGGAGATTAAACTTTTATTATTTCCTTGCTTAGTTTTAATATGTTGCAAGGAAAATGTCAAATTTGGAGCAGACATTTTTACTTGAAAGCAATTTGGTTGATTTTAATGTCTTATATCCAATATTTTGATCCCATACACAATTTCATATTTTGTATACCAAGAATTTTGTATACCCTTGTTCAGAATCAACCTCTCTTTCATTAAATATTTGGTAAATTTGGTGAAGATTTGAAGAGTCATAATGTACTTATCAAAATGTGTTCTAGAAGAACTTCTGATGAAGAGCTGCAACTGTGTTATGAGAATGATTGCAAGAAATTTCAAAGGCACGGCATCTCAGCTCATTCATGTTTTTTAGATTACAATACATGATTGCACAAAGAAGTTGTGCTTTACCAGTCTGAGACCTAGTAGTATGGATAAAGATAAAGGCTTTCAAATTGCATAATGTTACATTTCCAAAATGATAAATGAATTTGTATAACCCTCCTCATGAACTAAACCAATTTACTAATTATGATAGGATGGGCAAGAAATAAGTATACACTCGCTAAAAATATGTAATTTGTATCAGACTTTCGTGACTTGATTTTACAAACAGATGCTCCAAACATTCCAGAATGGTAATTCTGGAAGAAGAATTGAGTCAGCCCCATTCTTTAGAGGCTCTGAGCCTGGAGCACCAAGAAATTAAGTAGATTCTAGCTACAGTAGCTACAGTATATCACAGAAGTGAGTACACCCCCTCACATTTTCTAACTATTTAAGTATATCTTTTCATGTGACAACACTGAAGAAATGACACTTGGCTACAATGTAAAGTAGTGAGTATACAGCTTGTATAACAGTGTAAATGTGTTGTCCCCTCAAAATAACGCAACACACAGCCATTAATGTCTAAACTACTGGCAACAAAAGTGAGTACACCCCTAAGTGATAATGTCCAAATGGGGCCCAAGTAGCCATTTTTCCTCCCTGGTATCATGTGATGCATTAGTGTTACAAGGTCTCAGGTGTGAAGGGGGAGCAGGTGTGTTAAATTTGGTGTTATCACTCTCACTCTCTCATACTGGTCACTTGAAGTTCAACATGGCAATGAACTCTCTGAATTTTTTCTCATGAAAGTTTTTTTCATGAAAAAATGAATTGTTGCTCTACATAAAGATGGCCTAGGCTATAAGAAGATTGCCAAGACCTGAAACTGAGCTGCAGTATGGTGGCCAAGACCATACAACAGTTTAATGGGAAAGGTTCCACTCAGAACAGGCCTCGCCATGATTGACCAAATAAGTTGGTCCATTTTACGAAGCTGGGTTAACATAAATTCCCAACTCACGCTGTCAAATGCTTTATAAGCATCTAAAAAGAGAAATGCCATCTGTCCGGATAGTGTTCATAAAACTCAAGAGCATTTAATATTACTCTCAGATTATCTCTCAACAATCTATGTGGTAAGAAACCATTCTGGTCTCTATGTATAAACTGATTTAAAAAAACCTGTAGTCTTTTTGCTAGAATGGATGCAAACAATTTATAATCAGCATTAAGCAAGGCTATTGGTCTGTAATTCTTAATATAAGTTGTATCGGCCCCTTCCTTAGAAAAGAGAGAGATATACGTCTCTTCCCAAGATTTTGGCATTCGTCCATCATTCAACACTTCGTTAAAGACGTCGCGCAACTGGTTCCCAATCACTTCCCAAATTACCCTATACATCTTTACAGGCAGTCCGTCTGTTCCACGGGTTTTACCACTCTTCTGTTTTTTCAGACTTTCCTCTATTTCCCCTTCTGAGATATGTCTGTTTAGCATATCTCTTATCTGATCTGGTACCCCTGGAAAATTCTCTAGGAAACTGAATTGCTTTCGACTGGTATCTTCTTTTCGATATAACTCCTGAAAAAATTCATACGCCACTTCTTTTTTTCCCCCATTACTGACCATTAAATGGCCCGATTTATTCCTTAACCATTTAATCCTTCTGCTTTCTAGTTCCTAGAAAAAACAGCTTCAGCATAGACTAATTAGCACAAGTTGATTAGATCGGCCTCCCGACTCTCAGCTGATTTGCTCTCAGCTGTTTTGCGCGGGGCTCTGTTGCTTGCTGCAAAGAGGTAAATTGCTGGAGCAGATTTTTTTCCCCCTTGTGCTAATCAAGCTATGCTGAAAACGAAACTGAAAGTAAAGCAGGCTGTTTGCTGTTTGCTGCAACGAGGCAAAATTAGGCAGAGGGAGATTTCTTTTTCTTCTTTTTCCTCACCAAAAAAAAGGAGGTGCAAACAATGGGAAATTTAGGGCAAAAGAAGAGAGTTCAAGATTTTAAACACAAAAGAAAAAAAGAAGAAAGAAAAAGGCAAAAAGAAAAATGGGGAGAAAAAGAAAAAGAACTGAAAGATAAAAATGTTATACATATTTAGAATTGAAATATGAATAGTAGTAAGAAATAAATGGGAAATAATGATTGTAAAAATGAAATGAATAATAATTGGAGTATTTGTCTTTGTATTTTTGAAATCTAGACAATGATAAGTTTTTGTTTTTTTATTTTTTTTAGAAATATGAATAAGTATAAACTGTAACAATTGAAATACCTTTAATGGTATATGGTGGTGAAAGTAAAAAGGATTAAATTATAGCTTGGATAACAGCTAGAACATTTTTAAATTTAATTAGGGAAATTGTGATGTTTGAAATATTTTTAATTATATATTGTGATGAAAGTAAAATGATTAAGTTGTGATTTGGAGGATTATATGGGCAAAACTATGTGGGACAGTTTAAGATGTGAAAATGAGTAATGTAAGTGGGGAAAATTATTTGGTTTATTATTATTGGTAAATACGATTAATTGATTTGTATGAAATTGGATTGCATGGAAATAATTGGAATGTTCATGTTCATATTGATTAATATACAAAAAAGATAGTTATATAACTAATTGATTTATATTAAAATGTTGAATTTGTATTAAACAATTGGAATATTACATAATTAACCAATGTGAGGATGGATATAAAAATAGATGACAATGGGAAGGGGTATAATATAGAATAGAAGGGAAAAATTGAATTTGATAAAGATTAGAGATGAGGTTGAAGGGTAATATTGGTTTTTTTTTAAAAAAATGGATGAGGAATAAATATGGCAAAAAGGAAATATAGAAATTGTAAATTTAATTGAAATGACTAAACACTGTTTAAATTTGTGAACCAGCCAAATACTCTGTTCAAAGAAAATACATTGTATGTTTGTATGTGTGTTTGTCTAAAAAATAAAAAAAAAACTTTTTTAAAAAAATAATCAAAAAAGGTAGGTGCGTCTTGTACTCCAGTGTGTCTTATACTCTGAAAAATATGGTAATTCATTCCTTTTGGTCAATGATGTCATATTTGGAACCTTTCCCCCCCCCACCCCCTTGGCAATCCCGGGGATACTCATGATATCAAGAAAAACAAGAAGTAAATCCAAAAAAAGTGAATAGGTCATGGCCTAAAGAAAACATAGTGAAAATGACAACATATACAATAAATTGACATTGAATACTTACTTACTTGACTCTACAAGTAAGTAATTATTCAGCTTCTGGCACTCAGTTCATATATACTTTTGCTATTTTTCCTAATCTGTTTTCTTCCCCTTAACACTAGTTAAACTATTCCTTAATTAAGTAAAGTATTTGAAAAGATGGAAAGGATGCAGTTTAAAAGGCAAATAGATTAGTCCCATACAGTTCCTGAAATTAATACCAACTTGGACATTTTTAGATTAACAGATTAACAGAATTGGAAGGGACCTTGTAGATCAGGTGTCAAACTCAAGGCCCACAGGCTGGATCCAGGGTGCAAGGTGGTTAGATCTGGGCCACGGGGCAACCCTGAAAGCAGTGAAGGACCAGGCCATGGTGCCTTGTGTTAGATTGGCGCAGGGAAAAGAAGACGCGACTCAGCAGAGGTCCGTTCAGCACTTTATTCATCTCATGCAGAACTGCCGGCTGAGCTGCCGAGCCCTCCTTATATACAGCTTTGGCAAGCCAGCTGGCCAATGACATTCATTTAAACTTCCCGCCGGTGGATTAGCCAACCACCGGCGGATGCCCATATAAGGACACAACACCCCTCCCCTCCTAGTTCTCAGTCTGTCAATCCGTGGCCGACGTAGGTCACGTAGCCATGCAGGTAGGCGGGCGTCTACTAACCCTATTTGACCTACATGGTTCAGTCCTTGCTTTGTTGTTGATCCGGACGGGTAGGGCTCCCGCCCTCTCCAGTTCCCGACGTGGAATTGTCTGGAACTCGGCCGTGGAGTGCGCTGGGTCTGGCCTAGCATCTCCAGCTGGGTTTGTTGGATTGTCCTGCGGGTGGTGGAATCTCTCTCCCTGGCCGGGATGACGGAGACTCAGCTGCTGAAGTTCACCTTGGACCCGGGCTGGGCAGCTGAACCGCGGTAGGTCCTTGGGTTCTTTCTCCCTTCTTCGGCTTGCGCTCCGAGCCCCTGGTGGACTGTCGTGGCGGGGCGTCCCTGCGGCTGTGGTTGTGGTTGATGCGGGTCGACTCGGTTGGGGTGGTGTAGGCCTACTTCGCTGGGGTGGCGCAGGCCTACCTCGGCTGGGCGGTGTAGGCCTACCTCGTTGGGGTAGTGGAAGTCTACCTTGCTGGGGTGGCGCAGGCCTACCTCGTCTGGGTGGTGTAGATCTACCTCGTCGGGGTGGTGTAAGCCTGCCTCGTTGGGGTGGCGCAGGCCTACCTCGTCTGGCTGGTCTTCCTCAACTCCCCTCCACCTTTTCCGGAGCTGGTCGATGTGACGCCTGCAGGTTCGTCCATCTTCCGGCTCCACTTCGTATGACCTCGGGCCGGTCACTCTCCCGATCAGTCCTTTCAGCCACTTTGGAGGGCCCTGGAAATTTAGCGTGAAGACCGGATCTCCGATTCCGAAAGTCCGTGGCGGCTGGGCACTGTTTTGTTGGCACTGCGGATTGTACTGGGGGTGTAGCCGATCCAAAGGTGATCGTAGTCTTCTCCCCATCAGGAGCTCTGCTGGGCTCTTTGTGGTGGTGTGCGGAGTGATGTGCTGGGCGAACAGGAACTTATCAATTTTCTCCTGCCAGTCTCCTGCGCCCATTTTGGCAAGTGTATCTTTGGTGAGTCTCACCATTTTCTCCGCTTGCCCGTTTCCTGCTGGCCTGTAGGGGCGATGAGGGCGTGCCTAATGCCCAGCTCTGCTAAGAAGTCTTCCATGGTCTTGGAAGTGAGCTGGGGGCCGTTATCTGAGACCAGGACTTCTGGAAGGCCATGCGTGGCGAACAGCCGGCGGAGTGCCCTGATGGTGGCCTCCGTCATGGTAGTGGGCATCGCGATTACTTCCAGACATTTTGAGAACGTGTCCACCACGATGAGGAGAGACTTGCCATCTATTGGTCCTGTGAAGTCGGTATGTATTCTTGACCAGGGGCTGCTGGGCATCTCCCACCCCGTTGGCTGAGCTTGCGGTGAGGTGCCGGTCTCACCTCCTGGCACGGGTCACATCTGGCGATCTATTTTTCAATGTCCTTGTCCAGCATTGGCCACCAGACACAACTCCATGCCAGGGCCTTCATCCTGACGATGCCAGGATGCCCGCTGTGCACTGTCTCCAAGGTCTTTTTCTGTACGGTGTGGGGAATCACCACCCTGTCACCCCAGAGGAGGTATCCTTGCATTGTAGAGAGTTCTTATTTCCACACGAACGGACTGAACTCTTCGCCCACTCTCCCAGTTGGCCAGCCCCTCAAGATCCAGGACATGACTTGCCTGAGGGTTTTTTCTCTTTGGGTGTGCTTCACCACGGTGGTGGATGAAACTGGGCACAACTGGTCGTCATCAATATGGAACAGTCCGAGAGTGGGTGCCAGGTCTTCCACTGGTTCTTGGACGGGGCATCTGCTGAGGGCATTGGCGTTGCAGATGGACTTGCCAGGTCTGTGTATCAGCTTATATGAGTAGCCGGAGAGGAAGATGGCCCAGCATGTCATCCTGGGCAACATGTAGGTGGGCGTTTGTTTGTCTCCTGCGAGGAGTCCCAGCAGCGGCTTGTGGTCCGTCACGATGGTGAATGGTCTTCCGTATAGGTATTCATGGAAGCACTTGATGCCAGCTACGATGGCCAAGGCTTCCTTGTCCAGCTGGCTGTAGTTGCGCTCAGTCGTGGACATTGTTTTCGAAAAGAATGCAATGGGAGCTTTTGATCTGTTGGGAAGTTGGTGGCTGAGGACAGCCCCAACTCCATATGGTGAGGCATCACAGGTCAGAAACAGGGGGAGTGTCTCATGGTACTGCATGAGGACGCTGTCCGAAGAGAGTAGTTTTTTGATGTTCCGGAAAGCTGACTCTTCTTCCTCTCCCCATTTCCAAGGAATCGCCTTCCCTAAAAGTTGATTGAGCGGCTCAGCAACTGTGGCTTTCTGTTTTAAAAATACACTGTAAAAGTTCAGTAGTTCCAAGTAAGCCTGAAGCTCTGCTTTGTTTTGGGGGGCTGCAGCTTCGTGAATTGCTTTAACTTTACTTTTGGTGGGATAGATGCCTTTGCTATCAATTAGGTAGCACAGGAACTCGACCTCCTGGACCCCGATGACACACTTGTCTCTCCTGAGTCTTAGACCCTTTGCCTGAAACCACTGCAGGGCAAGCCTGAGACGTTCCAGTAGTTAGGCTTCCAAGTGGCCGGAGACCAAGACGTCATCGAAGTATGGCACCACCCCTGGAATGCCTTGCAGAAGGTGTTCCATCATCGATTGGAAAATGCCTGAGCCAGCGCTGACTCCAAATTGGAGGCGGTTGCATTTGAATGTGTCCCAGTGAGTGACAATAGTCTGAGCCTCTGCAGTTTTTTCATCAACTGGCAGTTGCTGGTAAGCCTGGACCAGGTCCAGTTTTGCGAATATGGTTCCACTCCCTAGCGAATGCAACAGATGTTGCACCACTGGAACTGGGTATGCGCTCTGCTGTAATGCCCTGTTAATGGTGCATTTATAATCAGCACAGATGCGCACTGATCCATCATGCTTCATTGGGGTCACAATGGGGGTCTCCCATGCAGCATGATCAATCGGCTCCAATATGCCCTGGGCGATTAATTTGTCCAGTTGGGTGTCAACTTTAGGCCGGAGGGAGAAGGGAACCCTGCGGGGCTTTAGCCAAATTGGAGTAATTGTTGGATCTAAATTGAATGAAATGGGTTTCCCCAAAAATTTACCTAGGCTCCCGTTGAAGAAATCCTGGAAGTCCCCTAGGAGCTTGTCGAGTTCGCTCTGTCTAATCTGATTAATCCCGCCAATGGTGAGCCCTAGAGGCTTGAACCACTCCACTCCAAGAAGGGTTGGTCGGGTCTCCTTGACGACTGAGATGGGTAGGTCCCCGGAGAAGTCTTTGTAATGGACTCTGAGCTTGGTCCTTCCCAGGATTCCAATTGGATGGCCTCCAAAATCCACCAATTTCGCTTGTAGCAGCTTGAGGTGGCTTTTGGCAATCTGCGGCTTGAGTTTCTTGAGCAGAACCCAGTCTATAATAGAATAGGGCGATCCAGAGTCGATCTCCATGGGACATGGTGTCCCTTCCATGTGGACAGTCACGTGGAACTTGTTGGATCCCTCAGCAGCGGCATGTGCTATGGTTGTCTGATGGACCCCTCTGCTCTTCGCGTAGCCTTCTCCCTCGTGCCTGGGGTATTGGGACCATTTGGATGGCCTCTGGTTCTCGTGGTCGTGGGTTCTGGGAGCCTCCATGACTGGTTCTGCCACTCTGCATGCCTCGGCAATGTGGCCCTTCCTCCTGCAGTGCCTGCAGGTCGCATCCCACCAGCGACATCTGGCGTGCATGTGATCCCCATTGCAGCTGGCACAGTGTTCCTCTCATCCGCCATCTTGAGGGTTTTCCCGCCGTTGGGGTCTGAGAACCTTGTGGACGGCCTTTTCGGCTTTGGACTCTGATCCCGTGGTAGTCTCGTCTGATGAAGGTTGGGAATCCTTGTAGATCTTATGGATCCCCTTAGACCTCCTCATAGCGGCTGCTGCTCTCTCTGACGATTCTACAGCTGTGGCTTCTTCGATCACATCTCTCAGTGAGACCTTCTTATGGCTGAGGAGTTTCTTCTGGACAGAAATGTCCCTCATCCCAAAGACGATCCGGTCTCTCAGTTGGATGTCCATGTTCTCAAACTAACAGCTGGCTGTGATTGTCCGGAGCGCAGATACAAAATCCTTAACCGATTCGCCATCCCATTGATTCCGATGGTGGAAATCAAACCGGTTGGCCAACGGGGTGCTGGTTGGAGCTAATGCTCTTGCAGGACTTCCTGTAGTTCGGTCCAAGGCATCAGCTCAATATCCCTCGGTGCCACGAGATCCATGGCCATTTCCAGGACCCTGGAGCCGCAGTGAGCCAGGAACAGGGCTTGCTTTCGGTTGTCGTCCAGGTCGGTGAAACCGCTGCCCACCAGGAACTGTCTGAACCGGACCATGAAGGACTTCCATTTCTCCTGGTTAGGCTCGAATGGAGCCAGTGAGATCTGTGGTCCAGACATGGTTCTGTGGTTCAGTTTCAGTGACTTCGCTCAAGTGACTCAGCTCTTGGTAGATGGTGGAGATCGTGCCACGAGGTATGCTGTTGGTTCTTTTGTGTCCTTCGTTGCCAGTGTTAGATTGGCACAGGGAAAAGAAGACGCAACTCAGCAGAGGTCTGTTCAGCACTTTATTCAGCTCATACGGAACTGCTGGCTGTGCTGCCGAGCCCTCCTTATATACAGCTCTGGCAAGCTAGCCAGCCAATGACATTCATTTAAACTTCCTGCCGGTGGATTAGCCAACCACCGGTGGATGCCCATATAAGGACACAACACCTTGGTCTGGCCCAGGCCTACCGGGTGCTGATCTGCAACCTGGTGGTGTCCATCTGGGCTGGACTGCAGCCAGCCTTAGATCTGTGGCACCACTTTAGCACCACCCCCTGGTCATGCACACAAGAGGCAGTGAACATTCACGGGATCTGGCATCTCTGGGGACTGCATTCTGAGCGCTTTCCTTTCACCCAGGATGCCACCCCTCATGAGCTCACTGCCACCTATGTGCATGTCCAGGAGATGGGGCCAAGGCAGTGCTATGGATCTAAGGCTGGCTGCAGTTCGGCCCAGATGACCATCATCAGGTTGCAGATCAGTGCCGTAACCGCACCAGCATCTCCTTGCCCTGCTTGCCCATCTTTCACTGGGACCAGCCTGTCCCAGCATGGATAAGCCACTCTGCCAATCTCTCCCCCTCCCCTCATCCCTTCCTGAGTGCAGAGGAAAGAAGGAGATGGGAAGGAGACGGAATGAGACAGAGGGAATGACAGAGCTGCCAGAAGCTCCGGACAGAGGATTCCCATTTTGACCCCTCCCCCATCATTCCCTCTGCACCTGCAGACCTCTGCCTCACTTCTCCCAGACCCACACACGTGTCTGTGTGTGTGTGCACATGCACACGCATGGGGGAACTCCACACCTTGTAGCCCCACATCCTGAACAGAGACATTTTGTGATGGCAGAATGCAAACTAATGAAAGCTGTTTTTGGGGAGTGCTCGTTTCTTTTTCTCACCTATTACCACTTCAATGGTGTGTGCTCAAGGTACTGTGGACTGCACATTCCCTCCCCCAACTTGCTGCCAATCACATTGCACCCAGCCCCCCCCATCTCCCACCCCCAGCCCAGGAGAAGGCTGCAACAAGCTCCCATCCCAGCTTTTATTCTCATGGGACTTCACCTCACCAGCTCACTCCCCCAACCCAAATGCCATGTCCCCTCTCTCCGTTACTATGGCAGCCGATAGGAAGAAGCATCAAAGTAGAATCTCCTACTGAAGATCCAGTGGAAGAAGGGAGGGAGGGAGGGAGGGAAGATAGGAAGGAAGGAAGGGAGGGAGGGAGGGAGGGAGGGAGGGAGAAGGAGGGAAGCAGGGAAGCAGGGAAAGAGGGAGTGAAAGAGGAAGGAAGGAAAGAGAGGCAACTTGGTTGGAGATGCCCCAGTTCAAAAGAAAAAGCTATTTTGTGTTCTGTTTTATCACAGACAGAACTTTGTTGACAATCCAAGTTAACATTGGTATTCTTGAATTGTAAGCTCTTATGAAAGTATCCCCTCCTTGTGTATTGCAAGCAGCATTTCCAGTGGGGAAAACAGGACAAAGCAAAGTGGGGGAAAATATTTGCCTTTGCTATATTTCCAGTCTGAATTAGACCATGGCAGGGTCCCTACAGAAGAGCCCTTTTAAGGATTCTATATTAATAGAAAAGCAACTAAATTAGCTCTATTCCTAAATGCTAAAGCTGTTGCACATAAAAAACAGAGGAGCTCTGATCAACCATCACAGTACAGCCACAGCTGTATTGTTGTCTGTGGACACCTCCACTAAATGCAAGCATATGATAAACTGAGCCTGGTTTGTTCTCAGTCTTAAGAGGCCACAAACTACTGGTAGCAAAAGTGGCATTTGATCACAGCAAGGAGGCATCAAGAAATGTTTCACCTTTTGCATTTGAGCATCAAGAAGGAACAGGAAAGGAGAAAGGGAAAGAGGAAAGACAAAGAAAAAAGAAGGAAAGAGGGGAAGGCAGAAGAAAGTAAGGAGAATGAAGAGGGAAGAAAAAAGAAGAAAAAGAAATGAAGGAAAGGAAAGGAAAAGAAAAGAAAAGAAAGGGAAGGAAGGAAGGAGGGAAGGAAGGAAGGAGGGAGGGAGGGAGGGAAGGAAGGAAGGAAGGAAGGAAGGAAGGAAGGAAGGAAGGAAGGAAGGAAGGAAGGAAGGAAGGAAATTATAATGAGAGGGAGGGAGGGTCTGAGGAAAGTCCTATCTTAGCACTTGGCCATCAGCAGTCTTGCTGCCTTTTTTCCATCCTCTTGTCCCCTCTTCCTGATCTCTCCTGGTGGTCTCCCATTCTATAGCTGAGGATGCTTTGGTTACAAAGCAGGGTCTCCTTGCATGAGCAACCTGGACAAGAAGAGCGAGCACAGCAGCAGCAGCCTCAAGGAGATAAGCGCAGCCAGGCGTTGGGGAAGGCTGGGCAGAGCTGGGCACTTGTCACCCAGTGCCTAGGGCTCCTGGTGGCCTGCACCGCCATCCAGAGGTCCTCTGGCATGGCCTGAGAAGGATGGCAAGGCTCCTCTGGTGGACAAAGGTTTGGCACTCACCCTGGTCTCGCCTTTCTCTGAGGAGACAATGGATCCCCCCAGCCCCACCTGGGCTACCACAGGCACCCCCAGGCATGAGCAATGTTGAGCTGGGCATGCCCACCCCAGGCATGTCCCCCAGCCCTCCCAAGGTCAACGACAAACCTGATGCGGTCCTCAATGAAATTGAGTTTGAAACCCCTGTTGTAGGTCATCTAATCCAATCATCTGCCCAAGCAGGAGATCCTACACCATTTCTGACAGATGGCAGTCCAGTCTCTTCTTGAAAGCCTCCAGTGATGAAGCTCCCACAACTTCTGAAGGCAAGCTGTTCCATTGGTTGATAGTTCTTACTGTTAGAAAATTCCTCCTTATTTATAGGTTGAATCTCTCTTTGGTCAGTTTCCATCCATTATTCCTTGTTGGACTTCAGGTGCTTTGGAAAACAAGTTTTTTTTAAAAAAAATTGATTTATATGCCGCCCTTCTCTGGAGACTCAGGGCGGCTTACAATGCGTTAAGCAATAGCCTTCATACTTTTGTATATTTATACAAAGTCAGCTTATTGCCCCCACAATCCGGGTCCTCATTTTACCTACCTTAGAAAGGATGGAAGGCTGAGCCTTGGTGAGATTTGAACTTGCAGTAATTGCAAGCAGCTGGTGTTAATAACAGTGCTTTAGTCTGCTGCGTCACCAGGGCTCCTCCTCTCTGTTGACCCCCTCCTCTCTGTGACAGCCCCTCAAATATTGGAACACTGCTATTATGTCTCCCCTGATCCTTCTCTTCACTAGATTAGCCATGCCCAGTTCCTGTAATAGTTCTTCATGTGTTTTAGCTTCCATAATTTAGTCCCCTAATTAGTTTTAATCCCCTAATAATCTTTGTTGCTTTTGTCTGCACTCTTTTTAGAGCCTCAACATCTTTTTTTTTAGTGTGGTGACCAAAACCACAGTATTCTAGGTGTGGTCTTAGTAAGGCTTTATAGAGTGGTATTAGTACCTCACTTGATCTTGATTGAATCCCTCTGTTAATGCAATTTAGGATTGCCTTGGCTTTTTTGGCTGCCTCCGCACACTGTTGGCTCATATTTAATTGGTTTTCCACTAAGACTCCAAGATCCCTCTCACAGTTACTGCTATTAAGCAGTTTCACCCAGTCTATATCAGTGGTGGATTGCTACCGGTTTGCCCCAGATTGGGCAAACCAGTAGTGGCAGCAGCGGGAGACTTCGCCCACCTGCCCGGATGCTTCTGTGCATGTGCAGAAGCATCACATGCGTGCTTGAGCGCGTTCGGCCCCACAAACCAGTAGCGACGGGTTTTGAAACCTGTCCCTGGTCTATATGTGTACTTTTGGTTTTTCTTGCCCAAGGGCAAGACTTTACTTTTCTCTATATTGAATTTCATTTTGTTAGATAGGGCCCAGTGTTCAATTCTATCAAGATCCATCTGGATCTTGAGCCTATCATCTAGGGTGTTGGCTATTCCTGCCAACTTTTTCATTTAGATATTTTTTTCCCTAGCCCAACATTTTTTATTTATAAGCCCAAATTCATATGTTGTAAATTGGATGCTTTTAGTTTATGGTTACTATATATTGCAGTATTCAGGATTTCCTCCCCTCCCCCGAGCCTGGCAGAGTAAAAATAGTTTATCCAAAACTTTTTCTTTCAGAGAGCTTAAACAGCCCTCAAAGCATAAAACAGGAACACAACACTTACACAAGTGGCTTACCAGCCTTCATTCCTAGGGCTGAAGAGTAAAAAAATGACCAGCTCCAAATCACTCAGCCAAACATCATGATCAAAGCAGAATTTGAACTCACAGTTCTCCAGCCTTGTAGCCTATGGCTGTAACCATGAGACCAAACTGGTCTTTATGGTTCTCCATAAAGGTTGCCCTTCCCCTCCTTGGCTCCAAGGAAAAGGAAATAATCAAGCAACTAATCACCACTTCTGCAGTAGCAAGCTGTCTCAGAGACACACACTTTAATCAAATGTTAAATAAAACTTCATAGGATAGTTCCTTCAACTAGTATGCTCTCAGATGCATCATTAAGGATAAATCCAGGTTAAAATGCAAAGGAAAATCACCTAAGCATGATACACACAGGCTATTAGAGTTGAATGAGACCTAGTCCAACCTCCTACTGAAGCAGAAAACTATTCATTTCAGACAAATTTGTCCAATTTCCTCTTAAAAACTTCCAATAATGCGGCACCCACAGCATCTGGAGGCAATCATTCTATTGATTAATTATTCACACATTCAGGAAATTTTCCTTAGTTCTAAATGGTTCTCTCCCTAATTTGCATTTTTATATAAATACTTACTATTGCTCTTCCACTTACTTCACAATAAAAAATATCTGCAACTTACTGTTTCTTTGTAAGAAAGGAAATCAAAGTAACTAGTCCCTTTTATAGTCTAGGAATGGGATCAAACACACAGGCATTCATACTATTTAACATAAGCACATTCACATGTTTGTCCTTCAGCACAGCAGCCCTTCCACCATGGGCTTTAAACCCATTCTTCCATCCAACATAATGTGATACTGTTTCTGGTGAATTATTTCACCAGGGTTCTTTAAAGTCACCTTCCATGTGTACCCCTCCTCTATTGCCCTCTTGGGCTCATATAAGAGGGTCCTTTTTGTTAACCTTCCTCATTCAAGACTATAATATTTACAATTGTTTCCCTTTCATTCCCCATAATAACAACCCCAATTTACTAATTAAGTCTCTCTTGGCCAAATTACAACTCCCTTCTACCAATAGAAAGTCGCATATTCCAGATCCTTTTGCTATAGCCTGGTCCATAGGGGGTTTAAATATCAGTGCTTTTACTACGTGTCTTCCAATTCCCTAAACCTTAATCTTCCCTTCCCCTCCTTCCTCTTAGAGCATTCATTTTTCCAGGGCCCTCTTTCTTTACAGATGGCACATTGACCCCATCCTAATTGAGCCATCATTTTGACTTTTCTCTTATCTGTCTCCTCTTCTAATTTGGAATATACTTTTTGAGCTTCTCTGAGAAGATCCTCCATAGTTTTGATCACTCACCTATCCAATTTCTACAATTTATGTCTAATGTCCTCTCATGCTTTCCCCACAAATTAATACCCTGTTTCTCCCAAAATAAGACATCCCCTGATAATAAGCCCAATCAGGCTTTTGAGTGCATGGCAATAAGGCCAAGCGCTTATTTCAGAGTTCAAAAAAATAAAAAATAAAAATAAAAATAAGGCAGGGTCTTATTTTTGGGGAAACATGGTATTTCAAAATCACCTGGTCCCTGGACTGTCAGGGTCCATTTTTCCATATATATATTTTAGTTGACTCTTTAACCTGTATAACCATTTGGTTGGTGTTTTCTCCTATTAGTTTAGGCAATTCTTTCTTAAACTGCCTGATTTCAAAAGCTGTTGGCGGGGCTTCAACATACCCCAGATTGCCTTCTCCCACGTCTAAAGAGTGCCATAAAATACTTATCCCCTTTTCTATTGTCCTGAGGCAATAGGGGAAAAGCCTTCCACCATTACTTTATATTTTGGCCACAGTACAATACTGGATCATAATCCTCTTCTTCAGACTCCTTGTCCTCTTATGTTTAGACTAATATTTTAACATTAAACCTAGAGGATTCTCCTGGGAGATTTCCTTTTCCTCCTCCCTTGGACATTTTACTTATCCCATTCTTTTGCTCTGGGACATACCCATATTAAATCTTTAGACCTGAACCTGGATCATTTCAGATCCATGGGGTCCATTCCCTGACTTCACAACTACCAAAGAATCAACAATTCCCTGGGCCATTACTCAGTGCAATATTGAATCATGACCCCTGAAAGAACAATATTGAATCATTTTCCTTTTATCCTTATACTTTGTACAGGAATTACTTTTCCAGTACTTTAGCATCCTTCCCAATGGACTATCAAGAGGTATGCTTCCCTAGGTGTTTGACTCCATATCCCCTTTATTTTCCATAGACCTAGAGCTCCTATTTCCCATCTAGCCTACTCAAGACTCTCTCTCTTATGTTTTCTTACACTTCATCCTTCTCCAGCTGTTTTCCTCATGGAAGAACTGAACTGTGGATCCAGACTCCGCAATCACTTCATACTTACTTCTACGTCTCTCACACACACTTTCAAGAGTCTCACAGAATATTTCAACCACAACACAAAGGCAATACTTAAGTCCAATTTTTCTTACCTTGGTCTGTGCACAGAGTTGCCTGGTTGCCACAGTGTCTACTTATTTTGTCCAACTGCCTTCCTGGTTGCTGACTCACTATGACTGTATTCTGGGATTACGGTCAGTCAGAGGAACTGAACAGTGGCACACAGGACCATTGAAATTAATGGGACATGTCTTCCCAGCTACAGGGCAGATGGCCCCACTCCCCACAATGATATTGAATCCTGGCACAAGCCCCCAATTTTGAGAAACAGACTCACGAGTCAGAAATTTGACAGAATCATGAAATTTATTTTATTTATTTATTTTATTAAATTTCTATACTGCCCTTCTCCCGAAGGACTCAGGGCGGTGAACAGCCACGAGATAAAACACATAAATACAAAAATTTAAAATGAATTAAAAATGAATTAAATAATTTGGTTGAATTTAAAATACCCCATAATTTAAAACAAATTAAAATTTACATTTAAAAAGGGAAGAAGATTTAAGCCAGGCCAGTTTGATGGAATAGGAAAGTCTTAAGCGCGTGACGGAAGGTGCGCAGATCCGGGATCCTCCGTATCTCTGGGGGGAGCTCGTTCCAGATCGTAGGTGCCCCCACAGAGAAGGCTCTCCCCCTAGGGGCCGCCAGTCGACATTGTTTGGCCGACGGCACCCGGAGGAGCCCCTCTCTATGGGAGCGTACTGGCCGATGGGAGGCTATTGGTGGTAGCAGGCGGTCCCATAGATAACCAGGTCCTAAGCCATGGAGCGCTTTAAAGGTGATAACCAGAACCTTGAAGCGCACTCGGAAGACCACCGGGAGCCAGTGCAGCTCGCGCAGGAGAGGTGTTACATGGGAACTCCATGTTGCTCCCATAACCACCCACGCAGCCGCACTCTGCACCAGTTGGAGCCTCCGAGTGCACCTCAAGGGGAGCTCCATGTAGAGAGCGTTACAATAGTCCAGACGAGAGGTGATGAGGGCGTGAGTGACTGTGTGTAGAGAGTCCCGATGTAGAAAGGGACGCAACTGGCGGATCAAGTGAACCTGATGAAAAATCCTCCCGGTCACGGCCATCAAGTGCTCTTCTAAGGACAGCTGTGAATCCAGGAGGATGCCCAGGTTGCGAGCCTTTCTGTGGGGGCCAATGATTTGCCCCCAATAGTCAGCGATGGCACCAGCTGACTATATCGGGACGTCGGAAACCACAGCCACTCAGTCTTGGATGGGTTGAGCCTGAGCCTGAAATGAAGCAGCAAGCAGTTTATTGCATGTTCTTGCAAGAACAGGTGGCTAGCAAGTAGGTCCCCAGAGGAATGCGTTTCTCCAGCTTTTTATTCCCTCCACCCGAACCACAGATCCCTCCCTGCAGCCCCATTTGACAAAGAACACAGGGTGACAATCTGTTTCCCCTCTCCATGAATTTCCCCATGCTTATTCTGTTTCCCCATCTTTTGCCCAGTTCCCCTTTTTCTAGGTTACTTTTTGTCCCTTTTTAAAGATATTTCTTAATATTCATTAAGCATAATGAATTGAAACAAGCAGTTAATTTCTCTACTATATACTAGACTGTGTGGTTAAAACTGTCAACTGTCTGCTTGCCCAAGCTGACTCACTTATCAGAATAGCAGACCCTTCCTGTTTTTCCAGTCTTGACATTTTTACCTTTAATGTCCCAATGTCCTACTGAACTTTTAAGCCCACTCTCTGCTTTCCTTGCAAAAATAACACAATCTCCATCAGTTTCTTACAATATGTATATCAAATGTCATATTCTATGCTTCCCTATATCAAAAGAATTATTACATATACAATATATACTATATATATATCTTTGAATCCTATAAAGTTGCTTGTACAGTTTTATATAACCCACTGACTTTACACATGATCACTTGTGCGAAAGCATCCTATAGATCACTATTTCCATAACCAATTTCATTGTCTACATGATGACCAATGACAATAAAGGCTTTGAACTAGTGTACATTTAACCCTCTTCTTAAAAAGTGTGATGTTTTGACCAGTTGCATCATGACACAATGTACCAAGTAATTTTAAATTCATATTATCTTTGTTTTTGCAATAAATATATTTACAATTAATGCTGGATGCCTATGTATTTGGCATTGATGAGTTTAAAGCTGCCTAGCTTAGCTTTGTTTGCTGAATTCCTATGAATGAGTAGAAATGAAAGCGACAGACTAAAATGCCTTCATTATTAATTTATTTAGTGTTCATTGCAATTACACTGATATAATTGTTTTGTTATTCATATGGTGGTCACAAGGACTTTTATAGGTTTTCCATTTTAATTGAGAATACATTAATGGACACTTAAAACATGTTACCCTCTTCAATAAAGCTTGAATCTGTGGTCCACTAGCAATGAAATGATCCAATAAAAAAAGGCTCTATAATTTTTGAGGGATGTCATTTTTATATCTTAAGTTTCAGAGTTAAGGTTTCTTTTGATGCCTAAATTGAAGAAATCTTAAATACATCCAGTAAATGAAATAATGGATTTCAATGTACCAGTTTTAATGACAGGTAGCTTGAATAGGTCTTACTTATTCCATTCAGTAGCATTGCTTTAGGGGCCAGGAGCCTCAGAATGAGGAAGTAAAGTACAGCAAGAAATACTATCACACCACCAGCCCTGCGCCAAGACAGAACTTCAATGAGGATAGACAAGCAATATGGACCCAGCCAGAGGCAATAAGTCCCTGAGGTTCCCAACAATTTTTGTGAGATAGAATAATTGGTGATATAAATGCCTGCGATTGTAATTTACACACACACACAAAGACATGCACACACACAAAACCCCTGAGTACATTATGAAAAATTAAATTTCATACACACTATCTAGTTCTGCTCCTGGAAAACCTACCTCCAATATTCTGATCCACCCTACAACATTGCATCTGGCCAAGTCTTTGACTAAGGCATGTTTTAGAAAAACTCTATTCAGACACTACTAAATATCTTATAACATGCAAGAAATGGGCAAGAATAAACATGCTATAACCTCTTCCAACTCTACCATTTTTGTTGTCTTATTTGTATGCAAGGCAACATGCTGTAGCCAGACATTTCCTTTAGAAGATCTCCATTCAGGTTATGCATGTTTCAAAAATTATTCAGAAGAGGAGCTTTGTAACAGGTAGGATTATAAATATAGCACCCTTTCATTATACCAGCTTCTTTGTGCGTGTGCGTGTGTGTAGGCTTTCTTGTGAGCTGAAAAAAAATGTAGCTGCCTTAATCAGTTACATTAAAGTCATAGTTACTTTAATGTATTTATTTAGTAAAACATTGTTATTATTGCTAGATTTTTCCAAATGCAACTGTTATGCATATTGCCATGCATTCTCCTATGCCTAGCAAAGCAGCTCTTTTGAATTGTTTTCTAAGCAAGTATATTCTTAATGCCCATACAATGTATATTCAGTCCTGGAAAGTCAGGATTCTACATAGCCAGGTAATCTCTGTGAATGGAAAAATCTTTCTGTTGAGTCCTCACAGTTACGACTCCACCCATGCCTGCACTGTTGCCGGCCGTCACGGATTGGTTAAGACACGAGCAACTAAATTAGCGGGAAATCCCTGCTCGCATATTGGTTCCTACCGTCTGACAGCTCCCTATTTAAGCAGCTATCAGACAGAAACTTCTTGTTGCTGCTTCGCGGAGTTGCCTTGTTCTTGTTAGCATGATGTGTTAGAAATAAAGTTGGTGTTTTAAACAGCCAAACCTCAGACTCTGCCTGCTGCGTTCTCGAAATAGAACACTTTCCATATCAGCACTGTCCTCTGGCAGCAGAAAGGAGTAAAATTAGCATGGTTATTGCTCTGAATGTTCATTGTAAAGAGGACTTAGCCTTCATCAAATGTTAAGAATATGTAGACCAGAAATGTCAAGGAAGAAAGGAAGAAAGAAGGAAAGAAGATTGGAATGAGAGGGAGGGAGAGTCTGAGGAAAGTCCTGCCTTAGCCACCAGCAGCTGTGCTGCCCTCTTGCCATCCCCTTGCCCTCTCCTCCTGGCTTCTCCTAGTGGGGTTGGGCTGGGCTGCGGGTTTCTGGTGCCCCAGGAGCTCAAGGGCTGGGCTGGGTGCTTGCCCTTCACTATTTATTTTATTTATTTATTTATTTAATCTAATTTTTATACTGCCCTTATCCCGAAGGACTCAGGGCAGTGCACAGCCAAAGATAAACACATATATAAAATTTAAAAGCAATTTAAAAAACATATTAAATAATTTGGCCCCAAGATCATTAAAAAACAAAAGCAACCCATTAAAATTAATGTTTAGGCCAGCCCAGCTTGTTGGAACAATAACGTCTTGAGGGCATGGCGAAAGGTGCGTAGGTCAGGGATCATCCGTATCTCCAGGGGCAATTCATTCCAGAGGGCAGGTGCCCCCACAGAGAAGGCTCTCCCCCTGGGGGGGTTGCCAGTCAACATTGTTTGACGGTACCCTGAGGAGTCCCTCTCTGTGGGAGCGTACTGGCCGGTGGGAGGCTGTCGGTAGCAGAAGGCGATCTCGTAAGTACCCATGTCCTAAGCCATTGAGCGCTCTAAAGATGGTAACCAACACCTTGAATCACACCCCAAAGACCACCGGGAGCCAGTGCAGCTGGCGCAGGAGAGGTGTTACATGGGAGCGCCATGTCACTTCCATAATCACCTGCGCGGCTGCATTCTGGACCAGTTAGAACATCCAGGTGCTCTTCAAGGGGAGCCCCATGTAGAGAGCATTACAGTAGTCCAGACGGGAAGTGACGAGGGCATGAGTGACCGTGCGCGCAAGGAGTCCTGATCCAGAAAGGGATGCAACTGGTGAATCAGGCGGACCTGATAAAAAGCCCCCCTGGCCACAGCCATCACATGATCTACTAGAGACAGCCACGCATCCAGGAGGACACCCAAATTGCGAGCCCTCTCTGAGGGAGCCAAGATCTCACCCCCAATAGTCAGCGATGGAACCAGCTGGCTATAACGGGATGCTGGAAACCACAGCCACTCGGTCTTGGAGGGGTTGAGTCTGAGTCTGTTTCTCCCCATCCAGATCCGCACAGCCTCCAGGCACCAGGACATCACATCAAGGGCATCATTGGGGTGGTCCGGGGTAGAGATGTACGGCTGAGTATCATCAGCATACTGATGGAACTTCACCCCAAAACCACGGATGATCTCACCCAGCGGCTTCACATAAATGTTGAACAGGAGGGGCAAGAGGACCGACCCTTGCAGCACCCCTCAAACAAGGCGCCTCAAGGTCAACCTCTGCCCCCCTGCCAACACAGACTGCATGCGGTCAAAGAGGAAGGAGGAGAACCACCGCAACACGGTGCCCCCCACTCCTAACCCTCCAACCAATGCAGCATGATACCATGATCGACAGTATCAAAAGCCGCTGAGAGGTCTAATAGGACTAGGACAGAGGAACAACCCCTGTCCCGAGCCCTCCAGAGATCATCAACCAATGCGACCAATGCCGTTTCTGTGCTGTACCCAGGCCTAAAGCCCAACTGGTACGGATCTAGATAGACAGCTTCATTCAGGTACTGGGGAAGTTGTCACACCCCACACTCTCAACAACCTTCGCCACAAAGCAAAGGTTGGAGACTGGACGATAGTTCACTAATACTGCGGGTCCAGGGAAGGCTTCTTCTTTTTTTTTTATTGAAAAGTTTTTATTTTATAAACAAGCATACATACAATATATAATCAATCAATCAGTGTATCATCTGAATACATCTTTTTTCCTCTTACTCCTCCAATATTTATCATATCTTGATATTATCATTTCATTTGTTGTACCTTTATCTATTCAACAATTTTAAAACCTCTTAATGCATCAATAAGACCTTCTTAATTCATTTCTCAAAATATAAATTTCAAAACCTTCAGGAAACTATCCCTTAAATTTTTAATTAACCATTTCTATATTTTTTCCAGTCCTTCTTCCTCAATCAACATTGCTCCCTAATAAAGTTCTAAATTAGACATTTATCCTCTTTAATCCTTCATAAAATTAAACATTTAAAAACTTTAAACATTTTATATCATATACCTTCTTAAAATACTATAATCTTATATTAAACATTTTAAAAATCTCTTAATACATCAATAAGACATTAAGTCATTTCTCAAAATATAAATTTCAAGCCCTTCAGAAAGGTATCCCTCAAATTTTTAATTAGCCATTTTAATACCTCGATAACTCTTAAAAAGCTATCATTTTTACCTCGATAACTCTTAAAAAGCTATCATTTTTATGTCCAAAACCAATTGTAATAACACACTTCCTTTATATTATTATCTTAGAATAAACTTTAAAAATACAAATTTATCCAAACAATTCCAATAAAATTAGATAAGAAATTCTTTGATAATTTGGATAAAATAACTAAAAAATTTGTGTGGGAAGGGAAGAAATCAAGAATAAAATTGAATATACTACAAGATGATAAAAGTAGAGGTGGATTTGGACTCCCGGCATGGGATAAATATTACAAGGCTGCCAGTTTATTATGGATTAAAGATTGGATAACCTTAGATAATCAAAGATTGCTAAATTTAGAAGGGCATGATTTAATGAAAGGATGGCACGCCTTTATATGGAGTTCAGGAAATAAAATATATAAACATTTTAATAACCATACAATCAGGAGATCCTTAATTAACACATGGCTACAAATTAAACAAAAACACTACATGAAAATTCCTGGCTGGCTATCGTCTATAGAAGCAATAACTCACCCCAACATATTATCAAAACAAAAGATTCTAAAATATAGGGAAATAGTAGATGTTCAGGGGAATTTGAAAACTAGGGAAGAGCTCAAAGAACAAGGAATGGAAATAGACTGGTGGCCCTACTCGCAAATAAAAGTAAGATACAGAAAAGACCAAGAGAAAGAAGGAATAGATTTAAAACAAAATCAATTAGACAAACTATTAGAATCAAAAGAAGGGAAGCTAATCTCAAAAATTTACAAATATTTACTCGAATTCGATCTGGCAGAAGAGTTGGTCAAAGGGCAGATGGTAGCCTGGGCGAGGAACATAGGGCATAATATACAATTAGAAGATTGGGAAAGAGCTTGGGAAGATAATTATAGAATGACAAAATCGGTACCATACAAAGAAAATCATTATAAAATGTGGTACCGATGGTATCTGCCACCCGCAAGGTTAGCAAAAATGTATCCAAATGTGAACCCGGTTTGCTGGAAATGTAAAAAAGCACAGGGAACTTTTTACCATGCTTGGTGGCTTTGCCCAAAAATCAAAAAATATTGGAACAAAATAAAAACATGGATAATAGAAATAACAAATCACGAAATTGAATTAACACCTGAAGTCTTTTTACTCGGCATGATCAATAAAAATATTAGGAAGGACATAAAATACCTAATACTCCATATTATAACAGCGGCAAGATTAGCATTGGCACAACTCTGGAAAATTGACCGTTTGCCAACTGATCAGGAAGTTATACAGAAAATCTATGTATGCGCAGAGATGGATAAATTAACCCTAAAATTACAGGATAAGGAAGATTCAAATTATTTTAAAATATGGAATAGCTGGTATCAGTGGATAAGTCAGAGAGAGGGAATGCTTAGAGATGAAAGTTAGGAGAAATCAATGTAAATAAACAACTGCACTGTCAGAGAGATATAGAAGGAAATATAGTCACTGTGTGTATATATATATATGTATATATAACATTAGAAAGTAGTTGATAGATGAAATTGAGCACTATATATGTATAGTATATGTACTTGTAATTTGTGTGTTTGATTAAGAAAAACTTGTTCAGTTTTTCTTATAATTGTTTTAAATGTCTTTTTTTTAAATATGAATAAAGTTTGTTTTAAATAAAAAAAAAAATACAAATTTAATTAAGCTTCTCAACCTATTGCCAAAATCCTCCCCAAAAAAGATTAATCTTCAGTTCTTCCCTTCTTTCTGTATTTTTCCAGTCCTTTTTCTTCGATAATTCTTTCTTCTTCAGCATTGCTCCTCCTCCTGCTTTTATTTTCGAGAATTTTAAAATTTGGATTTGAGGTTGATGTCTCTTTGAAAGTTTTTGTCTTCTTAAAGTTATTTCATTTAATTTGAAACCCCCATAAATCTCTCTCAAGTCCTCCTGATTAAACTCTTCCAGATTCCTTTGCTTTCCCCTCTTGGTCTGGAAAGCATCCTTTTTATCCAAAATCACATTAAACTGGATTTCTGCCCCATCTTCTTCCAACAGCTCACTACTGTCTAACAAGCCTTGAAATGATACTATATTCTCCTTTGTCTCCATGTTTTGAGTCAAAACAGTTTCCTCTTCCTGAGACCTTTCATCAAAAAAACCTTTAAGACTTTCCAGTAAAGCAGTGGTTTGTGACTCAAAAATTTCATGTATTATAACTCTTATTTGTGTATTTGCTGGTGTGTGTAATAATAGTCCTTCAGCACTTTCAAAGGTACCAGCCATTTTCTTTTTTTCAAAGTCCAATTATTCACATAATTTAAAAATGTAAGTAAGTTGAAATCAATTCCACAGTCTTTTGCTTTCCGCTTCCACTTTAAATCTTTTTCTTAATGTGTAATCCAGTAGTTGTTAACAATGTTGCAAACGTTAAAGCACTTTCACTGGTAAGTTTTGTTTTCACGCCCTCAAGTGCCATTTCCCCCTTTTTTTAAACGGAGTTAAAGCTCAATACTTGCTTTTTGTCGTTCTCCTGATTTTGCTCTGCCAGCATCCAAAGTCATGATGTCTTGTAAAACTTAAAATTGCATTGCTGGTGTGGTCGCTATGTCTCAGTCTGCAAAAGGCAGACTCACCCCGGATCCGGAGCTAACGAAGGGCTTTCAGGGAGCTCTCACCCTGCAAACCCCAGGCTTAAAAAGAAAAAAACCTGGGGGTCTAGGGGAGCTCTACCCAGAACCTTCTGCTCTTCTCTCCCCCTTTTTCCCAGGGGGAGATTTTTTAGCTGCTAGACAGCTGGTTTTCGCTGTTCTAGCGGCTATACAGATCGCGGGGCTGGAGCTCCTACAGGAGCATCCGTTCGGCATTCGTGGAGCCACCGGAAGTCCAGGGAAGGCTTCTTGAGGAGGGGCCTCACCATCGCCTCTTTCAAGGTGGAGGGGAAGAAACCCTCACTTGAAGAAGCGTAAATAATCTCATGGAACCAGCCTCGTGTGATTGCCTGGGAGGCCAGCACCAACCAGGAGAGACACGGGTCCAATAAACATGTGGCAGCGCTAAGGCTACCCAGAATCCTGTCCACATCCTTGACAGTCACAGGGTCAAACTCCTCCCAGATAACACTTTCAAGACCCTCCTCCATCACCCCATCTGCACCTACCCAGTCGGAGTCCAAGCCTTCCCGAATCTGAGCGATTTTGTCATGCAGATATTGCACAAAATCCTCAGCCCTGCCCTGCACTATCCGCTTGTCCTCTACTATTGCACAGCTATCTGGTGGTCCTCTGCATGGCCTGAGAGGGATGGCGAGGCTCCTCTTGTTTGGCACTTTGGCGCTCATCCTGGTCTTGTCTTCCTCCATTGGAGACCTCTGGATCCTCCTCCCCTGCCTTGCCTGGCCTCCCACAGGAGGCGGGGGACAACGCTGCTGCATGTGGAAGTGCAGAGGAGGAAAGGGTAGCAGGAAAGTTGGGTGAGGAAAGACTGCCCCAACAAGATAGCATCCTTACCACACATGATTGTAAATAGGAATTCCTTTTCAAGAAGGGCTAGCCTCCCTTGTGCAGGACCTGGGAATACTACTCCCCTGCCTCCTCCTCTTGTTCTCCAGATATCTGTCAAGGCAGAAGTTCGACTCGGAGGAAACTGTTTCCTGTAAACTTTCTCCTTTGGGTTTCCACATGCAGCAATGTCATCCTCTGCATCCTGCTTTGCTGGGAGGGGGCACTGGGCAAAGAAATGCCAATGATGTCTGGGAGAAAAATGTCTCCTTTGGTGTGCTGTGCCCATTCACGCATACAAACACACACATCATTCCAAGCTTGGAGACCTTTATCCACATCTGAGCTTGCAAACTGCCAATCATACCTGGGTTTGGGGAGAAGGTCCTCTCCTTCATCTGTGTATAAAAGTTCCCAAACTTAGAATGTGGTGTGTGTGTGTGTATGTGCACAGGTGCAGGCACTTGGCTGCCAGCAGTTTGGGGAGGCAAGGAGCTTGTGGGGCACTGAATTGTCCCCATACTGAGTTAGCCAGTACAACTTGTTCCATCCTGACCCAACCGTCCTGAGACAGCCCTGCCCAGTGTGGGCATCGAGTTAGCCATGCCCACCCAGCCACACCCACCTTGTTGTGGTGACCCAGTTGTGACCATCCAGACACACCTCCCCAGCCACACTCACCTGGATGCTGTGAGTCATCATAGTCTTACACACAATTGGCCCTTTGAGGGCAATCATAATGGTAATGTGGCCCTCAATGAAATTGAGTTTGACACCCCTGTATTATAGAATAAATACCAGCTAATCAGTTCAATTAATCCTTCAAGAATAGATTTGGCCTATTCATCTCATTAGAAATATCTATGAAAGTTCAATTGGCATTCATGATCCTAGCTAAAATAGTAAGCAAACTCTGAGGTTACTGAATTTCTGTGTTCAAGACTAGCAGATTTATTTTCTACCCTTTTTAAGTCAGAAATGAACAAAAGCAGCAGTATTTCAAGGGAACAATTAGGCTTGACTCTGACCTTAGCCTATTGGGGTCAGTTTCAAACTACTGCTCTGAGTAAGGACAAAGCTTCAAACAAACTATGTGCTTTAAAGAATTGCTATTCGCACAGGGAAGCATACATTTAGCACAGAGTACAAAAGCAAATAAATGAAAGAGAATAGCTAAACAATGTTGATCGGGTTTGATAGAACAATACATATTCTTTAAAACCTGACTATATTCTGACAGAATACCTCAATACCTCAAATGATACTGAGAACCTACCATCTATCTATATCTGTAGTTAGAAATCAGTTGTATTGCATTGCAACTTTAATTATATGTAGTAGACCACATGACTTAACAAGTCACTTTTTTTAATCTCCTGAAACTATATCAAAGAAAATTGTTAAAACAATGGAGAAGTGGGATGTTAAAGAAAAAAGAAAAAGGAAATTGATGAGCCTTATTACACAGTCAAAATAATGGATCACCATATCAGTCAAAGTAAATGGATCACCATATAACCTTTCAGAAGTATTCTTCCTTGAACTATTAAAACATTCCATGCCCTTAGATGACAACAATTTCTCTGCCTTTTGAAATTTCTTTTCTGTCCTGCCAGGTTCACAGAGATATGCTTGGTTAAAATCAACTTATATAAAACTATGCACTGTAAATTCTGACACTTCTGTTTGAATCTTTTTTCAAACACTTGTCTTTGCTCACCATAATAGATGTCAGTTCTTCTGATGTAGTTCAAGCATGAGCTTCATATGAAGACTCAGCTACGTCTATCGTATTTCTGAAGCTACTACTCACTGAAGTTTTGTGCTGTTTGACATCAAAGATGGGCAAGAATCACCTGCTGAGTTCACATGCACGCAGCAAAACATCTTCAAATCACTTGTGCTAGACAAAAGTTTTTCATATTAATCCTTCACTAACATGTGGACAAAGACAAATGTAGCCTTGTTAAAGTGGCAGTATTATATTATTAAAGTTTACACCCCCCCTTTGCAGAGATGTATAGAACTTTGAAAAAAAATCTTGTTAGAACTAAACATAATTTAGTTTTGCTTTTCTCTCACACTTTTTAAAATTATCCTCATCTCTATTTTGCTGTGTCTGAAAGCATCTTACTCAAGCTTGAAGTAAATGTAAACATAACTCTTTTATTTATATCAAAATGTAAATAAAATGGGGTTTATAGAAATAAACATCAAAATATAAACTCATCATGCATCAGATGAGTTTGTAAAGCAATAGAAAGTCAGAAACTTTGCAGCCTCTATAGCTTAACTTCATTTTTTGTATCCATCCATATTCAGAATGATTTAGCTTATTCTGTAATTGCATTCACATGTAACATTGTTACAAAGTTTTAATTATGGTTTGCTGAACAAACCACAATGGCCTGATTCACATATAAAGCTAAGTTATAATGTATGAATTCATGTAACGGTGCCTTAAGCCTAAACAAACCACATTCTTTTTCCAAATTATTATTATTTGCTTATGTTACTTTTTGTTCAACCAACTGTTTGTATTAAACGATTTGTTTGTATTGTTTGTATTCAAACTATTACAGTGAAAACAGTAAGACGAAAAGTAAAAAAAACTCCAAATATTTAAAAAATCCAAAGTTTTCTCAAACACTGATGTTGAAAACTACCATAAATTTCACCATCAGCGTTTCAGAAAGCTTTGATTTCTTTCTGCCACTTAAGCTCATTATAAATTACATTTCTCATAGCACGTATTTAATATAACTTCCATCCTCTCACATGAAATAATTTCTGTCATATATCAAGACTTTATTGGACAAAGATGGTTAATTTCTGTATTTTTTTAATATTCTATTTTTTCTTTTGTATATAGAAAGAAAGATGAGATACCAAAAATAAAAGAAGCAAGAAAAGGATCAAATATAGTAGTAGTATGTTTTGAGTAAAAGAGTAATTTTTTTCTATGCCTCATGCGTGGTAATCCCTCAATCTTTCCTATATTATAATTTTCAGGTTTTTAGCCCCATATTTCTTTTCCGAAATGTGTTAATTTAGTGTAAAATGTGTTCATTTTACACTTTGAACATAATGAACAACCAACTCTTTTAAAACTTTATGTTAGGCATCCAATAAACATGAAAAGAAACTGTTGAATTAGTCACACCTTGAATAAGAACCATATTCAATATTTTTACAATTGATTTATTAATATGGAATATCCAAATTCTTTTTTCCCAGAGTTCTTCTGACTAACTAGTATCTATTCCTACAATACTTTTATCTGTAACAAAACCCTGTAGATACAGAATAATCCAAAACACATTTCAGAGCCAATAGTATTGTAAGAGTTTTAGAAATGGCTAATGCTTTGTGGCCAAATTGTAAAATCTCAGTAAAATATTTTAACGGAATATACTGTTATCTTAAACTTTTAAACAATCCATTTTACTTTTCAAATCTTTCTAAACATCTGATTAGCTGATATAAAGTATTAATATCCCTATTAGTGCATGAATTTAAAAACAAAAAAAAATAATTTCCAATTTTCACACTAGCATTTTTTCAAATTATATGTTTGGTCTATGAATAAGGATCAGAAATGTATTTCTATTCCAGTGTGCCTTTCTGTTTTTAATGCTGAAAATATTGCAAAATATTGAAAATATGCAAAAAGAAGAATCAGGCCTCTAACATGTTACCATAGAGGACAGAGCTATGAGCTTATACCAGGACATATTGAGCCTGATCCACATTGGAGACCATGGTTTAGAACAGACATGTCAAACTCAAGATCCATGGGCCAGATCCAGCCCATGATGTGTTTAGATCTGGCCCATGGGGCTGCCCTGGAGGGGCCAGCTCCCACTACTTCAGCCCACCCCAGCTTAGCTGAGCGCTGCCCCTGGGTGCAGGCACAGGAGACAGCGAGTGCACAGGGATTGGCATCCTGGTGAAAGGAGGTGCTTTGCTTATAAAGTCAGTTCTCCTTGCATGGACAGAGTTGGACTCCCTCTGACCCACACACTTTGCCACACCATGAGCAACCTGGCCAAGAAGAGCGAGCACACCAGCAGCAGACTTGAGGAGGAGATAAGTGCAGCTGGGTGCCCCCTTGGGGAAGTGAGACTGGGCTGTTCTACAGGGTCCTGGTGTCCTGGAAATTCAAGGGCTGGGCTGGGCCATTGCCCTCACTGGCGAGGGCTCCAGTTAGCTTGCGGGGCCCTCCGGGGGTCCTACGCGTGGCCTGAGAGGGACAGCGAGACTCCTCTGGTGGATGAGGCTTTGGCATTCACCCTGGTCTCACATTCCTCCATTGGAAACCTCTGGATCCCTACTCCCAGCCCCCCTCCCAGGAGGCACAGGACAACACTGCTGCACGTAGAACCACAGAGGAGAACATTTGCAGGAAGCAGTTTCCTCTGAGTCCAACTTCTGCCTTGACAGATCTCTGGAGAGGAGGAGGGGGTGGTGGAGGAGCTGAATGAGGGAAGGCTGCCCCAACAAGCCAGCATCCTTACCATGCATGATTGGAAATGGGGATTCCTTTTCAAGAAGGGCCAGCCTCCCTCATGCAGGACTGGAGAATGCTGTTCCCCTGCCTCCTCCTCTTGTTCTCCAGAGATCTGTCAAGGCAGAAGCTGGACTCGGAGGAAATTGCTTCCTGCAAAGTTTCGTCTCTACACTTCCATACAGCAGCATCGTCCTCCATGTCCTGCTTTGCTGGGTAGGGGCACTGAGCAGGGAAATGCCAATGATATCTGGGAGAAAAATGTCTCCTTTGGTGTGCTGTGCCCATGCATGCACACAAACGCACACACCATTCCAAGCTTGGAGACTTTTATCCACATCTGAGCTTGCAAACTGCCAATCATGTCTGGGTTTGGTGAGGTCTTCTCCTTCCTCTGTGGATAAAAGTCCCTAAACCTAGAATGCTGTGTGTGTGTGTGTGTGTGTGTGTGTGTGTGTGCGCGTGCGTGTGCATGTGCATGTGCATATGTGCATGTTCTTGGCTGCCAGCAGTTTGGAAGGCAAGAAGCTTGTGGGGCACTGAATTGTCCCCATATTGAATTAGCCAGTGCAACTTGTTCTATCCCAACCCAGCTTCCCGAGTCAGCTGTGCCCAGTGAATGGCATCGAGCCAGCCACGTGCATCCAGCCATGCCTACCTAGTTGCAGCAACCCAGCTGTGATCACCCAGCCACACCTCCCCAGCCACACCCACCTGACCGCTTTGAGTCATCATAGTCTTACATGCAACTGGCCCTTTGAGGGCAACCATAATACTGATGCAGCCCTCAATGAAATTAAATTTGACACCCCTGCTTTAGAACTTTGTCTTGGAGCAGATAGGTTACGGGTCAGTCTTTTCTCATGAAAGAACAGGGTTTTCCAGTGGCAAAGTTCTGTGTAGATAGGAAAGACTTATTTGATTGATCTACCCCAGGTATCTAATGGACTCTCTAGCTTTTCTAAAGGATGTTTGAAAATTTCTCAAAATTAACTGATTTGAATAATCTATCAATGACATTATTAGTGGCCCTGTGGCTCATGTGGTTAGGATGCTGAGCCAGAAGAGGTCAACAGCTCAGCAGTTTGAAATCCAAGAGTGCAAGTCATGTGACAATATGAGCTACCATCAATTTGTCCCAGCTCCTGCCAACCTGGCAGTTTCAAAAGCATAGAAAGACAAATAGGTACCACATGGGAAAATAAGAAGAACATGAAATGAGCCCACTTATGCATCCTCTGCGTAAGGATGATGTCACCGGCTAATCCTTTAACCCAGGATTACCTTGGTAGGTGCTTCCAAAACAGAATATTACAGTAAATAAATAAATAAATAAATAACTTTATTGTCATTGTACATGTATACACAGTATACCCATACAACGAAATTCACTTAGCACCCAAAGACCAGGTCCAACACACATTACAATCCCCAAACACACTCCCACCCACCACAATTCTCCACCCCTAAACCACCCAAACATCCACACAACAGACCAAGTAATACTGTCCAACAGCTCACTGATGGCGGCCCTTTAGTTCATTGTTGAGTGCAATTATAGCTTTGGGATAAAAACTATTCAGAAAATGTGTGGTCCGAGTTTTAATTGTTCTGTATCTTTTGCCAGAAGGCAACAGTCCAAAAAGATTGTAAGCAGGATGGGAAGAGTCTCTGAGAATGTTATGCAACTTTCTCAAACAGTGAGATTCAAAGATGTCATCCAGGGCTGGTAGCTGGAGTCCGAGGATATTCTGGGCATGATAATGATTCTCTGTAGAGCTTTTTTGTCCGCTACAGAGCTGCTCCCATACCATGCAAGAATGCCGTATGTCAGGACCCTCTCAATGGTGCTGCGATAGTAGGACAGAAGTAGATGCTGAGATAGATTTATCTTCCTGAGCATTCTCAGGAAGTATAGCCTCTTCTGTGCCTTCTTCACAAGCATGTTAGTATTCATAGTCCATGAGAGGTCCTCCGAGATATAAATGCCCAGAAATTTAAAACTACCACCCTCTCCACCTCCCTACCATCTATGTACAATGGTAAATGTACATCTCTCTTCCTCCTGAAGTCAATTATAAGTTCTTTAGTTTAGTATAGTACAGTAACTTTTATAAGTTATAAGTTCTTTAGTACAGTGTAGTAGTATTACAATGTTACTAGATTGCTTTTGAGTTGCCACTCCCTGGCCCCAAGAAAATACTTGATTTATAGAGTTCTGAGAGATGAAATGATGAAAGAGATGGCTAGAATGACACTGGCCTAAAATGCAGAAGAAATACAAGTGGACATGGGTAATGTCAAGACTGACTCACATTTTCACATACATTTTTTTGCTTTGCTTGTCAATATGTGTGTGGAAGTGGATGGAATGCAAAGGGGTGAGAATTACATCCAAGCATTCATGAGACATTGTTGGCATCCCAAAGACACATCGAGCAGATGTCCTGGCATGGCTAGCTGTTTCTCATAACAAAATGAACAGAAGCAGTTGGAGGGTGTATTGGACTATGGGTGGCCTGTAAGGAAAAGGGGAAATTAACTATGCTCCCTTTTGTGCAGGAAACCCAGAGCTGGTTTCGCTTTTTCTGTGTCAATGTGTTTTTTTCAGTAAAGTTTTATACTCTTGGTAAAATAATGTCCCAGGAGTACCTTTTTCTGGAT
Source organism: Pituophis catenifer annectens (assembly GCF_029215685.1). Classification (NCBI taxonomy): domain Eukaryota; kingdom Metazoa; phylum Chordata; class Lepidosauria; order Squamata; family Colubridae; genus Pituophis; species Pituophis catenifer. The sequence goes on from NW_027256887.1 coordinate 27,582,829, forward strand.
TTGCCAACTGGACAGTTGACATTAAACCAGCTCTCTTTGTAGCAGCCTACCTGGACCCCACCAGGAGGTTGGCAGCTTCAAGATGTCAGCAGCTGTCAAAGGAATGGATGGAGGGGCAAAGCCAGGGGAAGCCAAGAGACCCTGGCAGCATCTGGAATGCAAGCAGCTGGCACATACCCCAAACAGAAGGCTTAAAGGCCAGAACAACAGTCTGCACTCAAGGGAGAGAGAGCGATGGAAGGACCCTATTCAGGCCCCAAGGGCCAATGGGTGAACCACATGGAGAAGGTAGTGGAAGAAGAGGACCAACCAATCCCCACTGGAGTCACAGTGACCCGGGGGAGCAAATGGAAGGCTAGACAAGCAGCCAAGTGGGATGACCCAACCAAATGGAAGTATCCTGCAGCAGCTCACAGTCTGTCGATGAAGCAGCTGAGGGAGAAGTTCAGTGGACTGGAAGTCCAGGAAGCCACTTCACCAAGGGCAGCAATCATGAGAGTTGGGATAGCTGCCATGAAGCCGCTGCCTACCACATCTCCTTCCCTCCTGCAGCCAATGGTGCTGACCCCACTTGGGATAGTGGGAATCCCTCACCAAGGGATGGCAGCTTCCAACCCTGCTGCCTTCCTACCAGTGGGGCAGGGGCAAGCAGCTCATTGGAAGCTGGCAACCCTGCTCAGGCATCTTCAACAGCAGTAGGGTTACCACCTGGGTACATCTTAGGGCAAGAGGACCAACCATCCCCTTCCCTAGTGGTCCAGTTTCATGGGTGATCCGACAATACCATGGAGCAATGTACCAGGATGAGCACATCTGGCTCAATTCCATTACATCTAACCTGGAGGGAACTGCAGCAGGATGGCTGGTGTCTTTCCACAGTGAGGGTGCTCTGGAGCAGCAATACCTGGATGCTTTCATGCAGTCATTGCTAAACAGATTCAAAGACATCACAGCAGCCCGGCATGCAGAGACCTGCATCCATTCCATACAACAGGGCAAGCAACTAGTGGCAGAGTACATCCAAGATTTTTGCAGCCTGATGGTTCACCTGAGTGTATGGTCTACCAATTCTGGAAGCGGTGAACAAGGATCTTTATCACAACTTCCTGCCCTGGGGTGTGTGTGTGTGTGTGCCCCACAACCTTTGAGCAAGGTACCAGTTAGCCACAAATGTAGAGCTCAACCTGATGGAGTACCGGGAGCACACTGTACATGAGAACACACACACACAAATGTGCATGCAAGTGGGCAGAGGCTCTCCATTTTGATCCCCCCCCCCCAGCATCATTGCCTCTATTGTCTTCTGGATGAGAAGACCTCCAAAGTCCCTTCCAGCTCTATTCTATTCTGACTAAATTATAACATTGGGGAGGAAAAGAACAGGAGAGATAAGAAAAGTTGGGATGGGAGTTTCTTGCAGCCTTCCATGGGGCTGGGGCTGGGGAACTGGGGGGGTGGGCAGGGCACAATGTGAATGGTGGCAGGTTGGGGGTGTATGCAGTCACAGTCCCTTGAGCACACACCATTGAAGTAGTAATATGTGAGAAAAAGAAACAAACACTCCAAAAAAGTAGCTTTCATTAGTTTGCAGTCTGCCATCGCAAAAGGTCTCTTTTGAGTGTGTGGGGCTGCAAGGAGTAAGATTCCCCCCCCACATACATGCACACAAACAAAAACATCCGTGGGCCTTGGAGAGGTGAGCTGTGCTGAGAGCTATGTAGAGGTCCAGGCACGGAAGCAACGACAAGGGGGAGGGGTTACAATGGGAAGCCTCTGCCCACCCCTGCCAGCCTGTTACCAGCTCTGCCTGAAACCTCTGCCAGCTTAAAAAAAAAACCTGTGGAGCAGTGGCTTCCCTTTTTGTCCACCTTCCCCTCCATTGCCTCTATACCTAGACTAAATCTATGCCTGATGCTGAAAGAGCAGTTCTGCTTCCACACACTCCTACCACCAGAAGACATGCTCCCCCATGTGCCCCCACAATGCTAGATGCTGCACGCCACCGTCGTTCACCTGCCGCATCCCCCCCAGCCCCCCAGCCCCTGCAATTATATATCACCCATTGCATGCAAGCACCATAGCTTCTGCCTGCTATCCGATTGGCTGGCAGCTATGTGTCCTGGAGGCCAAAAGCCTGGGTCAAAGGATATCTCTGTGAATGGGCCAAGATGAAGGGGGTGGGGCAGAGGATCAGGGGTCCATTGGCTAGGAAGAATGACTGGGAGAGGGCCAGCAGAGGAGGAAAGCTGGCTGTAAATGGGATGAGGCGGGAGGCTAGAGGAGAAGGAGGCATTGCCAAGGGTGGGACCCTTAAGGTTAAATTCTGCCTAGAATGACTGAGACCATAGTCCTAGGTTTAGCCTGGTTGAGGAAGTGGAATTTGTCAGTAGATTGGGACAATAACAAGTGGCAAATGAGAAAGAAAGCTGCTAGCCAGCAGGAGCCAGTGAAAGCAACAAATGCCAGTCACGAGCCTGTGGTTAGGAAAATGAAAACAGAGTCAGTAAATACACTAAGGAGAAGTGAGGAGTTAGAGCCACTCATTCCAAATGAATACTGCAACCTAGTAGAGGCATTCAGCAAAAGGTCCCATTGCTCCACAAACTGTGCTATTGAGATCTTGCCAAATTACCCAAGCCAAAGATATATCCCATGATGCCAAGGGAGATGGAGGAACTTCAGGGGTTTATTTCATTTTCATTTTCATTTCATTTTCATTTTATTAGATTTCTATACCGCCCTACTCCCGAAGGACTCAGGGCGGTGCACAGCCAAACAATAAAAACACATACAATACAAAATTTAAAAATAGAATAAAATCAAATTAAATAATTTTGGCCCCGACAAATTTAAAACCCCAAACTTTTAAAACCAATTTAAAATTGAATATATAAATACTAAAAGATATTTAAAATTTTAAAAATCTTTTATAAAAGAGGGGGAAATTTAGGCCAGGCCGGCCTGGTGAAATAGTAAGGTCTTTAAGGTGCGGCGGAAGGTGCGCAGATCCGGGATCCTCCGTATCTCTGGGGGGAGCTCGTTCCAGATAGTAGGTGCCCCCACAGAGAAGGCTCTCCCCCTGGGGGCCGCCAGTCGGCATTGTTTGGCTGACGGCACCCGGAGGAGCCCCTCTCTATGGGAGCGTACCGGCCGGTGGGAGGCTATTGGTGGTAGTAGGCGGTCCCGCAAGTACCCGGGTCCTAAGCCATGGAGCGCTTTAAAGGTGGTAACCAAAACCTTGAAGCGCACCCGGAATACCACCGGGAGCCAGTGCAGCTCGCGCAGGAGAGGTGTTACATGGGAACGCCATGTCGCTCCCATAACCACCCGCGCGGCCGCACTCTGCACCAGTTGGAGCCTCCGGGTGCTCCTCAAGGGGAGCCCCATGTAGAGAGCATTGCAATAGTCCAGGCGGGAGGTGACAAGGGCATGAGTGACCGTGCGTAACAAGTCCCAATCCAGAAAGGGACGCAACTGGCGAATCAGGCGAACCTGATGAAAAATCCTCCCGGTCACAGCCGTCAAGTGCTCTTCTAAAGACAGCCGTGAATCCAGGAGGACGCCCAAGTTGCGAGCCCTCTCCGTGGGGGCCAATGATTCGCCCCCAATAGTCAGTGATGGCGTCAACTGACTATATCGGGACGTCGGAAACCACAGCCACTCAGTCTTGGATGGGTTGAGCCTGAGCCTGTTCCTCCCCATCCAGATCCGTACGGCCTCCAGGCACCGGGACATCACTTCAAGGGCATCGTTGGGGTGATCCGGGGTGGAGATGTACAGCTGGGTGTCGTCAGCGTACTGATGGTACTCCACCCCGAAACCACGGATGATCTCGCCCAGCGGCTTCACATAAATGTTGAACAGGAGAGGCGAGAGGACCGACCCTTGCGGCACCCCACATATGAGGGGCCTCGGGGTCGACCTCTGTCCCCCTGTCAACACAGACTGTGACCGGTCAGAGAGAAAGGAGGAGAACCACCGCAACACAGTGCCTCCCACCCCCAACTCTTCCAACCGGTGCAGCATGATACCATGGTTGATGGTATCAAAAGCCGCTGAGAGATCTAACAGGACCAGGACAGAGGAGCACCCCCTGTCCCGAGCCCTCCAGAGATCATCAACCAACGCGACCAATGCCGTTTCCGTGCTGTACCTGGGCCTGAAGCCCGACTGGAATGGATCCAGATACGTCGTTTCATCCAGGTGCTGGGGGAGCTGTTGCGCGACCACACTCTCAACAACCTTCACAACAAAGCGAAGGTTGGAGACCGGACGATAATTTACCAACATTGCCGGGTCCAGGGAAGGCTTCTTGAGGAGAGGCCTCACCACCGCCTCTTTCAAGGCGGTGGGAAAGTCACCCTCACTCAGCGAAGCGTTTATAATCCCCTGGAGCCAGCCTCGTGTCACTTCCCGGGAAGCCAGTACTAACCAGGAAGGACACGGGTCCAATAAACAAGTGGTCGCGTTCAGTCTACCCAGAATCCTGTCCACGTCCTCAGGGGTCACAGGATCAAACTCATCCCAGATAACATTCTCAAGACCTGCCCCTGTCTCTCCCCCTGAGACTACCCAGTCGGAGTCCAAATCTTCCCGAATCTGAGTGATTTTGTCATACAGTTACTGAACAAAATCCTCGGCTCTACCCTCCAAGGGGTCCTCCCGCGCTTCCTGGTGGAGCAGGGAGCGGGTCACCCTAAAGAGGGCGGCCGGGCGATTATCTGATGACGCAATAAGAGCAGCAAAATAACTACATTTCGCTGCTTTTATCGCCACTAAGTAATTCCTAATGTGGGATCTTACTAGTGTCCGGTCAGATTCAAGAAGACTGGCCCTCCAACTACTCTCTAGGCGTCTTTTCTGGCGCTTCAACTCCCTCAGCTCCTCGGTAAACCAAGGAGCCAATTGAGATCGGCGCCGGGTCAGAGGCCGCAAAGGCACGACCCGATCCAGAGCACCAGCAGCCGCCCTATCCCAGGCAGCCACCAGGTCTCCAGTCGAGGCGTGTGCCAGAACCTCAGGAAATGGCCCAAGCTCCGTCTGGAATCTGTCAGGTTCCATCAGGCGCCTGGGGCGGAACCATCTTACCGGCTCCGCCTCCCTGCGGCGGGGTGCAGCGGTTCGAAAGTCGAGACGAAGGAGAGAGTGATCTGACCATGACAAGGGTTCAGTAACTATATCCCCTATATCAAGATCCCTCAACCACTGTCCAGAGACAAAAACCAGATCCAGCGTGTTTCCCCCTGTGTGGGTAGGGCCATGAATTAACTGGGTCAGGTCCATAGCTGTCATGGAAGCCGTGAACTCCCGAGCCATCTCTGACGTCTCACTCACGGACGGCAGGTTGAAATCCCCCATGACCATAAGCTTAGGGGTATCAACCACCACCGCGGCGATGACGTTGAGTAGCTCGGGCAGGGCTGTTGCCACGTGGCAGGGAGCCAGGTACGTGATCAGCAAACCCATCTGAACCCCATGACCCCATTTCACAAAAAGGGATTCACAGCCGGCCGTCTGAGGAACAGTGGCCTCCCTCGGTCTCAGACCTTCTTTAATGATAACCGCTACCCCCCCCACCCCTCCCCTGTGACCTCGGCTGATGGAATGCTTGGAAACCTGGCGGGCACATTTCAACGAGGGGAACCCCCCCTCCTGGCCCAACCAGGTCTCCGTAATACCTGCCAGGACCGCACCCCCCTCCTGAACAAGATCACAGATGAGGGGGGCTTTATTTACTACGGACCTGGCATTGCACAGCATCAGCCGAAGGCCTGGGTCCTGAGGGTCTATGCAACCTGAGGAGCGAGTAGAGCCTTGGGGGCCGGAGCACGCCACCACTCGTAGACAGCGAGTGCGCACTCCCCTAACACGATATGGCCCTCTGCTCCCGCCATATCTACCCCTCCCACCTACAGTACTGATGTTCAAAAAACTATCTGGACAAGCTCTAACCCCCCCCTCGATCCCGGGTCCCCCATCCCCCACGCCACGCTTCACTGCCAGACCCGACCCTCCCCCTTGTGGGTTATCCCCCATACCCACAGCCCGAATTCCAATCTGACCCTCCCCCTCCCTAGGACCCCTTAAAAATTTGACTAAAAATTTTGTTAGAAAACCCCTCAATCCCCTCGTTTTCACATGCCACCTCTCTGGGTCCCAAAACCCTTCCTTGAGGTGGGCCCTCGATAGTGAGGAGGGCCACATCTGCGAGAAGGGGGAATCTCGCAGCGCAAGAAGATCTGCAGTCGTATACATCTCTAAAATGCAGCGATGGAGGCCCAAAGCTCAGACAGGGGACTTCACAAAAGATGTAACACAGCCAATTGTTCATCAATGTGCTGTTGGTATCTCAACTGTCCTCCCACAACAGCAGGAGGGTCCTAAATTATCTCCTCCAATGGGGGCAACCTCCGGCCCGCCCTCTCACGGCGGAATCCCACGGGGCTGTAGATTGAAAAAGTTCTCCCACAGACAAGAGTCATGATGTAATAGAGGACCCCTCAACAGTTGCATCAGTTTGGCTGACCATGGTCGGAAGAAAGATTTATCAGTCTATCAGTCAGTCTATGAGTCACGCCAGGGGCGAAGATGGAAAATCCTTGGCAAAGTCTTATACTCAAGATCATATTCGAGTAAGTCCCGATGAAAAAGGGAAAGAAGGGAAGGGGAAGAAGGAAGAGGGGAAGAAAAGGGGAGGGGGGAGAGAGAAAATTCCCTCAATTAGGGCGAATAATAAGCCCATTTAGGCAGACACAGTACCTGGGAGGGGGAGGAGAAAAGGGCTGGTATCTATGTGACGGAAAACTCCTCCGTCGCCCCTTATAGACAAGAACGTAGTCAGATATCTAGCCAGGAAAGACAAAGATGGCTACCCCTATGCTTTTCAAAGAGAAGAAAGGTGGGTCTCTTAGGCTTTGTGGACTGAATTGTAACTGCTTGGAGAATATTTATCCCCTCCCCCTCATGAATGACATGCTGAGTTACCTATTGAAGGGGAAGATTTTCACTAAGCTGGACTTGAGAGAAGCCTATTACCAAGTGAAGATTAAAGATGGGGATGAATGGAAAACTGCATTTAACTGCCCGCTAGGTAGTTAAATTTCAGATGATACCAACTGGACTACAAGGAGCTCTTCATGCAGTTAGTAAACAAGGTCCTGCATGAGCACCTGTACAAAGGGGTGCTGGTATATTTAGATGATATCCTAATTTACACTAAGATCATAGAAGAGCATGTGAGGCCAGTGAGGGCAGTACTTGAGAAGCTGTGTAAAGCCCAGTTGTATACAAATCTATATAAATGTGACTTCCATAAGACCAATCTAGACTACCTATCACATCTCTAAGGATGGGGTGGAAATGGACCTGGGTAAGGTGAGGGCAATTCTGGAATGGGAAGCCCCTTGGATCTGGAGACAGTTACAGAGCTTCCTGGGATTTGCAAACTTTTACCAGCAGTTCATCCCCATGTTTGCCCAGATAGCCCTGCCCATTACCAACTTGCTTAAGATGGGGAAGGGGGGTTAAGCCCAAACCAAGTCAGCCACTAAATTGGTTCATCGAATGCCAAGTGGCATTCTAGAAACTAAAGTGGCTCTTTGCCACAGAGCCAGTCTTGAAGCATCCAAACCCAGATGAGCCTTTTGTGATCCAGGCAGATGCCAGTGATGCCAGTGGTTTTATTCCAGAGGAATGAAAAGTGGGCAATCTTCTGCCCACACATCTCACAAGTTATCTGATACTGAGAAGCAGTATCAGATAACTTGGGAGAAAGAGATTTATGCAGTCCAATGGACCTTTCTGACCTGGAGGCAGTTTTTAGAGGGTAGTAAGATTCCATTCGAAATGTGAATGGACCATAAAACCTGGAGGTGTTAAAGACCCCAAGGAAGCTGTCCACTAAGGTCCGATGTGCTCAGTATTTTAACCATTTCAACTTCACCCTTCACTACTTACTGGTGGGAGGGGATTTCCTAGCAGATGCCCTCTCTTGCATGCATCATCCTGTCCAGGCAACTTGCAGTGCCAATGCTTACAAGACAGCAGAGAACAGTGTCTCTGCAGCTAGCTGGGGACTCATTGATGCAACCACTAAAAGATGCCTTGGGAGTGGATGAATGGTTCCAGAGACATAACCTGATGTTAAAGGAGGGCTTGGCATGGAAGGGGAGTAAATTGTATGTAAATTTTGTAGACAGCAAAAGAACCTTGGTCCTGCAGAGGAGCCATGAGGCAAAATCTTCAGGGCATTTTGGGTTTGTGAAGACCCATATGGTAAAGAGACAGTTTTGGTAGCCAAAAATGAAAAAGACATAGAAGCCTACAGTATATGGCCATTTGCCCTGTGTGTGCTTCCATGAAGAGCATACTTGGGAACAGTGGTGGATTCGCACTGGTTCTATAGAACTGGTAGTAAAATCGGCGGGAGGCTCCGCCCAATAACCCTGACATCATCAAAATGCTTTTGCGCATGCGCAGAATCTTCTGTGCTTGTGCAGAAGAGTGTGTGCATGCACGAGTGAAGCAAGCACACATGCACAGCCCCGTTGCAAACTGGTAGTAAAGGTAAGTAGAACCCACCCCTGCTTGGGAAGCCTCCAGACTTACTACAATTAGTATCCAACCCAACTAACCCATGGGAAGAGATATCCATGGACTATCATGGAGTTGCCTGAGAGTGCTGGAAACAATAATCTGGACTGTCATCAACCTGTTTTCAAAGCAAGCACACTTTGTGGTGTGTCTGAAGATCCCTTCAGCCCAGGCCCTAGCCAAGATGTTTGTGCAACACAGCTACAGACTACACAGGGTCCTGAAGCACATAATCTCAGACAGAGGGGTACAATTCACCACAAAGTTTTGGCAGAAATTTTTGAAAATGATAGGCTCCTCCCAGGGACTTAGCTCCACCTATCATCCTAGTATCAATGGGGCTACTAAATGCGCCAACTCATTAGTAGAGGAATACCTGTGCGGTTATGTAAATTATCAACAGACTAATTGGGATGAGCTCCTGCCTTTCACAGAGGTGGCATATAACAACTCAGTGCACAGCAGCACAGATTTTACCCCTTTCAAGGTGGCATGGGGGCTGAATTTGTGCCCATGCAGAGCTTCCACAAGGAGTTCCATCCTCAGTATTGTTAACTGAATGGATGAATATTCTAAAAGCCATGTGGGCCCCATGTGTGAGGCACTGAATAAAGCTAGGGAAAGTCAAAAAAAGCAAGCAGACTGGAGAAGAGCCCATCAGAGAGAATTTAAAGTGGGGGATAGGGTGTATTTGTCCACCAAATATCTAAACCTGTGGCAACCTTGTAAGAAGTTAAGCCCCAAATACATAGGGCCTTTCCAAATAGTCCGGATTATAAATCCAGTGACAGTGGAGCTGAAGCTGCCAAAAAGCCTCAATAGGTGGGTTCATTCAATATTTCATTGCAGTCTTTTAAAATCTTTTCAAGAGTCTGGGTTGTGATCAGTCAGGAAACCACTCCTATGAGGTAGAAAAGATTCTTGACTCTAGATATCATGAGAGGAAGTTACAGTATCTAGTACTGTGGAAAGGCTACCTGTTAGTAGATGCTGAGCTCCAGATATTAGGGCAGCGAGTTAGTTAAGAAGTTTCACACTAAGTACCATCAACGGCCCCAATAGAGAATGCAGCAGTAGTTGATTTGTGGTAATAATGTGTATGGATGTTTATTTTTGTTTCAGGTTTATCCTTCTTCTGGGGGGGGGTCAGCATGTCAAGCCTGACTCACATTTTCACCTACATTTTTTGCTTCGCTCACAGTTTGACACTAAAAGGAGGGGTGGATGGAATGCAGGGGGGAAAGAGAATGGCATCCAAGCATCTGTCAGCTACCTGTGAGACATTGTTGGTATCCCAAGAACACATCGAGCAGATGTCCCAGCATGGCTGGCTTTTTCCTGTAAAAAAATGAACAGAAGTGATTGGTGAACATATTGGACAGTGGGTAGCCCATAGGGAAAGGAGAGAAATAACTATGCTTGCTTTTGCACGGGAAACCCAGAGCTGATTTGCTTCTTCTGTGCCAATGTGGTTTTTTCTGTAAAGTTTTACAGAAAGGAGTTTCTTTTTCTGAATTTGCCAACTGGACAGTTGACTGGTAAGAGTTCAAATTTAAGCCTACATCATGATGACAAAGTGTACCTACTGTACATAATTTGCCACGCTTACTGCATTTATGGTTTGTTGCCTAGCAGCTTTGCTTAAATTATTCAATCCCATTTGGAAAATCTGGGGTAGCAGATCTGCTACTGGACTATTGAGAAGAGTTCATGCAATATTGGAGGACAAGCACATATCTGTCAGAATCAACCAAGCAAATTCAGCTGAGATCACAGAAACCTCATTTATATCCCATGAAAGTGAGAGAATTCTGTGTAGTGTCAATCCAGCTGCTTCTGGATTGGATCCCTTCATTACAGACTAGCAAAAGCTTCTAGGGAACTGATGAGAAACTGAATTCAGGCAGTTGTGGATACATTCTTGAGGGAGTGACATCTTGGTCTACTATGTAATAAATGGTAATGTGTTACTTCCTTAAGAAGTTGTTTCCCTACTTTTATTTTTATTTTATTTATTTATTTATTTATTTCGTCAAGCATGTAATAGGTAACAGATATAAGTATAAACATAATTATGAATACATGAAATGGATATATATAAAAGGGAACATTAGGACAGGGACAATAGGCACACTGGTGCGCTTATGCATGCCCCTTAGAGACCTCTTAGGAATGGGGTGAGGTTGACAGTAGACAGTCTAAGGTTAAAGTTTTGGGGATTAGGGGAAGAAACCTAGAGTCAGGTAGTGCATTCCAGGCATTAATGACTCTGTTACTGAAGTCGTATTTTCTGCAATCAAGTTTAGCGCGGTTTATCACAAGTTTGTATCTATTGTGTGCTTGTGTATTGCTGTGGTTGAAGCTGAAGTAGTCATTGACAGGTAGGACATTGTAGGAGATAATTTTATGTGCTACGCTTAGGTCTGACTGAAGATGGTGAAGTTCTAAATTGTCTAATCCCAAAATGTGAAGTCTGATGGCATAAGGTATTCTGTTGCGAACAGAGTAGTGGAGGACTCTTCTCGTGAAATATCTCTGGATTCATTTGATTGTATTAATGTCTGATATGTAGTGTGGGTTCCAGACAGATGAGCTGTATTCAAGAATTGATCTAGCAAAATTTTGTATGCCCTGGTTTGTAGTTCAATGTTACCAGAGAAGAAGCTACACAAGATTAGGTTAACAAGTTTTAATGTTTTTTTTGGCAATGTTGTTACAGTGAGCTCTGGCACTTAGATCATTTGAGATGAGTACTCCCAGGTCCTTAACAGAGTGAAGGTCGTCTACAAGGTCGTATCTGTTGAGCTTGTATTTAGTGTTTTGATTTTTTTTTTTGCCAATATCTAAGACAGAACATTTGGTGGTTGAGATTTGGAGTTGCCAATTGTTTGACCATTCTGATAGATAGTCAAGGTCTTTTTGTAGGGTAGCAGCATTGACAGTGGTGTTGAATAGTTTTACATCATCAGTGAAGAGAATGCAGTTGCTTATAATATGATCACAAAGATTGTTTATGTAAAGTATAAAGAGTGTGGGTCCTAAAATGCTTCCTTGAGGAACACTGCTGTTAACTGGTGCAGGTTTGATAGAGTGTTCTCTATTTTGACTACTTGTTGCCTGTTTGATAGGAACACAGCTATCCATTTATGCAGGATCTGGAAATGCCATAAGATTTTAGTTTTAGAAGTAGCTTGTTGTGTACTACTGAAAGGTTTTACAGAAGTCTATATAAATTGTGTCTATTGCTTTACCCTGGTCAAGTTGTGAAGTCCATATGTTTTTGCAGTGTAGGAATTGCAGATTACTTCTGTATGTATGTAGTAGGTCTTCCTCTTGTTTGCTGTGATAATTGATGCATCTGCCTTTATCTGTTGGCATAAGGATTTGTAGCGACTTTTGAAGTTAGCTACGTGACCAGTTTTGTTTTTGTGCCAAAGAGGTTTTTTTTTTAAATTGAAGCTTCCTTATTGTTATGGGTAATTTGTTTTTTTTTGGTTTTGGGGATTATTAGTGGTACGTGTAGTTTGATGGTTCTTTTGACTTCTTGTAAAAAAATGTTATAATGGTCATTGGCAGTGATGCAGCCAGTGAACAGGTTTTGGCAATCAAGAGATGAGAGGTCTTCAGTTATGAGATCATTATTGGCTTTTCTAAAGTTATATTTTGGGATCTTGTCATTTTGATCATCTTTGTAAGGACATAAATTGAGACAAAAATCAATCATGCTGTGGTTGCTGTTTGAAAAGGGTTCATTTATTTGTAGACCATAGATTGAGTTTAAATTATTGCAGAAGATGAGATCAAGACAGTTGTTGAGTCTAATGTGGTTTTCTACAAGTTGATCCAATCCCAGATTAGTAACGGCATTGTATATGGTTGTATGTATTGGTTCTATTGTACATTTGTTTAGGGTCTAATTAATAAGAGGTAGATTGAGGTCACCAAGAAAGATAAGAGGGTGTGGGGGAAGAGGCTGCCCATGTTATTAGTGAAGTTAGTTTGTTAGCATGTACAACGTCGTAATCAGGGGCTCTGTAGCAAAATAAGAAGCGAAATATGGTGTTTAGGGACAGCTCGCATACAATGGTTTCAGGAGGAGCAAGATCCTGTGTAACTTGAATATTTTTTAGATTTAGTGATTTTTTTTATAGAAGGTAGCAACACCACTTAACTTTTTAAAGTATTATTCATCCCTTTTTCAACTTTTTCAAAGAAGTTTGCTGAGAAGATGGAATGTTTATAGCTACAAAAACTCTTAAATTAACAGGCACTGTTATTAACATCCACTTACATCTGCTGCCTGCAATTACTGCAAGTTCAAATCTCACCAGGCTCAAGGTTGACTCAGCCTTCCATCCTTTCTAAGGTAGGTAAAATGAGGACCCAGATTATGGGGGCAATAAGATGACTTTGTATAAATATACAAAAGTATGAAGGCTATTGCTTAATGCATTGTAAGCTGCCCTCCGGAGAAGGGCGGCATATAAATCAAATTAAAAAAAAAAAACAGGATTATCTGGACAGTTATTTTTCTGCATTCACGTCTGGTATGGGATAGAAACTATCATTCTTGTGGGTGTTTATTGGGACTAGAAAGGAGAGTGTGATTCTCATGATCTACGGTCTATGAGGGTTAGGAGTCAAGTGCACTTTGTTGCAGTGAGATTTGTAATTTGTAATTACCCTAGCTGAAGGATTACATTACCACATTTTAATCCAATTAGTAATAATTAGAAGGACATCAGTATTTGGTCACTACAGCATATCGAAAGTCTTTTCCACACTTGATTACACCTCCAATGTTGATTTAAATCTTTTTGAATGGCTAAAAAATAAGTAAATAAATAAATTTTATTACTTATATTTTAGCCATTCAAAAAGATTTAAATCAACATTGGAGGTGTAATCAAGTGTGGAAAATTTATTTATTTATTTATTTATTTATTTATTTATTTATTTATTATTTAAATTTGTATACCGCCCTTCTCCCGAAGGACTCAGGGCGGTGAACAGCCAAAATTAAAATACATACAATATAAAATTTAAAATAATTTAAAAGCAGAATTAAATCGAATTGGCTTCCCAAAAATTAAAACCCATTACCCTTAAAATAACCCATTAAAATTTTAAGCCAGCCCAGCTTGCTGAAATAGGAAGGTCTTCAAAGCTCAATGGAAGGTCCGGAAGTCCGGGATTAGTCGTATTCCTGGGGGTAGCTCGTTCCAGAGGGCGGGTGCCCCCACAGAGAAGGCTCTTCCCCTGGGGGTCATCAGTCGACATTGCTTGACCGACGGCACCCTGAGGAGGCCCTCTCTGTGGGACCAAGTTGGCCGGTGGGAGGTTATCGGTGGCAGAAGGTGGTCTCGTAAATAACCGGGCCCTAAACCATGGAGCACTTTAAAGGTGAGAACCAATACCTTGAAGCGCACCCGGAAGACCAGCGGGAGCCAGTGCAGCTCGCTCAGGCAAGGTGTCACATGGGAGCACCATGTCACCCCCATAATTACCCACGCGGCTGCATTCTGGACCAGCTGGAGCTTCCGAGTGGTCCTCAAGGGGAGCCCCATGTAGAGAGCATTGCAGTAGTCCAGGCGAGAGGTGACGAGGGCATGAGTGACCGTGCATAGGGAGTCCCGATCCAGAAAGGGCCGCAACTGGCGTATCAGGCGAACCTGATAGAAAGCCCCCCTGGCCACGGCCGTCATATGCTCTTCTAAAGACAGCCGTGCATCCGGGAGGACACCCAAGTTGCGATCCCTCTCTGTGGGGGCCAATGACTCGCCCCCAATAGCCAGCCATGGCACCAGCTGGCTATATCGGGATGCCGGCATCCACAGCCACTCGGTCTTGGAAGGGTTGAGTTGAAGCCTGTTCCTCCCCATCCAGACCCGCACGGCCTCCAGGCACCGGGACATCACTTCACTTCGTTGGGGTGGTCTGGGGTGGAAATGTACAGTGGAGTATCATCAGCGTACAGATGGCATCGCACCCCAAATTCACGGATGATCTCACCCAGCGGCTTCACATAAATGTTGAATAGGAGAGGCGAGAGGACAGACCCTTGCAGCACCCCACAAACAAGGTGCCTCGAGGTCAACCTCTGCCCCCCAGCCAACACGGACTGCGACTGGTCGGAGAGATAAGAGAACCACCGTAGGACGGTGCCTCCCACTCCCAACCCCTCCAGCCGGCGCAGCATGATACCATGGTCGATGGTATCAAAAGCCGCTGAGAGATCTAATAGGACCAGGACAGAGGAACATCCCCTGTCCTGAGCCTTCCAGAGGTCATCGACCAATGCGACCAATGCCATTTCCGTGCTGTACCCAGGCCTGAAGCCGGACTGGAACGGATCCAGATAGACAGTTTAAAGCTTGTTGCCTTTTTATGAAATCAATTTGTGCAGAATAGATAATTTAAAGTGGTGTTTTCTGTAGTTTGTATGACAAAGTCACTTTAACATTCTGATATCAGTATTTAACAAGTAAATTAAAGATAGACTGCAAAATTAACTAAATGTTTCCCAGGAAAATTACAATTACAGGTAAGTTCTTGACTTATGACCATTCAAAATTATAGCACTCATGCCCTCGTCACCTCGTGCCTGGACTACTGCCTCAAGGGTAATAAAGGAAGCAGCATTTGTTATCTGGGGATATACATGACATTTGGGGTACAATAAACAGTGAGTAACAGGATGCATCTGTTTTGGGTCATTTTACCCTTTTACAGATAAGTACCTTTGTCAAATACCTTCATCAATCCAGCAACCTTTTATCGGCACGGAAGAAGAACTTCAGCCTTGGCCAAAGTTTTAGGACATTAATATTCGAAGTTTAGCCAATATCAGAATTTGGTCTGCCTCACTGTGGCATAGTTTATTAAAATTTTCAGACTCATGAGTAAGTCACTAAGTTTTTTAACCCTGCCATCAAATCTCTGCTTCAAGAGCCTTGGTAGTACAGTGGTCTAAAGCACCCTGTTATTAAGACCAGCTGCCTGCAATTACTGCAGGTTCGAATCTCGCCAGGCTCAAGGTTGACTCAGCCTTCCATCCTTTCTAAGGTAGGTAAATTGAGGACCCAGTTGTGGGGGCAATAAGATGACTTTGTATAAATATACAAAAGGATGAAGGCTATTGCTTAACGCATTGTAAGCCGCCCTGAATCTCCGGTGAAGGGCGGCATATAAATCAAATTAAAAAAAAAAATTCCACAAAGTTCCAATTTACACCTTACACTAAAGATTTATCTATACAAATTCAAGCTATTGTATGACATGGAAAAAAGCTACTAAAGTGATAAGCAACTCTGTATGGCTTTATTTGTTGGTAGGTCAGGAATAAATTCAGTCATAGGGAAAGCATTTTCCTTGTCTTCTGCTTACTTAAGAAACTGGTCTCACACATAAGTCTTCTCAGTATTGTAATCATAATTAGTCAAATGAAAGACATCACAAAGCAGCAATTTAGATTACAAAACTCATTTTTTCTTGTTGTTTCCTATTAGCAATAAAGCAATTAAAAGATAAATTAACTCAGACATAACCGTTCTTTGCAGTATCTTCTGGAAGTCTAGGCCAATTTCTGTAATATGTCATTTCAGTTTCCGTTTGCTTGAATAACCTGATCTGCTTATGGTTGCCCAATAAGGCCAAAATAAAATAAGGATGGAATTCTCTTGCAATAAATATTTCATTGTTATTTAATATACGAGTCAAGTGATATGATGTCATCAAATTAACTATATTCAAGAATGACCATGTTCTCTGAAAAATCAATGCAGATGTAAAGGGCAGTTAAATCAGAAGGAACCTCTGGTACTGCTACAGACATCAAAACTTTCTGTATCTCAGAGTACCCAACCAGATCCCTATAAAAAGGCATCAACAGCTTTGATCACAATAGCTACAGAGATTTTTTAAAATTCTTTTTTAAACCTTTGTCAACTTTGTATGTATTAGCTATATGAATATTAATTCTTTTCCAATATATTACTTTAACATGTATTTGGTCATAGTATTTAAAGTGTTATTAAATACATAAATATATAAAATGAACCTTTAAAATATTTAAAAATCAAAAGGGAGGATTATAATTAGAGTTATATTCCCAACAGATGAGTCAAAAGTCCTATCTGATTCAACATTCTGTTTCCCATAAAGATTTTCAGATGGATTCCTGAAAAATGAGGACAATTGAAAAAACAGTGTTTTGTAACTAGGTCATAACATGAACACAGATATGTGGTTGTAATTACTGCACATGTATGAGTCTATATGTGTATGTTAGTCAGGTGGGCAAGAGAAAGGGAAACACAAACCATTTTGTTTCCAAACAAAGCTGCCTCCCATGCTAATCTTCACAAACAGAAATAAATTGTATAACTCCCACTTCCATCTACTCAAAATGCTCCAGGAGCCCAGTTAAGGACTGGCTTCACATTGGGTGCAGCAGTGGCATTATGAAAAGCCCCCAGCAGAAGGACACTGAATATCACAGTACTATAACTACCATGTTTCCCTGACAATAAGATTGGATGTTATATATTTATTTTTGGACCAAAAGACCCATTAGGTTATGTTGTGTCAGCTTTGGAAGCTATATTAGGCCAGAAGCTTCAATGCTGCCACCTTCTCATGTGTGGGAAAGTAGGAGGGGGGATTAAGGAGAGGTGTTGTTAGTAGACATAATAGCATTCTTCCTGTCGGTCAAGGTCAGGGTGATCCAGCATCTGGAGAAGGAATGGTCAGGGGGGTGGTAGAGATGGGACGGATGTTGATTGGAGCACGTGATCGACTAGGGAGTGAGGAGATTGTTTTGGGGGTTTTGACTTACTGTGGGAAAACCCGGGCTCTTCAGATTCGGGTTTTCCCAGATGTGACAGTTTACCTATTCTAGTAAAGAGAACTTTGGAAAATGCTTGCTTCCACGTCTTTACTTGGAGTTGGGGTTTTCTGGAACACTGACATTAATCTGAATCTCTCTTAAAGCCTAACAGCACCCCGTAAGGGGGCTGTCAGGGGTGCTGAGCCCCAGCATCTACCTAAACCTCGGGTGGTGCGAAGACTCAGTGAAGATGGAGGAGAAAGGAGAAATTGGAGAGGGGGCCGGGGGCGCAGATGCTCAAGGATTTACCGACCCCTTGCTTTCTCCTTCTGAAGAAATGGTGCAAGCCATTGAGGCTGCAGAGGAAGCCTCAAGGCTGGGGGCTCGGCCCAAGGCATCAGATTCCTGGAAGAGTTGCCAGTCTGACCCAGTTCCAGGAGGGGAAATGAAGTCGCCCCGTGAGCCAGAGTGGAGGATGGGGATAGCTGTGGGATCCGGAGACTCCTGGGACTGGGACCTGCTGCACCCAATGTGAAGCCAGTCCTTAACTGGGCTCTTGGAGCATTTTGAGTAGATGGAAGTGGGAGTTATGCACCCATTTCCCAACCTCTTGAGATGGAGATTAGCACAACCTACATTCACCTTCCCTGATCCAGGACATGGAGGGGGGATTAGTAGGGCACAGACCCCCCTCTACCCAGCCAGGGGTGAAACAAAGGGATCAGTGCAGGATGGCCATCCTGCAGCTGTGGGGCACCAGGCGCAGCCAGCATACAGAATGCAAAAAAAACCCTTTTGGGGCCCCTCGCCAGCCTACCTTTGCACTACCTCCTGCTGAGAGTATACCGCCAGGCCGGGGGTTTTATCCCGGCCAGGGATGGGTCCAGTGCCAGTGGTATCCCGCACCATCTGTTCCAAGCTTCTAGGGATCACCATGACTCCCCCTATGGCCCAACAATCCTGGCACCATTGGGGGGACTAATCCAGCAGCTGGTGGGGGTGCCCCCCCTCCAGCCCAGCAAATCTCCCAGCAGCCAGTTGGAATGCAGCAACCAGGAACAGCCCTGCAGCAAGTTCTATCCCAGCCAGCCACAGCCGGGGCCCCTCCACTCACAAGGCCAATGCCACCCCACTTCAGAGCAACCTTTGATGGGATGCCTACCAAACTAGCTTATTTCCTCAGCAGGGTCTGGGCCCACGTGGATCAGGGGACCAATACGAATCAGAACGGGACTTGGTGTTGGCAATTTCAGATGGGATGAATGAGGGAGAGGCTTCTGAATGGATAGCCCAGCTGCATAATGAGGGCGCTGCGGAACTGAATGATGCCGATGGGTTTATTACACTGCTCCGTTCCCGA
Organism: Pituophis catenifer annectens; assembly: GCF_029215685.1. Taxonomy (NCBI): domain Eukaryota; kingdom Metazoa; phylum Chordata; class Lepidosauria; order Squamata; family Colubridae; genus Pituophis; species Pituophis catenifer. The sequence continues at coordinate 27,601,608 of NW_027256887.1, forward strand.
TTTGACCAAATAAATGAAAGTGAAGCCACACTAAAGGTCATGAAGCAAGGTAATCAACCTATAAAAGACTTTGTATGGGACTGTAGACGGGTTGCAGGGAATCTGAGGCATTGGCCTGACCGCATACTCCTACACTATTTTAAAGAAGCTATTGACCAAGAAGTCAGTAAAGCCTGTGGGATCCAGGGGGAGCCTGAGCATCTTCACGACTGGTATACCATGTCCATAGCTCTAGACAGAGAAGTCCACCCCCACAGCAAAACCCCAGCAGAGAAGCCGCCTCAGAGAGCATTATCTAGATGGCCCATTTCAAAGGCTACAAATATCACCCCCCTTAATCAGGGGGGGGCGATTAAGTGCTATCGGTGTGGACAACCAGGACATCGAGCTTCTGAGTGCCTGGCCCCTGCTCCAGTTCCACAACAACATCCTGCCACAGCTGCACGAGTCAGGAGGACTTCAGCCAATTCACCAGACAAGCCGTGGAGGTTCCCCTCCCTACTGAAGAGAGCGAGGATCCTCCAGCTAAAGAAACCCCTCCCAGCAAGGCTAGCAAAGATGAAGATCTGATGGTGAGTGCACCTATCCCCCTCTTTTCAATTAAAGTAAAACTGGTGTTGCCAGAGACAGGGAAACAAGCAGAACTGCCAGAAATATTAGATACCGGCTGCACCAGATGTCTAATTGGACTTCCAGTTGTGGAACAATTGGGGATCAGGACAACAGCCTTAAAGCGTCGAATTAAATTTCACCAGGTGGATGGAATGTTAATGGGGGGGGGGTCCCTGACACCCATATTACTGAACTGGTTAAATTAGAAATTGGGAAACATCATGAACTTCTACGATTTATAGTAACCCCAAAAATGTCAGAATCTATCATACTGGGCCTGGCTTGGCTGGACAAATGGGGCCCCACATCAAATGGGACGATGGATACCGAAAAATCAGAATAGCGGTTGGTCCATTACCCCCTGCCCCTCCCCCAAAGAGCAGCCTACCCATAACGGCCAGCTGCCAGAACCAGCAGCAGTTTGTTCAGACGGGCCTCAAGGCAAACACCAGATTCCTAAGATGTATGCAGACCTAGCCGAAGCTTTCAGTGAGGAGGAATGTAACCTCCTCCCCCCACATCGGTCCATGGACTGCACCATCGAATTAGAATCGGGAGCCAAATTGCCAAAACCCAGAATGTATTCCATGACACCTGCTGAAATGACCTAGTTGAGGAATTACATTGACAACAACCTAGCCAGAGGGTTCATCGAGCCTGCGAAATCCAGGGTGGCCGTCCCAGTATTGTTTAAAGAAAAGAAAGATGGTACACTGAGATTATGTGTTTTTAGGGGCGTGAACTGCATTTGCATACAAAATACCTACCCCCTCTCACTGATGAAGGACTTGCTGAACCACCTGTCAAAAGGCAAGATTTTTACCAAGCTAGATCTAAGAAAAGCCTACTACCATAAAAGAGGGAGACAAATGGAAGACTGCTTTTAACTGCCCCCTGGGCAGCTTCCAATTCCAGGTCATGCCTTTTGGACTCCAAGGGGCTCCCGCAGTCTTCATGCAACTGATCAACGAAGTTTTGCATGAGCACCTATATCAGGGGGTTCTTGTTTATCTTGATGACATTCTTATATTCAGCAAAAGTATGGAAGAACATGTCAAATTGGTCAGACAAGTGCTGAAAAAGCTCCTAGCGGCCAAGCTTTATGCAAATTGTCCAAATGCGAGTTCCATAAGGAGTACTTGGACTACCTGGGATACAGGGTGTCAAATCAGGGAATCGAAATGGACCCAGGGAAGGTGAGGGCAGTGCTGGACTGGCAGCCCTCACGAACCCGTAAGCAACTCAAAAGCTTCCTGGGGTTTGCAAACTTTTACAGACAATTCATCCCTTCCTTCACTGAGGTTGCACTCCCTTTGTCAGAATTGCTAAAAACTGGCCCGTCTCCCACCAAGCCAAAACCTAGCCAACTCCTAGCTTGGACAATGGGCTGTCAAAAATCCTTTGAACAGTTGAAATGTCTATTTGCAGTGGAGCCGATCCTACAGCATCCTGACCCAAATAAGCCATTTGTGGTTCAGGCGGATGCAAGTGATGTGGTAGTGGCTGCTGTTCTACTGCAAAGGAATGCCCAAAACAATCTAATGCCATGTGCTTACGTATCAAGAAAGTTAACGGACACCGAGCACAGATGGGCGATATGGGAGAAAGAGGCTTTTGCGGTGCGATGGGCTCTCCTATCCTGGAGATATTTCCTAGAGGGGGTTAATGAACCTTTTGAAGTGTGGACTGACCACAAGAATCTCGAGGCCCTGAAGACCCTGAGGAAACTTTCACCCAAGCAGGTTCGTTGGGCTCAATATTTCAAACGCTTTAACTTTAACCTGAAATACATCCTGGGGGGAGGGGGGGAACCTTTTAGCTGACACTCTCTCCCATAAGCCCCAGTTTGACAGCCGACAGGAAGAGATAGTTCATGCCATGATCTCGGAGGCTCAGCCAGCCGCCCAAGCCCACACCAGAGTGCAAACTCTCCATGGTTCCAACCTCCCCGAAGACAAGTTGACAGCAGAGCTAAAAGTGGCACTCTTGACTGATTCCTGGTTCAAGGAAAACCAGGCGGACCTAACCCTAAGAGAAGGGTTGGCATGGAAAGGGAATAAGCTTTATGTGCCCTGCAGCCTGCGACTCCTGGTGCTAAAGAGGAGTCATGATTCTCGACTAGGGGGCCACTTTGGATTTTTAAAAACCCTCCATTTGACTAGGAGACAATTCTGGTGGCCAAAGATGAAAGCTGATGTGGAAGACTATGTGAGGAGCTGGGCCACCTGCACCACCATGAAGTCCAGACCAGGGAAGCCCCCTGAGCGTCTCCAGACTGTGGCCGAACCAACCAAGCCCTGGGAGGAGATTGCAATGGACTTCATAGTTGAGCTCCCTGACAGTGGGGGGGAACAGGGTGATTTGGACTGTCATTGATTTGTTCTCCAAGCAAGTACACTTCACTGCCTACAACGGACTACCCTTGGCCAGGAAACTGGCAAAGCTGTTTGTGAAACACATCTACAGGCTACATGGAGTCCCAAGGAGAATAATATCAGATTGCAGGGTCCAGTTTACCGCTAAGTTCCGGAGAGAGTTTCTACAGTCCATTAACTCAGCTTTTTACCCATCGACTAACAGATCGGCTGAAAAATTGAACTCAATGGTGGGGCAATACATTAGGTGTTATGTAAATTATCAACAAGAAAACTGGGCGGACTTACTACCGTTCACAGAGATGGCTTATAATAATGCAGTATGCAGCAGTACTGGGTTGACTCCTTTTCAGATAACTACAGGCATGGATTTTGTGCCGATGCCTGAGTTACCTAGAGAGCTACTCACTTCTATGTCCCTAACAGAATGGATGACCTCGTTGAAAAAGGGTTTTTTTTTTTTTTGTTTTTTGTTTTTTAATTTGATTTATATGCCGCCCTTCTCCGAAGACTCAGGGCGGCTTACAATGTGCTCAGCAATAGCCTTCATCCTTTTGTATATTTATACAAAGTCAGCTTATTGCCCCCACAAACTGGGTCCTCATTTCACCTACCTTAGAAAGGATGGAAGGCTGAGTCAACCTTGAGCCTTGGCGAGATTCGAACCCTGCAGTAATTGCAGGCAGCTGGTCTTAAGCAGCTTAATAACAGGGTGCCTTAAACCCTTGTACTACCAAGGCTCTTGGGAGAATACGCAAGGTTGGGAGAATACTAAAAAAGCTTTAGCGGAATCAGCAGAAAGATATAAGGCCCAGGCTGACAAACGCCGGTCCCTCCAACCACCTTTCCGAATAGGCGATAAGGTGTATTTGTCAACCAAGTACCTAAGATTGAGGTTACCTAGCAAAAAGTTTGGACCCAAATTCATAAGTCCCTTTCCTATACTGAAAGTTATTAACCCAGTGACTGTCCAACTTAGCCTCCCTCGCATATTAGGGAAAGTACACCCCGTTTTCCACAGTAGCTTGTTGAAATTAGCTAAAGAATCTAACTTAAGACCCTTGCCAGCTGTTCCACCCCCTCCTTTGGTAGTGCAAGGGGAGACTCATTATGAAGTGAAGAAGATCCTGGACTCTAGACTCTACAGGAGTCGCTTACAATATTTGGTACCCTGGAAAGGTTACCCTTTATCTGAAGCTACTTGGGTGAAAAGTTGGGATGTAAATGCTGATACTCTAGTGAAACAATTTCATGATAAATTTCCTGAGAAACTGAAAGGTCCCCCTGGGGGGGGGGGGAGAGGGTGTTAAGGGGTCCTGTGCAAGGTGTTAACCCCTTCTTTTGTGTTTTGTCTGCTTTATTTCTCAGGATGTGGTTCTTTCTACAGGGGGGAATGCCTGTCAGCTTTGGAAGCCATATTAGGCCGGAAGCTTCAATGCTGCCATCTTCTCATGTGTGGGAAAGTAAGAGGGCGGATTAAGGAATGGGGTTGTTAGTAGACATAATAGCATTCTTCCTGTCGGTCAAGGTCAGGATGATCCAGCATCTGGAGAAGGAGTGGTCGACTGAGGAGTGAGGGGATGGTTTTGGGTGTTTTGACTTACCGAGGGAAAACCTGGGCTCTTCAGATTTGGGTTTTCTAAGATGTGCCAGTTTACTTATTCTAGTGTGATACTATGGGATGCAAATGTGTAAAATGTTTAACTACATGTAACTGATTTCCTATGCAAAGGGGAGTTTACTTTTATCCTGTCCAATCAACTTTCCTCTTGCATTTTCTTTGATGTGTTAATTATAAAAAGGAATGTAGCATGGGACTCAGGGTTCTCTCTCTTTTTTAATAAAGAGATCCCACTTTATCAGGGTACCCCAATAAACTGCTTTTAAATGATCTTCCGAGTCGGTTACTTATTGGGAAGGTAAACCAAGGCAGAAACTAGGGCCATATTTGGCTATCACACTACTCAAAATGTTGGGAGTATCAAATAATTTATGATCCTACCTTGCCCTGTGTTACAAGTAACACTGAAATACTTTAAGGAAGACATTGAATTTAAATATAATAGGAGCCTTGGTGGTGCAGTGGACTAAAGTGCTGTTAAGTAGCACTTAGCTGCCAGCTGCCTGCAATTACTGCGAGTTCAAATCTCACCAGGCTCAAGGTTGACTCAGCCTTCCATCCTTCTGAGGTAGGTAAAATGAGGACCCGGATTGTGGGGGCAATAAGCTGACTTTGTATAAAAAAGAACACTGCTTTGGGGGGAGGGGGCGAAAGCCCTACTAAGCAGGTATATACAAAAGTATGAAGGCTATTGCTTAACGCATTGTAAGCCGCCCTGAGCCTCTGGAGAAGGGCGGCATATAAATTGAACCAATAAATAAATAAATAAATAATAACTAAATTATTTTTCTACTACCTGCTAATGTGAATAGTGGGTAAAAAGGAAAAAGAAATAAGATACAAATATTTTTTTCTTTGTTTCATATATTTAACCCTGTGGAGCTCTCAGACAAAAAAAGATTGAGTGACAATGACTTGTGACCAGAATAGTAAGTATTACGTTGCTGTAGTAATGATATTCATTCGTTATTATAAGATGCAGATATGAAAGATAACATTATAATTTCTGTGTGGTAATTATAAATGTACACAGAACTATGACTAAATTTGAATTGTACAGGCAGTTCTTTTACAGGCCTAAATCCAGATTGTAGGTTAATATTCAAAAGTCAGCACACATCACCACATAGCTGTGTTGAGCAATCACCAAACCTAAAGAGATGTGGTGTGAATTAATCAATAGGATTAAGGCAATACAATAACATTAACAGAATTATATTTACTTTCCTCTTTATCTTTGAGCAGTTTGTTTTTCTTTCAAACATAGTTTTAGTTTTTTGCTATTGAAAAGGAAGACTAGTGTGAGGAAAGGAAGAAAGCTATTCAATGAAACTTCATACCTCATTAAAAAGGCAACAAGCAAAATCTAAGAATCTCCTTGTTGCAATATTTTCCAGGATCAGACTCAATAAATTTAGTAAGAGTTAAAGGTTTAAATATATCTCCTTTTATTTACAATAGGCATTCTATATTCACTGAACATTCATAGGTAGAAGCAAGTAAATGGGGGCAAACAGCTCCTTATATATACAGTAGGTGGAGCTAGATGTGGGAGTGGTGAATCATGAATACATTAAGAAGTGAAGAATAAGTTAACCCCTGATACCCCGTTCATATATTATTTACACATTATAGAATAAGGCATTTACATCTGACAAATCCCCCTCTAAATGCCGATTCGTTATACAACACCAATTACATTCAGATTCAGGACAGTACAAAACATACAATTTAGAAGTTAAGTATTTATGCTGCTTGACAGGTAAAGGCTTTGTCAATATGTCAGCTAATTGTTCTGAAGTTTCACAATGCACAGCTTTAATAAATCCATCCTGAGATAACTGTCTCACATGTTTAAATTTTATATCTATGTGTCTGGACCTTTGTCCAATGGCGTCAGATCTGGATATTTCAATAGCTGCTTTATTATCTTCACGCATAATAAAAGGTAAAGCAGGTTTTTTCCAAACATCTGAAATCAAATCATTAAACCATACAAGGTTATTTGCAGCTTTAGATAAACAAACATATTCTGCTTCTGTCGTTGAAGTGGCCACTAATTCTTGTTTACCAGTGTACCAGTAAACTGGACAGTCATTTAATAGGAATATATAACCAGATGTACTTTTTCTACATGATGTGTCTCCAGCCCAGTCTGCATCTGCATAACATGTAAGCTTTGGTTCTTTATTATCGTTAGGTTCCAACATTAAACAAAAGTCTAGTGTACTTTTCAGATATCTTAATATTCTTTTAACAGCTTCCCAGTGGTACATTGTTGGCTTGCTGACATGTCTGGATAATAAATTGAGGGGTAAAGCGATATCTGGTCTTGTCCAATTAGATATATAAAGAAGTGAACCTATGACTGATCTATAAAATGTGTTATCTTTGAATTCAGGGGATGATTCATCAGTATTTCTTAGAAAGTCAGTTTGCATAGGAGTATCACAAGGTTTGGCATTACTTAGATTGCATTTATTTAAAAGCTCTATGATCTTATCTCTCTGAGTAAGTTTGAATCCTCTTTTTGTTTTATTAATTTGAACACCAAGATATTTGTTTACTTTGCCTAAAGATTTCAATGAGAAATGTTCATTTAGCTTAGTTACAAAGGTTTCTCTTCTCTCTTTATGTTTTCCTATGTATAAAATGTCATCCACATAGATCAATACAAATTCCATGTAATCATCACCCTTTTTAACGAAAAAACAGTTATCAGCAGTGGTGGCATTGAAGTCCATGGTTTTAAGTACTTTTACTAAGCAATCATACCATCGTTTACCAGATTGTTTTAACCCGTATAAACTCTTGTTTAACAACCAAGTCTCATTTCTGTTTGTGTATTGACTGTGGGGTGCTCTTACATATATTTCCTTATCTAGTTTTGCGTGTAGGTACGCTGTCTGTATGTCATATTGGAATACATCGAGATTAAGTGCTGATGCTACCACTAGAGCTGTTTTGACACTCTCGGTTCTTACTGTGGGGGAATACGTGTCAGTGTAATCCTCCGGATATTTCTGTGCATAACCTTGTGCAACTAGTCTAGCTTTGTATAGGGTATTGCCTCCCTCTAAGTTCTTAATTTTATATATCCACCTGGTACCAATAATTGTCTTATCCTTTGGTGCTATTGCAGGTGTAAATACATTTAGTCCTTGTAAGCTTTCCATTTCTTTTTTCATTGCTAATTCCCATTTTTCTTTTTCTTCACGAGGGAGTTTTAACACTTCCTCATATGTATTAGGTGTCTTTGACTCATCATCCATATGCATTATATAGTCTTTATATTTATTTGGCATCTGATTTCTGGTGTTTCTAATTGTTTTTTCAGGTTTACTATTGTTATCATGCAAATATCTTGCTTCCTTTTTAGTTAGTGTGTCTGTCTTTATTTTGTGTTGGCTATTTGTCCATGTTTTGGTTTTGTTTTTATATTTGTTGATGTTTTGCTTTTCTATGGTCCCTTTCTCTTGAGATTTTATATCTTTGTTGTCACTTGGAAATATTTCATTAAGATGTATTTTAGACCAGTTGGCCTGTTCATGGAATACAGCTGTTCTGGAGACTATAAATTTGTTATTACTATCAATGAATCTGTACCCTTTAGTACCTGTCTCATATCCCATAAATCTGAGTCTTCTGGACACGTTTTCTCCCTTTCTTCTCAGTTGCTTAGGTATGTGTACGTCTGTAGTGACCCCAAATATGTGCATATGTGCCAATTTTGGTTTTCTATTATACATTACTTCATATGGTGTTTTATTTATAATGCTGGACCAGGTTCTATTCTGTGTGTAATTGGAATAATGTAAGGCTTCTGACCAGAATTGTTTGCTTAAGCCAGCATCTTCTAATGTGCATCTAATCATGGTTTGTAATGTTGAGTTCTTCCTCTCTACAATCCCGTTCTGGAACGCAGAAAATGGACTAGACGTGTAATGTAACATTCCTCTGTCCTTTAACCATTGGGAGAATTCTTTAGACATGAATTCACATCCCCTATCTGTCATAATTTGTTTTATTCTGATATTGTGTTGTGTTTCTATGCATTTATAAAATTCTTTAAATTTTTGGAAGGTTTCGTCTTTGTGTTTTAATGTATAGACAAATCCATAACGGCTATAATCGTCTACTATGGTTAAGAAGTAACGTTTTCTATAAGTGATTGATGGAGTTAGTGGACCAACTAAGTCCATGTGTACTAAATCAAAAATTTGGTTGGTTGATCTGGTGGATTTTCTTGGTCTGGGGCTAGTCTTTAGTTTTGTAGATTTACATACTGAGCATTCCAAATAGTTTTCACAATTTTTTATTTTGACACCTTCTGCGTGTTCAGTCATTTTTTGTACTACAGGAAAACTGGCATGTCCTAACTTCCTATGTAAGATGTGAGCACACTCATCATGAATTGGCTTACCTATTTTTGGTTTTTTTTTATTGTGTACATCTTTGTGATCATGAGATATTTTACATTCATCATTGTCACTGTTGCTAATGTTTCCATCATCTACTTCAATACAATCTTCCATATTTGAATCAATGTTGTGTAACCATTTTTCCTTTGTTATCAGATAAGGTAGGCCTCCTTTAATTATTACAGTGCCTATATCTATTTTATTTTTCTCTAAAGTCGCCTTTCCTTTAGAAAAAACTATGTTAATATCAGAATCTCTACTTAGTTTTATGGCACTTAGTATGTTATGAGGTATTTCAGGTATTAGCAATACCCCCTCTATTTTTCCTAGACCTGGCAGTATTACATTCCCTCTGCCTAATACTTGAACCTTTTCTTGGTTAGCTACCTTTATTACAAATTTATCTTCTACAAATGAAGACAATATATCTTTGTTATTAGTGGTGTGATTAGTTGCTCCAGAATCAATAAGCCAATTACTATTTTCATTCTGCTGTGTGTTAGTTTTGTCTTGTTTATTTAATCCATTCAATGAACCAGATTTTCTATCCTTTGAATTATCTCTGCCCCCTCTATTGTCTTTGTAATTTGGTGGGCTTCTGTATCTATGTCTATCCATGGAAGACTGTCTATAATTGTATTTGTTTCTATATTCTGACCTATGTCTTTCTTTTGAAATTTTGGGGCAATCCCTTCTATTGTGTTCCCTGGATCCACAGTTATGACATTTAAATGTTTCATTATATCTTTCTTGGAAAGCTACTTTCCTATATGTTTTGTGTTCTATGTGATTGTTAGAACGATTCCTTCTTGAATTGTCTTCTGCTATTAATTTATTGGATAGACTTTCTATGGATAAGTATCCTAGATTGATTGTGTCTAAATGTGACATATAATTGTCCCATGATGGATCAAGTGAGTTGATAATAACACTTTTCATTGTTTGATCTGAAATCACCTCCCCCCTTAAATGCAGCTCAGCTCTTATTTTGTTTAAAGATATTAAATGCTCACTTATGGAAACCCCTGGTTTTATCCTAGATGAAAAGAAATCTTTAGACATCCTTGTGGTGGTAGCTACACTGTCACTGTAAAACAAATTGAACATGCATTGAATAATTTCTGACACAGTCATATTTTGCTTAATGCTATGATACATTGCAGGAGACACGCTAGATATTAATAAGAAAAATGCTCTATGGTGTAAGCAGTCTATTTTTAGAGTCCAAGGTCTTTTTGGGGGACTAGTGATAAAAAACAGTAAGTTTTCCTTCATAAAGACAACCTGGAGCTGCTGATACCATTCTTGCAAATTAATGCCATCTACCCTTAGCTTTGGGAAGTCACTGGGTAAATTTCCGACATTATTAGGTCCATTACTTACAACCTGAGGTAGTCCGTGGTCTCGCAAATGCAGAAAATTACAAAACGGCGTGGGGATGCTCGCAACGAGCCTGCACGGTCTCCTCGCCAGTTCATGTCTTCCCGGACCGTCTGCGTAGTCTTGCGCATGCGCGTTGTTCATTTCTTCCACGGAGTCGTCGTGAGAGGTTCTCCTCGTTGTGGCTCGCTCGTTCTGCTCCTCCTCAGACGAATTGGTCTCTGGCTCAATTTTGGGAGTCTTGACGATGGCGGCTGCTCTTCTTCTTCCTTTGACGGCGTTGGTGCTTGCTTCGGTCTGTGGCGTGGGGCGGTATCGGCAGGGCTCTCTGGGTTCGGGCGTCGTCGCTCTCGTAGTCAGAATGGGAGCGGGCAGGTCTGGAGGCATTGGCTTGCCCGCTCGCTTCTTCGTTAGTTTTTTTGTTATTTTTAGTTTTGGTCCAAAAGCAGCAAAAAGCGTTTTCATTGCTGATTTTATTTGATTGTTTGTTGAATCCTCTTCACTTTCCGATTCTGATTCTTCAGAGGTGTTAGAGTCTTCTTTTTCATTTTCGTTGTCTGATGTTTTTCGCGCCAGAAATTTTGAATTGAGCTTTCTGATTGGCTCTGCTTCGCTCACCCTGGAGGTCTGTTGAAACCAAGATGGCTGCCATTCAAAATTTCGCGCGGGATCACTGGTTTTCTTCTTCACAACAATATTTTCTGTAGTCATATCACTCACTATTTTGGTGTCTTTTGATTTTTCATTAGTGATGTGCTTCTCTCTCACTGCTCCGCTGTTCTTCAGCATATCTTGGAGGTTCGCGATGAGGCTTTCATCATTCTTCTGGCTTTTCAATAGTTTTAATATTTCTGACCTGAGTTCGTTATTCTCTATTTCGATTTCCTCCTCATCATCATTTTCATCTATTATTTCTTCGTCTTCAGTGGTGTATTCTTCAGATTCTCTCGAAATCGCATTTGTGGATTCGTTGATTATTTCTTGTTCTGTTTCTATTTCTTTGCTATATGCCCTGGTGTTGGGCCTATCTTTCTTAGACATTTTTAATTTTTATTGAGTCAATTAACCATCCTCTGCTACCAGCTTGTTGCAATATTTTCCAGGATCAGACTCAATAAATTTAGTAAGAGTTAAAGGTTTAAATATATCTCCTTTTATTTACGATAGGCATTCTATATTCACTGAATATTCATAGGTAGAAGCAAGTAAATGGGGGCAAACAGCTCCTTATATATACAGTAGGTGGAGCTAGATGTGGGAGTGGTGAATCATGAATACATTAAGAAGTGAAGAATAAGTTAACCCCTGATACCCCGTTCATATATTATTTACACATTATAGAATAAGGCATTTACATCTGACACTCCTATTCCCCATCTATTTGTCACTGTAGACATTGAAACTAACAATTCCAATGATTCAGAATGAAGCACAATCTGGAATATTGAAGCAATGTTCATGTTAAAGAGTAATCACAATATATTGGACACTGAACATAGAAAGTTAGAAGCAGGCTTAGTCACACTTCAACATTAAAATACTGACTAAAGCTCCAGTTTTCCCCTCAGGTTTAATTTTACTAATAATGGGTGATTATTTTCCACTAAGTTGCAATAATGTCACATCACAAAAATTAATGACATGTGAGTTATAAGGAAGAGTAATAAATTCTTAGGGTATGATCATGCCAAACATATACTTCTACAAATGATATGGAAGGAAGGAAGGAAGGAAGGAAGGAAGGAAGGAAGGAAGGAAGGAAGGAAGGAAGGAAGGAAGGAAGGAAGGAAGGAAGGAAAAAGTGTGATATAAGGAAGCAAGGCCTGAGTGACAAAGAGCAGGAGACAACCAGTTATCTCTCTACTTAACATTTCTCAAGATAAGAAAAGCTTTTTTCCTAGGTAATATTTTGCCCTTGGCATGATTACAGGGAAAACATTCCAAAATCCCATATATGTGCCCATATGGATCTGGGAAAATCAAAACAGTCCAACATGTTATTTTATTATAGTATCTGATAGAATAGAATATCTGTAGCTCAGGATTGAACTGTTGAGTCCTTAGTGCTCTCTGAGCTAGGTTGTTTCATTTCTTGAACAAGTAATATCATCAGTGCTATTTGAGTGTAGGGTTTGCTTCCTTTTAGTGAAGATTTGCCTACATGCAAATTTCTCCCCTTTGTGTGCTTTCTGAAGCATTTGATGCCTATAATTATAGTATTATAGTATATTACGGTATATAGCATATGGCATAAGTATATAATATATGTCATGGCCCCATTGGAGCCCAGTTCTGAGGAGGAGGAGAGGGAGCTGGGGCCAAAGGAGGAAGAAGGCAGAGCCTCTCGGACCCAGGAGGAACAACCGGAGGAGCAGGATGAGGCAGTCCTGGGTCCCTTGGCTTCGAAAGGGTTTCCAGAGAGGAAGAGAGGACACAGGATGACTGAGTAAGGGGGAAGGAGATGGAAAGGGTAGGCAGTGGAGCAGAGGAGCATTAGAGCTCCAGAGACAAGCAACTGCCTCCCCCACCTGATCCCTGAGCACAGAGAATGGAGAAGAGTCAGAGTCAGTGCAGGATGATCTGACTCAGTCGGTTGCCCCCAGTTTGGACCGGTTCGCAAGAACTGGTAGTAAAAGCAGTGGGAGGCCCCACCCACTGCCCTGGATGTCATCATCAGCAATCTGCGCATGCGCCTCGCTTCTGCGTATGCGCAGAAGCTTCATGTGAAGCAAGCACGTGCACATGATCCTGTTGTGAACTGGTAGTAAAGGTAAGTAGAACCCACCCCTGATCTGACTTCTTGGGAAAGCACCCCATCACTTCTTCACAAGGCTCACCTGGAGAATAGGAGATGCCGCGGGGGGTAGGGCTTTTGTTGGGAAGAAGTGTGGTACTTGCCAGCAACACTTGCCATGATTTAAGAAGCCTTGTTGTTACCGATGACTTGCTGCCTTGTTTTGCTTTGTGTTACTTGGCCTTGTTCACCTTGCCTTGTCTAGTCTTGCCATGTGCAGTTTGCAGCAACCCAGCTCGGCTCCAATTTGTGCTGTGGCCATGGTGAACTCTCTGTGCAACGAAGACATACATGACCAAGTGTCCTGAATTGTTTTTGTTCTCAGAACTGTGTTGCTCTCTCTCTCTCTCACTCACTTCTTGCTTCAAGGAACTGCTTCAGGTGTGTGTACATGCTAGAGCCTTGCTTTTGGGCTTACAGTGAGCTGTGGGGATTTGGAGGAAGGTTGGTTCAATGAAAGAGGATTCCATTCTTCACATCACTAGTGTTGCTTATGTGCCCCACCCTGGGTCATAGCAGTATATAGTATATAGCATATAGCATACAGTATACAGTATATAGTATATATTATAGTAACAATAGCAATATTTGTAAACCCTATATCTTACCCCTATTTTAGGAGTGCCTTGAAAAAACAAACAACCTTTAGGGAATTTTATTATGTTTAATTTCAATTGTGTACAAATTGTATTGTTGCAAAATATGAAAATGAAATACTAATTGATGCAAGTTGTCTCATGATTATAACTCAGTATGCTTGCTGATCATTCTTGTGTTATTCAATGTTTCATTTCATTCATGTTTGTAATAGTATTTCTGTGTCTAGACACTGACCATTATAAAGTGGCAGGAAGATAGTAGGTATGACTTAGCTACTTTTAGATGATATCCATTTAAATCACTGAGTTATTTTGATGACTCTAGTGTTTAAATGTTCATATCATAAGTGGGTTCCAAAACTCTAAATGGCTAGTAGTTGGCAGTATAAAGTTTCAAGCTAATTCTGCTGACTGCCGGCAGTTAGATTCTCTAACAGCAGTTAGATTCTCAAGATTGATTCAGCCTTCCATCCTTCCAAGGTCAATAAAATGAAGACCCAGACTGTTGGGGGCAATATGCTGACTCTGTAAACCATTTAGAGAAGGTGTCAGATCCACCATTTTCAGCTTGGCATCCTGCCATCGAACTCTGTGGTGGGAGATATTGGGGGGGGGAATCAAATGGGCAGCCATAAATATATGCATTCTAGTGTGGGAATTTAGGGGATTAATGACAGCTGAAGAAAAACAGAGCACCGTGGGACCGGTTCAAGCCAAGGTGTCTTCAAGGATGTTTGCCCTGAGTGTGGAAAGTTACCAACCGAAAACATCTGAAAGTTCCCAAAACATCCAGCATTGGTTACATTTGGACTGGTGATGGTGGAGGGGGGGAGGAGGGATGGAACTGAGGGGAATAGTCTTTGTCTTTTTGTGTGGGAACTTAGATTCCACCTGACTTTACCACAACCAGCATCTCTTAGTAAAAGTGCCTTTTACTTCAACCAAATGGAGTTTAGGGTTTTTCTTCCCTAAGGGATCAGATTGGGACAGGTGTGACAGAGGGCTGTAAAGTTCTATGAAGCTGTATATAAATTTAAGTGCTATTGCTATTGCTGCATCTAGTAATTGTTCAGAGTTTTGCAACGTGTGCAAAATTATGTGACTATGTCTTTATTCTTCCCCATTATTTATGAGTTTGTCTTGCACAATGCAACCAAGTGCAAGTAATCAAGAAAAGTACTTCGAAATGTAATTTACTCCTTTCCTACTTGTAGCTATAATGCTGCTATAATGAAAAACATAGCATGTGATGAAGGAAATAGTCGATGTGATTAAATGTATATAAAAATATAAATGTCTATCTGAACCCGTACCAGTCGGGCTTCAGGCAGGGGTACAGCACAGAAACGGCATTGGTCGCATTGGTGGATGATCTCTGGAGGGCTCGGGACAGGGGTTGCTCCTCTGTCCTGGTCCTATTAGATCTCTCAGCGGCTTTTGATACCATCGACCATGGTATCATGCTGCAATGGTTGAGGGGGTTAGGAATAGGGGGCACCATCCTGTGGTGGTTCTCCTCCTTCCTCTCCAACCGTTCGCAGTTTGTGTTGGCAGGGGGGCAGAGGTCGACCTCGAGGCGCCTCGTATGAGGAATGCCGCAAGGGTCGGTCCTCTCGCCCCTTCTGTTCAACATTTATGTGAAGCCGCTGGGTGAGATCATCCGTGGTTTTGGGGTGAGAGTCCATAAGTACGCTGATGACACTCAGCTGTATATCTCCATCCCAAACCACCCCAACGATGCCCTTGATGTGATGTCTCGCTGCCTGGAGGCCGTGTGGGTCTGGATGGGGAGAAATAGACTCAGACTCAACCCTTCCAAGACTGAGTGGCTGTGGCTTCTGGCGTCCCGATATAGTCAGCTGGTGCCATCGTTGACTATTGGGGGTGAATCTTTGCCCCCCCCAGAGAGGGCTCGCAGTCTGGGTGTCCTCCTGGATGCACGGCTGTCTTTAGAAGAGCATATGATGGCCATGGCCAGTGGGGCTTTTTATCAGGTTCACCTGATTTGCCAGTTGCAGCCCTTTCTGGACCGGGACGTCTTGCACATGGTCACTCATGCCCTTGTCACCTCACGGCTGGACTATTGTAATGCTCTCTACATGGGGCTCCCCTTGAAGAGCACTCGGAGGCTCCAACTGGTCCAGAATGCGGCCGCGCAGGTGGTTATGGGTGCAATCTGTTGTGCCCACATGACACCCCTCCTGCGTAAGCTGCACTGGCTCCCAGTGGTCTTCCAGGTGCGATTCAAGGTGCTGGTTACCACCTTTAAAGCGCTCCATGGCATAGGACCCAGGTACCTTTGAGACCGACTTCTGCCACCAATAGCCTCCCACCGGCCAGTCCGCTCCCACAGAGAGGGTCTCCTCAGGGTGCCATCGGCCAAGTTATGTCAGCTGGCGACACCCAGGGGGAGGGCCTTCTCTGTGGGAGCCCCTAACCTGTGGAATGAACTGCCCCTGAAAATGCGTAAGATCTCCGACCTCCATGTATTTCGCTGTGCCCTCAAGACTCTGCTGTTCCGCCAGGCCAGGCTATCAATGTAATGATTTTAAATTGGGTGTTTAAAATTTTTGAGGTTTTAAATTTGAGCCGAAATTATTTAATAATTTTAATTATTTTTAATTGATGTCTGTCTTTGTGTTTTTAATAGGCTGTACACTGCCCTGAGTCCTTCGGGAGAAGGGCGGAATAGAAATAAAATAATATTATTATTATTATTATTATTATTATTATTATTATTATTATTATTATTATTTAATCTTTAGTGAGATTCACAGCCTTTGAGGCTGGTTAATAGCTCAGCAGCTCGAGTCCTAACCAAGGACCTAGGAACTGTTAAGGTATCGTCGGAGGATGTAAGCTGTTCCGAGTAAGGTGGTTTTTTGTAGAGTCAAAATGTTCAAGTCTGGCAAATTTAGAATTTCTAAATAGCGGGGTAGCCCTTTGGGTATTGCTCCAAGGGCTCCAATTACAATCGGGACAACACACGATTTCTTTTTCCACAGTCGCTCAACTTCAATTTGCAAGTCCCGGTACTTTGTGATTTTTTCTTGCTGCTTATCTTCAATCCATGCATCACCAGGTATTGCAATGTCAATGAACCATACTTTTTTCTTTTCAACTATTGTTATGTCAGGTGTGTTGTGGACCAAGTGCCTGTCAGTCTGAATCCTAAAGTCCCACAAGATCTTGAGTTTCTCATTCTCTAAAACTTTCTCAACCTGATGTTCCCAGTGGTTTTTGCTTCTGGCACAATTTCCAGTGAATGATCTTAGCAACACGGTCATGGCATTGTAGGTAGTCAGTTTGTGAAATTTTGCTGCACCCACTGATCAGATGGTCGACTGTCTCATCTTTCTCATTGCAGAGGTGGCATTTGCTGTTGGTGGTAACATGTTGAATTTTTGCCTTCATGCAGTTTGTGGCTAGGGCTTGTTCTTGAACTGCCAAAATAAAGCTTTCTGTTTCTTTTTTCAGTACTCCTGATCTTAACCAGTTCCAAGTTAGTTTCTGGTCAGCTTTGCCTTCAATACTTTTCAAGTATTGGCCATGCAGAGCTTTGCTTTTCCAATTTTCAGCTTGCTGCTCAATTACTTCTTTCTTATATTCTGCTTTTGTTTTATTTGTCTTTAAAAAGTCTCCTTTATTTACTTCTTTATTTACTTTATTTACTTATTTACATCATCATTATTATTATTATTATTATTATTATTATTATTATTATTATTTATTGGTTAATCTTTAGTGAGATTCACAGCCTTTGAGGCTGGTTAATAGCTCAGCAGCTCGAGTCCTAACCAAGGACCTAGGAACTGTTAAGGTATCGTCGGAGGATGTAAGCTGTTCCGAGTAAGGTGGTTTTTTGTAGAGTCAAAATGTTCAAGTCTGGCAAATTTAGAATTTCTAAATAGCGGGGTAGCCCTTTGGGTATTGCTCCAAGGGCTCCAATTACAATCGGGACAACACACGATTTCTTTTTCCACAGTCGCTCAACTTCAATTTGCAAGTCCCGGTACTTTGTGATTTTTTCTTGCTGCTTATCTTCAATCCATGCATCACCAGGTATTGCAATGTCAATGAACCATACTTTTTTCTTTTCAACTATTGTTATGTCAGGTGTGTTGTGGACCAAGTGCCTGTCAGTCTGAATCCTAAAGTCCCACAAGATCTTGAGTTTCTCATTCTCTAAAACTTTCTCAACCTGATGTTCCCAGTGGTTTTTGCTGTACTCAAATCCAAACTTCTGGCACAATTTCCAGTGAATGATTTTAGCAACACGGTCATGGCGTTGTAGGTAGTCAGTTTGTGAAATTTTGCTGCACCCACTGATCAGGTGGTCAACTGTCTCTTCTTTTTCATTGCAGAGGCGGCATTTGCTTTTGGTGGTAACATGTTGAATTTTTGCCTTCATACAGTTTGTGGCTAGGGCTTGTTCTTGAGCTGCCAAAATAAAGCTTTCTGTTTCTTTTTTCAGTACTCCTGATCTTAACCAGTTCCAAGTTAGTTTCTGGTCAGCTTTGCCTTCAATACTTTTCAAGTATTGGCCATGCAGAGCTTTGTGTTTCCAATTTTCAGCTCGCTGCTCAATTACTTCTTTCTTATATTCTGCTTTTGTTTTAGTTGTCTTTAAAAGGCCTCCTTTATTTACTTCCTTAATCATTGGTTCTTCACTTTTCTGGATGTAACCATTCAAGCTGCATTTTTCTTCTTCGACAGTCTGCTTTACTTGTAGGAGTCCTCGACCACCCTCTGCTCTTGGTAAATATAATCGGTCAACATCACTTTTAGGGTGCAAGGCATGATTCATTGTCATAAGCTTCCTTGTTTTTCTGTCCAAATTGTCTAACTCCATCTGGGTCCAGTTAATTATTCCTGCAGAGTATCTAATCACAGGTATAGCCCAGGTATTTATGGCTTTTATGATGTTTCCTCCACTCAATTTGGACATTAATATCTTACGAATTCGTCGAATGTACTTGGCTGAAGTTAATTCCTTGACTTTATTATGCATTAAGTCAGAGGCTTCTAAAATCCCCAAGTACTTGTAGCCTTCTTCTGATTTTACTGCCTTTATCATTTCTTCATTCTCTAGTTCTATTCCATCCTCTTCTATGATCTTGCCTGCTTTGGTTGCTATTGTTGCACATTTGTCAATTCCAAACTGCATACCAATGTCTTGGCTGAATTCTTTTGTGTTTTCAATTAATAAATTCAGTTCAGCTTTTGTTTTACCAAACAGCTTCAAATCATCCATGTACATCAAGTGCGAGATTTTCAGTCCTTTCTTTGCAAGTTCGTATCCACAGTTCATCTTCTTCAAAATGATTGTCAGTGGTAGCATTGAGAATATAAAAAGTAGGGGTGAAAGGGAATCGCCCTGGAAAATGCCTCGTTTAATTTCAACTTCACCCAGTTCTTCTTCATTAGCCATAAGTTTTGTTTTCCAGAGGTTCATTGAAGATTCCATGAATTTTTGTATGTTGCTGCTGATGCCTAATATTTCCAGGCATTTCTTGATCCAGCTATGGGGAACTGAATCAAATGCTTTCTTATAGTCTATCCAAGCCATGAACAGGTTGGTTTGTCTTTTCTTTGAGTTCTTTAGGATTAGCTTGTCGATCAGCAATTGATCTTTTGTTCCTCTTGAGTTTTTGCAGCATCCTTTCTGTTCTACAGGAAGCAAGTTATTTCTTTCCAGGTATCCATAGATTTGGTTTGCAATGATACCAGTAAGAAGCTTGTATGTTGTTGGCAAGCAGGTGATTGGCCTATAGTTTCCAGGGTCCTTTCCTTTTTCTTTATCTTTTTGGATCAAAAATGTCCTTCCAGTTGTCATCCATCCATCATTTTCAGGTGTTTTTAGGATCTGGTTCATCTGGGTTGCCAATCTTTTGTGCAGACTTGTAAGTGCCTTTAACCAGAAGCCATGCAGCTCATCCGGTCCAGGTGCACTCCAGTTCTTCACTTTTCTTGACTGTCTTTGCACCATTGCTTTTGTTATTTTCACGTCTTCCATTTTATGCATTTTAATAGAGTCCTCAACCTGTTTGATCCATTTTGCATTTCTGTTGTGCTTCTTGTTGTTTTCCCACAAATTCTTCCAGAATTTCAGAGCTTTCTCTTTATTAGGCTTTTCATTTGTTGTTACTCCATTTCCATTTTCTAAATTCTTATAAAACTGGTGCTGATTTGCTCTGAACTGTGAGTTTTCCTTGAACTGAGTTACTCGGTTTTCATACCTTTTAATCTTTTCAGCGATGGCAACAACCCTCTGCTTCAGCTCTTCAATTACTACTGCAATCTCCTTATTCCTTAGATCATATCTTGCTTCCAGGCTGCTTTTGACCTGCTTGTTCTTTAGCTGACCTTGCCTTAGGTTCTTCAAGTTGCTCAAATCTCCACGTACTTTTTTGATCTTCAATTCTAACCGAATTTTCCACTTAGGCTTCCCCTTCTTGCCTCTTTGGTTCTTTTGTATTTTCAACCCCAGTTCTTTGGTGGTTATGACAGCTGCTGCATACATCAGTTGGTTAGTTTCGGCTAATGTAGTGGTTCGAATAGTTTGCACAGCCTCATTGACCTTTTTTAGTACATTTCTCAATTCTTTCCGGTTCACTTGGTTCAGCTTTGGCAAACGTGTTCTTTCATCATCTTCCATTTGGTGCTTTATTTTTCCAGCTAATTGAGCACTATCTGTTGGTGTTTGTTCTTTAGTGCTTCCTTGTTCTTTATCTTCATCCATTTCAGTATCCTCTTCTTCCCTTTCTTCCTCAATTTGCTTTTGAGTCTGGAAATCATTCTTGATGTTACTCCTCTTTGTTGTTGTACTCAGGCCATTAATTGCTTTCTCTTCTATTGCTATTAATTCTTCTGTAGTGAAAAATTTGTGGTTTAGGATTACACGTCGTTGGTCCATTAACCTTTGTTCACTGGTGTCACAGTCCGTATGGTTCATCTTCCAAATCTGATACATTCTTTTTTGAAATCCATGTTTTGCTGGTTCAGACTGATAGTAAGCTTTCATAATAGAGGTGTTTTCTTCCCTGGTCCAGATTTTTCGCTTTTTGGGTTTTTCTTCCAGTAGCTTGTCAGCTCCATGCCCTGGTTGCCTAGCAGAGGGAGTTGAGCCCTGTAACTCATTTTGCGTAGAATGCCCAGGAGCCATAGCATCCAACGGAACCCTTGTTAATCCGGGCGACGGTTCAGCCAGCATAAATTTCATTTTTTCTGTATTCACCATATTTGAATGGGTTGTGGAGCAGATTTTGTCTGGCCCTTCACCTAAGGTCTGTCTGATATGGTTGCACCTGTTCAGCATAGCCCTTAGGATCACTAGAGCACGCAAGCCCCTCCACCACGACAAGGTAGAGCTCCTCGGAGGGGTTATTATTATTATTATTATTATTATTATTATTATTATTATTATTATTATTATTTCTTTTGTGAAGTCATTGCTTGTTATCTGTTACAATTCTTTAGCTGTAGTATACACAACAAAGTTTTCCTCATTCCCTTCCCCCCACCCCCGAATCCCATTATAGTTGTCTTACAGAACACACATAGTCCTTGTTTAACACACACTCATTCAGTGATTGATGTTATATCAACACTAAATGAGGGGTACTTATGATGGATTCTCATAGTTGCTGTTGAAAAGTGTCCCCATGGTCACATGATCATAAGTTGAGTGCTCAGCAACTTCTCATAATTACAATGTTGCAATGTCC
This sequence comes from Pituophis catenifer annectens, assembly GCF_029215685.1. Classification (NCBI taxonomy): domain Eukaryota; kingdom Metazoa; phylum Chordata; class Lepidosauria; order Squamata; family Colubridae; genus Pituophis; species Pituophis catenifer. Next base: position 27,623,137 of record NW_027256887.1, read on the forward strand.
CACAGTCACTTGATTGCCATTTGTGACCTTCACTGCTGTCCTATGACAAGCAAAGTCAACGGGGATCTGGCTGGAGGTCAAAAATGGTGACCATGTTACTATAGAGCACTGCACTTGCATGGGATTCACCTAATGATGGTGACTGGGACTGCTATAATTTCCTTGTAAGTTGGTATGGTTACATGACTTTGTACCATATCCTTAGCAACTGAGTTTCCAGGTTCAATTACCATTGGTAAGTGAAGACTAATTGTAAAGCCATAATTCCATAGTTCTTCAGAGCTTCCTAAAACCTTACTTTTCTACACATTTGCATTATCTTTAATTTCTAGATCCTATTATAACAAACATTTCTGTTTAAGACAAATAGTGCATATTTTCTGCCACCTTCATTCTTTTTATTCTGCTTTTCCCCATATGTCAAACTATAACAGGGCTGTCAAACTCGATTTCATTGCGGGCCACATCAGCATTGTGGTTGCCCTCAAGAGGCTGGGGTGGGGGTGGGGAGGGACGTGGCTAGGTTGGTCATGGTTGACTGGGTATAGCTTGGGGTGTGTGGCCAGCTTGACATCATTTGCATGGACTGTTGCATGGGTGTTGGGGAGGGAATTCAGGGATCTCCAGCAGGTGGGGCGGTGGGCAGGAGGCTCGTCCCACAGGATGATGTGAGGTGAGGAGATGGGATGGGGGTGCTGCCGCTGCGAGGTGACTCAGGGGTTGGGGCAATTGGCACTGGAAACCATTGGCCATCGTGCACTCACCGCTCTTTGTGCACAGAAGCCAACATTTCCCCCCGCAGCCTGCCGGCCCCTCATCTGGAGCACTCTGTGGCATCAGCAGCAGGCAGAGGCAAGGGAAGGCACGTGACATGCTTACTCCATCCTACTGTCTGTGTTTGCTTGCAGCTGGAGAGCAAGTCACCACTGGTCATCTTCTCTTCAGCCCCCTCATGGATCTTGCCTTTGGCCTGCCCATGGAGCGTGTTCCCCTTGTGCACACAATGCACCTCAGCCCTGCTGAGGGCTACCATTGCTGCCACTTGGCAGACCTGTCACTGCCACCACTCGGCAGACCCGGCCAGCCCAAAGGAGGCAAAGTGGCCAGCTAGAAAGGCCAAGTAGAGGTCCAGAGATGGGGGAGGCAGAGACGGGGGGAGGCATGTGGATTTGGGTGGCCATGGCACTAATGGAGATCAGGTTTCTCCCATTCACAGTGGCCACCTTTTACCTGCTGAGCCTGGGAATCCTCTACAACCCCTACTTGGCCTTTCTAGCTTGACACTTCACCTTCTTCATGCTGGGGGAGGGGCCTGGTGGTCTGGATAGCAATGACAGTGGCATATTGGACTTGCTGTGGCCTCAGTGCATGAGAGGAAACATTACAAGCATGGGCCAAGGGTAAGACCTGTGAGGGGGCAAGGAGATGACCAGCGGCGACCTGCTCTCCAACTGCAAGCAGAAAGAGATGGGATGGACTGGGCAGACTGATGGTGTCTCGCAGCAGCCACCCCATCACCTGCCTCACCTTGTCTTGGCCCACAGTGGTGGCCATGCTACTGCTACCGTGCCTGCTTCTTTGAGGGCCAGCCCGGAGTGGAGTGGTCGCAGCAAGCTGCAGAGCCCCTGCTGCCAATCATCTCCCTCCCGCATGCATGCACACACACACAAAACACGTGCGGGAGTCTGGGAGAAATGAGTGCAGAGCCATGCAGAGGCAACTATGGGGAAGGGGTCAAAATGGGAAGCCTCTGTCTGGAGCCTCTGGCAGGTTAAAAGAAAAACCTGTGGAGCAGCAGCTTCCCTTTTTGTCCACTCTCCCCTTTGTTGCCTCCACGCCTGATGCTGAGAGGGCAGTTCTGCTTCTGCCCCCCCCCAGCAATGCCAGAATCTGTATGCCACTACCACTTGTCTGCTACGTCCCCCCACAGCGATCACCCATCACACCTGGCAGGCAGAAACCCCCTGGTCCTAAAAGTCCCATTCCATCTCCTTGCCATCTCCTTTCTTCCTCCAGGCTCAGGAAGGGACAAGGGCAGGGGGAGAGATTGGCAGCATGGCTTTCTCACATAGGGGTGGGTGGTCCCAATAAAAGGCCGGCAAACAGGGCATGGAGACGTTGGTGCAGCCAAAGTGCTGATCTGCAACCTGGTGGTGGCCATCTAAGCCAGACCACAGCCAGCCTTAGATCCATGGCACTGCCTCAGCCCCACCCCCGGCATGTGCATAGGTGGTGAATGTGTGAGGGCTGGCATCCTGGGTGAAAGGGAAATGCTCAGAACACAGTCCCTAGGGACACCAGGCCCCACGCCTGCTGCCTCCTGTATGCATGCTCAGGGGGTGGGGTCGAGGCAGCACCATGGATTTAAGGCAGGCCACGGTCCAGCCCAGATGGTTGCCATTAGGTTGCAGATCAGCACCCAGTTGGTCTGGGCCCAGCTGAGGCACTGCACGCCAGTCTTTCACTGTTTCGCGGGCGAGATCTAACCACCTCGCAGGCCGGATCTGGCCCAGGGGCCTTGAGTTTGACACCCCTGAACTATAAGTTCTTATGCCCCATAAAGTTCCGTGTTTATTGACAATGTAGACAATATTATTAGACATGTAATATGGCAGCATTTTCTGGTTGATAATGCACAGAATGATTTTCCAAAATTCTGTTTCTCACTAGTGCAAATATGTTCCTACATAAAACTTTTTTTTATGGATTTGATCTTTCCCACAATCTCCTATCAGTTTATTAGTGTAATGGAAGTTTGAAGGAAATAAACCCCATTTGATTTAGTATAAGAAAATGTTGACAAATGTTATAAAAGCCTGAATTGAAACAAATAAGTAATACAGTACATTCTAGAGATATATGTTGTATTAGCCATAAAATCTTATTTCATCAGCAAAGATGACAGATATTTTCTGTTCATTAATATGTCCCAATAACAATAATATTTAAATATCTCTAAAATAACTTTTAACACATTTTTGCAATAGTTGTTTTTCAAAATCCAAATATCAGAATGCTGCAAACCCACTGATATAATGTAATGATTAATTCAGATACAAACTTTACAGATTAACAGAGTTAGAAGGGACTTTGTAGGTCTTCTAGTCCAACCCCCTGCCCAAGCAGACCCTACACCATTTCTGATAGATAGCAGTCCAGTCTCTTCTTGAAAGCTTCCAGTGATGAAGCTCCCACAAGCTGTTCCATTGGTTGATTGCTGACAGAAATCACTGACAGCAAATTTCTCCTTATTTCCAGGTTGAATCTCTCCTTGTTCAGTTTCCATCCTTGTCTGGCTTTTAGGTGTTTTGGAAAATAGCCTGACCCCTCAATATACATATATCAATATACATAGGGGTCAGATACAATATGTATTATATCCCTCTGTTAATGCAATTTAGGATTGCATTCGCTTTTTTAGCTGCCACTGCACATGATTGGCTCATATTTAATTGGTAGTCCACTAAGACTGCTAGATCCCTCTCAAAGTTACCACTATTAAGCCTGGTTTCACCCAGTCTATGTGTGTACTTTTGGTTTTTCTTGCCTAAGTGTAAGACTTTACTTTTCTCTACATTGAATTTCATTTTGTTAGATAGGGCCCAGTTTCAAGTCTGTCAAGATCCATTTAATTTAGTCACTATGTTGAAAAATGAAATAAGATTGGTTTGACATGATCTGTTTTTAACAAGCCCATGCTGACTTCTAGTTATTACTTTACTAGATGATGGCAGATTTGTTTTATTATTATTTTTCCAGTATCTTCCTGGGTATTGATGTTAGGCTGATTAGTCTGTACTTTCCTGGGTCTGGTTTTTTCCTTTTTTGGAGATGGGAACCACATCAGGTCTTTTCCAATCCTCTGGTAGTTCCCTGGTGCTCCAGGATTTTTGCAAAATGTGGTACAGTGGTTCTGGGATGACATCTGCCAGCTCCTTTAGAACTTTGGGATGTAATCCATCAGATCCCGGTGATTTGTATTCATCAAGATCAGACAGCTGTTCTCTTACCATTTTTTTTTCTTATTTCAACTTTTATTTTTAATCTGTCTTTTACAATTATGTTTTTGGTAGATTAGACTTTTGTTACTTTTTGCGTGAAGATTGATGCAAAGAATGAGTTTAAACAGCTCTGCTTTCTCTCTACTGTCTGTTACTTCCTTGCCATCGTCTCTCTCTCTCTCTTTTTTCTATATTAAGTTTTTTATTTTTTCCAATATAAGCATACATGTTTTGTGGACTGTTAGATCGTGGGAAGCAATGAAGAGGCAGGATGACAGACAGTAACTTCAGCTCTTTATTTAAGTAAGTGACTTCTGGAAAGGCTTAGCCAGCAGCGCTCCCTTTTAAAGGGAGCTGTCCCCCCGATTCAGCCACTGACAATGCTTTACTTTTCCCTCCATTTGAATCCACTAATCAGTGGTGGGCCCCGTTTGAATCCACCATTCAGCAGTGGGCATGCAAATGTCCAGCTAAACCAGGACCTGAGTGAAGCCTACATCTCTGGCTTCACTTGCTATTTACATATGTAACACCCCTCCCCTCTAGAATAGTCTTACCCAATCATCGGGGTCTACAACACAGAGTCATGTAAGTAGGAGGGGTGTTGATGGTTCCTACCTGACCTGCATGGTTCATTCGAGTTAGCAGCGGCGGCCTGGGTAGTCAGGCCTGCTGCCGCTCCTACTCCCTGGCATGGAACTGCCTGGAAATTTTCTGTGGGTGTGGCGGACTCAGCCTGGTTTACTTCCCCAGTCTCTCGTCACTGGACGCTTGGCCCTACAGGTGGGTGTGTGGTTTCCCTCAGGTTTGACAAGAGGTCTCCTTTGTCTGGGTAATATAGGCCACAATCTATGTTTGTTTTGTATCCTGCTTGCGGCAGGGCACTGTCTCTTCCTATGGTTGTTTCACGTTCGGTTTGGGGCTGATTATTTTTGAACTGTCTTAGGCTCAAGTTCCCTATTCGTCCAGGAGTTGGTCTATGTGCCTTCTCCAAACTTTTCCATCCTCTAGTTCTACCTGGTATGACTTGGGACCCGTAATGTTAATTATTTTTGTTTGTTTTGTTTTTGTTTTATTAGATTTATATACCGCCCTACTCCCGAAGGACTCAGGGCGGTGAACAGGCACAAAATAAAATACATAGATACAAAAGTTAAGAACATAATTAAAACCAGATTAAATAATTTAGCCCGAGACAATTAAAAATCCCAATAATTTAAAACAGATTAAAATTTCGATTTAAAAGAATTTTAAAACAGGGGAGAAAATTAGGCCAGGCCAGCTTGCTGGAATAGGAGAGACTTAAGAGCACGGCGGAAAGTGCGCAGATCCAGGATCCTCCGTATCTCTGGGGGGATCTTGTTCCAGATAGTGGGTGCCCCCACAGAGAAGGCCCTCCCCCTGGGGGCTGCCAGTCGACATTGTTTAGCTGACGACACCCGGAGGAGCCCCTCTCTATGAGAGCCTACCAGCCGGTGGGAGGCTGCTTGTTGTAGTAGGCAGTCCTGTAAATTTTTGCCTTTAACCAGGCAGGAGTCCCTGCATAATTGTGAGCATATACTAGATCCCCTATCTGGAAGTTCATGACCTTACTGGTAGAATCAATGGGGGTGTCTATGCTATAATTGGGGTGCAGTCTGTCTAATGGGGAACTTAGCTTTCTTCCCATGAGTAGTTCAGCTCAACTCCTATTCATGGTCACGCTAGGGGTTATATGTTGCATTAATAAGAATTTGTCTATTTTGGTTTGCCAATCCCCATTGTCCATTCGTGCTAGTGTTTCTTTGGTCGCTCTAACCATTCATTCGATCTGTCCATTACTGGCCGGTGAATATGGTGCGACCAATGCATGCTGTATGCCCTGTTCAGCTGAAAACACCTCGAATTGTCTGGCGGTGAATTGTGCCCCATTATATGATACCAAGACATTGGGTAACCCGTGAGTGGAAAATACCTTCCTTAAAACCCTAATTACTGCTTCAGCCATTATGCTGGGCATCAAATTGACTTCTAACCATTTTGAGTATGCATCTACAATGATCAAGAATGTTTGGCCTTGGACTGGTCCCACTAGATCTATGTGCAATCTTGACCATGGGCCCCTTGGTTTGTCCCACTCTCTTACGGGTGCCCGGGGTGGCACTGGTCTAGATTCCTGACAGGGGGTGCACATTGCCACCCACTCTGTTACATCCCCATCCATGTTGGGCCACCAACATAACTCCTAGCCAGAGCCTTCATGAGTACTATCCCAGGTGATCCAGCAGTGCTTCTAATACTTGTTCCCTTCTCTTTTGTGGAATTATCTCCCCACAATAGGCACCCCTTCTGTACCAACAATTCCCATTTCTTATTTACAAATGGTTATATTCCTCCCTCCATGGTTCCTCTGGCTAACCTCTCAACACCCAGTTCAAAACCCTTGACAGGACTCTGTCTTTAGTCAACTGACCCACTATGTCCGTTGATGTCAGTGGGATGACTGTGGAGTCCTCGATGAGTAGAATGGGTGCTACTGGTGCTGGGTCTCTGACGAGGTCTGAAAGGAGACACTGGCTGAGAGCATCTTCATGTCCAATGTTCTTGCCCCGTCGATGTATTAACTGGTAAGTAAGCCACCAAGAAAATTGTCGACCTTGTCATCCTTGGTGATAATGTAATAGATGTTGGCCGGTCTCCCGCATTAAGTCCCAGTAGTGGTTTATGATTGGTGACCACAACAAAGTCCCTTCCATACAAATATTCATGGAAACACTTAACCCCCGCTACCACGGCCAGTGCTTCCTTATCTAATTGACCATAGTTCCTTTCTGCTGATGACAGTGTCTTTGAGTAGAACGCAATAGGTGCTTCTGTTCCATTTGGCATCTTATGGCTGAGCACTGCCCCTACTCCAAATGGTGATGCGTCACATGTTAGTATTAGGGGCAGTGTTTCATTATACTGAATGAGAAAACTCTGTGCTGATAATAAGTTCTTTACTGCTGTAAAGGCAGCGGCTTCCTTCCATCCCCACTTCCAGCTGGCTTTCTTATCTAACAGTCTATGCAATGGTTCGGCCACCGTCACATTCTATGGCAAGAAAACACTATAAAAATTTAAAAGTCCAAGAAACGCTTGCAACTCCGTCTGATTTTGTGGTGTGGGAGCTTCTTTAATAGCTTTTATCTTACTTTGAGTGGGGTGTATCCCTGACCCATCAATGAAATATCCTAAGAATTCAACCTTAAGCACGGCTATTTTACATTTTTCCTTATTTACCTTCAACCCAGTTTCTTTAAATCACCTTAAGGTTTCCTTTACCCTCCATAATAATTCTTCTTTGCTGCCCCTAATATGAGGAAGTATGGAACTACTCTGGGAATGCCTTGCAACAAGCATTCCATTATACTTTGGAATAGCCCGGGGGCCACACTTACCCCAAATTGTAATCGGTGGCATTTGAATGCCCCGTGGTGAGTTACAATTGTTTGCATTTATTTATTTATTTATTTATTTATTTATTTATTTATTTATTGCGATTTATATGCCGCCTTTCTCCCTAGGGACTCAAGCGGCTTACAAAATGACAACTTCAATACAAATCACAATACAATACCAAATTAAAATCAGTAACCCAATTAAAAAAATAATTTAAAATTATACCAGTGTACCCCCAAACGGATCAGTTTAATTGGCGGTAGAGCCACGTCTTCAGCTCGCGATGGAAGGAAAGAAGTTTGGGGCTGTCCTGAGCTCAGTGGGCAATCCATTCCAGAGGGTCGGGGCTCCCACAGAGAATGCCCTCCCCCTGGGGGTCGTCAGCCGACATTGTTTGGCCGATGGCACCCTGAGGAGGCCGACTCTGTGAGAGCGCACAGGACGATGGGAGAACGGCTGGAGATGGTCCTGCAAGTACCCCGGGCCTAAGCCATGAAGGGCTTTATAGGTGAGCACCAGCACCTTGAAACGTATCCGGAGTGCCACCGGTAGCTCACGCAGGAGAGGTGTTACACGGGAGTATTTAGATGCCCCCGTAACTACCCGCGCGGCTGCATTTTGGACTAGCTGAAGCCTCCGGACACATCCCAAGGGCAGCCCCATGTAGAGGGTGTTACAGTAGTCCAACCTAGAGGTAACAAGGGCGTGAGTGACCGTGGCGAGGGCATCCCGGTCTAGGAACGGGCGCAACTGGTGCACAAGATGGACCTGTGCGAAGGCCCCCCTGGTTACAGCCATCAGATGGTCATCTAAAGACAGCCGAGAATCCAGGAGGACACCCAAGTTGTGGACCCTATCGGAGGGAGCAAGGGTTTCACCTCCGATCATTAAGGATGGAACCTCCAGATCCCGGGATGATGGCATCCACAGCCACTCAGTCTCGGAAGGGTTGAGTCTCAGCCTATTCCTCCCCATCCAAACCCGCACCGCTTCCAGGCAGTGGGACATCATGGAAAGGGCATCCCTAGGGTGGTCAGGGGTGGAAATGTAAAGCTGGGTATCATCAGCATATTGATGATACCTCACCCCAAAACCACGGATGATCTCACCCAGCAGTTTCATATAGATATTAAAGAGCAGAGGAGAGAGAACCGAGCCCTGAGACACCCCACAAGTGAGAGGCCTCTGGGAGGATCCCTGACCCCCCGCCCAAACAGACTGCAGATGCCCGAGAGATAGGAGGAGAACCACTGTAAAACAGTGCCTCCTAACCCTATCCCCCTGAGCCGCTGCAGCAGGATACCATGGTCGATGGTATCGAATGCCGCTGAGAGGTCAAGAAGGACCAGGATGGAGGAGCAACCCCCATCCCTGGCCCGCCAGAGATCATTTACTAGGGCGACCAATGCCGTTTCCGTGCTGTGGCCACACCTGAAACCAGATTGGTAAGGATCCAGGTAGTCAGTTTCCTCCAGGAATTGAGGGAATTGCTGTGCCACCATGGACTCAACAACCTTCGCTAAAAAGCGAAGGTTGGAGACTGGACGGTAGTTGTTAAGTATGTCAGGATCCAGGTTAGGCTTCTTAAGGAGGGGTCGAACCACCGCCTCTTTAAGCGCAGCGGGAAAGACCCCTTCCTTTAGTGAAGCGTTGACAAAAGCCTGGATCCAGTCTCCAGTCACCTCCCTGGCTGCCGAAACAAGCCAGGAGGGACAAGGGTCCAGTAAACATGTGGAAGACCTCAGCCTACTCATAATCCTGTCCATGTCATCCAATGAAACAGGCTCAAACTCAACCCAGATGTCTCCACCAAGACTAGGCCCTGTCACCTCAACGGACTCTGTCCAGTCGGAGTCCAACCTGGTCCGAATCTGAGTGATTTTATCTTGCAGAAACTGTGCAAAGTCCTCAGCATGGCCCTGTAAGGGGTCCTCCCTCGCTCCCTGATTAAGGAGGGAGCGGGTCACTCTAAACAGGGCCGCTGGGCGATTTTCTGCAGATGCAATGAGAGTGGCGAAATAGTTACGTTTCGCTACTTCCATTGCCACAAGATAACACCTAATATGGGTTCTTAGTTGTGTTCGGTCGGACTCGGATCGGGAGGATCTCCAACCACCCTCCAGGCATCTTTTCCGACACTTCATTTCTCTGAGCTCCACGGTAAACCAAGGAGCCACCCAGGATCTGCGTCGGATCAGAGGCCGCAAAGGCGCGATTCGATCCAGGGCCCCCACCACAGCCTGTTCCCAGGCCGTGACAAGGGTCTCAGATGAATCGTGGGCTAAGGAGGCAGGAAATGACCCAAGCTCCATCAGGAAACTTTCGGGTTCCATCAGGCGCCTGGGGCGGAACCATCTTACTGGTTCCGCGCCCCTGTGACAGGGGATGGCGGAGGAAAAGTCGAGTCTAAGGAGGGAATGATCGGTCCATGACAGAGGGTCAGTAGATAAAGTCCCCTCCCCACAATCATTTATCCACTGTCCAGAGAGAAAAATAAGGTCGAGTGTGTGTCCTCCAATATGAGTTGGGCCCTGTACAATCTGAGTCAGGTCCATGGCCGTCATGGAGGTCATGAACTCCCGCACCAACTCAACTTCTGCCATAGCATCATCTACCAGCAGCTGCTGATATGCTTGTGGCAAATCAAGCTTTGCAAAAAATTTCCCTGGTCCCAGCGAGTGTAAAAGATGTTGAACCACTGGGACTGGGTATGTGTGTTGTTGTAGGGCTTTATTAAGGGTACATTTATAGTCAGCGCAGACGTGGACAGACCCATCTGGTTTCATTGGGTGACTATCGGGGTCTCCCATTTAGCGTGGTCTACGGCTCTAAGATCCTTTGTGCAATGAGCTTGTCTACTTGGGCATCTATCTTGGGCTGGAGAGCAAGCCTCCTAGGCTTCATTCTAATAGAAGTTACATTGGGGTCAAGGTTAAAAGATATGGGTTTCCCCATGTACTTGCCCAAAGTCCCATTGAACACCTCTGCAAACTCCTTCATTAAGTCCTCGATGTCATCGTGGTGGATGGCATGGATGCCCGTCACGCCCAGGCCCAGGGCCTTGAACCACTCCAATCCCAGCAGGCTCGGTAGGTCATTGTCCACAATGGTCATCTGCAGCTGGCCGGAGAATTCTTTGAAGCTGATTTGGAAAGAGCCGCTTCCCAGCACGGGAATCTGGTTCCCTTGGTAGTCTTTTAAGATCATCCTTTGGGGTTTTAGCTGTGTCTTTCTCACCCCGGGGACTGCTTCCTTGATTGTTCGCCAGGATACAATGGTCAGGTACGATCGATCCCATGTCCACTTCCATCTTGCATGGGTGTCCTTCAATGCGTACCTCAACATGGATTTTTTTTCCTTTGTTACCACTGAAATGGCTGATAGTTGTCTGATGGGCTTCCTTGGTGTCTCCAGTTCTCTTTTTTCGGTGGCTGCTTCTTTGGAACTGTGCTCTTCTGGGTCTGTCTGGGTTCTCAGTCTGCCATGTGGTCTGTTGAAGTCTGTACATGGCTGGCTGGCTGTCTTGACAAGCTCTGGCGATGTGCCCTTTTCTTTCGCACCTATGGCAAATGGCGTCCCGGAACCTGCAAGTAGATCTGGGATGATTATCTCCACAGCCTGCGCACATCTGCGGATTCTCCCTCATCTCAGTTCTTGGGGGTCTCTTCTCAGACTGCATCCGATGTATGCCCTCATCGTCATCGGTAAAGTCATCAGTTTCCCAGTGCTCCTGGTTCACACTGGTGGTTTTCAGCTTCCCGTTGGTGCTTCCTGTCTTCTGGATTGCTGCTGACATTTGAACTGTGGCTTCAGCTGCCTGCACTTCTTCTAAAGCGATTTTTAATGGGAGGTTCAGCCTGGATAGTAATCGCCTTTGCAATTGCAGGTCTCTGAGTCCAAAAACCAATCTATCCATCATGGCCTCCTCTATTTTGCTGAATTCACAGTGCGCCGCAGTCTTCCTTAGGGCTGCAACATATTGATTGATGGTCTCACCTTCCTCTTGGTTCTGATGGTAAAACTCATGCTTGTAAACCATTGGAGAGGGTATGGGAGCATAGTGAGCCCAGAATGCTTCTTGCAACATCGGCCATGGCATGGTCTGCAGGTCAGCAGGTTCCAAAATGGCTTCGCCAAAGCCATTTTGCCGAATGTCGAGGACTTTGAGTCCACAGTAGCTCAGGAAAAGTGCCCTTTTTCTGTTGTCCGAGGTCCTAGCAGGTCGTTGGCTTCCAGGAAACAATGGAATCGAAGTATGCATTTCTTCCATGTTTCCTTAGCCGGATTGAATGGAGCTGGTGGAGCGTAAGATGTCATCCTGGAATCAATGCAGTGGTTCAGCTGCTGGATAATGGTGGATGCCACATGTTGCTCCTTCTGTTCAGCCTGAGTCCTTCATCCTCTTCGATCCCACCCACGTTGCCAGTGTTAGATTGTGGGAGGCAATGAAGAGGCAGGATGACAGACAGTAACTTCAGCTCTTTAAGTAAGTGACTTCTGGAAAGGCTTAGCTGGCAGCGCTCCCTTTTAAAGGGAGCTGTCCCCCCAATTCAGCCACTGACAACACTTTACTTTTCCCTCTGTTTGAATCCACCAATCAGTGGTGGGCCCCATTTGAATCCATCAATCAGTGGTGGACATGCAAATGTCCAGCTAAACCCAGACCTGAGTGAAGCCTATATCCCTGGCTTCACTTGATATTTTTATATGTAACATGGACAGTACATTGATTGGGTCAGGTCTTTTTTTATATAATGTTAACAATAATAATACAAATAGCATGTAGAATTCTAATCTTCCAACTTCAAACAATACTAGTTTCATTTCATATTCCTTTTATATTTTCCCTTCAATTCATTTAAGCATAAATAACATTTCTTCGCACCCTATGTTTATTATTCCTTAGTAATTGTTGTCATTCAATATTTTAAAAATCATTCATTATTCCACCATAACATCAATATTCCAAATGTATAGGATTACAAATAACACCAATTATTAACAATATTCAATCCATCACGGGAGTATATCTCAAAGTCTCCACCATTTCTAGTCCTTAATATTTTAAATTCACAATATCTTTTAACACACTGTTAATATTAGTACTTCAGTTAAAATGTCTAGTCTTAAATTACCATCTACTAACCTAAAATGTATTAGGGTTTTGGTGTTTTCCCATTTTATTAATACATTTTCTCATTATCCATCATCTCTTAGTCTTTCTAAAATTCCATCGTTTATTGATTTTTTGATCAGTCTTTTATCTCTCTGTCTTGGAATCTTGTATCTCTTTTTAATTTTTTTGTGTCTACTAAACTTTACCTTCTGAGTGCCTTTTTCCTCTTTCTGCTGCGTTTTTTGAACACCCATCCACAAAACTTCCTTTTGTTTTTGTTTTTTAAAGGGGTTTTTCTCTCTTCTCTCTCTGTACTAGTGGTGGGTTGCTATCCATTCGGTCTGGATCTTGTGAACTGGTAGTAATGGCGGCAGGAGGCTCCACCCACCTGCTTGGATGTCATCAAGGACTCTCTGTGCATGCGCAGAAGCACCATACATGAGCAAAGCAAGCATGCATGTGTGCATGCTCCCATTGTGAATCGGTAGCAAAGGTAAGTGGAACCCACCCCTGCTCTGTACCTTTATAAATAGTGATGTTATATATTTGTCTTCTACTTATTAGTCTCTTCTCCTCTTTGTTCCTAAATTCTTGCTTCTCATTTTTATTCTCCCCTTCCTCTGCTTTTTCTAATTTCTCATCTACTTCTTGAATATTGTGTTCCTCTTTTTTCCCCAATTGTTGAGTAGCTTCTACATTAATTTCTGTATCTTTAAACAATTCTTTTGTCTCTTTGTCATTTCTTAAGGATTCACACAAAGTTTTTAACATGCACAATATTTCTTCATACATCTCTAGATCCATTTTATAGTGATTTAATACAGCTTATAAAAATATATTTCTATTATTCCAATATCTCAATATTTAAGAAACTTCTATTTAATCAAGTTACATCAATCTCATAAGTTATACCTCCAAAATCCCACATTTTATTTCATAGTAGTTTATAGCCTTATAGTTCCCCAATTGTCCAAGTTTTAAAGTCTTATTTCTTTCTTCTCTCTTTTCTTCTGACCTTTTCTTCTTTTTCCTCTTAGAATATTCTATTAAATAACATTAATAGTCCAAGTCCAAATTTGTCAGGTTAGTCTACTAAGTTCTTTCAGTCTTTCCAATCCATAATCCAATAGTCAATTTTAGTAAGATTTAGTTATTTGCAAATTAGTTCCTTTTGTAATTCTTCAAAAGGAAAGAAAAAAAACCACTATTAAATGTTGTTGAATTTTCCTTCTGTTGTTAGAGTCTTCTAACAACAGAGTCAAGGTCAGGCCATTCACCAGATGTTGTTACTTCTGTTCTATGTATTAGACTTTGTGTGTATTAGATTAGCTTTCATTAAATATACTGTGACTATAGTATTGTAGTACTTTTCTTTCCCCAGTAGATGGCTCTCTTATGCCCCAATCCAACTTAAGCAATTTGTCAAAAACAGTTGATTGTTGGATAAATCCAAGAGGTTTAGAAATTCAAATAAACAAATAATTTCTCCCTAAAATCACTTTCAGATTATTTGGGCTTTTGTCCACGGTGTCTGTGTTTTATAGCTTCTGTTTGGCTTTTTTTTTTTTTTTTTTTTTTTTTACCTTTTCATTTCTGGGGTTCCCCCCCCCCCCTCCATTCACCGCTATTTTAAGCTTAGGAGTTTTCTTTTCACATTCTTTTGTTATTGCAAGTCATTAAAGTAAAAGTTGGTAAATATCTCACCGAATTTCAATGTTCTGTCCATACACCGCTCCTGCACAATCTTGGTTCCCAATTGTCCTGGCTTCATGACTGCCAGCAATGGCAGCAGTGCCTGCTGCCATTTGGGGAGAGCTTGCTTTGGACCTAACAAGGAATTTGCGGATTCCTCATGGTCAGCAAAGCACCTCTCCTTCATTCACCATCCCTACAAGACGGCTGTGACCCAGAAGGGTCTCCTGGCAGCGGTTATCAGATGGATTTTCACAGGGCTCAGTAGAGCCCACTATTTTGCAGCTGTTCTTGCTGAGATTCCAACTGGAAGTCCGACATCTTCTCTCTTTAGTGGACCGACTGTTTCCTTAATTTTTTTCTTGTTTATTTATTTATTTATTTATTGGTTCAATTTATATGCCGCCCTTTTCTGGAGACTCAGGGTGGCTTACAATGCGTTAAGCAATAGCCTTCATACTTTTGTATATACCTGCTTAGAAGGGCTTTCGCCCCCCCCCAATATTGTTATTTATATGTTAGAAGAAACTTTAAAAAAAGTTTCCTGACTTCGTCTTTGCAGATTCTGACTATCTGCTGATAATCTGTCTTAGTTATGTGTCCTTCTTTCCATTTTTGTACTTCTCCTCTTTATCTTTGTTTACCAGAGAGATCTTTGTGCAACCATGCTGATTTCTTCTTTAATTTCTTGTTTTTCTTTTTCATTGGTATTATGCTGGACTGAACTTTTATGATCAAATTTTTCAGAATTTCCCATGCTTCTTGAGTTGTTTTCCCCTTTAGGATTTTCATCCATGGAATCTTTCCTGGGCTGTCTCTGAGTTTGTTAAAATTGGCTCTTTTAAAGTTTAAGACACTGGTTGGGGAGAGAGAATCTAAACTAAGAATTAGGAAATCTTTAATCTGTTCCAATCAAGGTCTTTATCTAAAATCATATGGTTCCTCTCAGTGCTACTCCACTAAATGCTTTTAAAAAGTTAAGTTTTAAAATATATTATCATATTATAAGATCAATACAAATCTCTGGCTTCCAGATACATTAGAAAAAAATCTAATTTTACATCACAAAACTTCTCAGTCTCTTCACTGAAACGGGATAGAGTACTGAATTATAATTCATATATTTTGGCAAAAAGTGGCATGCGTTAACATTCTACCTTTTTTTAAAAAAATGGCCAACTTTACTAAATATACTATAAGGACTCTGTAAAATCTACTAAATATACTGGTACTTTATTGAGTTTATGCATCATATCTATTTCTAGCAATTTCTAATTCATATTGATATTTTACAAATACCATATTGATATTTTACAAATAGGATTAATAAGAATTTGTAGGAAAATATTTAATTACTTTATACAATTAAACATTAACAGTTTAGTCACATCTTGAACAGAGAAAAATAGTTTCATTTATATAAAGAATTTGCACACAAAAAAAGATCAATTTCCTACTATCTATTTAATGAAACTGAATATGGCATCATATTATAGAAAAATACAACTATTTATAGAGGCACTATAATATCTTTTTATAGTAGAATAAAATAATATTTTTCCAGTACCAAATCCTTCCAATACATCTTTCAAACAAAAGTCAGGAAGTCAAAATCCACATGTTTAAGCAGATGAAATGTTTAGAGCATTGATGTTTATTATTCATATTAACTTGCTGATTATAAATCTGAAATAAACTGAAATCTTTCCACTTTAAAAAAAGCTTTGAGAAGATCAGTGTCTTTTGTTGACTGACCATGTAAAAAGAAAATAAAAAATACCAGTTTTTTATTTATCATAATATGGTGTCTAACCAGTTCAGAGAAAGAAAGAGAGATCTCTCTCTAATAATGTCTCAAGTCCAACCGTGGGTCTCATTAGGGCAGAGGAAACTGTCATGCAACTCTGAATGTGCAGAATGTGTAGAGGTAAGGAAAAGGGAAAAAATATTAAAAGCATTCTCCTTTCAGATATTGCCACAAAGCTATTTATCTTTAATACACTGAACAAGCTAAAAGAGGGGAAGAAAATCAGGAGTTCACTTCTTGACCTTCAACATTTAAAGAAAGGGGAGCTTTGAGCATACAGCTTCCTGAAGAAATCGAAAAATATTATCAAGTACAAGATACACAATTATCCTTTTTTCATATACTTCTTAAGCAAAGCCTCAAATTGATTTCAATGGGAGTCCTACTTTCAAATCAATGGCATCTGACATGACATTTCAGGAACATCGTTTTGGGGCTACAAATTATGCACAATAATGTTATTCTGAATTACATTCTGTCACCGATCCTTATGCTGTGACAGTGGCATATGCTGAAAAACACCCCAAGGCTTATGTGGCTAGCCCAAATTGTTTGGTCTACTTATATGGTCTATGTCAAATTATCATCCCATTATCAATGTTTAAAGTGAACTTATACCATTAACACAATGAGCTGATTGTGTGGAAATTAAGTATGGAGAATCAACCCAAGGATCTGATTAGCAGATACATTTCATAGAGGATTAGTATGTGCCTTATTTGCCAATTTCAATTCCTTCTATGTGTCATTATAAAACCACAATCTAAACACTATTAATTTAGGTCTCTTTTTGTTTTGACTAATTGTGAATGCAGAGAATGAGAAACTGAAGTAGATATGATAGACTTTTCAAAGCAAGACACTTATTTACAACATTAATGTACGTATTTTGCCATGAAGAAATCATCATGACAAGACATATTGTCTCTATCTCATCTGAATATTGGCAATAGGTTCAATTTGATTGCATTTGCATTTGATTCATGATATAAAAGCTATATTTACCTGTTGAGTAGGTTTATATTCTGCTACTAAATAGATTCTCAGCATTTTGCAAATGCAAAAAAGCAAAATACAGGAAATGCAGAAAAGAACTAAAAACACATGATACCAAAGAGACATCATAACCCAAACACCTGTTAGAAGAGTTCAGTCTTCAAAGTCTTCCAGAAGTTAGTCAAGAGCAGACCTAACATCAAGTGGGAAGCCATTCCAAAGGTCAGCAGTGCCAATAAGGTGGAAAAACATTCCAAGTATTGGATTTTTTAAAAAATGTATTAAAGGCTTAAGAATAGATTGTCTTGGAGAAAATCTATGTGGTTCCTAGAAGTCAAAAATGACTTTATGACACATAATTAATCAATCAAATGATATTTATTTTTTGTCCTTGCCCCACTTCATTCATTTATTTGCAGTATCATCCCTAGCATGCTATTGACATGTAGCACTCATCCCAGAAAAATGTTTTGCACAATCTGTTTTTGGTATCCACAATAGTAATTTCTATTTCAGTAAATGCTTTGTCAAACAAAGTTGATATCATTGCTAGGTAGAATTCTTGAGATTACGCTAGGGAGCATCCACTCTTTGTTACCAAAATGTACACATTCACAGAGATATACATTAACTGAAAAGTTTGATCACTCCTAGATTTGAGTAATAACTTATGTTGGAAGAAACATCCTTCTAGGTTCTGCTCCAAGTGGGGAAAAGACACTGGAAACATGGAGACTGCTTGGAAAGATGGTTTAATGGTGGACAGGATCACATGGCTTGAGTTCCTGAACAGAAAAGGGGCAGATACAGTAAATCCTCGGGTTTTTATGCTCTCTCTGGCTCTGCATTTCTTGGGGCCCCAAGAGTATCCTGATTGGTTGTTAGACTCCCAGGGGGTGGGAGTCTTAGCTAGCCTTGCTGGCTGATGGTCACATGTGCTTCCCAGGTCACATGTGGTGAGTTTCTGCTGCTATTGTGTAGAGGGCTAATCCTATCTTTGTTGGATCTTTGGCAATTCCTACTATGGCTCTGCCTGAAGGAGGTAGATCTTTGTTATGTAGAATAGACTGGCCCAAGCCTTAATGGCCCATTGACAAAGGGTGGGGGCAGGAAGATGGGAGCTGCTTCAAAACATGCTTATCCCAGGGAAATATAATATTCTGCCTTTTTCATATTTCATAAAATATTTCACTCTTCCAGGAAAGGGGTGGGTGCTAACTTCCTACACTTACAAATCAGTTCCACTCAACTCCACTGTAACTATATGCAGCTAATGGTTCTATGTAACTCCATGTTCTTCATTCATCAATAAACTTACCAAATATTCTGTCCTTTTTCTCCCACAAATATTTTGCAAATATTCAGACCAATATAACCCTGGACTGCATGAAACACAGCTAATAATTAGTCTTTCATATTGAAACATGTACAAAAATCATAGTTCTCTCTGAATGTTCACTTTCTTCATATGAAAGGAGACAATAGGAATATGCTAACTAGCTCCCTCTGATGAATCTGGCATTATACACATGAAAGTTTCCTGTGTGATACAGAACTCAAATACATATTTGAGTTCTGTATTTGAGTATCGCACAGGAAACTGTTGAAGCTTAGGACAACTCTTCAAAGCTACAGTGAAAAACTGTAGGGAAACTTTTCTTTGGTTTTAAGATTTAGAAATATCTGGGCTGGCAGTAGAAAACAGAGCCTATTGCTCTCTAGAGGCCAAGGCTATTGCCAATCCAGGACACTGGACTAAATGGCTTTTGGCTTGACCAATATGGCAGTTTAATGTCATTGTGTTCTGAGGCTAAGGGACGAAGTTGTGCTGCTGTCAGTAACAATAACAAGTGTCTATTTTCACTGAAAACGAATTAAAAGGTATAGCTTCATTTACTTAAATAATACTTTAACAGATTAACAGAGTTGGAAGTGACCTTGTAGGTCAGCGGTTCTCAACCTGGGGGTCGCGACCCCTTTGGGGGTCGAACGGCCATTTCCCA
This sequence comes from Pituophis catenifer annectens, assembly GCF_029215685.1. Lineage (NCBI taxonomy): Eukaryota > Metazoa > Chordata > Lepidosauria > Squamata > Colubridae > Pituophis > Pituophis catenifer. The sequence continues at coordinate 27,642,172 of NW_027256887.1, forward strand.
GGGGTCGCCAAAGCCCTCTCTCGCCCCCCCCGCCTTCACTCACCCTCTGCCTCTGCTGGATCACCCGGTCGCCGTTCGCTTACCCCGCCCACTCCCAATCTATTGCTGCTCCGGAGGCCCAGCTGATTGCTAGAGGGAAAAAAACTTTAAATTCTTGCCGCGGGGCTTCAAAGAGCTAACTGCAAAGAGGTAAATTCCTGGAGCAAGTTTTTTCCCCCCTAGCTATACTGAAAAGAGAAAGAGAAAGCAGGGTCTTTGGTGCAACGTGACAAAATGAGGCAGAGAGGTTTCTTTTTCTTTTTCCTCACCAAAAAAGGTAGGTACAAAACTGCAAACAGTGGGGAATTTAGGGCAAGAGGAGGTTCAAGATTTTAAAACACTAAAGAAAAAAAGCTCTATTTAACTAGGGAATTGTAATAATTGAGATACTATTAATTGTATATTGTGTTGAAAGCAGAAATGGTTAAGTTGTGGTTTGGAGGAATATATGGGGGAAATTATTTGGTTTATTATTATTGGTAAATATAATTAATTGATTTGTAAGAAATTGGATTGCATGGAAATAATTGGAATATTCATGTTCATACTGATAAATATACAAAAAATATAGTTATATAACTAATTGATTTATATTAAAATGTTGAATTTGTATTAAACAACTGTATTACATAATTAACCAATGTGAGGATGGATATAAAAATAGATGACAATGCAAAGGGGTATAATATAGAATAGAAGGGAAAAATTGAATTTGATTAAGATTAGAGATGAGGATGAAGGGTAATATTGGTTTTTTTAAAAAATAGTTGAGGAATAAATATGGTAAAAAGGAAATATAGAAATTGTAAATTTAATTGAAATGACTAAATACTGTGTTGGAAAAAATATCCTTCTGGGTTCTGCTCCAAGTGGGGAAAAAGACACTGGAAACATGGAGACTGTTTGGAAAGATGTTTTAATAGTGGACAGGATCACATGGCTTGATGGGGCCCATTGTGTTAGTTTCTGTTGCTATTGTGTTGCAAATGTCCTTTGACAAAGGATTGACTTTCTGCCTCTGGCCCATTAACAAAGGGTGGGGGGCAGGAAGGTGGGAGCTGCTTTGTCTGTAAAATATGCTTCTCCATTTCTCATCCAGGGAAATATAATATTCTGCCTTTTTAATATTTCCCAAAATATTTCATTCTTCTAGGAAAGGGGTGGCTGCTAACCTCCTACAACTGTTTAAATTTGTGGACCGGCCAAATACTCTGTTCAAAGAAAATATGTTGTATGTTTGTATGTGTGTTTCTAATTATTGCTATTTATTCCTATTTGTTCTCTTTTATTCTAAAGTTTAACAATTCATTCTTTATCTTAATATCTTTATATTTGTTTGGGGTTGGCTTTCTTCCCTTTCATCTTTTTTATTGTACAGCAATCTTTCTCCTCAAACCTACCACCTTTGTCTTTTCTTTCTTACTTACTTTCTCTTCCCCCCTCTTCTTCTTCTCCCTACTTCCTCTTTCTCCTTCTCTCTTCCTCCCTCTCTTACCTTCACTCCTATTCTAATTTCCCTTCCCTTCCTTCATCCCTCTCTATTGCTGTATCCTTTTATGCATATGGACTACTCAGAGGGCTGAAAAAGTTATTTTTGACTGGTCCTCGCACTTTTGACCAGTCCTCGAACTTACGACTGTCCTCACATTTTACGTTTTTGCCCTATCTTATACCATGTTGAAGAGAAGCAGTTGTGAAATGAGTGACATGGTTGTTAAGAATGCTGCACAGGCATAAATGTGAGGATGGTCATAAGTGTGAGGACCAGTCAAAAGTGCGAGGACCTGTCAGAAATGACTTTTTTTCAGCCCTCTGAGTAGTCCCTATACACATAGCCATGGCCACCCGGTCACATGACCAGCTAGCCACGCCCACTCGGTCACATGATCTCTAAGCCACACCCACAAAATAAGCCACGCCCACAGAACCGGTAGTAAAAGAAATTTAGAACCCACCCCTGGTTGGGGGTCACCACAACATAAGGAACTGTATTAAAGGGTCGCGGCATTAGGAAGGTTGAGAACCACTGTTGTAGGTCTTCTAGTCCAGCTCCCCACCCAAGCAGGAGACCATTTCTGACACATGGCAGTCCAATCTCTTCTTGAAAGCTTCCAGTGATTAAACTCCCATAACTTCTGAAGGCAAGCTGTTCCATTGGTTGATTGTTCTCACTGTCAGAAAATTCCTCCTTATTTTTAGGTTGAATCTCTCCTTGATCAGTTTCCATCCATTATTCCTTGTCTGGCCTTCAGGTGCTTTGGAAAATAGCTTGACCCCCTTCTCTCTGTGGCAGACACTGCTTTCATGTTGGAACACATGATATTGGAACACTGCTATCATATCTCCCCTGGTCCTTCTTTTCACTAGACTAGCCATGCCCAGTTCCTGTTACCATTCTTCATATGTTTTAGCCTCCAGTCCTCTAATCATCTTGGTTGCTCTTCTCTGCACTCTTTCTAGAGTCTCAACATCTTTTTTTATAGTGTAGTGACCAAAACTGGATGCAGTACTCTAGATGTGGTCTTACTAAGGCTTTTTAGGATGGTATTAGTATCTCACTTGATCTTGATTGAATACCTTTGTTAATGCAATTTAGGATTGCCTTGGCTTTTTTGGCTGCTGCCACACACTGTTGGCTTGCATTTATTTGGTTGTTCACTAAGACTCCAAGATCCTTCTCACAGTTATTTCTATTAAGCCTGGTTTTACCCAGTCTATATGAATATTTTTGGTTTTTCTTGCCTAAGTGTAAGACTTTACTTTTCTTTACATTGAATTTCATTTTGTTAGATAAGGCTCAGTGTTCAAGTCTGTCAAGATCCATCTGAATCTAACCGTATAATCTAAGATGTTGGCTATTCTTGTCAGCTTATTATCATTGGCAAATTTGATAAGTTCCCCTTCTATTCCCTCATCTAAGTTGTTTATGAAGATGTTGAAGAGTACTGGGCCTAAGATGGAACTTTATGGTACCCTACTGCTTATTTCCCTCTATGTAAACATAGTACCATTAAGGACTACAGTCAGCCAGTTACATCTCCATTTTATCGTGATGCTATCTATCCCACTTTTTTCCAGCTTACCAAGCAGGTTGTGGTGTACTTTGTTGAATGCCTTGCTGAAGTCTAACTATATTAGGTCCACAGTATTTCACTGGTCTATTAATTTAGTCACTATGTTGAAGAATGAAATAAGATTGGTTTGGCATGATCTGTTTTTAACAAACCCATGCTGACTTCTAGTTATTACTTTACCCATTTCTAGATGTTGGCAGATCTATTTTTTAATTATCTTTTCCAATATCTTCCCAGGTATTGATGTTAGGGTTGGACTGTAGTTTCCTGGCTCTGTTTTTTTCCCTTTTTTGAACTGGCATAACCGGAAGATTGTTAGAAGAGTCCAGAAGAAGGCAAGATAAAGACCAACTGAGAAAGAGACAACCACAGGAAGAAAATCTGTCTTCAACTGCCTATACTGTTAGAAAGTGTTTTTCTTGTGGGGCTAAGAGTCATATACAGAGGTGAAATGCTCCTGGTTCAGACCAGCTTGGCCGAGTAGGTAGCGATAGCGGTGGGCAGTTCGGAGAACCGGTAGCAAAAATCCCTGCCCCTGCCCATGCCCAGCTGAGCCACATGATCATCAGAGACTTTTTTTCTTTTAAATGGCTCTGACGAGCCAAGCTCTGATGATCCCAGCTGAGTTGCCTTCCTATCAGGCAACTCAGCTTGGATCGTCAGAGCCATTTAAAAGAAAAAAAGTTTCTTTGCTCTGACGATCCCAGCTGAGTTGCCTGATCAGCAGAGGGCTTTTTAAAAACCCTCTGACAATTAGGCAACTCAGCTGGGATCGTCAGAGCCTTTTGAAAGCATTTTTTTACATGGTTTTACATGTAAAAAATGATTTTAAAAGTAAAAAAAAATTGGCCACACCCACCCAGTCACACTACCCCCCCCCACCAAGCCATGCCCACAGAACCAGTAGTAACAAATTTTAGATTTCACCACTGATCATATAGCTAGATTCTGTAAAAAGGACAAGAAACTGAATACTGGCAGTCAACAGAGAGCTAAAAAGGATGTTAGTTTAGCTATATCCAGCTGAACTACAACTGTAAACCATGATTTGTGGGTAGTTGACAGTGGAGCATTGCAGTCTATAACTAATAGTAGAGAGAGATTTGTTAAAATGACCAAGAGTAAACAACATGTATCATTAGCAAATGGATGGAAAATGAAACTATCTGGAGAAGGTACTGAATATTGTTCATGTATAAATGACCATTTACCTATGTTGTATGTACCTAAACTAAAATTTAACCTGCTATCTGTGAAAGCATTGTTAAAAGCTGGGTTTGTAGTAACATTTAGGGGAGATAAATGTCTGATAGAAAAAGATGGTACAAGTGTTACTGCAAAGTTAGAGAATGATTTGTTTGTTCTGAATGATTAATCATGGCTAATGCTAATTCAGTTTACGATAACATGAAGCCACATGATGAATGAATTCACTTGCTTCATAGGCGTGTGGGACATGTACACTTTAAAATGTTAAAGAAAACTGTGGAATTATCTGATGGGATAAAATTAAAACCCTGTAAAAAATATTTAAACTGCAATGCTTGTAGCCAAGAAAAGAGTAAGGTAACTCCTGCAAACAGAGTTAATGGGTTTACAACCAATGAACCTTTAGAGGTAGTGTTTGCAGATATTATATTATTAGGAGGAGCCTGTTATATATTGAGCATAATAGACCATTTTTCCCGTTATGGTTTCTGTTACCTTATGAAAACCAAAGCAGAAACATTCCAGCATTTTTCAAACTGGCTGAGGTTTGCTGAGAGGAAAAAGAAATGCAAGGTTCTTTGCCTGGTAACTGACAATGGTACTGAGTTTACCAATAATAGGTTTGTAACTATGTTACCGAAAGCTGGCATTGAACACAAGCATTCTGCCCCTTATAGACCACAACATAATGCGTATATTGAATGCAGAGGGCAAATGTTGCAGGCTATGGCTCGAACCATGTTATCTTATTCTGGTTTGCCTGAGACACTTTGGGGTGAGGCAATAATGTGTGCTAACCATGTCTTGAACAACATAGTTAATTCAACAACCGGTAAATTACCATTCACACGTTGGCATGGTAGAAGACCAGAATTGAGTTATTTGCATATATTTGGAGCCCCAGCATGGATTCATATTCCTTCAATTGAGGCAAAAGGGGCAACATAGAGCAAAGAAGCTGTTTTTTGTTGGTTATGAACCACAGGTCATATAGATTTTGGGAGCCAGGTACCACTAGTGTGTACTGCAGTGCTAGTGCCAAGTTTCTGGAGCATGTTGGCTGGAGTAAGCTTGAGCAGGAATCCGACAAGGGAAATGATAGTGTTATTGTGGATACTTCATTGTTTACTGATACCCCTGATAATGAGATAGTTGAAGAACCTTCTATTACTGTAAAGGAAGAGGAGGTTATAGGGGAGATAGAAGAGGAAATACCTATACCAAGTCCTGAGTTACTTAGATGTTCAACTAGAGAGACACGTCCACCTGGTATCAAGCAAGTGTTGTATGTCAGGTGAACATAGAGCCATCTAACTTTAATGAAATTAAGCTGTATCCTGAAAAGGATCAGGTAGCTTGGAAGAAAGTGATGGACAAAGAACTGACATCATTGAAGGAGTTAAATGTTTATGAGAATGTTAGGCTACCACCAGGTGAGCATGCAATTGGTTGCAAGTGGGTTTATAAACTAAAAACTGGTGTAGATGGGACTGTTACCCATAAGGCAAGGTTAGTTGCTCAAGGATTTGGTCAATCAGGAGACTTCCGGTTTGGCTTCGTGGGGATGCAGTTGGGGAAATGGCAGGGCTCTGATGAGCCCCGCCAAAACCCCGACTGGCTAACCGCCACTGACAGGTCTGCGGACCTACCCTGTCCTGAAGGGACAGGGGAAAGAGAGGGACCCTTGGGCGGCCGAGAGGAATGGGCAAGTTCCTCAGAGGCCAGAGGCAATCCTCTAAGTCAGTGGGGGGGGGACGGCAGCCATGGCAGCTGCTTCGAGACTGTGACAAATCGGGACAAGCAAAGTGCAGGAGGAAGGAAGAAAAGATGATGTGCTTTGGAGCCGGGTGAGTGACACCAGCCCAGGCGAGAAACAATGTGTTAATGAGGATATTTATAAATAAGACCCCCAGCCTTACCTAGCGGCTGAAGATCTGAGGGGCTTGAAGATTTTGAAGGGGAAAAAAAGGAAAGAAGTTTTAAACCCTTTAAGAACTTTATTCCACCACTGATTGATTGGAGGGAACTGCTTATTAACTAAATAGAGCTGGACATTTGAACTTTCTTGCTAAAACTGAAATGAACTTGAAAAGAGAAAAACGATAATTAAGGACTTGCCACCTTTAAAAGCCAGACAAAGAGATCAAACGGATTGCTACATAAATGTTTCAAAACGGCGATTGAAGCTGTGATTAAGTGGAAGTGTTGATTGTGGAAATTTGTTTTTTTTCTGAAAAGAACCTATTTGTCTTGTTACATATTGTGGATTACTTTGAAAAAAAACCCTATGATTTTGAACTTTGGAGATTCCTATTCTGTTGTTTGATGGCTTTACAAAGAAAGAAGAAATACAATGACTAATAAACCTTTAACTAACTGGTGTAGCAACAAAAGGCTTGGCGCAGGAACAGAAGTGGAGTAGCTGATGTTTTACTGGAAACAGATTTTATAATAGAATTAAAAAGGATATGCAGAGTTTTAAGCGTGGAAGTATTGACTTTGAATTGAAATGCATATGGACAGATAAGAAAAAGAAGAAGCAAAATAGATAAATTAGATAGCAATGTTTGAATGTTTAATTGTTTAAATGGTTCAAAATTTAAATGAGCTTTAAATAAAAACAAGAAGCGTTTATGGTAAATAAAGATAGAAATATAATAAAAATAGCAATGGGAAGCTAAGGTAACTAAAAGTGATACATTCATAGAAGCATAACTTGTAACATGTTTTAGTTTTAATTTGATAACAAAGTGGTGGATGATAATGATGATCAATTGTTAAAGATTTTAGATGATGTACTAAGGTACACAGATGGAAGTTATAATTGGGATTGCATTTAACACATGTTGGAAATGATTAATATTAAGAAATAGATGGGGATACACCCTGGAAGAGTTGGAAACAGTGGATTAATAGACAATATATGGAAAAAGAATTTTTTAATAAGTTAGCAGAATAGAAGTTGGAGTTAATGGAGGAGAATATGCTGAGAAATCAGCCAAATAATGAAATGCTGGAAATCAGCCAGATAATAGGTGGAGTTAAGGAGGAGAATGCTGGAAATCAGCCAAAACAATGGAAAATGCTGGTAATCAGCCAAATTAAAAGGGGAGTTATGGAGGAGAATATACTGAAGAATAATTATTAATAAGAGGTGAAAAAGAAAATGTTGGGTGATAATTAAAATGAAACGGTAAATTTTGAGATCTCTGTGTAAAAGTTTAAGAACATGATAGGATGAATTGGGTTTAGAAAACGAGAAAAATAGAAAGAAATTTTGGTTAATAAATTGAAATAAAAATTGAGTTATATACATTTGGAATTTAAGATTTGTGGTAATAAAATTGCAAGGTAAATATATAGATTAATAGAATAGGTTGTCTTTATGTTTAATGTTGTTGCTAAAAGGGATAAAAAATTTAGATAAAGCGGTATTGAATTTTGATTTATAATTGAATTTATAATTGCATATAAAAATGAGCTCTGCCTTAGTAGGAGATTAGGATGTATGATGAGATAATAGAAAGATTTATTAAGATGTTGGAATTTATGTTAAAATTGTTTGTTCTCATTTGTTAAATTAGTGTACCCATTTGTAACCGGACCAAAACTTCATTCTTGAAAAATTTTTCCTTTTTATGTTTATGTTGGAAAAAATAAAAAATTTTTACAAAAAAAAAATGGATTTGGTCAATCAGATAAGGACTATGATGAAGTGTTTGCACTGAGTCTGAGAGCAGCACATTGCGAGCAGCATTAGGGTGGGCAGCTAAGAATAGTTATAGGATAAATCATATAGATGTTGAAACTGCATATCTGCATGCACCATTACAACATATGATCTATATGAAGAAGCCACTAGGTTTGAATACTAATGGGAAGACAGATTGCTGGAGACTGAAGAAAAGTCTTTATGGTTTAAAGCAGTCAGGTTACGAGTGGAACAAATGTATTGTTAATGAGTTAGTTGCAATGGGTTTTGTAGCTAGTATAGCTGATCCATGTTTGTTCAAGAAAGAGAAAGATGGTTTAGTTTCTTTATTATTGCTATTTACTGACGATATAGCACTTATTACAAAATCTGAAAACGAAGCAACCAAAATTGTTTCTGTGTTGCAAAAGAAGTTCAGAATTAGGAATTTGGGAGAAATTAAGCATTATCTTGGTCTTGATGTAGTTAAAACTAGTAAAGGTTACAAAATTTCGCAAGCCAAGAAAATTAGCCAGTTACTGAAATGTTACAACATGGAACTCTGTAAGTCTGCTAAAACACCAATGAGTCAAGATTTTAAACATAGTAATATTCAAAATCCTGTATTCAATAAGAAAATATATCAATCCTTAATAAGCAGTCTATCATATTTGAGTAATTGGTCTAGGCCAGATATATCTTATAGTGTTAACCAATAGTGTTAACCAACTGGCTAGCTATAATGCTGAACCTACTGAAATAAATAAATAAATAATAAATAATTTTATTTCTATACCGCCCTTCTCCCGAAGGACTCAGGGCGGTGAAAGACACTGGCAAGCTGCTAAATGGATACTTAGATATCTGAAGCAAATGATTTATTATTCGTTATATTTGGAGCCTAGTAGTGACTTAGTTTTAACAGCATATGCTGATGCAAGTTTTACAAATGATCTACTTACTCGTAAATCAACATCAGGTATAGTGGTAACGTTGGATAATGTTTTGATAGGATGGAAATCAATTAGGCAAAAGCATATTAGTTTATCAACTATGGAAGCCGAATTTTCATGTTTATCCTTGATGTGTACTGAATTAGTATATTATAAACAATTGTTAATTGATATAGGATTAAATGTGAATGATCCATTTATAATGTTCGAAGACAATCAATCTGCAATCAATATGGCTACTAATTTAGCTGTAAGAACACAGTCTAAGCATACTGATTTGCGATATTTAAACGTTAGACAGTGTGTAAAAAGTAAAAAGTCTCTCTGATTTATGCCCCTCAGGCTTTCATGTCCTGCACCAGCCGCGACACCAGGGAAGGGGCGGGGTGGTGGCAGTGGTTGTTAGAGAAAGTCTGAGTCCTAAGGAGGTCACTGTCCCTCAGATAGGCGGGTGTGAGTCTCTTCTATTGAAATGGGACCCTGGAGTTCAGTCAGGCTTGTTGGTCACATACCTATCTCCCAGCTATGTTGCCACAGCCCTGCCCGCACTGCTCAATGTCTTGACTAAAGTGGCACTCGAACTCCCCAGACTTTTGGTTGTGGGAGATTTTAATCTGTCTTCGATCGGCGAGTCATCTGAGACAGTCCGGGAGTTCATGGCCTCCATGGCAGCCATGGACCTGACTCAGGTTATTCAGGGCCCAACTTATAGAGGAGGACACACACTCGACCTGGTTTTTCTCTCTGGGCAGTGGATAAATGGTCATGGTAAAGGGGAACTTTCCATCACTCCCCTGTCATGGACTGACCATTCCCTCCTTAGACTGGAGGTTCAATCTACCAACCCTTGCTGCTGGGAGACTGGACCCATAAAATGGTTACGCCCCAGGCACCTGATGGATCCAGAAAGGTTCTTGAAGGAGCTTGGGACATTCCCCACCTCTCAATCCTGCGATTCAGCTGAGGCTCTGGTGGCATCCTGGGAACGGGTGGCTACCGATGCCTTGGACAGTATTGCACCTTTGCGGCCTCTAACCCGACGCAGATCCCGGATTGCTTCTTGGTTTTCTATGGACCTCCGGGAAATGAAACGTCAGAAAAGACGCCTAGAGGAGAGTTGGAGGTCCTCCCAGTCTGAATCTGACCGAACACAGTTAAGAACCCATATTAGGTCTTATCTAGTGGCGATGGAAGCGGCGAAGCGAGATTACTTCACCGCCCTCATTGCATCTGCAGAAAACCGCCCAGTGGCCCTGTTTCATGTGATCCGCTCCCTCCTCAATCAGGGAGCAAGGGAAGACCCTTTACAGGGCAGAGCTGAGGATTTTGTACAGTTTCTGCATGATAAAATCGCTCAGATCCAGATTGGATTGGACTCTGACTGGGCAGAATCCAATCGGGAGACTAAGGTGGGTCTTGAGAATAATATCTGGATTGAGTTTGACCCTGTTTCTGTAAAGGAAGTGGACAGGATTATGGGCAAATTTAGTTCCTCCACTAGCTTATTGGACCCTTGTCCCTCCTGGTTGGTTTCGGCTGCCAGGGAGGTGACTAGAGACTGGATCCAGGCAATTGTCAACACTTCGTTGAGAGAGGGGAACTTCCCTGCCTCTCTTAAGGAGGCGGTGGTTCGACCTCTCCTCAAGAAACCTTCCCTGGATCCAGACTCACTTAATAACTATTGTCCCGTCTCCAACCTTCACTTCATCGCGAAGGTTGTTGAGACTGTAGTGGCGCAACAGCTCCCACAATTCCTGGAGGAAACGGAATACCTTGACCTGTACCAATCAGGCTTCCGACATAGACACAGCACGGAAACGGCATTGGTCGCTCTGGTGAATGATCTCTGGAGGGCTCAGGATGGTGGTTGTTCCTCCATCCTGGTCCTACTTGACCTTTGATACCATCGACCATGGTATCCTACTGCAGCGACTTGTGGGGTTGGGGGTGGGAGGCACTGTCTTACAGTGGTTCTCCTACCTCTCGGGTCGCTTTCAGTTTGTATGGACGGGAGGGCAGAAATCCACCCCGAGGCCCCTAAATTGTGGGGTGCCTCAAGGATTGGTTCTCTCCCCCCTACTCTTTAATATCTATATGAAGCCACTGGGTGAGATCATTCATGGCTTCGGGGTGAAATATCATCAATATGCTGATGATACCCAATTATACATCTCCACCCCAGACTACCCCAGAGATGCCCTTTTCGTGATGTTCCATTGCCTGGAGGCGGTACGTGCCTGGATGGGCAGAAACAGACTCAAACTCAATCCCTCCAAGACTGAGTGGCTGTGGATGCCAGCATCTTGGGTTTCAGAGGTCCCATCACTTTTGATAGATGGGGAAAAACTTTCCCCCGTTGATAGGGCTTGCAACTTAGGTGTCCTCCTGGATGCTCGGCTGTCCCTAGAAGACCATCTAATGGTCGTGACCAGGGGGGCCTTCACACAGGTTCACCTGATGCACCAGTTGCGCCCTTTCTTGGACCGAGATGACCTTCGCACAGTCACTCATGCCCTGGTTACTTCCCGCTTGGATTACTGCAATTCCCTCTACATGGGCCTGCCCCTGAGATGCACCCGGAGACTACAGCTGATCCACAATGCAGCCGCACGGGTTGTTACGGGAGCCCCTCGTTACTCCCATATAACACCCCTCCTGCGTGAGCTGCACTGGTTACCAGTGGTTCTCTGGGTCCGCTTCAAGGTGCTAGTTCTCACCTATAAGGCCCTACATGACTTAGGTCCGGGATATTTGTAGGACCTTCTCCTGCCTGCCTCTCACTGTCCTGTTCGCACATATAGGGCCGTCTCCTCAGGGTTCCGACGGCAAACCAATGCCGTCTTGCTATACCCAGGGGTAGGACGTTCTCTGTGGGTGCTCCCACCCTCTGGAATGAATTACCTACCGAGCTCCGGACGGCTCCTGATCTCCGTTCCTTCCGTCGGGACCTGAAGACTTGGCTGTTCAAACAAATAAACTGATCCTGATTCCGGTTTTTTTTTATTTACTATTAATTAGTTATTTATTTTAAAATGGGATTTTATTGTACTTGTTTCTTAACTTGTGTTCGCCGCCCTGAGTCCTTCGGGAGAATGGCGGCATATAAATACATGTAATAAATAAATAAAATAAATAAACACAATATTGCAGATCATTTTACAAAAGCTCAGGGTGAAGTTAAGCACAAAGCGTGTTGTGATAACTATGGTTTACAAATGTAAGGTATTATATATCATCCAACCCAAAGGAGAGAATGTTAGGAAATGATTTTATCTAACTTGTTGGGTTGGCAATATATAAACCATAAATATAGCTTTAAGACTGTATTGCTGTATTGCATCATACTGTGTCCTGATTGGTTAGCTCTGTAGCCAATGTCCTTAAGAGGGAGCTAGAAACATGGTTTGACTCTCTCTGATTCTCTTTACTGATCGTTACTGCTCTTTGCTGTGTTTGCTATTGTTTGCAACTGTTAATTGTGTATGACTATGATGATTGGTAAGAAGACTTTGTTATTGGATTATCCCTGGACTATTGTTTTACTATCTACTGCTTTATCTGTGTATGACCTGGACTGTTTATTGGACTGTGCCTAATTACTATTTCCTGAAAAGAAACACAACTCAGTGAATCTCTGTGTTGGCTGTGTTTATTCGTAACTACTCTCAATCACTTTCATGTGCACACCCTTGCTACTCAAGGGTTACTCTGCAAATTCCTTAATAGTTAATTATTGTATTGTTATCTCACTGAGTTTGAAATAGAGAATGTTATAGAGTATAAAAAATTATTGAATGAGTGAATAAGACATTAAGTGACTTATAGATATATATATAGCGGCGGAAAAAAGGGAGGTAGCAGAAGATAAGCAAATTAAATAAATTGTACTGATTAAATACACTGCAAAGCAATACTTGATTATATTGATTATATTGTATAATAGATGAATTCAGATTAAGTTGAAATTTATACAGAATATAAAGCAAAGGTTGTGTACTCAAAATTGTTTTTGAATAAGAAAAAGTCATTGAAATACAGGTATCTAAAAAAATTAAGAATCAAGGATCATTAATTATATGATAGTGTGGAAAAACTTTACACGAGGTTTAAAAATGTCAGCTACAACAACCATAGCTAAAACAGAAAAAAAGCCAACTACAAATCCTATACCTACAGTGGCATCACCACCACATCAGAGAAAAATAGATAATATGATAGGAAAGGAAAAAGAAAGACTGGAAATGACATTAAATACCATGCAAAATATGTTCCAGATGATTCAAGAAACCCTATTAAAAACACAAGAGAAAATGGTGGATGAAAAGAAATGAAAATGTTTCATACAGAAATTAAAAATGAAATAGGAGAAGTAAAAGAGGATATCAAGAACATGAACGATAAAATTGGGGACATTCAACAAACAATAACAGAAAACAAACAAAGAATCAAAAAGGATGGAAACAAAAATAAATCGAGTAGAACAAAAATGGAGACCATGGAGCAGAAATCTCTCTAATTAAATAAGGAACTATCAGATTCAATAGCAATGTTGGAAATGGAGAAAGCCTTCTATTTCCTGCACATTCAGAACATAGTAGAAGAAAAAGATGAAGATCTGGGAGAAAAGATGGTGGAAATAGTGTCAGAAATAATACAAAGAGACAAGACAGAAATAAGAGGACAGATAGACGAAATTTATCGGGTACATACTAATTATATAAGAAGACACCGATTGGTGAGGGAAGTAACATATCAGATTTACAAAGCAGACAATCAGAGATAAAGTATACAAGAAATCACGAGAAGAAACATTGACCTACAAGGGCAAAGAAATAATAATTTTAAAACAAATACCACAAAGGTTTAGGTTTAGGTTTATTTGATTTGTATACCGCCCTACTCCCAAAGGACTCAGGGCGGTGAACAGCCAACAATAAAATACATAAATACAAAAAATTTAAAAACCAGATAAAATCAAATTAAATCATTTTGGCCCAGACAGATTAAAACACCCCAATAATTTAAAAACAGATTAAAATTTACATATTTAAAAAGGGAAGAAATTAGGCCAAGCCCACCTGATGGAATAAAAAGGTCTTCACAGCACGGCGGAAGGAGCGCAGATCCGGGATCCTCTGTATCTCCGGGGGGAGCTCATTCCAGATGGTAGGTGCCCCCACAGAGAAGGCTCTCCCCCTAGGGGCCGCCAGTCGACACTGTTTGGCTGACGGCACCTGGAGGAGTCCCTCTCTATGAGAGCGTACTGGCCAGTGGGAGGCTATTGGTGGTAGTAGGTGGTCCCGTAAATAACCAGGTCCTAAGCCATGGAGCGCTTTAAAGGTGGTAACCAAAACCTTGAAGCGCACCCGGAAGACCACCGGGAGCCAGTGCAGCTCGCGCAGGAGAGGTGTTACATGGGAGCGCCATGTCACTCCCATTACCACCCGCGCGGCCGCACTCTGCGCCAGTTGGAGCCTCCGGGTGCTCCTCAAGGGGAGCCCCATGTAGAGAGCATTACAATAGTCCAGGCGGGAGGTGACAAGGGCATGAGTGACTGTGCGTAATGAGTCCCGATCCAGAAAGGGACACAACTGGCGAATCAGGTGAACCTGATAAAAAATCCTCCCGGTCATGGCCGTCAAGTGCTCTTCTAAAGACAGCCGTGAGTCCAGGAGGAAGCCCAAGTTGCGAGCCCTCTCCGTGGGGGCCAATGATTCGCCCCCAATAGTCAGTGATGGCGTCAACTGACTATATCGGGATGTCGGAAACCACAGCCACTCGGTCTTGGATGGGTTGAGCCTGAGCCTGTTCCTCCCCATCCAGATCCGTACGGCCTCCAGGCACCGGGACATCACTTCAAGGGCATCAAGGATTAGAATGCCAACAATATCAATTTTTAACAACCCAACTGATCAGGTACAAAGTAATGTTTAGATGGCTGACACCAGATGGGATTTTAATTACATGGCAAGATAAAAAATATAAAGTAGACACACTAGACAAAGCAAGAGAATTTTATAATCTACATTTCACACAGGAAGAGGAACAGGAAAGCAAAGAAGAAACAGAGAGCAAAAGCCAGGAAGAAGAGCAAATAGAAGAAATGGAGTGAGAAAGAGAAATAAGAAAGAGCCAGGAAAAGGAACAAGAGGAAAGAGAAGAGGCGAAAGGAAGAATGTGGATGGAGACAAGAAACACACAAAAAAACCAACTGAAGGCAATGGAAGAGGCAATTAAACTTCTCTCAGTAAACATAAATGGATTAAATGCACCAAAGAAGAGAACACAAACATTCACAAAATTACGAAAACTGAAAGCAGATGTGATATGTCTTCAAGAGGTACATATCAAAAAAAGATATCAAAAATTACTAGAAAATCCAAAATTAGGGAAACTATATACATCATTGATACAAAAAAAAAAAAAAAAAGGAGTAGCGGTCTATGTAAAAGAAAGGATAAAATCAAAGCTAATCTATGCAGATGAGGAGGGGAGAATTGTAATGGTCGAATTAGAAATAGAAGAAAAAATATCATTATTAATAGTAATATATGCCCCCAACAAAAATCAACAGGAATTCTTTAAAAAAAATACACAGTAAAGTAATAGACTTAGACTATTTGTCTAATTGGAGACTATAATGCCATAGTAGATGTTAAAAAAGACTATTAGAGTAACGAGAAAAATTTAAAAAGGAAAGAAATATTACCAAAATAATTCTTTAATATGACAGCGGAACCAAAATTGAGGGACATATGGAGGGAAATACACGAAGACGAGAACCAATATACATTCTACTTCCACCCACACCAATCTTGGTCCAGAATCGACATGGCCTGGATGACTGAAGATATCCGGACAGGTTTAGAAACAATAGAAATAGGGGTAAATGACAATCCAATAATCATAAAATGGAAGGGACAAAAAAGATTTAGGGGATGGACAATGAACCAAAACATATGCAGAGATAAAGAGAATAAGCAAATGCTAAAAAAGGAATTGGAATCATTATGTAAAGAAGATACCTCTTTACAAAATTTAATTTAATTTAATTTAATTTAATTTCCAATTTATATACCACCCTTCTCCTTGAGGACTCAGGGCGGTGTACAGCCAAGATAAAAAACATAGAATACAAATATTAAAACATTTAAATATATATATATAAATTTTGGCCCGAAAGTTAAGAATCACAGACTAATTAAAAGAATTTTAAAAATTTCTTCTTAAGCCAACCCGGCTTGCTGAAAAAGATGGGTTTTCAGGGAACGACGGAAGGCATTGAGGTCCTGGATTCTTCTTATCTCCGGGGGCAACTGATTCCAGAGGGTGGGAGCCCCCACAGAGAAGGCCCTCCCCCTGGGGGCCACCAGCCTACATTGTTTGGCTGATGGCACCCTGAGGAGGCCCTCTCTGTGGGAGCGCACGGGTCGATGGGAGGTCGTCGGTAGCAGCAGGCGGTCTCGGAGATAGCTAGGCCCTATGCCATGGAGCGCTTTAAAGGTGATAACCAACACCTTGAAGCGCACCCGGAAGACCACCGGGAGCCAGTGCAGCTCGCGCAGGAGCGGTGTTACATGGGAGCGCCATGCTGCTCCCATCACTACCCGCGCTGCTGCATTCTGGACCAGCTGGAGCCTCCGGGTGCTCTTCAAGGGGCGCCTCATGTAGAGAGCGTTGCAGTAGTCAAGGCGAGAGGTGACGAGGGCATGAGTGACTGTGCAGAAGGAATCCCAATCAAGAAAGGGCCGCAACTGGCGAATCAGGCGAACCTGATAAAAGGTCCCCCTGGTGACAGCCGTCAGATGTTCCTCCAAAGACAGCTGCCTATCCAGGAGGACTCCCAGATTGCGAGCCCTTTCAGTGGGGGCCAAAGACTCGCCCCCAATAGTCAGTGATGGAGTCAACTGACTATATCGGGATGCCGGGAGCCACAGCCACTCAGTCTTGGAAGGGTTGAGCCTGAGCCTGTTCCTCCCCATCCAGATCCGCACAGCCTCCAGGCACTGGGACATCACTTCAAGGGCATCATTGGGGTGGCCTGGGGTGGAGATGTACAGCTGGGTGTCATCAGCGTACTGGTGGTATCTCACCCCAAAGCCACGGATGATCTCGCCCAGCGGCTTCACATAAATGTTGAACAGAAGGGGCGAGAGGACCGATCCCTGCGGCACTCCACAAATGAGAGGCCTCGAGGTCGACCTCTGCCCCCCTGCCAACACAAACTGCGACCGGTCGGAGAGAAAGGAGGAGAACCACCGCAACACAGTGCCTCCCACCCCCAACTCTTCCAGCCGGTGCAGCATGATACCATGGTCGATGGTATCAAAAGCCACTGAGAGATCTAATAGGACCAGAACAGAGGAATAACCCCTGTCCCGAGACCAACGCGACCAATGCCGTTTCCGTGCTGTGCCCAGACCTGAAACCCGACTGGAACGGATCTAGATAAATATCTGGGATACATTGATAACTAAAAATCTTACAAAGAAACAGGAAAAAGATTTGGAAAACAACATACAAATTCAAGTAACCAAGAAAATAAAATACCTACGGATTTGGCTACAGGCAAGATCCATGGTGGGATTCAATTTTTTTAACGACCGGTTCTGTGGGCATGGCTTACTTGGGTGGGCGTGTCTTGGTGGTCATGTGACTGGGTGGATGTGGCTTGGTGGTCAGGTGACTGAGTGGACGTGGCTAGCTGATCATGTGACCGGGTGGCCATGGCTATTTGTATAGGGACTACGCAGAGGGCTGAAAAAAGTCATTTCTGACTGGTCCTCGCACTTTTGTGAGGACTGACTGGTCCTCACACTTATGATCATCCTCACATTTATGCCTGTTGCAGCATTCTTAACAACTGTGTCACTCATTTCACAACTGCTTCTCTTCACCACGGTGACAAGATAGGGCGAAAAACATAAAATGTGAGGACAGTCGTCAGTGCGAGGATTGGTCAAAAGTGTGAGGACCGGTCAAAAAATAACTTGTTGAGCCCTCTGAGTAGTCCATATGCACATAGGGACTACCCAGAGGGCTGAAAAATGTGATTTCTGACAGTTCCTCGCACTTTTGACCAGTCCTCGCATTTATGACTCATCATCATTTATGCCCGTTGCAGCATTCTTAACAACCATGTCACACATTTCACAACTGCGGTGCTTCATGTGACCGGGAGGCCGTGGCTAGGTGGTCATGTGGCATTGCTTCTTTGCCCTAATGACAGTTTGCCGCAATGGTCATAAGTGTGAAAAATGGTCATAAGTCACTTTTTCCAGTGCCATTGTAACTGTTGTAAATCAAGGATTACCTGTACAAAAATACAAAAAGCTTCTTTGCTTGCAAAAAGCTGTCCTAAATACCAATCATTAGATTAGAAATACCTGCAAATTGGAGTTACAAATCAGGGAGGGTGCCAGAGCACCTTGAGGAATTAAAATAGTTAAAATTCAGTGATAACTATCAGCAACCAACTCTTGCTCATAAAGTGAAATCCTTTAGCAGAGAGGTCATTTAAGCTCTCCAGAATGAAGAAAAGGAGCAAACACAGTAGCTGTTGCTTGTTAAACCAACCAGAACATGTCAGAAAGGGTATGTAAACTCATGTTTGAATGTCAATCTTTCTAGCTAGCCAATAAGCCTTGCTGAATGTCACTCATCTTGGTTCTTTGTTATTAAAAGCTTCTGCTTCATTATTCAATTATTTCTTTAAAGTGCTGATCATTGCACCCTGGCTGGAAGAACTCCAACAGGGGAGTATTTCCTCCCAACAGCGGTGTAAAAAGCTTAAAACAACCCTTCCCCTTTAAGAAAGTCAGGCAAAAAAAAAAAAAACCTCCGAGAACCTCCAGAACTGGAAGCAACAGTAAGTCTAGGCATACTGCCAGAGAGGCAGTTTCTGTAAGCAGGGCAATAAAGATTAGGCTTTGGGGGGGGGGGAAACCGGGGGGAAAATGTATTTGTAAAACTTTAAAAAAAAAAAAGATTAGGCTAGGAAACAACACCGAATGTTGTAATTCCTTAGAGGATTTACCCTGTAAAGTGGAAAAAAAGAAAAGAAAACGAGATTTCTTTTAACAACTGGTTCTCTGAACTGCTGAACAATTTAACTACTTAACAACCGGTTCTACCGAACCGGTGTGAACTGATAAAATCCCATCACTGGGCAAGATGCTCCTCAATCAAAGAGGATAATTATGATAAAATAGTAACACAGATCAAGAAAGATTTGGACAATTGGCAAAATTTACAGATATCATTATTGGGAAGGATTGCCACCTTTAAAACAACTATTCTGCCAAAACTGTTATTCCTATTTCAGGTTATACCAATAAAACTGGAAAAAAGTTCTTTGAATACTAAATAAAATAAGATCCAAATTTATATGGCAGGGAAAGCAACCAAGAATTAAACTTAAACTCTTACAGGATACAAAGGACAGAGGGGGAGTAGCACTCCCAGAATGGGAATTATATTATCAAGCTGCTGGAATAACCTGGCTAAAAGAATGGCTTGAACTAAGGGACAAAAGAATATTAGCAATAGAAGGACACGAGTTACAAGTGGGTTGGCAGGCATTCCTATGGGATGGAAAATACAAAATGCATAGTTATTTCAAAAGACATATAGTAAGGAATGTGTTGTTGCAAATTTGGTTGGAAATTAAAAAACATCACTATACAAAAATACCAATTTGGCTTTCACTGATAGAAGCAGTAAAACACCCAAATTTAACAGAATTAAATAAAATAATAAGATACAGAGATGTAATAGAACAACAAGGAAAATTGAAATCAAAACAAGAATTGGAATCGGATCTCAATAGACATATTGACTGGTGGACATACACACAGATCCAATCTAAATATAAAGACACAAAAACATATGAAATACAAAGACAACAACATGAATTAGATAAAATTATACTAGGGACAGATGAGAAGTTAATTAGTAAGGTTTATAAATTCTTATTGCGATATAAAATGGAGGAGGAGATAGTGAAACACACAATGATTAAATGGGCACAGAACTTTAATTATACAATAGATTTGGAGAAATGGGAAACAATGTGGCAAGTAAATTCAAAATTAACGTTATCCACGGCATACAAGGAAAACCAGCTGAAGATGTTTTATACATGGCATCTTCCATCAACAAGACTCGTAAAAATGTTCCCAAATAATACTCCAACCTGTTGGACATGCAAGGAAACTCATGGAACACACTACCATCTATGGTGGACGTGTCCGGCAGCTAAAATTTTTTGGACAAATATAAAGAAATGGCTAGAGAAAATAGTAGACCAACCAATTGAAAGAAAGCCGGAAACATTCTTATTAGGAATATTCATGAGAACATTCACTAAAGAAGTAAAATATCTGACTTCCGGTTTGCTTCCTGCCGACGAAAGACGGTCCCGTTTTTGGACCGCCAGCCCCGCTGCCTGTTAGAGCCGCTTCGATCCAGAGAAGCGGCTCGGAAGTTCCCAAATCCAAAGGATTTGTGGAAGAGAGTGGGCGAGGAGCAGGTTGAGCCCCTGTGAGCCCCCAGACAGCTGTTACTGGAGAGGAAACAGGCACAGCTCCCTTTCAGCTCACCGAGACTCCGGACGGCGTGGGACGAGTCTGCCCAGCGCAGAGCAAGGCGGCAGGAGCAACCTTTCCATTTAAACAAAGTTAATTCAAATAACCAGGGGGAAACAACAACTTGAACCTCGAAACCTCGAAAATGCAAGTATTACTACCCCTGTGATTCAAAGTAGAAGCGTGAGTGAGTGAAAGTTGCTTGAAAATGGTGCCCGGCTTCAGCGTTAACAAGCTGAAAGTGAGAGTGGATTAGCAACGTTACTTCAACTAGCTACAAAGTTGCGCTGTCTGTAACAAGGAAGAAAAGAAAGGAAAAATTCTTTTAAAACAAGCCTGATCTTGCTTCAATTTTAATCTCATCCCCAATTTGATTAAACCTGGGGGAATTTTTTAGAGGACTTTGTGGTGGTGGAAAAGGAAAAAGGATCTCCTTTTTTGGAAAAGCTAGTCTACGTGGCAGAATGGCTTCCAAGCAGTCCAAACAGGAAGGGAAGGCGGCAGGGGGGGGGATCCCCCACATGTAAATCTGAACAGCAGCCTCCCAGCCAGCAGAGCCAGAAAAAAGAGTTTGATTTTGACAGTTTAAAGGATGTTATTACTCAGGCTCTGGATGAGAAATTTGAAAAGTCACAACAGGAAATTAAGCAGGAGATTAATGAAATTAAAGAGGTGGTGCAAGAGAAATATGACAAGGTGACTAAAAAATTAATGACAGTGGTGTCTGGTTTGTCAGAAGCAATTATTAAAACGGATGCTAAGGTGGAAGAATTTAAATCAGAAATGAATGTTAAAATGAAGAAAACTGACTATAAAATTTTTGATGCTGATAGCAAAATGCAGAGAGTTGAAAATGAAATTACAATGATGCAGTTCAGGTCCATGGAATTCGCTATAAGGCTGAGAGGCATAAAAGAGAATGATAGACAAGATTTGAGACAGATTTGTGCTGATGCTCTAGCTGTGTTGTTAAAGATTAGCCCTGAAGAGATTTTTTACAAAATGGATAAAATTTACAGAGTGAATTCGTGGGTGGCCAGACAAAGACAACTGCCTAGAGATGTGGTGATATATTTCACAGACAGAAGAATGAGAAATGATATTTTGCAAAAGTCTTTTCTCTCTGCTGTGCAAGTGGAGGGAACTCAGATTGGAGTTTATAAAGAGCTACCACCTAAGATGTTAAAAGATAGAAAAGATTTTGGATTTTTAGTGAATGAATTAAAAAAACAACAAATTCCATTTCGGTGGGACGCTCCAACTGGCATAATTTTGAGGTATAATGGAGAAAGATATCGATTAAACACTGTTGAGAAGGCAGAACAATTTTATTCTAATGTTTTTAAAGAGAGTTTACCATTCCCATGTACATCTACTGTGTTGGAGATAAAGGAGAGTGACAAGGAGAAGCAACTTCAGCAAGAGATGGAAGAGCAGCTTAAGCAGGTGGAACCAGAGGCAGCGGAAATGCAGGGTGCTACAGGAGGTTTTTCTGGAGGAGCCCCTGCTAGACCCCTCTCCGACTGTGACCACAAGAGATGTGGCTTTGGACCTAGCCCGGATGGCTGAAGCTAAAGATCAGCGCATAACTCGAGCAATTTCTAAGCAACTTAAAGAAAAGCAACAACAGGAAAGGCCCAAGCCACAACAATATAAGAAGGGAGTCAAGAGTAATATACAAGAATGTGAAGCCATGGGGGGAGCAAAGCCGAAGACTATCGATTCGGAAGATATTCGGCAATTCTGCTTGTCGCTTCAAAAAAGTCTACATGACGATTAAGTTTTTATCTTGGAATGTGAATGGATTAAATTCACCACAGAAAAGGAAGAAATTATTCACATATTTGAGACAATTTAATAATGATATAATTTGCCTACAAGAAACTCATGTTAGAACACAAGATCAAAAATATTTGATAAATTCAAAATTAGGAACACATTTTATAGCCTCAAATTTGGAAAAAAAGAATGGTGTGGTTATTTATATAAATAAAAGACTGTCAGCTAAAATTATAGAAGCAGATGAAGGTGGTAGGTTTATAGCAATTGAACTGCATACAGTAAGTGGCCTAATTCTAGTGATCAGAATTTATGCTCCTAATCAACAACAGGATCATTTCTACAAAACTTTGCATTCTAAAATACTGCAATGGGACTATAGATCTATTTTAATCATGGGAGATTGGAATGGAGTAATTGACTCTAAAATAGATAAAAAGAGTTTGGTGAAGTCAAGGATTAGACTACCACAGACTTTTTTTGATATGAAAGAAGATTTGGAATTAAAAGATATTTGGAGAATACATAATCCAAAAGAATTGGACTTTACTTTTTTCTCAGATAGACACAGATCCTTTTCTAGGATTGATTTTATTTTACTATCAGCTGATTTACTTGTTAAAACAAAAAGAACAAAGATTTTTCCAAGGACTTTAACCGACCATAGTCCAGTATGGATAGAAATTGAGATGGGAAAGACTGAGAGAAGATCATGGAGATTAAATGAAAACTTGTTTAGATATGAAAAAAATATAACAGAACTTAAAAAGCAGATGAAAGAATTTTTTGAAATGAATTTGAATAAGGGTACCCCCATTGAAATCGTGTGGGATGCAAGTAAAGTGTATATGAGAGGGGTACTCATTCATATGAACTCTAAACATAAACTGAATCGACAAAAGAAAAGATCTGAAATGGAAGTAGAAATAAAGAACAAAGAACAGTTACTTATAAAAAACCCAACAGATGAAAGAATACATGGTGCTATAAAACTTCTGAAAGATCAATTTCAAACGCTTAGGGTGGAAGAAACAGCAACAAATTTACAATATGCAAAACATAATACATTTTGTAACGCTAACAAACCGGGCAGATGGTTGGCTTACACACTAAGGAAGAAGCAGAGTACACGGACTATTGATAGTATTGATATTGGAGGGAAGGAAATTTCTCAACAAAAATTAATTAAAGAAGTTTTTGTAGATTATTACACTAAATTATATGCTAAAGATGACACGCAGAATGGACTTATAGAAAAATATTTAGATAACAAAAGAGTTACAAAAATTACCAATCAACAAAAGGAGAGAATGAATTATCCTATAACAGCCGAGGAGATTATTGCCGCAATTAAACAATTGAAAACAGCTAAAGCTCCTGGGACGGATGGTTTAACTGCGGTGTACTATAAAACTTTACAAGCAGAAATGATTGAGCATCTTAAAGATTTATTTTGTAGTATACAACAAGGGGGTAAAATACCCCCATCATGGAAAACAGCTTATATTTCATTGATACCGAAAGAACAAATAGGTCCTAAAAAACCTGAGAATTTTAGACCAATATCTCTTCTGAATAATGATTATAAAATATTTGCAAAAGTATTAGCCAACAGGTTGATGCCAGTTATTCAAGAGGTGATTCATTGTGACCAAGCGGGATTTATAGAAGGCAGATATATGAAGGACAATGTAAGGCAAGTTATAGATTTATTGGAATATCTTGAGAAGAATAAACAGATCCCTGCAGTGCTGGTCTTCTTGGATGCGGAGAAGGCCTTTGATAGAGTGGATTGGAATTTTCTATTAAAGACTTTAAAAAAGATGGACTTTGGGGATCAATTTATACAGGCGGTTTCAGCAATTTATCAAGAACAAAAGGCACAGATTATTATTAATGGAAGTTTGACAACAGATTTTAATATTGAAAAAGGAACAAGACAAGGTTGTCCGTTATCCCCATTGTTATTTATTTTAACATTAGAAGTCTTGTTGAATACAATACGGGACTCGAGTATCTTGAAAGGAATAGTGATAAGGCAAGAGGATTACAGAATAAGGGCATTTGCAGATGATCTGGTTGTTACCCTAACACAGCCGATGGAATCAATAATCCAGATGAAAGACATTATAAAAGACTATGGTACAGTATCAGGATTTAGATTGAACCAGAAAAAAACTAAGATGATAGTTAAAAATATGACACAAGATCGAAAACACGAACTTGAAAGCAAGGCAGGTTTTGAGATAGTACCAAAGGTTAAATATCTAGGAGTTCAGGTTGCAGAATCAAATATGAAACTGTTTCAAAATAATTATGAGGTGTTGTGGCGAGATGTACAGAAAGATATGGAGACTTGGAAAAAACTGCAGCTGTCTTTACTTGGGAGAATAGCAGCAGTTAAGATGAATATTTTGCCAAGATTTCTTTTTTTGTTTCAAATGATTCCGGTGCTTAAAAGTGATAAACAATTGAAAGAATGGCAAAGTGGACTGAATAAGTTTGTCTGGAACGAGAAAAAACCGAGAGTGAAACTGAAAATTATGCAAGATGTTCCAGAAAGGGGAGGTCTTAAACTTCCAAACCTACAATTATATTATGAAGCAGGAGCTTTGACCCAAGCAAGTGATTGGTTTGGAAGGAAAAAGACTGGAATATTGAATATAGAAAGCTTTGATCTTGAATTTGGTTGGCATGCTTACTTATTTTATGAGAACAAAGTGGATAAAGTATTTAAAAGCCACATACTTAGAGACTCCTTGATGAGAGTTTGGAAGAAGCACCGACTCAAATGGGATTACAAAATACCGCTATGGCTGGATCTTGGTCATATCATGTGGAATACAAATATAATGTCACTTGGGGGGGGGGGTTTATATAAAGAAGTTCTTTTTGCAGGTGCGGGCAGATGGCAACTGAAGACTTTAGAAACGCTGTTGGCAGAAGAGATTAATTTAACTTGGTTACAGTATAATCAACTTCAATTGAGATGGAAAGAGGACCAAAAAACTGGTATAATGATGCATGAGGAAGAATTGGTTAGACATATAAAAGAGAAAGGTCCAATGCATATTAAAAGGCTTTATAATGTTTTGTTAGAAAGGGATTCAGAAACTGAATTGGTTAAAGACTGCATGATTAAGTGGGCACAAAACTTTGCAGAACCAGTGATGTTGGAAACATGGGAAAAAATATGGGTTCAGAATGTTAAATTTACACAGTCGCAGAATTTGAGGGAAAATTTTTATAAAATGTTTTATAGATGGCATTTAGATCCTAAGAAATTGTCGTGCATGTACCCTAATGTTCAACCAAAATGCTGGAGATGTGATTGCTTAGATGCCACATATTATCATGTGTGGTGGACTTGTAAGAAAGTGAAGGCTTTTTGGATAAAAATTTGGTGGGTTATGCAGAATGTTTTGAAGAAAAAAAATCAGTTTTCTCCACAATTGTTTTTATTGGGTATAGTTAAGGGTTTTATTTATTTATTTATTTATTAATTTAATTTGTATACCGCCCTTCTCCCAGAAGGGACTCAGGGCGGTGAACAGCCAAAATTAAAAAACATACAAATGCAAAAGTTAAGATAATTAAAAGAATTAAATCATTGGCTACCCAAATTTAAAACCCCAAATCCATAAAATTTAAAATCCCAATTAAAAACCATTTAGGCTAGGCCGGCTTGATGAAATAAAAACGTCTTCAGGGCTTTACGGAAGGTCCGGAGGTCCGGGATCAATTGTATTCCAGGAGGCAGCTCATTCCACAGGGCGGGTGCCCCCACAGAGAAGGCTCGCCCCCTGGGGGCCGCCAGCCGACATTGCCTGACCGACGGCACCCCGAGGAGGCCCTCTCTATGAGAGCGTATTGGCCGGTGGGAGGTTATCAGTAGCAGCAGGCGGTCTCGCAAATACCCTGGCCCTAAGCCATGGAGCGCTTTAAAGATGAGAACCAACACCTTAAAGCGCACCCGGAAGACCACCGGGAGCCAATGCAGCTCGCGCAGGAGAGGTGTTACGTGGGAGCGCCACGTCGCTCCCATAATCACCCGCGCGGCCACATTCTGCACCAGCTGGAGCCTCCGGGTGCTCCTCAGGGGGAGCCCCATGTAGAGAGCGTTACAGTAGTCCAGGCGTGACGTAACCAAGGCATGAGTGACTGTGCACAAGGAGTCCCGATCCAGAAAGGGGCGCAACTGGCGTATCAGGCGAACCTGATAAAAAGCCCCCCTGGCCACGGCCATCATATGCTCTTCTAAAGACAGCCGTGTGTCCAGGAGGACGCCCAAGTTGTGAGCCCCCTCTGTGGGGGTCAGTGACTCGCCCCCAATAGCCAGAGATGGCACCAGCTGGCTATACCGGGACGCCGGCATCCATAGCCACTCGGTCTTGGAAGGGTTAAGCCGAAGCCTGTTCCTCCCCATCCAGACCCGCACGGCCTCCAGACACTGGGACATCACTTCGAGGGCATCATTGGGGTGGTCTGGGGTGGAAATGTACAGCTGAGTGTCATCAGCGTACAGATGGCATCGCACCCCAAAACCACGGATGATCTCACCCAGCGGCTTCACATAAATGTTGAACAGGAGCGGCGAGAGGACCGACCCTTGCGGCACCCCGCAAGCAAGGCGCCTCGAGGTCGACCTCTGCCCCCCTGCCAACACAGACTGCGACCGGTCAGAGAGATAGGAGGAGAACCACCGCAACACGGTGCCTCCCACCCCCAGTCCCTCCAGCCGGCGCAGCATGATACCATGGTCGATGGTATCAAAAGCCGCTGAGAGGTCTAACAGGACCAGAACAGAGGAACAACCCCTGTCCCGAGCCCTCCAGAGATCATCCACCAATGAGACCAATGCCGTCTCCGTGCTGTACCCAGGCCTGAAGCCGGACTGGCACGGATCTAGATAGACGGTTTCATCCAGGAACTGTGGGAGCTGTCGCGCAACCACACTCTCCACAACCTTCGCAACAAAGCGAAGGTTGGAGACCGGACGATAGTTTGCCAAAACGGCCGGGTCCAGAGAAGGCTTCTTGAGGAGGGGCCTCACCACCGCCTCTTTCAAGGCGGGAGGCAAGAAACCCTCTCTCAGAGAAGCATTTATAATCCTCTGGAGCCAGCCTCGTGTTACCTCCCGGGTGGCCAGTACCAGCCAGGAGGGTCACGGGTCCAATAAACATGTGGTTGCGTTTAACCTCCCCAGGATCCTGTCCACGTCCTCAGGAGTCACAGGGTCGAACTCATCCCAGGTAACATACTCAAGACCAGCCTCAGTCACCCCGCCGGGATCTACCCAGTCAGAGTCCAAGCCTTCCCGAATCTGAGCGATTTTATCGTGCAGATACTGTGCAAAATCCTCAGCCTGCCCTTGCAAGGGGTCTTCCCGTGCTCCCTGATATAGGAGGGAGCGGGTCACCCTAAACAAGGCGGCTGGGCAGTTATCTGCCGATGCAATAAGAGCGGAAAAGTGATTACGCTTTGCCGCTTTTATCACCACTAGATAGGTCTTAATATGAGACCTAACTAGTGTTCGGTCGGATTCGGAGCGACTAGCCCTCCAACCACTCTCTAGGCGTCTTTTCCGGCGCTTCATCTCCCTCAGCTCCTCGGAGAACCAAGGGGCCGGGCAGGTTCGGCGTCGGGTCAGAGGCCGCAAAGGCACGACTCGGTCCAGAGCACCGGCGGCTGTCCTATCCCAGGCAGCCACCAGATCTTCAGCCGAGTCGTGAGCCAGAGTTTCAGGAACTGGCCCAAGCTCCCTCTGGAACCTATCAGGATCCATCAGGCGCCTGGGGCGGAACCACCTGGTCGGTTCCGCCTCCCTGCAGTGGGGTGCAGCGGTCAAAAGGTCCAGTCTCAGGAGAGAATGGTCCGACCATGACAGGGGTTCAATAACTATATCCCCTATATCCAGACCACTCCGCCACTGACCAGAGATAAAAACCAAGTCCAGAGTGTGTCCTCCCACGTGAGTGGGGCCATGAATTAATTGTGTCAGGTCCATGGCTGTCATGGAAGCCATAAACTCCCGAGCCATCCCAGACGCCCCACCGGTAGATGGCAGGTTGAAATCCCCCATGACCAAAAGTCTGGGGGTATCAACCGCCACCCCGGCAATAACGTTGAGAAGCTCGGGCAGGGCCGCTGTCACGTGGCAGGGAGCCAGGTACGCGATCAGCAGGCCCACCTGCATCCCATGGCCCCACTTCACCAGGAGAGACTCACATCCGGCTATCTGAGGTACAGTGGCCTCCCTCGGATCAAGACCTTCCTTTATAACGACCGCCACCCCCCCACCCCTGCCCTGGGCCCTTGGCTTTACATTGGGTGAAACAAAGTTGATATTGTATATGATAACAGCAGCGAGATTACTGATAGGTCAATACTGGAAAAATGAAGGTATGCCCACTATTGAGGAATGGACTTTGAAGATGGCCAGCTTTGCAGAGATGGTGAAGATTTCAGCATATCTAAAAGATCGCTCACAAGAGACTTATGAATGGGAGTGGAAAAAGTGGATAGATTATGTGCAGAATAAATATCAAACTAGGAAGTATCAGAAAGCTTTTAACTGAAAGTATTTATTATATAAAGATAGAAATATTTGAATTTTGTGAAGATTTGAAAAATATATAGGGGGTGGAGGGGTTCAAGTTTTATAAAAAGGGGATTTTGATTTGGATTATATTCTGTGGAAGTCCGGAGGGGAGGGGTGGGTTAGGGGGGGTTAGGGAGGGTTAGGGAGGTTAGGGAGGGTTGGGGGGGGGAAACTGGGGAGAAAATGTAATTGTAAAACTTTTCCAATTAAAAAAAGAAGAAGTAAAATATCTGATTCTACACATCATAACAGCTGCTCGAATAACATATGCACAAAATTGGAAATAGGAAAACACTCCAACAGATGAAGAAGTGATAGAAAAATTTTTAGACTGTGCCGAGATGGACAAATTAACAAAAGAAATTAAAGAAAAAGAAGAGACAGACTATTATATAATTTGGAATAAATGGTATGAATGGCTTGGGACTAGAAATAGAGAACAATAAATACAGGGGAACATCCAAAAATGTAAAACATGTATATAATAAATATATAGAAATGTATAAAAATAAGGCTAGTAGTGTTAGAAAATACAATGTAAGCAAAGAAAAAGGGACAATGAAGAAAAAGAAATAATAAGAGAGATATGGGGGAAAAGATACAAAAGGGAAAGAAGACCACCAAGAAACATTGTTTAAAAAAGAGGATATATTTCTATGTTGTATGTTATGTGTTTGTCATATTGTGTTATAATAAAATATTAAAAATTTTAATAAAAAAAAAAAGATTTACAATGGATAAGATAAGATAACCACCTGAAATAATGTTAAGAAATTAGGATTTGAGGGTGGATGGTGATACTGTTTATTGTCAGGTCTGGCGTGCCAGCCAGCCCGGAGTTGCCACACCGGACATTTGCCTGCACAGCCACTGCCCTGCAGGACTCACCAAGCTGACAGGAGACTCCAGCCACTTTCCCATGCTGTCCCTCACCTACTCCGACGCCAGAATAGCTCCAGACAGCCTGGGGAGCACGGCGATGCTGCCGGGGAGCCATGCGGCCACAGAACAGCTGAGAGGTGGCCGTATGATGAAGACATCACTGGCCAAAGCAGCAGAAATGCAGGGGAGGCAGGTGCTGCTCTTCGTGGTCCCTTTAATCCCTCGTTGGCTCTTCTACTCCCTGGGAGTGATGGAGGGGGGATCGAGCCCTCCTGGCATGACATTGCCAGGCAGGAAGATGGGTAAATCGGGGGAGAAAGCATGTCGGATGCTGGTTAAAGAGATATGTCTATATTTCTGGGTCACATGGGTGGAGCTACGTGATTGGATGGATAAGCACAAATGGGTGGTGTGTAAAATATAAAAGGTGGGGGGGGAGCATGGGCCAGTAGCCCTAACAAGAAGTTCTTCATTGATTGTCAGTACGTGCCAAGAAGTAAATAAAAAAGCAGCAAGATACCAGGTTTGATCTTTTTTTTTCTTCTGTTGGGGACCTGACAGAATTATCAGGGCTCCCATTATTACCAATGGCTGAAGGCACAGTGCCAGGCTTGGAGGCAGCTGACCTTGAGGACTCAATGGCCCCCACCAAAGCTACTGTGTTAGAGGATTCTTCTCCAGTGGAGGAACCCACTGGCGCTCCCATATAACACCTCTCCTGCGCGAGCTGAACTGGCTCCCGGTGGTCTTCCGGGTGCGCTTCAAGGTGTTGGTTCTCACCTTTAAAGCGCTCCATGGTTTAGGGCCAGGGTATTTATGAGACCGCCTTCTGCTACCGATAACCTCCCACCGGCCAATACGCTCTCACAGAGAGGGCCTCATCAGGGTGCCGTCGGTCAAGCAATGTTGGCTGGCGGCCACCAGGGCGAGAGCCTTCTCTGTGGGGGCATCCGCTCTCTGGAATGAGCTTCCTCCCGGAATACGACTGATCCCGGATCTCCGCACTTTCCGTAAGGCCCTGAAGACGTTTTTATTTCAGCAAGCCGGCCTAGCCTAATTAGGTTTTTTATGGGTTAGTTTTTAATTGTATAGCTTTGGGGTTTTAAATTGGGGGCCGATTGATTTAATTTATTTTAGCTAACTTAACTTTTATATTGTATGTATTTTAATTTTGGCTGTTCACCGCCCTGAGTCCCTAGGGGGAGAAGGGCGGTATATAAATTCAAATATAAATAAATAAATAAATAAATAAATAAAATAAACAGTCAGGCTGAAGGAATGGTCAGGAGTGCAGAGGCCTGAAGATGGTCAGCTGCAAATAGCAGAGACAGAGACAGGTGACTCAAGGGATTGGTGGCTGGAAGATGCCAGGGCGATGGACTTTAGAGGCTGTCCACCTCGAGCACCGTTACTCACCCCTTCGGGCCAGCATTTCACCCAATGGTGGGAGCGTCGGATCTCCAAGGACGATGAGTAGAGTTATTCCACGGCACTTGGAAACCAGACCATTGAAGTGCTACAGGAAATGTATGGGATGGTGGGGTTTCAGGAGCAGGGGCATGGCAGTGTTTGGCAGAGACCGAGGTTGGTACCACCCACCTCTCAGGGGTCCCTTGGCCCAGGGACCTTACCACTCCCGGGTGCCTGACAAGGGTGGGTCATATAACGTTAGAGGGAGCTTGGGGAAGGTGGCCCCGAAAAACATCTCAGGGAAACCTAGAACCACCAGGCTTCCTTATGAACACTGGGGAGGTGGTGTCCAGCCCCAGGGATATGAAGACCAGATGCCCAACCTCCTGAGTGGCCAGTCAGCAAGCTAAAGGCCCATTTATGTGGGCTGATGGGACCCACCAGCAATGAGGGTGTCATTTGATAGAAGCCCCCCAAAAATGGCTTTGTTCCTTGGGCAAGTCCTGAACCATTTTGACCACTCCAGGAGACTGTACACCTCCCAATGGGACATGATCATTATGGTGACAGCAGTGATGGAGGGAGAGGCCGCCGAGTGGGTGGCAGATCTATATGGGGACCATGCAGCTGAACTGGGGGACATGGGCCTTTTCCTGTCCGCCCTACAGGAGAGATTTGAGGACCATACAACAAGCTCCCTTGTGCTCCCAAGCACAACAAGCTGAGGGAGATCTACTAAAGGTAAAGCAGAGGGGGAGGCCAGTGGTGGAGTACATCAGGGAATTCAGGGGGCTTGCTGGTAAGGTACGTGGGTGGCCTGAGAGGCTGGTAGTCCACCAGTTCAAGGCTGGATTGGGCCAGACACTGCAACAGGCCTGCACATGTCGGAGATTGGCCTCCAGGCTGGCAGCCTGGTTCCA
Organism: Pituophis catenifer annectens; assembly: GCF_029215685.1. Classification (NCBI taxonomy): domain Eukaryota; kingdom Metazoa; phylum Chordata; class Lepidosauria; order Squamata; family Colubridae; genus Pituophis; species Pituophis catenifer. Next base: position 27,674,315 of record NW_027256887.1, read on the forward strand.
AGGTGCCACGGAACTGGACATTCAGAGACGAATGCCAAAAGAGAAAGTGGAGTCTGTGAGGCCAATGTCTGCCACCCCTGCTACTCACCCACGTCTCGACAACACAGCCTTTTCCAGTTCCGGTTCTCCAAGTGGCCATGGTACCAACTGCTCAGCCGGTCATGACGTGCTTCCATTGTGGTAGACCAGGACACAGAGCTGCTGATTGCACCAAGGGAGGTGCCAACGCACCACCAGGTCCCAGAAGTACCAAACGTGGGTCTGCTAGAAAGTCCACCAGAATGACACCAGAGAAGTCCCATGGGATACAGAAGAGGTTCCAGGCCCAGTCAATGCCAGTGGAGTAGAATTCCACTCATGTTGAAAACACGGACACAAGCGAGAGTGACGGGGAGGCCGATCCGATGGTACGTATGGCCATAAAGCCATTTGTTGTGCCCATAGTGTTAGAGGCTGGCCAACACCGGAAGGGTGCACCCGGTGCTCATGAGTATGGGGGTGGCCTCTGACCTGGGAGTGTGCCTCCACAGACTAGCTCAACCAATTCATTTTGAGCAGATGGATGGGTCCTTATTGGGGGGGGGGTCAGCCGGCAACGCATGTCACCAGTAAAGTGGTTATGGAACTAGGCCAGCATAGGGAGGAATTCCCTATGAGGAATGGCATGAGGGTTTTAAGGGTTTTAGTAAGGGGTCGTTATATTGTTTTTTAGTCAGATTTTTAAGGGGTTTGGGGAAAGGGGTGGGTTTTGATATCCAGTCGGTGGTTGGGGGAGCCCCACCGGGTCGCAGCCAGACCAGGTTATGGAGAGTCAGCGGGGGTTTTGATGTGGTGCGGGGTCATTCGGGTGCACCAAGGGTGAGGGTGGGATTTCAGATACCGGTTGTGATGGGGAATGGCTGTAGGTGGAGGAACGGAGGGCCGTATCGGACTTTGGGAGCCTGCCCCCGCTATCTTCAAGTGGTGGTGGGCTCCGACCCTCCTAGTTCTATCCGACCTCCTGGGGGTTTGAGGGATTGGGTCCCTGGGTTTAGGCTGGTCTATTTTAAGGCTAGGTCTGTGGTCAATAAAGCTCCCCTCATTCGAGATTTGATTGAGGAGGAAACTGCAGACCTGGCATGCATTACAGAAACCTGGTTGGGCTCAGAGGGGGGTGTCCCTCTGACTGAATTTTGCCCACCAGGTTTCTGGGTGCTGCACCAGCCAAGGGCCCAGGGTAGGGTAGGGGGGGTGGCGGTGGTTATTAGGGAAGTCCTTAGTCTGCGGGAGGTCACTGCTCCTAAGATTGACGGATGTGAGGCCCTCCTCATGAGGTGGGGCCAGTATGGTCAGTTGGGTCTGTTGATTGTGTACCTGTCTCCCAGCTGCGTTTCAACAGCCCTGCCCACGCTGCTTGACGCCCTCTCGGGGCTGGTGGTGGAGTTTCCCAGACTTATTGTTCTGGGGGACTTCAATCTGCCATCCTTGGGTGTGGTGTCAGGTGTGGCTCGGGAGTTCATGGCTTCCATGGCAGCTATGAACCTGACTCAGATTATCCAAGGCCTGACTCATGGGGGGGGGGGCACACACCCGATCTGGTTTTTGTCTCGGAGCAGTGGCGAGATGATACTATTTATCTCCTGTCATGGACCGACCATTATCTCCTTCGGCTAGGCTTCCATTACGCCATCCCTCCTCGCTGGGAGGCGGAACCGACCATCTGGTTCCACCCCAGGTGCCTGATGGACCCTGAGAGGTTCCAGAAGGAGCTTGGGATGATCCCTCTCTCTCTTTCCCACGCCCCGGTCACGACCCTAGTGGAGGCCTGGGAAGAGGCTGCTGCTGGGGCTCTGGACCGGGTCGTTCCTTTGCGGCCTCTGACTCGTCGCAGACCCCAATTGGCTCCCTGATTTACTGAGGAGCTCCAGGGGATGAAGCGGCGTAGACGAGGTCTAGAGAGCTGTTGGAGAGCCAGCCGTTCCGAATCCGACCGATTTCAATTAAGGTCGGCCACACGGGCCTACCTGGTGGAGTTGGCAGCGGCAAAGCGCCGCTACTTCGCCGATGTCATCGTGTCCGCAGAGAATCGCCCGGCTGCCCTGTTTAAGGTGTCCCGCTCCCTCTTAAATCAGAGGGTGAGGGACGATCCTTTACAGGGACGAGCCGAGGAGTTTGGTCAGCACCTGTCGGACAAAATCGCTCGGATTCAGGACGGCTTGGACTCTGACTGGACAGAGTCAGATGGGGGTGAGACAGCGGGTCCTGTGTTTTGGGAAGAGTTCAATTCTGTTACCCCAGAGGAAGTGGACAGGATCATGGGGAAGCTGAGTGCTGCCACCTGTGTGTTGGACCCGTGTCCCTCCTGGCTGGTCTATTCGGCCCGGGAGGTGACACGAGGCTGGATCCAGGCGGTGATAGTGGCTTCGTTGAGAAAGGGAAACTTCCCGACCATCTTGAAGGAGGCGGTGGTGAGGCCCCTCCTTAAGAAGCCGGCCTTGGACCCAGCTGTATTAAGTCATTTTCGTCCAGTCTCCAACCTTCGCTTTTTAGCGAAGGCTGTTGAGAATGTGGTCGCACGTCAGCTCCCGCAGGTCCTGGATGAAGCGGATTACCTCGACCCATACCAATCGGGTTTCAGGACTAGGTACAGCATGGAAACGGCATTGGTCGCACTGGTGGATGATCTCTGGAGGGCCCGGGACAGAGGTCACTCCTCTGTTCTGGTCCTATTGGATCTTTCGGCGGCATTTGATACCGTCGACCACGGTATCTTGCTGCGCCACCTTGAGGGGCTGGGAGTGGGAGGCACTGTTCTACGGTGGTTCTCCTCCTACCTCTCGGGTCGAATGCAAGCGGTGTTGGCAGGGGGACAGAGATCGACATTGAGGCCCCTCACTTGTGGGGTGCCTCAGGGGTTGGTTCTCTAGCCCCTCCTGTTCAACATCTATATGATACCGCTAGGGGAGATCATCCATGGTTTCGGGGTGAGGTATCAGTAGTACGCTGATGATACTCAGCTTTATATTTCCACCCCGAACCAACCCAGTGATGTCCTCGATGTGATGGCCTGGTGCCTGGAAGTGGTACAGGTCTGGATGGGTAGAAACAGATTGCAACTCAACCCGGCCAAGACCGAGTGGCTGTGGGTACCGGCATCTTGGTTCAGGGGAGAGGTACCATCGCTGTCTATAGGGGGTGAAGTTTTGCCCCCTGTAGACAGGGTGTGCAACTTGGGCATCCTTCTGGATTCACAGTTGAGTTTAGAAGACCAGATAACGACCGTGACCAGGGGGGCATTTGTCCAGATACGTCTGGTGCGCCAGTTGCGTCCCTACTTGGACCGAGATGCCCTACGCACAGTTACTCATGCGCTGGTCACCTCACGGATTGATTACTGCAATGCTCTCTACATGGGGCTGCCCTTGAGGACCACTCAGAGGCTTCAGCTGGTGCAAAATGCAGCCGCGCGGGTTGTGATGGGAGAATCCCGATACTCCCATGTTACACCCTTCCTGCGCGGTTTGCATTGGCTACCGGTTGCCCTCCGGGTGAGATTCAAAGTGCTGGTGATGACCTATAAAGCCCAACATGGCTTAGGACCAGGATATTTGGCGGACCACTTACAGCCAGCAACGATATCCCATCGCTCGGTTCGCACCCATAGAGAGGCCTACTCAGGGTGCCGTCGGCTAGAGAGTGGCAGCTGGCGGCCCCCAGGGGTAGAGCCTTCTCGGTCGGTGTGCCCACCCTCTGGAATCAACTCCCCTTGGAGCTCCGATTAGCTCCTGACCTTCGCACCTTCCGCCGGGAATTAAAAACTTGGCTTTTCAAATCCCTTGACCTGGACTGATGATGGGGTTTTAATTGGTTTTAAGGGTTAATTCTAAATTTTTTAGATTTTGGTCTTTATTTTATATTGTGGCTTGTGTTTTATTGTTGTGAGCCACCCTGAGTCCATTGTGAGATAGGGCGGCATATAAGCCGAATAAAATAAAATAAATAAATAAATAATTCCGATTTATAGTGGTCCCTCGAATAACTGAGGAAATTGTCCTCGGTATGGCCTGCTTGGACAAATGGGGCCCTACTATGTGGTGGGGTGTGTGTTTGTAGACACCTATGAATTGGGTTAGGCCCTGATCCACCACCCCACGAGGCCTGACCTCACATCCTGGGGCCTGACAGTAGCATAGAGGATAGAACCAGATGCAAATTAGGAGGGGAGCTTGCATTCCCCAGGGAATATGATGATTTGAAGGACGTATTTAGTGAGAGGGAGTGCAATGTTTTACCACCTCACCAGCCCACTGATTGTGAGATAGAGATCATCCCAGGGGCATCGTTACACAAACCAAAAATGGATTTGATGACCCCCCCCCAGGAATTGGCTGAGATGAGAGCCTATATTGAGAAGAATCTCAAGAGAGGCTCTATCCAGCCTGCAAGGTCCCGGGTGGCAGCCCCGTCTTGTTTCGGAAGAAAAAAGATGGTGGCCTATGTTTGTATGTTTACTTCAGGGGATTAGCACAGTTTTTGTGGAATATCTGTACCCTCTCCCTCTCCTAAAGGACATGATGGCCCGACTATCAGAGGGCCGCTATGAAGTTAGATCTCCGAGAGGTCTACTATAGAGTCAGGATTAGAGTAGGGTACAAATGGAAAATGGCTTTCAACTGTTCCCTGGGGAGTTACCAGTTCCGGGTGATGCCATTTGGACTCCAAGGCACGCCAGCAGTGTTCATGCAGTTCATCAATAAGGTGTCAGTTTTGGAAGACAATTTTCTTTTTGCTTCTAAACTGCCACATATTTTAGCTGGGGAAGTTGGGAGGGGGTTGTTGCTGGAGCGGTAGAAAGTCATAACAATATTCCGTAATGCAGACTGCCTGAAGATTGTATCCAGTGGAGAGTGAAGAGTTGGACAATATGATGAACTTGTGGGTGTGGGGCAGGGCTGTGAACTCTTAGCTGGGTGGGGGAAACCTGGAAGCTTTCAGATTCAGGTTTTCCCAGATGTGCCAACATGACATCTCTAATAAATTGGAACTTTGAGGAACCTCAGGCCTCAGAGCTTTATTTTGTTGGGGGTGTTCCTTGGAACCCTGACATTAACCTGAATCTCCTAAATAACTAAGCAGCACCCCGAAAGAGGGCTGAATGGAGTGCTGAGCCCCAGCACCAACCTAAAGCTTGGGTGGTGTGAAGACTCAGCAAAGATGGAAGGGAGGGAGAAAATTGCAGAGGGAGCCATGGGAGCACATATAGGAAGGTTTATCGAGACCCAGTATTCTCCTTCTGAAGGTGTGGTATGAGCCCTTGAAGCTTGAAGGCCTAGGAGCTCAGTCCAGGGAAATGGATTCTGGGAAAAGTTGCAGAGCCTGATCCAGCTCCAGAGATGGGACCAAAAGAACGATCACCTGGATATTGTCCTGTATCCAGCCCTCATCAATCTGCCTTCATGCTACCCCCTGCGGAATTTATCCCCCCAGGCTGGAGATTCTATCCCGGCCAGGGGTAGGTCCAGTGGATGCCAGCGCCTGCTGCTCCCCCTCTTACAGGATCACGTTGGGCCCAATTTGCCCCAATGATCACAGTCACAGTCAGTGTTGATAGAAGTTGACCCCTAGTCCTCTCTCCCCTTCTATTCAAATCTACATGAAACCGCTGGGGGAGATCATCCGATGATATGGGGTGGATATCAGCAGTATGCCAATGATACCCAGCTGTATATCTCCACCCCGCATCATTTCAGTGAAGCAGTGGATGTGATGTGCCAGTGCCTGGAGGCTGTGAGAGTCTGGATGGGAGTCAACAGGCTCACACTTAACCCAGACAAGACCGAGTGGCTGTGGGTATTGCCTCCCAAGGACCATGTTGATTGTCCATCCTTAGCCCTGGGGAGGAGGGGAGAAGCTGTACCCCTCAGAACGGGTTTGCAATTTGGGTGTCCTCCTTGACCCACAGCTGAGATTAGAACAACACCTGGCAGCTGTGGTTAAGGGGACCTTTGTACAGGTTCACCTTGTACACCAATTGCGACCCTACCTGGATCGGGAGGCTCTTCTCACAGTCACTCATGCCCTTGTCACCTCACGGTTGGATTATTGCAACACGCTCTACATGGGGCTACCCTTGAAAAGTGTTCGGAGACTACAGTTGGTCCAAAATGCAGCTGCTCGAGCTGCTGTGGGTGCACCTAGGTACTCCCACATTACACCAATCCTTCATGAGCTGCACTGGCTTCCTATCGGTCTCTGGTCACAATTCAAGGTGTTGGTTATTACCTTTAAAGCCCTATATGGCTTAGGGCCAGGCTATCTTCGAGACCGTCTTCTACTGCATACTCCCAGCAACTGGTAAGAGCCCACAGAGTTGGCAACCTCTGGGTCCCGTCAGCTAAACAATGTCAGCTGGTGGGTCCGCGGGGGAAGGCCTTCTCTGTGGCTGCCCTGGCTCTCTGGAATCAGCTACCTCCTAAGGCCCGGACCGCTCCCACCCTACTGGCATTCTGGAAAATGGTGAAAACCTGGCTTTTCTGGCAGGCTTGGGGCTGTTGATCTCACCACTGCGATCTTGCGAGATCCGGCCATGAGCCAAACGTTTTTTTTTAAATGTTTTTATTGTATATTTTAATTTAATTTAATTTAATATTTAAATTTATATACTGCCCTTCTCCCGAAGGACTCAGGGCGGTGAACAGCCAGAAGTAAAAACATCAAATACAAAATTTAAAAACAATTTAAAAATAAACATTTTGGCCTGACAGTTAAAATCCCCCATTAAAAATCCAAATTAAAATACACAATTGGAGAGATTAGGCCAGCCCGACTTGATGAAATAAAAAAGTTTTGAGGGCCCGATGGAAAGTACGTAAGTCCGGAATCATCTGTATCTCTGGGGGGAACTCGTTCCAGAGGGCAGGTGCTCCCACAGAGAAAGCTCTCCCCCTGGGGGCCACCATTGTTCATACTGTTCTTGTTGTAAGCTGCCCAGAGTCCTCGGAGAGTTGGGCGGCATAGAAATATGAATAATAAATAAATAAATGATCCCAGAACTGCCATAGGGTCTGATCCAGCAGCCAGCAGCGTCACCGCCACAGGTTCCAGTTCAGCCGCCAGCATTCACCCTGCCTCCAGCCACTGTGGCGATTCTGCCAGCAAAGGCCCCACCACCACGGGTTAGAGCAACGTTTGACAGTAAGTCTACCAAACTGGCCTATTTCCTCAGCCGAGTATGGGCTCATATAGATCAGTATGGAAAGCAATATGAAACAGATAGCAGTATCTGCAATCTCAGAGGGGATGAATGAGGGAGATGCTGCTGACTGGATAGCCCAGCTGCATAATGAGGGGGTTGCTGAATTAAATGATGCGGAAGGTTTTGTTGAGCTGCTCCGGGCCAGATTTGAAGACTGAGACCGAATCAACAAAAGTGAAGCCAAGATAAAGATGATGAGTCAAGGAAATCGACTCATAAAGGACTTTGTATGGGAATTTAGATGGGTTGCTCGGAGCCTTGGACATTGGCTGGACAGAATCCTTCTGCATTATTTAAAGAAGCCATTGATCAAGAAGTCAGAACCATCTGTGGAATCCAGGGGGTTCCAGAGCCACTGCAAGACTGGTATACCATGTCAATAGCTCTTGATAGAGAAGTTCACCCACACCACAACCCCTCAGCTGAGAGGCCAGGGAGAACTTTGTCTAGACATCCTCTGACAAACCCCACTGAAACGCCTCCTGCTCAATCTACAGGGATAATCAAGTGCTATCATTGCAGACAAGTGAGTCATCGAGCTGCGGAGTGCCTGGCACTTGTGCCGGTTCCACACCTGCACCCCACCATATCATCCCGAGGCAGAAGGGACCCATGAAAGCCCCCAGATGCCAGCAGAATTGCCCAGCAAGCAGTCAAGACTTCCCCTCCCCCTGGAGAGAATGAAGAGACCTCGACCAAAGACTTGCTGCCTTGGTCAGCCAGCAGTAGCAGCGGCAAAGACGACCCGATGGTAAGTGGGACCATCCACCCTTTTGTGGTTCAAGTCAAGCTGATAGTGCCAGAGACAGGGGTGCATAGAGAGGTAACAGCAATAATAGACACCGGCTGCACCTGTTGCTTAATTAGCTCCCCCATTGTTGAGCAGCTAGGCATAAAGACACACCTCTTAAGCCGTCCCATATGCTTTCAGCAAGTAGACGGGACCTTAATAGGTGGCAACCCTGCTACACAAGTCACTGAGCTTGTCAGATTGGAACTAGGGATCCACACAGAACTCATTCGATTCATAGTAGCCCCAAAAATGGCAGAGTCAATCATCCTGGAACTTGCCTGGCTAGACAAATGGGCCCCTACAATCAAATGGGAGGATGGCTACTGAAAAGTCATGATAGGGGTGGGGCCTTTGCCGCCCGTCCCTCCTGAAGCTGAACAGACTGAGACAAACCCTCAGGGGCCCCACCAATGAGAGGCGGCCACGATGGCCATCAAAGTCCTACCTGGGACTCCCCAGGTCCCCAAGGAATACAGGGACCTGGCTGAAGCATTCAGTGAGGAGGAATGTAACATTCTTCCCCCTCATCGCCACACTGTCTGTGTGATTGAGATCGAGCCCAGGGCCAAACTCCCTAAACCAAAGATGTACTCAATTACCCCAAAAGAGATGGCTGAGCTGAGGAAGTACATTGATACTAACCTAGCCCGAGGATTCACCCAACCTGCAAAATCCAGAGTAGCCGCCCCAATGCTGTTTAAGGAAAAGAAAGATGGGGGGATGAGGCTCTGCATGGATTTTTGTAGAATAAATGCGGTATGTGTGGAAAACACCTACCCCCTTCCCCTCATGAAAGACCTACTGAACTACCTTTCAAAAGGCAAAGTGTTTACTAAACTTGACTTGAGAGAAGCCTACTACAGGGTGAGCATAAAGGAAGGGGATGAATGGAAGACTGCTTTCAACTGCCCATTAGGTAGCTTCCAATTCAAAGTCATGCCTTTTGGTCTCCAAGGAGCCCCTGCTGTATTCATGCATTTGATTAACGAAGTGCTGGATGAACATTTATACAAGGGGGTTCTAGTCTACTTTAATGACATTCTCATATTCAGTGAGACATTAGAAGAACATGTGAAACTAGTCCGACAAGTACTAAAGAAACTGTTAGCCACAAAACTTTATGCAAAGCTGTCCAAATGTGAGTTTCACAAAACATCTCTGGACTACCTGGGCTACTGAGTGTCGAACAAAGATATAGAGATGGATCCCGGGAAAGTGCAAACCGTATTGACTGGCAGGCCCCTCACACCAGGAAACAGCTGCAAAGTTTCCTGGGATTTGTTAACTTCTACCGGCAATTCACTCCACACTTCGCGGAAGTAGCCCTGCCGCTTACCGAACTGTTAAAGACAGGACCCTCCCCTATAAAGCCGCAGCTGACACAGCCGTTATCCTGGATGCTAAGCTGTCAAAAATTGAAACGGCTGTTGTCAGCACCCGGACCCAGATAGGCAGTTCATTGTCCAGGCTGATGCCAGCGACATTGCAGTGGTAGAAGTGCTCCTCCAGGAAGACCCCCGAGGGCAGCTGCTTCATTGCCTGTATGTGTCCAAAAACCTCACGGATACCGAGCAAAGATGGGCAGTATGGGAGAAGGAAGCCTTTGCTGTTCGTTGGGCTCTTCTATCATGGTGGCACTTCCTAGAGGGAGCCAAGATCCCCTTTGAGGTATGGTCAAACCATATAAAGACCCCACGATGGCTCTCCCCCAAACAGGTCCACTGAGCGGTTTGATTTCAAGCTGAAATACATCCCAGGGGGGAAGAACCTGCTTGCAGATGCCCTCTCAAGGAAACACCAATATGACAGCCAGAGGGAGGACGTCATCCATGCCATCATCCCAGACATGCAGAGTGCGGCACAAGTCACTACCCGGAGTCAGGCCAGCAGGCAGACTAATCCTATCGATGGGAAGCTAACTGCCAACTTGAAGGCAGCACTATCTACTGATCCATGGCTAGCCGACAATCAAGACAATTTGATGACCCATGATGGACTAGCTTGGAAAGGTTCGAAAATTTATGTCCCCAACAGCATGAGACTCCTGGTGCTCCAGTGTAGCCATGATTCTCGATTGACTGGTCACTTTGGATTTCTAAAGAACCTTCATCTGATTAGACGGCAGTTTTGGTGGCCAAAGATGAAAGCTGATGTGGAGGACTATGTAAAAAGTTGTGGCTCATGTGCCAGCAAAAAGACAAGACTGGGGAAGCCTCCTGGTTTGCTTCAACAGGTAGCTGAGCCCAGCTGCCCGTGGGAAGAAATAGCTATGGACTTTATAGTAGAGCTCCCAGAAAGTGGCGGAAATACTGTAATATTTATTTATTATTAAATTTATATCCCGCCCTTCTCCCCGAAGGGACTCAGGGTGGTGAACAGCCGAGAATTAAAATACCATACAATATAAAAGTTAAAATAATTAAAAATAAATTAAATTAAACAGCTGCCCCAATTTAAAACCCCTAGCAATACAATTAAAAACTAACCCATAAAACCTATTCAGGCCAGGCCGGCTTGCTGAAATAAAAACGTCTTCAGGGCCTTACGGAAAGTGTGGAGATCCGGAATCAGCCGTATTCCGGGAGGTAGCTCGTTCCAGAGGGCAGGTGCTCCCACAGAGAAGGCTCTCCCCCTGGGGGCCGCCAGCCGACATTGCTTGACTGACGGCACCCTGACGAGGCCCTCTCTGTGAGAGTGTATTGGCCAGTGGGAGGTTATTGGTAGCAGAAGGCAGTCTCGTAAGTACCCTAGCCCTAAGCCATGGAGCGCTTTAAAGGTGAGAACCAACACCTTGAAGCGCACCCGGAAGACCACCAGGAGCCAGTGCAGCTCGCGCAGGAAAGGTGTTATATGGGAGCACCATGTCGCTCCCGTGATCACCCGCGCAGCTGCATTCTGGACCAGTTGGAGCCTCTGGGTGCTCCTCAAGGGGAGCCCCATGTAGAGAGCGTTAGCGTAGTCCAGGCAAGAAGTGACGAGAGCATGAGTGACTGTGCACAAGGAATCCCGACTCAGAAAGGGGTGCAACTGGCATATCAGGCAAACCTGATAAAAAGCCCCCCTGGCCACGGCCATCATATGCTCTTCTAAAGACAGCCGTGCATCCAGGAGGACACCAAGTTGCGAGCCCTCTCCATGGGGGCCAATGATTCACCCCCAATAACCAGCGATGGCACCAGCTGGCTATATCAGGACACCGGCATCCACAGCCACTCGGTCTTGGAAGGGTTGAGTCGAAACCTGTTCCTCCCCATCCAGACCCACACGGCCTCCAGACACTGGGACATCACTTCAAGGGCATTGTTGGGGTGGTTTGGGGTGGAGATGTACAGCTGAGTGTCATCAGCGTACAGATGGCATCGCACCCCAAATCCACGGATGATCTCACCCAGCGGCTTCACATAAATGTTGAACAGGAGTGGCGAGAGGACCGACCCTTGTGGCACCCCACAAACAAGGCGCCTCGAGGTCGACCTCTGTCCCCCTGCCATCACAGACTGCGACCGGTCGGAGAGATAGGAGGAGAACCACCACAACACGGTACCTCCCACCCCCAATCCCTCCAGCTGGTGCAGCATGATACCATGGTCAATGGTATCAAAAGCCGCTGAGAGATCTAATAGGACCAGAACAGAGGAGCAACCCCTGTCCCGAGCCCTCCAGAGATAATCAACCAATGCAACCAATGCCGTTTCTGTGCTGTACCCAGGCCTAGACCTATCAGGTCTAGATAGACGGTTTCATCCAGGTACTGCGGGAGCTGTTGCGCAACCACTCTCTCAACAACCTTCGCAATAAAGCGAAGGTTGGAGACAGGATGGTAGTTAGCCATAACAGCTGGATCCAGAGAAGGCTTCTTAAGGAGGGGCCTCACACTGCCTCTTTCAAAGCAGGCGGCAGGAAGCCCTCCCCCAAAGAAGCATTTATAATCTCCTGGAGCCAGCCTCGCATAACCTCCCAGGTAGCCAGTAACAGCCAGGAGGGACACGGGTCCAGTAAACATGTGGTTGTGTTTAACCTTCCCAGAATCCTGTCCACGTCCTCAGGAGTCACAGGAACGAACTCGTCCCAGATAACATTCTCAAGACCCGCCTCAGCCACCCTGCTGGAATCTACCCAGTCAGAGTCCAAGCCTTCCCGAATCTGAGTGATTTTATCATGCAGATACTGTGCAAAATCCTCAGCCTGCCCTTGCAAGGGGTCCTCCCGTGCTCCCTGATGTAGGAGGGAGCGGGTCACTCTAAACAAGGCAGCTGGGCAATTATCTGCCGATGCAATAAGAGCGGAAAAGTAATCACACTTTGCCACTTTTATCGCCACTAAATAGGTCTTAATATGAGACCTAATTAGTGTTTGATCGGATTCAGAGCGACTGGCCCTCCAACCACTCTCTAGGCATCTTTTCCGGTGTTTCATCCCCCTCAGCTCCTCGGTGAACCAAGGAGCTGGGCAAGTGCGATGCCGGGTCAGAGGCCTATGGACTGTGATAGACCTGTTCTCCAAACAGGCCCATTTTATTCCTTGTTCTGGACTTCCCTTGGCTAAGAGATTAGCCAAGATGTTTGTCAAACAGATCTACCGGCTGCATAGAGTTCTGCAACGGGTGATCTCCGATCGAGGAGTTCAGTTCACCACTATATTCTGGAGGGAGTTCCTGAGGTCCATTGGGTCATCTCAGGGGCTTAGCTCAGCTTTCCAACCGAGTAAGAATGGAGCCGTGGAACGTGCTAATGCCAGTACATCAGATGTTATGTAGATTACCAGCAAGATAATTGGGCTGACTTGCTTCCTTTTGCAGAAGTGCCTTACAATAATGCGGTGCATAGTAGTACAGGACTGGCACTTTTCAGATTATGAGCAGCATGGAATTCATCCCTATGCCAGAACTGCCGAGAAAACAGCCTTCTTCCATGACTCTGAATGAATGGATGGAGTCATTAAAGAAAGGCTGGGAGAATACCAAAAAAGCCCTGATTGAAGCGGCCGAAGCATACAAAAAGCAAACAGATAAACACCAATCTATCCAACCCCCTTTCGGGTGAGAGTTTGTGTGTATCTTGCCACCAAATATTTATTATTATTTTTTTTAATTGAAAAAGTTTTTCAAATACAAGTTTTTCCCCCTTTTCCTCCCTTCTTCCCTAACCCCCCCTCACCACCCATCCCCCCTGTGACTTCTTCTTCACAACAATAAGCTAATTCATAATTAATTACATAATATTTTACCATGCCCTTACTCACTCCTCAAAGTACTGACCCTTAGCATAGTATTCTTATAACTCCGCTTTTCTCCACTTTTCACAATCTACCCTTTTTCTCCTCCCCCAAACTTATAAAATATTATTATTATTACAACAACATAACCTTTACTTTTATATATATTAATTTAACATTTCAAAGCAGCCTTCTCCAAATTTAACATTTATTCAGTTCTATCCAATTCTTCCACTCCCCAAAATATATGACTTAAAAATCCTTTTTCTTAAACTAATCAATCACTAAACTAGCCTATTTCAACCCAGTTTCCTGCAAGATTACCATGCACTACAATTCTAAATATAATCCACTGCCCACTCTGCTAAAATATACATATGTCTATATATACATTCCATTTTATAAAAAGAGAAAAGACAATAACTTTAAGTTTATAATTCATTTAGTATCTTCTTTGATGTCTTTCCACTAGATTGTTAAATCCGTCATCCGTAATAGGGTAACATAGCATCCTGGTGCAACAGTTTATTCAAAGTCTTCAGTCATCTTCTGCCCCCATCAATAATGAATATCCTCATGTATATATAAAAGTAAAAACAACCACCCGAGTGACATTATAATTATATTCCATATAGTTGTAATTGTGGTTTTCATCAGGATTATAAATCCCCATCATCTTAGTGGGTAACAGCCAGATCTTCTGCATGCCCCAGCATGACTCTCTTGCCTTGTAACTCAAAATAGATATAATATATTTATCGGTAAAAGAAATCCAAAATAGATAGTTCAAATCCAACAATGTAAGGCTCTTTCCACATCCCAAAATCACGGCATTGCAGAGATCTGCCACTTTCCTCAAGATAGTATTAAACGATAATTCGCCTCCAATATCTTTTCACATATTCATTTATTTTTTTTTTAAATCCCTGGCTTCACTGTTGCTTGGTTTAGAAACTACTATTTCTACGAGATCTGTTTCTTTTCTTTTTCTTTTGCGGGTTGCATTTCCATCCAGATTTCCTTCCTACAAGTTGTGTATCAGCTGATCGGTTATCATTCTGCTTTGTAAATTGATCTTGTTGGTTTTGTTTTATTATCTCATATGTCTTTTCCATCACTTGTATGTCAACTGGTTGATTTACGCACTTGTCTGTAAGTTGATAGTTCATCACATTAGAATCAGATGACACTGCTCTCAAATTTATAGACAGTCCAGCTGGGGTATCCAAGGAGTCCAAAGACAGTTTATCTACCACAGCCTCTGTAATTTGATGTTTTCCCTTTATTTCCAACTCCTTTTGCTTGTCCTGTGTTATGCCTAAAGATGTTAGATTTATTTTTTTAATTTTTTGATAAAATTCTTCCGCTTTTTCGACAGTATTCAGTTGGTATCTTACTCCTTGGTGTCTCAATATTAAACCAACTGGGACGTCCCACCTAAATAGAATATTCCTTTTTTTTAACTCATTCACTAGAAAACCAAATTTCTTCCTCTCCATTAACATCTTGGGCGGGAGTTCCTTAAAAATCCAAATCTTTCTTCCACGAAATTGCAAAGCAGAATCATAAGAATTCTGGACAATATTATTTCTAATTTCTTTGTCTGTAAAATAAATCACCACATCTCTAGGCAATTACCTTTGTTTTGCCAACCAGGAGTTTATTCTATAAATTCTGTCAATCCTGCAAAACACTTCATCAGGTTGAACCTTTAAAATCCCAGCCAGAATTTCAGAAGATATCTTCCTTAAATCATCTCTGTCATCTTCCTGCAAACCTCTCAGTCTAATTGCATATTCTGTAAAATTGTATTGGATCATTAAAACTTCTCTTTCAATCCTCTGTTGTACATTTTCTTCATTAACAGTCTTTTGATCAGCCTCCATTTTAAGTTTGTCTTCTGAACTATTATCCTGAATGTTTGCCAAATCCTTTTTAATTTTTTGGATCTTGTCATCCAAATTCTCCTCAGTTTCTTTCATTTTAGAGTTAGTATTTGCTTCCAACTGAGTCATAAAGTCTGCTAAGCCATTAGCTACTTTTAAAATCTTTCGATCCAAAAAGCCAAACTTAGATTTCACCAATTCACCAATTTCTTTGATTTCCAACTTAAATTTTTCAAGTTGCTGATTCACAATCTCATCCCTTCTTACAATCTCCTCAAGAAGAAATTCTATTATATTAAAGTCAGGTTTTTGAGACTGGAGAGTTAAAACTTGTTGATGTAATTTATTAATAGGGGAATCCCCCCCCCACTGCCTGTTTGTCTAGTTTTATAAGTCTCAGTGCCATTTTTCCACGCAGACAAAATTTACTGGAAAAGAGAGAAAAAAAAACTTTTTTCCAACCAAGATCAATATCAGATCCTCAAAGAGAAAAAAAAAAAAGAAAAAAAAAACAGAAGTGAGAGTGAGATTTTGCCTTCAGTTACAGCCAAAAGTATTCATTCCGCTACTTTGTAATTGAAAATGGAAGGAGTTTCCCTTTCAGCCTCTCTTCAAGCCGCAGCAGCAATCGCCATTTTAAAAAAAACTTTTTTCCCTTCACTTCACTTCTTAGGCAAAATAGAATAAAAAGAATACTTGCGCTTCAGGATCAGAGGTCCAGCTCATATCTTCTTTAATTAATTTATTTGACAGATTTACAGGCTTGCTTTTGCCCCCTAGCTCTGCGTGTAGCAGAGATTTCCCAGAGCCCGGATCATCGGCTGGGGATACGGGGAGTCTCTTCCGCTCCCTCCCAAAAGTAAATAAAAAACTTTTGGGATTAGGCAGAGGACTCTACCCACCCCAGCCGGCTCTATCTCCGTTTCCTAATGGAAACGGAGTTTTTTCGAGCCGCCATTCCGCTGAAAAAGGTGGCTCTTACAGGCAGTGGGTTCGACGATCCCGGAGGAGCATCCAGCGGGGACAAGCAGCAAACCGGAAGTCACCAAATATTTACATTTGAGGTTGAAGAGTAAGAAGTTAGGACCAAAATATTTAGGTCCCTTCCCCATAGTGAAAGTGATTAACCCAGTGACTGTACAGTTAAATCTAGCCCGCATACTGGGAAAAATTCATCCTGTTTTCCATTGCAGCCTGTTAAAGCCTGCTGTGGGATCTAAATTGAAACCTCAACCTGCTGCTCCCCCAAAGTTTATTGTAATGCAGGGTGAGACTCATTATGAGGTGAAGAAGATTTTGGACTCTAGATTATGGAGGGGTCGTTTGCAATATTTGGTTCATTGGAAGGGGTACCCCTTGTCTGAAGCCATGTGGCTGAAGAGTTGGGATGTTCAGGCAGACACCTTAGTTAGGCAATTTCATGATAAATTCCCTGATAAGCCTAAGGGTCCTCCTGGGGGGTGGGGTTAATGTTCTAATTGTGTTAACCCCTCCTTCAGTCTTATCCCAGGATGTGTTCCTTTCCTGAGTGGGGGAAGCCTGCCAGTTTTGGAAGACACTTTTCTTTTTGCTTCTAAACTGCCACATATTTTAGCTGGGGAAGTTGGGAGGGGGTTGTTGTTGGAGCGGTAGAAAGTTAGTCATAACAACATTCCGTATTCAAAGACTTTTGCCTGTGTCTGATGCAGACTGCCTGAAGATTGTATCCGGTGGAGTATGAAGAGTTGATTGGACAATGTGATGAACTTGTGGATGTGGGGCAGGGCTGTGAACTCTTAGCTGGATGGGGGAAACCTGGAAGCTTTCTGATTCAGGTTTTCCCAGATGTGCCAACATGATGTCTCTAATAAATTGGAACTTTGAGGAACCTTAGGCCTCAGAGCTTTATTTTGTTGGGCGTGTTCCTTCGAACCCTGACATGAGGTGCTGCATGAATACTTATATAAGGGGGTGCTCATCTACTTGATCGACTTCCTCCTATACACCTGGACGATGAAAGAACACGTCCAGTTAGTCCGACAACTGCTCTGAAAATTGTTGAACAGACACTTATACATCAAACTCTCCAAGTGTGAGTTCCACAAGATAGCCTTGGACTATCTTGGATTCAGAATATCACCGAAAGGCATGGAGATGGATCCTAAAAAGGTTAAGGTGGTCTTAGATTGGCAAGCCCCTAAAACCCAGAAAAAAAGGCAAAGTTTTCTGGGGTTTGCCAATTTCTACCACCAATTTTTACCATCATTTGCCCAGGTGGCTGTCCCACTGACCAACCTATTACAAACTAAACATCTAACTAAAACTCCACATCCAGGATGTCCAATTAAGTGGACAATCGCATACCAGGAGGCCTGTGAACACTGTTTGCAAGGGAGCCAATACTATAGTACCCAAACCCATTAAAACCATTTGTAGTTCAGGCAGACACCAGTGAGGTGGCAATAGGTGTGGTGCTCCTTCAGGCCAATGAGGAGGGGACCCTCCAACTGTGTGCATATATGTCACGGAAGTTGAACAACACTGAACCCAATTGGCCCATTTGGAAAAAAGTGGCTTTTGTGGTTCGGTGGGCTCTGTTAACATGGCAACACCTGTTGGAGGGGGGGAGGGTCCCCTTTGAGGTATGGACAGACCATAAGAATCTGGAAGCTCTGCAATCCCCATGTAGACTGTCTCCGAAACAGGTCCAATGGGCTCTATATTTCTGCAGATTCAACTTCACCTTAAAATACATTCCTGGTGGGAAGAATTTTCTAGTGGACGTCTTGTCCAGAAAGCTGCAATATGATAGTCACAAGGAGGCAGTAGTCGATGCTATACTTCCTGCACAGTCAGTGCAGCCAACCATAACTCCACCCACCATAGCAGCCCCAAGATTTGGAGAAAATATACCTCAGGCCATCCAAGAAGCCTTTGCCACTGACCCATGGTTTCAGGAGAATTAGGCATGTCTGACGCAGAGGGAAGGGTTGACCTGAAAGGGTTCTAAGATATACATCCCCAGAACTATATGGCTGACCACGTTACAGTGTTGCCATGATCTCCGGCCAGCCAGACATTTTTTGTTCTTAAAGATGTTACACTTAGTGAACCGGCAGTTCTGGTGGCTACATATGCGGAAGGACATAAAAGAGTATGTGTGGAGTTGTGTAATTTGTAGCACTATGAAGGTCTGGCCTGGGAAACCGCCAGGGCTCTTACAACAGGTGGCCAATCCAACCCAGCCATGGCAACAAATAGCCATGGACTTCATAGTTGACTTGCCAGAAAGTCAGGGAAACACTGTCATATGGACGGTCATTGATTTATTCTCGAAGCAGGCACACTTTATTGCCTGCTCAGACCTGCCTTCGGCTAGGAAACTGGCAAAATTATTGTCCTCCCCCAGCTATGGACCCCAAAGAACGCAGCACACACAAACTCTATACCAAGCTTATTTTACTCAAATAACTCAGTCTTTATCAACCAAAGGCTGTTAATAAAGAGTCTTAACAGCCTACAAGAATTCTAAAATAAGGTAATCACAGTCTTACTAGAGTTGGCAGAAAGCCCAGAAGTAATCCAGACACGAAGGAGAGTGAACTAAAGTTGTTCCCTACAGCTTGCTGCAAGCAGCGTTCCTCCTTAAATAGGCTAAAGGAGTGGCCAATTAGCCCCAAGCCTTACTCTCGAGGAGACCTCCTCCTGAGGAGCCACTCCTGCCTTTTGCAGCTCTGTGCGCCCGTGCATTGAGAAGAGGCTCCTCCTCTTCATTCTCTTCACTTAAAGGAGCTTCTGGAGGTTCTGAAGGCCCTGGCTGAATCCCTGCCTCTGACACCACATCTTCTCCAGCCTCCTCACTGTCCGACTCGAGCGCCAGCTGCACAGGCTGCTGGCACAGCACCACACCAGCCTCGTTGTCGGAATTGGCTACAATCTGCACAGGCCGCTGACGGGCCACAACAATTATTTATAGTCCATGTGTATCGGCTCCAGAGAATAATATCAGACAGAGGGGTACAGTTCACTGCCAAATTCTGGCGTTAGTTCCTGGAAAGGGTGGGGAGCAAACAGGGACTAAGCTCAGCCTTCCATCCCACTACAAACAGGGTGGTTGAAAGAGCCAATGCAATGGTAGAACGGTATCTGTGTTGTTACATGAACCATCAGCAGACCGATTGGGCTGACCTACTCCCTTTTGTGGAAGTAGCGTACAACAACACAGTACATGATAATACTGGATTCACCCCTTTCAGAGTAGCCACCGGCAGAGAGTTCATGCCCATACCAGAATGCCCTCCAACCTTCACAGAGGACACAGATGTCCAGGAATGGATGGGCTGAGCACAACTGGTATGGAAGTGAGTTACAAAAGCTTTACAACATGCAGCAGAAAAATATTATCAACAAGCTGATAGAACACAATGACCCCAAGCACCCTTTTATGTGGGCCAATGAGTATTTCTCTCCACAAAATACCTAAACCTGCACCTCCTGAGTAAAAAACTAGGTCCTGAGTACATTGGCCCTTTCCTGGTGGTGTGTGTGATCAACTCCATTTCCGTGCAGCTCCAGCTACCCTGACTGCGTGGGAAGACACATCCGGTCTTCCACTGCTGTCTACTGTGACCGGCCTACTCGTCCACCTTCAGAGAAGCTATCCCCCCGCCACCACTGCTGCTGGCGGTGGATGGCGAACAGCACTATGAGGTAGAAAAAGTGCTAGATACATGATGGCATAGGGGCAAGCTCCAATACCTTCTCCTCTGGAAGGGATATCCCATGTCTGAGGCTTTGTGGGTACCCAAAATAGATGTGCAAGCTCCCCAACTGGTAGCCAGGGTTCACAAAAAGTACCCAGAGAAACCAGGAGGGACATCAGCCCCATAACCCATGACTTACTGTGACCTTTCTGTTACAGATGTCATCTCCGTGGTAGAGGGGGCTGCATGTCACTCCGGTGTGCCAGCTGGCCCAGAGTTGCCATTCAGGAGGGAGGATGCACCAGACATTTCCCTACACAACCACTGCCCTGCAGGACTCACCAAACCACCAGGAAACTCCAGCCGCCTTCCCACACTGCTCCTCACCTACTCCGACACCGGAATTGCTCCAGACAGCCTGGGGAGCATGGCCATACTGCTGGGGAGCCATGCAGCTGCAGAACAGCTGAGAGGTGGCCGCATGATGATGACGTCACCAGCCGAAGCGGCAGAAATACAGGGGAGGCAGGCACTACTCTCTCTGGCCCCTTTAACCCCTCTTTGGCTCTTCTACTCCCTGGGAGTGATGGAGGGGGACATTGCCTGGCAAGAGGATGGGTAGATCGGGAAAGAGTGGTGGATGCTGGTTAAAGAGATATGTCTGTATTTCCAGGTCACATGAGTGGAGCTATGTGATTGGGTGGATGAGCACAAATGGGTGGGTGGTGTGTAAGATATAAAAGGTAGCGGAGAGCATGGGCCAGCAGCCCTAACAAGAAGTTATTCATTGATTGTCAGTACGTGCCAGGAAGTAAATAAAAAAGGCAGCAACAGACCAGGTTTTTGTCTTTCTTTTTCTTCTGTTGGGAACCTGACATTTATATAATAAGTATAGAAGTATTAAGACAAGATAAAAAAGTAGGGAAAAAGAATACTTTGGCAGAAATTGAAATTATGTAAAGTGTATTTGGATATGATAAATTATATAAGATATGATTTGGTCAATATTCTATTCATAAAATATGTGTGTGAAAGAAAAACCCATTAAAATCTGTTTCAAAAAAAAAGTTTGAAAATGTTGCAAGATTTTAAAAATAGAGGTGGTTTTGGGCTACCAGATTGGGAATTGTATTACCAGGCTTCGATATTTACTTGGGTGAAAAAATGGATTGGCTTGAGGAACAAAGGACTATTGACCTTGGAGGGACATGGTCTCGAACTAGGTTGGCATGCTTTTTCATGGTATGGAAAAAACAAAATACATAGCTATTTCCAAAGACACAATGTTAAGAATGCATTATTATTAGTATGGGAGAAAATTAGAGAACAACACTATTTGAAAATACTGGTCTGGCTCTCCACAATGGAGGCACTGATTTATCCAAATGTTATTGATATAGGGAATGTTACCAGATATAAAATATTTTAAATGAAAAGGGGAAACTTAAAACTAAGCAGAACCTGAGTAATCAAGGATTGAGATATTGCCTGGCTAGGTGGCTCAGTGGCTAAGACACTGAATTTGTCAATAAGAAAGGTCGGCAGTTCGGCGGTTCGATTCCCTAGTATAGGTCTCCTGCGTGAGCAGGGGGTTGGACTAGATGACCTCCAAGGTCCCTTCCAACTCTGTTACTGTTAAGATGTTAAGATAACGAAAAACTTGCAGTTTGGCATCGTGGTGAGACAGTCAGGGAATTAACAGGTTCCGATGAGCTCTGTGAAAACCCCAGCTGATGAACCGCTGCCAATGGGTTTTCGGACCAGAACCATCCTGTAGGGATGGGGAAGAAAGAGAGCCACCTTGAATGACCAAGAGGAACAGGCAAGTTCTTCGGAGGTCAGAGGGAATTCTTTGTGAGTCGGCGGTGGGGGATGGCAGCCATGGCAGCTGCCACGAAGCTGGGACAACCGGACCAAGTATAGAGCTGGAGAGAGGAGAGGAATGGAATGGAGTCTTTTTGAAGCCGGGTGAGTGACAGCCAACCCAGGCTTGAAATAACAACAAGAGAAACATCTTACAATTATAAGACCCCTAATGAGGTAATAGCGGCTAAGGAGCATGGGGGCAAAAAAGATTTTGAAATGCAACTTTAAAGAGACAAAAACCCAATAGAAAATTGATTTCTGAATAAACTATTTGGGAATTTTAAATAATTAGATATGGTCAAAGGATTGGAAAGAAATAAAGAGACCCCTTTTTTCCCCCTTTCTTTTTTAAATTGCAAGAAAAACAAAAAGAATGGATAACAAGCTTTAAAAAGAAAAGTGATGCATAAATAAAAGGGGAAAAAAGGAAAAAAGAAGTGAGAAGAGCTACTTAAATTTGGACTGGACTTTAAATATGATTTGATATTTTCAAACTGAAAAAGGAATAAAGAAGCTAAGTAAGATCATGATGTAATTGAAACAAAATGGATACTTATTAAGCAATTGGAATTGTGGACTGCAGAGAGACACCATCTGGAATAAAAAGGAACATTGCAACTTGGTTTTTTGTTTTGGAAAATTGTGAACTTCAGAGATAATAACCATGAGAATTTGTGGAGGAGGATTTTCTTGTCTACAAGCGGTTTGACTTTTGGAGGAATAAAAAATAAAAAGAAGGGAACACAATGGAACTCTTATAATTGGAATAATATTAACCTAAAAAGAAAAAGGGCGTAGGAATCAGAGAAGGAACAAATTGATTTATTTGACTTGGAGAATGGAAATAAGAGGAACAACTATAATGTTGCATAGAGGATAAAAATTTGAGGATATAAAAGTTGAATTGGAGTATACACGAGTGGAGAAGAAAATGAAGATGGAGAAATAAGACATAGAAGTGGAAAATAAAGAAGATAAAGACATTGTGATTAAATATGAATAAATAACTGACTATGTGAATAGTAATAATAAAAAGGAAGTCTCTAGAGATTATATTGAGATTAACAATAACATAATGATGATTATACTGAGATTAACAATAATATAATGATGATTATATTGGGATTAACAGTGAATGATAAAAGAATAAAAGGTTGGAAAATATTAAGGGAAATAAAAAGTCCAGGATTTGGATTTATAAAATGACTATATTGAGATCAACAAATGTGAGAAGAAATATGTTACAGATACTTAGAAATGAAATAGGGATTGAAGCTAAAATGTATGGAAAATAGACTATATTAAAAGAAAATATAGCAATAGACATAATGAATTAATTTTTTATTAAGATGTTAGAAGGAATTATTTGAGAAAATTGATGGCTATAATAATTGGGATATTATTTAGATACCTATAACAATTGTAATAATTTGAATATGTTTGAATAATATATTTACAAAAGTAAAAGATGATTATGTCAGGGTTTTGATCGATCCCATCCTGGCTATGAGATAATCACCCTGATTAATTAGAGGGTGGACCGTGGCTTTCTCCAAGTTGCAATATTCTGAAATAAAACCCGAAGAAGTATTCTCTAATAAAACTCTTTTATTTGTAAAAAGTAACAAAACACCTATCTATCTAATTAGCTACATTTTGGCAGCATCCTTCTGCCGGACCATTCCTAGCAGAGAGAACAAAGGAAAGAGTGTGAAAGCAAGTGAAAGAATGTGGACATGCACAGTTTAGCTTACTGATAAGGAACTTGGCAAACTACAGCAAGTCTATTAGTCCAAAAATATGAAGCTCAGCTGGGAAATACAAGAACGCAGTGACAGATTATGCTGGGATTAACAGTAGAATGATAAAAGAAGGTTCCAAGAGATCACACTGGGATTAACAGTGGAAAAAATAAAGATGACTACACTAGGATTAACAGTGAAATAAAGATGATTACACTGGGATTAACAGTAAAATAAAGATGATTACACTGGGATTATCAGTGAGAAAAATAAAGATGATTACACTGGGATTAACAGTGGAACAAAGATGATTACATTGGGATTAACAGTGGAAGGATAAAAGAAAAGGTTAAATTAGTTTATGTAAAAAGAAAATATATACATGGACATAATGAATCTTTTTTTTTAAAGACATTGGAAGGTATTGTTTGAGAAAATTGATAGCTATAATAATTGGGATATTGTTTAAATATGTATAACAATTGTAATAATATGAACATTTTTTACTTAAGCAAAAAAGAAAATAAAATTGAAATAGCATTATTTGAATTAAGAACTATGTCTAAATGTCAAATGTTAAATTGCTCTATTTTTAAGATTAGAGACAAGATTTAAATTTGATAAATGTATTATGAGTTATTAACGGATTTAAGATTTTAGGTGGGTTAATAGAAGGGTAATTGTTTTGATTAAGTAAATATGAGTAAGCTCTTTCTAAGATGGTACTAGTTGAATATGTTATTTAAGATTGAGAAATAAGTGTTATGGCAAAATAGAATATACACAATTTTGTTAAAGATGACAAAAAAATGAACAAATTGATGACCGGATCAAAGTTCTGTTCCGAAAAGATGTAATTTGTATGTTTGGAAAAATTTTTTTTAAAAAATTGCAAAAAAAAAAAAAAAGATGTTAAGATAACATGGTGGTCATATGTGCAGATACAATCTAGATATGAGAAGGATGTTAAAATGTATGGTTTATATAAAGAATCAACAGAATTAGATCAGATATTAACAGATGAAAAATAAAGAAAATATATAGCTATTTGTTAAGTATTAAGATGGAAGATGAAAAAGTAAAAGAGACAATGATAGTATGGGTTAAAAATGTTGGCTATCCAATTGAGTTAGACAAATGGCAGAAACTATGGGATAGAAATTATAAATTAACAATGTCTACTGCATACAAAGAAAATCTATATAAAATGTTTTATACATGGCATTTTCCACCCTCAAGGTTAGCAAAGATGCTTAAGGATAAATCTGCAAAATGTTGGAAATGCTGTCAGACACCTGGTTTGTACTCTCATATGTGATGGACATGTGAAAAAGTGAAAAAATATAGAACAAAAATACATACGTGGCTGGAAAAAATGACAAAACAGCAGAGTCATTTTTGTTGGGCATTTTACCAGATAAGTGTAATAAAGGGAATGTATCACTGGTGGTATTCAGCCTGTTCTATCCGGTTCAGGCGAACCGGTAGTGGCGGCTGCGGGAGGCTCCACCCACCCACCCGGATGTCATCACATCCCATTTTTGACACACTGCGCATGCGCAGAAGGTCCTGCACATGCGCAGAAGGTCCTGCACATGCGCAGAAGATCCTGCGCATGCAAAGAGGTGTCATGCACAAGCAAAGCACGTGCCTGCATGCTCACATTTGCGAACTGGTAGCGAAGGTAAGTCAATACCATCCCTGGAATGTATATTTGATTTTACATGTACCACAGCTAGAATAGTATTTGCACAACAATGGAAAAGTGAAGAGATCCCAACAGTTGAAAATGTGATTTAAAAAATACTAGAATGTGCAGAAATGGATAGGCTAACATTAAGGAAAAGAAAGAAACTGAATATTCTCCGACTTGGGACTTATTTTATCAATTGTTAGCTGACAAAAACAGGACCTAGAAACAGTGAAATATGTTGAAGGATCAGTGATATAAGGAAGGTATGTTAAATTGATTAAACAAATATTGTTATTAATATTATTAATATTATAATTGATACTAATGCAATGAATACTGTTGTAAACACTTCGATTATTATTTCCTAAAAGGATTTGTACCCAGAGATTTGTATTCATCAAGGTCAGACAACTGTTGCCCACCATTTTTTGCTTATTTTAACTTATTTCTAGTGTCTTTTACGTTTGCATTTTTGGTAGGTTGGACTATTGTTTCTTTTTGCGTGAAGACCGATGCAAAGAATGAGTTAATCAGTTCTGCTTTCTCTCTGTGGCCTGTTACTTCCTAGCCATCTTCTCTCTTTAGTGGACCAACTGTTTCCTTGACTTTTTTCTTGTTATTTATATGTTGGAAGAAACTTTTTAAAAAAATTATCTTTGACTTTTGTTGCAAGTCTTTGTTCATTCTGAGCTTTTGCTTTCCTGACTTCGTCTTTGCAGATTCTGGCTATCTGCTGATAATCTGCCTTAGTTATGTGTCCTTTCCATTTTTTTTTATACTTGTCCATTTTGTCTTTCAATTTATCAGAGAGATCTGTGAGATGTAAATGCCTTATTCCCTAATGTGTAAATAATGTATATATGGGACATCGGGGGTTAACTTATTCTTTGGTTTCTAATGTATTCATAATTCACCACTCCCATTCTTGGCTCCACCCCTTGTATATATAAGGAGCCACCTTCACCTTTTTCCTTGCTTCTATCTGTGAATATTCAGTGAATATAGAATGCCTGTTATAATTAAAGAGAAATATATTTAAACCTCTAACTCTCATTATCATTATTGAGTCTGATCCTGAAAATATTGCAACAAGCTGGTAGCAGAGGATGGTTAATTGACTCAATAAATACTTAAAGATGTCTAAGAAAGATAGGCTCAACAACAGGGCCTACAGCAAAGAAATAGAAACTGAACAAGAAATAATCAACGAATCCACAAACGCGATTTCGAGAGAATCCGAAGAATATACCACTGAAGAAGAAGAACTAATAAATGAAAATAATGACCAGGAGGAAATCGAAATAGAAAATAACGAACTCAGGTCAGAGATATTAAAACTATTAAAAAGCCAGAAGAATGATGAAAGCCTCATCGCGAATCTCCGAGAAATGCTGAAAAACAGCGGAGCAGCGAGAGAGAAAAACATTGCTAAAGAGAAACCCAAAGACCAAAAAACTGTGAGTGATATGACTACAGAGAAAGTCGTTATGAAAAAGAAAAGATGTGATCCCGCGCGAAATTTTGAATGGCAGCCATCTTGGTTCCAACAAGCCTCCAAAGTGAGCGAAGCAGAGCCAATCAAAATGCTCAGTTCAAAATTTCTGGCGCGAAAAACTTTATCAGACAACGAAAGCGAAAAGGAAGATTCAAACTCTTCAGAAGAACCAGAATCAGAAAGCGAAGACGACTTAACGAAATCCCAAGTAAAGTCAGCAATGAAGACGCTTTTTGCTGCATTTGGGCCAAAATTAAAAATTTCCAAAGCGACAACGAAGAAGCTAGAGAACAAGCCGATACCTCAAGACCTGCACGCTCCCATCCTGACTTCGAGAGCGACGACGCCCGAGCCCAGAGAGCCATGTCGATTCCGCCCTACACCGCAGACCGGATCAAGTACCAACGCACACAAAAGAAAGAAAAGAGCAGTCGCCGCCATCAAAACTCCTAAAACCGAGCCAGAAACCGACTCGTCTGAAGAGGAGCGGAGCGAGCGAGCTGCAATGGAGAGAACCTTCCACGACGACGCCAAAGAAGAAATGAGCAATGCGCATGTGCGAAACTACGTAGACGGTCCGGAAAGACTTGAACTGGCCAGAGAACCGCGCAGACTCGTTGCGAGCATCCCCATGCCGTTTTGCAATTTCCTGCACTTGCGAGACCACGGACTACCTCAGGTTGTAAGTAATGAACAAAATAATGTGGGAAACTTACCCAGTGACTTCCCAAAACTTAGAGTTGATGGCATTAATTTGCAAGAATGGTATCAACAGCTCCAGGTTGTCTTTATGAAAGAAAATTTGCTATTCTTTATCACTAGTCCTCCAAGAAGACCTTGGACTTTAAAAATAGATTGTTTACATCATAGAGCATTTTTCTTAATAATATCTAGCGTGTCTCCTACAATGTATCATAGCATCAAACCAAACCTAACTGTTTCAGAAATAATTCAATGCATGTTTAATCTGTTTCACAGCGATAGTGTAGCTACCACTACAAGAATGTCTAAGGATTTCTTTTCTTCCAGAGTAAAACCAGGGGTTTCCATAAGTGAGCATTTGATATCTCTAAACAAAATAAGAGCTGAGCTGCATTTGAGGGGGGAAGTGATTTCAGATCAAACAATGAAAAGTGTTATTATCAATTCACTTGATTCATCATGGGATAGTTTTATGTCACACTTAGACACCATCAATCTAGGATATTTATCCATAGAAAGTCTATCTAACAAATTGATAGCAGAAGACAATTCAAGAAAAAATCGTTCCAGCAATCACACAGAACACAAATCTTTTAGGAAGGTAGCTTTCCAGGAAAAATACAATGAAGCTTTTAAATGCCATAATTGTGGGTCCAGGGAACACAATAGAAGAGACTGTCCCAAAATCTCAAAGGAGAGACATAGGTCAGAGTATAGGAGCAAATACAATTATAGACAGTCTTCCACAGATAGACATAAATATAGAAGCCCACCAAATTACAGAGATAGTAGAGGGGGTAGAGAAAATTCAAAAGAGAGAAAATCTGGTTCACTGAATGGACTAAATAAACAAGACAGCACTAAAACACAACAAAATGAGAACAATAACTGGCTTATTGATTCTGGGGCAACCAACCACACCACTAATAACAAAAATATATTGTCTTCATTTACAGAAGATAAATTTGTAATAAAGGTAGCTAATCAAGAAAAGGTTCAAGTATTAGGCAGAGGAAATGTGACCTTGCCTGGCCTAGGAAAAATAGAGGGGGTATTGTTAATTCCAGAAATACCTCATAACATACTAAGTGCCATAAAACTAAGCAGAGATTCTGACATCAATATAGTTTTCTCAAAGGGGAAAGCAACTTTAGAGAAGGACAAAACAAATGTAGGCACTGTGATGATTAAAGGAGGCCTACCCTATCTAATAACAAAAGAAAGATGGTTACATAACATTGATTCAAATATGGAAGATTGTATTGAGGCAGATGATGAAAACGTTAGTAACAGTGACATTGATGAATGTAAAATATCTCATGATCACGCAAATACACACAATGAGAAGAAACCAAGAATAGGTAAACCAATTCATGATGAGTGTGCTCACATCTTGCATAGGAAGTTAGGACATGCAAGTTTTCCTGTAGTACAAAAAATGACTGAACACGCAGAAGGTGTCAAAATAAAAAATTGTGAAAATTATTTGGAATGCTCAGTATGTAAATCCACTAAACTAAAAACTAGTCCCAGACCAAAAAAATCCAACAGATCAACTAACAAAATTTTTGACTTAGTACATATGGACCTAGTTGGTCCATTAACTCCATCAATCACTTATAGAAAACGTTACTTCCTAACAATAGTAGACGATTACAGTCGCTATGGTTTTGTTTACACATTAAAACACAAGGATGAAACCTTTCAGAAATTTAAGGAATTCTACAAACGCATAGAAACACAACATAATATCAGAATAAAACAAATTATGACAGATAGGGGATGTGAATTCATGTCTAAAGAATTCTCCCAATGGTTAAAGGATAGAGGAATGCTACATTTCACGTCTAGTCCATTTTCTGCGTTCCAAAACGGGATTGCAGAGAGAAAAAATTCCACACTACAAACCATGATTAGGTGCACATTAGAGGATGCTGGTTTAGGCAAACAATTTTGGTCAGAGGCCTTACATTATTCAAATTACACTCAAAATAGAACCTGGTCCAGTATTGTGAATAAAACACCATATGAGGTGATGTATAATAGGAAACCCAAATTAGCACACATGCACATATTTGGAGTCACTGCAGACGTACACATACCTAAGCAGTTGAGGAGAAAGGGAGAAAACGTATCCAGAAGATTAAGATTTATGGGATATGAAACTGGCACCAAAGGGTACAGATTCATTGATAATAATAACAAATTTATAGTCTCCAGAACAGCTGTGTTCCATGAACAGGCCAATTGGTCTAAATTACATCTTAATGAAATATTTCCAAATAAATGCAAAGATACAAAATCTTGTGAGGAAGGGACAATAGAAAATCAAAATATCAACAAAAATAAAAACAAAACCAAAACTTGGACAAATAGTCAGCACAAAATAAAGACAGACACATTAACAAAAAAGGAAGCAAGATATTTGCATG
Source organism: Pituophis catenifer annectens (assembly GCF_029215685.1). Lineage (NCBI taxonomy): Eukaryota > Metazoa > Chordata > Lepidosauria > Squamata > Colubridae > Pituophis > Pituophis catenifer. Next base: position 27,704,054 of record NW_027256887.1, read on the forward strand.
ATAACCATAGCAAACCCGAAAGAGCTATTAGAAACAATAGAAATCAAGTACCAAATAAATACAGAGATTACATAATGCATATGGATGGTGAACAAATGACACCTAATACATATGAGGAAGTATTAAAACTCCCTCGTGAAGAAAAGGAAAAATGGGAACTAGCTATGAAAAAAGAGATGGAAAGTTTGCAAGGATTAAATGTGTTTACACCTGCGATTGCACCTAAAGATAAAACGATTATAGGTACCAGGTGGATTTATAAAATTAAGAATCTAGAAGGAGGCAATACTCTATACAAAGCTAGATTGGTTGCACAAGGTTATGCACAAAAATATCCAGAGGACTACACTGACACATACTCCCCCACAGTGAGAACAGAGAGTGTTAAAACAGCTCTAGTAGTAGCATCTGCACTCAATCTTGATGTATTTCAATATGACATACAGACTGCGTATTTACACGCAAAACTAGATAAGGAAATATATGTAAGAGCACCACACAGTCAATACACTAATAAGAATGAAATTTGGCTATTGAACAAGAGTCTATACGGATTAAAGCAATCTGGCAAAAGATGGTACGATTGCTTGGTAAAAGTACTTAAGACCATGGATTTCAACGCTACCACTGCTGATAACTGTTTCTTTGTAAAAAAGAGTGATGATCACATTGAATTTGTGTTAATTTATGTAGATGATATTTTATATATAGGAAAACACAAGGAGAGAAGAGAAACCTTTGTAAATAAGCTAAACGAACATTTCTCGTTGAAATCTCTAGGTAAAGTAAACAAATACCTTGGTGTACAAATTAACAAAACTAGAAGGGGATTCAAACTTACTCAGAAAGATAAAATCATTGAACTTCTGAACAAATGCAATTTAAACAATGCCAAACCCTGTGACACTCCTATGCAAACTGATTTCCTTAGAAACACTGATGAATCTTCCCCTGAATTCAAGGATAATACATTTTATAGATCAGTCATAGGTTCACTTCTTTATATATCTAATTGGACCAGGCCAGATATTGCATTACCACTCAACTTATTGTCAAGATATGTTAGCAAACCAACAATGTATCATTGGGAAGCAGTCAAAAGAATTCTAAGATATCTGAAAAGTACATTAGACTTTTGCTTAGTATTAGAACCTAGTAATGATAAAGAACCAAAACTTACATGTTACGCAGATGCGGATTGGGCTGGAGATATATCATGCAGAAAGAGCACTTCTGGTTATATTTTTCTATTAAATGACTGTCCAGTTTACTGGTACACTGGTAAACAAGAACTGGTAGCCACTTCGACCACAGAAGCGGAATATGTTTGTTTGTCCAAAGCTGCAAATAACCTTGTATGGTTTAATGATTTGATTTCAGATGTTTGGAAAAAACCTGCTTTGCCTTTTGTTATGCATGAAGATAATAAAGCAGCCATTGAAATATCCAGATCCGATGCCATTGGACAAAGGTCCAGGCATATAGATATAAAATTTAAGCATGTGAGACAATTGTCTCAAGATGGATTTATCAAAGCAGTGCATTGTGATACCTCTGAACAATTAGCTGACATATTGACGAAGCCTTTACCTTCTAAACAGCACAAATATTTAACATCAAAATTATATGTCTTATATTGTCCTGAATCTGAATGTAATTGGTGTTGTATAGCGAACCGGCATTTAGAGGGGGATTTGTGAGATGTAAATGCCTTATTCCCTAATGTGTAAATAATGTATATATGGGACATCGGGGGTTAACTTATTCTTTGGTTCCTAATGTATTCATAATTCACCACTCCGATTCTTGGCTCCACCCCTTGTATATATAAGGAGCCACCTTCACCTTTTTCCTTGCTTCTATCTGTGAATATTCAGTGAATATAGAATGCCTGTTATAATTAAAGAGAAATATATTTAAACCTCTAACTCTCATTATCATTATTGAGTCTGATCCTGAAAATATTGCAACAAGATCTTTGTGCAGCCATGTGGTTTCTTCTTGGATTTCTTGTTTTTCTTTTTCAATAGTATTGTGTTGGACTGGGCTTTTATGATCATATGTTTCATAGTTTCCCAAGCTTCTTGAGTTGTTTTCCACTTTAGGATTTTGATCCAAGGAATCTTTCCCAAGTTCTCTCTGAACTTGATAAAATCAGCTCTTTTAAAGTCTAGGACTCTGGTATCATTATGTTCTATTGCTTGTGTTTGGGTTATGTTGAATGTAGTATGACATGGTCACTCTCATCCAAGGTTCCTGCAGTTTCAACTCCCACTATCACATCTTCTCTGTTTGTAGGAATAAAGGCCTCTATGGCTGTCCCTCTAATTCCCTCCTCTACCTTTTGGACAACAAAGTTGCCAGCTTGGTTGGTCAGGAACCTGTTTGACTGATAAATTGAGCCAGTTGTTTTCTGAAAATATTCTTCCCAGTCTTTGTGAGGTGCAGCCCATCCTTTGTTGAAAGCCCATCATAGAGAAAATGCAGACCATGGTCCAAGAATCCAAAGTTTTTTTGGTGACACCAACCCTTTAGTCAGTGGTTCACTTCTAGAATCCTTTGTTCTCTTACCGATATTGATCTTTCATTGGCAGTATAGATGAAAAAACTATTTGTGCACCTAACTCCTTGCATAGCTGCTCGTAATCACTCAATATTGTTTTCAAGTCCTTTTTTGTGTCATTCGTCCCTACATATACAGTAGTAGCAGAAAAGGGTAGTAATCTGTGGGTTTTATTATTTAGGTTAGGTTCTCAGCTACATCTTTGATTTTTGCTCCAGGGAGACAACATACCCCTCTGTATTGTCTGTCTGGTCTACAGATGGCTGGTTCAGTTCCCTTGAGAATTGAATCTCCTATTCCTAAAACTCGCCTTTTTTTTTTCCTAGGGAGGTTTGAGGTATTTTTCTATTTATCATGGAAGCATTTGATGGTGCTACTTTTTAGGGACATTTGATGATGCTTTTTTTTGAGATATCTGCATGTTTTCTTCCAGGGAAAGTCCATGAAATCGATTGCTCAGCATCAGTGGCACTGCATCACTTTTAAATATTATATCATCTAGCTGCTCTATTAATTCAGCCTGAATATACAATATATTTCCAGGAGACCACATGGAAAATGGGATAAAGCTATAAGGCAGCAGGAATGCCTAGAAGTTTTAGGGATTTTGCATATAGCTGCAAAGAAGGGCTCCATACATAGCTGCAGGGAGACTATAAAGGTTTCTTATGCTAAAACTGAAGCAATGAGTTAAAAATTATTCTCTCCTCCCAAGATGTGAATAGTCATTGCCTGTGCATAAGGACTATATCCCTAATAGCAAGAGAGTTTATATTTAACCCAGTTTTCCATTTTCTTAATATTTTGTCAATCATCTTATATGTTTTAGCTTAGGGATGAATTTGAAGCTGGTATTTCCCTGGTGAAAGCTGGAACAATAAAGAAATATATACTGAGACAGAAAAGAGATATAGGATAGGATATTGGGGGAAAAACCTAATAGAAAAACCTAACATTTCATGTTCCACTTAATAATTACTTTTTACAGATCCCTTTGATAGAGAAAGCTTTTGTATCTGTAAGTTTTATTGCACCAATATCCTTTTGAAAATCTCTATACTTTCTTGTTATTTTATATTCTAAAATATACATATGTTTCAGTGTCTACCTTAAGACAGCATTTTCAATTTCATACATCTTTAGCTCATCTGTGGTGCTTTATACAAGAGTGAAAAGCTGAACATTATTTTCAGCTAATTTGTCCCTATATAAACAGAAGATTCACATTTTCTTGTTCTGCTATGAAAACTTGGTGGAATGATTCATCTAGTCTTTTATTGCTCTGTGGTGTGATTCATACTTACTAAGATTTCTTTCAATTGCCTCTTCCCAGGCTACAATATGGTATTTTCTAAAACATTAGAAATTAATAGAAGTATGGCTTTGTTTCACCTTTCTGTCTGGCAGCTATTTTAAAATGACACTTTTTAGGGTGGCTCAACAGCTTTGGGTATATTTTTCTATACAGTGACAAAACTACTTTATATTCAAAGTAGTAAAGGATTTCAACATGTGACAAGCATATCCATATAGTATGTTTTCAAGCGGAACAGTTTTCATGTCTATTAAGCATTTCCAGATTTATCCTATAGTTGTTGTCAAATTGCCTGGGTCAATTTTTTGTTGTATGGTGCAGTAATTCCAGGTGCTACAGTATTTTTAAATCTATTCTCTATGTAAATTTTTATTTGATTGCAATGAAGAATGAACCCTCAGTGCTGTACACTTGTGATGGAATGTAGCAAGGAGATGTATCCATTCCAGAGAAGTAAGAGGCAACTCAGTGCAGATAATATATGTGAGAGAACAAGGGTGAAGACAGCCCTCCCTAATAGTTCAGAGTATACTGTAGATAGTAGAGTCCTCAGTCTGGCGAGATCTTGTCTATAGGTGTGAATAAAGAACTCGGTTTGGAAGAAATGCCAAATGTCATTCTTGATTTGGGGCCTAACATCTAGTCTGTTATAGACTAAACTTTTCACACATAGAACTACCTGTTGTAAATGTTGTGACTCAATAATTGTTTTCTTGTTCCATTCCCTTTTTAAAGAACATTTTATGTTGATTTTTATAATTTATTATTTTAATTTTTGCTCTTTTTTAATGTGTACATTATTTGTAATTTGTTGTTTATTTTGAAATGTAAAGAGATAGAAAAATTAAATTGATGAATTTAATACATCAATAAGAGTAGATAAAGGTAAAAGTAAAGGTAAAAAAGAGGGACATGGTAGCTCAGTGGCTAAGACGCTGAGCTTGTTGATCGAAAAGTTGACAGTTCAAGACTCCTCTATCTTTTTCAAGTGATACCAATTGGCCCAGGAAAAGATTTTTTCAAGGACCTTAATAAAATAATAATGAAATATATTTGGCAAGCAAAGAAGGCTAGAATCAAAACAAAATGCCTACAGGATACCAAGGAGAAGGGAGGCCTTGGTCTACCAGACTGGGAGTTATACTACAAGGCAGCGTCGCTAAACTGGATCAGAGAATGGATAGACTTAACAAACAGGAGAACACTATACTTAGAGGGATTCGATTTGAGTCGAGGTTGGCACGCCTTTCTGTGGGAAGGCACAGACAAGAAACACGGGTACTTCCAGAGGCACTTAATCAGAGGTTCATTATACAAAACGTGGAAAGACAGCAGAAAGCACCATTATAGTAAAATCCCTAGATGGCTGTCCCCTATGGAAGCATTAATCTACTCAAATACTATAGAAATAGGAAAGATGAGGAAATATCAAGAACTGTTGAGCAGTGAAGGGAACCTATACACGAGACAAGAACTGGAAAGGCGTGGTATAGTTATTGATTGGTGGCCATACCTTCAAATAGAGTCAAGATTCACAGCAGACCGGATGAAATATGGATTCCAAACCGAACCGAATGAATTGGACAAAATACTAAAAGGCACGGACGAGAAAATGATATCTAAAATTTACAGTTATCTACTAAGGTATAAATTAGAGGAGGAAATGGTGAAAGAAAACATGATAAGCTGGGCAAGAAATATAGGTCATAACATAGAACTGGACAAATGGGATAAGCTATGGACAGAAAATCATAAGATGACATTGTTGATCCCATACAAAGAAAACCTATATAAGATATTCTACAGATGGCACCTCCCACTGGCACGTTTGGCTAAAATGTTTCCAAATACATCACCAATGTGTTGGAAATGCAAGTCGCAAAAGGGGTCATACTACCATCTCTGGTGGTCTTGCAGAAAGGCCCAACATTACTGGCAAGAAATTAAGAGAATTATCGAAGAAATAACCAAACAAAAAGTTGAAATGAAACCGGAATTTTTTCTATTTGGAATGACTACACCACAATATACTAAGGAGATAAAATACCTTATCATTCACATTTTGACAGCAGCATGCATATTGTACGCCCAAAATTGGAAATCCGAACTACTACCAACAGAAGCAAAAATAATTGCAAAAATAACCGAATGTGCAGAAATGGACTCACTAAGGAGCTTCAAGAGAAGGAAAATACCGATTATTATATAGTTTGGCAAAGATGGTACTCATGGTTGGAGGGAAAGATAGGGCCAGTAAAATAATGTTAGGAAAACCTAAATAAGAGTACAGAAAGTGGCACATGAGGAAAACAGTAGGATGGTAGTTATGAATAGTTAGTACAAATTGCAGAAAACTACGCTTAGAAATGCACAATTACATTAAGACACAAATAAGCAGAAATGCAAACTTTTAAATAAAGAAACAACAGGTAAATTAGAAAACAACCACCGATATGATAGCTTCCTAGGATAGTTTTTTCTTTTTTCTTTATGTCTGTATTGTATTGATGTATATGTACGTGTTTTTACATGTATTTACGTTGTACATTTGTTTGTGTTTAAAAATATTTTTTTTTAAAAAAAGAAAAGTTGACAGTTCAGTGGTTCGAATCCATAGTGCCACATAAGGGGGTGAGCTCCCATTACTTATCCCAGTTTCTGTCATCCTAGCAGTTCGAAAGCATGTAAAAAATGCAAGTAGAAAAATAGGGACCACATTGGTGGGAAGGTAACAGCGTTCCGTGCGCCTTTGGCGTTTAGTCATGCCGGCCACATGATCATGGAGACATCTTCAGACAGCGCTGGCTCTTCGGCTTTGAAACAGAGATGAGCACCATCCCCTAGAGTCGGGAACAACTAGGATATATGTGTGAGGGGAACCTTTACCTTTACCTTTAAGAGTAGATATCTGGAAATTCATTGTGGAAGTCAGTAAAATAAAATTGCTATTTTGTTTCACAAATATTTTTGTTTGGATTTTCAGTTTTTATCTAACAGAATTTTTAACATTGTATTTGGGATAAGGAGTACTGTTCCAAAAAACAAATTATTTACTATACTCTTCCAAGCTGTTACTGATTCATTTCATATGTAGAATAATTTTGTCAATTATTTAAACTGAAGCAATGATAATAAATCAACTGATTTGAGCATCTGCTAATTTCTCCCAAAGTTATCAGATACAACCACCAAAATCTTAGATTTCACTTGTTTTCCATCATCTCATGGCTGAAAAATATTTTAGTTTCTTCCACATTCCTCCCCTAATAGCTGCCTCCCCAGAATTGTATGACAAAATAATTCATACAGGGAAACATGGCAGCTGAGTTGTCTTAGCCCTAGCCCCTTGTTTTGCACTCCACTCCACACTCAGAGTGTCAGCACTTCAACCTGCATTTACTCTAGTGCTGACATAAGAAGGAAAAGCGAAGGCGTCTGGAAAGGGACGCTTGACTTTTCACCTACTTATTTTCCCTGGAGATAATATCCCCTAGGAGATGAGATGGGAGGGGGGAAATTCCTTTGAGCTGGAGTAGATTAGGGGTAGAATGACTTGGAAGATGGCCAATGAGTGCAGGGGAGTGGGGAACGGAAAGGGAGGGTTTTGGGGCTGGAAGTCAGTGTTGGCTTCGTTTGGAGTCGGGTTAGAATGTCGTGCTTAATAAATAGGAGTTTTTCTTCAAAGACTTTGTTTGAAATGCAATTTATTTGAGACGACCTCGAAACCTGACACAGAGCAGTTTTTCAATAACTAATGTGGCGTACAACTCCTGAAATTCCCCAGCCAGCATGAGAAAGATCTAGAGTTCAACTCCACATGTCTTAAAATTATGTATGAGAAACATAACTTTAGTACTTTAAAGTCATTCAAGGCACACATCCACACTGCAATGTGCCATTTTGGAGTGAGAAGATGGTTTTAGTCATACAATAATTACCCAAATTATTGGGTAAACCCATACAGAATCACCCAAACAATATGAGCCATTGAATTTCTAAATGCAGGCCTACCTTTCTAGACAAATATTTGTCCTATAGACCAGGGTTCTCCTACCTAGAGATCCATGCCGTAAAATAAAGAACAAAAAGATTAGTATTAACAGCAAAATTTACTATTTGCTATTTGGATATTGTCTACCATCACCATCTTTAAAAAAATGGAGGGAAAACTATGAGAAAAAATAGCTTCCAGTGGGATTCAGTCTTGTGTTTTTTCTTTTACACCATGCTGCTTCCTTCATTATGCTGAGCATCTGTTAATGTGCCTTTGGCTTTTTAACACACTGAATAGTGTCTTGCATCAGACATCTGGTAAGAGTCACAACATGTGATATTTGCAAAACTACTATAATGTAAGTGCCTGTTTTTATTTTCCCCTCTGGACAATCATTTCAAAAGAATAGTGAAACCAAAAATCTTTTTTTCCTGTATTATTTTAAGACATTAGCTTCCAACTCACTTTCCCATGATATTACTTCATTTTGTTCCATTTCCACCCACAAGACAATCAAAATTTTGTTTCTGTGCCCAGGCCTGGGGCCTTGAGTGAGAAAGGAAGCCTGTTTCTTCGCTACGATAAGGGATTTTAATGATTTTCTAGTTGCTGTGTTATTTATTTATTTTAATATTAGTATATATTTTATTTATTTTAACACTATGAGTTGTCCAAAGTCATGTATGTGAAAGGGGCAACCATATACACTGAATAAATAAATAATAAAAATATAAATAAATAAAAAATAAAATAGCTGCTTCAGTTTTTTCTAGATGTCATACTTTAAAGTGACAACATAGTATTCTTACAAATCTATATTTCTGTGCATTAAATAAGGAAGTTTGGCAGATGTTTCATATTCCATTTCAGGGTCCCCAAACTTCTGGTTAATAGACATATTTAGTATTTTGGGTGCACTGTGATTCTATGGCTGCCGGAGAAGAAATAGTCAGTTACAGAACAAAGTCATGTGGGAAAAAGAGACCAATAGTTTACCAAGAGAGATGGCTGCAACTACATTGTGCATTTGTTTAAAGCAAAACAAGAGCATGTTGTTTAAAGCAAAAATAGTAGCAATTTTGTTGAATTAGAAAGAAACTGATCTAGAAATCACATCAGTCACAGATATATAAATATTCACGGAAGCCTTTTCTTTTAATGAAAGGGAATTCAGCTCGAGATATGAAAGCCTAACTCAAACATTTTCCCCAGGTTGGAAGGCAAAGCATGCCTCTTTCTAAACCAAAAGCATCTGAAATTGTAGGATCCATACTTTCATCATCCCTAATTTTCTTAATTCATATATTAAATCCCTATTTGTGGATGAAAAGAATATATGTAATTAATTTATAAGATCTATTTTCCTATATGTAAAATGTTCATAATCATATTTAGTGTTCTAACCACTAAAACATTATTCTACTAGTAAACTGAATGCAGCACATGACCATACATTTCTTTCTGAATCTAAGATAAGCTGATTTGTACTTGAGTTATTTAGGCTAAAGTCCATAAAACAATTTGGACTTTAAGAGCAGCCACATTGATTTAAATGGAGGAACCATTCAGAAATGTTGAAAACAACCAACATAGTCTTTGAACAAGTAAACAAGTTAATGCTATATGTAAATGCTTAATTATATAGGTAGTCCTGGGCACAATTGAGCTCAGCATTTCTGTTGCTAAGCGAGACATTTGTTAAAGAGGTTTTGCCCCAATTTACCACCTTTCTTGCCACACTTGTTAAGTGAATCACTGCAGTTGTTAAGTTAGTGACATATCTGTTAAGCAAATCTGGCTTCCCCATTGATTGATGGTCAGAAGGTCACAAAAAAGGGGATCACATGGTCCCAGGACATTGCAACCATCATAAATGTGAGTCAGTCTCCAAGAATCTGAATTTTGATCACATGACCATGGAGATGCTGCAATGGTTGTGTGAAAAACCATCATAACTCACATTTTTCAGTGCCATTGTAACTTTGAATGGTCACTATATAAACTGTTAAGTCCAGGACTATCTGTATTAGCAATACATACTTCAATATCACCACCATATTATAAATGAAAGTTAAAACAACCAATAGGTTTTGCAAGAAGTTATAACCTGATCCACCAACCAATGCAAATAATAAAAAAATATTGATCTAAATAGCTTTTGAATCAGTGCCAGAATATGCAGTAAAGATTATAGTACTTCACTTAAGTGGCACATACAATCTCTACAACACACTGCCAATAGTGAAGATAATACAAAAGACAAAAAACAATGAAGTTATTATTCTATCCCTTTAATCTAGTGTATCAACTGATATATACATAAATAACCAATAAATAACTTTCATTTCATATTCAAGAAGCATTAGTGAATATTTGATGTATAAAGGTACTGCTATATTAATTTTACTTAACATTTGACTGTGTTTAAAAGGTCAAGCAGATTATGGATCATGTGTTAGACTGTAATTTTTAAAAGACATTTGAAATATAATCATTTCACATTCTATGCACTTTCTTCACACAAAATGCATGCACGTGCAGCATCAGTTTCCCCTGCTATTTCTGTTAACATGACAAGCTCAAACTTTCCAAAGAGGTTTTTCAAAACACTTGATTTTTTTGAAACACATGTTCCTTGTTTATCATATGCACAAATGCTTCATGAGTAACTGACACCTTACTCATAGGAGTAAAGTTAACGAGTCTTATTAGACTCTATAGTCTTATTTGCAAGACTATAGAGGGTCTTTCTACCTATGTGTTCTTTTTCCTAGGATGGTTATACTCATGTATAAACCTTCACAAAATATCTGGGGTGCTTGACTCAGACAAGTTGGCAGAATATTCTCCTTTGTTTTAATGCTAGTTCTTGACTATTTTACTATTGTTACTAATAAGACATACAGTATACTACTCTGGAGGCCTTATTCAGGAAGTCATGCTTATATTTCTGCCCTACTCCTCTAATAATACAATTATCAAATTATGAACATGCACTTTTGAATCTTATGCTCAAAGGCCCAAGGTGCTTGGAAACATATCTCCAGATTCATAGAAGATGTAGAATAGAGATGGGATTTTCCTGTGTTGCTGAATTACAACTCCCAATAGAGATAGCTGGCATGGCCAATAGTATAAGATGCTGGGAATTGTAGTTCAGCAACAACAGCAAGGCTAGAGGTTCTTAGCTCGTTTATATGTCACATTTAACCTTGGGCATTCTGAAATCCAGGCTTAGATAAAATTATAATATACCTGCCCTTAAACAATAAATATTTAGAGGAATTTTTACAAATCCACAAAGATCTGTCCTTGACTCACATTATAATTCATGCTATAAATATTAATGCATGCATACTTTTCACAAATAATATTACCATTCAAGTTTAACGTTAAATTTTACCTTTAAAAAATTATACAGTATGACTTCCCCCCCTTCCTTTTCAAGTATCTAGATAACAGTACTCCTTCCCACAGTCTGAAAAAGAATAGAGAACTAACTTCCTAAAGGCTAATGCTGTCTTATATTTAATGATCTAAATAATCTTGTGCAAATCACTTACCTCATGTATTTTAAATGTGGGCCTCTGATACGGGTCAAAATGGCCTATGGGCCAAAGTGCCGGGTGATCAAGGGACTTCTTTCTGGGCTTATTTACCTCAATCATTTCAAAATTGCAGCCTTAACCTTAAGTGAAATGTGATAATGATGTATCCCTTTTCCCTCTCTACTCTCCATAGTCACTCATTGAAGTATAGCAAATGTGTCCTTACAGAAGAAAGGGCCAATTGTGTACTTTGTCTCCACACAAAGTACCTCTTATGGATACAGAACTGCTACAAGTGTGCAAATTGCCACTCTAATTCATGTGGTAGCTCTAACCATACAGCCATTTACAGCCCTCCTACCTTCGTTTGAGTAATAACGTGAACTTTTAGGTAATCATAGAAGCTTATGAACATGCATTTCTTCAGTGCAATCCCCTTGTTATAGTGTGACTTTGCACAGAATGTGAATCTTGAATTAATACTACCTCAGGCAATATCCTCCATAGACTTTTCTCACAGCTCAGCTACATTTGCTGAGGGAAATTTTCTTAGAATGACTCTTTCACTGACCCTCAACCTGCCTATATTTTTTTAAGAGGAGGAGAAAAAAAACCCTAAATACCTAAGGAGTATATTTAACCACTTCAACACAAACTTGTAGTTGCTTTTGAATTTAGTGAATCACTAGTATACATAGACCCTCCCCTTCCTCCCCAAAAACAAAATATATATGAAGTGACAGAGATCACAATGTCAGTTCTTTTAAAATACTTAAGACAGCTCATTAAAGGGGAGAAATTTAAAAAGTGCTATATTGTTTGAAATATAATGAAGTAAGGAGGTAGGGCAAGATAGAGACTGTAATCATTTGTAGCTGTGTTACTTAGGATTGTATTATTTGTGGGAGGGGAAAACAATCACAAAGGGCCAGGAAGATCTTGATGGCCACATTAAAATGCTTGCTTCCTGTTCATAAATCAGAAGAAAATTTTATACACAAAAATTGGGTTTCTTCACAGGATTCCTTTACTTTACCTTAACAAGGCAAGGTACTGTTATTGACACACACATTTTTAGAAAACAATTGGTAGGTTCCCCTGCCATTCTATTCCCTCCCACACTCATCCCCAATTGGTGGGAAAACTACCAACTGTTGCCTTAAATGAGTGGCACAGCAGGGAGTGTGTGTGTAGATGAGAAGACTGTTTAGAAAATTTTCAGGCACCCATGCTGTCTTCTGCCTCTCTCATTTTCCTCAGTACTGCAAAGTTGCCCATAAAGCTGCAACCTTGAAACAGGTATGGGGGGAGAATCAAGAAAATGTATGTTTTTTTGGAACTCTGCAGCCACCAGCAATAAAACAGCTGAATAAAAGAAGGCATTTTTCCTTCAAAAGGAGTGATCAGAGGAAAATAAGTACAGAGCACACCAAAGCAACGTGCAATTATAAAAGCAACCATGGAAAGTGGTTGTAAGTACTCTATATGTTGGCCAGAGAGAAGGAAAGCAGAAGAAATTCTAAAGAGATGAATTAAGGCAGAATAGTGTAAGAAAATGTTGAGACTCTGGAAAGAGTGCAGAGAAAAGCAACAAGGATGATTAGGGGACTGAAGGCTGAAATATATGGGGAATGGTTGCAGGAACTGGGTATGTCTAATGAAAAGAAGGACAAGGGGAGACATGTTAGCAGTGTTCCAATATCTCAGGGGTTTCTACAAAGAAGAGGGAGTCAAACTATTCTCCAAAGCACCTGAGGGTAGAACAAGAAGCAATGGGTGGAAACTAATCAAGGAGAGAAGCAACTTAGAACTAAGGAAAATTTTCCTGACAGTTAGAACAATTAATAAGTGGAGCAACTTGCCTGCAGAAGTTGTGAATGCTCCAACACTGGAAATTTTAAAGAAGATGTTGGATAACCATTTGTCTGAAGTGGTGTAGGGTTTCCTGCCTGGGCAGGGGGTTGGACTAGAAGACCTCCAAGGTCCCTTCCAACTCTGTTATTATGTAATAACTCTGTTATTCTATTCTACTCTATTCTACTCTATTCTATTCTATTCTATTTTAAAACATGGTTATATAATAGTATTACTGTAGAGCAGTGGTAGTCAACCTGGTCCCTACTGCCCACTAGTGGGCGTTCCAGCTTCCATGGTGGGCGGTAGGGGTTTTGTCTAATACTGAAGCACTTTCCTTTTTTTTAATTTAATTGACTTTTAAAAAAAAATCATAGCATTATTTAAAAACATTTAGGTTTTCATAAAATTCCCCGTGACAATTTAAGTTTCTGAAAATATACTATTTGTATCACCTGCGCATAAGTTTAGTTCACGTTACGTAAGTGAAACTAAATGATGCTATCGTGCGACCGCAAACAAAAGAGTCTTCTCCCAGAATAGCTCGCACATCTCCTCCCACACCACCCAGCTGTAACAGACAAGCAGAGCTGGTAGCCGGCGCCCCCCCAAACCTAATCCACGATGCACAAGAGGCAAGTGCAGACAACGATACATGGCGCAGGCTCTTTTGTTTGTGGTCACACTGGTCAGTACTCAGATTTGTGAGATGAGCACGTGCCTACAGCTTCAAACAAAATATTGTGAAATATTGTGAGCCCATGTCTCAAAAAAAGAAATACGCTTGTGGCTATTTGCCAGAGTATCTGAAGATGGGTTTCATAGAATCTGTTGTAAATAAACAATATCCAATGTGTTTATTGTGTCATAAAACATTATCCAATGAGGCAATGAAGCCAAGTTGATTGCAAGAACATCTTTCTACAAAGCATCCAAATGATAAGGACAAGCCCATTGAATATTTTCAGGAAATATATAAAAAATTTCAAAATTGTTCAACAATCATTGCATCATTTAAGAAACAACATGCTGCGAACGAAGATGGATTAATTGCCGCTTATCACATTTCACAATTAATTGCAAAAAGTGGTAAAAGCTACAATATTGGAGAAACTGTAATAATACCCTCTATAAAAGAATTTATCTCAACAGTAATGCATCAGGATATACCTGAAATTTTAAAAACATTGCCCCTAAGCAATAGCACAGTAAAGCGACGAATTGAAGAAATGGCAGTTAATATTGAAAAAAAAACTTATAAGTATTCTCCAAAACTCTTCATTTTCCATGCAATTGGACGAGTCTACCATTGCAGATAATAATGCTTTATTGATGGCATATGTACATTATTTTTGATGAAAACAATACATTACGAGAAGAAATGCTATTCGCAGTAATCTCATTACAGATACAAGAGGATTATCTATATTTAATACTGTGAAATCATACTTTACAAAAATAATATTCCTTTGAATAATATTGTTGCATGCGCTACTGATGGAGCACCATCAATGGTAGGTCACTATCATGGATTTGTTGCTTATTTGAAGGAAGAAGTGCCAAATGTTTTATGTATTCATTGTGTTGTGCACAGACAACATCTTGTAGGAAAATATCTAAGTACAAGCCTCCATTCATCATTAACTATAATAATTCGAGCCATAAACAAGATCAAATCCAATGCAAAAAATGATAGAATGTTTCAACAACTTTGCCAGGACAATAATGAAGATTTTATTACATTACCTTTGCACACAAAAGTTCAGTGGCTGTCAAAGGGTACATCTTTGGCTCGTTTTGTAGCATTATATGATAGTGTCATACAATTTTTTGAAAGTAATAATGAGACCAATCTGTATCAACAGTTAAAAACAGTAAAAAATGATGCCTTTTATTTAGCAGATATTTTCAAGAGATTTAATGATGTCAATTTGCAGCTTCAAGGAGCTAATAAAACTCTTATAGGTTGCCAAAGTATTGTGTCATTATTTATTGACAAACTTGAACTACTTCGTTATAATCTATTGAAGAGAGAATTTCATCAGTTTCCTGAATTATCATCTATAAAAGATGATGTAACTCCAGAGGATATTGATAGATTCAGTAGCCACCTCAATGAACTTAAATTGGACATGGAAAAACAATTTGACGATATTTTGAAATTGAAGGTGTATGACTGGATGAAAAACCTTTTTACCGCAAATATTGAGGAGGCTGATACAACTTGCCAAGAAGAACTATTAGAAATTAGATATGATGAAGAAACTAAATATAAATTCGATAATGGTGGATATGAAAACCTATGGCAAAATAAAAAAAAATGCCTGTCTTATATCAAAATATGTGGAAAATGATATTCAGTTTATTGATAGCTTTCCCTACCTCATATCTTGTGGAATCACGCTTTAGTGCTGTTAATCATATTATGACCAAAGAAAGAAACCGCCTGAATATTTCTGAAGACCTTTGTTTGTTCCTTACAAAAATTGAGCCAGATATCCAGTATTTAGTTTCGCAGCATTAGCCTCAGGGATCTCATTAATAATTTAATTAATTAAATATAATTTCATCAGACTTCATGCTTCTATGTATGCAAAGTATAAATAAAAAGATAGATTTAACTACAGTAAGTTATTTTATAAAGATTTATTCTGCCAAACTTAGCGGAAGTCCAACATAAAGTATTTGGTAAGTAATTATTATTATATGCTTTAGCTTGCTGTAACTCTGCTTTATAAATTTTATAAAGTAAAGTTACTTCCCTACTTTATAAATCACCATTACTGTGGAACCGGTGGGCGATTAGAAAATTTTACTACTAACAGAGATACTGTTAAGGATATTGTTGTTGTGTTACCAACCAGCAGAGTAGATTACACAGAGAAACGTTGCTGAGAGCAATGAATAAGAGATATGCAAACTGGTTTATCAAAAGCTTACTTTATAGTAGAAAAACAGTCTCATAGTCTTTAAACAAATTCCAAGTCTTTTCCAGTTAAATCAGTCCAGTAGTTACAGGTATCTTCTTACTCAACAAACAGTAGTTGGTTAGAATAACAAACTCACTCTGGTTCACAAACCACGATGGTTGCAGATCCATCCAACGATGATTACAGATAACTCCTCTCCATGGTAGCTTATCGTAGCAGCTTCATCATCTCATCATCTTCATACACAATGGCAGCATAGCATAGCAGCTTCATCATCAAACTGAATACGTTACAGTACCTTGCTTAAATACTCTCATAACCAGTCATTACCTAATTACAGCATGACTCAGCATTAAAGTCACATAATACATTTACAGATTAAAGTTACAGTACACTTATATTGCCTGGACAACTATTAGGCTCAAACCATATCCTAACATGCTCCCCTTTGGACAGGTCAATATATACAGTTTAGATTCTTAATCCATAGCTTTCACAACATGTTCTATGTTTTATAGCACCTTGGGCTTTGGTAAAATTATCAGCTATATTGTCTTCCGACATACAATATTCCAACTTAACCATGTTGCTTTGGATACACTGACGAACATTCAGATACCTAATGTCAGTATACTTAGATCTAGTTTTAACTGCTAAATTTGTTGCCATTTTTATAGCAGCTTGGTTGTCCTCATGTATTACAATTGGATAATCCATCTTTAAGCCAATATCCAACATTAGTTGTTTGTAATAAATCAGATCAGTACAAACTAGCGACACACATGAGAACTCCGCCTCCATAGTTGAAAGACTAATATGTTTCTGATGAATTGATTTCCAGCCAATTAAACAATTATCTAACATGATAGCTATACCCGATGTGGACTTTCTGGTGGTCACATCAGTAGCAAAACTGGCATCATCATATGCTCTCAGTACTAAACCATTGTTAGGTTCTAAATACAATGCATAATGCATCGTCATTTTCAGATATCTTAATATACACTTTGCAGACTGCCAATGCCTATCAGTTGGCTCTGCATTATATCTCGCTAATTGGTTTACTCCAAATGAAATATCGGGTCTTGACCAATTGGTTATATAAGATACACTACCTATAAGAGACTGGTAGATCTCCTTACTAAATTTAGGACTTTGGATTTCTCCCTGTTGAAAATCCTGTGCCATAGGCGTTTTAGCTGGCTTACATAGCTCCATACCATAACGTTTCAACATTTGGCTTATTTTGCTAGATTGAGATATTTTATAACCTCTAGCTGTTTGATTGATATCTAGACCCAAATAATGCCTAATATTTCCTAAATTTCTGATCTTAAATTTGGTCTCTAACTGTTTAACAATATCTATGGCTTCCTTGTCAGTTTTGGTTATTATGGCTATATCATCTGTAAACAATAACAAAAATGATACTACACCATTATTTTCTCTTTTAAAGAGACACTTATCCGCTACACCTTCATGAAAACCAATCTTATTTAGCTCTTTAACTATACATTGGTTCCACTCGAACCCTGATTGTCTCAAACCATAAAGGCTTTTATTTAACTTCCAACAATCAGTGTGGTTTTGTGTTTCAACTCCTAAAGGCTTCCTCATATAGATGGTGTGTCTTAATGGAGCATGCAAGTATGCTGTCTCTACATCTATATGGTTAATACTATATTTATGCTTAGCAGCCCATACTAGCATTGTTCTTAAAGTACTAGCACATAAACTAGGAGCAAAAACCTCATCGAAATCTTTTTTGGTCTGAGAAAAACCTTGAGCTACAAGGCGAGCTTTATGGGTTACTGTCCCATCTATGCTATTCTTAATTTTATAAACCCATCTACAACCTATTAATTTTTCACCAGGTGGCAATTTCACAGTTTCGTAAACACCTAACTTAGTTAAAGAATTAATTTCCTTACTCATTGCCTCCTTCCAAGCATTCTGCTCCTTTTCAGGATAAAGCCTGATATCTTCATAACTTGAAGGTTCAATGTTAACTTGACAAACTACGGTTGCTTTATATCGATCAGGTGGATGCCTTTCCCTAGTAGATCTCCTAGGTAATACAGGACTTACAGCAGATGGTTCATCTGACTCCTCCCCTAAAACTATATCCTCTAAACCTACTTCCTGTTCTTCCTCCTTGATAGAGGATTTCACATCATCTAAATCCTCAGGAATATCATCAGGAATATTATGCTTTACACTAACAGTATTATTATCATGTCTATAATCTGCACGCTCTAGTTTATCCCATCCTTCGTGCTCTAGAAATTTAGCACTTGCACTACAATACACACTAGTAGTTCCCTGTGCCCAAAATCTAAAAGACCTATGATTTGATTCATAGCCAACAAAAAACATTTTTCTGGCTCTCTGTTGATCCTTTCTCCTTAAACTAGATGGAATATGTACCTAAGCTGGGGCTCCAAATGTGTGTAAGTAACTAAGATTTGGTTTCCTCCCATGCCATAAGGTGAATGGTATTTCACCCGTAGAGGAATGAACCACGTTGTTTAACACATGGTTAGCACACATAACAGCCTCACCCCATAAATTTTCAGGCAAACCAGAATCTGCCAACATTGTTCTAGTCATGGCTTGTAATGTTTGACTTCGTCTCTCAATATAAGAATTATGCTGTGCTCTGTACGGAGCAGATGGTTTATGCTGGATCCCTGCATCCTGCAAAAACTTTTCCAATCTTTGGTTGGTAAATTCTGTACCATTATCAGTCACTAAGCATTTAACCTTAAATTTCTGTTTCCTTTCCACAAAACGTAGCCAGTTGTTAATATGCTGGAATGTTTCACATTTTGTTTTCATAAGATAACAGAATCCGTATCTTGAATAATGGTCTACTATGCTCAGAATATAGCAGGCACCTCCTATGCTAGGTTTCTTGGGTCCAATTAGGTCTATAAACACTACCTCTAATGGATTTTTGGTTTTAAAACCATTAACACGGTTTGCTGGTGTAACCCTACTTTTCTGCTGACTACAGGCATTGCAATGCAGATATTTACCACATGCTTTTAGTTTTATCCCTTCAGATAACTGAACTGTTTTCTTTAACGTCCTGAAATTTAAATGCCCAAGTCTCCTGTGTAACAGATGAATACATTCATCATGTGGTTTAACATTCTTATAAACAGACTTAGATTTAGCCACCAATACTGGGTTATCCCTTAAAACAAATAAATCATTTTCTAAACTTGCAGTAACAACTTTGCCATCTTTCTCAATAAAACACTTATCATTTTTAAATGTTACTGTAAACCCAAAATTCAGTAATGATTTAACAGATAATAAATTGAATTTTAACCCAGGAATATATAACATAGGCAATGGTTCATTGCTAAATGACCAATGAGCAACACCTTCTCCAGCTACCTTAACCTTCCAGCTATTTGCTAGTTTAACATGTTGGTTACTCTTCTCCATTTTAACAAAACATTTTCTATTCCTAGAAATTGATTGAGAAGCACCACTGTCAACAATCCAACAATCCTGGTTAACATCAGTAGTTGAACTGGATATAGCTAAATTACAACCCTTCTTGGGTCTAGTATTGTCCCTAACAGGCATTTTCTTATTTTTACAATACTTAGCTATATGCCCTTTAGCCCCACAAGCAAAACAACGTTTTACAAAATAGGCAGTTGAATACATTTTTTCTTCTTTTGGTTGTTGCACTCTCAACTGATCCCTTTCTTGTCTTCTTTTGGATTCTTCCAATAACCTACCGGTTATGCCAGCCAATGTCAGTTCATCTCTGGACGAAACCTCTAACGAAGAAACATAGTCATCATAACTATCGTTCAATGAAGAAAGAATTATATAAACTTGTTGTAGTTCTGAGAAAACAAGTTCCTTTTCATGCAGCTCCTGGAAAATTCTGGTCATGGATTCCAAATGAGCCATCATATCTCCACCTTTAAGAAGATTTTGTTTAAATAATCTCCGTGTGAGATAAATATGAGCACCCACAGAGTCACGAAAATATAGTCTCTTCAACTTGGTCCAACACCTAGCAGCAGACTCTTCGCCATGAATATGGACAAGCTGCTGGTCACCCAGTGTTAGTCCAATAATGCAAAGAGCTCGTTCATTGTCTCTGTTAAACTTGGCTATTTTCTTCGCATCTTCTTCATCAGCAGGATTTCATGCTGTTACATCCGGTGGATTATTAACTATGTCCCACAGTCCTTCTCTACGCAGAAGTAGAGTACATTTTGCAGACCAGGATACATAGTTTGTTCCATCCAGCCGCGTTATCATGGAAAAATTTGCTGCTTGTTCTAGTGCCATCTTCACTTGGATTGTTTATCACAAACACAGTTTGTTCTATTCACATTAACTCTCAGTTTAGCTATTAACAATCCTTGGTAGTTCTGGTTGGCTCTGGGCATGGGCCAAGAGGATATTAAGGATATTGTTGTTGTGTTACCAACCAGCAGAGTAGATTGCACAGAGAAACATTGCTGAGAGCAATAAATAAGAGATATGCAAACTGGTTTATCAAAAGCTTACTTTATAGTAGAAAAACAGTCTCATAGTCTTTAAACAAATTCCAAGTCTTTGCCAGTTAAATCAGTCCAGTAGTTACAGATATCTTCTTACTCAACAAACAGTAGTTGGTTAGAATAACAAACTCACTCTGGTTCACAAACCACGATGGTTGCAGATCCATCCAACGATGATTACAGATAACTCCTCTCCATGGTAGCTTATCGTAGCAGCTTCATCATCTCATCATCTTCATACACAATGGCAGCATAGCATAGCAGCTTCATCATCAAACTGAATACGTTACAGTACCTTGCTTAAATACTCTCATAACCAGTCATTACCTAATTACAGCATGACTCAGCATTAAAGTCACATAATACATTTACAGATTAAAGTTACAGTACACTTATATTGCCTGGACAACTGTTAGGCTCAAACCATATCCTAACAGATACAAAAGTGGGCGGTAGGTATAAAAAAGTTGACTACCCCTGCTGTGGAGTGTAATATTGTGATAGTAATAATAATATAGCAGTTGTAATGTTATAGTAATAAGAATTAATGTAGTAATATAGAAATAACAGCAATAAGAGAATTTAGAGTGGAAACAATGGGGGAAAAATCATATATAACTTGTAGGTTTCATATCTCACTTTTGTATCTTGTTTTTTTCCCCAGAATAAAACATTTCCCCAATCCTTAATAGGGATATATTTAAAAATACCACCTGTCAGGAGTCCAGTGATCTGGGACTCTTTTGAGTCTGGGTATAAATTTTTTTAAAAAAATCTGGACAGTTATATAAATTATTATTTATTATTTTTTGGAGTATAAGACACACTTTTTCCCTCCTAAAAGAGGCTGAAAATTTGGGTGCATCTTATACATCGAATGTAACCCCGCCCACCCACCACCACCCACCCTTCGGCCTCTGTGCATCCTCTTCCTGGCTGCAGAGATTGCCACCAACAATGGCTTGTGTTTTTGGGCTCCACGTGTCACATTTTCAGCCTCCAAACATTTTGTTTGAGAGCCCTTCAAGGCTGCATGGATTGCCAAAGCACATTGTCGCTGATCACCACCCAAAAATACAATGCGTTTGGAGGGTGAAAACGCGACGTGTGGTGCCCAGAATGGCTATCTGGAACAGCTGCTGCCTTCTCTTCCCTTCCGCGCTTCACCTGCTTTAGTCACTGGAGCTCCTTCCAATGATCAGCTCTGCTTTTGAAGCTGTTTTTCAGCCCCAATGTAGTGCTTGCAAGCAAAGCGATATTCTGTGCTTTGCCTGCTTTTCTAATTGCTGTTCCATACGACAATCAGCTGTGCTTTAGAAGCTGTTTTTTACCCCAACCAGCCCCAATCTCAAAACCAGTGAGCGAACTAATGTGCTGAAGCTGACCAGGCTAAGGATGCTAGCCAGATGAATACCTGGTAGGCAGAATTCTCCCCTCCCCCTATTTTCCTCCCCAAAAACTAAGGTGTGTCTTATACTCTGGTGCATATTATTCTATATTAGATTTAAAGCCCCAGAAGACCATTCAAGAGGTTTTTCTGAGCCTGAATAGAAGGTAATGTAGTGAAGTAAAACACCGGCCTTCTTGCGATTAAACCATAGCATCAAAGCATGAGTGCCTATAAACTCAATCCCTCCTAAGCATAAAAACTACAGGTGTAGGGGTTGCAGAACATTGAGAGATATAGCACTCCTCAGAGGGAGACAAAGAGAAGCTTATAAAAGAAAGCAACTTTGGTTAGGTATTATATTGAGCATTAACTTGAGTTCTTGGTTTGGACTGCTGATTCTCCAAAGAGTCTGTTTTTCATGTTCAACTTCTTTTTCTGGATGCTTAAGGGATTGGGATAATAATGTGTAATAGTCATATGCCTATCTTATCTAGGGAAATTGTTCAGAAAACTGGCAATATATTAGGAAAGTTTTCCATTGCATTTCCAAGAGAAAACAGATACTGTTGGGTATCTTCATATTTCATTCCATATCAGAAAACAAAACAAATCTGCAATGACTTCACTTTATCTAACTAAAGTGAAACTCAACATCACAATAAATAATTGCTTTTTAAAGAACAATGGCAGTTTTAAATTAGTTGTGCTCTTATACAGTAACTGTAACTTTGTTTTTTGAATTCTGTGGCTAAATTATTCCAAATTGTCATGAAATGTTAGCTGTACATAATGGGCCAAATCTATAAGCAGATAGGGTGAAAATATATTTTCAAATACAATCTGCTGTAAAAACAGAACACATTTGATATTGAGACAGTTGGGCTCGAATGCCAGAAAAATAATATCAAAGTATAGGCAGATTGATCTTTACTTGTTTCTATCTCTGTCGCAAGGTTAGGAAAATACAAAGATCTTGCTACATGTACTTGTATGCTTAATGACCTATGTATCATATTATTCTGTAACATAATATTTGGTAAGTGATGGGTTTTGAAACTAACAGATGGTGTAAGATATAGCAAGATCTAGCCTTATATGGAATATGCAGCAAAGATAACTTCTCCTTTTTATATCCTATTTTGATGTACTGTATCTCGATATGTGTAAGGAAGTGTAACACATCTGTACAGCTTGGATTGCAAAACCTATAAAAGATAGACTCCGGGCGTAGCCAAAGACATTGCCAAATGATTACTCTGAAACTTTGCTAGCAAATAAACCTGTGTTCTCCAACTTCTGTGGTCTTGTCTCCTGCTTTTGGGAAAGTGGGTTTTCCCGCAACATTTCTGGTGACCGCAGCGGGACACAATGAGGCTTTGGGGCCTCTCTGGAGGGTCACCCCACTGTCAAGGACTCTGTTGAGTTGAGGGGAACTTCCTAGGTGCCATCGGACACCCTTTGTTCCGAGGGACTTCCCAGTGACGCAGGGCCCCGGTAGTGATGGTTGATGCCTCCAAGAACCACTTGCGGAGGGAACGGAGACCAGGCCCATTTCCAACCGGTCAGAGGACAGGAGAATAAGCCTGCAGGCAAGTATTGGGGAACGGAATAATCCTTCCCTGTAAGCAGGGACGGGGGGAAAGGACTGATCACCCTCTCTCTAGAGGTAAAGGTGGGAAGGTTGTCAAGTGTGGTTGATGTGAATGTCCACTGTGGTTCCCACAGGTGACTGTTCAGTGTCCAGCACCCTGGGCCAGTGGGAAGTGATTGGCGTTCGCAGTTCCCATCAGAGACCGTGATCTTCCTGGGTCGGACGTGAGTGGGTGGAACAAATTCCTCTGTGTTCCCCCGAGAGGAGGGACCCATTACCTTCCTCTCATCCCTTTTCCTCATTTGTCTTGTCTGGTGCCCTGGGAGGAACATGGGAGGGGGAGGAAGTGTGCCCCTCACTCCATTGGAGTGTATGTTACAACATTTCAAAATCGCTTATGTCAGTCAGGACTACGGCATTAAGTGGAGCAGGCAGAAATTAAGGTCTTTCAGTGACACCGATTGGCCAGCTCTCAAAGTCGGGTGGCCAGATAAGGGTACGTTTGACTGCCCCATAGCTATAAGGGTGCACCAGCGAGTGTTTCACCCCACTGAAGGCCACCCTGATCAAGCACCTTACATTGATGTGTGGCTCGATCTAGTTCAAAGACCTCCGGTTTGGATTCAGAAATGCAAAATAACCCAGTGCCGGCTTCTGGTGTTGCGCACTTTGCCGCCCCATAAGGGTAAGAAACACATCCCAGTCCTTCCTAGTTGGCCAGAAGAACTGCCCCAGCCACCACCATATGCCCCTCCCCCAGCAGCCCACCTCTCACTAGTATCAGGAACCCCCCAAACGCCATCCTCCCCAGGGGAAGTGATACTGAGACACCCAGAGGGGATTCCTGGCAATGTGACAGAGTTTCCTCCATCTTGAGAGATTTGGACAAACTTATGATGGATCCCCCGAAAGATATAGCAGATCAATCAATGCAGACTGGGCATTCCGTAACCAGTCCAGAGGCTAAAAAGGAAGAGGCGGAAGCCCAGGAGGAGGAATTAGTTGGGGCGGTTGGCGGAATAGACAAGGAAGAGGAGCCCATAGCAGAGCACACAAGGTCAAAAATGGAGGAAGTCTCCTTAATAGCCCCCCTGAGAAGGGTCGATCAATTAGTGACAAAAGACAGAGGTACTGTTACAGCCCAATTGTTCCAACATATTCCCTTCACCACCTCCAATCTCCTTAACTGGAAATTACACTATGGTCCCTTTAGTGAAAAGCCAACTGAGATCGCCGACCTGGTAAAAACGATTGTGGACACCTACAATCCCACATGGTGGGATCTCCAACAGTTAATGGGGATGCTGTTTAATCCTGAGGAGAGAGAGAAGATTAGGAATGCAGTGGTGAAGATCCTAAAGCCCAAGAAACCTTCCACCAGTTCTTTAGAACACTGGGTTGAGATAAACTTCCCATCAACCAATAGGAAGTGGAACCCTTACAATGACACCGACATGAAGTATATCAAACAGTATCAAACCCTCATAGCAGAGGCAGTGCAGGCCGCTGGGAGACCTGCTACGAATATGTCTAAACCCTCCTTGGTGATGCAGGAAGCCAATGAAAGTCCAGAGGCCTTTTATACTCGCCTGATCGAGGCTTATCAAATGTATACTTCTATAGACCCCACACACCCCGAAAATGCCCAGATGCTGACCATGGCCTTTACTTCTCAGAGTGCCCTGATATACGTAGGAAGTTACAACAACTGGAGGGAGCCTTAGGAAAACCCATGAGTGAGTTGATGGAAGTTGCTAGAAAAACTTTTGTGAATCGAGACAAGGTGGAAGAGAGGAAGCAGGACCAGAAGATGCAATGGAAAGCTGAATTGCTGGCTGTGGCCATGATGGGGGTGCCAAGGGGAAGGGGAGGCAACAGAGGCCAAGGATCTGGAGGAGCCCTAGGATGGAACCAGTGTGCCATATGTAAAAAGGAAGCACACTGGAAGGGTGAATGCCCGGAAAAGGATAAGGAGTTACCCCAAGAAAGGAGACAGGGAGAGTTTGTCAGGAACTATAGAGGCAGCTGAGGAAGATTCCAGAGAGGGAAAGGATGAGGGTTGTCCAGAACCCCCCTCATCGGTCTGGCTGAAGCAGAGGAATGGGACTGAGACCGACCGGGTTCAGCCCGCCTCCCAGAACCTATGGTCAGTTTGACGATTGGAGGCAAACCCATTCCCTTCTTGGTGGATACTGGGGCCACCCGCTCTGTCCTAACCCGACCTCTGACCCAATCCTCGCCCTACACAATTAACATCCAGGGGGCAATGGGTAAAACGATCCAGCGACCCTTTTTAGACCCCCTGACATGCCACATGGGAGGAAAGACCATCACCCATCAATTTGTGTACATGCCAGATTTCCCCATCCCCTTGCTGGGAAGGGACTTGGTATGCAAACTAAGGGCACAAATCTCCTTCAAGGAAGATGGTATGATGGAAATGACATACACCAAGGTGAAGATGGACGTCCCCCAAGAGGAGGTATGGAGAATGATGATGGTACGGGACGTGGAAAAGAATGCCAGATGGGAGGACTTTGAAGTGCCATACCTGTGGGCCGAGGATAACCCCCCCAGCTTTGCCAGTCACCACCCCCTGATCATAGTGGAAGAGATTCCATTGAAAATCCCAATCCGAATCCGACAACGAGCTTACCCATGCCACATTGTACAAGCAATCCAGGAAGTTATTGATTTATATCTGACCCATAACATTTTAGTCCCTACTGAATCCAAATGGAACACCCCCATACTACCCATTCCTAAGGGAGATGGCCGCTTTCGGCCGGCACAAGACTTAAGGGTTGTGAACCTCGCAGTGTTCACAGTGACCATCCATCAGATAGTGCCCAACCCTTACATCATTTTGGGATTGATTCCCCAGACTTCTAATTGGTTCTTGGTTATTGATTTGAAGGATGCCTTCTTCACTATCCCAGTCCATAAAAAGAGCCAATATTTATTTGCATTTGAGTGGGAGAGCCCAGTAACCGGATGGAAGCAGCAGTATACATGGACCCGATTACCCCAAGGGTTTAAAAACTCCCCGACGCTATTTGGAGCTGCCCTGGCAAGGGACCTAGAGGTTTTGGAAAACCCTGACCCAGACGTCCCTATTGCAATACGTGGATGATCTGTTAGTCACAGGGCAGACAAAAGATGATTGCTGACAGAATACCTATGAGTTGCTCCACCTATTGAAAAAATTGGGTTATAAGGCATCCTGGAAGAAGGCTCAATTCATTTTACAGAAAGTCCGATATTTGGGCTATGATATTGAACCAGGAAAGCAAATGCTTGGACATGAGAGAAAGGAAGCCATTTGTCAACTCTCCATACCTAGAAATAGAAAAGACTTAAGGGGCTTTTTGGGGGCTGCAGGCTTCTGTCACATTTGGATACCCAACTTCGGCTTAATTGCAAAACCCCTCTATGAGGCAACAAGAGGAAGTGATAAAGAACCTCTGCGCTGGCAGAAAGAGGAAGAGAAATGTTTCTACATTTTAAAACATGCCTTAATGCAAGCCCCGAGTCTCAGCTTGCCTGATTTAGAAAACCCATTCCAATTATTTGTGGATACAAAACAAAATGTGGCCATAGGGGTTTTTACTCAGAAACTTGGAACTTGGCATTGCCCGGTCGCTTATCTCTCCAAACAGCTTGACCCAGTGGCTCGAGGCTGGCCTGCATGTCTTAAAGCCTTAGCAGGCACTGCATTGTTAACTCAGGAAGCTAGTAAATTGACCTTTGGCCAGGAACTGGAGATCCACACGCCACATGCCCTTAAGGCTGTCTTGGAAACTAAAGGTCACTTGTGGTTGACCAATCCTCGCATGCTAAAATATCAAGGGTTGATCACCCATAAACCCATGATCACCTTGATACAATCAACCATATTGAATCCGGCCACCCTACTACCTGAACCCGATCTTCAAGCCACACATGATTGCATTCAGACCATCAAGGAAACATATGCCAGCCGCCTGGATATGACTGATGTCCCATTTTCTAACCCGACTTCACCTTATACACCGATGGCACCAGCTTTCTACAGGAAGGGATACGGAAGGCTGGATATGCTGTGGTAACCCTGACAGATGTCTGGGAAGCTGAACCCCTCCCCCCAGGCACAAGTGCTCAATTGGCGGAGTTGCATGCATTAACTCGAGCTTTGGAGTTGGCCAAAGATAAACAGGTCAACATCTATACAGATTCTAAATATGCCTTTCTGACAGTGCAAATTCACAGAGCCCTGTATAAGGAAAGAAGTGGCAAGGCAGGTGGCAAGGACATTAAGTATGGGCCTCAGATTTTACGTCTGTTAGACAGTGTATGGGCTCCCTGGAAAGTGGCTGTCATGCACTGTAGAGGACATCAAAAGACAGCTTCAGAAACACAACAAGGCAATAACAAGGCCGATCAGGAAGCTCGCCGAGCCGCCCTGAAGCCTTTAACAATACAGGCCCACTGTCTTACTTTATGGGTGCCAGATGAGCAACTCCTACCCAAGTATTCTAGGGAGGAAATTGAACAAGCTACCGAACTTGAGGCAACACTGGAGGAGGGATGGTGGGTCCTTCCCAACCTGCGAGTTTTTGTCCCTGCACATATAGCTTGGGATGTGGTGCAACAGGTCCATAAGCATCTACACCTGGGAAAGACAGCATTGGCTAATGCCTTGTTATGGGAAGTCTACATCAATAAGATCCATAGCATCGCCGCAAATGTTTGTATGAGATGTGAGATATGTGCAGCCAATAACCCCTGACAAGGACCCCAACCCCCTCCTGGACATCAATCTAGAGGAAATTACCCATTTGATTCCCTTATGATTGACTTTACCGATATGCCTCAATCGGGCTCATATTACGCAATGTTAGTCATAATCTGTACCTACACTGGATGGCCTGAATGCATCCCGACTCGCACAAAGAAGGCCACCAAAGTTAGTAAAGCACTGCTCCAACTTATTATTCTCCGGTATGGACTACCATCCAGAATCTCTTCAGATAATGGTCCTGAATTCATTCATGAAGCTACCCAGGAGGTTGCTAAAACGCTTGGAATCACTTGGAGGCTTCACTGTAGTTTTCACCCTTCTTCGGGATCTTTTGTGGAGAGAGCTAACCACACCATTAAGGATAAACTAGCTAAATTATGTCAAGAGACCCATTTGAAGTGACCTGATGCCCTAAGCATGGCCCTACTTGCTGTAAGGTGCACCCCATGAAAAGGACTGCTAGTATCACCTTTTGAGTTGTTATATGGGAGGGTCCCTAACCTTACCCGACCTTACATCCAAAACCCGGGTCAGGTTGCTGATACTGTTAAATTAAAACAACTGCAAGCACTCAATGCGGTAGTCCAGAAATTGCAGCAATATGATTTAACCTCTAGACCCATGTTCTCGTCACTTCCACTCATAATATTTCCCCTGGACAAGAAGTCTGGGTAAAGGACTGGAAGAGGGAAACTTTAAGTCCAAAGTGGAAAGGACCATATACTGTTGTCATGTGTTCTCCCTTTGCTGTTAAGGTGGCCGAAATCAAACTGTGGATCCATTGGTCCCGAGTTAAACTGGCTGCCCCCACCCAGTGGGAAGTGGAAAGCGATCCCACCCTACCCTGAAGCTTACCTTTCGTAAATCCAAGAGGAAGCTCTCCCCTTCTGGTGGCACTCCGGAAGCTGTCCCTCTACAAATGGGAGAGGAAGAGGAAGAAACCCCTGCAGGTGTTACTCCGGAAGCTAACACCCATTGCACAGGCAACAGACAGACGGTGCCTTGGATGTTGCATGTGCACAAGTGGACGCCCTAGCCCCTCTCTGTTTTTGTACACTATCCAGTGTTGGTTCTAAAGAGGGGTGGTCAGGATGGAAGCAAGTCAAAGTTTGAGAGAAACTGCCTGCATTCGCAAGGGCCTTATGCCAACTATGTGGGTAGTTGTTGTGCTCCTGCTTATCAGCATCGTCATCAACTTCCTCTACCTTTACTGGGTCTTGTTTGGTAAAGGGGGGAATGGGGAAGGTAAAGTGAACCCCCTCAAGGAAATAGGAGTGACCCCAACGGATGATAATATCTGGACCTGGTTTCAGGACCCCCAGGCATCCACCCCAGCTCCACTTGTCTTCTATGAGCCCTCGGGGAGGGTGAGTCGGAGCCCAGAGACCCCCACGGGGAGGGAGGAACCACTTCCCCAGTGCTCTAACTGCTTCCTGCCCTTCTCCACTGGAGAGCGTTTCACTTACACCATTGTAACAATTCCAAATTGCTCTTCTGGTTACCTCTCCCCTTGTGGGTACAAAGGGAAATGGTTCTTGCGATGCAATGATACCCCCCTAACACAGTGCCACCTCTTACGCCCCTTACAAACTCCTATGCATGGCAACTCCCAAAATTGGAGAATCCCACATCAGGTGCCTGCAGGGAAGGGTCCCTGTGATTTGTGCCAGTCCAAAGAAGGGGCTATCCAGTATAGGGTTGGAAAGCCCACCACTTGCTCCCAGTTTGACCTAACCACCTGCGTCGAGAGTCAAAAGACTTACCAGAAGTGCAATGAAATGGAGGGAGTCTTATGCTACCAAGATCCCCCCCAGGAACCTCCCAGACGCACAGCGGGAAAACAATCTACTAAAAATTGTGCCCCGTGTGTCCAGGGGACACACTTTATGTATACCCCAATTTTGACCAACATTTGCTAACAAGGGGAACTCTGTGTATGGTATTCTGACACATATAAGATTTGTGTCCAGGATGGTAAAACCACCTGTTATAAGGTAGCCACTGCCACTAAAAAGGGCCCCAAGTCGGGACAAAACTCCCGAAAGAAAGAGCCATGCCATGAATGCATTCACACCACGATGACAGGAAATGTGATAGGAAAAACCCTTGTGTACCACTCCCACCAGCCCCCTTCCTGTAAGCAGTTTGACCTGCCAACGTGCATAGCAAATGGGACAATCTATAAGAAATGTAATGGTACCCAAGGCGTCCAATGCTATGACCCTACGGCCAATCCCACAAGCTGGGCATTACAGGTGAAGTCTTATGTTTCTGGGAGGCCGTCCCAAGACAAAATAGTGCTAGGAATGTCAGCTTGGCAACAAACATTGAGCACAGAGTTCACGGTAGCTTTTGATGTGTGCCAAGTGGCAAACCACTATGGGCTCCCATTTAGCTGTGGAGGGATTAGCTGGATTCAGTCATATGCCGCAGAGCATAAGTTCCTCTGTCCCCCTAAGGGATGCGCTCCCTCAGATGGCCCATGCATGTTTTGGTCCTGCATTAAGTGGTACACAGGGGGCCCCACAGAGTACTCAAAAATTAGGTTTGTTAAGGTACCCACCGATGTAAAAACCTGTGGCAAAAACAACTGTAACTTAGTTAAATTGACCATAACTGATGGGGAGTGGTACCTGCAGCAGGCCGAATGGAGGAAGGCTAAGTGGATGTTTGGAGTTGGAGTTGATGGAAAGGGCTGTGACCCGGAAACTCAGATAGAAGTACAAATCATTAGCAGAAACACACAATCCCGACGGAAGTCCCTATTCTGGTCTTATTACCAGGAGATAGAGAAATTGAATATTTTTGACCTGCCCGCCAAGGCCATCAATACCTTTGTCCAACTGGCTGAGGATATAGCCACAAGCCTAAATATGACCAATTGTTTTGTGTGCGGGGGAACCAACTTGGGGAAAAAGTGGCCCTGGGAAGCCCAGGAATTAAATTATTCCATGGTGCTAGAAATGGAACGACAAGGTAACCTCACAGCAACCTCTGGGAAGAATGGTAATTGGGCCTTGACCTCCAACAATTGGGGTCAGTTTGTTATGCCCGGAACCATTCTGAGGGTTGTCACCAGATGGGCTCATTGAGATGTTGCTCCACATGGAACAACAGCCAATGGTGGTCAGGCTCTGGGACAAAGGCCTCTGAGGACGCATGAGCCCTCGAAGCTGTCCAGCTCCTCCGTCCCTTCCTCGATCAACCCCATAATACCTCCCTAGTATGGTTGGCCCCTGATGGTATGTATTGGATCTGTGGGAAGTTTGCCTATAGTCAGCACCCAGCCACATGTTGTGGAGCGGGTGTCCTAGGAATTATCTGCCCCAGGTTCTTCCTGTTGCCACTCCATCAGAGGCAGGTACTGAGGGTACCAGTATATGACGAGGTTGGGAACATAAGGACCCAGAGATCCCTTGTGGAACCTCCCTCATTGAGAAGGTCAGAATCGGACATTGGAAGGATGATGAATGGCCCCCAGAGAGAATCATTCAAGTCTATGGCCCGGCCACATGGGCTGAGGATGGCTCGTATGGCTACCGTACCCCTATATATATTTTAAACAGACTCATTCAGTTGCAGGCAGTAGTTGAAATTATCACCAATGAGACTGTAAAAGGCTTGACTAAGCTGGCTGCTGAGAGTGTAAAGTCTTGTACCTATATCATGCAAAATCGCTTAGCCTTAGATTACCTCTTAGGCAAGGAAGGAGGTGTGTGTGGAAAATTCAATCTGTCTAACTGCTGCATTGAGATAGACAACAGTGGCCACGTTATTAAGGAGATAACAGACAAAATGGTGAAGATAGCTCATGTCCCTGTCCAGAGATGGAAAGGTTTCAATTTTGCGGATGCATTCTCCGGGTGGTTCCCCAAACTCCCAGGTTTGCAAGCTATCATGGCCCTGATTGGAATAATTGCAGCTGGGTGTGTCATCCTGCCATGCATTCTCCCCATCTTTGTCCGTACTGTTTCCAACTCTCTCTCCTTGCTGGTGGATAAAAAGGCAACTGCCCAAGCCATGGCATGGTGGGAATACAACAAGCTTAGAGATTTGGAAGAAAGTATGCCATTAGATGAAACTCCACAATAATCAGGAGATTTAGGTGGAGTTCCAAAGGGAGGAATGAGACAGGTGGGCTCGAATGCCAGAAAAATGATATAAAAGTATAGGCAGACTGATCTTTACTTGTTTCTATCTCTGTCGCAAGGTTAGGAAAATACAAAGATCTTGCTACATGTACTTGTATGCTTAATGTATCATATTATTCTGTAACATAATATTTGGTAAGTGATGGGTTTTGAAACTAACAGATGGTGTAAGATATAGCAAGATCTAGCCTTATATGGAATATGCAGCAAAGATAACTTCTCCTTTTTATATCCTATTTTGATGTACTGTATCTCGATACGTGTAAGGAAGTGTAACACATCTGTACAGCAAAACCTATAAAAGATAGACTCCGGACATAGCCCGGGGTTCAGACTTTGTCAAACAATTACTCTGAAACTTTGCTAGCAAATAAACCTGTGTTCTCCAACTTCTGTGGTCTTGTCTCCTGCTTTTGGGAAAGTGGGTTTTCCCACAACAATATGATAATTGGCGATAATTTTAATGGGTTGTGAGAATGACTTTGGAAGGGGGTGTAGACATGTTGCCCAGGGAACAATCATATAAACAATTTGGTTTCAGGAAAATATTGTCATGTAATCTGCAACTCATACACTGCAAAAACATTTGGATCTCTCAACTCGACCAGGACAAAACAAAGACAATTTACATAGACTTCTGTAAAGCCTTTGATTTAGTACTGCATGACAAACTACTTCTAAAACTAAAATCTTATGGCATTTCTGGACCCCTGCATAATTGGATAGCTGCATTCCTGTCAGACAGGCAACAAGTGGTCAAAAAAAGCAGCACTCTATCAAATCCTGCACCTGTTAACAGCGATGTTCCCCAAGGCAGCGTTCTAGGTCCAACACTCTTTCTGCTTTATATCAATGACCATTGTGATCAAATTATAAGCAGCTTTGTCCTCTTTGGCAATGATGTTAAACTATTCAACTCCACAGACAACTCTATTACCCTTCAAAATGACCTAGACTATGTATCTGAATGATCAAACAATTGGCAACTCCAAATCTCCATTAACAAATGCTCAGTCCTGCACATTGGCAATAGAAAAAAGAACATCAAATATTTGCTGGCCAGAAATGATCTAAAAGTTGACCCTCACTCTGTCAATAACCTAGGAGTACTCATTTCAAAAGATCTAAACCCCAGAGCTCACTGTAACATCATTGCAAAAAAGGCATTAAGAGTTGTCAATCTTATTTTGCGAAGTTTTCTCTCTGGTAACACTATACTTCAAACTAGGGCATACAAAACTTTTGCCAGACCTATAATTGAATACTGCTCACCTGCCTGGAACCTTCACTGTATTTCAGACATCAATACATTAGAAAGGATCCAGAGATATTTTACTAGAAGAGTACTCAAATCCTCTACCCAAAATAAAATTCCCTATACCACCAGGCTTGAAATTTTAGGCCTTGATAGCCTCGAACTACACCGTCTACGTTCTGACCTAAACCTAGTTCATAAGATTATTTACCAAAACGTCCTACCTGTAAATGAGTATTTTAATTTCAACCGCAATTAGACAAGGGCTATCAATGGATTCAAACTCAATATAATTCGCTCTAATCTTGATTGTAGGAAATATGACTTCTGCAATACAGTAGTAAATGTCTGGAACACTCTACTTGATCCTGTTGTTAGTGTCTCTAATCCCCATACCTTTTACCTTAAACTGTCTACCGTGGATCTTTCATGTTTTTAAAGAGGTCCCTAAGGGGGCGTGCATAAGCGCACCATTGTGCCTACCATCCCTGTCCTATTGTTCCCATTTATATGTACTCATTTTATGTACTCCTTTATGTGATACTGACAGGATTTTATTGGTGGAACGCAACCTTGAAAAGCATTGTCTGATGGACCTTTCTATAGTTAAGTGGATAAGTATATTACAGAAGTCCCTTTGAATCTATGTATTTATTTTTTTATTTTTATTTATTTATTATTGTCAAACATATATAAGATTACAGATCTTATGATCTTACAGATCATATAAACATGATTATGAATACATGAAATGTATAAACATGATTATGAATACATGAAATGGTTATGAATAAAAAGGGACATTAGGACAAGGACGGCATGCCCCTTACAGACCTCTTAGGAATGGGATGACAGTAGACAGTCTAAGGTTAAAGTTTTGGGGGTTTGGGGAAGAAACCACTGAGTCACGTAGTGCATTCCAGGCATTGACCACTCTGTTGCTGAAGTCATATTTTCTGCAATAGAGTTTTTAGCGGTTTACCTTAAGTTTGTATCTATTGTGTGCTCGTGTATTGTTGTGGTTGAAGCTGAAGTAGTCATTGATAGCAGTGGTGGGTTGCTCCTGGTTCGCACCGGTTCGCAAGAACTGGTAGTAAAAATTTGTACTAGTTCAGAGAACTGGTAATAACATTGGCTGGCCACACCCCTGAACCGGTCCCTGGCCCGGTCGCCGCTCACTTATCCTGCCCACCTCATCAGAGGCTTTTTTTTTTTTTTTTACTTTTAAAAGCATTTTTTCTACAACCTCTTCAGCCTTTTAAAATGCCTTTAAAAGCCTCTGGCGATCCCAGCTGAGTTGCCTGATCGTCAGAGGCTTTTAAAAGCATTTTTTTCTGCAACCTCTTAAGGTTGTAGAAAAAATGCTTTTAAAAGTAAAAAAAAAAAGTTGGCCATGCCCACCCAGTCACATTACCTCCCCCACCAAGCCATGCCCACAAAATAAGCCACGCCCACAGAACTGGTAGTAAAAAATTTTAGAACCCACCCCTGATTGACAGGACATTGTAGCAGATAATTTTATGTACTATGCATAGGTCAGACTGAAAGCAGTGTAGCTCTAAATTGTCTAAACCCAAAATTTTAAGTCTGGTGGCATAAGGTATTTTGTTGTGAGAAGAGGAGTGGAGGACTCTTCTCGTAAAATATCTCTGGACTCTTTCGATTGTATTTATGTCCGATATGCAGTGCAGGTTCCAGACAGATGAGCTGTATTCGAGAATTGGTCTAGCAAATGTTTTGAATGCTCTAGTTAGTAAGTACAATCTTACTACGCAAGATTAGGTTAACAATTCTTAATGCCTTTTTGGCAATGTTGTTACAGTGGGCTCTGGCACTTAGATCTTTAGAGATGAGTACTCCAAGGTCCTTGACAGAGTGAGGGTCGTCTACAAGGTCATGTCTATCTAGCTTGCATTTTATGTTCTGATTTTTTTTTGCCATGTGTAAGACAGAATTTGTTGGTTGAGATTTGAAGTTGCCACTTGTTAGACCAATCTGACTCATAGCAAGGTCTTTTTGAAGGGTAGCAGCATTGTCGGTGGTGTTAAATAGTTTTACATCATCAGTGAAGAGAACACAGTTGCTTTTAATATGATTGCAAAGGTCATTTATGTAAAGTATGAAGAGTGTTGGTCCTAAAACGCTGCCTTGGGGAACACCACTATTAACAGGTACAGGATTGATAGAGCGCTTCCTATTTTGACCACTTGTTGCCTGTTTGACAGGAAGGCAGCTATCATTTATGCAGGAGTCCTGAAATGTCATAAGATTTTAGTTTTAGAATTAGTTTGTCGTGTACTACTGAATAAAAGGCTTTACAGAAGTCTATGTAAATTTTGTCTATTGCTTTGCTCTGATCGAGATGTGTAGTCCATATGTTTTTGCAGTGTAGTAGTTGCAGATTACAGGATAATTTTTTTCTGAAACCAAATTTTTTGTTGGAGAGTAGGTTGTTTGTCTCTAGGTGGAGGGTAATGTATTGGTTAATGATTGATGCCATGACTTTGCAGGTGACACAACATAAAGAGATTGGTCTGTAATTTTCAACTAGGCTGGGGTCTCCCTTTTTGAAGATTGGGATGACCGTGGCTAGTGACCATTGGTTGGGCAAGGAGCTGGTCCTGAAATTTTTTTCAAAGATTATGCTTAGAGTTTCTGCTATTGCAGTGGAAAGCTTTTTTAAGAAGTAGGCACATAGTCCATCAGGTCCAATGGATAGAGATGGTTTTAGACTGCGTAGTGCCTTTTCAACGTTGTCTTCTGTAAAATCAGTATGTATTAGATCATTGTAATCATTGTAATTATTTGTGGTATGACTGGGAAATATTGGGTATGAGCTGTTGCTGTTTACAAAGACTGAGCCAAAGAATGTGTTAAAGAAGTTGGTTTTAATGGTTTCATCATTACAGTCTTCGTTGTTTGGCCCTTTTTGGGGTGAGATGGATCTCAAGTTTTTAAGTTTGTTGTTTAAAAAATTATAGAAGGCATGGGTGGATTTTGTGCGCAGAACGTTTTCCTCTTGTTTGATGTGATGATTGGTGCATTCAGTCTTTATCTGGTGGCATGTATGTTTTATTTGGTTCTGATTTTGTAAATCCATGTTCTTATTCTATCTTTTGGACATTTTGAAAGGATGCACTAATTTTCCTTTCTCTTTAATAGTAAGCTAATCATTGAAAGTGCATTGTTATAGTTAGTCTAACATACAGTATCCTATTTCAAAAGTCAGTACATAAACATACAAAAGACTGTGTTGCGGAGCTGTGCTTTCTGCAGGATGTTTTTCCTGCATAAAAACAATATAGCCCTTTCAGCAGTTCCAAGAAGGCTCCACACCCATTTGCCCTATTCAGGTGAAAAAGAAAAAAAACCAAAGTTCAGTTGTCTCTTGAAAAAGCACTTTTGGGACAACCATGATCTGGATGACTGACAATCTCTACAGACATTTAGCTATGCACTTTGGGATGAACACCCTTCAAATTGTGCAGGAGTATGAACGGATTTTCAGAAAAATTGCAGATACATTAACCATTTGCGCTTCAGTTTGAGATGCAGACAACACAGACTCATCCCCAATATCCTGTGCCTTCAGTAGTGAAGGGACAAGGAAAAAATCCTGCCAAAAGCACAGCTCCACAACACAGTCCTTTCAGCAGCTCCAAGAAGGCTCCATACCCATTTGCACTACTCAGGTGACCCTGAGACACAGATAAACTTTCCAGTGGCCTCAATGACTCTCTAAAAGAATACAAATGACCAGCTGCCTGCAAGGAATATAAACTCTTCTATTTCCCACCATCCAATCAGAGCTGAAGAAGCTTCTTGGATGAGAAGCGAAACATCTTCAAAGAAAAACAAACTCCAGTTTCCTCTTGAAAAAGCACCTTTGGGACAACCATGCCCTGGACGACGGATAATCTCCATAGACATCCTTAAATAATGAAACAGTCAAGCTCTTATGTTTCTTGAATAGGTATTTATAAGCATCAATAAATGTGACCAATTTTATCTGTAAAATGCCAGAGGATGCCAAAATAATAATTTCCTATAACAAGTTGAACAATGTTTGCTTTTTAAAAAAAAGTATGCTGTATGGGACCGATCCTAAGTAAGTTTTACCAGACGTTTCCCTGCATTAAATAGATTTAATTGCTACCAGAATGTGATATAACTGTGATATATTCACCTTAAATTATATATACAATTGAGCCCAAAATTTCCATTGCTAAGAAAGTTGTTAAATGTGTTTTGCCCCATTTTACGACCTTTCTTGCCAGAGTTGCTAAGTGAATTACTTCAGTTATTAAGTTAATAATATGGTTGTTGAGTAAATCTGGTTCCACATTTACTTTGCTTGTCAGAAAGTTGCAAAAGTCCCAAAGGTACTTTTCCAAGAAGCAATTGGACTTTGGTTTTTCTTTGAATACATTTCACTTCTCACCCAAGAAGCTTCTTCAGTTCTGACTGGATGGTGGGCAATGGAAGGATTTAAACTCTTTGCAGACAGCTAATCATTTGCATTCTTTTAACAAGTGGTTAAGGTCACCTGGAAGTTTATCTGTGTCATCAGGGTCACCTGAGAGGCGCAAATGGGTGTGGAGCCTTCTTGAAACTTGTTGAAACAAAATACTTGTTGAAAGTACTTTGTTGTAGACTGGAGACAGATGATGGCGTATACCCCCCCCCCCTGTTGAGAGAGGGCTGTTCATGTTAGAAAAGTTTTTAGTTTAGGTTGTAGAGGTCAATAAGATCTTGGAATGTCCCAGCAGCTACAATTAAGCCAGATTTCTTTTATCAAGAAAAACTTTGTTTATTTAAAATCAATAAACTATTTACATTTTAAATCACAGAACATTGTATCTTGGTCTTTATTTATTTCTGAGGTGAAGGTGCCTAGAGCATAATCCCTTCTCCTGTGTGTCTCCTATGTGCCTTCCATGAATCTACCCTGTGTCTCCCCAGTGTTTGTGGCTAAAGGGGGTCATATTTATAGGGTGGCTAAGCCACTCCCCCTTCAGTCCCTTAGACAAAATGGAGGGAAAGTATAAACACAAAACCATCTTTCCAGTGTAGACAGTGTGGTTCAGTGGCACTGTTTCAGATAATTATCTGACAATTCCCCTTCTGACAGTGAACTATACTGTCAACTAAAGTCAAAATTACATATACATGCAATTAAAATGACAAACATAATTTCTTACACAAATATAGATGCTGATCCTTAGCCAAGGGCTTTGTAAGTATGTCAGCAGTTTGTTCTTCTGTTTTTATATAAATGATAGATACAAAATTTTATTTTGACTGTTTGGCGTACGTTTTCCATATTGCACCTTTCAATTAATTCAATTATTATTATTTTTGCGAAAGGCTAAACCCCTTCTCAGTTTGAGTTATTTGAACACCCAAGTATCTATCTACTTGACCTAGGGATTTTAAAGTAAATTTTCTCCCTATAATTTCTGCAAATTTATCGTACGTGGCTTTGTTTGGCCCTATGTAAAGGAAGTCATCCACGTAGACTAATATTTTTTTCAAAAATATTATGTGCCCTTTTTGTAAACAGGCATTGGTCAGCTGGCGAGGTGGTGAAACTATTGACCTCAGTAATTTGGTGAAGTGTTCATACCACATAAGACCAGATTGTCGGAGACCATATAGGCTCTTTTATAGTTTACAGGTTGAGCTCTCTTTTCCTTCAAAACCGGGTGGCTCCTTGACGTAAATGTCCTCTTTCAGATCAGCATGCAGATATGCTGTCTGGACGTCAAATTGAAAAACTTTTCACCTAAGGCCACTGCGGTTGTTAAGGCCGCTTTTACCGTTTCGGCTCTGACAGTTGGTGAATAAGTGTCCAGGTAATCGTCCGGGTACCTTTGGGCGTAACCTTTGGCCACTAATCGGGCCTTGTATAACAGTTTGTTACCTGACATGGGTTTAGCTCTAAAAACCCATCTTGTCCTGATAGACCTTTTGCCTTTGGGTACCTTGGCAGGTGTGTATACGTGCATTTGCTTAAGGCTGTTCATTTCACAAAGCATGGCTTCTTTCCATCTTGCTTGCTCTTCTTCATTGAGTTGAAGAACATCTTTGTAGTTCTTAGGCACCGTGGTCACAGAGTTGATAGAAGCGATAACCCCTTCATACTTCTGTGGAGGGATCCCCTTGTTTACTCTTTTGGACCATCTTACTTGGTGCCTTTCACCTTCGTCTTCTTCTTGTGATGACGTGTCAGCATTGTAACCACTCTCGGATTTTAGAGGTCTTTTGCCTCGGGCACTTGGGGAAGTTGAAGATCTTTCCTTTGTGTAGTGACGTCGAAGTGAAGATGGGATACTGGATGGAGATGATTCTTCAGATAGTGCTTCTGGTTCAGGTGGAGTATCAGATGAGTTTCTTTCATTGCGTTGCACTCGCGGTGACGGTTGCTGTTGCTGTTCACCATCATCCTTTGAAGGCGTGATAGGCAGGATGTTTTCTTCATCTTTGAAGTAGACACTGGTGTCATTGCAATGAATTCTCCCCCAGCTTTCATCTTGTTGGAAGTTGGCTGACCTGGAGACAACAACTTTATTTCCATCATCTAAGAACTTATATGCTTTTGTGCCAGGGACATACCCAATGAATATTATTTTCTTTGAATTTGGTCCCCCTTTTCTTTTCAGTTGTTTAGGGATATTCACCCAGGCATGTGTACCGAAAATTCTTAGATGGGATAATTTGGGTTTTTGCCCATACAACATGTAATATGGGGTTTGGTTGAGAGTTTTTGACCATGTTCTATTAATTATATAATTAGCACAAAGGACGGCTTCTCCCCAGAAGGCTCTGCTTAACTTAGCGTCCGCTATTAAACAGTTCATTATAGTTTGCAACAAGCCATTACGTCGTTCAACGACGCCATTTTGAAAGGCGGAAAAAACTGCCGTTTTGTGGTGCCTTATGCCCTTGCTTTCAATCCAATTTTGGAATTTGGTGGACATAAATTCCGTGCCACGGTCAGTCTGCAATTCAGCAATGTTTACTTTATGTTGAGTTTTGACTAAATTATAGAAGCTTTTGAATTTCTCGAAGGCTTCGGCTTTGTTTCTCACTGTATAAACGTAGCCGTAGCAAGTATGGTCATCGACAATCGTTAGGAAGAAATGCTTCCTGCCCAAAGAGGCTGAAAAAGGGCCAACTATGTCCATATGGACCAGCTGAAACATGCTGTTGGCACGGCGTTTCACAATTTTGGGCCTATTTGCTTCCTTACTTTTAGCTTCTTTGCAGATAGCACAGTCTAGGTGTGCTTTACATTTTTTAAGGTCTAAACCCTCCGTAAATAGGGGCATCTTGTCAATTACCTGGAAACTGAAGTGCCCTAGCTTTCTGTGTAAGATTTGAACGCACTTACTATGAAGTGGTTTTCCCTTAGAGGGTGCTTTGTCACTGACCTTTTTGTTACCTTGAGATGTTTGAGGTTCAATAACATTTTGGGTAGTCATTTCATCTATCTGTGCTCTGGCTTCCTTCTGCCCATTGCTCCACTGCTCTAGAGCCTTGGGTTTAACAAGTGGGATTAGGTATGGCAAATCATTAACCAGTTTTAAACTAGCAACAATAACATTTTGTTTTGTCACATAACCACCAGTTTCTTTGAGTTTAATATTAATACCATTTTCCCTGCATAACTTTGTGCTACTCAGCAAGTTATTGGTTATCTGTGGTACATACAGTACTCCCTCAATATCGCCAATCCCTTCAATATAAACTGTTCCCACACCTTTAACAAGTACATTGGCACCTGTGGCAACTTTTACATTAGATATTTTATTTTGGAGGCTTTTGAAGAGGTTTCTATTGGAAGCTATGTGCTTACTTGCCCCAGAATCAATCATCCAATAATTATGTAAGTTGTTTTTAATCTCTTCATTATCTTTATGGTTATTTCCCTTGTGATAGCTTTTCTTATGTTGTTTCTTGCTAGTTGGCTTATAACTATTGTTTTTGGGGCATTCATTTTTGAAGTGCCCTTGTGTGCCACAGCTATGACATTTGGGAACCGTATTGGCCCTGTCATAATTATTATTTGGTCTCCTAATGGGTCTTTGGTTTCTTTGTTGGTATGGAGCACAATCCTTACATCTCCTATCCTCATCTATGAGGCGCCCAGAAAGATATTCCACATTTAGGAGTTCTGGAGCCAAACCATCAATAGTTGTGATAAATGTATCCCAGCTATCATCGAGAGAGCTGAGCATTACGCTAACTAAAGATTCCTCTGATACATTGTGGCCACGTTGAATTAAATCAGCCCTCATCCCTTTTAATTTTGCAATATGCTCACTCATATTGCTGCCTGGTTTGAGTTTTGTCCGATAAAAATTCATTGATAACCTTGTTGTGGTGCCTACATTTGTACTACGAAAGAGATTATTTAATTTAGTCCATACTTGTTGGACTGTGAGACCATCAGGTATACTAGGATATAGGGCTGTGTCGATGGCTTCTAGTAGTATGCTATAAACCTTTTTGTGCACCTGTTCATCCTCAGCTGACCAGGGTATGGCAGGTGGGTTAGTTAACATATATAAACACTTTTGCTTCATGAGCACCACCTGGATCTGCTTGCACCAGTCCAGATGGTTCTCCCCATTTAATTGTAATTTTTTGAACCCCTGGGGCAAAGCAGGAGTCAAAAAATGCATTAAATTATTATTTTCAGGCTTTTCTGGCAGCCATTGCTGACCAGAGTGCTGAATGTCAACACTCCCTATAGCAGGCATAGGAATAGCTGTAAGAAATGCTGTTTTTAGAGGTTTTTCACACTGCACATGTGCGAGGTCCTCAGTGCAATGTGGCTGTGCAAGTCTCAGTCCTGGCTGGAGCTCAATTGGGGAAGACGTCTTCCTTTGGGCTCCCAAAGAAGGCCGCGGCAGGGGTTCCGGTCTACTGGATTGGGCCGGAAAGGCCTGAAGATCATCAGGAAAAGCCGCTTGGGCCCAGAGTCCTCGAAGATGCGACGAGGAGGCCTTAGAAGATTCCCAGGGCCTGTTGATCGGCGTGGGACAGCAGGCAAAGAGCTCCGAAGCTGGCAAGCCTGTTGGAGGGCGAAGACCTTGGATGGATGATGCCGGCTGGCACGCTGTCATCGGCAGAAGAGGATCAGCCATATGTGTGAGGATCTCAGCCGGAGGTCCTCCGAAGAACATCTGGGCCAGTGATTCTTGCTGTGGTGGTGGGCAGTATGCCTCAGGATCATGTGGGCCGCTCACATCAGGTTGGATAGCCAGGGTTGCAGCCTCAGCCATATTTTTAAAAGTTTTTACTATGGCGCTGCAAGCGGTGACCAGGGAGTTTATGTCTTCATGTAAACTAGTTTGCCCCGGGTTGTTTGGCTGGGTGGTCATGTTGGTTGCCCCTGCAGCATGCATGGGATAGTCAGGGTTGGCAGTCCCACTGCTGTTGGTGGAAGCTCATAATTAGTTGCTCCCATTAGCTGTTTTTTATTAATGGGGTTTGTATTAGTTGTTAGGCCTTTGGCCTGTTGGTGGCTCATGGGTGTCGCCATTTTGGATCCTGTGACAACAGGAAGTGGTGAAGCCGCCATTTTGTTTTTCTGCTGAGCCGATGCAGGTTCTGTCAGAAAATTTAAAGGGGCAGGTTCTGACAGAAAAAAATTTGCCGCCTTTTCTCTGGCATAATGGCTCACAGGAGTCTCTGAGGTAATTGAGGCATTTGTTTTTATTGCCTTCAACATATCTCTTGATTTTTGGAAGTCAGATAGCCTCTTTGTTATGAGGAGATTAGTGAGGGATTCATTTAAGTCATTTTCCTCAGTTAAAGCCTTTAGGATACTATATCTGGACTTTGCTGCTTCTTTGGGGTCAGGAGTTGCTTCAAGCAGAAGATCATAAGGGTATTCTTCTGCTGTTACTTTGCCAGTATTTTCCTCATAGTGAGAGGAAAAGTCAATTAGGGGCCTTTCAGGACTTGTGGCAACTGACCTGTATCCTGCAATTCGCCCACTGGCACCTTTTTCAGCATATTCTTTAGCTTCTTCATCAGAGCTGTCAAAATCATCTGTTCTGCTGGTCGTGTTTGTTTCGCAGTTTTCTTGATGCTGGCTAGCCATCTGAATCCTCCGGGCTCTGGTTAATACTGGGGATTCACGGATCCAAGTAATTTTCTTTTTAGTGACCCCTTTTATTTTAGATGACATATGTGAGTTTGCTAAAGATCATTAGACCACAACCATCCTCTTGCTATCAATTTGTTAGAAAAGTTTTTAGTTTAGGTTGTAGAGGTCAATAAGATCTTGGAATGTCCCAGCAGCTACAATTAAGCCAGATTTCTTTTATCAAGAAAAACTTTGTTTATTTAAAATCAATAAACTATTTACATTTTAAATCACAGAACATTGTATCTTGGTCTTTATTTATTTCTGAGGTAAAGATGCCTAGAGCATAATCCCTTCTCCTGTGTGTCTCCTATGTGCCTTCCATGTGTCTACCCTGTGTCTCCCCAGTGTGTGTGGCTAAAGGGGGTCATATTTATAGGGTGGCTAAGCCACTCCCCCCTTCAGTCCCTTAGACAAAATGGAGGGAAAGTATAAACACAAAACCATCTTTCCAGTGTAGACAGTGTGGTTCAGTGGCACTGTTTCAGATAATTATCTGACAGTTCAATTTTGACATAGATGGCCTCTTTGGCCTTTTTTTCAAACCAGCGGTCCTCTCTGTCCAAAATGTGGACTTTGCTGTCTTCGAAAGAGTGGCCTTTGTCTTTTAAATGCAGATGGACTGCTGAATCTAGTCCTGATGGGTTTGTTCTCCTACGCTGTGCCATGCATTTATGTAGTGGCTATTTTGTTTCTTCAATGTACAAATC
This sequence comes from Pituophis catenifer annectens, assembly GCF_029215685.1. Taxonomy (NCBI): domain Eukaryota; kingdom Metazoa; phylum Chordata; class Lepidosauria; order Squamata; family Colubridae; genus Pituophis; species Pituophis catenifer. The sequence goes on from NW_027256887.1 coordinate 27,748,832, forward strand.
TTCATGTTGCTCACTGCATTGTACTGCATATACCATGTTGCTCAGTTTGTGTCTCAGTGTTTGAAGCAGGGGTGGGTTCTACTTACCTTTACTACCGGTTCGCAATGGGATTGCACACACAAACTGGTAGTAAAGGTCAAAACCAAAGTCCTAGACTCCTTCACAGGAATTTCACCCACCCACCGGTATAGGTATGTGGACAATACTTGGGTCAAGATCAAAACTTCTTGAAACTCTGAGGACTTATTAAACTAATGAACTAAGTAGCCTGAGCAAGGTGATGGATAGGGACTGAGGATTACAAACTGGAGATGATGACTTACTCTCCCCCTCAACTGTCCCTCTCTCCTTTATCAGATCTAGGTCTATTACGACCACTCAGCGTTAACTTGCAATCTTAGATCGATCTGCAGCTTTATTTACCACCTATTCCCCAAGTTTACCCTGATTATTTAACCCTAAGTACTTTGTCCAGTGGCTCTGCCTTACTTTTTTGATCTAATCCTCGGCCATCGCTGGTATCAGGACTGGAGGAGATACAGACATCGAGAGTCTTGGATTATGGGGAGATAGACCACCTTCTCTTTGTTTGTTTCAAATGGTTTGGTTGCCATGAGAGGACGACCCTTTGAGTCCTCTACACCCACCTCCTTTGGATGGACTTACTACAACCACAAGACTTCCCATCGTTGTGAGAGGGCGATGATGTTCCGATGTATTGACATTTGTAACATACTGGTCTTCCTTTAACATCTATTTCCTCCCTTATTTTAAATTACCTGTCTTAACCATCTCTAACACTCTTAGAAGAAAATGATCCTTCATCTCCTTCAACTCGCTCCTATCTTTGATGTATTCAACTGCGGAGCTCCTTGCACTGCGAGATTCCCCCCTCTCGCATGTCTGGCCCTCTCAGTTATCAAGGGCCGCCCGAGAGGTGGTTTGCAAAAAGCTGACGGCTTTGGGGTTTTTTAGATAAATCTTTAAGTTCTATTTTAAGGGGGTCTGGGAAGGATTGTGGGAATGGATCTGGGGGGGATCCATAAATCCACTGAAAGGGGTAATGGGTTTGATGATCATGATGGGGAGGATGGGGACAGAAATCTGACAAGGATACAGGGGGATGAAGCGATGGGCATTAGTATAGTAAGTGGGAGGGGCAGATATGATGGCTGCAGGGGGCCATATTATGTTTTGGGAGTGCGCACTCGATGTTTATGAGCAATTGCCCACTCCGACCCCCAAAGCACGGCTCGTTTCCCGGGTTGTTCAAAATCTCAGACCCTGGGTCTACGGATGATGTTATGTAATGCCAGGTCAGTGGTAAATAAAGCCCCCCTCATTCATGATCTTATTTCAGAGGGGGGTGCTGACCTGGCAGGGATTACGGAGACCTGGTTAGGCCAGGAGGGAGGAGTTCCCCTTGTGGAAATGTGCCCGCCAGGTTTCCGTGCATTCCATCAGCCAAGGACTCAGGGAAGGGGTGGGGGAGTGGCAGCAATCATTAGAGAAAGTCTTTGCCTGAGGGAGGCCACTGTTCCTCAGATAGCCGGATGTGAGTCCCTCCTTGTGAAGTGGGGTCAGGGGATTCAGATGGGCCTACTGATTGCGTACCTGGCTCCCTGCCACGTAACAGCGGTCCTGCCTCAGCTGCTCAACATTATAGCCGGGGTGGCGGTGGAAACCCCCAGACTTATTGTTATGGGGGATTTTAACCTGCCATCTGCTGGTGAGATGTCGGAGACGGCTCGGGAGTTCATGGCTTCCATGACGGCCATGGACCTGACCCAGGTAGTTAAAGGCCCCACCCACTTGGGGAATCACACTCTGGACTTGATTTTTGTCTCTGGTCAGTGGCTGAATGATCTAAGAATAGGGGATATAGACATCAAGCCCTTGTCATGGTCTGATCATTCTCTCCTTCACATGGACTTTCAAGTCACTTCCACCCACTGCAGGGAGACAGAACCAACCAAATGGTTCCGTCCCAGGCGCCTGATGGACCCCGAAAGGTTCCTGATGGAGCTTGGGCCATTTTCTGAGACTCTGGCTCACGACTCGACTGAGGACCTGGTGGTCGCCTGGGACAGGGCTGCTACTGGGGCCTTGGACCATGTCGTGCCTTTGCGGCCTCTGACCCAATGCCGATCTCGTCTATCTCCTTGGTTTTCTGAGGAGCTGAGAGAGATGAAGCGTCAGAAAAGACGCCTGGAGAGCGATTGGAGGTCAAGCCGATCTGAATCTGACTGAACACAGGTGAGATCTTATATTAAGACCTACCTAGTGGCGATAAGAGTGGTGAAGTCTAGCTACTTCTCTGCTCTTATTGCATCTGCAGAGAACTGCCCAGCCGCGCTGTTTAGGGTGACCTACTCCCTACTTCAGGTGGGGGTATGGGAAGATCCCTTAAAGGGTCGAGCTGAGGATTTTGTACAATTCCTGCATGATAAAGTCGCTCAGATTCGGGAAGGCCTGGACTCCAATTGGGTAGATCCAGGGGAGGAGACGGGGGTAGGTCTTGAGAGCGTTATCTGGGAAGAGTTTGACTCTGTGACTCCTGAGGACATGGACAGGATTCTGGGCAAGTTTAATGCTGCCACATGTTTATTGGACCCGTGTCCCTCCTGGTTGGTACTGGCCTCCCGGGAGGTTACACGAGGCTGGCTCCACGGGATTATAAATGCTTCTCTGAGTGAGGGTGTCTTTCCCGCCGCCTTGAAAGAGGCAGTTGTGAAGCCCCTCCTCAAGAAGCCTTCCCTGGACCCGGCTATATTATCAAATTATCGTCCAGTCTCCAATCTTCGCTTTGTTGAGAAGGTTGTTGAGAGTGTGGTGGCGCGACAACTACCCCGATACCTGGATGAAGTTATCTATCTGGATCCGTTCCGCTTCAGATCATGATACAGCACTGAAACGGCATTGGTCACGTTGGTGGATGATCTCTGGAGGGCTCGGGACTGAGGTTGCTCCTCTATCCTGGTCCTATTAGATCTCTCAGCGGCTTTTGATACCATCGACCATGGTATCTTACTACATCGACTGGAGGGGTTAGGAATAGGGGGCACCGTGCTTCGGTGGTTCTCCTCCTTCCTCTCTGACCGTTCGCAATTTGTGTTGGCAGGGGGGCAGAGGTCGACCTCGAGGCACCTTATTTGTAGGGTGCCACAAGGGTCAGTCCTCTCACCCCTTCTGTTCAACATTTATGTAAAACCGCTAGGCGAGATCATCCGTGGTTTTGGGGTGAGTGTTCATCAGTATGCTGATGACACACAGCTACACATCTCCACCCCAGACCACCCCAACGATGCTCTTGCTGTGATGTCCCATTGCCTGGAGGCCGTGCAGATCTGGATGGGGAGAAACAAGCTCAGACTCAACCCCTCCAAGACCGAGCGGCTGTGGCTTCCGGCGTCCCGGTATAGTCAGCTGGTACCATCACTGACAATAGGGGATGAGATCTTGCTCCCCATAGAGAGGGCTCGCAACTTGGGTGTCCTCCTGGATTCACAGCTATCTTTAGAAGATCATTTGATGGCCGTGGCCAGGGGTGCCTTTTATCAGGTTCGCCTGATCCGCCAGTTGCGTCCCTTTCTGGATCGGGACGCCTTGCGCACGGTCACTCATGCCCTAGTTACCTCCCGTATGGACTACTGTAATGCTCTCTACATGGGGCTCCCCTTGAAAAGCACCTGGAGGCTCCAACTGGTCCAGAATGTAGCCACGTGGGTGATTATGGGTGCAGCTCGTTACGCCCATGTAACACCTCTCCTACGCGAGCTGCACTGGCTCTCGGTGGTCTTCCGGGTGCGATTCAAGGTGTTAGTTATCACCTTTAAAGCGCTCCATGGCTTAGGACCTGGGTACCTACGAGACCGTCTTTTGCCACCAATAGCCTCCCACCGACCAGTTCGTTCTCACAGGGAGGGACTACTCAGGGTACCGTCAGTCAAATTATGCCGACTGGTGACTCCCAGGGGGAGGGCCTTCTCTGTGAGGGCTCCAATCCTTTGGAATGAATTGCCCCCTGAGATACGAAATATCCCTGATCTCCGTGCTTTCCGCCGTGCCCTCAAAACCCTGATGTTCCAACAGGCGGGGCTAAACATATGAAAATGTGAATGATTTTTTTAAAATGTTATCTAATTCTGGGTTTTATTTAATTGACCAAACCAAGTAATAATTTTAATTAGCAATTTTATGATGTTTGTGTATCTATATTTTTCTTGAGTGTACACCGCCTTGAGTCCTACGGGAGAAAGGTGGTATAGAAATATAATAAATAAATAAATAAAAACACAGGAATTGAAAGTTGATATGTCAACTTTGTGGACAGAGTTCACATGGGAAAATGTTAAGAAAAATAGTCTAGCCTTCCTGGACTGTGCAGTACACATTAAGGAAGATAGAAGCTTTAACACTGAAGTTTACAGAAAACCGACTCACAGAGATCAATATTTACATTTTGATTCCCACCACCAACTGGAGCACAAATGGGAGTCATCAGAACCCTTCACCACCAAGCAGAAGGCCTGCCTACCAGTAAAGATGGGAAAGAAAAAGAACTAAAACACATCAAGGAAGCCCTCAGAACGTGTGGCTATCCCAAGTGGGCTTTCTCAAAAAAGACCCTACTGGAGCTCCTTCATAACAGACAATGAAGAGCACAATAAATGAAGCAACGTTGTCATTCCATACCTTGCAGGAATATTGGAAAAGCTCAGGAAGATCCTCAGCCAACACAACATATGTGAACACTTCAAATCCAAGAATACACTAAGGCAGAAGCTTGTCCAACCCAAGGATAAAACAACCGGACACAAACTGTGCAACATGGTATATTTATTGTATTGTATTGTATTGTATTGTATTGTATTGTATTGTATTGTATTGTATTGTATTGTATTGTATTGTATTGTATTGTATTGTATTGTATTGTATTGTTTTGTTTTGTTTTGTTTTGTTTTGTTTTGTTTTGTTTTGTTTTGTTTTGTTTTGTTTTGTTTTGTTTTGTTTTGTTTTGTTTTATTATACTTATATGCCGCCCTTCTCCCAAGGGACTCAGGGCAGCTCACAAACATTTAAAAATGATAGAAACAATAAAATAACTACCAAACACTCAATTAAAATCCCCCAATTAAAAATCACCCATCAGATCAGCAAATTTGTTGGAAAAGCCATGTCTTCAGGTCACAGCGGAAGGAGCGGAGGTCGGGTGCCATCCGGAGCCCCGTGGGTAACCCATTCCAGAGGGTCGGTGCACCCACAGAGAACACCCTCATCCTGGGCACGACCAGCCGACATTGTTTGGCTGATGGCACCCGGAGGAGGGCAGTCCTATGTGAGTGCACAGGGCGGTGGGAGGCAGGCAGAAGATGGTCCTGCAAATACCCTGGGCCCATGCCATGTAGGGCTTTATAGGTAAGTACCAGCATCTTGAAGCGGATCCGAAGGACCACCGGTAAACAGTGCAGCTTGCGCAGGAGAGGTATAACATGGGAGTAACGGGAAGCTCCCGTAATAACCCGTGCGGCCGCATTCTGGCCGCATTCATATATGCAGTACAAAGCAGTGAGCCATGTGCAGATCTGTACATTGAGGAAACAAAACAACCACTTCATAAACACATGGCACAACATAGGTGAACAAACCCATTAGGACCAGATTTAGCAATCTATCTGCATTTAAAAAGATGAAGGCCAGTCTTTTGAAGACAGCAAAGGCCACATTTTGGGCAGAGAAGACCACTGATTTGAAAGAAGAGTCAAAGAGGCCATCTACAGCAAAATTGAACAGCCCTCTCTCAACAGAGGGGAGAGATATGACATCATCTATTTCCAGTCACACAGTACTTTCAAGTGTTGCAATAAGGTTCCACACCCATTTGCACTACTCTGGTGACCTGATGACATAGATAAATCTCCAGATGGCTTTAACAACTTGCTAAAAGAATGCAAATGACCATCTGTCTGCAAGGAGTATAAATCCTTCCATTTCCCACCATTAGAACTGAAGAAGTTTTTTGAATGAGAAGCCTGAAAGTCCAGTTGCCTCTTCAAAATTCACCTTTGGTACAACCATGACCGGATGACTGAGAATTTCCATAGACAAAAGGTGATTCTAATACTGTGGGACACTGTAACCATCAGAAATATGAGCCAGTTGCCAAGTGTCTGAATTTTGATCATGTGATCATGGGGATACTGCAAGTGTCTGAATTTTGATCATGTGATCATGGGGATACTGCAATGATCATAAGTGTGAAAACAAGTTGAGGACCACTTGTATTAAATTCTCATTTCCATCATGTATTTCAAAAGCTAACAGTGGTTGCTTTCTTTTGAGCACTTGGTGTAAGTTATTTATTTTTATTTATTTATTTATTTATTTATTTGATTTGATTTGATTTGATTTCTGTACCGCCCTACTCCCGAAGGACTCAGGGCAGTGCACAGCCAAACAATAAAATACATACATACAAAATTTAAAAATGAGCCTTGATAGTACAGTGGTCTACGCACCCTGTCATTAACACAGCTGCCTGCAATTTACTGCTGGTTCAAATCTTTCCAAGGCTCAAGGTTGACTCATCCTTCCATCCTTTCTAAGGTAGGTGAAATGAGGACCCAGTTTGTGGGGGCAATAAGATGACTTTGTATAAATATACAAAAGTATGAAGGCTATTGCTTAACGCATTGTAAGCCGCCCTGAGTCTCCGGAGAAGGGCGGCATATAAATCAAATTAAAAAAAAAATGGAATTAAAATCAAATTAAATAGTTTTGGCCCAGACAAATTTAAAACCCCAATCAATTTAAAACCAATTTTAAAATTTGAGTATATAAAATACTAAAAAATATTAAAAATTAAAAATCTTTTATAAAAGAGGGAGAAAAATTAGGCCAGGCCCGCCTGGTGAAATAAAAAGGTCTTTAAAGCACGGTGGAAGGTGCGCAGATCCGGGATCCTCCGTATCTCCGTTAAATTTAAATTAACTAGTTAAATTTAAGAATAACAATTAACAAACTATCAAGGGAAAATAACAGGTGATTTAATATTTTCTGTATCAAAAAAGTGCTGCATTTATAACTGAACAGTTTACAATTGTGCTCTTTCTGAAATATCTCAATGTTTCATTGTAGTTTGTCATAGAATGATAAGGGGTCCTTGGTGCTCTGAACTTGTTTTCTTGCAGACGGTTCACTACCCCTTAACTAGGTAACATCATCAATGCTAGTAAGGAATGCTGTTTGCTGTCAGTTTATATTCTGGTGTCTTGCCTTTCTGTGTGGGTGTGGGCGGTTTTAGGGATTTTTGTGTTGGGCTGTTTACTGGTGGCTCTTTGGCAGTTTCTTGATTTGGGGTGTCGCTTACTTGATTGTTGGTCTGAAGTTGACCTTGGAGTTATTCTATGTTGATCTGAGAGCTGAAATATTGGTGGAGAGGTGCTAGAGTCTTTTTCTCTTTTGGGCTGGGAAACCCCTCATTTCAACCCTGAGCTACAAATATCTCCTTTATTGATAGAATGATATATCTATTACAGTGCCCATACAACAAGTTTGTAATCCAACATTTTCACAGTAAATTTTCTTGTATTCTAAGAAAGAAACCTGGTTTTGCCTTTGCAAATTCCAAGCTGGTTTCATTGAAAGCAATTCTTTCATAAAATTACCCTTATACATCGACTGAACAGAATAGAACAAAGCAGAGCTGATATGTTTGAAACTGCTATTAGCTTCTGAACATTCATTCATATACCCTTCAGTGTTCCCTATTACTGACTTTCTACCATTATCTGGATGTTCAGCCTATATGGCAAAATCAGTTAAGAAACTAAATATTTTTAATATGCTTCTAATATAAGTAATTTGACCAGGCACATAAAACCTACACTGATCAAAATATTTCTTAGAGTACAGAGTGTAAGGATCGCCTCTCTTTCCAACTTAAGAAAGTACGAACTCTTGAAACGTAGTTGTTCAAAAGGATTCTTTTATTAAGCAGAAGTGAAAACCATCCAGTTAAAGCACAATCTGAATGCCCTTAGGCAAAGCAGTAGGATTAAAGTGGTAGACACCCCTCCCTTTAAGTCAGAATGCAGATTTTAGCCAATACACAAGTGTGAAGATGTTTTCTTTACTATTTCCTTTGAGAACCCAAACAAACATGCATTCCCACCACTACCCTTTAAAGTGAGACAACCCACATGGCTATCATAAAAATTCCTCCAGGTAAAGGGAATCTCAGGCTTCCTTGGCGCCAGGATATAGGTTGTAAAATATCTGATGACACAGGCCATGCTAGTAAATTGAATCCAAGTCCCCCCTTCCTCCACTTGAATGGCAGTATCACTTTTAGGGATCTGACACAGGGCATATTTTGCTTTTTTCTTGGGAGAATGCAAATCAATTACAAAAAAATAGATTCCCCCACTCCCAGCCCCTTTTCTGCTAAGCAGCTTAAATTTGGAATTTGCCTTCTAGCCTTTGGCTCTGTTATGTCTTGATTCTACAGTAGAGTACCTACAGTTTTTCCTGAAAATAAGACCCTGTCTTATATTTTTGGGGGCCCCAAAATAAGCACTAGGGCTTATTTTCGGCAAAACATGATTTCAGGGTGATCAGCTCAGTTGGGCGCCCTCCCCAGCATGTGCACAAAAAGCAATGAGCATGTGGGGGCTGATGTCTGGCAGGCCATTGGTCCCCTGGTCAATGCACTCTGTGGCTGCGCAGCCCATGCAGCGCAAGTGAGTTGATTACCTGTCCAAGCAGCAGACAGTGGCAGAGGTGCAGGCAGGAGGCATGCAATTTGGACATGCCACTCGGTCCACAGGAAAGCTGAGAGTCAGTGGGCCAGAGCAGCCAGCCAGCCATGGAGGCTTGTCTTTGCATGGCGGCACCGGCAGCAGACGGTAGCAGAAGCATGTGGGGGAGGCAGGCAAACCGGACTTACCGTGCTGGCCACAGGCAAGCTGAGATATGGTGGGACAGAGTGGGAGGGCCACCGCAGGATACTTGTCTTCGTGTCTCTTGGTTTGCCTGCAGCCTGCGTGGAGTGCCAGGATCGCCAGCCTTTTCCCTGTGCCTCTGCATTCACCTGCTGCTTGGACTGGTAATCAACTTACCTGTGGTCCTCAGAATGCGGTTGCTGCTGGACACTGTTGGTCACCATGCACTTGCTGTCTCCAGTGCTGGCCATGCCCACTCACCACCCCAGTCTGATGACGATCTTCACTAGGGCTTATTTTTGGGATAGGGCTTATTTTCATGAAAATGTAGTTTTGACAATTTCACTGATTTGAATTATACTCCTTCCCCTTTCCACAAAAAGAAATATTATAAAAAAAGGATTTGAATTCTTTGAATTCTTTCTTGAAATTTTTTTTATCCTTCCTAAAACTTCATAATTTACAAAAATTAAGCACATGAAAAATAATATATTGCTAAATACATTGCAATCCAACAGAGCCAAATACACAGTTGGCTTACTCCAGAATATTTAGCTTCTAATAGTAGCTCATTTTCTTGAAAAGTAGTTATTCTTGGATGCAGTTTCAAACATGGTAGAAAATCCAGAATGTTTGAACTTAAAGCAAATCCATTCTGGAATTAAAACAAAACATTGTCAAGAATAAATGTACCTGATGGGCAGGGGTGAAATCTATTTACCTTCCCTACCGGTTAGAAGTGAACACGCCCCGTGTGCATGCATCATGTGTGATTTTGTGCACATGCACAGAGAGTCAAAAACAGGTTACTTCCTGGTTAAAACCTGGTTAAAACCAGAAAGTAACGGCGTATGGGCAGATAGGCAGAGAATAGGGAGGACCAGAGATCTCTTCAAGAAAATTGGAGATATGAAGGGAACATTTCATGCAAAGATGGGCATGATAAAGGACCAAAATGGCAGGGATCTAACAGAGGCAGAAGAGATTAAGAAGAGGTGGCAAAATTACACAGAAGAACTATACAAGAATGAGCTTAACATCCCTGATAACCACGATGGGGTGGTCATTGACCTCGAGCCAGATATCCTAGAATATGAAGTCAAATGGGCCTTAGGAAATCTGAGCAACAACAAAGTTAGTGGAGGAGACAGTATTCCATCTGAGCTATTCAAAATCTTAAAAGACGATGCAGTAAAAGTGCTACACTCAATTTACCAGGAAATTTGGAAAACTCAGCAATGGCCACAGTATTGGAAAAGGTCAGTTTACATTCCAATTCCAAAGAAAGGCAATGCCAAAGAATGTTCAAACCATTGCACTCATTTCACATCAGGGGTGGGTTCTAAAATTTTTTACTACCAGTTCTGTGGCCGTAGCTTATTTTGTGGGCATGGCTTAATGGTCATGTGACAATTTTTTAGGATTTAGCAGAGGTACTGGTCTACCAGGCTTTTAACTGCTTGCAGAGCTGTACCGATCTACTCATTTATTTTTGCAGGCACCGGTCTACTCATTTGTTTTTGGAGGCACCGGTCTACTCATTTGTTTTTGGAGGCACTGGTCTACCACCACATTGCCTTTTAACACTGATCAGCTGTAGGGTGGCCCTTTGAAGCCCCACGGCAAGAGTTTAAACAGTTTTTTTCCTTCTAGCCGATCAGCTGGGACTCAGGAGGCAGCAATAGATTGGGGGTGGGGCCAAATAAAAGGTAAAAATAATGCGGGGGGTGGAGACGGGGTGGGGGCAGGGGGCGGGGGGCAGAACCGGTTCGGTGATGTCATATCGTCACTGCTACCGGCTCAGTGGAACTGGGCTGAACCGGGAGGAACCCACCACTATTTCACATGCTAGTAAGGTTATGCTTAAAATCCTACAAGCTAGGCTCCAGCAGTATGTGGATTGAGAACTACCAGAAGTACAGGCAGAATTTTGAAGAGGCAGAGGAACTAGAGATCAAATTGCCAACATACGTTGGATCATGGAGAAAGCTAGGGAGTTCCAGAAAAACATCTACTTCTGCTAAAGCATTTGATTGTGTGGATCACAACAACTTGTGACAAGTTCTTAAAGAGATGGGAGTACCAGTCTCTTGAGAAACCTATATGCGGGTCAAGAAGCAACAGTGAAAACTGGACATGGAACCACTGATTGGTTCAAAATAGGGAAAGGAGTCCGACAAGGCTGTATACTGTCACCCTGCCTATTTAACTTATATGCAGAACACATCATGAGAAAGGCAGGGCTAGATGAATCAAAAGTTGGAATTAAGATTGCCGGGGGAAATATAAACAACCTCAGATGTTCAGATGATACCAGTCTAATGGCAGAAAGTGAAAAGGAACTAAAGAGCCTTTTGATGCTGGTGAAGAAGAAGAGTGCAAAAGTTGGCTTGAAACTCAACATGTATGGTTGTGAAAGTTGGACCATAAGGAAGGCTGAGTGCCAAAGAATTGAGGTCTTTGAACTATGGTGCTGGAGAAGACTCCTGTGAGTCCCTTGGACTGCAAGGCGATCAAACTGGTCAGTCCTAGAGGAGATGAACCCTGGCTGCTCTTTAGAAGGCCAGATCCTGAAGATGAAATTCAAATATTTTGGCCACCTAATGAGAAGGAAGGACTCACTGGAGGAAAGCCTAATGCTGGGAAAGATTGATGGCAAAAGAAAAAGGGGAGGACAGAGAATGAGGTGGCTGGATTGAGTCACTGAAGCAGTAGGCATGAGCTTAAATGGACTCCAGAGGATGGTAGAAGACAGGAAGGCCTGGAGGGACATTTTCCATGGGATTGCGATGGGTCAGGCACGACTTTGCAACTAACAACAACAACAATAACAACAACAAAAGATAGCTATTTCTTTTGTATAGAATGAAAACCTTGTACGAGCATAGTTATCACAAATTTAAAATTCTTCTTCCTAAATACAATTTTTATCAAAATCAATATTTTACTATTTATTTTTCTATTTCAGTTTATTACCAATAGATATCTTTGTAATTGCACTTGAAATTCTTTGCCTTCTTTTAAAAGAATGATGTATCTCCTATATAATGAACTAATTAACTTAGGATAAAAGGTGCTTTTGTTTTACTGAATGGGGTACTAGATTCTACAAATAAACCACATTTTCTTTAGTGATTCTGAATGGAACTCATATTGTTGATTTAAAAATCCCTAGTATTCTGTGGTGGTAGCATACACATGTACCTGCCAGTTAAAATGACAAGTGAGTATGGATATACTCTTTGATCTGAACAAAATCCTCAAAACAATATTTATGGGTTTTCAAAGGCAAATAAAATAGATGCTCTTTGATAAGATAGTTCCAAAGAAAGCATCAAATTTATACAGTCTGTCAGCCAAGCAATGGACAGCATGAGACAGAACCTTTGCAAACAAAATAAAATATGAAATTTTATTAAATATTCTATTAATTCACAGCCAAACTTCTGCTTGTTGTTTAAAAATGATATTCTTGTTATTCCAAGTCATATCTCCACAGACCCAGTGTGTCTTGTCTATGCCTGCATAGATCTCTTCATTTGTGAGAAAGGCCTCAAGCACTAGCACCTGTAAAATAAAAATGATAGCCTGGATTTTAATTTTACTACTAATTTGGAAAATATATTAAACCAATGATTTATATTGCAGTTACAAGTATACTTGGGAGGATACATTTTGCTTAAATTAAAAAAATAATAATAATAAACAATTAAAATGTGCAATGAAAATAGAACAGAAATAGTGTTTCAAATATACAGTATTAAATGATGATACCTGTGAAAATAAGATTTTTAAACAGTATATGTACTAGAAATTACTGCCAGGTGACCAGGGAGGCCAAAAATTATATGCAATCTCAATAACCAAAAAGTTTATGCCAGCCAGAAAGGATAAGCTTTTACCTTCTTCTCTGCAGCAGTTCCTCTTGATGACTTAGATTGCTGCTGAATGTAGGTTGTTCTTCTAATTCTATTATTTTGCTCCCTGAAAATAAACAAAGGGGATTGGTAACTTTTTCTTTTTGATTAGGATGGGCGGAGTAAATTAGAAGCCAGTTGGAGATGCAGAATGGAAAAGAAGTTGGATGGTGGCCATGCAGAAAGAAGGAATTAGGCTGTAAAGAACTGAAAGAAAAATTAGAAAGGAAATTTATGTCTTCTTTCTTTAATCCAATATATCAAATCAATTGCACAAAGTTCTGTCTTAAACAAAGCCTGTGCTGTTGAAGTAGGATAGGAGTTCTTGCCTGAGAGATTTTGGAAAAGAAAATATTCTCACCATGGAATGGGTAAAAGTTTCCTTAGTTCTTACTGAATTCCAATAGAAGGAAAGTTCTGGGGAAGAAGAATAAAAATGATGATGTTTAGAATCAGCCTTCAAAGAGGAAGACAAACTGAGCAGCACCACAAGAAAGTGAAACCATGCACTTAAGACCACTAAGCCGATCTACAAGATATACATAAAAGGAACAAAGAAAACATCTAAATAATCATTTAGCTTACTAAAGAAAATGTCCTCTAGATTTCCCTGGCAGCCTAACTGAACAGAATGATGAACATGGTAGTCGACCATAATATTTTTTATCACATGTTGCCCTAAGCCATTAAACAAGAGTGCACAGAACTCAGGGTAGTGTTTAGCAGAATAGCTAAATTCATATAAATCAGTAATCCCAACCCATCAAACAACTGTAGAGTTTAATATTATAGTAAATTATTTCTATTTCCAATTATCCTTAAGAGAGGAATGTGTGATTCTATTTAGGAAGGGACTACAAAATTCATCATTCCATATTCATGAGCTGAAGAAACTTCTTGGATGAGAAGCAAAATGTCTTCAAAGAAAAACCAGAAAATCCAATTGCCTCTTGAAAAAGCACCTTTGGGACAACCATGATCTGGATGACTGAGAATCTCCATTGACATTTCATATTCATGGTTTCCCCACAACGCTGCAGAAAACTACTGTAAATGACCTAACTCTTAAGCTTTCTTGCCCACTAGTGTTTGCATTTGAAATACAGGAATACTAACAAAACTAAGCTATACTGAATAGAATATTACACATACACACACCAGCAACTCTTATTCCTGATTAACAATAGCTTCATATTGCTGAGCAATGAGTAATCAATAGCAGACATATTTTAGCTGAGTTATCACCATTGATTTTAAACTCACTTAATGAGGTGCTTAGTCCTGAATCCAATATAAATGCAATCCATGTTGAAGCTACTTGAAAAATAAACCAAACTTGTTATAATTTGATTTGACAGTTAGGACTGCAGTGTAAGATCATTAACACTTCACGGGTTATACCCTGAAGTAAATCTTACCAGAAGTCACATAAATATGGAGAGATTTACACTATTATATAGTTACAGATATCACTGAATTCCTAATGATACTGAATTTTTGCTATTCATATCACTTTGTTATGCATAAAGAATTTGCAATCTAACATAAAAAAGTCAACCAATTTTCTTTCATTTCTGTCTTTGGTTTCAGTTCATTTATATTTCAGGTGAAGTGAACCTAGAGAGTAACATCTAAGAGAATGTTTGCTTCCAAGAGAAAGATCTTGGAAAAGTTTGATTTGTTCCACTTAGGCATGCATTTTTGTCTATTATTTGAATGCATTGCTTTGCTATAAAAAAGGTTTAAAAACTTCATTTTGTCAAATACAAGTCAGAACTAAAAGCATAACTTTAAAGAAAACAAAAGCAATGAGACTAGTCTGAAGAAAAATTCAGACAACCCCCTGGTGGCATGAGCAATGTTTTGGGTTTCTTTCATAAGGTGAAAAATGCAAAGATATGAGAGCTTGTGTTTTTGTAAGAAGAAATTGGTATTAGAAACTGAACCATATGTAGGGAAGGGAAAGGGGAAGAATACTGAAGCTTTCACACAATAGGATCAGGTACATCAACCTATTTAAACTCTCACCTCTAAGTCTGCTCTCTGCTACTATTGTTTGAGTTTTATCTGCTGAGGTAGCAAAAGAGATGGAATGATTAGTCAGGAATAAACAAAAATGTTCCATATCAAATACATGCTGCATGTATTTGATATGGAACATTTTTGTTTATTCCTAACTAATCATTCCATCTCTTTTGCTACCTCAGCAGATAAAACTCAAACAATAGTAGCAGAGAGCATACCACCAACTGTGATCATTGCTAAAACTAGCAATTAAGATCCTACTTATGAGGGAAGGACTCCATTCCTTCAACTTAGGAAACCCATTTTACCTCCATGGTGGCTACAGAAGAATTGACAAGCACCTTACATGACAATTGGCTAAAATAAAACAAAGTTACTTAAGAATTACATGGAACATTTTAAAAGTTCACATAGACACAGATGCATCAATTAACATTTAAATATTTAAACATATCAATAGCTATCTTGAAAAGACTAGGTTTGATTTAGGATGGTCATCTTGGAAAAATAATGAGATAGAAATATTTATTAATTGAATGATTTATAGAACTATCCATCTCACAGTATTCTGGGCACTTAGAAAAATTAAAACTACTATAATAGTAAATAACCTATGATGCACTGGTTAATCAACACTTCTCAAACAAAAAGCCACATTACCAACAGAGCTCAGCTATCTGCCTGGCCCAAATGCTTGGGAGAAGCATGATGTCAGAGCTTTAAAAACAATTAACAAGATTGGACTATCTGGATCTCTGGAGGAATGTTTAGTTCCAGGATCCAGCCAGATGGTGGTGTGAATGAAAAGGAACTGGTAGATCAGGGGGGACAGGCAGAAACAATGGGGGACAAGCAGTCTCACAAATATCCTGTTCCTATGCCATTCACATGAACAGGCTACATTACAGTAAACCAAATGGAAGGTGACTAAGACATGGATCATAAAGAACAAAATTTCCTAGTTCAAGAATGGGCACAATTGGTGCAAAAGACAAACCTGGTGCAAAGCACATACACCCAGTAAGGCTGCCATGTGCTCTATGAGCAAGAAACATGAATCTAGGAGAGTCCCAAACTGCATAACCTCTCTGGCTGGGAAATGAAATCCTATGCAGTTAAAGACTGGCACAGACTCAGGAATACTTCTGTCTCACATTCAGTACCCCTTAGCTTGGGCACAAACTACTTTACTACCCTCTTCCACACTCTCACATCAGTTCATAACCCAATCGATCCAAACATACTCCCCCTCCCAGTCTCACCAAGTCTGTCCTGCCAGTTTATCTCTCATCCAAGAATCATCTGAAGAACCAATCAAACAACTCCTATCAAAACTCAGAAGCATATGAAATATAAAAATTCTACCAACATGGAGGAAACTGGCAGAGAATATGTAACTGACAAGATGGCACAGGAGGACACATAGCAACAGGACAAAGATTCATCCCATTCAGAAGCTCTTGCTGCTCCTGCTGCCATCTTATGCCAGAGGTGTCAAACTCGATTTCATTGAGGGCTACATCAACATTGTGGCTGTTCTTGTGGGGCTGGGGTAGGGGTGGGGGGGCATGGCCTGAGGCATGGCCAGCTCAATATTGCTCAGGTAGGGGGGGGTCCTGCAGGGGAATGCACTACATGCATGAACCACGGCAAGACCTACAAGGGGGCCAAGGAGATGACCAGCAGCAACTGTTCTCTAACCGCAAGCAAAAACAAATGGGATGGAGTAGGCAGGCTGATGGTATCTGGCAGCAGCCGCCCCACTCCCTGCCTCACCTTGTCTTGGCCCGTGGCAGTAGCTGGAGGCAGAGGCACAGGGGAGAGGCATGTGGTCTGGCCTACTGGATGTGCCACCTGCTCCGTCCTAGCCACATGAGATGGAGCAGGCACATCTGACGGTCCATATCACATGCCTCCCGCAATGTTGCCAGTGCTGCCGCCATGCCTGATTCTTGAAGGGCCAGCCTGATGGGTGCAGCGGGCTGCAGTGCTCCTGCTGCTGGACACCTCCCCTCTCACATGTGCACACACACACACACACACACACACACACACACACACACACACATGCACAGATCTGGGAGAAGTGAGTGGAGAGCCATGCAGAGGCTACAATGGGGGAGGGATAAAAATGGGAAGCCTCTGTCCAGAGCCTCTGGCAGATTAAAAAAAACCCTGTGTAATAGCGGCTTCCCTTTTGTCCACCCTCCCGTCCATTGCCTCCACACCTGGACTGACTCTACGTCTGATGCCGAGAAGGCAATTGTGCTTCTACCCCCTGAAATGCCAGAAGCTGCACACCACCTCCGTTCACCTGCCACGTTCCTGCCACAGCCCCTGCGATCGCCTATTGCTCATTACATGCTATCAGGCAGATGCTCCATGGCCTAAAAGTCCCATTCTGTCTCCTTCTCATCTCCTTCCTTCCTCCGCACTCAGAATGGGATGAGGGGAGTGGAAGGGATTGGCAGTGTGGCTTCCCCATGTGGGGGTGGGCAGTCCGAGTGAAAAGCCAGCGAGCAAGGCATGGAGACCTGGTGCAGGCATGGCGCTGATCTGCAACCTGGTGGTGGCCATCTGGGCCAGACCGCAGTCAGCCTTAGATCTGAAGTGCCGCCTCAGCCTCACCCCCTGGGCACGTGCACAGGAGGTGGTGAGTGGTTGAGGACAGGTGCCCTGGGTGAAAGGTAAGTACTTAGAATGCAGTCCCCAGGAACACTGCCTCCTTTTTTTTTTTTTAAATGTCTTTATTTACATTTGTAGTTAAAAAGAAGACAAAAAACAGACAGAAGAAAAAACAAAACGACAAAACAAGAAACATAAGAGAGTATAAACAATACCTTAATAAACTAATATTTAGCATAAATCTATATAATATATTCATAATACAGTCCGGGGGAGACAGAACAACCTATTTTGAGCTTATATACCAATCAGGTCTATCCGACCTCACTTTATATACACAATAAAAAATCTTCAATATATACAACGCCTGTTTATATTATATTAAACTGATTGTTGTCTTCTTTTCGATAGCCAAATATACCATTTTTCCCAAGAAAGACATGTTGGCATTTGGTCTCTGTCTTTCAATTTTTTTTGTCAATCTATCTGCTTCCGCACAGTCCAGTATCTTTTTTATTATTGCTTCATCTGGTGGGATATATTTGTCTTTCCAAAACTGAGCAAATGTTATTTTCGCTGCCGTAATAATATGCAATACGAGGTACCACGAATCTTTTTTTATGTTTTCCGGCCTGAAGCCAAGCAAGTATCTCTGGTCGCAATTCAAACTCCTGATTTAAAATTTCCTTTAGCCATTTTTTAATTTTCTCCCAAAATTTAATTACTTCTGGACATGTCCACCATTGATGATAATAAGTACCATGTTCAAATCCACATTTCCAACATTCGGCGGATTGTCCAGTGAACATTTTTGCCAATCTGTCTGGTGGGAGATACCATCTATACAGCATCTTGTAAATATTTTCCTTGTATGTAGTAGATACTACCAATTTCATGTTTCCCCACCAAATCTCTTGCTGTTTTTCAAGATGGATTGGATAGCCAAAGTTTTTCCCCCAGGCAGTCATTGTGTCCTTTACTACTTCTTCGCCAATCTCTATCCTCATCAACAATTTATAACATTTGGAGATCATACCCTTTTCCTGACCCATCAGAATTTTATCTAACTCCTGCCAGTCAGCATTTATGCCACTTCTATCTTGATCACTTTTATATTTTGATTGGACCTGCAGGTAAGTCCACCAGTCTAGTTGAGATCCCTGAACAGATCTTTATATGTTGACTTTTCCACAATGTTAAATAGTGTAGGATAAGTTAAAGCTTCCAGAGGCGATATCCAACAAGATACTTTGGTATAATATTTTTTACTAAGCTTCTCCCAATTCCAAATTAGAATATTTCTTATATAGTGCCGAGTGAACCATTTACTTTGGGGAGCGCTATCCCGCCAAAGTGCCGCATGCCAATCTTGTTGTGGATCATGGCCTTCTATCCTGAGAAGATGATTGTTGCTTAGAATAATCAATTTTTTGATCCAAACTAGTAAGGAGGCTAGATAATAATTCTCCCAGCACGGTAGACCAAGACCCCCTCTTTCTTTTGTCTCCTGCATCATTTTCTTTTTAATCCGGGGTTTTTTCCCCTGCCATATGAATTTGGTTACTACCTGGTTTAAGTCTATTAAAAAAATTTGGGTAGCTTCGCTGGAGCTGTTTGGAAAAGAAAGTTGAATTTTGGTAGAACATAAGATTTTATTGTTGCTACTCCTCCCAAGAGTGATAATTGGATTTTACCCCACTTATCAAGATCTCTTCTTACCTGGTTAGTATTTTAATGTAATTATCCTTCTCGATGCTCGAGCACCTACACGTTAACCAAATTCCCAGGAATTTGACTTTACTAACTACTCTAAATCCTGTTGCTTCCTCTAGATCCTGCGCATGCCCATGGGCCGGTTCTTTGCTGTTTCCAGGGTGGCCCCACAAGCCAGATCTAATCACCTCACTGGCTGGATTTGGCCCGTGGGCCTTGAGTTTCATACCCGTCTTATGCCAAAAGCATAAGATCAGCTGCCCCTCACAAGCTAGATAAGTCCTTCTCCAGCTGTTCACACAAATCTAATTACATCTAGATCTTGCTGTCATTGTCATCTCTGCTGCCTAACCAAGAAACTCTATTTGTCTTATTCATTTTTAAAAAAAGAATCCTCCAATAATAATAATAATAATAATAATAATAATAATAATAATAATAATAATAATAATAATAATAATAATAATAATAATAATTTTATTTCTATACCGCCCTTCTCCCGAAGGACTCAGGGTGGTGTACAGCCTATTTAAAAACACAAGACAAAACAGCAATTAAAATTTAAAATAATTAAATAAATTTGGCTCAAATTTAAAACCCCAGAAAATTTAAATAACCCAATTTAAAACTATTATGTTGATAGCCCGGCCTGGCAGAACAACAGGGTCTTCAGTCTGCAGCGAAACACCCGGAGGTCGGAGATCTTACGTATTTCCGGGGGCAGTTCGTTCCACAGGGCTGGGGCTCCCACAGAGAAGGCCCTCCCCCTGGGTGTCGCCAGCTGACATAACTTGGCCGATGGCACCCAGAGGAGACCCTCTCTGTGGGAGCGAACTGGTCGGTGGGAGGCTATTGGTGGCAGAAGACGGTCTCGGAGGTACCCGGGTCCTATGCCATGGAACGCTTTAAAGGTGGTAACCAACACCTTGAATTGCACCCGGAAGACCACCGGGAGCCAGTGCAGCTCGCGCAGGAGGGGTGTCACGTGGGCACAATGAGTTGCGCCCATAACCACCCGTGCAGCCACATTCTGGACCAGTTGGAGCCTCCGAGTCACATCATATCAAGGGCATCATTGGGGTGGTCTGGGGTGGAAATGTACAGCTGAGTATCATCAGCATACAGATGGCACTTCACCCCAAAACCATGGATGATCTCACCCAGCGGCTTCACATAAATTTTGAATAGGAGGGGCGAGTGGCAGCACTCCCCATGCGAGACGCCTCGAGGTCGACCTCTGTCCCCCTGCCAACACAAACTGTGAGCGGTCGGAGAGGAAGGAGGAGAACCACCGCAAAATGGTGCCCCCTATTCCTAACCCCCTCAATCACTGCAGCATGATACCATGGTCGATGGTATCAAAAGCCGCTGAGAGATCTAATAGGACTAGGACAGAGGAGCAACCCCTGTCTCGAGCCCTCCAGAGATCATCCACCAACGCGACCAATGCCATTTCTGTGCTGTACCCCTGCCTGAATCCCGACTGGTACGGGTCTAGATAGATAGCTTCATCCAGGTGCCGGGAAGTTGTCGTGCCACCATGCTCTCAACAACCTTCGCCACAAAACGAAGGTTGGAGACTGGACGATAGTTGGCTAATTCAGCCGGGTCCAGGGAAGGCTTCTTGAGGAGGGGCCTCACTACCGCCTCTTTCAAGGAGGCAGGAAAGGCACCCTCACTCAAAGAAGCACCTATAATCCCCTGGAGCCAGCCTCGTGTAACCTCCCGGGAGGCCAGTACCAACCAGGAGGGACACGGGTCCAATAAACACGTGGCAGCACTAATCTTACCCAGAACCCTGTCCACATCCTCGGGAGTCACAGGATCAAACTCCTCCCAGATAACATTCTCAAGACCTGCCCTCGTTTCCTCCCGTGGACTCATCCAATCGGAGTCCAAGCCATCCCGAATCTGAGCGACTTTATCGTGCAGGAATTGCACAAAATCCTCAGCACGACCCTGCAAGGGGTCTTCCCGCACTCCCCCCCGAAGAAGGGAGTGGGTCACCCTAAACAGGGCGGCTGGGTGGTTCTCTGCAGATGCGATAAGAGCGGAAAAATGGTTAAATTTTGCCGCTTTTATCGCCACTAGGTAGGTCTTGATATAAGACCTCACCTGTGTCCGGTCGGAATCGGATTGACTAATCCTCCAAATGCTCTCTAGGCATCTTTTCCGACGCTTCATCTCTCTCAGCTCCTCAGAGAACCAAGGAGCCAATTGAGATCGGCATCGGGTCGGAGGCCGCAAAGGCACGATGCAGTCCAAAGCTCCAGCAGCCACCCTTTCCCAGGCAGCCACCAGCTCTTCAGTCGAGTCGTGTGTTAGAGTCTCAGGAAATGGCCCAAGCTCCATCAGGAACCTTTCGGGATCCATCAGGCGCCTGGGACTGAACCATCTGGTCGGTTCCATCTCCCTGCGGTGGGGGCAGGCGGTAGGAAAGTCTAATTGAAGGAGTGAATGATCTGTCCATGACAAGGGTTTGATATCTAGGTCCCCTCTAAAGCCCTCCTATTAATTTATAAAGACTGGTCTTTTCCTCCTTTTCATCCATTGTCTCTTACTGGTTGATAACTGACATGTCTCTGAATGGGGACTCACTTAACTAAATTCTAGAAGCTATTGTGGAGCTTCATCTTTTTGGGAAAAGCCAAGATGAGATCCAGAATTCTTTACTCCAGAGCTGAAGGAATATCCTAAGCAAAGCTGAGAATGGCCATTCAATTGTTTAAGCTAGGAAGCTCCTGATAGGCTCAAACATTTTAAAGTTACAATAAGTAAGAAATGTAAGAAAATATAATATTCAATATACTTTGGAAATATTGTTAGATATAAGGATTTATTAATGGATAAGGGGGAATTGAAAGAGAAACGAGAACTGGAAGAACAGGGGATTGAGACAGATTGGTATATGTATATGCAGATACGAACAAAATATGAAAAATATGCTAAATTATATGGTTTTTATTTGGAAAAGACAGAGTTGGATAGGATACGCACAGGAACAAAGGAAAATTTAATATATATATTTTTATAATTTCTTACTGTACATTGAATTGGACGAGGAGCAAGTAAAAGAAACAATGATAGTTTGGGGAAGAAATTTTGGATATTCAATTGATCTTGAAAAATGGCAACAACTATGGGAAAGCTATTTCCACTGCATATAAGGAAAATCAATATAAAATGTTTTATAAATGGCATATGCCACTGGAGAAGTTAGCAAAAATGCTTAAAGATAAATCAGCTAAATGTTGGAAATGTCACCAATTACCAGGATCTTATTACCATATGTGGTGGGCATGCCCTGAAGCAAAAAATTATTGGAATAAAATTAAAACTTGGTTGGAAGAAATTATACAGCAACATATTGAACTTAAACCAGAGTTGTTCCTATTGGGTATCCTTCCTGAAAGAATTAGTAAGGAAAATGTTTACCTGATTATACATGTAATAACAGCTGCAAGAATTGTTTATGCTCAAAATTGGAAAGCAGAGAAAATACCTTTGGAAGAAGAAGTAATATTTTTTTTTTTTTTAGATTGTGCAGAAATGAATAGATTAACTTTGATGATTAAGGATAGGGAAGAGTCAGAATATTTTAAGATATGGAATTACTTTTATTGTTGGTTGGAAAAGAGGTATAAATGATTAATTTTATAATTATGTATAAAAACTCAATGACTAGAATATTGTTCTAACAATGAATTGTTATAATGGTGTGGATGAAGATCAAGATAAAAGAAATTTATGGAAGAAGAAGAAGAACTTTGGAAGATAACACAGGGAAGAGATGTCACAGAGAAGGGATGACTGATGTATTAAATGTTTGTCTTAAAAAATAATTTTTTTTTTTTAAAAAAAGCATCTTTCAATGTTGTGTAGCAATGGTCTAAAGTATTCTTGCCTCTTGTGAGACAATTGACATGCTGAAAATATTTTGGTAGCTCTTTCCTTAAGTCTGCTTTGTTTAGGTCACCCAAAATAATTTGAAGAGAGTCTGGGTATTTAATTTCAGCCCACATAATCTGGTCAGCTCATAATGCATTGTTTACACAAGCTTTTGGAGGAACATAAACAGCAATTAGGAGAAATGAGGAAAACTCACAAGGGGAATAATATGGTTTGCAGCTGATAATTAATGTCTCTAAGTCTACATCACAGTATTTCTTTAGTATAGTTATGTCTCTGGACCAGCGGTTATTGATATATAAACATAAGCCTCCTCCCTTCTCTTTACCAGATGTTTCTGCAATTCTGTCTGATCGTTGTAACTGAAATTCCAGAATATGCAAGCTGCTATCATCAATTGACTCATTTAGCCAGGATTCAGTAAAGCAGAGAACTGCTGAATTGTAAAAATCAGAATTGCATCTATTTAAAAGAAGTAATTCATCCATCCATTCATTTAGTGCTTATTCATTTAGAAGTAATTCATTCATTTAGTGCTTATAAAGAGAATCAGTTTCATGTAGTGACTAAGGTATTGTCCTAGAAACAGAAAAGGAAAACTGACTGAGTGACCTTGGACCAGCCCAACCTTTTTCTCAGGATTATTATGGAGAACACAACAGGCAAGAGTATTATGTATGCTTGTTGCCTTGCAATACATACATACATACACAGTGGAATAAAAATATAATATATATAAAGTATAAAATTTAAAAAAGCAGTTGTGTAGAGATAGATAAACACCGAAAATTCATAATGATGTAAACACTTTACTGGGTCAATTGATGGTTTATATAACAAAGTTTTGTGTTTTCAAGAATATTTTATGTATTGCCTACATAAATGATTTAATGAATCTACACTTAATAAATCTAAAGAACTTTAAAAAACCAAAAACAGTTTTCAGTACAAAAGGTAAAATATTCCAACTCCTGAATAAATGTTATGAGCCGCCTCTAAACTACCATAAAATGGGAACTTCTTCAATTTATAACTCGCAGTAATTTATTCCATTGTCTGGGCCCTAAGAGAAGGCAAGTTGAATTGGCCACTGACTCAAAATATATTGACGACAGGAGAAAATTGTGAAAGTTATCCATTGATCACTCAAGAGCAAACTGTAACAAGAAATATATAAGAAGGTCGATCTAAGCCTTGTAAAGAATTGCTTATTAGAAAAGCAATTGACAACTAGTCAAGACAATGAAACACAAAAGTAATACAGGATGCCAAAGAAGCACAACTAATCTGTGCTATTGATAAGTCAATTACAATTTCTGAACATCTTCAAGGCTGTTTCCAGAAACAGTGTGTTGCAATAATCATGCCTTGATATTACTGTATCAGAGCATGAGTGATTCCAAAGAGCATCTTCCCCCAGACAAAGGTATCCTTGGAATATCTGCTGTGGCTGATAAAGACCTCCTAAATGTTTTAGGGCAGTCCCAGCATTAAAACTGGATCCAGGATTCACTCCTGGCTGAAAATCTATGCACCCATCAAACTTATGAAAACATTTAAAATCCTAATCCTAATCATTTACCTAATCAGTAAAGTTTATTTCTTTGTACACATGTTTGCGGTCATAAGTTCTACCTTTGTTCTTGTCAACTACTTTAGTATAAAGTGGTGCAGTGTGTTTCAAACTTGGTAGATTTAAGATGTGTGGACTTCAATTTCCAAGCATCCTGGAGTTGAAGTTCATACATCTTAAAGTTGCCAAGTTTGAAAAAACAATGGTGTGGTGCAATATGTATACTTCCTCCAAGGCATGTCCCATTGGGATCAACAAAGCAAATCCATAATACAATCTATTTATGATTGCAGTCTTGGATATTATTATGGATATTATGCTAAATCCTTTAATCATTTCATAAAATGACAACTACATCTCCCTTTTGTTTGACTGTGGTTAAGATAGAACTTGTAAAATATTGTGTTAAATGTAATGTTAAACAGATATTTAAAGGACAGGGTGACGACAGGACCAGTACCAACATATCCACTGACAGCAATTAAATTATACAGTTTAAAAAAACAATCTTAAATATGTAAAAACATTTTACACATCTTTAATTATTTGAATGGATAATGTTTGAACTTGTCATTTTTAATACTGAAGAGTTTCACAAAATGCTCTAGAAAATAACTGCTCAAATATATTAAATCTGAAAATCTGAGTTAACTCATCCTTTATAAACAAATATTGCTTTGCACATCAATATAAAAGTATTTCCTTGGCAAAACTCCTCTTCTGTTGTCAGATGATTAATACTAGTGATAAATCCCTTGATGGATTGTAAGATACACTTGACTAGGGTATACTTTATTGGGCTTTATTCATACATAGTACACCTACATATGGTTGGACTGTTTATTAATGAACACAGTATTGATTAAGACTTGTTCCTTGTTAATTATATTAAAATGTTTTCTGCAAATGTCCCTAACAATGATCCACATTACAGTATATGATGCTGGTTTAAAGGAGTATCAGGCAGGCAAATTTACATATTTGGCACCATCTAACATTACATGCAACTCTTTAAATATTCCTTGCAACTTTTGAGAGCCTTTTGTTTTACCAGTCTCTTGTGTTGCTTCCCTCTGCAATTTACCGAAGGCTAGTAATTATTAGAATGTGTGGTAGGCAGTTATCACAAGTATGATTGCGCTTCCTGCTCTATGATCAAGATACAATAGGGCAAATGGTACAATTAAAGGCACATTCTTTGGTGCATAACAATAGAAGCCTTGTGACATGGCAGGATTAAGAAAAGGCTCAAACATATTTAAAACTACTCATTATCACCAGTTAAAATGTGCATGTCTGACCTTTATGATAATCAGAAGTATTCTGCTTTTGCAGCTATCTTGCTAAATAAGCTTTCTTTTAGACACAGATGTTTTGAAAGATGACCTGTAGTTAACTTGGCTGATCTCAAGCAGATGCAGCCAATGAATCAACCCATCAGGAGTCATAATGATAGGCCATCATCTTTATCATCCAGTTTACGGTGGCAGCCTAGGAAGACTATAACGATTTTCCCGCAGTGAAGCAGTATTTAACTGTTGACTGCTATACAGATCAGATTAACAAGGTTGCAAGCTTACTAAAGGACTCCATGGTGAAGATGCTGTGATTGCATCATAAGGTGTATGTAGAATATAATTGCTTAGTTTATTATCTTATTGTATTAAACAGTAGTCCCTAACTGAAATTTCAGAAGTCCATTGATTTCTTTCTTATTTCCTTATACTGTAAATCAGCTATTAGACTTTTTTCCACAAAGTAGGTATCTCCAAATAACCAGTCACTCACTGTCATGATTCTACTACAAAAAGAGAAAGTGGAAAATGGGAGACACAAAAGAGTCAACCAAAATGATATTATATCATAAAAAATTATATCTCCCTTCATCAGGGAGCGAGGGAGGACCCCTTGCAAGTGCTGAGGATTTTGCTCAATTTCTGCAAGACAAAATCACTCAGATCCGGATGGATTTAGACTCTGACTGGGCAGGATCCGACGAGGAGATGGCAGCAGATCTTGGAGGTAACATCTGGGTTGACTTTGATCCTGTTTCTACGGAGGAAGTGGACAGGATTGTGAGTAGACTGGGGGCCTCCACATGTTTACTGGACCCTTGTCCCTCCTGGCTTGTTGCGGCAACCAGAGAGGTGACTGTAGACTGGATCCAGGCGATTATCAACACTTCATTGAGAGATGGGGTCTTCCCTGCCCTACTTAAGGAGGTGGTGGTTTGTCCCCTCCTCAAGAAACCTGCCCTGGATCTGGCCTCTCTGAACAACTTTCTTCCTGTCTCCAACCTTCGCTTTATAGTGAAGGTTGTTGAGTCTGTGGTGGCATACCAACTCCTGCAATTCCTGGAGGAAA
Source organism: Pituophis catenifer annectens (assembly GCF_029215685.1). NCBI lineage: Eukaryota > Metazoa > Chordata > Lepidosauria > Squamata > Colubridae > Pituophis > Pituophis catenifer. The sequence goes on from NW_027256887.1 coordinate 27,775,900, forward strand.
CTGATTATCTAGACCCATACCATCAGGCTTAAGGTGCGGACACAGCACGGAAATGGCATTGGTCACCCTGGTGAATGATCTCTGGTGGGCCTGGGATGGGGGTTATTCCTCCATCGTGGTACTACTTGACCTCTCAGCAGCTTTTGATACCATCGACCATGGTATCTTACTGCAACGACTCAGGGGGTTAGGGGTGGGGGGGGTACTGTTTTACGGTGGTTCTCCTCCTACCTCTCAGGGCATATGCAGTTTGTCTGGGCGGGGGGTCAGAGATCCTCCCCGAGGCCCCTCACTTGTGGGGTGCCACATGGGTCGGTTCTCTCCCCCCTGCTCTTTAACATCTACATGAAGCCGCTGGGTGAGATCATTCGTAGTTTTGGGGTGAGGTATCATCAGTATGCTGATGATACCCAACTTTACATCTCCACCCCAGATCAACCCAGGGATGCCCTTTCCGTGATGTCTAAGTACCTAGAGGCAGTGCGGGTCTGGATGGGTAGGAATAGGCTCAGACTCAACCCCTCCAAGACAAAGTGGCTGTGGATGCCGGCATCTCATGATCTAGTTTCCCCATCGCTTCTGATGGGAGAGGAGTGTCTGGCTCCCTCGGAAAGGGTTCGTAACCTTGGTGTCCTCCTGGATTCACGGCTGTCCTTAGTGGACCATCTGACGGCCATGACAAGGGGGGCTTTTGCACAGGTTCGCCTGGTGCGCCAATTGCGCCCTTTCCTAGACAGGGATGTCCTCCATATGGTCACTCATGCTCTCATTATCTCTTGGCTGGATTACTGCAATGCCCTCTACATGGGGCTGCCCTTGGGTGCACCCGGAGGCTCCAACTGGTCCAGAATGCGGCCACGCGGGTAGTTACGGATGCTTCCCGTTACTCCCATATAACACCATTGTTGTGTGAGCTGCACTGGTTGCCGGTGGTCCTCCAGATTCGCTTCAAGGTGCTGGTGCTCACCTATAAAGCCCTTCATGGCATGGGCCTGGGGTACTTGCAGGACTACCTCCTACCAGCCTCCCACCACCCAGTGCGCTCACATAGGACTGCCCTCCTCCGGGTCCCATCGGCTAGACAGTGTCAGCTGGTGGCCCCCAGGATGAGGGTGTTCTCTGTGGTTGCACCGACCCTCTGGAATAGTTTACCCACTGGGATCCGGATGGCTCCCAACCTCCGCACCTTCCGCACTGACCTAAAGACATGGCTCTTTCAGCAAATTCCCTGATCTGCTGTGCATTTTAATTTGGAGCATTTGGGGCTTTTAATCGGATTTTAACATTTTAATTCTATTTATTGTTGGGTTGTTTTATTCTGTGAGCTGCCCCGAGTCCCTCAGGAGAAGGGCATCATATAAATATGACAATAAATAAATAAAATAAATAAATATCAAATGGCTACCTTCAACAGAAAACATTTTCTCTCTAGTTAGTTCAAAAACTACACAGATCATTTTCTTAATGATTAAAAAATGTAAACATTTCAATACAGCTTGTGAAGAAAGTGAACGTAAACCATGAAAAGGAGTATCATGTTTATAATATATACATACATGCATATTCCATTTGGACATTTTCTGTTTTTAATAAATTAGAAATATTTTGCTTTTAGTATTATTACATTGTGTGTATAAGTATGTCTAATTAGTCTTCCTAAAAACATTTACACATATTTGTAAATGAATATATCAGGCTAATTTGTCAGTATTTATTTGTAAACCCATTTCATGCTATTTTCAAAATTAGTCTGATTTTTATATACATTAAAATTGATACAGATTTAATATGCAATTTATAATTATATAATTTGTTACAAAATGAGAAGACTGTGACCAGTCTTTTGGTCAACTTTTGGTACTTTTAAGTTTTCTGTTTTATCTGCCAGCCTGTGTTCATAAAGTACTGCATACTTGCAGTACAATATACACTGAAAAAATATCACACAAAAGAAATCCTTAAACCCTCTATATACAATCAAGAGTTCATGGACACAGCCCTAGTCTGTATGATTCTCTTGCTACTGCCAGAATTTGAATATGAATTCAAATCTGAAAACATTTTCATATTAATTGCAACTTGCAATGTTTTTCAAATGATAATGATTCTTAATTATAATTATGTTCAGTTGAAACGAGACATCTTAAAATATAGTTTATAAAGGTGGCTTATTCCAAATACCTAAAGTTAAAATGAAATTAAGCTTTGATTTTAAAGAACATACTAAATATGGTAAGTAGGAGGAGAGAGTATTAGGTATGTTTGCCACCTTGAGTTATTTATAAAAATAATAAAGGTGGTATATATATTAAATACATAAAGTACAAAGGATATAGTTGTTCCTGACCATATATATTCCTGACTGCACAAAATGAAAGAGGTGAGCATGTTGACATTTGTTCTCATAACATTACACTATGATTCACAGTATGCCCAAATGTAGTCAAAATCTATTGTGTATCAGTCACAATGTACTGAAGCTGATAATGTGCATCGTTGAATAACTCCTTAGAGTATCTTACAAACAAAACAGTAACTCCGTCCTCTAAAGTTCACAGAAAGAGAAGTTAAAAACTTTGTCTTGGCAACCATGAATATGAATCATTCATCATTCTTCCTACTGTATACAATATTAATTTATATGTACCTAGAAAATCTGGCTAGTTCCTAGATTTCAAAGTCATTTGCATTTGCTCTGAGCCCTAGAAAATGCTTCAGGATTCATTATGACATATGAAATATATAAACAATAAGGCATGACAGGGAGTGCGGTTATCATAAGATAATCACACCCCTGGGTCATTACAAAGCACGAGGTGCAGTCGAGTACCTCATTCCCCCTGGGGTGTGATTATATCATGATAGACACACTTCATACAGTTACCTTATTGCTTTTATAAAAGACTTTGCCTAGGAAAAAAAACACCGTATTTCCCCCTTAAAAGTGATAAAGTTGTCAGTTTACAATACTGAATAGGAGTTTCAGCTAAGCTTAATAGTTTATATGTATTAATCAATGGAATGGAATGGAATGGAATGGAATGGAAGGGAAGGGAAGGGAAGGGAAGGGAAGGGAAGGGAAGGGAAAAGAAAAGAAAAGAAAAGAAAAGAAAAGAAAAGAAAAGAAAAGAAAAGAAAAGAAAAGAAAAGAATGTTGGATGTGACCTTGGAGGTCATCTAGTCCAACCCCCTGCTCAAGCAGGAGACCTATACCATTTCTGACAAGTGGCTGTCCAGTCTTTTCTTGAAAGCCTCCAGTGATGAAGCACCCAAAACTTCTGAAGACAAACTGTTCCATTGGTTGATTGTTTTCACTGTCAGAAAATCCATTGTTCCTTGTCTGGCCTTCAGGTGCTTTGGAAAATAGGTGGTCCCCCTCTTCTGTGCGATATTTCAAATATTGGAACCCTGCTATCATGTTACCCCTAGTACTTTTCTTCACTAGACTAGCCATGCCCAGTTCTTATAACCATTCTTCATTTGTTTTAGCCTCCAGGCCCCTAATCATCTTTGTTGCTCTTCTCTGCACTCTTTCTAGAGTCTCAACAGCTTTTTTATAGTGTGGTGACCAAAACTGGATGCAGTATTCTAGGTGTGGCCTTACTTTATAGAGTGGTATTATTAACTCACATGATCTTGATTCAATCCCTTGGTTAATGCAATTTAGGATTGCATTGGCTCTTTTGACTGCTGCCACACATTGCTGGCTCATATTTACATAATTGATTGTCCGCTAGGACTCCAAGATCCCTCTCGCAGTTACTGCTATTCAGCCAGATTTTGCCTCATCTGTATGTGTACTTTTGGTTTTTCTTGCTTAAGTGTATGACTTTACTTTTCTCTATGTTAAATTTCATTTTGTTAGATAGTGCCCAATGTTTCTGTCTGTCAAGACCCATCTGGATCTTGAGCTTATCATCTAGAGTGTTGGCTATTTCTTAGTGTCATCCTCAAATTTGATGAGTTCCCCTTTTATTCCCTCATATAAGTCATTTATGAAGATATTGAAAAGTACTGGACCTAAGACAGAACCTTGTGGTACCCCATTGCTTACTTCCCTCCATGTAGATATAGTACCATTAAGGACTACTCGTTGAGTATGGTTTGTCAGCCAATTATGAATTCATCTGATGGTGATGCTGTCTATTCCACATTTTTCTAGCTTTCCAAGAAGTAGGTTGTGGTCTACTTTGCCAAATGCCTTACTGAAGTCTAAGTATACTATATCTACAACATTTCATTGGTCTACTAATTTAGTCACTTTATCAAAGAATGAAATAAGATTGGTTTGGCATGATCTGTTTTTAACAAACCCATGCTGGCTACTAATTATAGTTATAGTTATAATTTTATTTGTTTCTAGATGTTCAAATATCTATTTTTCTATTATCTTTTCCAGGATCATCCCAGATATTGACGTTAGGCTGGTTGGTCTGTACTTTCCTGGGTCTAGTTTTTTCCTTTTTTGAAGATGGAATCTCAGCTCTTTTCCAGTCCTCTGGTAGTTCCCCGATGTTCCAGGATTTTTGAAAGATGTGGTACAATGGTTCTGAGATGACATCTGCCAGTTCCTTCAGAATTCTGGGATGTAATCCATCAGGTTGTGGTGATTTACATTCATCAAGATTGGACAATTGTTCTCTTACCATTTTCTCTCTTATTTTAATTTTAATTTCTAGTTTGTCTTTTACAGTTGTGTTTTTGGTACATTGGGCTATAGTTTCTTTTTGTGAGAAGTGTTAAGTAGGGTGAATGAGGACACAGAAGCCAGGTCGTGAGTAACAACAGCTCTTTACTTCATGCTGTGAATCCAGCAACTGACCCAGGGAAACAGCTCCCTTTATAGTCCTGGCAATCAGCCAATCAGCTGAGAGCAATTACATTCAAACTTTCCCGCCAAAACTATATACATAACACGCCTCCCCTCCCAGAAGGCACTTGGGATACACATTTACATACAAAATCATGCAGGTGACCAGGGCGTGTCCGGACCCTAGTAGACCTGTGCAGTTCAGTCTGTGGTGTGGCATCGAGCGGGTCAGAGGGACCTCTTGTTTCTCCCCACTCCGCCAATGGAACCTCCTGGATTCCTCCGGGGGCGTTGACTTCTTCAGTTGGTCTCACTTCCTCGGGTTGCTGGCTCCAGACACTGAAGTCTTCAGATAAATTCTCCGCTTGTCTCGGGCTTGAGCTAACTGTTGGAAGTGGTTGGTAGTTAGGGACCGTATTGTCAGGCATGGTTTCTGGTTTGGCGACTACCCTTGTTCGTAACTAGTCTACGTGCCTATGCCATACCCTTCCATCTCGTATGTCTACCATGTAAGACTTTGGCCCGGTTGTGTCTGTGCTCATCCCTGCTGTCCATAGGGGCCTGTCTACGTAGTTCCTGGCATACACTGGCGTCCCTATCAGAATTTCCCTCAGTTTCTTTTCTGATCTCTTGAAACTGTCAGGGGAATAGTTAGGATGTAACCTATCCAGTATACACCTGAGTTTTCGACTCATCAGCAGTTCGGCCAGACTGCGCCCGGTGGCAGTGCATGGCGTGGCATGTTGGGCAGCCAGAAACTTATCTACCCTTGCTTGCCAGTCCCCGGGGCCTAATCGTGAGAGTGCTTCCTTAGCCGTTCTCACAAAATGTTCAGCCTGCCTGTTACTGGCCGAATGAAACGGGGCAGACAGGGCGTGCCTGATCCCTAGCTCTGCCAGGTACCCCTCGAACTGTGTGGCAGTGAATTGGGGCTTTTTGTCTGAGACTAGCGTGTCCGGTAATCCATGGGTGGCGAATAACCTTCTGAGCACCCTGATGACTGTGTCAGTGGTAGTGGATTTCATTAGCTTGATCTTAAGCCATTTCGAGTAAGCATCAACTACAACCAGGAAGGTTTGGCCATGACAGGGGCCTGCAAAATCTATATGGATTCTTGACCAGGGGCCCTGTGGGCATTCCCATTCTCTTACGGGTGCTGTGGGGGGATCTGGCCTAGACTCTTGGCAGGGCTGATACTTCCCCACCCACTCAGTGATGTTGTTATCCATGTTTGGCCACCATACATAACTCCTGGCTAGCCCCTTCATGTGCACAATCCCCGGGTGTCCCTTATGCAACAACTGTAAAACCTTTTCCCTTAGGCACAAGGGAACAACGACCCGATCGCCCCACTATAAGCAACCCCCTTGCATAGATAATTCATTGCGTTTGCTGACAAAACATTTGAATTCCCCACCTTCAGTCTTTCCTGGCCACCCCCTCATGACCCAACTCATGACTGTCTTAAGCACGTGATCTTTGGCAGAGGCTCTTGCCACTTCTGCGGAAGTGAGAGGCCCCGAGTCCAACGCATCGATAAGCAAGACTGGAACTCCAGGTGTGGAGTCCTCTAAGATGTCCGGTAATGGGCAGCAGCTGAGGGCGTCGGCATGTCCTAAACTCAGTACTGGCCGATGTACCAGGCAATATGAATATGCCACTAAAAAGATTGCCCAGCGTGTCATCCAGGGAGACAAGGCAGCAGGAATCGGATGGTGCCCTGCCAGGAGGCCCAAAAGCAGCCGATGGTCCGTGACAAGTTCAAAGTCCCGGCCAAATAAATACTCGTGGAACTTCTTAACCCCAGATACGGCTGCTAAAGCCTCTTTGTCCAGTTGGCTGTAGTTCCGCTCAGCGCTGGACAGGGTGCGGGAATAATAAGCAATGGGCGCCTCTAATCCATTCAGTAGTCTGTGGCTCAGCACGGCCCCCACTCCAAACGGGGATGCATCACAGACTAACACAAGGGGAAGCGTGGCGTTGTATTGGATCAAGAAACTTTCTGCAGATTGGAGCTCAGCTGACATCCCAGCGAGATGGACAGGAAGTTTCTGTGCTCCAGAGACTCCTGCCGATATCTCCAGTCCCGGACGGTTCTTTATGGACCCCACAGCCTAGTTTTGGTTGTGGCAGTGAAGAGCGCTTCCCAGTGATCTCCGGGGTATCGCAAACCCCCTGATTGATCCTGGGAAAGCTCTTTTTCCAGCTCTGGAGGTTCAGCCTTTAATGGCTGCCAAGGCTGGGACAGCTTGAAAGCAAGAGGAAGGGCAGTACATCCAATCGGTGAGGCTTCCTCTTTTTAGTTTTATACTGAGGACACCCTGACGTAAATAGTTTTGAAGAGTGTTTGTAAGAAGAGACAAGCGGCGAACTTTAAGAAGAAAAAAAGTTTTTTTTCCCCTTTACCTTACTTGGCTACTTTGTAACGAGGCTTAATTGCTTCACTTTCACTATTGACTGTGTCTGACTTGACTTAAAGGAGAAGCTTGTTAAAGACTGGATAATTTGTATTTTTCTCTTTTTTCTGTTTTGAATTGGCTGATATGGACTGGAATTTTTTGGATTGATTGAAGGAAATTTTGGTTTGTTGTTTTTTTTTAACTTCTTTTACTTTTTTCTCCATTTGGATTTATAATGAGAGAATTGTAAGGCTGACTGGGAAGAAAGGAGAGTGTACAGTGCCATCTACTGGGGAAAGTTATTTTTCCTTTTTTTTTCTTTTTCTTGTTGACTTAAAGTGGCAGTTTAGAGATACACTGTAACAAAAACAAGAGGTTTCCAACTAGGCTGATAAGACCTGGGAAGAGTTGAAGAAGTGGCATATCTGTATTGTTTAAACAGGTGTCTCAGCTGGATTTTTGAACTAGAAACCTTGAAATAACAAAGAAGAATTTTGTTCTCTTGAAGCTGCACTTGTTATTATTCAAACTTTCCATTTAATATTGTGGACAGATTACATTGTCACTCTCTATATACTTCTTGGATTTAAAAAAAAAAAAAGCCTACACTCTCTCTTTTTACTTTTTGTTCTTGTTGAGGAAAATTAAACATAAGCAGTATTGGACTAAGGAACCCAAGAGATTGAAGATTTTCTTTTTCATTTCTTTTTTCTTTTTTAAGTGTTTGTAAATCTTTTTTCTTACTTTTTAAAGTTTTTGTTTTTTACTATTTTTTATTTTCTCTCTCTCTCCCTATTTTTTACCCAAAGGATTAAGTTGTGGAAGAACCTGAAGAACTAGATTGGATTATATATTTTTTCTTTTTCTTATGTTTTTTCCTCTCCAGTTTTTATAATCTTTACCTTACCCTTATTTTTTCTTTTTTTTTTTTCTTCTTCTCTTTTCCCTCCTCCCCTTTTTTTTCTTTTTGGATTTTTTGTCTCGGATTTTTCCCTTTGATTGGATTATAAAATGAGTAGAAAAGCTATGACAGTGGGATCAGCTGCAACTACGCCTGTACCATCACCTTCTGGCAGCCAAAGATCCATTCAGACCATGTTACAACAAGAGAAAGATAAAGATAAAGACAAAGATAAAGATAAAGAAGCATCTCTACAAGCAATTTTACAAAGTGTGCAAATGACAATTAGCATAGTACAAAGAATGGAACAACAATGATCTAAGACGGAGAATCAACTATCTAAGACAGATGAAAAAGTGCAAAGGATGGAGCAGCAGTTACTCAAAACAGATGAAACAGTGGATAACATTCAACAAGTAATGGTGAAATATGATGAGAGACTTTCTAAATTAGAGAAGAAAGAAGATCAAAAGGAAAAGAAAATGAAAGAAATTGAGTATAGACTGGGGGAGGTTGAACTTGAAGCTGGCGGGATAGTCAGCTGGGAAATGGATAAAGCTGAATTTTACCTAAGATTTCAAAATGTGCAAGAAAAGAAAGGAGAAGACCTGGCAGATGTGATGATTGGATTGCTGGCTGAAGCTCTAGAAATCCCCAAAGAGAAGATGTTGGAGGGGGTTGACGAGATTTATCGAGTTTACACCAAATACGCTACACACAATAAACTGCCAAGAGAGGTACACATAAGATTTAGTAAAAAATCAATCAGAATGCAAATCTTACAAGCAGCAAGAGATAAAACCTTGAAATACAAAGAAAAAAAAGTTGTGGTCTTGAGACAGATACCAAAGAAAATCAGAGAGTTGAGAAGAGAATATCAATTCTTGACTAAAATCTTGATTCAAAAAGAAATTAACTTTAGGTGGCTGATCCCAGAAGGACTTGTTGTTACATGGCAATTTCAAAGATATAGGTTGAATACAATTGACAAAGCAAGAGCATTTTATGATCATTTTTTCAAGGAAAAGACATGGAAATCCAAGTTGAATCCCAATTGGCAGTCCCATTAAAACTTACTGAGGAAGAATTGATATTCCTTGAATCGACTGAAGGAGCAGTTGGTGGAAACACTGAACCAAGAGAACAATGTGAGATAAGATTGACTAGAGCAATAAAACCTATATATAAAGTATGAAGATGGAAGAGAAGAAATTAATCTCAATAAATATAAATAGACTTAATTCGGCCATCAAAAGAAAGACAGTATTTCACAAATTAGAGAAATTAAAAGCTGATATAATATGTCTACAAGAAGTACATATTAAAAAACAGCATGAACCCTATTAACACAACCAAAATTAGGGGAAATTTTTTCATCACTAGCCCAAAACAAAACAAGAGGAGTTGAAATATATATTAAAAAAACAATTTTGGTGGAATGTAAATACTCAGATTTGGACGGAAGAATTTTGATGGTGGAAATACTCAATAATAACAGAAAAATTCTTTTAATAGCAATTTATGCTCCAAATGAAAACCAAAGTGACTTTTATAGAAGACTACACAATAAAGTAACTGAAATGGATTATGATAACATATGCATGATGGGAGATTTTAATGGAATTGTGGAGGAAAATTGGGGCTACAAAACTAATAAAGCAACAAAGCACCGTAGGAAAATATTGCCAAAATCCTTTTTCTTTTTTTTTTCCAATTTTTTTTAAATTTTTTTTATTTATTTATTATTATTTATTAATCAAATTTCTATACCGCCCTACTCCCGAAGGACTCAGGGCAGTGAACAGCCAAGATAAAATACAGATAATACAAATATTAAAAAAATCCCTTAAAATTATTAAATATTTCGGCCGAAACACAGATTAAAACACCCAATTTATAAAATCACAAATTAAAAATTTAAAAAATTTAAAAGATGGGAGTTAGGCCAGGCCAGCTTGCTGAAATAGAAAAGTTTTGAGAGCACGGCGAAACATGCGCAGGTCCGGGATCTTCCGTATCTCTGGGGGGAGCTCGTTCCAGATGGTAGGTGCCCCCACAGAGAAGGCTCTCCCCCTGGGGGCCGCCAGTCGACACTGTTTGGCACCCTGAGGAGCCCCTCTCTATGGGAGCGTACTGGTCGGTGAGAGGCTATTGGTAGCAGAAGGCGGTCTTGTAGATACCCCGGTCCGATGCCATGGAGCGCTCTAAAGGTGGTAACCAAAACCTTGAAGCGCACCCGGAAGACCACCGGGAGCCAGTGCAGCTCACGCAAGAGGGGGGTCACATGGGAGCGCCACGTCACTCCCATAACCACCCGCGCGGCCGCATTCTGGACCAGCTGGAGCCTCCGGGTGCTCCTCAAGGGGAGCCCCATGTAGAGAGCATTGCAGTAGTCCAAGCGGGAAGTAACGAGAGCGTGAGTGACCGTATTTAACGAGTTCCGATCCAGAAAGGGATGCAACTGGCGAATCAGGCGGACCTGATAAAAAGTCCCCCTGGCCACGGCCGTCATGTGCTCTTCTAAAGACAGCCATGAGTCCAGGAGGACACCCAAGTTGCGAACCCTCTCCGTGGGGGCCAGTGACTCGCCCCCAATAGTCAGTGATGGCACCAACTGACTATATCAAGATGTCGGAAACCACAGCCACTCAGTCTTGGATGGGTTGAGCCTGAGTCTGTTTCTCCCCATCCAGATCCGCACGGCTTCCAGGCACCGGGACATCACTTCAAGGGCATCATTGGGGTGGTCCGGGGTGGAGATGTACAGCTGATTATCATCAGCGTACTGGTGGTACTTCACCCCAAAACCACGGATGATCTCACCCAGCGGCTTCACATAAATGTTGAACAGAAGGGGCGAGAGGACCGACCCTTGTGGCACCCCACATACAAGGGGCCTCGGGGTCGACCTCTGCCCCCCTGTCAACACAGACTGTGACCGGTCAGAGAGAAAGGAGGAGAACCACCGTAGGACGGTGCCCCCCACCCCTAACTCCTCTAGCCGGTGCAGCATGATACCATGGTCGATGGTATCAAAAGCCGCTGAGAGGTCTAATAGGACCAGGACAGAGGAACAGCCCCTGTCCCGAGCCCTCCAGAGATCATCAACCAACGCGACCAATGCCGTTTCTGTGCTGTACCCAGGCCTGAAGCCCGACTGGAACAGATCCAGATACGACGATTCATCCAGGTACTGGGGGAGCTGTCACGCTACCACACTCACAACAACCTTCACAACGAAGTGAAGGTTGGAGACTGGACGATAATTTGCCAACACTGCTGGGTCCAGGGAAGGTTTCTTGAGGAGAGGCCTCACCACCGCCTCTTTCAAGGAGGCAGGGAAGACACCCTCACTCAAGGAAGCATTTATAATCCCCTGGAGCCAGCCTCGTGTAACCTCCCGAGAGGCCAGCACCAACCAGGAGGGACACGGATCCAGTAAACATGTGGCTGCCCTCAGTCTGCCCAGTATCCTGTCCACGTCTTCGGGCATCACAGAATCAAACTCTTCCCAAATAATACTCACAAGACCTGCCTCTGTCCTCCCCGCTGAATCTACCCAGTCAGAGTCCAGATGTTCCCGAATCTGAGCGATTTTGTCATACAGATACTGTACAAAATCCTCGGCTCTACCCTCCAAGGGGTCCTCCCGCGCTTCCTGGTGGAGCAGGGAGCGGGTCACCCTAAACAGGCTGGCTGGGCGATTATCTGATGACGCAATAAGAGTGGCAAAATAGTTATACTTCGCCACTTTTATCGCCACCAGGTAGGTCTTAATATGAGACCTTACCAGTGTTCGGTCAGATTCAGAATGCCTGGCCCTCCAACCACTCTCCAGGCATCTTTTCCGGCGCTTCATCTCCCTCAGCTCCTCGGTGAACCAAGGGGCCAGGCGAGATCGACGCCGGGTCAGAGGCCGCAAAGGCACGACCTGATCCAAAGCTCCAGCAGCCGCCCTATCCCAGGCGGCCACCAGCTCCTCAGTCGAGCCATGTGCCAGAGCCTCAGGAAATGACCCAAGCTCCATCTGGAACCTATCAGGATCCATCAGGCACCTGGGGCGGTACCACCTCAATGGTTCCGCCTCCCTGCGGCGGGGTGCGGCGGTTCGAAGGTCAAAGCGAAGGAGGGAGTGATCTGACCATGACAAGGGCTTGATCACTATATCCCCTATCTCAAGATCACTCGACCACTGACCAGAGACAAAAACCAGGTCTAGCGTGTTTCCCCCCGTGTGAGTAGGGCCATGAACTAACTGGGTCAGGTCCATGGCCGTCATGGAAGCCATGAACTCCCAAGCCACCTCAGACACCTCACCGACGGATGGCAGGTTAAAATCCCCCATGACCATAAACCTGGGGGTGTCAACTGCCACCGCGGTTATAACGTTGAGCAGCTCGGGCAGGGCTGCCATCACGTGGCAGGGAGCCAGGTACGTAACCAGCACACCCATCTGCACCCCATGACCCCACTTCACAAGGAGGGACTCACAACCAGCTGTCTGAGGAACAGTGACCTCCCTCGGACCAAGACCTTCTCTAATGACAACCGCCACCCCCCTCGCCCCTCCCCTGTGTCCTCGGCTGATGGAATGCATGGAAACCGGGTGGGCACATCTCAACGAGGGGGACCCCCCCCTCCTGGCCCAACCAGGTCTCCGTAATACCCGCCAGGTCCGCTCCCCCCTCCTGAACAAGATCACAAATGAGGGGGGCTTTATTTACCATGGACCGGGCGTTGCACAGCATCAGTCGAAGGCCCAGGGCCTGAGGGTCTGTGCAACCTGGGGAACGAGGGGAGCATTGGAGGCCGGAGCGCGCCACTGCTTGGAGCCAGCAGGCGCGCGCTCCCACAACCTGATGTGGCCCCCTGCTCCCGCCATATCTGCCCCTCCCACCCACAGTACTGATGTAATGACCATCCATAACACAAGCTCTAACCCCCTCCTTGACCCCGGTTCCCGCATCTCTAGTGCCGTGCTCTTCAGCCGGCTCTGGCCTCCTCCCCAACAGGTTCTCCCCCAAACCCACCGAACCCACCCCCCTCCCAGAAACCTTTAAAACCTTATCTAAAAATTTCCCCAAAAAACCCCACAACCCCCTCCTCGCCGCATGCCACCTCTCGGGATTCCAAAATCCGTCATCAAGGTAGGCCCTCGATAGTGAGGAGGGCCAAACCTGCGAGAGGGGGGAGTCTCGCAGCACAAGCAGGTCAGCAGCCGTAAACATCGCACAAAACAGAGATGGAGAGTCAACTGGTCAGGGCTTCACCAGATCGTCCAATAATACTGGGTCAAAGTAGATCTTCATATCAGGAGCTGGTTCACTGCCCTCTCACGACAGTGAAAGGGGCCAGTGACATCCCCCCACGTCTGGAGGATAATTATCCCAGTCACCCTCTCACAGTGACTGGGGCAGATGACACCGACAATAAAGTCACAATAGTCCATCCTTTCATCTGGCGGATGACAAACAGCCCCCTCAGCACCTGCACACCATTTTGCCCAGTTCTCCTCCAGTTCGGGGTCGCACAAGAAGCCAGCAATTTGTAAAGTTATTAAAGACAATGATGATAATCCCACAGGCACAAGTTCTTCCCTGGGGCGAAAGTAGGGATAGCAGACAAAACAACCCAGTCCAAGTCCAAGGGTGGGTGGCCATCAAAGGCCAACACCCACACATACCTAGGGGAAGAAGGGGGGGAGAAGAAGCCACCCGAGGCGACCGATAGAGCCCTGGTCAGCCTCCCGCCTCTCCCATCCCAAGACTCCCCCAAATCCCCAGTCTCAGCTCTGATGACAAACAAACCCCGGATAACAGGGGTCAAGGCTCAAAAAAGAGCAGATGGTAATCCTGAGGGCAGGCAAGGCTGTCCGTATTCCCCCATCCACCTGCTGCAAGTTCTTTCCTCAGTCGGATGATCCGTGGCTGCCATTGCCTTCCGCCGCCGCCGCCGCCGCCACCACTGCCGCGGCCGGCTCGCAACCAGCACCCTGGGCTCCCCATGGCGCCTCCAGGACCCCCAAAAAAGTCAGGAGAGCGTCCCAGAGATCCGTGAGGGGCGAGGGGATGAAGGGCACCTCCAAGCTGCCGCCGCCGCATAGCAACGCCGACCGCCGCCGAACGCTCCGGCTTCCACTCCTCCCGGTGCTGACTAGCCAGAAACAGCTGTTTTTAACAGGCCGCTGCCCCATCTCCTGCGGCGGCTTCAAACAGCACGTCCCGCCCTGCCCTGATATTCCGGAGAGCGAAAAAGCCCTCAGCAGGCAGGGCGGGCATTCCCCTCATTGGGACTGGAGCCGGAGATAGTTAAAGAGGCTCCCGAAGACCCCTGACACCAGCGACCTCTCCATCTCCTCCGTGGAGCTCAGCCGACTGCCGCCATCTTGGGACACGCCGGAAGCGAATCATCAATCGTCCCAGGGGTGACTTTTCAACATAAAACATAAAATACATCGTTTTAGAGCAAGGGTTTGGTCCGGCATAAAATAAGTACAAGTATTCACATTCCCTCAATCAATTTTGTTCCAAATTTTATCCATTTACATCTTAAAAAAAAAAAAAAAGAAAGAAAAAAAATATTATTCTAAACATTTATCATTCTACTATTACATCCAAAATTCTAAACAATAAACACTGTTCTAAATCTTTATCATTTTAACAATCAATATTTCATATATATTCCTCAATCCTAAAACCCATTACCTCAAATCTATATTTTACTTCTCTTAAATGACGTCTAATATCCATAATCTTGACAAAAAGTATTTTCCTCCTCTTTTAAAGTCATTTCATAAACAATCAACATTTCCTTCTATAGTTTGTTACTTCCACAATACTTTATTTTATTTATTTTAAGTTTATTCTCATATTTTATTGAATCTAATTTTTAACTGGTTCATAGTTTAAATATCTAGTTCCCAGCTGTATTTTCCAATACTTCTATCTGTATTTATTTAAACAGGTTCACAGTTTAGCTACTATTCTCCGGTAAAATCTCTTCCACTTCCTCCTAAATTTATTTTTAGTTGGTTCACATCTTAATCAGCTGCTTTCCAGCAATGCTTTCCTCCACTCCTTATCTTAATTATTTTAGCTGGTTCACAGTATAATTTTAACTGCACACCAACCTTCTCCTTAACTCCTCCTAAATCTATTATAAAACTGGTTCACAACTCAAGTAGTTGCCTTCCAGCAATGCTTTCCTCCACTCCTACCCCTATTTTTAACTGGTTCACAACTTTATTTCAATTGATCCCCAGGTATAGTCTCCTCCACTCCTAACTTTTTATTTTTAGCTAGTTCACAGTTTTGCTTTAACTGTTAACCAGCGTATGCTTTCCTCCACTCCTAACTCAATATTTTGGCTGGTTCACAGCTTTGCTTTCACTGATCTCCAGAATCATGCTTTCCTCCACTCCTAAATTCATTTATTTAACTAATTCATAACATTTATCTCTTATTCAGTTGTTTAGCTCCAAATTACTTCGGAATGTGTTACCAATATTGTTTTCCAATCTATTCTCCTCCATATCTCTTACCAATTTAAGATAAAAGTATATTTCAATAAATATCTTATCTCCTATTGTCTCTTAAGTTTTCTCCCATTCCATGCTTATTTCTTATTTTCAATAGGAAACGTTTTGAAACACTTTAAAATCAATTTTTTATGGTTCTTAATTCTATAAATAATTCTTTTTAACATCCAACGCCTTTAAAAGAAAATATTTTCGGACTTCCGGTTTGCTTCCTGCCGACGAAAGACGGTCCCGTTTTTGGACCGCCAGCCCTGCTGCCTGTTAGAGCCGCTTCGATCCAGAGAAGCGGCTCGGAAGTTCCCAAATCCAAAGGATTTGTGGAAGAGAGTGGGCGAGGAGCAGGTTGAGCCCCTGTGAGCCCCCAGATAGCTATTTCTGGGGAGGAAACAGGCGCAGCTCCCTTTCAGCTCGCCGAGACTCCGGACAGCGTGGGACGAGTCTGCCCAGCGCAGAGCAAGGCGGCAGGAGCAACCTTTCCATTTAAACAAAGTAAACTCAAATAATCAGGGGGAGACAACAACTTGAACCTCGAAACCTTGAAAATGCAAGTATTACTACCCCTGTGATTCAAAGTAGAAGCGTGAGTGAGTGAAAGTTGCTTGAAAATGGCGCCCAGCTTCAGTGTTAACAAGCTGAAAGTGAGAGTGGATTAGCAAAGTTACTTCAACTAGCTACAAAGTTGTGCTGTCTGTAACAAGGAGGAAAAGAAAGGAAAAATTCTTTTAAAACAAACCTGATCTTGCTTTAATTTTAATCTCATCCCCAATTTGATTAAACCTGGGGGAATTTTTTAGAGGACTTTGTGGTGGTGGAAAAGGAAAAAGGATCTCCTTTTTTGGAAAAGCTAGCCTACGTGGCAGAATGGCTTCCAAGCAGTCTAAACAGGAAGGGAAGGCGGGGGGGGGATCCCCCACATGTAAACCTGAACAGCAGCCTCCCAGCCAGCAGAGCCAGAAAAAAGAGTTTGATTTTGAAAGTTTAAAGGATTTTATTACTCAGGCTCTGGATGAGAAATTTGAAAAGTCACAACAGGAAATTAAGCAGGAGATTGAAGAAATTAAAGAGGTGGTGCAAGAGAAATATGACAAGGTGACTAAAAAATTAATGACAGTGGTGTCTGGTTTGTCAGAAGCAATTATTAAAACGGATGCTAAGGTGGAAGAATTTAAATCAGAAATGAATGTTAAAATGAAGGAAACTGATTATAAAATTTTTGATGCTGATAATAAAATGCAGAGAGTTGAAAATGAAATTACAATGATGCAGTTCAGGTCCATGGAATTCGCTATAAGGCTGAGAGACATAAAAGAGAACGATAGACAAGATTTGAGACAGATTTGTGCTGATGCTCTAGCTGTGTTGTTAAAGATTAGCCCTGAAGAGATTTTTTACAAAATGGATAAAATTTACAGAGTGAATTCGTGGGTGGCCAGACAAAGACAATTGCCTTGAGATGTGGTGATATATTTCACAGACAGAAGAATGAGAAATGATATTTTGCAAAAGTCTTTTCTCTCTGTTGTGCAAGTGGAGGGAACTCAGATTGGAGTTTATAAAGAGCTACCACCTAAGATGTTAAAAGATAGAAAAGATTTTGGATTTTTAGTGAATGAATAAAAAAAAAAACAAATTCCATTTCGGTGGGACGCTCCAACTGGTATAATTTTGAGGTATAATGGAGAAAGATATCGATTAAACACTGTTGAGAAGGCAGAACAATTTTATTCTAATGATTTTAAAGAGAGTTTACCATCCCCACGTACATCTACTGTGTTGGAGATAAAGGAGAGTAACAAGGAGAAGCAACTTCAGCAAGAGATGGAAGAGCAGCTTAAGCAGGTGGAACCAGAGGCAGCGGAAATGCAGGGAGCTACAGGAGGTTTTCTGGATGAGCCCCTGCTAGACCCTCCTTCGAAAATTATGATTGAACCACCTAAGACTACAAGAGAAGTGGCTTTGGACCTAGCCCGGATGTGTGAAGCTAAAGATCAGCGTGTAACTCGAGCAATTTCTAAGCAACTTAAAGAAAAGCAACAACAGGAAAGGCCCAAGCCACAACAATATAAGAAAGGAGTCAAGAGTAATATACAAGAATGTGAAGCCATGGGGGGAGCAAAGCCGAAGACTATCAATTCGGAAGATATTCGGCAATTCTGCTCGTCGCTTCAAAAAAGTCTACATGACGATTAATTTTTTATCTTGGAATGTGAACGGACTAAATTCACCACAGAAAAGGAAGAAATTATTCACATATTTGAGACAATTTAATAATGATATAATTTGCTTACAAGAAACTCATGTTAGAACACAAGATCAAAAATATTTGATAAACTCAAAATTAGGAACACATAGCCTCAAATTTGGAAAAAAAGAATGGTGTGGTTATTTATATAAATAAAAGACTGTCAGCTAAAATTATAGAAGCAGATGAATGTGGCAGGTTTATAGCAATTGAACTGCACACAGCAAGTGGCCCAATTCTAGTGATTGGAATTTATGCTCCTAATCAACAACAGGACAATTTTTACAAAACTTTGCATTCTAAAATATTGCAATGGGACTATAGATCTATTTTAATTATGGGAGATTGGAATGGAGTAATTGATTCTAAAATAGATAAAAAGACTTCGGCGAAGTCAAGGATTAGACTACCACAGACTTTTTTTGATATGAAAGAAGATTTGGAATTAAAAGATATTTGGAGAATACATAACCCAAAAGAATTGGACTTTACTTTTTTTTCAGATAGACACAGATCCTTTTCTAGGATTGATTTTATTTTACTATCAGCTGATTTACTTATAAAAACAAAAAGAACAAAGATTTTTCCAAGGACTTTAACCGACCATAGCCCAGTATGGATAGAAATTGAGATGGGAAAGACTGAGAGAAGATCATGGAGATTAAATGACAACTTGTTTAGATATGAAAAAAATATAAAAGAACTTAAAAGAGCAGATGAAAGAATTTTTTGAAATGAATTTGAATAAGGGTAATAATAATAATAATAATAATTTTATTTCTATAGGGTACCCCTATTGAAATCGTGTGGGATGCAAGTAAAGCGTATATGAGAGGGGTACTCATTCATATGAACTCTAAACACAAATTGAATCGACAAAAGAAAAGGTCTGAAATGGAAGTAGAAATAAAGAATAAAGAACAGTTACTTATAAAAAACCCAACAGATGAAAGAATACGTGGAGCTATAAAACTTCTGAAAGATCAATTTCAAATGCTTATGGCGGAACAAACAGCAACAAATTTACAATATGCGAAACATAACACATTTTGTAACGCTAACAAACCGGGCAGATGGTTGGCTTATACACTAAGGAAGAAGCAGAGTACACGGACTATTGATAGTATTGATATTGGAGGGAAGGAAATTTCTCAACAAAAATTAATTAAAGAAGTTTTTGTAGATTATTACACTAAATTATATGCCAAAGATGACACGCAGAATGGATTTATAGAAAAATATTTAGAAAATAAAAGAGTTACCAAAATTACCAATCAACAAAAGGAGAGAATGAATTATCCTATAACAGCCGAGGAGATTATTGCCGCAATTAAACAATTGAAAACAGCTAAAGCTCCTGGGATGGATGGTTTAACTGCGGTGTACTATAAAATTTTACAAGCAGAAATGATTGAACATCTTAAAGATTTATTTTGTAGTATACAACATTGGGCTAAAATACCCCCATCATGGAAAACAGCTTATATTTCATTGATACTGAAAGAGCAAATAGGTCCTAAAAAACCTGAGAATTTTAGACCAATATCTCTTCTGAATAATGATTATAAAATATTTGCAAAAGTATTAACCAACAGGTTGATGCCAGTTATTCAAGAGGTGATTCATTGTGACCAAGCGGGATTTATAGAAGGCAGATACATGAAGGACAATGTAAGGCAAATTATAGATTTACTGGAATATCTTGAGAAGAATAAACAGATCCCTGCAGTGCTGGTCTTCTTGGATGCGGAGAAGGCCTTTGATAGAGTGGATTGGAATTTTCTATTAAAGACTTTAAAAAAGATGGACTTTGGGGATCAATTTATACAGGCGGTTTCAGCAATTTATCAAGAACAAAAGGCACAGATTATTATTAATGGAAGTTTGACAACAGATTTTAATATTGAAAAAGGAACAAGACAAGGTTGTCCGTTATCCCCATTGTTATTTATTTTAACATTAGAAGTCTTGTTGAATACAATACGGGACTCGAGTATCTTGAAAGGAATAGTGATAAGGCAAGAGGATTACAGAATAAGGGCATTTGCAGATGATCTGGTTGTTACCCTAACACAGCCGATGGAATCAATAATCCAGATGAAAGACATTATAAAAGACTATGGTACAGTATCAGGATTTAGATTGAACCAGAAAAAAACTAAGATGATAGTTAAAAATATGACACAAGATCGAAAACACGAACTTGAAAGCAAGGCAGGTTTTGAGATAGTACCAAAGATTAAATATCTAGGAGTTCAGGTTGCAGAATCAAATGTGAAACTGTTTCAAAATAATTATGAGGTGTTGTGGCGAGATGTACAGAAAGATATGGAGACTTGGAAAAAACTGCAGCTGTCTTTACTTGGAAGAATAGCAGCAGTTAAGATGAACATTTTGCCAAGATTTCTTTTTTTGTTTCAAATGATTCCGGTGCTTAAAAGTGATAAACAATTGAGAGAATGGCAAAGTGGACTGAACAAGTTTGTCTGGAACGAGAAAAAACTGAGAGTGAAACTGAAAATTATGCAAGATGTTCCAGAAAGGGGAGGTCTTAAACTTCCAAACCTACAATTATATTATGAATCAGCAGCTTTGACCCAAGCAAGTGATTGGTTTGGAAGGAAAAAGACTGGAATATTGAATATAGAAAGCTTTGATCTTGAATTTGGTTGGCATGCTTACTTATTTTATGAGAACAAAGTGGATAAAGTATTTAAAAGCCACATACTTAGAGACTCCCTGATGAGAGTTTGGAAGAAGCACCGACTCAAATGGGATTACAAAATACCGCTATGGCTGGATCTTGGTCATATCATGTGGAATACAAATATAATGTCACTCGGGGGGGGGGGGTTATATAAAGAAGTTCTTTTTGTAGGTGCGGGCAGATGGCAACTGAAGACTTTAGAAACGCTGTTGGAAGAAGGGATTAATTTAACTTGGTTACAGTATAATCAACTTCAATTGAGATGGAAAGAGGACCAAAAAACTGGTATAATGATGCATGAGGAAGAATTGGTTAGACATATAAAAGAGAAAGGTCCAATGCATATTGAAAGGCTTTATAATGTTTTGTTAGAAAGGGATTCAGAAACTGAATTGGTTAAAGACTGCATGATTAAGTGGGCACAAAATTTTGCAGAACCAGTGATGTTGGAAACATGGGAAAAAATATGGGTTCAGAATGTTAAATTTAATTTTTGGATAAAAATTTGGTGGGTTATGCAGAATGTTTTGAAGAAAAAAATTCAGTTTTCTCCACAATTGTTTTTATTGGGTATAGTTAAGGGTTTTACATTGGGTGAAACAAAGCTGATATTGTATATGATAACAGCAGCGAGATTACTGATAGGTCAATATTGGAAAAATGAAGCTATGCCCACTATTGAGGAATGGACTTTGAAGATGGCCAGTTTTGCAGAGATGGCGAAGATTTCAGCATATCTAAAAGATCGCTCACAAGAGACTTATGAATGGGAGTGGAAAAAGTGGATAGATTATGTGCAGAATAAATATCAAACTAGGAAATATCAGATAGCTTTTAACTGAAAGTATTATATAAAGATAGAAATATTTGAATTTTGTGAAGATGTGAAAAATATACAGGGGGTGGAGGGGTTCAAGTTTTATAAAAAGGGGATTTTGATTTGGATTATATTCTGTGGAAGTCCGGGGGGGAGGAGTGGTTAGGGAGGGTTAGGGAGGTTAGGGAGGATTGGGGGGGGGAAACTGGGGAGAAAATGTAATTGTAAAACTTTTTCAATAAAAAAAAAAAGTAAATATTTTCTTCCAGATTATTAAATCTGTAGGTAGTGCTAGTTAAAAATTCAAAATTTAAATAGGCATTAGAACATCCAAAAATCATGTTTTTCTTCAATCATTTATGCTCTTATTTCTTAATCAAATTGTTTATATATTTATATAAAAATAATAATAGAAAAAAAGAGAGAATAATAGCAATAATAATAATAATTACAATAAAAGAAATACAAAAAAAATAAGCAACACTAAAAAAAGAAAAAAGGAAAAAGGAAGAGAGTAGAAATATAACAAAAGAAGTAAAATGGATTAAAAAAGAAAATAGAGAGGGGGAAAGAAACAAAGAGAAGGATACTACAAGAAAGAAATAGAGAGAGAGCATAGAGAAGAAAAAAAAGAAAGTATCTCCTAGCATTATTCAACCACCCAGAAACAGTTACATTCATTTAAATCAAAATATAATATTTTGTTGTCTTGTTACATAATATATTCCATTATTCCTTTCTCCAGTCTGTCCAAGTATGTATCTTTTCCATTTCAATGTTGTCAAAGTTATGAGTTCTACAAAGTTGATTCTGAAGCTATTCCATATATGGTATCATCATGTCCTTCTTCTATTGCCACACCCTTCTTTTATTGCCATGTTTATTAGTTCAGTTTTCATTGTTCCATTTAATTTTTTCTTTCTAATCTTCAATAAATCCTCCAGTGAACAGATTATGTATCCTAAATCAAGTTCTCTGAGTCTTTTCCTCAAAATAGTCAAGTTTAAATATCAAGCAACAAAGTTTCTCTTTTAAAGTAACAAGCAGCCTGGAATTTACACTTTCCCTTTTCAGCTGGCAACCATTTTATCCGTCTCCATTTGTCTTTTCCCTTTGCTTCTGAAGGCATAATTATTTCCTCTTCTCCTTCCTCTCTCCTAAACATAGTCCAATCTCATTTATCCACCAAAAAGTAAAGAAAATATATCCGGATCTGTAGTCAAACATTTCCAAAAAGTCAGTAATTTATGTTATCCACCAACAGATCTTTTGTCTTTGTGCTCCAATAGTTCTCAGCCGCTGTTAAGGCTGGGGCAGACTAATTGTATTTCAGCGTTTGTGGGCAGTTCCTGCCTGGGTTTGATTTGATTTTGATTTTGATTTTATTGAATTTGTATACCGCCCTACTCCCGAAGGACTCAGGGTGGTGAACAGCCATAAAATAAAACATATAAATACAAAATTTAAAATAGACTAAAACGAATTAAATAATTTGGCTGAAATTTAAAACCCCAATAATTTAAAACCAAATTTAAAATTTCCATTTAAAAAGGGAAAAAAAACTTAGGTCAGGTTGATGTCCACTCACCCGGCATACAAACTCCTGGCTCCGCTTTCCGCTTCTCCTCTTCTCCTCCTGCGCATTCTTGTATCCCGGTTGCCGTGGTCTCAGGGCAGCCGCCATGGCTGCCGTTCCACCGCCGCCAGCGCAGAGGGCAAGCCTCCGGCCCCGAGGAACCTGCCTGTTCCTCTCGGCCATCCAAGGGTCCCTCTCTATCTCCCTGTCCCTACAGGACAGGGTAGGCCCAACAACCTACCGGCGGGGGCTTGGCAGATGGGGTTTTCGTGGGGCTCCGAAGAGCCCACTAATTCCCCATCTGTATCCCCGCGGTGCCAACTGGAAGTCCCGCCAAAGTCCTTTTTCAAGATGATGGAGGAAATGAATATGAAAGATATATGGAGAGAAAGAAATAAAGGAAAGAAACAATATACATTTTATTCAGACAGACATTTATTGTGGTCTAGGTTAGACATTATAAGGTCAACAATGGAATTGTTGTTGAATATAGAACATGTGAAATAGAAACTAATTTATGGGCGGATCATAACACGGTGATGATAACTTGGAAAGGACAAAAAAGAAGAGCTAGATGGACTTTAAATAATACAATAGTAAAAGAGCAAGAGTTTGTGCAGAAGATGGAAAAAGAACTGGCCTTCTTCTTTAAGGAAAACAAGAAAGATGAGACATCTATACAAATCCGCTGGGATACAATGAAGGCATTTGCTAGAGGATTAATTATAGATTATACAAGAAAAAGGAACATAAAAAAAAGATTAACACTGGAAAAAAACACTGAAAACACTGACTGACGATTATAAGAGACTTGAGAAGGAACTTCAGAATGATCCATATAAGAAGATTGTCAAAATTAAAATGAATACAGTAAAACATAAAATGGATCTATTGGAGAAGGAAGAACTGGCTCAGAAGATAAGAAGTGCTAAACAAAACTATTTTGAAAATGTGAATAAACCAGGCAGATGGCTAGCATATAAATTGAAAAAGGAAAGAGAATCGAGGAACATAACACATCTTATTGATGAACAAGGGGAAAGCAAATTTGGACATAAAGAGATGGGAAAGATTATACATGAGTTTTACAGAAAACTTTATAAAAGAGAGACAATAGGAAGTGTCCAAGTACTTACAAGATGCAAACTTACCTCAGATTAGTAAAGATATTGAGGAGATGTTGGAAAGAAACATAACGATGATGGAGTCAATAGAAGCAATTAAGAAACAAAAAAATGGCAAAGCACCAGGGCCTGATGGCCCACCAGCTGAATATTATAAGACATTACAAGAACCTTTGACCATCCCATTACTGGAGGTGATAAATGAAGTGATGATAAAGAAGGAAATACCCAAATCTTGGACAGAGGCATATATTACTTTGATTCATAAGGAAGGTACAGACCCACAACAAATCAAAAACTATAGACTTATATCTTTGTTAAACTCGGACTACAAAATTTTTGCTTCAATATTGGCGGAGAGACTCAAGAGATATTTGAATAATTTCATACATTCAGATCAAAATTCGATTCCAAAAAGACAAATTAGGGATAACATAAGAATAATCTTGGACACTTTAGAGTATTATTTATTTTTATTTATTTTATTTGTTTATATTTATGTACCGCCCTTCTCCCGAACGACTCGGGGCGGTGAACAGCCAACAGATAAAACACAAGAAATACAAAATTTAAAAACATTATGAAGCACACCCTGAAAAGCAGATGGCTTTGGTTTTCTTAGATGCGCAAAAAGGCTTTGACAACATTAACTGGAAGTTTATGACCCTTCAAATGGAAAGAATGAGCTTTGGGAGGAAATTTGTACAGGCCATTGAAACTATCTACTCTAAACAAACGGCAAAAGTAATGATAAATGGAGAATTGACGGATGCGATTGAAATAGAAAAAGGCACGAGACAAGGATGTCCTTTATCTCCATTGTTGTTTATATTGACATTAGAAGTTTTAAATAGACATGTCAGAGGAGAAAAAGAGATAAAGGGCATGAAGATTTGCAGATGATTTGGTTTTTATTATTGATGAACCATTAACATCAATAAGTAAATTAATAGAAATTATTGGAGATTTTGGAAAAGTAGCTGGTTTGAAAATTAATAAGGATAAAATGAAAGTAATGACTAAAAATATGTTGAAAAAACAAAAAGAAGAGTTGATGGAGATTTCGAAAATGCAGATTACAAACAAAGTGAAATACTTGGGGTTACATTTAACACCAAGATGTAGTGCTTTGAAAGAAAACAATTACAACAAGCTTAAACAACAGATAGGGCAAGATTTGTTAAAATGGGGCAATTTACAATTGTCTTTGATTGGTAGGATTTCAACCATTAAGATGAACGTCTTGCCTAGAATTCTGTATTTATTTCAGACAATTCCAATTAAGCTGGACAAAGAATTTTTTTATAGACTTAGATAAAATGATAATGAGATATATATGGCAAAGGAAAAAGGCGAGAATAAAGTTAAAGCTATTACAAGATGCTAAATCAAGGAGTGGCTTCGGTCTGCCCAATTTTGAATGGTACTATCAAGCTGCAAGTTTAATGTGGGTGAAAGAATGGATAACTCTGAGGAATACTAGACTATTAAATCTGGAGGGACATGATTTGTTGATGGGTTGGCATGCTTTCTTATGGTACAAAGGAACAAAAAATACAAGGGTATTTCAGAAGACATCAAATACGTGAAGCTTTATGGTTGAATTGGGAGAAGATTAAGAAACTTTATTATTTGAAAATACCTGTTTGGATATCTACAGCAGAGGCTTTTTCTTATCCCGTAATATTTAGAAAGGAACAAACTATTAGGTATAGTGAACTATTGGATGAAAAGGGTGAACTCAAATTAAACAGGAACTAGAGGAACAGGGATTTAAGATGGATTGGTTTTCATATATGCAAATATTTTCTAGGTATCGAGAAGATTGCAAGCAAGAAGGGTTTTACAATGCTTTAACTAATTTGGATCAGATTTTAATGGGAGCAGACAATCATATTATTAAAAAGCTATATGGGTTTTTGCTAGAGTTAAAACTAGAAGAAGAACAAGTTAAAGAATCGATGGTAGCATGGGGGGGAAATTTTGGTTATGGGATTGTTTTAGAAAAATGGCAAAAATTGTGGTCTCATAACTATAAAATGACAATGTCTAGAGCATATAAGGAAAATTTGTATAAGATGTTTTACAGACGGCATTTATCCCCATTGAGAATCGCCAGAATGTTCCAGAACAAATCGGAGAGGTGTTGAAAATGTCATCAGACCCCAGGATCCTATTACCACATGTGATGGACATGCCTAGAAACAAGAAGATATTGGACTAAGATACACATGTGGTTGGAAAAAATGACCAAGAGACACATAGACTTTAAACCAGAGATATTTTTATTAGGGATTTTACCAGAAATATATAACAAAGAACTGCAGTATTTAATTGTGAATCTTCTAACAGCAGCTAGAATTGTATTTGCTAAAAATTGGAAAGTGGAAATGATACCTACAGATGAAGAAATTATTAGGAAAATGTTGGACTGTGTCAAAATGAGTAAACTGACATTAGAAATAAGAGAGCAGGAAGAAAAACAATATTATTTGATATGGGATTTATTTCACCAGTGGGTAGATAATAAAAAATGGTGATATATAAGTAAATGCTGAAATACTTTAAATGATGATATAACTGATATATTTTCATAAGAATAAGTTTTGGATATGTAGTGATATTGTGAAGAGAGGAGAGGGCACTAGGGATGCAAACCGACCGATGTACTGTCTGTACTTGATTGAATGAATGATGTTTGTATGTTTTCTTTTTCTTTTTCTTTTTCTTTTGTTTTAAAATAAAAAATGATTTGGCAAAAAAGAAAGAAAGAAAGAAACTTTCTGCAGATAAAAGTTTCTTTACAGCAGCAAATGCGGCAGATTCAGCTTTCCCCAGACCCATGGTGTGTTCTTTGCCAATAGCCGGTGCAGGGGTTCCACTACCGTTGCCTTGTCCCTCAGGAAGATTGCATAGAAGTTTAGGAGACCCAAAAATGCCTGTAGTTCTGCCTTGTTCTTAGGGGTGGGTTCCGGCTCTGGTTGGCTGGAGGCGCCTCGTGACTTGTGGCTGGCTGGTTGAGTAGCTCTGCAGACTCTTACCAGGTGGCCTTTTTATCGCAGCGCCTGCAAATGGCATCTTTGAATTTGCAGATCTGGCAATGGTGGGATCCTCCGCAGCTCGCACAAGTTTCTCGGTGGTCTCTCTGGTCCCACTGGTATTTCTCGGTCTGGAAGACGTCTTCGTTGGACTGCTCCTCACTTTCTGTTTGGACCGTCTCACAGTGTACCAGGGTCAACCGCTGCGTTGTCCTTGCTTGAGCTGGTCTCTGTAGGGTTTCTGCAGCCTTCGTAGAGGATTCATGCGCCCTTGCCTCATCAAACGCGATGTGGAGAGTTAGATTGGCTTGAGCAAGCAGCCTTCTCTGTAGGCAAATATCTCTCATGCCACAGATTAGTTGCTCTAGGAGCGCGTCATCTAGGTCTCTGTACTCGCAGTGCATCGCCGCCTTACGCAGGGCAGCCATGTACGTGCAGATCGGCTCTCCCTCTCACTGCAGTCGCTGGTGAAACTCGTATCTCTGTATGAACTTGGAAGGTGCCAGAGCATAGTGTGCCTTCAGCGCAGCCTGTAGAGCTTGCCACGATACGGTCTGAACCGGGGTCGGTTCAGATAGTGACTCGGCCATGTCGAACATTTCGGGTCTGCAATGGCTTAGGAAGAGAGCTCTTTTCCTGTTGTCCAAGAGCCCCTGTAGGTCGCATGCCTCCAGGAAACATTCGAATCGAGCCATGTATGACCCCGATTTCTCTCTGGCTGGGTCGAAAGGCATTGGCGGCACATAAGCAGACATCGTGTTTGTCTCTCTGGGTGTTCCGCTCGTCTGCCTGGCTGGATTCTCTGTTTCAGCTCTCTCTGTTGCTCCATGGCTTCAGCTCTTTCCTTAGCTCTGTGCCTCAGAATCCCACCTTTGTCGCCAATGTTAAGTAGAGTGAATTAGGACACAGAAGCCAGGTCATGAGTAACAACAGCTCTTTACTTCATGGTGTGAATCCAGCAACTGACCCAGGGAAACAGCTCCCTTTATATACTCTACAGTCCTGGCAATCAGCCAATCAACTGAGAGCAATTACATTCAAACTTTCCTGCCAAAACTATAAACATAACAGGAAGATTGATGGGAAGAATAAGTTAAGCAGGTCTGCTCTTTCCCTGCTGCCTGTTACTTCCTTGCCATTTTCTGTCTTTAGTGAATCAACTGTTTTCTTGACTTTTTTCTTGTTATTTATATGTTGAAAGAAACTTTTTAAAATTATCTTTAATTTTTGTTGCAAGTCTTAGTTCATTTTGAGCCTTTACTTTCCTCACTTCATGTTTGCAGATTCTGGCTATCTGTTGATATTCTGCTTTAGTTATGTGTCCCTCTTTCCATTTTTTTTTGTACTTATCTTTTTTGTCTTTCAGTTTATCAGAGAGAGATTTGTGCAACCATGCTGGTTTCTTCTTGGATTTCTTGTTTTTCTTTTTCAGTGTTATTGTGCTGGACTGGGCTTTTATGATCGTATTTTTCAGAGTTTCCCAAGCTTTTGGGGTTGATTTCCCCTTTAGGATTTTCATCCAAGGAACCTTTCTCAACCTTGTTAAAATCAGCTCTTTTAAAATCTAAGAGTCTTGTATGCTTATGTTCTATTGCTTGTGTTTGCATTATGTTGAATTCCAATATGACATGGTCACTCTCACCCAATGTTCCTGTATTCTCAACTCCTTCTATCACTTCTTCTCTGTTAGTAAGAATTAAGTCCAGTATGGCTGTCCATCTAGTTCTTTCCTCTACCTTTTCGGCAACAAAGTTATCAGCCTAGATGGGTCAGGAACCTATTCAATCTCTCACTTGATCAGAATTAGTCTTCCAGTTGATGTCAGGGTAATTGAAGTCCCCCATTAGTATTGTAATATGTTTCCTATATATATTTGTTAGTTGGTTAGCAAAAAGTACATCTATTTTTTCTGCTTGGTTGGGTGGCCTGTAGTATACACCTATGGCAATGTCATTTTTTTCCTTTTATATGAGCCATATGCATTCTAAGTTTTCATTTTGGGGTTTTGTGCATTTCTGTAGTAATATAGTGCTCTTTTACACATAGTCCACTTCTTTTATGGAGTTTGTTTCTTTAGAACAGTTTGTATCCTTCTAGCAGTACATTCCAGTCATGGGTTTCATCCCACCAAGTTTCTGTAATTGCAACTATATCATATCTGCCCTCAAGTACTAATAATACAAGTTCACCCTGTTTTGACTTTGACACTCAGACTTTGAGCATTTATACATAGGCATTTGAGATCTTTATGTATGATTCTAAGTATGCTTCCTATATCTCCTATTTAGTGTTGAGTTTGTCTTCCTTCCCATCTCTCCTTACCTCATTATTTGATTTATTTTCTTGGGGTTTTTGCTTGGAATTAGGTCCTGGAAATCTTAGAGTGGTCACCCTCCCCCCTCAATTTTAGTTTAAAGGCCTCCTGATAAGTTGAATCAGTTGTTTTCCAAAAATATTCTTCCTGGTTTTTTTTTTTTATATAATTAATTTTTTATTAGAGTATAAATATTAAAAAAACATAACATGACATACACACAACAAACATTTATACAACATCTAAACAAAAAGAAATTATGTTTCCTTCTTAAGCATTGTTTCAAAGTGACATTCTGCTTGTTATATATTTCTTCCCCTCTACTTAGTCTAATGACATTTTCTATACCGGTAATATTTCCCCTCTAGATTTTTTGTTTATTTCTAATTTTTAACCAATTATACCATTTATTCCATATTTTGTAGTAGTCTGATTTTTCTCTTTCTTGTATTTCTTTGGTTAACCTGTCCATTTCAGCGCATTCTAGAATTTTTTCTATTAAATCTGTTTCGTTTGGCGTTTTTTCTTGTTTCCAATTTTTTGCATATATTAGCTGTTAGTATGTGAATTGTGAGATATTTGATATCTTTAGGGTATGATTTATTAAAAATTCCTAGTAAAAACGTTTTTGGTTCTTTATCTATCTATGTTTCTGTTATTTGTTCCAACTATTTTTTGATGTTAGACCAAAATTTCTTTGCTGCTGGGCATGTCCACCATAAATGATAGAAGGTTCCTTGTGTCTTCTTACACTTCCAGCAGTTCGGGCTATTTTTGGGCTGTATTTTTGCCAGTCTGGTTGGAGACATGTGACACCTATAAAACATTTTCAGTTGGTTTTCCTTGTACGCCACTGCTCTTGTTAATTTTATATTTACTTGCCAAAACTTTTCCCATTTTTCCAAATTTATTGTATGTTTGACGTTTTGAGCCCATTTAATCATCGTTTCCTTGACTGTCTCTTCTTCCATTTTATAGCGTAAAAGATATTTGTAGATTCTGCTAATTAATTTGTTTTCTGAATCTAATATAATTTTGTCTATTTCTTATTTTTGTTTATGAATTTCATATATTTTTATGTGTTCTCTATATTTAGATTGTATTTGAGTATAAGTCCACCAATCTATTTCCCTATCTAAGTCTGTCTCCAATAGGTTGTTTTGTCTTCAATTTACCTTGATAGTCAATTAAATCTTTATATCTAATTATTTTTGTCTTATCTGTTAGATTTGGGTGTCTAATTGATTCTACCGGTGATAACCAACTTGGTATTTTCATATAGTGTTGTTTTTTAATTTTAAGCCAAATTTGTAGTAATGAGTTTCTTATTGTATGTCTTTTGAAATATGAATGTGTTTTGTACCTTTCGTCCCACATAAAAGAGTGCCAGCCAGTTTGAAGTTCGTGTCCCTCAATTGTTAAAATTCTAGAATTTTTTAATTCTATCCAGTCTTTGACCCAAGACAATACTGCTGCTTGATAGTATGTCTCCCAATCTGGAAGTGCAGCTCCTCCTCTATCTTTTGTGTCCTGAAGCAGCTTAAATTTTATTCGTAGCCTTTTCCCTTGCCATATGAATTTAGATATCATTTTATTCAAATTTTCAAAGAATGATTTATCTATTTTTATCGGAATAACCTGAAACAGGTATAAAAATTTAGGCAGTATAGTCATTTTAATGGCCAAAATTCTTCCTAGGAGTGAAATGTGTAAGTTTTTTCATTTTTCTAAATCCTTCCTTGTTTGTTCTATTAGTTTATCATAATTATTTTCTTTTATTGCTGAAGTTCTTGTGGACAACCAGATTCCTAAGTATTTTATTTTTTTCATTGTTTGGATTTGTATACTATCTGTTAATTTTTTTTTCTTGATTTTTCGTGAGATTTTTTACAATTAATTTCGATTTGCTTTTATTGATTTTTAGTCCGACCACTTCTCCGAATTCTTCTATTTTTTGAAACAAATTTGGTATAGATTCCATAGGGTTTTCTGTTATAAACACTAGGTCATCAGCAAAGACCTGAACTTTATATTCTTCTTTATTAATCTTTAAACTTTTGATTCCTTGATCTTCTCTAATTTTTTTTCAGAAGAGTTTCCAATGATAAGATGTACAGTAAAGGAGAGAGTGGGCAACCTTGTCTGACTCCTTTTGTTATGTTAAATTTATCTGTTATATCGTCATTCATAATTATCCTTGCTGATTGGTTAGTATAAATTTCTTCTATGATTTTTCCAAATTTTTCCCCAATTTGCATATTTTGTAATTGTCTAATCATAAATTTCCAATTCTGGTTGTCAAATGCTTTGTGAGCGTCAAGGAAAACCAACGAAGCCTGTTTCTACGGTGTAATTCATAATATTCTAAAGTATTAAGTATTATTCTCATATTATTTTTTATTTGGCGTCCCGGCAGAAATCCATTTTGGTCTGCATGTATATATGTATTTAGTACTAACTTAATTCTTTTGGCCAGAATTGCTGCAAATATTTTGTAATCGGTGTTCAGTAATGAGATAGGTCTATAATTCTGAATTTGCTGAAGATCTGTATCTTCTTTTGGTATAATTGTAATTATTGCTTCTGTCCATGTCTTTGGAATTTTGGCTTTCTCCATGGCTTCGTTATATAACATCAACATATTTTCTCCCAGTACTTCTTGCATTGTTTTATATACTTCCACCGGTATCCCATCGGGTCCCGGAGTTTTATTATATTTTTGCTTTTTCAGTACTTCCTCTAATTCTAATTTAGTTATTGGCCTATTGAGCATTTCTCTTTGATCTTCTGTGATTTTTGGCATTTCAGATTTTTCTATATATTGTTTTATCTTTTCTTCTTCTACTTCTTCTTGTTTATATAAATTCACATAAAATTTCTTAATTATTTCTTTTTTGGCCTCTTTATTATATTGGATTTCTCCTTTATCATCTCTCAATTGGTGTATCATTCTTTTATTCCTTTCTTTCTTCAATTTATAGGCTAACCATCTGCCTATTTTGTTTGCATATTCAAAATAATTTTGTTTTGCCATTTTTATTTTTGGGGCTAATTCCTTTTGGTTTATCAGATTCAGTTTATGTTTAATTATTTTCCATTCTTTTTTAATTATTTTATCCTGGGGTTCTTTCTGCAATTTTTGTTCTATTTGTTTTAGGTCTTTTTCTAATTTGTCTAGTTGTTGTTTCTTCTCTTTATTTTTTTTCCACGTATGCAATTACCAGGCCCCTTATATATGCTTTTAGAGTATCCCATGTATTTTGTAAGGAAGTTTCCTCTTTTTTATTTATCTGAAAGAATATCTTTATTTCCTTTTCTAACATCAAATTAAATTCTTTTTCTTTACATATTCTTTGATTCATCGTCCATCTCCTGAACCTCCTTTCCCCTTTCCAGGTTATAAATAGTGGATTATGATCTGCCCATTGGTTTATGCCTATCTCGATTTTTCTACCGCTGTTTTGATATTTGGGGTCATCCAGGCCATGTCCAGTCTTGACCACGAGTTATATGGGTGAGATTAAAAAGTGTATTGGGCCTCATCTTCATGTGTTTCCCTCCATACATCTCTCAAGTTTAATTCTTCAGTCATATTAAAAAATTCTTTTGGAAGTATATCCTTTTTCTTTTCTTTTCTTTTTTTGCGTCAGTTTTATAATCCTTGTTTGCATTTACTATTGCATTATAATCCTCAATTAAACAGATATCTTCATATTCTAATTCTGCTAGTTTTGTATGTAGATCCTTAAAGAATTCCTGTTGTTTTTGATTAGGTGCATATATCACTACTATTAACATTTTTTCCTTTCCTATTCCTAATTCTACCATCACCACTCTACCTTCCTCATCAACATAGACTAACTTAGATTGTATTCTTTCTTTTACGTAAATTGCTACTCCTTTTTTCTTTTTTCAGATCAGGGATGTGTATAATCTTCCTAGTTTGAGGTTTTCTAGGATTTTCTGATGCTCTTTTTGGATACGTACTTCTTGCAGACATATCACATCTGCTTCTAGTTTTCGTAATTTTGTAAATGTTTGATTCCTTTTCTTTGGAGCATTTAATCCATTAATATTTACCGAGAAGAGTTTGATTGGTTCGTCCATTGCCTATTGTATCTGTTTTTTTGTGTGTCTTGTTTCCATCCGTGTCTTTGCCTTTGCACCTTCTCTTTCCTCCCTTTCTTTTTCTTGCCACTTTCTTATTTCTTTTTCTTGGTTCGTTTCTGTTTGCTCTTCTTCTTGACTTCTATCATCAGTTTCCTCCTTACTTTCCTGCTCTTCCTCCAACCTAAAATGTGTGCTATGAAATTCCCTTGCCTTCTCTAGTGTGTCTATTTTGTATTTTTTATCTTCCCATGTAATTAAGATCCCCTCTATTGGCAACCATCTGTACATTATTTTATATTTGATCAATAATGATGTTAAGAACTGGTACTGTTGCCATTGGTTTCTTATTCTTCGGGTTATCTGTTTTAAGATTATGATTTCTTTGTCTTTGTAAGTCATTGTTTCTACTCTGGATTTCCTGTAGACTTCATCCCGAGTAGATCCTTTTGAAAATTTAACGTGGACTTCTCTCGCCAATCTATGCCTCCTTATATAATTTGTTTGTACATGATAGGTTTCCTCCAGTTGTCCTTTTATTTCCCTTTGGTCTTTTTGAGTCATTCCTGAGATGATCTCCACCACTTTTCCTTCTAAATCCTCATCTTTTTCCTCTGGTATGTTTTGAAAGCGTAAAAAATATGAAGCCTTTTCCATTTCGAGTATGGCTAATGAATCTGACATTTCTTTATTTAATTGTAAAGTTTTTTGCTCCATTGCTTCTACTTTTAGTTCTACATGATCTATTTTCGTTTCCGCTTTCCTAATTCTCTGTTCATTTTCTACTATTGTTGTATACCCCCAATTTTTTCATTCATGTTCTTGATGTCCTCCTTAACTTCTCCTATTTCATTTCTAATCTCTGCATGGAATGTTCTCATTTCTTCCTGATTTTCTGCTATTTTTGTGTGTGTTCTGAGTAGTGATTCCTGAATCATTTGAAACATATTCTGTATTACACTTGATGACATTTCCAATTTTTCTTTTTCTTTTCCTACCATGCTATGTATTGTTTTTTGTTGTAGTGGGGGGCAGTCATTACTGTCATGTTTATTGTAGGTTTTTCCCCCTGTTTTGTTATGGTGGATGTTGTAGACATTTTCAATATTCGTATAAAGTTCTCCCACCTTAACATAAAATTTTAGATTATTTCTTGATATTTTTTTCCCCCGCAAAACCACTTATTCCCCACATGACTTATTTATATTGTTTCCCAATTTCCCCACCTAGTCAGTTAATCTCTTTTCACAATACAAATCAATTTACTTATACTTATTTCATCAATCACAGTTTTTAGTTTTTCTAATTTTCCAATTACCAATCTATTCAATCGCTCAATTTATCAGTCGATCTGTCCCAAGAATATAATCAGCTCATTCACTATTTCATATCAAAATTCCAGTCAATCGCTCTAACAGTAATTCATTATCTTTCTCTTACCACCGCTTATAATTTCACAATATAATTTACATTTATGAATATATTATTACTTATATGTAATTCTTTTAAATATTAAACGTATTAGCTTTTAAGTATTAGCTCTTCTTTTTTTAAATAGTTCAAAAATAATATTCACTTCCCTCTTAGATTAATTTTATATTTCTTTGTTTCTTTACTTTCCTTCTTCTTTTTCCTCTCTTCTTCAATTTCTTTTCAGTTATTAAATTGTGATCTATGTCCATCTATGTCATTTTTACTAGTCCCAATATTTCAATCTCTGCGTTCAATTTTCAAGTCTTTTTAAGTCTTCCTGGTTTTGTAAGGTGCATAATCCCTTGCCAAGACACCAACCTTTTAGCCAGTGGTTCACTTCTAGAATCCTTTATTCTCTTACTGGATATTGATCTTTCGTTGGTAGTACACTGAAAAAACTACTTGTGCACCTAACTCCTTTACTTTCTTGCCTAGCTGTTCATAATCACTCAATATTATTTTCAGGTTCATTTTTGTGTCATTTGTCCTTACATATAGTAATAGAAAAGGGTAGTAATCTGTGGGTTGTATTATTTTATTTATGTTTTCAGCCACATCTCTGATTTTTGCTCCAGGGAGAAAACATACTTCTCTTGATTGACTGTCTGGTCTACAGACAGCTGGTTCTGTTCTTGAGAATTGAATCTCCTATCACCAACGCTTGCCTTTTTTTTCCTAGGGAGATTTGGGGTATTTGTCTACTGTCACAGAAGCATTTGGTGATGCTACTTTTTAAGGGACATTTGATGATGCTTGTTTTCTAGATGTCTGCATGTTTTCATTCCAACATCTATCTTGTAGGAGCCCATCAGAAATTATCTTCCCACTAAGACCTCCAGTATTCAGTATGTGTTCTTATGATATATTCTTGGCAAAGATATCCCAAAGACCTCTCTTTCTCCATTGTATGTTTGAATATAAAATACCTATCTAAATTTAGCCAACATGCTAAAACCTGTATCTCTAAGAAATATATATTTTTTAAAAAAGTACTACATCTTCTCTTTCATCATCATTGTAACCTCTATTGTATCTCTTTTATGAGGAAATGTGAGATACAAAAATGGCACAGCATAAATATAGTGTACAAAATCATTATGGAAACCAACTGTGTCAGCTGTTCTTCCCTCCCAATAAACATCTTTAAACACCTTGTTCTGATAGATAAAATGTAGTTTTGAAGATGAGTTCAGTTACTGGTGACTTTATGGGAATGCTTATGTGGGTTTTTTGGCAACAGTATAGAAGTGGTTTGCCATTGCCTTCTTTTGGGAACCTTTTCAATTTTCTTTCTTTCTTTTTTTAAAAAAAGTTTTTTTTTATTTTTTTTAATCAAACAAACATTTAATACATCATTCATTTCTTTCATGTGACATCTCAGTGTTATCTCCAAAACCTTTTTCTCTTCTCTTCTCTCTTCTCTCTTTGTTCTTGCCACGTCCATTAAAATTTTTTCCACTAATATAGTATTCTAGTTGTAACATTTTTTTTTATCAATCTCTTTTAAGGTTTATTTATATCTCTTTTCTAACCAATAATAAAATTGATTCCATATCTTAAAGTATTCTGAATCTTCTCTTTCTTTTATCATCATAGTTAATCTACTCATTTTTGCACATTCTAAATTTTTTTTTAATTACTTCTCCCTCCGATGGTATATCCTCTGCTTTCCAATTTTGTGCATAAACAATCCTTGCTGCTGTTATTACATGTATAATGAAATATATATTATCTTTATTGATTTTCTCTGGTAAGATACCCAATAGGAACAGCCCTATTTTAAGTCGATACATTGTTGTATCATTTCCTCCAACCATAATTTAATTTTATTCCAATAGTTCTTTGCTTCAGGGCATGTCCACCACATATGGTAATATGAGCCTGGTAACTGGTGACATTTCCAACACTTAGTTGATTTATCTTTAAACATTTTTGCCAGTTTCTCAGGGGGCATATGCCATCTGTAAAACATTTTATTTATTGCTTAACGCATTGTAAGCCACCCTGAGTCTCCGGAGAAGGGCGGCATATAAATTATATATATATATATATATATATATATATATATATATATATATATATATATATATATATATATATATATATATGTTTTTCTTCTAGCCAGGTTTTCCCTACGTAGCCAAGGTTTTTCTGCAGCTCCAGCTCAGTAGAATCTCATCTACTCGGTTCTGGGCTTTTTTCTTTTCTAACACCTAGCAAGCTCTCACTGCTAGGAGGGAGACCTAAATAGATCCATTTCTAGCTCGTTAGCTTTCGTCAGTAGGCCACACCCATCTCCTCCCTGTAAAGGCATAGTATCAATTTTCTTACTTCTTCGTAGGGGCTATGTGTGTTTTTCTTCTAGCCAGGTTTTCCCTACGTAGCCAAGGTTTTTCTGCAGCTCCAGCTCAGTAGAATCTCATCTACTCGGTTCTGGGCTTTTTTCTTTTCTAACACCTAGCAAGCTCTCACTGCTAGGAGGGAGACCTAAATAGATCCATTTCTAGCTCGTTAGCTGGAGCTGCAGAAAAACCTTGGCTACGTAGGGAAAACCTGGCTAGAAGAAAAACACACATAGCCCCTACGAAGAAGTAAGAAAATTGATACTATGCCTTTACAGGGAGGAGATGGGTGTGGCCTACTGACGAAAGCTAACGAGCTAGAAATGGATCTATTTAGGTCTCCCTCCTAGCAGTGAGAGCTTGCTAGGTGTTAGAAAAGAAAAAAGCCCAGAACCGAGTAGATGAGATTCTACTGAGCTGGAGCTGCAGAAAAACCTTGGCTACGTAGGGAAAACCTGGCTAGAAGAAAAACACACATAGCCCCTACGAAGAAGTAAGAAAATTGATACTATGCCTTTACAGGGAGGAGATGGGTGTGGCCTACTGACGAAAGCTAACGAGCTAGAAATGGATCTATTTAGGTCTCCCTCCTAGCAGTGAGAGCTTGCTAGGTGTTAGAAAAGAAAAAAGCCCAGAACCGAGTAGATGAGATTCTACTGAGCTGGAGCTGCAGAAAAACCTTGGCTACGTAGGGAAAACCTGGCTAGAAGAAAAACACACATAGCCCCTACGAAGAAGTAAGAAAATTGATACTATGCCTTTACAGGGAGGAGATGGGTGTGGCCTACTGACGAAAGCTAACGAGCTAGAAATGGATCTATTTAGGTCTCCCTCCTAGCAGTGAGAGCTTGCTAGGTGTTAGAAAAGAAAAAAGCCCAGAACCGAGTAGATGAGATTCTACTGAGCTGGAGCTGCAGAAAAACCTTGGCTACGTAGGGAAAACCTGGCTAGAAGAAAAACACACATAGCCCCTACGAAGAAGTAAGAAAATTGATATATATATATATATATATATATATATATATATATATTGATTTTCCTTGCATGCAGTGGACATTGTTAGTTTATACTTTCTTTCCCTTAATTGTTGCCATTTATCTAAATCAATTGAATATCCAAATTTTTTTGCTCAGGCTATCATTGTTTCTTTTACTTGTTCTTCCTCTAATTCTATGCTCAATAAAAATTGTAACTTTTTAAAATTAATTTATCCTCTGTTCCTGTGAGTACCTTATCCAGCTCAGTCTTTTCTAAGTAAAAACCATGTAATTTAACATCTTTTTCATATCTTGTTTGTATTTGCATTTACATATACCAATCCATTTCAATTCCCTGTTCTTCCAGTTCTTGTTTCCCTTTCAATTCCACCTTATCTGTTAGCAAATCCTTATATCTAACAATATTTCCAAAATTAAAAACATTTGGGTGAATTAAAGCTTCCATTGTTGATAACCATATTGGTATTTTCACATAATATTTATCTCTAACTTTTTCCTATACCAATAACAATGCATTTCTTATATAATGTCTATGAAAGTACGTATGTATCTTATTTCTACCATACCATAAAAAAGCATGCCTCCCCAGTTGTAAATCATGGCCTTCCAGTGTTAATAGTCTTGTGTTTCTTAGTTCAACCCATTCTTTCAGCCATGTCAATACTGCTGCCTGATAATATAGTTCCCAATTCGGGAGTCCAAATCCTCCTCATAGTCTGGTATCCTGAAGCATTTTTAAACTTATTCTTGCTTTTTTTGCCTTGCCATATAAATTTCCTTATTGTCTTATTTAAGTATTGAAAATAAGTCTTTTCAATTTTTATCGGTATTGTCTGAAATAGGAATAATAATCTTGGTAATATATTCATCTTTATTATTGCTATCCTTCCCATAAGTGACAGTTGAAGATTCTTTTATTTCTCCAAATCTCTCTCAATTTGTTCTTTAAGTTTATAATAATTGTGCTCTTTTATCCTTGTACATCTTGAAGTCAAGTATATTCCCAAGTATTTAACTTTTCTCACTACTTGTATGTCTAATTTCTCTTCTATCTCTCTTTTTTGTTTTTCTGTAATGTTTTTCACCAACATTTTTGTTTTTTCTTTCTTTATTTTTAGTCCAGACACTTTTCCATAATTCTCTATTTATACTAATAATTTTGGTCCTGTGACCTGTGGTTCCTCCAAAATGAATACTAAATCATCCGCAAATGCTTGCAATTTATATTCCTCTTTTTTATTTTTCATCCCCTTTATCTCTTTATCTCACCTAATATTTCTATTTAACATTTCTAAAGTCAAAATAAACAATAATGGTAATAAGGGATATCCTTGTCTAGTACCCTTCATGATGCCAACCAGTTGTGAGATTCAAATAATTTAAGAACCGGTTCTCTGCCCTAATGATTTCTTCCAACAGCCAGTTCACCAAACTGCTCAGAAAGTTAACAACCGGTTTTTCCGAAGTGATGCAAACTGGCTGAATCCCACCACTGATGCCAACGCTCTCTGTCATTTCTCCATTCATCATTATCTTAACAGATTGATTGTCATAAATTGTTTTTATTGTATTTATAAATCTGTCCCCAAAGTCCATTCTCTGCAATTGTTCTATCATAAATTGCCAATTCACGTTATTAAAGGCTTTTTGGGCATCTAAAAACATCATTGCCGTTTGTTTTTCTGAGTGAATGTCATAATATTCCAAAGTGTCCAAAATTACTCTCATATTGTCTCTAATTTGCCTTTTAGATAAAAATCCATTTCCATCCATGTGTATAAGTTCATTTAATGGTTTTTTTAGTCTATTTGCCATTATTGAAGCAAAAATCTTGTAATCCACATTTAACAGTGAAATAGGCCTCTAGTTTTTTATTAGTTGTAAATCTGTATCTTCTTTAGGAATAAGTGTTACAAAAGCCTCCCTCCATGAGCCTGGCATTCTGGCCTTCATTAGAA
This sequence comes from Pituophis catenifer annectens, assembly GCF_029215685.1. NCBI lineage: Eukaryota > Metazoa > Chordata > Lepidosauria > Squamata > Colubridae > Pituophis > Pituophis catenifer. Next base: position 27,816,243 of record NW_027256887.1, read on the forward strand.
GTTCATTGAATAGTTCCAGCATTACATTGCTCATCGCTTCTTGTAATGTTTTGTATAATTCTGCTGGTAGACCATCTGGTCCAGGTGCTTTCCCATTTTTTTGTCTTTTTATCGCCTCTGTTAATTTCATCATTGTTATTCTTTCTTCTAACATTTCCTCATACTGATCTGCTATCTTAGGTAGGTCTGAGTTTTCCAAATATATTTTTTTATTGAAAAGTTTTATAGGAAATACAAACTTTTTCTCCCCCCTTCCCCCCTCACCCCATCCCTCCCCCCTTGCCCTCCCATCCATTCTTTCCCCCTCCCCCTTCCCCCCACCCCCCTCCCTAGACTTCCCAGAACAAGCACAGGGTATAGCATTCACAAACATTAAACTAAAATATGCTAACAAATTATTGACTTCAAATTCTCTCTAGGTCTTTAACTCCTTATAGCTCAAAACCCTATAAACATAAACTAAAGATTGAAAATGTTTCATTCATAAGCTATATAAATCTTTTTAGTCTGATACTTGTTTTGAATATAGTCGATCCATCTTCTCCATTCCAATATGTATCTTTCGTTTGAATGGTCTTTAAGATATGATGAAATTTTTGCCATCTCTGCCAAATGCACGACTTTTAGTGTCCATTCCTCAATAGTAGGTGGATCTTCCTTCTTCCAATACTGTGCCACCAGTAACCTGGCAGCTGTTATTAAATTCAAAACCAACTTAGTCTCTATTACAGTACAATCCGTAACTATTCCCAACAAAAAAACCTGTGGTGTAAATTTAATCTTTTTCTTTAAAATATTTTGAATAATCCACCATATTTTTATCCAAAAAGCCTTAATTTTTTTACATGTCCACCATATGTGAAAATACGTAGCATCTTCACACTCGCATTGCTAACACTTAGGTTGTAAGTTTGGATATATACAGGCTAGTTTTTTGGGATCTAAATGCCATCTATAAAACATTTTATAAAAGTTCTCTCTTAAGTTTTGGGCTTGTGTAAATCTTACATTTCTAACCCATATCTTTTCCCATGTTTCCATCATTATTGGTTCTCCTATATTTTGTGCCCATTTTATCATACAATCCTTGACTAGCTCTGTTTCTGAATCTATTTCCACTAACACATTATACAACCTTTTTATATGCGTTTGACTTTTGTCTCTTATCTGTTTTATCAAGTTCTCATCCTGCTGCAAAATACCAGTTTTTTGATCTTTTCTCCATCTGGCCTGCAGCTGCCCATACTGAAACCAAGTTCTAATTATTCCTTGTTCTCTTAATTGCTCCATAGATTTTAATTGTAATCTAACTCCTTCTTTATAAAGGAGTTCCTTGTATGTAGTCTTATCCTGCTTTTGCTCCAAATTTGTATTCTCTATCGTGTGTCTGGGTACTGTCCATATTGGTAACTTATCGTTTAATTTATATTGATACTTTTTCCAGACACGCAATAGAGCATTTCTTAATATATGACTTTTAAAAGTCTTATCTACTTTCTTATCATACAGTAAATAAGCATGCCAGCCGTAGACCAGACGATATCCTTCAATATTTAATATCCTTTCCTCCATTAAATTTATCCAATCAGTAATTGCTGAGAGGGCAGCGGCTTCATAGTACAATCTTAAATTGGGCATTTTAAGACCTCCTCTTTCTCGTGTATCTTGCATTATCTTTTGATTTACTTGCGGTTTCTTCCCTGCCCAAACAAATTTATTTATGTCCTTCTGCCATTCCTTCAAATTTTCATCTTTTTTAAGTATAGGTATCATTTGAAAAAGAAATAAAAACCTTGGTAAAACATTCATTTTTACTGCGGCTATCCTTCCCAGCAAAGACAGTTGTAGTTTTTTCCAATTTTCCATCTCTTTCTGTATTTTTTGCCATAACGGTTCGTAGTTGTGCTGATATAATTTCATATTTGTGGTCATAATATAAACCCCTAAATATTTAACCTTCTTAACTATCTCAAATCCTGTTACCCTTTCTATCTCTTCTTTTTGGCTTCTAGTCATATTTTTAGCTATTATCTTTGTTTTGGCTGTATTTATTTTAAAACCAGATACTTGTCCATATGAGTTAATTATATCCATCAAGGCTGTATTCGATTGTACTGGTTGGGCTAAGGCAGTGTTTCCCAAAGTGTGGTACGCGTACCCCCAGGGGTACGGGAAGAGTTTGGTGGGGGTACGTGTTGCACCGGAGTTTGGTGGGGATCACGTGGGAATATCCACTGCCCCGTGCTTAGCTGCGCCCACAGAACAAGGAAAGAAATAGGCGCGTATCGCAGTTTTTACACGGGAACTGGGGCCATCGTATATCGTATCACAACTCATTATGGCGGGAACTTCTGCGCATCCTTCGCGCAGCTCGGGTTCGGCCATTTTTAAACTGCGGGAACATTAACAGTTGACGTTGAGCCGCGGAGCTGTTTAAATGCCGGAGAATTGCAGTGTTATCTAATGGTTAGACAGTCTTGTGAGGCGTGACACGGCATGAATATACTGCACTTTGTTACAGAGACAATTTACTTCTTTAATAGTTAGTTCCGGGCACCTGTTATCATGCTTTAGTAAGTTCCACTGATTTTGATTATTTTTATAAAATACAATTTTTATCCCTAACAGAGATTATGGATCGCTTTTTTTTTATCCCTAACAGAGATTATGGATTCTGTTAAGAAAAAAGCAAAGAAAACTCGCAAGTACGACAAAGAATATCTTAAATTTGGATTCTCATGGACTGGAGCTGAAAATGAGCCTATTCCTCTTTGCATCATTTGTTTTGAAAATCTAACAAATGAAAGCATGAAACCATCCAACTTAAAGCACCATTTTGAGACAAACCATAATCAGTACAAAGATAAACCCATAGATTTTTTTGAAAATAAACTTAAGGGTTTAAATCAGTCTCGAAAAGTAATGTGGGGTTTGACGGGAGGTGACAATCAAAAAATACTAGAAGCTTCGTATCGCATGTCGCTTTTAATTGCCAAATGTAGTGCAGCGGAAACCATTGGCGAAATTTTAATCAAGCCTGCAGCCAAGATAATGGCAGAAGTAATGATAGGAGATAGAGCGAAACAAACTTTTGACCACGTTCCTCTCTCAAATAATACAGTTCATCGACAAATCATTGATATGTCTAATAATGTAAAACAGATGTTATTATCTGATATTTCTCAAAGTCATTATTATGCATTGCAAGTCGATGAGTCCACTGACATTGCGAATTTTGCAAATCTTATGGCGTTTGTTAGATACGAAAAAAATCAAGAAATTCATGACGACTTTTTATTTTGCCAGCCTTTATTAGGTCACACAACAGGAGAAGATATCTTTAATGTTATGAATACATTTATGCAAGAGAACAAAATTGATTGGAATAGATGTGTTGGAATAAGCACAGATGGAGCAAAAAGTATGGTCGGAATTAATAAAGGACTCGTTGCAAGAATTCAAAATGTTGCTCCAAATGTCATATCCACACATTGTTGCATACACAGAGAGGCTTTGGCAACACGTAAGATGCCCGCTGATCTACAGAAAGTTCTGGATGAAAGCATAAAAATCATTAACTACATTAAAAGCCGTCCTTTGAATGCACAACTTTTTTCGCAAATATGTGAAGAAATGGGACGTAGTCATACCCAGCTGCTTTTTCATACCGATGTTCATTGGCTATCTCGGGGAAAAATTCTAAACCGATTGTTCGAACTTAGACATGAACTTCAATGCTTTCTTAATGATAGATTTGAGTTGAGAAATTGTTTACATGACTGGAAATGGCTTTGTAAACTAGCATACTTAGCAGATATATTCTCTGTTTTAAATTGCCTCAACTTATCATTACAAGGCAAAGAAATTTCATTGTTTCATGTTCAAGATAAAGTGAACGCTACCATCGCAAAACTAAATTTATGGCAAAAGAGAATTGGTAATGGAGAAGTAGACTCGTTTCTCTCTCTTCATGAGTTTATAACAAGTTCAGCTACTAAAATTGAGGCTGATACTCTGAAATGCATAATACAGCATTTGGAGAGTTTGCAAGTTGGCTTGAAAAACTATTTCCCTGATTTAAACAAAAATATTGAGTGGATAAGATATCCGTTCAACATTAACACAACATCCATGCCAGAAGGTTTGTCGTATGCGGAAGAAGAGAAATAAACATAAGGAGTGTACTTTAACATCATTCTGGTTACAAATGCAACATGTGTATCCGGTTTTAACAGAAAAAGTCCTGAAATACATCTTGCCTTTTCCAACTTCATATTTATGCGAAGTTGCTTTTTCTGCATTTGTAGACATTAAGTCGAAAAAAAGGAACAGACTATTGGATGTGGAACCGCATCTCAAATTAAAATTAACAACCAGGGAACCAAATTATGATGATCTGTCATCTCAACATAAACAATTTCATCCTTATCATTGAATCAAATAAATGTTCTTTATAATATAACTTTCGTTTATTTTGTGTATGTACCAAAAAATAAAAAATAAATATATTTTGATTTTTATTAAAGCATATGTTTTTTATGAGGGGTACTCAGCGTTATGAAAATTATAGAAGGGGTACACATATGTCAAAAGTTTGGGAAACACTGGGCTAAGGTAACAACCAGGTCATCTGCAAATGCTCGTAGCTTATACTCATGCTGTCTAATTTTAATTCCCTTTATTGTATCCAACCCACGTATTTTACTCAGTAGGATTTCCAGCATCAAAATAAACAATAATGGAGACAAGGGACAACCTTGCCTTGTTCCTTTTTCTATATTAAAAATATCTGTTAAACCACCATTGATTATTATTTGTGCTGTTTGCTTTTGATATATTGCCTTAATAGATTGTATAAAATGTTCTCCAAATTGCATCCTTTCTATTAATTTTAATAAAAAATGCCAATTCAATCTATCAAAGGCTTTCTCGGCATCCAGTAATACTAGCACTGCAGGGACCTGGTTGTTCCTTCCCAAACACTCTAGTAAATTAACAATTTGCCTTATATTACTTTTCATTTGTCTACCATTTATAAAACCAATTTGATCATGATGAATCATTTGCTGCATAACTGTCATTAATCTGTTTGCTAATATTTTAGCAAAAATCTTGTAGTCTGTATTTAAAAGTGAAATCAGCCTATAGTTTTTTGGTTCTGTATGATCTTGACCCTCTTTTGGGATCAAAGAAATAAAAGCTGTCTTCCAAGTTCGAGGTACCTCTCCTCCCTGTTGTATATTGTTAAATAATTCCTTCAGTGGTTCCACCATTTCCTCCTGTAAGCTTTTATAATAAACAGCTGTCAAGCCATCTGTCCCTGGAGCTTTGCCCACTTTCAACTGCTTAATTGCAAACAAAATTTCCTCGGAAGTTATCAATTGATTTAAACTGTCCCTCTGCTCTTTTGAAGTTATATAAATGTTCTCTTTCTGCAAATATCTATCTATATCTATATCTATATCTTGAATTTTATCACCAGTATACAACCTTGAGTAAAACTCTAAAAAAGATTTTTTAATCAATTCTTGCTCATAAACCTCTTTACCCTTATATTTTATTTTCTCTATAATCCTTGATTTCTGCTTTTTTCTTAACAGATATGCTAACCACCTGCCTGGTTTATTAGCATTACAAAAAGTATTATGTTTAGCATATTGTAAGTTAGTTGCCACTTGATCTGCTATTAACATGTTAAATTGACCTTTCAGTACGTTAATTGCCTCTTTAATTTTCTTATCTGTTGGATTATCTATTAAAGCTCGTTCCTGTTTTCTAACCTCTTCTTCCAATTCTTTTCTTCCCCCCTGTTTCTTTCTATATTTATTATTCAAATATATCAAAATGCCTCGCATATATGCTTTACTTGCATCCCATACCATTTCCATAGATGTACCCTTTTGCATATTCATAACAAAAAATTCTTTCATAGATTTTTTACACTCTTTTACATTTTCTTCATATCTAAACAGGTTATCATTTAACCTCCAGGATCTCCTAGGCCCTTTTCCATACTCCAGTTCCAACCAGACTGGACTATGGTTTGTCAATGTTCTTGAACAAATCTTCATATTCTTCACCCTAGAAAAAAGGTCATTAGTAATTAGTATAAAATCAATCCTTGAAAAGGATTGATGTCTATCCGAAAAGAAAGTGAAAACTTTTTCTTCTGGGTTTCTTTCACGCCAAATATCCCTCAACTCCCAGTCGTCCATCATCTCCAAAAACAATTTGGGCAATCTTGCTCTTGTTAAAATATTTTGCTTAGGTCCCTTCTTGTCCTTTTTTACATCCAAAACACCATTCCAGTCGCCCAGTAGGATACAAGTTTTATATCCCCATTGTGTCAACTTTGAATGTAGAAAATTATAAATTTTTTCCTGTTGTTGGTTCAGGGCATATACTCCAATTACAAGTAATTTTTCTCCTTTTATTAAAAGTTCAATTGTTAAAAATCTTCCTTGATCATCTGCTTCAATTAATTTGGCAATTAAGTCTAACCATAGTTAAGTCTTAACTATACCGTTTTTCTTCTCTGGTGCTGCTGCTACATAATGTGTACCTAGTCTTGTATTTGTCAAATATTTTTGATCTTGTATCCTAAGTTTTCCAAATATTTTGATATCTCTTCCTCTGGGATTTTCTCTTGGGAGTAGATTTTTTAAAATATTTTTCAATTATCATCTTCTTTTCCTCATTTCTGTAGTATAGTTTTCCTTCTCCATCTTGTAAATATTTTATTATCTTCTTCTCTTACTCTTTTTTCAATTTATATGCTAACCACCTTCCTGGTTCATTTGCATTTTCGAAAAAATTCTGTTTAGTTGTTCTTAATTTATTTGCTAATTGTTCTTGTTCATTTAAGTTTATTTCATGTTTTTTCAATTCCATCAACTTCTTAATTTTTTTGTTTTGAATATCTTTTTGCAATTCTTTTTCTAATTCCTTATACTCCTCTTCCAATCTTATCTGCTTTTGTCTTTTCTTTTTGTTCTTTTCCCCCAAATACGTTATTGCCAGGCCTCTAATATAAGCTTTCATGGTATCCCATACAGTCTGAAGTAATATATCTTCTTTTTTATTTATTTTAAAGAAAAATTCTAATTCTTTTTCCATAAATTGTTGAAAATCTTTTTCATTTAGTATTGTTGCATTTAAAGTCCATCTCATCCTTTTCTTTTGACCTTTCCATGTTATTATCATTGGGTTATGGTCCGCCCAAATATTTGAATCAATATTTACTTCTTGTGTATTATCCATAAGTTCTGTTGACATCCATATCATATCTATCATCGACCATGATAGGTGTCTATTTGAATAAAAAGTATATTGCTTTTCTTTCAAATGTTTTTGTCTCCAAACATCTTGAATGCTCAGTTCTTCTATCATTGTGAAAAAAGATCTCGGCAGTGTTCTTCTACACTGTAAAGCTGTAAAGCACTGTGAAGTGGTATATAAGCCTAAGTGCTATTGCTATTCCATTCCATTCTATTCTAACGTCCAGGTTTTGTTTGATGATGATATAACTAAAAGGCAAACTCCACCAGTTCCTAAGTCACAGGAAAGAGAGCAGCATTCCTTTAAGTAACCAAAACTTAAATTGTTTAGATAGTTCTACATTAAAACCAGATGTTGAATAGGGCTTGGTGACAGACAGTCTAGTTAGTGAAAAAAATGTAAAATGTCCATTTAAAACAAAGAGCATATCAGTCATAAAGCAGATTAGAAATAATATATTATTTGAAATAAATCATTTTATTTAAAATAGTTTTCTAGTCACATAGGACCTCTTTGTGCAAATGTATTGTGTGTATATACGTAAAAATATAAAACTACAGAAAGGGCCAGTAGGAGTATAATCGATGGAAAACACAGCAATTCTCTACATTATTGGTCAAAAATAATCATTAAACTAAATGCATTTATTTCTAATAAGTATATGTAGAATAGTGGCCTTCAGTAACCTATCATTGTTCTTGAAAATTCACAATGTCTCCTGTAATAATTCATGTATTTGGGTGGCCTTTCCAACACTTTACATCTCCTACAATCTTGCATAGATGGAGTATATCCTAAAATGCTTCAGATTGGTTCATATTTCTTAGTTATTTACTGTACTTAATATATCAAGTCAGGCAAGTTTTCTAGTGGCTGCATAGTCTAATATTCCTTATTTCAACCTGGCCTTGGAGACCATCTTCACCTATTTGATCAATATTAAACTGGTAAACATGATCCATCCATTGATTTTCCCTTCTATTTTCTTCATACCATATTAATTTTTTTCTGTTCTATCCTTTGCCTGTATCACATGCCTGTATAAATTTCTGGTTGCTATCACTACTCAAAAGAACATCCTTTTATCAGACGATAGATTGACTGATTGGTTCATTTGTCCTAATATTATTACTAATCTTTGGTCTATGGAGATTCTCAGTCATCCAGGGATGGTTGTCCCAAAAGTGCTTTTTCAAGAGGCAACTGACTTCCTTGTTTTTTCTTAAAGATGTTTAGCTTCTTGAAGAAGCTTCTTCAGCTCTGACTGGATAGTGGGGAATGGAAGGATTTATATTCCTTGCAGACAGCTGGTCATTTGCATTCCTTTGGAGAGTCTGAGAAACATGTCTTGGAGATTTGCCAGTGAGCCACTAGTTATTTACTGCTCTTACAGGTTGCCTGTAACCTTAACAGCCACTAGTTATTTACTGCTCTAAGGTATATGATTAAGGCACCAGGCTGGAAGCCAGTGTCAGGGTTCCAAGTAACACCCCCAATGAAAGAAAACTCTGAGGCTTGGATTTCCTCAAAGTTACTTTTTATTAGAGATGTCATATTGGCACATCTGGGAAAACCCGAATCTGAAAGTTTCCAGGTTTTCCCCACCCAAGTGAAAGTTCAAGTCCCTGTCCAGCACCCTCATGTCGATCATATGGTCCAATCATCCACCGTCCAAATTGAAGATACTCTGAAGTCATACAACTTCAGGTGCCAGGGCAATGCGTCCTTGACTCTCTGAGAAAGGAATGTTATTTTGACTACATATCATCTACACTCTATGCAATCCCCCCTCCCATTTTCCCATAGAAGAAGATGGGTCAGTCCTGAAGTCCCAAATGTAAGACGGCTTCCAGGTCTGACAGCCAGGAAATGGTGAGTTTTGATCCCACTTTAGATATAAAAGCTGGCTGGGTGATTTTAGGTCAGTGATTCTCTCTCAGCCCATCTCACTGCACAGGGTTGTTGTTGTGGGAAAAATAGGAAGTGGAAGGAGATTGGTGTGTTCTCTGATTTGAATTATTTATAAAAAAAAAGAATAGCAGGGATAAAACAAATCTATAAACCCCCAAGATATCTGTTTTTCTACATCACTCTCAGGATGCTTTAGAATTTGTCTTAAAGATGGATTGGATTTCACCTTATTGTAGGGAGGTGACAAAGGATGAAGAGGTTGCTTTTTCTTTTCTTGTTAACACTCCATTACTCCACAGGTACTTGGACTGCCTCTACATCAGTGGTGGGTTGCTACCAGTTCTCCCTGGTTCTTGCGAACCGGTAGTGGAAATTTTGAGTAGTTCAGAGAACCGGTAAATACCACCTCTGCCTGGCCCTGCCCCCAATCTATTCGCTGCCTCCTGAGTCCCAACTGATTGGCTAGAAGGAAAAAATCAGGGCTCGCTTTTCAGCCAGGAGATCACTTGGCAAAGAAGAAGAAGGAAAACAAAACAAAACAAAAAGACGCCATCGCTTTAAATTGACAAGCCAAGAAGCAGCTGCTGGAAGGAGGTTTTTAACTTGCAGAAGCAAAGTGACATTCAGTAGTTCATTTCTGGGTCGACTGTACAACAAACTGGATAAGAGGAAGGATTCTTATATGGTTCTATGTTTTTGAAGTTTTAGGGTTTGTGCAACATGGGCTTTGTGTTTCTAAAAAGGTTTGGGTGATTTCCATTGTGAAATATCCTGTCTTGAATGAGTTTTCTGCCTGCTTGTTAATGGAGCCGAACTTCTGGCTTCCAGCTTCTATTATCTCTAAGCACCGATAGTTGTATTCTTCTTACAAAGTTTCCTTTATGCAGCTGGCAGGAATGTGGAATGAGTATCAGGCAGGTTCCTTGTTAGCAGCTTGATTTTTCCTTGCTTTTCTGGGAGCCTTTTCTTATGAGTAATATTTTATTTGGGGAAATGAAGAGGGGGAGTTTGATTCCTTCCCAGAGCAGGTTAGTGGTGGGGAGGGAATGGGGATTTTGAAGTAACCTTCCCCTGGAGTGGGGAGGGAATGGGGATTTTGCAATATTCTTCCCCTGTCATGCCCACCAAGCCACACCCACAGAACTGGTAGTAAAAAAATTTGAAACCCACCACTGCATAAGTCCATCTTAATATGCTATTCCTGGTATGTGATGTTTTGTATACATACAGAGAAAGAAGCACTCTTGTAATCTTTGACTTTTAGGCTTGCTGTCAAACATCAGCCATAATACTAATGACTGTTTTGAACAATATGCAGGTTGTACTACACGGATGGCTATTTTATATGTGAAATTATGGCTGAAATATTTCTGCACCTATATTGGTTCACACGGTCAGGAAATTTCTCCTTAGTTCTAAGTTGCTTCTCTCTTTATTCAGTTTCCATCCATTGCTTCTTGTTTTGCCATCTGGTGCTTTGGAAAATACATTGCCCCCCTTCTTTCTGACAGCACCTTAAAATCCTGTTGCCTATCACACTCTTGGGCAAAGCATATGAGCCATTTCATCCTTTCAGTGGTCCATGAAAGTGCATCTATAGTATATAGATAATAAAGTTGAAAAAAGGTGAACAACATTTTTACAGAACTATAGATATGTTGAGGCTGGGTGTGACAAGGAATGGCTGGGAAGGGAGGGGTCAGGCAAGGCACCCCTTGACGTGAGTGACATTGAGTTGGCCACGCCGACCCATTCACATGACCATCAAGCCACGCCCACTGTTGTAGGAGTTTGCGTACGTGCAGGAATTTTCCTAATCTCAAAGGCAAACCTCAGATAAGAAAGGTTACATGCACGTAGGTGCCAGGAAATGACATTAGAAAATAAGACCCTAAATCTGTAAATAAGAGGAGAGGAAGTGGGATGTATGTTAGACTTTAACTATAGCTAAACATTATAAATGCTTAAGCAAGCAGTAGTAATGGTTAACCAAAGGTCTTATAGTTGCTGGAAGACTTTTGTGAGCCAATGATATGCTGACAAGTGCTCTGTAGCTGAAAGTAACAAACTGTATAATGTCACTATGTAAGGCAATAAAGACACCACATATATCTTCACCCTTTGTGTGTGTGGTCATTTACAACAAGTGGCACTTGAACAGGGACCCCTGCTTCGTCCGGCAAGGATTTGGTGCACCGTCAACCCGTGTGGTATCTTCAACCTTTTAAAGGTTTCTGTAAGTAATGGGGTCTTTGCTTTCTGAGGAACAAAGGAAGCATGCTGAAGAATTAAGCTATTTACTTAAGAAAAATCACACTGATGTATCACAACGCAGTCTCTTATGGCTGGTCCAGGAGATTGCGAATTAGTGTTTATGGTATCCTGAAAAGGGGTCTTTAAAATTATCTGATTGGGAAAAAATTGGGAAAGTTTTACATACTGAACCAAAAGCTAAGGTAGAGATTTTGCATGTATGGCATTTATGTCACTATGCAGTGGAAAAATTTGGAAATACTGAACTGTCTCTTTTAACTTCTCCACCTCCATGTTACTCCAATGCTATTGTCTGCCCTCCTTCCTCCCCGGACTATCTGACTCTGCCTCCTTCAGCTCCTACTGACACAGGTCAGATTACTAAACCTTCTGACTCTGCTGTTCAGACCTCCTTTCAAAAAATGGTAGAATCCTGCAAACAGGATTCCTCCATGCCTGGGGCAGAACTTGCTGGATTATTGTCTGTATGTCCTGTACAATATCATCAGGGCCAGGGCCAATTGGTAGGACAGCAGATAGCAGAATGGGAAGGGTTACCTTATCAAATTTTGAGGGAACTAAATAAGGCTGTTACAGAATATGGCATCAGTGGTAATTTTACTAGAGGCTTGGTAGAAGGGATAAAAAATGGATATACTATGATTCCTGAGGATTGGAAGCAAGTTTTCTGAATGATTTTGACTTCAATGCAATATGTTGTTTGGGAAAGTGAATTTATGAATGAATGAATGAATTTATTGATTAGCCCTTGGGCCATATCAAAGTGCAGAGTTCCAGAAACAAATCATTACAAAAGTTTGGTAAAACAATTTAAATGAAATTGGAATAACGCACGATTAAAAATGCAAATTTGAATAAAATACGATCTAAAATGAAATCGGAATAAAATACAATCATTTGAGATACAATTTAAATATGATTAAAATTATATTATAATGTCCCCCTGCATCTACCCAATCAGTCTTAAAACTACTATTAAAATTACATTATTAGATCAAATGGTCTTTCCTACAATCTACCACATTCTGCTGCACCAACTTTGTCCTTTTTTCCATCAACTTTACCGCAAATTTGGCAATCCATTTCACCAACTGCAAGTTAGAACCTAACAGACAATGTTGCAAGAAGTGCTCTTTAGACTTAGGGGTGCTGGTATAAAAGATCCTGCCCAGTTGATGTTCCCTCAAATCTGAGTATAGGGGGCAATCAAAAATTACATGGGACGTTGTTTCAACTTCCCCCGTCCCATATAAACAGACTCTTTCTCTTACAGGGATACCCTTATACCTACCCCAAAGCATGTTTGTTTGAAGTTGGTCTAATCTCAATTTGGTAAAAAATCTCCTTATGACGGGAAATAAAGGCACAGTTAAATATTTTTCTGTTTTAAAAATTTGCTTATTGGCTGATAACCAGGGGCAATCTTTTACTGCTGTCACCTGTGCAATATCCGATTGGGCATTTATGTCCTTAAATCTCTGTGCAATCCAATTTCGGATCTGCCTATGATCGTACTGCTGCCAATTTAAAGGAATACCAGAGCTAGATACCTGCTTCAGAACTCTTGATAACCAATTATTTTTATTACTTGAGATAATCTGCTCCATTAGTGCTAATTTTGGTAACCTCCCTTCCTCCATCTCGATTATTCTTAACCAATAATAAACAGTCTTCAACAAGGCCCTAGTGCCAATCGCATGGACTTCCGTTTCTGTCCTTACTACACATGCTGGGGTTCCAGGGGACACTGCCAAAATTCTCCTCAGGAACTTATTTTGAGGAGTTTCCAGCCAGGCAACTTAACCGACCCCCATATTTCTGCCCCATAGGTAAATACTGGTTCGATTTTCGCCTGGAAGACCTTTAGCACTGGGATTAATGAAGATGGAGTTTTCTCTAAAATAAGTTTGTTTAATTGAGCCATCCGAGCCATGGCCTTCCAAGCTCCGGCTTTTACCTGCTTATTCCATTTGCCATTTGTCTGAAATACTAGCCCTAAATAGGTAAATGACTGAACTTGTTCTATTCTTCTGTCATTTAAAACCCATCTCCTCATATTTTGTTGCCTGCTAAATATCATTACCTTTGATTTCTCTATGTTAATTGTCAAGCGATTTTTTTATACAATATGCTGCCAACCTCCCGAGTGACCTTCGTAGCTCCACCTGTGAGGCTGATAGCAAAATTATATCATCGGCATCTAACAAGCAATTGATCTGTCTTGTTCCTATAGTAGGCCCATGGAGTGATGTATCTTCCAAACATTTTGGAAGGTCATTTAAATATAAGTTGAAAAGTGTTGGGGCTAAGATGCAACCTTGTCTGACACCCTTCTTTATTGGGATTGCATTTGTTACCGATCCTGTCCTATTCACTCGAACTCTTACTTGGGTTTCTGTGTATAACAATTTAATTAGATATAACAATTTCTTTTCAATTCCCATAGCCTCTAATTTATCCCATAAAATTTGTCTATCAATTGTGTTGAAGGCTGCCTTCAAGTCTATGAATGCCACATACAGTGGTTTTTTTCCAAAATTTAAACTTTGTTATTAGATGGTCCAGCACAAAACAATTATCCATAGTAGATCTTCCACCCCTGAAACCTGACTGTTCTTCAGCTAGAATGTTATTTCTCATTATCCAGTCCTCTAATTTATGAAGCAAATGCTTAGCATAAAGTTTTGCTGAAATAGCAATTAGACTAATTAATCGGAAATTATCTGGGTTATCTCTAGAGCCTTTTTTATGTAAGGGGATAATTATTGATGAATGCCAACTGGCAGGAATTTGTCCTGTTCTATTGATAAAAGTAAAGAGACCCGCCAGGACAGGCGCCCACCAGGCTATGTTATCTTTAAATAATGATGCCGGGAGTGCATCCTGTCCTGGAGCTTTGTTTGTCTTCAGGAAGGAGATTAAACTCCTCACCTCCATGACTGACACGTCTTCCCACTGGGGTAAGGCTTCATATTCCGGTATCAAGCTCAGAGAGGATATAGCCCCATCAGAGCTTTCCGCTACTGCTGGAGTGGCCAAATGCTTCTCCCAACTTTCTGCACTAGTGTTTGGGTCACTTATTGGTTTTCTATCTCTAATAATTTTTGAGACCTCCAACCAGAATAGTGTGGGTAAGGCCAGCTTTGCTGCCTGCTCTAGGCCAGCCCATAAATTGTCAATATAGGAGTCCTTTTTTCTCTTCAACAGCTGCTTATATTTCTGCCTTATGGTAATATACTCCTTCTGTAATTCCATGTTTGGGCTGATTAAGTATCTCCTAAGTGATTTCCTAAGCTGTTTTTTCTTTTCCTTACAGTTGTTATCAAACCATGTTGAGTAACTAAAATCAGACTGGCCCATTGGCTTGGTAGTCATGGAAAAATGCTTCAATTTATGGCATATTTCTGCATATTTCTGGCGGGCTTGGCCTAATCTCTTCCCTTTTTTAAATATGTAAATTTTAATCTGTTTTTAAATTATTGGGGTGTTTTAATCTGTCTGGGCAAAAATGATTTAATTTGATTTTATCTGGTTTTTAAATTTTTTGTATCTATGTATTTTATTGTTTGGCTGTTCACCGCCCTGAGTCCTTCGGGAGTAGGGCGGTATACAAATCAAATAAACTAAAATATACTATAAGCTCTTTGAGCTTATATGCGCTAAGGCTTCCATACATGGTGAATTCATGAATTCAGTCATTGCTTTGCTATCAACCCTCTTCCATGTTAGTCTTCTCTCATGGGCTATTTCTAAGTTGAAGCCTATTTGTTGAATTGTTTGATTTCTTTTCCTTAAGTCGGAAGGAATTGCCAGGGACGTCTCAATTGGAAGATGATCACTTTCTGGCCTTGGTAACGTCAAGACCGAAGTTGCCCCTGATACTAAACTGTGAGAAACACAAAAATAATCAATAGAACTACATGCCTTAGGGCCAAAAAAAGTTATGGGGTACCTTCTAACCTCCGAATACTGGCCTACAATTTGAAGGTTACAGTTGTATACCATTGTTAGAAATTTCCCCCCATCTTTGTTCTTTTTCCTATCTTGGGAGACCCATGATTGTTGGTTATGTAAATATCCATATGGAATTGTACCATTTTCAATAAAAGGTTCCAATGAGGGACCCACACGCACATTAAAGTCTCCTGCCAAAATTAGAGGTGTTTTTATAATTTTTTTACATATATCTAATATTTTTACCTCTAGAGCCTCCCACAAATCGCCCATTGCTGGATTAACATACACATTTACAAATACCATTGACTTCCCTTCATATGCCAAATGGATTGCTTGAAAAAATAAAGGGCCGGAATCCGAACATATCTCATTTCCCTTCCATCCTAGTTCGGCTTTTACCAAGATGCCCAATCCTCCTGAGGCTCTTCCCTTTTTAGCTACTCTCTTTGCTGGCAGCTGCCAAATATTAAACCCGGGGAGCTCAATGGGGGTCTCATCACTGCTAACCCAAGTCTCCTGCAAGGCAATTACATGATACCTGTTTAAAAATTTAATACAGTCGTCTGTGCACCAACTTCCTCTCCATCCTGCCACATTCCAAGAGAGGAAGTGTACTCTTGAAGGAAGTGATTGCTCGCTATTTCCTAGTCAGGCTTCTTGAATAATCTCTCCCACCCGTCCTCCCTCATTTGCACTCACACACCCATTTAATCGCCTGGGCTCCATAGAAGTCTGTTTGGGCATCATTGCACTGCCTGTTACTTTCGGGCTTGCAGGTCCATGGGCTCTATTAATCTCTACCTCCACGATAAATGATTTTACATGAGGCACCGTGTTTATGTCGTTTCTTGGTATCATCTTTGCCACTAAGGGGGACTGGGGGATTCCTTCCTGAGTGCCTTCCATCTCCGATGTTTGTCCCACAACACTTTGCATTATCAAATCTGCTGTCTCTGGCACTTTGTGCTGTATAAACGTGGGCATCAGGCTTCCTGGGCTTATAGGCTGCTGACTCTCCGGAATTGTGTCATGCCTTGAAGGGGGTTGAACAATCGACGCCAAAGGAGCGGCAGAGGAAATGGTCTGCTTCAGCAGCTTCCTTGTCTCTTTAAGTTTTTTAAGTAGTTCTTGCTGCTCCGTTAGTGAAAGTGAGGAAAAAGTTTCCAAACAGGCAGAATCAAATGTCTCATCTTGCACCAAGCCAATTGAAGGAAATTTCACATCAGCTGGATCCAAAACCCTAACCGACATTTCCTCTGTAACACTAAATCTCCTCCCTGCCTCGGCCAGCCTGCTTTCCCTATTCAGTTCACTTTCCCAATCAGCTGTCCCATGCACTGCCACGCTCTCCCTAGGGGCTCTCTGGATCAGCGGGCTGACCTCACCACTAGAAAAAACTTGGGTAGGTAAAATTTGATAAAAAGCCAAGAATCCTCTCATTCGCATAAGCAGGCTTGGAAAGAGCTGTTGTTTGAACTTAAAAAGAATTCTGAAATAATTATCATATTGTGGAAGATATTCATATGCTGCCAAATCTATTGCTCCCTTGTCACTCCGAGTAAGCTGAGACAAAGAGATCACTATCCGTCTTTTTGAAGACCATCTACCCGCATTTATCTCAGAATTATATATATTCAATACAATCTGCCCCTTCAACAATCGCCTGTTCCCCCCCCCCACTCCTGTACCCTGGGATTTCAGGCCCAACCACCTTACCATCTCTTTTTTTTCCTCCACGCTTACAGTCAATATGCTGTCCGCTTGCTCTTTCCCTTGGTTGCACCACTGATGGTATCTGGCCAGGTCGTTCTGTCTGGCAGCCAGTTGAACATACCTGCGGCTTTTTCCTGTGCCACAGCAATAAAATTAATCACAGAGTCCAACTTTAAACGCACCTCTGCAAACTGGTCAAAAATGGTCAAGACTGTCTGAGAAGTGAGCATACTGTGCCGGCTAATAAAATCCCTTGTACTATCACTTAGCTGGTTTTCAAGTCCTAAAGCTAATTCACTGTGGTTGTAAAACTCCGACTCTAGGCCCTTATCCCGGCCTGGAGCTGATTCACTTAAAGTTGCTGAGTCATTTGTCATCTGATTACACGGAAGGGTTCGCAAGCCTCTTAACTGGCTTCTTGACTGGCTCTCCTCAGCCTGCAGTTCCCATTCCAGGGGAGAATCCCCAAACAATGCCAAAGCTTCACAGCTATCCGGCAGAGAAAGGGGGGAGGATGCACGACCCACTGTTGATTATATAGGCTGACAAAATCTGTCAATTTTCTGTTGTTTTTGTGGATTGGTTCCACCTTCCTTACTGTTTGGTGAGCACTGTGCCATCTTTCTTTTCTTCCCCTTGGGAGAGGCCATCTGAATTCCAGTTATACACAGCTGCAAAGGTTCTTCCGTGGGGCAAATTAGTTGCTGCATGAAGAAGCCACAGTCAGGATCTTAGGTTGTCTGTGCGTTGGATAGCTGCCATGGATAGCTGGTTTGCTTAGTAGGGAAGGCTTTCCTCTCATTCACTAAATGCTTTACTAGCTTGAGTAAAAAACTCAGGTAAAAGCTGGAGTAAAGAATGAACATTTCAAATAGTAAAATTGAAACTTTTTAAATTTAAAAGTTAAAAATTAAAATTGATTTAAAATAGAGTGGTTTTTTTATTTAAAAAATAAAAATAGAGAGTAAAAAGTAAAAAGGAGAACAAAGTTAAAAGTTAAAAATTGATTTAAAAGTCGAAAGAGTATTTTTAAAAAAGGATAAAAGTAGACAGTAAAAAGGAGAGCAGACTCGAAGCTGCTACTCACTCTGAGAGAGAGTCAGGCTAGGTCTCAAATTTATGAGACATGCTCAAGCCGCTGCTCTGGCAGGTGGGGGAGCATACACGGTGGAACAACTCTTTGGCTCAGGTCAATTTGCCTCAATTCCTGTCCAAATTGTGCTTCCCCCGGCCACCTTAACTATTGTTTCTGAATGTGCATTTCGTGCCTTTTTAAAGGTTCCGCAGGCTGGGGAACCACAAGCAAATTTTTCCAATATTAGACAGAGGGCTAGTGAGCCCTATGCTGATTTTGTAGAGAGATTATCTAAAGCTATTCATCAACAATTTGATCATCAGGAAGCGGCAGGAGAACTTCTTTGGCAGTTGGCTATTGAAAATGCCAATGCTGATTGTAAACAAGCTTTGCAGCCATTAAAGGCTACGTCTCAATACACTCTGGCTGATATGTTGCGGGTTTGCCAGGATATTGGATCTCAAACTTATAAAATGCATCTTTTGGCTGCTGCTATACAAAAAGGGCAACGTCCTGCTGGCAATTACTTTAAATGTGGTAAACCTGGACATTTTCAAAAGGACTGTCGCTCGACTCCTGCAGCCTCTCAAAATCGCCCTTCTAAAAAATGCCCAATTTGTAAAAAAGGATTTCATTGGGCTAATCAATGTCATTTTCAGTCGGGAAACTTGCCAATGGGTGTGGCACCCACTCAGAGCCAAAAGAATGCCTTTCCTGTAGTAATGTCTCCTCCTCCAGCCTCTCTTCCATGGCCCCAGCCACAGCAGATAGTGCTGGGCTCAATTTAATAACTCGGGAATCTGTGGAATTTAAATTTCCCTTGGAGGTTAAATTGATTCCTTCTCAATTTAAAGGCCCTCTTCCCTCTGGTTTAGTGGGTCTTATCTTGCCTCGATCTTCAGCTCATAAAAAGGGGTGCTTATTGATTCTGATTACACTGGAACTCTTTTTATTCAGGCTTGGGTGAACCTTCCTCAAACTCTTCCTGCTCAATATTCTATTGCTCAATTACTTTTGCTCCCCTATCAAGTCCCGTGTCCTGGCACAGGGGCATGTGGGGATGCTGGTTTTGGTTCTACCTCTCCTTCTGTGGCTTTACTTCAGTCTGTTACTTCCTTTCGCCCTTTGTTAACTCTCTATTTGAATAAGCAACCTTTTATTTTATTTATTTATTTTATTTTATTTTATTTCTATACCGCCCTACTCCCGAAGGACTCAGGGCGGTGCACAACCAAACAATAAAACACATACATACAAAATTTAAAAGTAGAATTAAAATCAAATTAAATAATTTTGGCCCAGACAAATTTAAAACCCCAAACTATTTAAAACCAATTTTAAAATTGAATATATAAAATACTAAAAGATACTTAAAAATTAAAAATCTTTTATAAAAGAGGGAGAAAATTAGGCCAGGCCTGCCTGGTGAAATAATAAGGTCTTTAAAGCGCGGCGGAAGGTGCACAGATCCGGGATCCTCCGTATCTCTGGGGGGAGCTCGTTCCAGATAGTAGATGCCCCCACAGAGAAGGCTTTCCCCCTGGGGGCCACCAGTCGGCATTGTTTGGCTGACGGCACCAGGAGGAGCCCCTCTCTATGGGAGCATCCCAGCCGGTGGGAGGCTATTGGTGGTAGTAGGTGGTCCCGCAAGTATTTATTTATTTATTTTATTTATTTATTGTGATTTATATGCCGCCTTTCTCCCTAGGGACTCAAGGCGGCTTACAAAATGACAACTTCAATACAAATCACAATACAATATAAAATTAAAATCAGTAACCCAATTAAAAAACAATTTAACAGTGTACCCCCAAACGGATCAGTTTAATTGGCGGAAGAGCCACGTCTTCAACTCGCGACGGAAGAAGGTCGGGGGCTGTCCTGAGCTCAGTGGGCAATCCATTCCACAGGGTCAGGGCTCCCACAGAGAACGCCCTCCCTAAGGGGTTGTCAGCCGATATTGTTTGGCCGATGGCACCCTGAGGAGGCCGACTCTGTGAGAGCACACAGGACGATGGGAGAATGGCTGGAGATGGTCCTGCAAGTACCCCAGGCCTAAGCCATGAAGAGCTTTATAGGTGAGCACCAGCACCAGCACCTTGAAACGTATCCAGAGTGCCAGCTCACGCAGGAGAGGTGTTACACAGGAGTATCTAGACGCCCCCGTAACTACCCGTGCGGCTGCATTTTGGACTAGCTGAAGCCTCCGGACACATCCCAAGGGCAGCCCCATGTAGAGGGTGTTACAGTAGTCCAACCTAGAGGTAACAAGGGCGTGAGTGACCGTGGCGAGGGCATCCTGGTCTAGGAATGGGCGCAACTGGCGCACAAGATGGACCTGTGCGAAGGCCCCCCGGTTACGGCCATCAGATGGTCATCTAAAGACAGCCGAGAATCCAGGAGGACACCCAAGTTGCGGACCCTATCGGAGGGAGCAAGGGTTTCACCTCCGATCATTAAGGATGGAACCTCCAGATCCCGGGATGACGGCATCCACAGCCACTCAGTCTTGGAAGGGTTGAGTCTAAGCCTGTTCCTCCCCATCCAAACCCGCACCGCTTCCAGGCAGTGGGACATCACGGAAAGGGCATCCCTAGGGTGGTCAGGGGTGGAAATGTAAAGCTGGGTATCATCAGCATATTGATGATACCTCACCCCAAAACCACGGATGATCTCACCCAGCCGTTTCATATAGATGTTAAAGAGCAGAGGGGAGAGAACCGAGCCCTGAGGCACCCCACAAGTGAGAGGCCTCTGGGAGGATCCCTGACCCCCTGCCCAAACAGACTGCAGACAGCCCGAGAGATAGGAGGAGAACCACTATAAAACAGTGCCTCCTAACCCTATCCCCCTGAGCCGCTGCAGCAGGATACCATGGTCGATGGTATCGAACGCCGCTGAGAGGTCAAGAAGGACCAGGATGGAGGAGCAACCCCCATCTCTGGCCCGCCAGAGATCATTTACTAGGGCGACCAATGCCGTTTCTGTGCTGTGGCCACGCCTGAAACCAGATTGGTAAGGATCCAGGTAGTCAGTTTCCTCCAGGAATTGAGGGAATTGCTGTGCCACCACGGACTCAACAAAAAGCGAAGGTTGGAGACTGGACAGTAGTTGTTAAGTCCGTCAGTATCCAGGTTAGGCTTCTTAAGGAGGGGTCGAACCACCGCCTCTTTAAGCGCAGCAGGAAAGACCCCTTCCTTTAGTGAAGCATTGACAACAGCCTGGATCCAGTCTCCAGTCACCTCCCTGGCTGCCGAAACTAGCCAGGAGGGACAAGGGTCCAGTAAACATGTGGAAGACCCCAGCCTACCCATAATCCTGTCCACGTCATCCAATGAAACAGGCTCAAACTCAACCCAGATGTCTCCACCAAGACTAGGCCCTGTCACCTCAATGGACTCTGTCCAGTCAGAGTCCAACCCGGTCCGAATCTGAGTGATTTTATCTTGCAGAAACTGTGCAAAGTCCTCAGCACAGCCCTGTAAGGGGTCCTCCCTCGCTCCCTGATTAAGGAGGGAGCGGGTCACTCTAAAAAGGGCTGCTGGGCGATTTTCTGCAGATGCAATGAGAGTGGCGAAATAGTTACGTTTCGCCACTTCCATCGCCACAAGATAAGACCTAATATGGGTTCTTAGCTGTGTTCGGTCGGACTTGGATCGGGAGGATCTCCAACCACCCTCCAGGCGTCTTTTCTGACGCTTCATTTCTCTGAGCTCCACGGTAAACCAAGGAGCCCCCCGGGATCTGCATCGGATCAGAGGCCGCAAAGGCGCGATTCAATCCAGGGCCCCCACCGCAGCCTGTTCCCAGGCCGCGTCAAGGGTATCAGATGAATCGTGGGCTAAGGAGGTGGGAAATGACCCAAGCTCCATCAGGAAACTTTCGGGTTCCATCAGGCGCCTGGGGCGGAACCATCTTACTGGTTCCGCGCCCCTGCGACAGGGGATGGCGGAGGAAAAGTCGAGTCTAAGGAGGGAATGATCGGTCCATGACAGAGGGTCAGTAAATAAAGTCCCCTCCCCACGATCATTTATTCACTGTCCAGAGAGAAAAATAAGGTCGAGTGTGTGTCCTCCAATATGAGTTGGGCCCTGTACAATCTGAGTCAGGTCCATGGCTGTCATGGAGGTCATGAACTCCTGCACCAACTCAGATGACTCACCAGCCGATGGCAGATTGAAATCTCCCACAACCAAAAGGTTGGGGAGTTCCACCGTCAATTTGGCTAAGACATCTAGTAGTGTAGGCACTACTTAGGTACCCAGGTCCTAAGCCATGGAGCGCTTTAAAGGTGGTAACCAAAACCTTGAAGCGCACCCGGAAGACCACCGGGAGCCAGTGCAGCTCGCGCAGGAGGGGTGTTACATGGGAACGCCATGTCGCTCCCATTACCACCCACGCGGCCGCACTCTGCGCCAGTTGGAGCCTCCGGTGCTCCTCAAGGGGAGACCCATGTAGAGAGCGTTGCAATAGTCCAGGCGGGAGGTGACAAGGGCATGAGTGACCATGCGTAATGAGTCCCGATCCAGAAAGGGACGCAACTGGCAAATCAGGCGAACCTGATGAAAAATCCTCCCAGTCACGGCTGTCAGGTGCTCTTCTAAAGACAGCCGTGAATCCAGGAGGACGCCCAAGTTGCGCGCCCTCTCCATGGGGGCCAATGATTCGCCCCCATAGTCAGTGATGGCACCAACTGACTATATCGGGATGTCGGAAACCACAGCCACTTGGTCTTGGATGGGTTGAGCCTGAGCCTATTCCTCCCCATCCAGATCTGCATGGCCTCCAGGCACCGGGACATCACTTCAAGGGCATCGTTGGGGTGGTCTGGGTTTCAAGGGTTGCTTGATACCGGAGCTGATGTTACTGTTATTTCATCTTTACAGTGGCCTGTGTAATGGCCTAAGACATCAGTTTCTTTTTTATGGGGTGTAGGTGGTTCCACTGCAGCCTGACAGAGTGTGCACGATATTCAATTCTCTACCATGGCTGGTAAGTCCTTTGCCCTGCAACCTTATATTTTGGATATTCATACTAATATTTGGGGTCATGATTTACTTTCTTTTTTAAATGCTCAATTGATTTTGGATGATGGCTCTTCCCCTTAAGTGGCTCTCTACTGCCCCCGTGTGGGTGGAGCAGTGGCCCCTTTCAATGGAAAAATTATCTGCTTTACAGCAACTTGTTCAGGAACAATTAGCTGCTGGTCATATTGAACCATCTACTAGCCCCTGGAATACTCCTGTTTTTGCTATTATTAACCTTTAAGTCCTTTTTGCACAGACAGCTGCAGCATGAATCTGGTCCATACCATTTGTGAAAGATTCAACATTTACTATCTGTTGCTTTGTTTACCTGGAATTATTTAACTCTTGTAGATTCCTTTTCATATGTTCCTGTTCCTGTTCCTGTTTCGTGGTTCTATTGCACGAAAATGTTCATTTTCATGCAATAGAACCACTGACAAGACCGCTAGTAAAGTATCACCTTGCTCCTAATCCTGAGTGGCAGGGACTTGCTCGTCTAATTACTTGGGGACGTGGTTACGCAGCGGTTGAACTCCCTCAGACTCGCCAACCTTTGTGGATCCCTGCTCGGCACATTCGACCCTATCATGGCTTGGCAACATGGTCTGCACAACCCAATTCCCAACTTCAATCTGAATCTCAAAACAGAGGTCCGTCTTCCGAAACATCAACGACCCATGCCAATCACATGGGGGCAAGTGAAGGCCACAACATACCAAGCTCAACAGCAATTGGTTCAAGCTGAACTACCTCAAACTCATGAAAATCTAGTTGCTGTTGTTTTTGCTATTATTACAGCTAATTCTGTCACAAATCTTTTTCCTGTGCGCTGCTCCCACTATCCATGAATGGGTTAAATCCTTCAGTGTTTGGCAACAACTGAGTGAGAGCTAATTTCCCTTTCCTGCTGCCCAGCTATGCCCCCGAATCCCATGAGTCCCCAGTCTTCACTCAGTTGCTGGCAAACACTGAGGTGATTTTTAGAGCTCGTGAAATTTTTCTCTAGTAGTTTCCCTTTTCAGGTAGCTGCGCTTAGGGTTTACTTTATTTTTGATTACTTTGATTTTTTTGGGCTGCCGCAGGCAGCGAAGAGTGGCAAAGCGCTTATCAGCTGTGAGGTGGGAGTGGAGCTCCAGCCCACCCATGTTTTAGCGCTCGGCAGCTGCCTTGGTAAAAAAACAGCTTCGGGAGAAAGCGGCTTCAGCTATCAGCAGTTTCAGCGTTTCCTGGCAACATGCCCATCAGCTGTGTGGCGGAGAGTGAGAGGAGGCCAAGGGAGCGCCCTGGGAAGTTGGAGATCATGGCGGTGAGCGCTTTCGAGCCCAGAGTGGACAGGGGCCGTTTGGGACATCACGGGCTGAGCACAGCATTTCGTAGGACCCTCGGGTCGCCATTGTGAGACTGCAGCCTCCCCAGCCCTTCTGGATCTTGGCACCACATGCGCCCACCATCTTGGGGGACCTTCGGGCCACCCTTTTGAGCTATCCTTAGCAGCAGCTTCTCGCGAGCAGGAAGATAGCGCTGCTTTGACCCCGGATCATTGGAGAAGCCCTGCAACTGCAGAACTCCAGTTAATTTAAGGCAGTTTGGGGACCTTCGGGCCCCATCTCCCTGGAAGATTACAGTCAGCCCATCCTACATCAGGCCCAAAGCCTCAGTTGCCGGGTGACTGCTCATATCTGGAGGCTGCAATTATGTCTGACTCACCTCTTTCGTCAGACTTAGAACTAGAACTGAGCCCACCTCACAAGGGGGCGAAGTCTGAAAAAAAGAAGAAGAAGGCTGAGAGTTCCAGCAACAAAAGCCGGGCAAACAAGGCACCCCACACCCAGGACAAGGATGCCCTGAGACGCCATAAGGCTCTGGAGCGCCAATACGCCAAAGCCCAGAAAGCAGCAATGGCCAAGACAGCCACGGAGCCTAGTCCGGCAAAAAGCATGTGGGCAGAATTGGGAGAAACAGATCCTGGAATTTCAAGCCTGGCAGAACTGGCTCTAACACCGTTGACTCCTGACCTCAGCAAGTCGAGCCATGCATTACTTCACTCAAAGGGGGTTTCTTCAGACGTGTCTGGAGCTGGCCTAGCACGTTCTCAGCAACGCGTGGCAGAGGCAACCTTTACCCCGTCGGCGGCAGGCCTGCGCACACCAGAGGTGCCTGTGCCAACTACTTGTTGTGGCCCCGCCCTCTGAGCCTGTCCCATCGGAGGAAGAAAGCTCCAAGCATGAGGAAGAGGAGTCAGCCAGGCCTCCCTCTCCAGGCCCCTCCCCTCTGGCATTGTCTCAGGTGCCGGCCAAGGGAGAGGAGATCAGTAGGGAGACAGCTGGCTCAGATCAGAGTGACGAAGAAACATCATTCCTGGACGCACGCCTCCTAAGGCGTGATAAACGTTTGCAGCAGCTTAGGAGGCGTGCTAGGGATTAGAACTGAGTCACTGGACCACACCCCAGAGACTATATAATAGAGGGTAGTGGTCAGTGATCCTTGTGACGAACAAAAGTAAACCTTGCATAGTCACTAAAGCCTTGTTCGGAACTGCGGAGAGAAATATTATTTCTGCTTGGACTTTTTGCACGTTAAGTACCTTATCTTTCTGTTTGTGAAAATAAAGGCATTTGGCAGACGGTGTGTCTATCGCTGCCAAGTGGGAGATAAGACCTGGGTGCATTCCAAAGTGTTTCCTTAAGCCTCGGCTGGCTGTGTTTGTGTGTGTGTGGGTACAGGGACAGATCACTACTCAACTGGACTTCCAGGCTATGCTATCATCTGCATTATTATCTTTCCTGGCTGTAGGATTGCAGCAGACCACTCAGGTCCCCTTACAAACTCTGGCGGGCCAGGGGTCTCATCACCATCAGCAGTCGCAAGCTCAGCAACCTCAATCCCAGGCACACTCATCTGAAGATTCAGATCAAGCAGAGGAGGGGCCCGAGAACTTGGAATTTTCTGAAGACGATGGGCTGATGCCCAACTCCCCAGCTTTCACAGGTCTGTTCCACCCAGCGCTCTTCAAATCCCTCCTCCATGGACTTCCAGCGGCTCCGCAGGATGTTGCAGATGCTCCTTTGTGGTTCAAAGTCACCCGCGACTTTGTTAGCCACTAGAACAGCGAAAAAACAGCTGTCTAGCAGTGAAGAACCTTCCCCCCCCAGGAGAAGAGGGGGAAGAGAGCAGCCAGGCATAGGGTAGAGCTCCCTAAAAGCTCTAGAATTAATTCTGGGGTTCGAAAGGTGAGAGCTCCCCAGGAGCCTGGGAAAGCTCCAAAGCCGGGACGCCTCTGCCAAAAGGCAGAGCAAAACGCCGCAACCGCCCCTGCTACGAAACTGAAACAAATTGAGAATTGAAGCAGGCAGAACAGAGACAGGAGGCTACATAATTGCAAGTATTTATACCTCAATTCCATTGAACATTGCTTCTTTCTGAGTCTACAAAAGCGGAACTGAAGCGGAAAGGGGGGGAAGATGGAGCTGGCTTGTTAGCACAAAGAGACGAAAGTGAAAGTTAAGAAGAAAGTTTTTACTGACTCGTTAACTCATTAGCGCCTTTCAGCTACTAGTCCCGCTCAAAATTTTTTGGACTTATTTCTGTATTTTAGATTTTGGGATTAAAAATTTAAAGATTTTCTGGATTTTTTTCACTGGCTTTATGAATTGATTCTGAGACTGTGTGATTTTAAAATGGCTTCAAAGCAGATAAAATCTGGGTTGCCTAAATCAGGGAGTGCGGGAAGTTCCCCCGCCCAGACTACCAAGCTGCAAGCTTTATTGCCCCCAGCAGATATACAAGCTCAATCACAACCACAACCACAAGCACAAACATTAACACTCGAGATGTTTCAGGAAGCCATGAAAGAAATTAAAAAAGGATTTAAAGAAGATATTGCATGTGCATTTAAAGGAGTCTCGGATCAAATGGAAGAAATGAAGGACATAATTAAGACAAGAAATAAACATATAAGGGAAGACATAGTTGATGCACTCCAGGGACTGGCAAAGCATGTCAATTATGTAGAGGATAGAGTTGAAGAGATTGCTCAAGCTAATGAGATTCTGGACGGTAAATTTGAGGAAACACAAATCAAGATTGATAAAACAGAAGCTGAAGTGATGTTGACACAATATAAGATGATGGAATTTGCTGTAAGAATAAGTGGCTTGAAAGAAGATCCTAAAGAGAACTTGAAATAGATCTTTGTGGAAGCCCTGGCACAGTTTACAGGAAAGTCCAGAGGAGAACTTGAATGGCAAATTGATCGGATCTATCGCGTTAACTCATGGATAGCCAGACAAAGGAAATTACCAAGAGATGTTGTAATCTACTTTGTTACCAGAAGGATTAGAAATGAGATCTTACAAGCCTCCTACAAAAACAAGTTGCAAGTGGCAGGACAAGAAGTAGCAGTATTCAAAGAAATACCACCTAAAATGTTGAAATCCAAGAAAGAGTATGCATTTCTGGCAGATGAATTTAGAAATCGACAGATACAATACAGATGGGAAATTCCAGTCGGATTAGTGGTGAACTATACAGGAGAGCGATATCGCCTTAATACAATTTGGAAAGCAAGAGATTTCTACACTAACATACTAAAGGCTGGATACCCACCATCTGTGGGAGTTAAAAAAATAAGAGATGTAACAGAGGGGAGGAAAGAGGGACAAGGGGCTGGCCCCCACGACTCTAAGAAGACAGACAGCAGCCTTGTCAACGGTCATCAGGTGCGCACCATACCAGACGCTAGCACATCACCCACTTATCAAAGATTTTCTACATGGCACCACAAACCTGTGTCCACCTACAGTACACCGCTATCCAACTTGGAACCTTACCTTAGTGTTGCGGGCCTTGACGAGGGCTCTCTTTGAACCATTGGGATCAGTGGCTCTCAAGTACTTATCATTCAAGGTGGCATTTCTCCTGGCTATCACTTCGGCCAGGAGAGTTTCAGAACTAGTGGCCCTATCGGTTCAGAAGGATCTTTGCATCTTTAGAGATTCCTCGGTGATTCTGTGTCTGGACCCCGCTTTCGTGCCCAAAGTGAACTCCTGGTTTCACCGTGCCCAGGAGCTCATTTTACCGGACTTCTGCCCATCTCCTCGCGACCAAGGGAGAGACAATGGTATACCCTCGATGTGCGTCGGGCGCTTCGTCTCTACATCCATAGGGCTGCCTCATTCCGACGTACAGAAGCTCTCCTGGTATCATTCAATCCAAGTTCTATGGGCTTGAAGATCTCAGCCTCCAAAGTCAGCAGATGGATTAAGGTGTGCATTGCACTGGCGTACGACTTGAACTCTAAACCGCTGCCCGGCAAGATTCTACCACACTCCACACATAGTGCGGCCACTACTTCAGCCTGGGCAACACAGGCGTTGGTAGCAGACATTTGTAGAGCGGCGACCTGGTCTTCACTATCACCGTTCATTCACCACTACAAGATTGACGCCTTCAGTTCAGCAGAGGCATCGTTTGGCCGTAGGGTGCTCCAAAGAGTCCTAACAGAGGAGGACTCTAGAGGCAGTCAGCCTCCCGCCCATGGGGTTTGAGCTTGGGTATATCCCATTCATGGATAGTAGGAGCAGCGCACAGGAAAATGGACGTTGACTTACCTGAATGTCCCTTTTCTGGGCCCTGCGTACACTATCCTTACCCTCCCCAGTTTTGGCTTCCTGCTGGTTTGTTTGTTCCTGGTTGATGCAGATGTTCTAAATAAAGTTTGGTTAGTTACCTAACAGTTGTGGTTTACTGCGCCTTCGTTCAGACTGGGGACTCATGGGATTCGGGGGCGTGGCTGGGCAGCAGGAAAGGGAAATTAACTCTCACTCAGTTGTTGCCAAACACTGAAGGATTTAACCCATTCATGGATAGTGTATGCAGCACCCAGAAAAGGGACGTTCAGGTAAGTCAACGTCCATTTTTGTATTCTCTTGTCTTCTTTTGGTTCTGTTACTGCTTTAAATGACACTCAGCCTATACAACTTAACCCTAATCTCTGGGTTCGTCATGCTCAATATATGTTTTTGGTTCACGGTACTAATGTCACCCTGTAGTATGAGCCTCCTATGGCTTTTGGTCAAGTTGCTTTCATACCTGATTTAATATCTTCTTCTTCCTTTATTGTTTCACAGCTGCAAAGCATTCACCATTCCTGGTTGTTTTCCAAGCCCCCAGCGCAACTATGGCATTCCTGAACTCTTGATGCAGCCAGAACGGGCATCTCCTTCCAAACCCCTCCCTTTCTGCTCTTTATTCCCCAATGTCTCATTGGCCATCGTGCAGATCCATCTCTCCGTCCCAAGCCCTTTCCAGTCACAGGAATTCCCCCCTCCCTCTATCACCTAAGTAACGTTATCTACCAAGGAGCAAGAAACTAAGTGAAAGTTCATCTCAGCATTAAAGCAAGGTTCTCTTTCTCTCATTCATGTCAGCGCTGGGGGAAATTATAAATTGAAACACTGACATCCGGCCCCTCTCCCTTCATTTCTCCAACGCGACCTGCCCCCCCCAAAAAAAAACACAAGATAAGTATCATTATCCCTTCCTTGGGCGTGTCCCCCCCGGCTTGCCCGGGTGGTCTGCATGGAATTTTGCTATAAGGCGGTCAGCTTCGATGTTTGAGCTCTTCACCCAGGAAGCCTCTGACAATGGGTAGCCCTTCCATTTAATTAAGTATTGGAGGCGCCCCCTGTGCCATCTTTTTTTTTTTATTGAAAAAGTTTTACAATTACATTTTCTCCCCAATTTCTCCCCCCCAACCCTCCCTAACCTCCCTAACCCTCCCTAACCCCCTAGCCCACCCCTCCCCCCCGGACTTCCACAGAATATAATCCAAATCAAAATCCCCTTTTTATAAAACTTGAACCCCTCCACCCCCTGTATATTTTTCACTTCTTCATAAAATTCAAATATCCTATCTTTATATAATACTTTCAGTTAAAAGCTATCTGATATTTACTAGTTTGATATTTATTCTGCACATAATCTATCCACTTTTTCCACTCCCATTCATAAGTCTCTTGTGAGCGATCTTTTAAATATGCTGAAATCTTCGCCATCTCTGCGAAGCTGGCCATCTTCAAAGTCCATTCCTCAATAGTAGGCATAGCTTCATTTTTCCAATATTGACCTATCAGTAATCTCGCTGCTGTTATCATATACAATATCAGCTTTGTTTCACCCAATGTAAAACCCTTAGCTATACCCAGTAAAAACAATTGTGGAGAAAACTGAATTTTTTTCTTCAAAACATTCTGCATAACCCACCAAATTTTTATCCAAAAAGCCTTCACTTTCTTACAAGTCCACCACACATGATAATATGTGGCATCTAGGCAATCACATCTCCAGCATTTTGGTTGAACATTAGGGTACATGCATGACAATTTCTTAGGATCTAAATGCCATCTATAAAACATTTTATAAAAAATTTCCCTCAAATTCTGCGACTGTGTAAATTTAACATTCTGAACCCATATTTTTCCCATGTTTCCAACATCACTGGTTCTGCAAAATTTTGTGCCCACTTAATCATGCAATCTTTAACCAATTCAGTTTCTGAATCCCTTTCTAACAAAACATTATAAAGCCTTTTAATATGCATTGGACCCTTCTCTTTTATATGTCTAACCAATTCTTCCTCATGCATCATTATACCAGTTTTTTGGTCCTCTTTCCATCTCAGTTGAAGTTGATTATATTGTAACCAAGTTAAATTAATCCCTTCTTCCAACAGCGTTTCTAAAGTCTTCAGTTGCCATCTGCCCGCACCTACAAAAAGAACTTCTTTATATAAACCCCCCCCCCCGAGTGACATTATATTTGTATTCCACATGATATGACCAAGATCCAGCCATAGCGGTATTTTGTAATCCCATTTGAATCGGTGCTTCTTCCAAACTCTCATCAAAGAGTCTCTAAGTATGTGGCTTTTAAATACTTTATCCACTTTGTTCTCATAAAATAAGTAAGCATGCCAACCAAATTCAAGATCAAAACTTTCTATATTCAATAGTCCAGTCTTTTTCCTTCCAAACCAATCACTTGCTTGAGTCAAAGCTGCTGATTCATAATATAATTGTAGGTTTGGAAGTTTAAGACCTCCCCTTTCTGGAACATCTTGCATAATTTTCAGTTTCACTCTCGGGTTTTTTTCGTTCTAGACAAACTTATTCAATCCACTTTGCCATTCTTTCAATTGTTTATCATTTTTAAGCACCGGAATCATTTGAAACAAAAAAAGAAATCTTGGCAAAATGTTCATCTTAACTGCTGCTATTCTTCCAAGTAAAGACAGTTGCAGTTTTTTCCAAGTCTCCATATCTTTCTGTACGTCTCGCCACAACCACCTCATAATTATTTTGAAACAGTTTCGTATTTGATTCTGCAACCTGAACTCCTAGATATTTAACCTTTGGTACTATCTCAAAACCTGCCTTACTTTCAAGTTCGTGTTTTCGATCTTGTGTCATATTTTTAACTATCATCTTAGTTTTTTTCTGGTTCAATCTAAATCCTGATACTGTACCATAATCTTTTATAATATCTTTCATCTGGATTATTGATTCCATCGGCTGTGTTAGGGTAACAACCAGATCATCTGCAAATGCCCTTATTCTGTAATCCTCTTGCCTTATCACTATTCCTTTCAAGGTACTCGAGTCCCGTATTGTATTCAACAAGATTTCTAATGTTAAAATAAATAACAATGGGGATAACGGACAACCTTGTCTTGTTCCTTTTTCAATATTAAAATCTGTTGTCAAACTTCCATTAATAATAATCTGTGCCTTTTGTTCTTGATAAATTGCTGAAACCGCCTGTATAAATTGATCCCCAAAGTCCATCTTTTTTAAAGTCTTTAATAGAAAATTCCAATCCACTCTATCAAAGGCCTTCTCCGCATCCAAGAAAACCAGCACTGCAGGGATCTGTTTATTCTTCTCAAGATATTCCAATAAATCTATAACTTGCCTTACATTGTCCTTCATATATCTGCCTTCTATAAATCCCGCTTGGTCACAATGAATCACCTCTTGAATAACTGGCATCAACCTGTTGGTTAATACTTTTGCAAATATTTTATAGTCATTATTCAGAAGAGATATTGGTCTAAAATTCTCAGGTTTTTTAGGACCTATTTGCTCTTTCGGTATCAATGAAATATAAGCTGTTTTCCATGATGGGGGTATTTTACCCCCTTGTTGTATACTACAAAATAAATCTTTAAGATGCTCAATCATTTCTGCTTGTAAAGTTTTGTAGTACACCGCAGTTAAATCATCCGTCCCAGGAGCTTTAGCTGTTTCCAATTGTTTAATTGCGGCAATAATCTCCTCAGCTGTTATAGGATAATTCATTCTCTCCTTTTGTTGATTGGTAATTTTGGTAACTCTTTTATTTTCTAAATATTTTTCTATAAGTCCATTCTGCGTGTCATCTTTGGCATATAATTTAGTGTAATAATCTACAAAAACTTCTTTAATTAATTTTTGTTGAGAAATTTCCTTCCCTCCAATATCAATACTATCAATAATCCGTGTGCTCTGCTCCTTCCTTAGTGTATAAGCCAACCATCTGCCCGGTTTGTTAGCGTTACAAAATGTGTTATGTTTTGCAAATTGTAAATTTGTTGCTGTTTGTTCCGCCATAAGCATTTGAAATTGATCTTTCAGAAGTTTTATAGCTCCTCGTATTCTTTCAACTGTTGGATTTTTTATAAGTAACTGTTCTTTATTTATTTCTGCTTCGATTTCAGATCTTTTCTTTTGTCTATTCAGTTTGTGTTTAGAGTTCATATGAATGAGTACCCCTCTCATATACGCTTTACTCGCATCCCACACGATTTCAATGGGGGTACCCTTATTCAAATTCATTTCAAAAAATTCTTTCATCTGCTTTTTGAGTTCTATTATATTTTTTCATATCTAAACAGATTTTCATTTAGTCTCCATGATCTTCTCTCACTCTTTTCCAGCTCAATTTCTATCCATACCGGGCTATGGTCAGTTAAAGTCCTTGGAAAAATCTTTGTTCTTTTTGTTTTTACAAGTAAATCGGTTGATAGTAAAATAAAATCAATCCTAGAGAAAGATCTATGTCTATCTGAAAAAAAGATAAAGTCCAATTCTTTTGGATTATATATTCTCCAAATATCTTTTAATTCCAAATCTTCTTTCATATCAAAAAAAGTCTGTGGCAGTTTAATCCTTGACTTCGCCAAACTCTTTTTATCTATTTTTGAGTCAATTACTCCATTCCAATCTCCCATAATTAGAATAGATCTATAGTCCCATTGCAATATTTTAGAATGCAAAGTTTTGTAAAAATTATCCTGTTGTTGGTTAGGAGCATAAATTCCAATCACTAAAATTGGAGCACTTGCTGTGTACAGTACAATTGCTATAAACCTACCACCTTCATCTGCTTCTATAATTTTAGCTGACAATCTTTTATTTATATAAATAACCACACCATTCTTTTTTTCCAGACTTGAGGCTATAAAATGTATTCCTAATCTTGAATTTATCAGATATTTTTGATCTTGTGTTCTAACATGAGTTTCTTGTAAACAAATTATATCATTATTAAATTGTCTCAGGTATGTAAATAATTTCTTCCTTTTCTGTGGTGAGTTCAGTCCATTCACATTCCAAGATAAAATCTTAATCGTCATGTACACTTTTTTGAAGCGACGAGCAAAATTGCCGAAGATCTTCCGAATCGGTAGTCTTCGGCTTTGCTCCCCCCATGGCTTCACCTTCTTGTATATTGCTCTTGGCTCCTTTCTTATATTGTTGTGGCTTGGGCCTTTCCTGTTGTTGTTTTTCTTTGAGTTGCTTAGAAATTGCTCGAGTTACACGCTGATCTTTAGCTTCAGCCATCCGGGCTAGGTCCAAAGCCACATCTCTTGTAGTCTTAGGTGGTTCAATCACAATTTTCTAAGGAAAGTCTTGCAGGGGCTCCTCCAGAAAACCTCCTGTAGCTCCCTGCATTTCCATTACCTCTGGTTCCACCTGTTGAAGCTGCTCTTCCATCTCTTGCTGGAATTGCTTCTCCTTATCACTCTCCTTTATCTCCAACACAGTAGATGTACGTGGGGATGGTGAACTCCTTTTAAAAACATTAGAGTAAAATTCTTACGCCTTCTCAACAGTGTTTAATCGATATCTTTTTCCATTGTACCTCAGAATTATACCAGTTGGGGCATCCCACCGGAATGGAATTTGTTGTTTTTTTAATTCATTCACCAAAAATCCAAAATCCTTTTTATCTTTTAACATCTTAGGTGGTAGTTCTTTATAAACTCCAATCTCCTTTCCCTCCACTTGAACAGTAGAGAGAAAAGACTTTTGCAAGATATCATTTCTCATTCTTCTGTCTGTAAAGTATATTACCACATCTCTAGGCAATTGTCTTTGTCTGGTCACCCACGAGTTCATTCTGTAAATTTTATCAATTTTGCAAAAAATCTCTTCAGGGCTAATCTTTAAAAACACAGCAAGAGCATCAGAACAAATCTGTCTCAAATCTTGTCTATCATTCTCTTTTATGCCTCTCAGCCTTATGGCAAATTCCATTGACCTGAATTGCATCATTGTAATTTCATTTTCAAATCTCTGGATTTTAT
Source organism: Pituophis catenifer annectens (assembly GCF_029215685.1). Lineage (NCBI taxonomy): Eukaryota > Metazoa > Chordata > Lepidosauria > Squamata > Colubridae > Pituophis > Pituophis catenifer. Next base: position 27,851,104 of record NW_027256887.1, read on the forward strand.
TATCAGCATCAGAAATTTTATAATCAGTCTCCTTCATTTTGACATCCATTTCTGATTTAAATTCTTCCATCTTAGCATCCGTTTTAATAATTGCTTCTGATAGTCCAGTCACCACTGTCATTAATTTATTAGTCACCTTATCATACTTTTCTTGCACTACCTCTTTAATTTCTTTAATCTCCTGCTTAATTTCCTGTTGTGATTCTTTAAATTTTTCATCCAAAACCTGGGTAATAAAATTCTTTAAGCTTTCAAAATCAAACTCTTTTTTCTGGCTCTGCTGGCTGGGAGGCTGCTGTTCAGGCTTACGTGTGGGGGATCCCCCCCCCGCTGCCTTCCCTTCCTGTTTGGTCTGCTTAGAAGCCATCCTGCCACGTAAACTGGCTTTTCCAAAAAAAGAAATCCTTTTTCCCTTTCCTCCACCACAAAGTCCTCTAAAAAATTCCCCCAGGTTTAATCAGAATAAGGGTGAAGTTGAAGCAAAATCAGACTTATTTTTAAAAGAGTTTTCTTTTCTCTTCCTCCACTTGTTACAGACAATGAAACTTTGTAACTAGTTGAAATCCACTCTCGCTTTCAGCTTGTTAATGCTGAAGCCGGGCGCCATTTTCAAGGGACTTTCACTCACTCACTCACTCTTCCATTTTTAAAATAAATCACAGGGCTAGTAATACTTGCAGTTTTTAAGGTTCAAGTTGTTCTTCCACCCTGGTAATTTGAATTGCTTTGTTTTCAGTAAAAAAAGGTTGCTCCCGGCGCCTTGTTCTGCGCTAAGCAGACTCGTCCCACGCTGCCCGGAGTCTCGGCAAGCTGGAAGGGAGCCGCGCCTGTTTCCTCCCCAGAAGCAAACGATAGCTTTCTGGGGGCTCACAGGGGCTCAACCTGCTCCTCACCCACTCTCTTCCAAGATTCCTGCAGGATTCTGGAACTTCCGAGCCACTTCTCTTGATCGAAGCGGCTCTACAGGCAGCGGGGCTGGTGGTCCAAAAACGGGACCATCTTTCGGCATCAGGAAGCAAACCGGAAGTCCCCCCTGTGCCATATTGAGTCAAGAATTCGCTGTACTTCATGGTGAGTTTGGCCCCCAACCACCAGGGGCCCAGGGGGGTCACGTGGCGTTGGCCTTAAAGTAGACCCCGCTACAGGCTTCAGAAGGCTACTGTGGGAAACGGGGTGAATCTTCCCTAGGAGCCGGGGCAACTGCAGTTGTACTGTAACTGGGTTGATTATTTTTACTATAGGGAACGGTCTTATAAATTTCAGGCCCAATTTCTTGCTCGTGAGTCTAAGTCTCAAGTACTTGGTGGAAAGGTAGATCTTCTCTCCCAGTTGAAATGGTCTTTGGGGAGTTCGGTGCTTGTCTGCTTGTTTCTTATAGGATTTGGCCGCCTTGGCCAGCGCCCTCTTAACATTCTCCCAGGTTTCTCTCAACATTGCCATCCAGTCGGTCAAGCTGACTGAGGAGGGGGGCTCCCTCGGGTACTCTGGCATGGGGACAAAATCCATACCACTCACTACTTTGAACTGGGTTAACCCCATGCTACTGTGGACAGCGTTATTATACACGACCTCCGCAAAAGATAGGAGGTCTGCCCAATTGGACTGCTGGTAGTCGACGTAGCATCTTAAATATTGTTCTATCATAGCATTCAGTCTCTCCGCCCCCCCATTGGTGCTTGGGTGAAATGCTGAGCTGAGCCCTTGGGATGACCCTATGGATCGTAGGAACTCCCTCCAGAACTTTGCTGTGAACTGGACCCCTCAGTCGGAGATGATTCTCCTGGGGACTCCATGCAGGTGGTAGATGTGTTTCAGGAACAGTTTGGATAACTGGCGGGCTGAGGGCAGTCTGCTGCAAGGAATGAAGTGTGCCTGTTTGGAGAATAAGTCTATTACAGTCCAGATCACTGTATTTCCACTACTCCTCGGTAGGTCTACTATGAAGTCCATCTCAATCTACTCCCATGGTCTTGTCGGTTCAGCTACTGGTTGCAACAGTCCAGGAGGGCACCCTGGTCTTTTCTTCATTGTGGCACAAATGGTGCAACTTTTTACATAAGTGTCTATGTCCTTTCTCATGTGGGGCCATCAGAACTGCCTTCGTACTAGGTGCAGAGTATTTAGGAACCCGAAGTGTCCCGCTGGTTTAACGTCGTGGCTCCTCTTGAGGATCAGGGTGCGTAAAGTCTGTGGGACATAGAGCTTTGTCCCCTTCCATGCTAGGTCATCTCTTTTTGTCAAGAGATGTTGATTGTCTCGGAACCAGGGGTCTGTCACTGTTTCATTTTTTAGTCTTGCAGTTAAGTCACTTGCAGGTTGGCCCTGCTGGTCACGTCGTTGCCGTCTGGTGATCACCTGACCTGCTGCTTGGGTGGAGGGGATGATGGCATTCACTACCTGTTCACTGTTGTATTGGGGAATCTGGGAGAGGGCGTCAGCCAGGAAATTCCTCCCCCCTGGGATGTGCTTAAGCTCGAAGTTGAAACGATTGAAGTATTGAGCCCACCGGACTTGCCTGGGCAACAATTTCTGTGGGGTTTTGAGGGCCTCCAGATTTTTATGAACAGTCCAGACTTCGAACAGTTTCTGGCCTCCCTCTAGTAGGTGCTGCCAGGTCAACAACGCCCATCTCACCGCGAACGCTTCCTTCTCCCACGCCGCCCATTGCCTCTCTGTGTCGGTGAGTTTGTGGGAGGTGTACGCGCAAGGTTGTAGATTACCTTGGCTGTTCTTTTGGAGCAGCACGGCCCCCACTGCCACATCACTTGCGTCTGTTTGGATGATGAAGGGCTGTTCAGGGTCAGGGTGTTTTAAGACAGGTTCTTTTGCAAACATCCCTTTTAGCGTTTCGAATGCCTGTTGGCAGGTCAGATCCCACTGTAGGGGTTGTCCCGGGCGGGGTTTCGTCATCGGGCTTCCTGTCTTTAGGAGGTCTGTCAAAGGTTTGGCAATTCTCGTGAATGAGGGGATGAATTGTCTGTAGAAGTTTGCAAACCCTAGGAAGCTTTGCAGTTGTCTGCGGGTGCGAGGGGGCTGCCATTGTAGAACTGATTGGACTTTGGCTGGGTCCATCTCTATCCCTTCGTTTGATATTCGGTAGCCTAGGTAGTCTAGCCATGATTGGTGGAAGTCGCATTTTGACAGTTTGACATACAGGTTCTCCCTCAGCAGTTTTTCCAGTACTTGGCAGACAAGAGGTATGTATTCGTCTATGGTCTCCGTGTAGATGAGAATATCGTCCAGGTAGACGAGGACCCCTTTGTAAAGGTGCTCATGTAGGACTTCATTTATCAATTGCATGAACACTGCTGGGGCTCCTTGCAGTCCAAAGGGCATTACCTTGAACTGGAAACTCCCCAGGGGGAAGTTGAATGCTGTTTTCCATTCATCTCCTGCCTTGATGCGTATTCGGTAATAAGCTTCTCGAAGGTCTAGTTTGGTGAAAACTTTTCCTTTAGCTAGGTGGGCTAGCATGTCCTTCATGAGGGGGAGGGGATATAAATTGTGTATGCAAACGGCGTTGATATCTCGAAAATCGACCACCAGCCTCATGGAGCCATCCTTTTTCTCTTTAAAAAGGACCAGTGCCGCTACCCTTGGTTTTACTGGCTCAATGAATCCCCTTCGTAAGTTCTTGTCTATGTAGTTCCGCATTTCCTGTATTTCACGGGGCGTCATGGCATACAGTTTAGGTTTGGGCAGTTTCGCTCCCGGGATAATCTCGATGGCACAATCGGTCTCACAGTGGGGGGGTAGAATGTCACACTCAGCCTCGCTGAATACCTCTGCAAGGTCTTGGTACTCCCCTGGGATCTGATCTGTATCACAAGCGCTATCGGATGCGGCTGCCAGTTGCTTCGCTATACCTTCTGGGAGGGGCCTTTGTGTTGGCGGTGTTTTCTTCTGCAGTGGCGGGCGGCTTTGGGGTCTCTGCGTGGGGGGGAATTCTCCTGGTCAGGGAGGTAGGGGTTGGGGGCCCTTTGCTATCCTCAGCCTGCGGGTCCCCTCTTGCCACCAAATGATTGGGCCCCATTTGTCCAGCCACGAGAGTCCCAATATGACTGGGTCTGTCATCTTGGGGGCTACTATGAACCGGATCGTTTCCCAGTGATCTGCTAGTTCCAGCCTCACGGGTTCAGTCAAGTGTGTGGCATAAGTTCCCCCCACTAGGGACCCATCAACTTGCTCAAAACAAATTGTTTGGTTGAGCTTTTTAGCTCGGATCCCAAATTTTAGAACTGTGGGTAGGTTAATTAGGCACCTCATGCTGCCAGAGTCTATTAGGGCTTGAAAATTCCCTTGGGTCCCTGTTTTGGGGGCTGTTAGGCATATGGGGAAAAGGAAAGGATGGACGGGTCCACTCACCATCGGGTCGTCCTCGCCTTCGTCCTTGGTGTCATAGGGTTCGGAGGACTGATCTCCCTCATTTGGGATTCCTCTTGTTTCGGTCAGGTGAGCAAAAAACTCCGGGCTTTGGGGAGCTTTCCATGGCATGTGGGTGGCGCGTTTGGGCCCTTGTTCCGGTCGTGCTTTGGGCGGTGGAGCTGGTCCTGGTCTAGGGGTTCCACACCTTGCTGCTAGGTGGCCAATTCCCCCACATCTGTAGCACCTCAGTGGGTTCCGCGGGGCGGCTGGTCTCTGGGTGGGCTGTGATGTTGGGGTTTCTTGTCTGTTGGGTGGCCCCTGGTCCGGTTGGCCTCTCTCCTTTCTATCTGGTTGTTTCGACATGTCGTTGGCCCGCAGCCCTCTGTCGACTTTTATCGCTACCCGGAACCATTCGGAGAGTCGGTTTGGGATGTCTTGATAGGCAGTCACTTGGGCAATTCTCTTATCTAGGCTTGTCCTAAAGAAGTACACCAGCAGTCGCTCTGGTAGGGGAGGCAGTGTCCCAATGACTCTCCTGAATTCACGGATATGCTCTCTGATGGGCTTCCCCTTCTGCATTAGGTTTCTGAGCTCGTCTTCCACATAGGGGTCCTCCTCCGCCTCCTCATAACGGGCTCTCAATAGTTGCAAGAACCCGTCTGCATCTTGCATTTGGGGTCCCTGTTTTTGTAGAGGGATGCTGACCACTCTTTGCTTCTCTCTCCAACCCTTCTGAGATAGCACTCACTAGGGCTCTGGGGAAAGAATAGAGGTGTTCAAAATGCTCTATGTATATCTCAGCTGAATAGAGGAATTGGGTGAGATTGTCTGGGTCACCATCAAACTTCCCTCTGAACTGGGGTGGTTCCTCCCTCTCTGCCCTCTCCTCTCTGTGCTGAGCTCTGTAGGCCCTTGGTGTTGATAGTCCTCTTCTTCCTCTCTCATCCTGGGGTAGGGAGGTGCTGCCTCATCTAGGCTTCTCTGCTTGCTGGGCCCAGGGGGAACCCATGGATGCATCATTGGGCTCCTTCTCCTTCTGCTGTGGGGGGGGGAAGGGCTGCACTTCAGCCTACGGCCTCTTGGATCAACAGCCCAGACTGGTTCCCTCTTTTCTTTGGGTCTGCAAGATGGTCCCTCCCCCTGAAGGGTGGTACAATCAAATTTCTCTTTCAACTCATCTATGGGGCTTTCGAGTGGCTTCTTTAGAATTTCTTGGTGCTTGGCTTGGTGCCTGGCTTGCTGCCAGTCCCATAGCCAGTCCGCCCTCCCCAATTCACTTAGGGGTTTCCCTTTATCCTTCACGTTTGGAAAGAGAAATTCAACCTCAGAAGCTTTTGGCACAATCCCCGGGTACTTATCTGGTTTCTTTTTCTTGGCTTGAAGTTCTGCCAGGGGGGAAGGCGGGGAGAGTTGAGCCTTCGTACTTTCCAAACTGGCTGGAATCACAGCTGGTTCTCCTCCCGTCGCTTGAAGTAAACTTTCCTCCGAAAGCTTGGCTTCAGCCATCGTGTCCAGCGATAATCTCCAATCTGCCCACACGTCTGGGAGGGAGCGGGATGATTTAAAGTCAGCCAGCCTGGCTTTGGAAGAGTTCTGTCTGTCTGTCAGGATTCGGTGTTATCTCAAATAAACTTCATTCTCAAATGCAAAGTCTTTGATGAAACTTTTCTTTATTTGAGAATTAACTACGGCATTCCTGAACTCTTGATGCAGCCAGAACTGGCATCTCCTTCCAAACCCCTCTCTTTCTGCTCTTTATTCCCCAATGTCTCATTGGCCATCGTGCAGATCCATCTCTCCGTCCCAAGCCCTTTCCAGTCACAGGAATTCCCCCCTCCCTCTATCACCTAAGTAATGTTATCTACCAAGGAGCAGGAAACTAAGTGAAAGTTCATCTCAGCATTAAAGCAAGGCTTCTCTTTCTCTCATTCATGTCAGCGCTGGGGGAAATCATAAATTGAAATGCTGACACTTAACTCAGTTCGTTGGCGTTATCTTCGTACTAATCAATTTACTAAAGGTTTATGTTTTTGTTGTTATGCTCACCATACTTGGCTTAACAATTGGAATGATTATGCTAAGGCTTGACGCATTTTATCGAAAGTAGGGAATTATAGCTATTGTACTGGTTATTATTGGTTATGGGGAACCTTTAATTCTTTATTGTATGGACCTAACTTAGTTCCAGAAATGTATCCTGATAATTTTCCTATTTTTAACACTTCTGATATGACTGATACTGGATCCATTTGTGCTGGCTGGCAACTAAAGGACCCTAATATGTGGTTCTTTTTTGACAAATATGCAACCAACGTACACCCTCAGAACTATCAGTGTGCTGTTATTGGCTACTTTTCCCTACCTGTGCAGATTGGTGCTCTCTCTTCTTCCTCATGACAACACCGTGCTCCATTAGGTCCTACATGTAATGATGAAGTCATCATTGATACACAACTTTCTTTCTTAAATACCTTTGGCCGTGCTGTGGCTGGAGCTTTTACTGGGGTGATCACCTTAGGGGCTTACCCTGGAATAATAGCTCAAGAAAATAGACATTCTATCCTGGGCTTAACATGTCACCTGGAGAAATCAATTAATGCCACTGCTGCTATTGTTCGTGATCTCCAACATGAAATTGAGGACCTGAATCAGGATGTTCTCTAGCAACGTTTTGCTATTGACTATTTGTTAGCACGACAAGGGTTTTTTTGTAAACTTGTTGGCCATCGTGGATGTGCTGTTCATTTTCATTCCCTGAATAAGACTATTGAAGATGAACTTAATGAACTTCAATCATATTTTCAGAATAATGTTCATGCTATTTCCTCTCCTTTTGACTGGTTGACCAATTGGCTTCCTGATTGGTTCTGGCTTAAGCAGTTGTTTTTTTATGCTGTGATTATTATTGTAATGTTAGTTGCTTGCTGTTGTTTCATTCAGTGTATTTCCTCATTAATTACTATGTTTCGTCCTGTCCCTCTCTCTCTGCCTCCTCCTCAAATACGATATATACAAAAAATTTTGTTCCCTCAAAATTAAATAAAAAGAGAGGACATGTAGGAGTTTGCATATGTGCAGGAATTTTCCTAATTTCGAAGGCAAACCTCAGATAAGGAAGGTTATATGCACGTAGGCACCAGGAAATGACATTAGAAAATAAGACCCTAAATCTGTAAATAAGAGGAGAGGAAGTGGGATGTATGTTAGATTTTAACTATAGCTAAACATTATAAGTGCTTAAGCAAGCAGTAGTAATGGTTAACCAAAGATCTTATAGTTGCTGGAAGACTTTTGTGAGCCAATGAGATGCTGACAAGTGCTCTGTAGCTGAAAGTAACAAACTATATAATGTCACTATGTAAGGCAATAAAGACACCACATATATCTTCACCCTTTGTGTGTGTGGTCATTTACAACACACTGTCACATGACCATCAAGCCATGCCCACAAAATAAGCCATGCCCACAGATACAGTAGTAAAAAGTTTTAGAACCTACCCCTGCTCTACATCCTCATGCAAAGCAATCCCATGGAAGAAGTTTCCTCGTGTGATCTCCCCTTGGAACTGAACTGAAGTCCCCAGAAGCAGCAGACTGCTAGAGCAATTATTGTGAAGCAAAAGGCAGCATTTTTACATCTATCACCTAATTAAAGTAACAGAATCCTGGACCTGATCTATTTAAATTAAACCAAATATTAATCTCCTTTGGGAGAAAAAAAATAGAAGTAATATTCCCCATCAATCAATATCCCCAGAGATAAGGAGAATCCAAGACCTCAGTGCCTTCCGCCATGCCCTTAAAACCCACTTTTTCCAGCAAGCCGGGCTGGTTTAAGAAGAAATTTTAAAAAGTTTTAAATTGGTTTGTGATTTTTAATTTTTGGGCCAAATTTATATATATATTAATTGTTTTTTAATATTTGTATTTCATGTTCTTAATTCTGGCTGTACACTGCCCTGAATCCTCAGGGAGAAGGGCGGTATATAAATTGGAAATAAAATAAAAAATAAAAATAAAATAAATCAAATAGAGAGAAATACTGTAAGAAAAATTCAGAAAAAAATTCATGGCATGGTACTTTTAGTTTCTGGAGATGCCAAAAGAGAAACAGAGAAAGAGAGAGAAAATGCCTTACAACTTGGAAAAAAACTTAGGATCTAAAAAGAAACCATTTTAAAAGATTATCTACCCTATGATTATTTTTACTCTGGATTATTTTGCAATATGAATCTGGCTTTCTAGCTTCTCACTTTGTTTCTACTGATTATAACAAAGCAATATGGTTCTATCACATTCTATAGGAAGCAACTAATGCAAAAAGGCATAAACCAAGCCTGGCAATGAGAAGCTAATTTTTTGTGATCTTCTATGGGGGGGGGGGGAATTCTTCCCTTTCCTGCTTTCCCTGAGCACATACATATCTCACTTTTTGAACCTGCAATATTTAAATTCTCCTTTAGTTTACTTCATGAATCATGTGCCTCTATTATATTCAGTAGGTAGAACAAATAAACTTCAAAAATACTATTCATTCACATGTTGGTACAATATGTAAAAAAAAATTGCCAGTTTCCGCTATCACCCTATTCCCATGATGGCGAGCCTATGGCACGCATGCCCGAAGTGGCATGCAGAGCCATGTCGCCTGGCACTCATGTCATTGCCCGTTCCTCTTCTGGGTTTCTGGCATGCATACGTGCGCGATGATCAGCTGGCCTTTTTGCATGTGGCAGTGCCAGAAACTAGAAGAGCTAGTCTTCTGTTTTCCTGCGTGAGCATGCATGCCAGCTAGCTGATCGTCATGTGTGTATGCATGCCAGAAACCCAGAAGAGTAGCTGCTGAAACTGGAAGTTTATTTTCAGGCGTGCGCATGCTCCCTGGGCAGCTCCTCTTCTGAGTTGCGGCCCAGGCGCGCATGTGCATGCTCCGTTTTCAGCACTCGGTGCCAAAAAGGTTCATCATCACTTCCCTATTCATATATTTCTCTATGCTCAAACCTGCATACAATGTCTCAGTAAATATTTGTTGCACTGTAAATAATAATATCTATAGGAATATTACATGTTTCACTGTCATGGGCACTTTATCAGCAATAAAGCTGTATCCATCAGTTGCAAACCACAAGTAAGACAATTTCAACCTTTGCCAGCAGACTACTACTTCCAAGGATTTTCCATTAAGGATAATTACAGTAGGCTGCTACTACTCAGGCTGACTCTTATGATTACCCAATATTCTATACAACTCAGCTCTAGGAAAACTAGAAGTTATTTTGCCATTCTCTGCCCTAGCCCTTTACAAACTTTGTTCCAATTCCAAAATACCAGAAATAATTATGTAATGATATCTCTTGCCTATGGAGAAGGATTTAAGGAGAAATTTTCTTATAAAACCAAATAAGCAACTCTGTTAATATAAAAAAGAAGTTTATTGGGAAAAGGAACACATAGAAAGATAAGCAAATCAACAATTCTTTTTTTTTTCCTTCCACCTCTTCAGGCTTTTTAGGCTTCTTCCTCAGTTTTATAGAATGAGGTTATAAGCAAAAGCCTCTTTGGGAAAATCTGTACCAAGGATAATGTTGCATCTACAATCCCCTGGATCAATCTAGCAAATCACTAATCATCTAAGGACCGATCCATATTCCTAATAACCCTTGGTAGAATTATAATGATGTACTTTGGTTTTCACCATTTGTGTACAAAAGCAGAATTTCATCTGTTCAAGTTTATCATCATGAGGAGGATTTATAAATTGTTTTAGGAGACATTATTGTGTCATGGCAAATCTAGGGTTTTATTACTTCATATTCAAATAATTACAAATTAAAGATGTGTCTTAAGATAAATGCCAATTACAATGTGGGGAAAAAAAGAAATGGAGGCTGATGATAATTTAGAAAGGGCTTAAGTGACCTATACTGTGTCTGTACATCCAACTGAGAAGTTTGGAAGGAGCCCTTTTCATTCCCATGAATCAGAATGATTTTTCTCTGTCCCCCATATTCAAACTAGCTTTTTCCTTCTTTAGAAATAGATATTATAGAAATGAGTAATGAGATCTATCCATTGTGAACAACTAATATTTTCTTCCCCCACAGCTCCCAGTCTGGTCTGAGAAAATGGAGTAACATATATCCTTTGTGATGAAATGAATACTCTCTCAATATGAAGAGGATGAAGGAAGTATATGTGTTTATGCTAAAGAAAATGACACTTCCTGGGAGATGAAGTTTGATTTATGCACAGTTTCATCATTGCTTTTGAATCTTATGCAGATGGGTATCAGAATGTAATAACCATCATGTTTGAAGTTGGAAAGCAATCTCGTCTCAGTGTGACTGGTAGTTACACGGTTCCTTTCTATATTATTCTTTCCCCTAAGGATGTAAAAGAAATCTTCTATGGATCCCTCTGGCCAGCTGCAACGTTTATAGTAGCAACATGCTTCTTAGAGAGCTATACATCTTCTAAAGAAGAGTCCTCCAGAGGGTGTGACATGACACAGGGGGCTCTTCTGATCTTAGAGAACAGGCCAATTGGAATTGGACATGGTTAATACTGCTTTTCAACTATAATGAATGAAACATATAAGTAAAAGTGATGACAACAAGAACAACAAGAATTTCAGCAATATAGTATCTTAATCTTGACATTTTTCAAATTGCTTTTGACTTGTGTATTTCAGCCAATGTTCATACCCTTCTGCCCCCATTCTGTCTAGGAAAGGACTTGAAAATAAAGGGAGTTGTGAATTCAGTTTATGACATGTTTCAGATTATTGCAAGAGAAAGGAGGGGGTAGGAGAGAAATGTCAAAAATCCACTATAAACTCAAGCCCTTGGGCTAGCCTGAAGTAGCTCTGTGGAGGTCAGCTTTTTTGTTTTCTACAATTTTCATGAAATAAATGCAGTCCCTTACATGAACTTTTGGTAGACTAACTACCAAAGTTCTAATAAAACTGCTGGATAAGAAATACTTGTTAAAGCTATTTTTTATAAAACTGATTTGGAAAGAGTTCAAAGAGTTAAGCAAAGAACTTCCATGAGTCATTCAAACAGAGGAGGAGGGGGAGAAACCAAAACTGAAACATTATTTATATAGGAAGCAATCTCTAAGGAATGAGAAACAGAAATTTTACATGCAGAATCCCATCCTTGCAGTTAAGGGATAAGAAGATGCTCTTTAGAAAGTTATGGTTAAATCTATTAAAACTATTGTTAGAAAAATATATTGTTCTGAAATAATACTTTGTAACCTAACAAGATCTACAAAGAAGAATCATTATATGTAGAGTAAATACCTACAGAATTCATTATAGTTTCAACCTATTCCAAGAATTGGCACTTAAATTAAACTCTCCTGTTAAAATTATAGCAGCTTTATGTTAGTAGAAATCATGTTAGTACATTCTTAATGTAATGTAAACATTTTCATATCAAAATTCATGGGTTTTACTAGAAACAGTCTTGGAGATGCATAGCATTATAATTTGGCATCTATTCATAATCCTGAACACAGAAACCCATTTGGTAGCAAAGCAGATGGAATGGAACACAATGAATATCTGTGCTTATTGAAGTCAATAGTGGAGAAAGCAGTTGTCAGTCCTGGAAGCCATCTTTTACTTTGGATCTTCAGGGCTGTTTACCAAGCAGGTTCCTTTCCTTCCAACTGGGAACAAGGAAACTCCAGCCAGAGAAATCCCTCCAGATTCCGCCGAGAGGAGCAGCGGCAAAGACGACCCAATGGTAAGTGAAGCCATCCATCCTTTCACTATCAAAACCCAGATCTGCCAGAAACGGGGAAGCAAGGGGAGGTAGAGGCTATCATAGACACTGGCTGCCCCAGATGCCTGATTAGCCTCCCCATAGTCCAACAACTAGGGATAGGCATGAGACCCCTGGAGTGCCCTATCTGTTTTGAACAGGTCAATGGGACACTAATAGGTGGAGGCCCAGCCACATTGGTCACAGAACTTGTTAGGCTGGAGATACTGTAGGCTGCCACCGAGAACTCATCCGATTCGTCATAGCTTCCAAAATGATCGAATCAATCATATTGGGCCTCGCGTGGTTAGACAAATGGGGACCGACCCTCACGTGGAAAGACAGCTACCGAAAACTAAGAATAGGCATCAGACCATTAGTGCCCATCAAGCTGGACCATTGCCAAGAGGCCACAAACCCCAGCAGCCTTAGCAAGCCCGAAACTGCAGCCCTCACTGCAGACGGGCTACCCAGCAGCCCACAGATGCCAAGGGAATACCAAGACCTGTTGGGTGTCTTAAGTGAGGAAGATTGCAACTTTCCCCCCCACTCATCACCCAACAGACTGCACAATTGAATTCGTACCGGGAGCAAAGCTACTTAAGCCAAAGAAGTATTTCCTTAATTCCCACATTTCTTTTGGAGTCATGGAATACATCTTTACATCTTTGTTATCTGTGAGCCATGAGTCTGCTGGGAGCGCTGCTTTCAGTGCTGCTGTCAGTTTGTCATGTCCAGGATCGGGTGGCCGTCTGGCTGGCTCCTGGTGATGACTTGTGCAGCTTGTTGTGGGGGGGGGTTGATGGCATGGATGACTTCTTCCCTACGGCTATCGAATTGCAGTTTTCTCAATAAGGCATCAACTAGCAGGATTCCCACCCCCCAGAATGTATTTTAGCTCGAAGTTAAACCACCTAAAGTATTGTGCCCAATGGATTTGTTTGGGTTGTCAGAGCTTCGAGGTTTTTGTGATCAGTCCAGACCTCAAAAGGCACTTTGTCCCCTTCAAGAAAATGTCTCCAGGAGAGGAGGGCCCAGAATTATAGTCAAACTCCCAGAAAATGGGGGAAATACAGAGATTTGGATGATGAACTGTCTCTCTGGGTCAAGGTGTTGGAGGATCGGCCCCTCAGCAAAGAGCTGTTTTCATTTCTCAAAAGGTTTTGTGATCAGTCCAGACCTGAAAAGGCACTTTGCCCCCTTCAAAAAAAATGTCTCCAGGAGAGGAGGGTCCAGTGGACTGCATAGGCTTCCTTCTCCCATATGTCCCACCTCCTCTTGGTGTTGATGAGCTTCTTGGACACATAGGTGCAGGGCAGGAGCTGTCCTTCTGGGTCCTTCTGTGGGAGCATGGCCACTACCATTATGTCACTAGCATCTGCTTGGATGATGAACTGTCTCTTTGACTGAGTGGATGGAGTCGCTGAAGAAGGAATAGGAAAACACCAAAAAGCGCTGGCAGAAGCCGCTGAGACATATAAAAAGCAAGCTGACAAACACCGATCTCTTCAACCCCCCTTCCGTGTGGGAGATTGGGTTTATCTATCAACCCAAATACATAAAATTGAAGTTGCCCAGTAAAAAGCTGGGACCTAAGTTTTTAGGTCCTTTCCCAATAGTGAAAGTAATTAACCCAGTGACAGTTCAGCTTAACCTCCCACGCATTCTAGGGAAATCAAAATCAAATAAAAAATCAAATAAATAAATAAATTGCATCCTGTCTTTCATTGCAGTCTGCTAAAGCCAGTGGTTGGGATGAGATTGAGACTCCAGACCCGACCAGCATCCAAACCTATAGTGGTGCAAGGGGAAACCCATTATGAAGTTAAAAGAATTGAAGACTCTAGATCAGGGGTCCTCAAACTTTTTAAACAGCCGGCCAATTCATATTGGGGGGCCGGACCGGCTGGGTGGGCATGGCTAGATGGTCATGTGACTGGGTGGGCGTGGCCAATTTATTTATGGATATGGATTTTTATGTTTTACATCTATAGTTTTTATATAGTTTTATCTCACTGTTGTGTGCCACCCAGAGTCACCTTTGGTGAACTGCTCTCATCAGGATCTAAGGCAAAAATATTCAGAAGGACCCAAAAGCTAATGCAGCTTCTATAAAAGCATTTGCAAGACTTCCCTCCTCTCCCTCCTCCTCTCGCGATCCCCTTGGGGCTGGGAGGGTGTGCACGAGAGGAGGAGGAGGAGGAGGAGGAGGAGGAGGAGGAGGAGGAGGAGGAGGAGGAGGAGGAAAGCCTCTTCTGTTCATTCCTCAGTAAGCCCGAATTTCCAAAAGGAAGAAAGAAAACCAGGTAGCAAAAAACCCCAAGGAAAGCACGCAGGGCATTCTGAGTGAGAAGACAGAGAGAGACAGGGAGCGAGAGAAAATGACACCCACCCACCCACCCACCCACACACACACAGAGGGAGACTGGCTGATGGGTGAGCATCTTTGGTGAGGGCTGAATCAAGCCAAATCTGTCTTTCCCCTCCCCCCTCTCTCTGCCTGACTGGCGGGAAACAGCTGGAAGCTACTTCCAGGTTTGTTCTCTGCCCCAAGTGAGAGAAAGAGCTGCCAGGAGTGAGTGGGGCAGGGAATGAGCTCCCGGAGGAGGAGGGAATCCAGTTTCTCCCATTGTGAAGTGTGCTAGCTTTAGCTGTGCTATGCAAGGCACTGAGAGCAGCAGGCAGGCATGGATGGGTTATTAGGTCTTCCCCCCGCCCCACACCAAAAGAAAGCCAGCCAGGTTTCTCCTTCTCTCTTTCCCTTTCCCCTGCTCACTTCCACCCACTCAATCCTATTTTGGGACAGAGAAGCGTGCACTGGAAATGCGTCTTTTGATCCTCTGGCGCTGTTGTGGCCCGTACACAGCTAGTAGCTGATTCAGACAGCGAGGAGGTTGGTGTGGTGCTGTGCCAGCAGCCTGTGCAGCTGGCACTCGAGTCAGACAATGAGGAGGCTGGAGAAGATGTGGTGCCAGAGGCGGGGATTCAGCCAGGGCCTTCAGAACCTCCAGAAGCTCCCTTAAGTGAAGAGGACGAAGAGGAAGAGCCTCTTCTCGATGCACAGGCACGCAGAGCTGCCAAAAGGCAGGAGTGGCTCCTCAGGAGGAGGTCTCCTCGAGAGTAAGGCTTGGGGCTAATTGACCACTCCCTTAGTCTATTTAAGGAGGAATGCTGACTGAAGCAATTTGCAGGGAACAACTTCGTTCACATACCTTCATGTCTTGTCTTGCTTATCTTATCAGCTTCCTGCAAATTGCTTCTGGGCATTCTGCCAACCACAGTAAGCTTTCAGTTATTATTCTCTGAATTCTTGGTGGCTGTTAATGCAGTTAATTAACAGCCGTTCTTGTAAAAGACTGGTTTATTTAGTAAACTAAGGTTTGAATGGACTTTGTGTGTGCTGCATTCTTTGGGGTCCGTAGCTGGGGCAGAACAGGCGCTCGTCCCCAACTCTCTGCACTCCTCCAGGCCCAGCTTGCTAAGGGGAGGATCAGCCCTGACGTCTCTGCTGTCCCCCCAGCCATCGCTGCCCGGGGAAGACACAGGCAACAGAAAGCATTCCGCTGTGAGAGCTGGGCCATCCAGCTTGCCAATGGAGGAGCTTCTGCCAGGCCATCGACCCCCCCCCACTGGACTGTTGTGCTCGGCAGGGGAGGGGAGCACTTTCCCACGCTGACCTCTTCTTTCTCTTGCCGACAAGGGAGGAGGAAGGACAGGCTTGGGAGATGGCCCCCACCCCACAAAATCCGCTCCCACCATTCTCTCCCACATGCCAGCCCACTGGCTGAGTGTAATGGGTGCGAAGTGTGTCTCCCTCCCTTGTCATTTGCGGGCAGCCATGGTGAGCTTTGCAAGCCCTGCGGGCAGGAAGATGAGGCTGACGGTGCTCAGTCCCTCCCCCAGCCTACATCTCCACCTGGACTCTCCACAGCACAGCTGCTGGGGGCAGCCAGGGACCACAAAGCTGTGCCATCAGCATCACCCCTACACCAGCTGGCACCCATCCGCTGGCCTGCGGCCTTCAGCCTTACCTTAGCAGTGAGCAGACCCCCATGGGCTGGAAGATAAGGGCAATGGCTGGGAAGGGTGGGGAGGGGGCAGGGCTTAATCACCACTGCACACGGGCCGGATAGATTGCACCGGCTGGCTGGATCCATCCTGCGGGCTGTAGTTTGAGGATGCCTGCTCTAGATTGTATAGAGGTTGATTGCAATATTTAGTTCATTGGAAAGGGTACCCTTTGTCTGAAACTACTTGGCTTAGAAGCTGGGATGTAAAAGCAGACAGATTAGTGAAGCAATTCCATGATAAATACCCTGATAAACCAAAGGGTCCCTCTGGTGTGGGGGAAAAGAGGTGGTTAGGGAATATTGCATTAATCCCCTATGTTCCTCTCATTGCAGGACATGATCTTCAGTTGGGGGGGGGGTTGCCTGTCAGTCCTGGAAGCCATCTTTTACTTTGGATCTTCAGTACTGCCACATTTAGTGCTGTGGAAAGTTGGGAGGGGGGATTGTATGGAGTCGATAATAATTGTATTATCTAGCCATAATAACATTCTTTTCTCTGGACATCCTGCCCTGCACCTGGAGTGGTGTGACTGGGAGGCATCTCCAGTTGGGATGGTGCACTGATTGGACCATGTGATGGACATGTGGGTGCTGTGGCAGGGACTTGGACTTTCTTGGATCTGGAAGCTTTCAGATTCAGATTTTCCCACATGTGCCAATATGACATCTCTAATAAAATGGAAGTTTGAGGAACTTCTAGCCTTGGAGTCTTCTTTTGTTGGGGGTGTTACTTGGAACCCTGACAGCAGTGCCAACTACTTCGGAAGTTAGTAGAAGACTTTAATGCCATTAAATAAAATGGTGATAGATAAAACAAATAAGAGAAGTTTATATTTTTTTTGTTGGCTCCTAAAATAAATATGAAGTTGCGAAACTACCTTGCCCATTAGCCTGTCCTAGCATTTTTAGTACCGTGATTCCCCAAAAATAAGACCCGGTCTTATATTTTGGGGGGGCTCCAAAATAAGCACTAGGGCTTATTTTGGGGGAAACACGATTTCACGATGATCAGCCCGGCTGGGTGCCCTGCTCCCCTATCACGCACACAAGAGGCGGCAAGCACTTGGGGACCCATGGTCTCTGAAAGCAGCTGCAGCCTGCTGATCCCTTGGGTGGCACACTCTGGGGCTGTGCAACCCATGCAGGTGAGTTGATTCCCTGTCCAAGCATCAGATGGAGGCAGAGGTGCAGGGGGAGGCAGGCAATCTGGATGCACCGCATGGGCTGCAGGAAAGCCGAGAGTCAGTAGGCTGGAGTGGCTGGCTGTGGGAGGCTCATCTGGCAGCAGATGGAGGCAGAGGCACGAGGCGGAAGGGCAGGCAATCCCGATACACCATATGCAGTGGTAGGATTCTACCAGTTCGCACCCGTTTAGTAGAACCGGTAGTTAAGTAATTAAGCAGTTCGCAGAACCGGCTGTTAAAAGAAATCTCCTTTTGTTTTTTTCCACTTTACAGGGTTAATCCTGTAAGGAATTACAACATTTGGTGTTGTTTCCTAGCCTAATCTTTATTGCTCTGCTTATGGAAACTGCCTCTCCAGCAGTATGCCTAGACTTACTGTCGCTTCCGGTTCCAGGGGTTCTCTGAAGTTTTTTTTTTTGCTTGACTTTCTTAAAGAGGAAGGGTTGTTTTAAGCTTTTTACACCACTGTGAGAGGAAATACTCCCCTGTTGGAGTTCTTCCAGCCAGGGTGCAATAATCAGCACTTTGAAAAAATAATTGAATAACGAAGCAGAAGCTTTTAATGACAAGGAAGGAACCAAGATGAGTGACATTCAGCAAGGCTTCTTGGCTAGCTAGAAAGATTGACATTCAAATGTGAGTTTACATACCCTTTCTGATTTTTGGTCTAAGACTGGTTTTTGGTGAAGTTTTGGTGAAGTTCTGTGCTTGGTGATGTTTAATCCTGTGTTTAGTGATGGGATAATTTTCCCTATTCAGCTTTATTTGGAAGGAAAAATGTTAATCTCTGTTCCTGAAAAGAAGCAGCTTTGGAAATCTGACTAGTTCTGTGTCTATTTGTTCTGGTAATTGGTTTAACAAGCAACAGCTACTGTGTTTGATAGGTATGTGATAGATAGGTATTTAGGGCAGCTTTTTGCAAGCAAAGAAGCTTTTTGTATTTTTGTACAGGTGATCCTTGACTTACAACAGTTACAATGGCACTGGAAAAAGTGATTTATGACCGTTTTTCACACTTATGACCATTGCAGCAAATTGTCATTAGGGCAAAGAAGCAATGCCACATGACCACCTGGCCATGGCCATCCGGTCACATAAAGCACTGCAGTTGTGAAATGAGTGACACGGTTGTTAAGAATGCTGCAACGGGCATAAATGCTGCATAAATGCTGCATAAATGCAGCAACCAGTCATAAGTGCGAGGGCCGGTCAAAAGTGTGAGGACCTGTCAGAAATCACTTTTTTCAGCCCCATGGGTAGTCCTTTTGTGCATATGGACTACTCAGAGGGCTGAAAAAGTTATTTTTGACAGGTCCTCGCACTTACAACTGTCCTCACATTTTATGTTTTGCTCCCTATCTTGTCACCATGGTGAAGAAAAGCAATTGTGAAATGAGTGACACTGTTGTTAAGAATGCTGTAACGGGCATAAATGTGAGAATGGTCATAAGTATGAGGACCAGTCAAAAGTTCAAGGACCGGTCATAAATGACTTTTTTCAGCCCTCTGAGTAGTCCCTATACACATAGCCACACCCACCTGGTCACGTGACCACCAAGCCATGCCCACCAAATAAGCCATGCCCACAGAACCGGTTGTTAAAAAAATTGAATCCCACCACTGACCATATGGGCCACAGGCAAGCCAAGAGACCTGAAGACAAGCCTCCCATGGCCACCCACACACTCCAGCCCACTGACTCTCGGCTTTCCCATGGCCTGCATGTCAGAATATTCATGAACTGGCAGAGACATGGTAACAAGGTCAGCCAAAGAATAGGCATAGCAACTGGATCAGACAATGAGGGCTGTTTAGAAACAGAAACTTAAGCAAGAAGTCTGGGCATGGCTTAGCATTAAAATGAAACTAGTCTGCTCTGAACTGCTGGAAGAAAAAACTGATCTCTCCTCTTTGCCATGCTAGAAGAACCACTATTGGTATTGTACATTCATTCATGTGTTATTATGTATATAAAGAAGTTAATGAATCCTGCTGAATCAGTTTACCTGTGCGTGCTTTCTGGATTTGATTTTTGCAACAAACTCTGACACTGCACAGTGCATCGGGATCACCTGCCTTCCCCCCGTGCCTCTGCCTCCATATGCTGCCAGTGCTGCCATGCAAAGATGAGCCTCTCGTGGCCAGCTGCTGCTCCAGCCCACCAACTCTTGGCTTTCCCACAGCCCGTGCACCATGTCCAGATCGCCTGCCCCCCGCCTGTTGCTTGGACAGGTAATCAACTCACCTGCGCTGCGCGGGCTGCAGCTACTGCCACTGCCTGGCAGCATCAGCCCACCCGCGCTCTCCGCCTCCTGTGCTGTCCATGCCCACCCCCTTCATTAGGGATTATTTTTGGGGTAGGGTTTATATTAGGTGCACACTTAAAAATCAGGCTAGGGCTTATTTTCAGAATAGGTTTTATTTTTAGGAAAACAGTACTTACTGGAATGACAGTTCCAAAGTTCTCAGCTAATATGGTCCATGTTTCAAGGAAGGGAAATTGTTTTCTTTGGGCCAGGCCTAGGATTTCAACTTCTATTTATTTAAAGCTTGCAGTATTATCTTGAACACTTCGGTAGTTATTTCCTCTCTCACGGACTTACACTGCAAATGATGAAAAATGATGAAAGATTATTATCCATTAAGGCTTCTTTGTTTTACAGTTAACAATAGCTAATGCTTCAGCATGCTTAAATACAATTCTAATCATTATTTAAATTCCTATAAATCACTCCCTGTACCCTCCTATGGTCACAAAGTTGAATTTTGGATGGCATTGTAAATTTAATAAATAAGCAAATGATAATCCTGTTATCAATGGAGCAATATTAAAAAAAATATAATAACACCTCAGAATGATACACTGGTATACCATTTTAAGATAAGCAAGGGGTGTTCTGTGACAGCTGCTTTCAAGTGCAAAGCTAAAAATATTAGCCCCTTATTATTTATAGGTAAAACTGTTCCACCCAGAAGTTGAACTCCTATTCCAGAGTTTATGTGCTTCCTCAACCAGGAACATATCTATCTTCTCTGGATTATGTCTTAATTTTTTAACATGCATCCAGCCTATCAATGTCATCAGACACTGATCTACTCCAAGAGAAGTTTAATAACTTCTTTAGGAGTAGATAAAAAAGTAAATAATAGTACTAGAAATAACGAAGAAGAAGCTGAAAGAAAAGCAAGTAACAGTGTTTCTTGGAATTCTATGGCTTTTAGATCTCCCTCAATTTACCAATTTACACTGGTAGATGTACAAAGTACTTTATCCTGTCCATAATCAAGTTGGAATATTAACATCAGTAGATGTTCTCATGCGCCCATAAGTAATATTGAATTCTTTCAATGCACCTTATTTTCTTCATACAAAAAGAGGAAAATTTGCTAAATCCTAGATCCTAGTCTTAAAGAGTATCTTTTAAATTTAATTAACCTACTGCAGCTTGAAAACAAACATAAATAAGAGCATCACAGTACTGACAGAATCTACTGTACTTAACTTTACAGCAGTAAATTACAATAAATCCAATTGTTCCCTAGTGCTATATTTAAAGAAAAAGAGTTTTCAGTTATATTTTTCCTGTAGTGTAGAATTAATAGAAAAGCAACAATGACTTAAGATTCACTTGCTTTGTGGAGTTGTGGAATAAAAGGTGCTAACAATGCCAGAGAAGGATACCCTTTTCACTACATCCTCCTGCTCTCAAAAGGTAACTTAATGATTCTGGTAAACTTGATTATTATTGTCAATCCCAAGTAGAAGCCTTGACATTTTATCAATACCGCAGCACTTTCACAGTGCCACCTTCAAACATGTTTAATAAACACAAAATTAAATTGACAATTAAAAGACCAGTAATTTAAGCAGATGTTCATTTCATAGAGTCTTGTCAAACTATTCAGAATGAGTGCCAGCAACCACTCATTCTGAATTATAGAACATGTATTATACCAAATGATTTTTAAAGTGACATTATATACACTTAATGTGCTGAAACCTCATTGCAGAGTTTTTAGTATATGCAAATGAACATGATATGATTAGGTCCTGAGGCAGTTTCACCTAAATGTTCATAGGAATAGTAATGGAAATGGCATAACAATATTTTATCCTTTATGTATGCTTTTATACATGTGGAACATCTCCATTTAATTCTGGCATTTATTTATCCTAGGCTGTAAAAGACAAAACTACAATTATATTTTTTATCCTGTTGTATTGTGGACATATTTTTTCCAAAAAACAAAGAATAAAAGATAACTTTCAAATACCAAAACCAAATTCACATTCCATATTGTTAAAAATCATATTGTGTTAGATTGTTCCATTTGATAAAGAATGTATTAGATAATGTAATATAGTTTGTTCATTTCTAAAAATAATTTGGAAAAAAATCAGTACATTTTAAGATAAGTAACACAGACTCTTTTAGCTTTTAAACAGAGAATGAGAGGCAGAGAAGAAAAAAAAAAACCTGTACAGTACTACAGGGATCATGTTAATTTTTTTAAAAAAACCTTGGTCTATACTTAAGAAGATGCTTGTTTGAACTATGACATCAATGTTCTGTTATGCATTCTGATCAGACCATCCTCTATTTTTTAGTGTATGTGCAACTGTATAGTCTATGACCTTTTACTATGAAACATTTTTTCCTCATATAAATGAACTTATTCACCTTTAAATGAAGAACATCCTCAAATTAGTAACATGGAAACAACTGATGATCAAGAATCCAATTTTTCCAGTTCATGGCTCTTTAACCTGCACATAATTTCTTTAACCTTACCTTATACTTCTGTAAAAATCAGAGAGAGAAATGTATGGGTAGTGAATCCATTAAAAAGAGATGTAAATTTTCATGTTCAGGATGATACTACAAAAGGAGAAAGAACAGCATTATATGTAAAGAATTATGCACATATGAGAATATCTACGAAAATTGATTTATATTTATTTTATTTGAATATACGGTACATAACAAATAAAAGATAGGGAATTGCATTTTGGGAATTGCCTATTATCAAAAGTGCAAAAGAAATGTTGAACTGAAACTTGAAGTAACGGAGAGTTTGGGTGAAAGCCATAGGATCATCTAGAAATTAATAATACTAAAAAAGAAGGATGTTCAAACATAGTCTACCTTGGACTTTAGAAAAGCTGAATTCAGCAAGTATTAAAAATATTGTCAAAATTCAATAGTAGAAATTGAGAAAAATGACAAAGGTAAGTAGGAACATGACAATATGAGATGGGAAAGAGAATGTACAAAGAACAATTTCTTGCTCATCCATTGAACACAAAAACAATAACTATAAAGAAAGTCAGATTCAAAAATCAGCATCCATAGGATTCTTTGTCCTCTATTCTACTATTCTTTCCTTCCTGGTATTGCCACATCAATTATCACACTTGCTTCTTTTCAACCACAGTTAAATCTGGTGTGTTATCAGTTTATATTCAGAAAACCCACAATAGCAATAGCAGTAGAACTTAAGACTTATATATCACTTCAAAGTGCTTTACAGCACTCTCTAAGCGGTTTACAGAGTTTGCTTAGACTCTGTAATATTGCCCCCAACAATCAGGGTCCTCATTTTACTGACCTTGGAAGGATAGAAGGCTCAGTCAACCTTGAGCCTGTCAGGATTGAACTCCTGGCAATGGGCAGAGTCAGCCTGAAATAATGCATTATAGCCACTGTGCCATCTGCTTATTTTTGATTACTTTTTTCAAATATACTGTATGTTCCTGTATGTTCATTACAGGCAGATGATAATTTTATAGATGAATTGTTTTGGCAATAGTGGTATGTCATTGTTTATAATTATATAATCATATAATGACCAATCTTCCTGCAAGAGTTGAATATATGAATTACCGATTCTTCTGCTTTTTTTATACTTTGAATCATTGATGAGTTTTCAGTTTTGGCCTTGATTGCATTAGTTCAAATACCTTGCTCTTAAGCAACCAAAATTAAACCTGTAGTTTCATTTTATTTTTATCCACTTTTCCCTTGATCTTCTGTACAAATTGATCATGTAATTCTTTTCCTTTCCAGCAATCTATTCGTGTTTTTATTACATTATTTTGATGGTGGCTGAATTTTAACTTTAATCACATTTTCACTCAATTACTAGTAAAAATGTTGTCCAATCTGGGTTTGCTATTCAGGTCCCATTAAACATTATCTATTTTTTTGAAATAGAATAATGTTCTATTTAATATATATTCTTCTTCCTTTCCCTGTAACCCAGTTTTGTACTTGTTTCTATCTAAAGAACTCTTATAGAAATTAAAACAGGACATATTGTATTCTGTAATACTTCCCCCCGTTGTGACTTATTTCTTCCTAATGAACAGCACTTTACAATTTTTACAACATTTCTGTAAAATCTTATTTTTCAAGTCTTGTAAAACAAAAGAGAAAAAGAAAAAAAATATATATTTGTACTTTTAAATATATTGATGTTGTAATAATAAATTAAAACCATTAGGTCTTTTAATAAACTGGTATTTTAATGCAATAAAACTTTTAGTGATTCCCAGCATGTCTTGTTAAATCTTAACTTCCTCATTTGCATATCTGATGCTCCCCCAGAGACAGACATGCTTCAAGTTAATTATCCATGTCGGTGTAAGATCTCTTGTTGCTTTCCTAAGAACTCTCTAAAAAGAAAACTAACAATTATTAAATATTACTTTGAGTCACTAAAAGTAATCAAAATGCACTACAAGAGGCACTAAACAGACCCTTAAATTAAATAAAATATTACTCCTTTTTACAGACTAAATAAAATATCTATCATTTACAACTCTTACAGCAATCTTCAAAGAAAACAAATCAATTGAAATTAAACAGATGCATATCTCATGTAATTCCCCACTGCAACTGCCTGGCACTTCTTCACATGATTTACATTATGCAAAGAAGGCCTGAAAGTTGGTGTTCTGATTGGCTTGTCCTACTTGGAATAGGGCGATAGGCTGGGAACTATTTTATTAAGAGTTCATCTTCAGGGTTTCTTCCATTTGTAATCATGGTTTCGATATTCCCACTATAATTTTTTTTTTGTTTTCTCCCAAACCCTATTCCATTGTCTATCCCTATTTTTTAAAAAAATGCAAAGGTAAAAGAAATATTATTTTTAAAAACTACTATATAGGACAATGTTTTATTCTATGACATTTTCATTCCTTAAAGTATGCATATATCAAGGAAGGGTTATAACATGCTCTTTGGGATAAAAAGGATCCTTAAAAATGTTTTAGTAAATTATTTCAAGAATCAATCACTGAAATGGCCAGCATAGCATACACGTTGGTGGAACTTAAAAATGTGCAAATAACGGTAATCAACTAAAATAATTACTTACACATTTTATAGAAAAATAAAATTGTGCCATCTATTTCATAAGCACTCATCGCAGTGAGGCAAAGCACCTTGTTTGATTAAAGATTACTGATTACTTTTCATTTATTATATGCATCCAATAATTATATAACAATGGAGTTGGAATGAAATAACAGTCTCCTCTTCAAAGCAGACAACAGGTTCATTCCATATGATTTTGAGGGTCATTCACAAAGCAATTAAATCTTCCTTCAGGGGACTGGGACATTAAACACAGAGCGGAAAGCATTTTTCCGCCTTACAGTTTTTAAAATGTTCTGTTTTCTCTTTGTCTTCTGCAGATAAATGAATCACTCTGCAATGCATAAAGATGCAAAACTGTAATGAATGCTTCCTGTGTTAGACCAAAGGAAATCATTTTGATATTATTTTTAATATGATACTGTTTTTCAACATCTATGTAAGGTTCTTTTTAACATACAAATCAAATGGTGGGTTATTGCATCAACATTTCATTTGTTATTTTTGGAAATTCTTTCATTAGGCAACTATACAAACATCTTCCAATTAAAAAGAGAAGAAGATTAAATCAGCATGACAAAGTTTAAATTTACTTCATCTTTCAGCTAAATTCCATCTGGTTCTCAGCCCTTACTCATGCGATCTAGGTAAGGTAGGTGTCAGATCAGAAGAGTCTGCTCTATTTCCACATTTCACTTTTGAACAGGTAATCCAGAATTCTGTAAAATGCATTCTTGCATGCTAGAGCAGGGGTTAAGGTTTTCAAACTTTTTAAATAGGGGGCCAATTCACGGTCCCTCAGACTGTTGGGGGGCCGGACCGGCTGGGAGGACGTGGCTAGGGTAGGCGTAGCCAATTTAGCAGTCCATTTTGCTAATTTAGCAGTCCATTAAACAATACACACAAATTAAAATTTTATTTGTTTTGCTCCTGGAGGTGTTTTATTTGCTTTTGTTTGCATGTTGCTCTTTTGGTTGACTTTTCTTTTTACTAGATCGTTTTTTAAAGTTGTTTAGTGGTCCACTTCAGGATACTCAGTTTTGCAGCAATATTTCTCAGCCCCAAGGAGCTTACAATCAACAAGTCTCTCTCTCTCTCTCCCCCCACCCTTTGTGTCTTTCTCTCTCTCTCTCTTTCCATATCTCTCTTTCTATATCTTTTTCCACATCTCTCCCTCTCTTCTGAGGCAACTTCTGCAGGATCCCCTTGAATCCTGGCAGTGCCCTGGGATACTTTGTTGAATTCCATTCCATTCCATTTCCATTTCATCCTACTCCCATTCCCATTCCAATTCCCACTCCCACTCCATCCTATTGCTATTGCTATTGCTATTCCATCCCATCCCATCCAATCTCATCCCATCCTATTCCCATTCCATTATCTCCTATTTCTATTCTATTCCATTCCATCCTATCACTCCATCCTATTGCTATTGCTATTCCATTCCATTCTATTCCCATTCCCACTCCATCCTATTGCTATTCCATCCCATCCCATTCTATCCCATCCCATTTTATCTTATTCCTATTCCCATTCCCATTCCCATTCCCATTCCCATTCCCATTTCCATTCCCATTCCATTCTCTCCTATTTCCATTCCATTCCATTCCATCCTATTCCCATTCCCATTCCCACTCCATCCTATTGCAATTTCTATTGCAATTGCTATTGCTATTGCTATTGCTATTGCTATTGCTATTGCTATTCCTAGTCCCATTCCCATTCCCATTCCCATTCCCATTCCATTCTCTCCTATTTCCATTCCATTCCATTCTATTCGCATTGTGGAGGTCTCAATCTGCTTTTGGAATCTCGCTGCCTGTCCCAGAACTTCCTCTGCATGTGCTGAATGTGCGCAACAGGCTCAAGCAAGGGCTCCGCACAACTGGCAGGCACGATCACACTGGGCAGGCATCATTTGGAACAGATTTGGTGAGGAAGCCCCAAGGCAGGGGCTTAGTGGCCACTGAGACGTGAGCGAGCTAGGGAGAGGGTGCTGCAACAGCCGCCCTGCTGCCTCTCCCCCCACCGCTGCTTGGATGCTCTTCCTACCTCCCTCTCCAGGGGCAGAAACAGACATACTCCTTCAGGGGTAGACAACCTCACTGGCTTCTGCCCTGGAGCTGCTGAGTAGGAGAAGGATGGGCAGGCAAGAGGCGGGGGGGGAGAGAAGACAGTGGGGTGGCTGTTGTGTTGCCCACTCCCTAGCTCACTCATGTCTTGCCAGCCCCACTTCCCCATGGGCCGCCAAGCTCACCTCGCGAGTGAAGGGTTGTGCCTTTCACCAGCCACCAAGGAAAAAACTCAAAGATTTGCCACCGTTGCTCTGCTGGGGTGTGGGTGGGAGCCGAAGGGTCCCAATGAGAGAGGCTGCACCTGCTGCATAATTAAGCAGTGCTTCCAAAAGTTGTGCTTAGTGCCAGGGTGGTGCTCTTCACTGAGGACCGCCAGCTCGCCCTCCCCCCTGTCTCAGACCCCGCATCCAGCCCATGATCAGGGGATCTGCTGCTTCTGGGCTAGTCCAGCCGGCATGGGATAGTATCACGCTAGGGTGCGGCATGCACTAGGGCCTCCCAGCCCTCTCTGCTTCTGCTCTGCTTCACCCAGGATGAATGGAAAGCGCAAGGTACCTGGCACTAAGTGCGACTTTTGGAAGTGATGCATAATTACACGGCAGGCACAGCCTCTCCCATTGGGACCCTTTGGTCCCCCCCCCCTCATTGGAGCGATGGAGAACTGAAGTCCCTGGCAAATCTTCTAGTTCTTTCCTTGGCTAGCAAAAGACGCAGCCCGTTTTTGGCCTCCCCCTTCCCCAAGAAGCACTCTGCTGGCCAAAAATGTTGGTCTTATTGTTAGATATTGACAGGATAGTTCTCCCTCTGGTCCACTGTTTGGGTGGGAAGAATACTTGAATATGATTGACTGGGCTCCCTGACAGCTCCCTATAAAAGGGCTGGCTGTTAGAGGGGCAGGCTGCTGGATTGTAAATAGTTGCTGAATAAAGAGCTGTTGTCTGAAGCCTATCTCCGGTCTCTTCAATCCATCTATCTAACACTGGCAATGAAGATGGGATCCTGAAGAAAACACTGAGACCAAAAAGAGCTGACAACGAAACAATCCAGCCCAGTGGCAAAAGCGAATGATGGCCATCTTGCACACCAAATTCAAACACTCAGAATTGTGGCAAGCATGTCTGCATTCCACCCATCGGCTCCGTTTGACCCAGCGAAGGAGAAATGGGGCACTTATATGATGAGGTTTGAGTGCTTCATGGAAGCAAATGACTTCCTCCAGGCTATCGGAAAAGAGCGCTGTTCCTGAACCACTGCAGGCACGACGTATTCGGCACCGAATGCAGCAGGATGTAGAATCTATCAATCAATTTGTCACTGCACTATGAAAAGCCACTGCCCACTGTGAGTTTAGAAACTTGGACAATATTTTAATTGACCAAATAATTTGGAGCATAAAAGACCTCCAGCTGGAGAGAAGACTCTTGGCAAAGACCAATCTAACATTGCAGGCTGCGTTGGACAAGGCAAGGGCAACCGAGACATCAAACAGGGTGGCCGAGTCCCTTCAGAAGCTTCCTACAGCTCCGGCTGCAAGAAAACAAACTGCCACTATACAAAAGAGCTGTCACCAAAATGAGGAATCTGAAAGCAGCGAGGATGAGGTCTATCACATGGAAAGGAAGAAACACACAGAGCAAGCGAGTAGAAGGCAACCATGTGCCAGTTGTGGGGGGCAGCACCCTAGGGCATCCTGCCATTACATGGACGCCATATGTCGCCGATGCAATAAAAAGGGACATTTGGCAAGAGTCTGCCGACCGAACCTGCCCTCTAGTTATCATGTGGACACAGACATTCCAAAAGTAGAGGCCTCAAGACCTTTTAGTCAGGAAACCTGGAAACCTAGGTGCGAAACTCCTAACGCAAGAGCACCAGAAACAAACTGCCAGACTAGAATAGGGCAGGCGAGCAGCCCCTGCAGGAAGAAATTACACGTCACTGTGCAAATAGAAGGGTCGCCCTGCGACATGGAAATCGACACCGGCTCATCGGTAACGATTATCTCCTGGCAAACATTGAAGACTGCTTTTCCAAGACTTCATAAACACCAACTAGAGCACCAACACTTGCGGCTCAGTGACTACCAGGGGAATTGGATCCCTGTCATCGTCTGCGGAATCTTCAAGGTCCAGTTCAACAAATTCCGGGGTGATCTGACTTTAAGAGTCATTGGTGGAAACCTTCCAAACTGCTTGGGTTGGACTGGTTCAAGTCCCTCGGACTGGGTGTGACCGGCATCAATGCCATCACCAGCTTGTGGGCCGATGACCTGATCTGGGAATTCCAAGACGTGTTTAATCCGGAACTCAGCAAGTATGTGGGCACCCCAATATCATTCAGTCTGGGCCCCAAGGTGGCACTGATTAGGTTGAAACCCCGGAGGGTTCCATTTGCCCTAAAACCCAGGATAGACAGAGAACTAGATAAACTGATCCAGCAGGGCATTCTTGAGCCAGTTGACCATGCTAAGTGGGAGACTCCTATTGTCACCCCAGTCAAGAGTGATGGTTCTGTGTGCATCTGCGCTAATTATAAGTGCATGTTGAATAAGGCTCTCCAGCAGAACGTGTACCCAGTGCCCATAGTTCAGCACCTTTTTCATTCCCTGGGCCCCGGAAGGATTTTCGCAAAATTGGACCTCATGCAGACGTATCAGGAGCTGCCTGTAGATGGTGCTACTGCTGAGGCCCAAAGCATTGTAACGTGTAGAGGGGCATTCAAATGTCACCATTTACAATTTGGCGTTAGCGTTGCCCCGGGTCTTTTCCAGAATGTGATGGAAAGACTATTGCAGAAAATTCCCAGGGTAGTGTTCTGTCCCCGTCCCCACACACACACAAACAGCCAGCCGGGGGTTAAAGAATTACTTGGCACACATAAGGTTCGTTATCAGGAACTTGGCAGCAATATGATAACCGTCTGCCAAGTGCTTTACTTCAAGAAGAGGGAGTGTTCCTCCATCAGATAATCACCAACAAATACACACAGTTTTCAAAAACAGTCCAGCTCAAACAGAAACCTTCAGCAGATTTAGGCGTTGTACAAAGTGACTAGCCAGAAGTTAGCTTTGTCCATCACAGAGTCTAAATGGCCACCACACTCTCTTATATAGCCTGTGGGGTGTGGTCTAGTGACTCAGCTTAATCCCTGGCATGCCTCCTCATCTGCTGCAAACGTTTATCTCGCCTTCATTGGCGGGGATCCAGGAATGACTTATCACCGTCATTGCTGTCATCGGAGACACCTGGCTCCTGGCCAATCTCCTCTCCCTCAGCAGACACCTGAGGCATTGCCAGAGAGGAGGACCTGGAGAGGGAGGCCTGGCTGGCTCCTCTCCTTCATGTTCGGAGCCTTCTTCCTCTGATAAGATGGGCTCGGGGGTCGGAGCTACAACAGGTAGTGCCTTACTTCAATGATGTCTTAGTTACTGCCGGTGATGAACAGCAACTACGCTCCCGTCTGAGGGAGGTGCTGTCAAAATCGAGGGCTGCAGGGCTCCAAGTAAAGGGCAGCAAATGCCAAATCGGGGTTCCCAAAGTTGAGTTCCTGGGGTACAGGATAAATGGAGAAGGCATTCATCCTACCCAAAGCAAGGTCAGGGCAATCCAGGAAGCCCCAGCTCCATGAAATCAGATGGAATTTCAGGCTTTTCTGGGCTTGCTCAACTTCTATAGTGTATTTTTAAAGAATAAGGCCACCATTGCTGAACCGCTCCACAAACTATTGGCAAAGAAGAGCCTCTGGGTCTGGGGACATAAGGAGGTTGCCACTTTTGCTGCGGTAAAACGCCTCCTTTCTGCTGACAGTTGTTTAATT
This sequence comes from Pituophis catenifer annectens, assembly GCF_029215685.1. Taxonomy (NCBI): domain Eukaryota; kingdom Metazoa; phylum Chordata; class Lepidosauria; order Squamata; family Colubridae; genus Pituophis; species Pituophis catenifer. Next base: position 27,881,768 of record NW_027256887.1, read on the forward strand.
CAGTATAATGACACCCTACCGTTGGTGCTAGTTTGCAACGCCTCTCCTTTTGGTGTGGGGGCTGTGCTTAGCCACTGTCTCCCTAATGGGACTGAGGCCCTAGTCACCTATTTCTCCAGGACACTTTCCAGTGCGGAGAGGAACTATAGCCAGCTGGACAGGGAAGCACTGGTTGCGGTGGCTGGGGTCAAGCGGTTTCATGAATACTTGTTTGGGAGGGATTTTGAATTGGTGATGGACCACAAACCCCTTTTGGATCTCTCTCTCTCTTTTTTTTTAATTTGATTTATATGCCGCCCTTCTCCGGAGACTCAGGGCAGCTTACAGTGTGTTAAGCAATAGCCTTCATACTTTTGTATATTTTATACAAAGTCAGCTTATTGCCCCCACAAACTGGGTCCTCAATTTACCTACCTTAGAAAGGATGGAAGGCTGAGTCAACCTTGAGCCTGGCAAGATTCGAACTTACTTTAATTGCAGACAGCTGATGTTAAATTGCAATGCCTTGTCTGCAGAGCTATCCAGGCTCTATGGCAGGGGACCACCACACATCGGTGGCATTGTCACCCCATTTTACGAGATGGGCCATTTTCCTGTCGGTCTACTGCTACAAACTGATACACCGGCCTGGAAAGACCTTGGGACACGCCGATGCTCTCAGCAGATGTCCTCTGCCTGACTTATTGGAGGACCTGACCCCAGGCATTCCTGTTCTCCTCATTGACTGCCTGGCCTTGTGACTTCTGCCGCTGTGGCAAAGCACTCGGCTAAAAATGCAACGTTCAAATAACTTTTGAACTGGGTTTGGAGGGGCTGGCCAAAGGGCCCATTTGGCACAGAGTTTAAGCCATTTGCAATATGGCAACATGAGATCTTGGTGTAAGGGGGTTGTTTAATGTGGGGGAACCAGGTAATTATACCACCCAGTTTAAGGTATTCTGTACTGAATGCACTGCATGAGGGTCATCCGGGGATTGTCCGGATGAAAGCCCTGGCTCGTAGTTTTGTGTGGTGGCCCAATATGGACCAAGAGATACAAGAGTGGGTAGCCAAATGCCAACCCTGCCAAGAATCATGGCCTGTTCCCCCTAAAGCACCCATCAAAGAGTGGGACTGACCAAGAGCCCCCTGGCTGAGGATCCACATCAATTTTGCTGGGCCCTTCCATGGCCAAACATTTTTAGTAATCGTGGATGCCTATTGCAAATGGATGGAAATAATCCTAATGGCCACCACCCCAGCGGATGCAATAATAAAAGTCCTCCACAAAATATTCACAACTCACGGGTTGCCTGATGTCCTTGTATCGGACAATGGCCCGCAATTTACAGCCACACAATTTGAAGATTATCTGGCTGAATTGGGTATATGCCATGCCCTCATAGCATCCTTTCATCTGGCCAGTAATGGATTGGCTGAAAGATCTGTAAGATCTGCCAACTAGGCAGGTTGGCACCAGGAGATTGGCAAGAGTGGGTAGACAAATTCCTCCTGTACCAACAGATAACCCCCAGTGTGATCAGAGGTAGAAGCCCAGCTAAGCTATTGATGAGTCACCGGCTTCGATCAATCTTAGACCACCTGCACCCAAATTATGCACCATGAAACAACAATTGAAATGCAGAACTGCACCAGGTCCTTTAGCATCTGGGACCTGGTTCACTCACAAAACTTTTCCGAAGGACCTCTATGGCTACCTGGCAAAATAGAGAAAATCACAGGGCCCAAGTCATATATTGTTAGACTAAACAATGGGCATCAATAGAGGCGGCACATAGACCAATTATGCAGCCGCCTCAGCTCAAACAGTGAAAGTCTAGAAACTGAACAAAAAGAGTTTAATTCTAATCCCTTCCTAACAGACTCCAGCCCGATAGAACCAGAAAACACACCTGAAGAACCGGGAATCTGGCGACGCTTCTCCAGCGAACCGGTTCCCGTAGAATCTAAGGCCCCACTTGAAAGTTTCCAGGACTTTCCAGGGGCGGAGCAAGAGGCAGCAGCAGGCACAACCTCTCAGCCTGCCACCGCCATGCCAACTGAAGTGTGCAGGTCAAGTAGAACTAGTAAACGCCCCGCCTACCTGCGCAACTACGTATGTAAAATGGATTGCTCCATCTAGGAGGGAGGGGTGTTAGATATTTACAGGATAATTCTCCCTCTGGTCCACTGTTTGGGTGGGAAGAATACTTGAATATGATTGGCTGGGCTCCCTGACAGCTCCCTATAAAAGGGCTGGCTGTTAGAGGGGCTGGCTGCTGGATTGTAAATAGTTGATGAATAAAGAGCTGTTGTCTGAAGCCTGTCTCCAATCTCTTCAATCCACCTATCTAACACTTACCTTCCAGTTCTAGCCTCGCAAAGGTAAGTCCTGCACTCTGCCGACTGGTGGGGGCCGATGGGTGGGCAGGGCGATGTGGGTGGGGCACCCTGGTGGTCCCGATGGGCTGGAATAATGGCTTCGGCGGGCTGTACCATCCCATGGGCTGTAGTTTCAGGATGCCTGTACTAGAGAATGCAAAATATTTAGACTAGTCACTTCACCTACTTTAATATACCTGGAAGAGTCATGTTTGTGGACCTTGTTTTGCAGTAGGAACCTACTAAGCCCTATATTTATCATTATTTTAATTAATCTTATTTATACTTGAGGGGAAGTATTGTTTGGTTATAACTATCTAGTCCATCATACTTAACCCAGATTGGATCCTAGCATGAAATGGAGTAAAACTGTGTATCCAATGGTAAACTTAATCCTCACAGAAGTCCTTTTCTCTTATTTAAATACAATTAACAGACTATCCAAGTTGGGATTTGCAGCAAAAGACCCCTCAATACAGGTAGTCCTTGACTTACAACCACAATTGAGTCAAAAATTTCTGATGTTAAGTGAAACATTTGTTAAGTGAGTTTTGCCCCAATTTATGACCTTTCTTGCTACAGTTGTTAAGTGAATCATTGCAGTTGTTAACCTAGTAACACAATTGTAAAGCAAATCTGGCTTCTCCATTGACCTTGCTTGTCAAAAGGGGATCGCATGACCTTGGGACATTGCAATGGTCTTAATTATGAATCAGTTGCCAAGCATATGAATTTTGATCACATGATCATGGGGATGCTGAAAATGTTGTAACTGTGAAAAATGGTTCTATGTCACTTATTTCAGTGCCGTTGTAACTTTGAATGGTCACTAAATGAACTGTTGTAAGTCGAGCACTACTTGTACAGTGGGAACCAGGACAATTATCAAGAAGATCCACTGTTGTGGGCAGTATGGTGATTGAGAGGAGATGTCATTCAAGTCATTTCTTTTTATCACATACTGTTCTTATTTTCAACATGTCTAGGGGGGGGGAGAATCCTCTCTCACATTTATTCAGTGACCTGTTCAAGAGCAAAAATTTGATTTGCATATTCCTGTCCAGTACAAAGTAAACCATACTTCTCAATGATGCTCATTGTTATGTCTCAGAATCTTTCGAACAGAATTCTTATTTTGTTTTGTTTTCTACTTACTGCAAGGCAGATAGAAAATAAGCTCAGAAGATATTTTCAGGCAAATGGATAGATTTACAACCAAAGACCCTAAAAAGATGTTAGATCGGGTGAGTGAGGACACAGGAGATAGGTCGAAGTGAACAACAACTCTTTAATGTACAGTGAGAATACAGCAACTTTACAGTAGAACAGCTCTCCTTATATAGCTACTTGCTAAGTGTGTTAGCCAATGATCATTGGCTAACATAGAGCTTTTTCCTGCTCTAATTTTCCCTCCAAAATTAGATACATAACACTCCTCCCCTTCCAGAAGGTATTTAACCAAACTATTTGCATACATAATCACGCAGGTGACTAGGGCGTTCCCTGATTCTAGTTGACCTGCGCAATTCAGTCTGAGGTGAGGATTTGGGCTGGTCGGAGGGACCTTTTGTCTCTCCCAACCCAGCCAATGGAACCTCCTCGAATTTTTTATGGGCGTCGCACTCTTCGGATGGGCCTGGCTTCTTGAGTGGCCGGCACTGGACACCAAAGTCATCAGGTAAGTCCTCCAGCCACTTCAGGATTGAATTAGCTGTTGGATAAATGATTGGTGAATCAGGGACTGGTTTGTCTGTTTTGTAGCTTGGCTCATCGGGCATTGTTTGGCCCAGACATTTCCTTAACTGGTTTATATGTCTGTGCTGTACCCTTTCATTACTGACTTCGACAATATATGACCTGGGCCCGGTAATGTCAGAGATCTGCCCAGCTACCCAGAGGGGACTGTCTGCGTAATTTCTTGCAAAGACCGGGGACCCTATAGAGAAACTTCTAGTCTTACTTTTGGCTTCCATGTACCCCTCAGGGGAGTAATTGGAGTGCAGCCTATCTAGGGTGCAGCAGTCTCCCGCCCATTAAGACCTCTGTGGGACTTTGTCCCATTGCCATGCATGGGGTAACATGTTGGGTTGCCAGAAAAGTATCAATCCTGGCTTACCAGTCCCCCGGCCCAAATCTGGTCAATGCCTCTTTGGCTTTCACAAATCTTTCAGCTTGCCCAATACTGGCCAGATGAAAAGGTGCTGTGAGTGCATGATGGACCCCTATCTCCTCTAGGTACCCCTCGAATTGAGTAGTCATGAGTTGAGGCCCATTATCTGACACTAGGGTGTCCGGTAGCCCATGCGTGGCAAATAGTTTCCAGAGCACTTTAATTACAGCCTCCGCAGTGGTGGAGTGCATTAATATGATCTCCAGCCACTTAGAATAAGCATCCACCATGATTAGAAAGGTTTGACCATGGAATGGGCCAGCAAAATTGATATGAATGTGGGACCATGGTCCTCAGGCCCTTTTTTACTCTTTGGATGGGGCCATCAGGGGAGCGGGGCAAGATTCTTGACAGGAGGTACACTTGGCCACCCATTCAGCAATGCTGTCATCCATATTGGGCCACCATACACAGCTCCTCACCAATCTCTTCATCTTCACAATTCCCGGGTGACCAATATGCAATGTGGTCAATACTTGTTCTCTTAAGCACAGTGGAACAACCACCTGGTCACCCCATAGCAAACAACCCCCTTGTGTAGACAGCTCATGTTGTTTACAGATAAACAGTTTAAATTCCCCGCCAACAGGGCCTTTTGGCCACCCCCTATACACCCAGCCAATAACAGTTTGCAACACAAAGTCTTTAGCAGAGGCCCTTGCAACTTCAGCAAAAGTGTTAGGGCCAGAGTCCATAGAGTTAATAAGCAGAATAGGAATGCCTGGAGTTGGGTCCTCCAGCAAGTCTGGCAGCGGGCACTGACTGAGGGCATCGGCATGCCCAAGGCTCTGACCCGGGTGATGGATAAGTCGATAAGAGTAGGCAGCCAGAAAAATAGCCCACCTAGTCAGACAGGGGGACATGGTTGCCAGAGTGGGGCGATCCCCAGCCAAAAGTCCTAGCAGGGGTTGGTGATCAGTAACAATTTCAAAAGTCCTCCCAAACAGAAACTCATGAAACTTTTTAACCCCGGCAACAGCCGCCAGGGCCTCCCTGTCCAGCTGGCTCTCATTTCTCTCAGCACTGGACAGGATACGGGAGGAATAGGTGATGGGGGCTTCTAGCCCATTCAGCAGTCTATGACTCAAAACAGCCCCCACACCAAAAGGGGAGGCATCGCAGACTAAGACAAGGGGAAGCAGTTCATTTTGTTGGATGAGCGGGCTGTTGGCTGAGAGGAGTCTTTTGACAGCTGCAAACGCCTCAGCTTCTGCCCTACCCCAAACCCACAGGGACTTTTTCGCTTAACAGTTTGTGGAGTGGTTCAGCCACTGTGGCTTTGTCCTTTAAGAAAATCGAATAAAAGTTTAAAAGTCCCAGGAACACCTGTAGCTCCACCCTGTTCTTTGGGGTTGGTGCATTGTGGATAGCTCTGATTTTACTTTCCGTGGGGTGTATGCCTGCCCCATTGACCTTGTACCCTAAAAATTCAACAGCAGGCACTGCTAATTGACATTTGTCTCTTTTAACTCGCAGTCCCGCATTTCTAAAAATAGTCAGCACCCTCCTTAGATGGTCCCCTAGTTGTTGCTCATCTGCTGCAGTGACAAGAATGTCATCGAAATAGGGGACGACCCCCAGTAGTCCTTGCAGCAGATGTTCTATCACGCTTTGGAATAGTCCGGGAGCAACACTAACCCCAAACTGTAGTCTTGTGCATTTGAAGGAACTTCTATGTGTTACTATAGTCTGTGCTTCCATGGTAGCGCCATCTACCGGCAGTTGCTGGTATGCCTGCACAAGGTCGAGTTTAGCAAAAACCTTGCCGGAGCCCAAGGAATGGAGTAGGTACTGCACAATGGGGACAGGATAGGTGCTTTGCTGGAGGGCTTTGTTTAGGGTACACTTATAGTCAGTGCAGATGCGCACTGACCCATCAGATTTGAGAAAGGTGACTATCGGGGTCTCCCATTTTGCATGGTCGACCGGTATTAGAATGCCCTGCCGTATGAGCTTATCCAGCTGCTGATCTATTTTAGGCTTGAGCACAAATGGCACTCTCCTCACCTTCATTCTTTTTATTGAAAAAGTTTTTCAAATACAAGTTTTTCCCCTCTTTCCCCCCCTCCTCCCTAACCCCCCCTCACCCTCCCCTCCCCCCATGGCTTCTTCAAAACAAAATCATTAATATCAAGTTGAATAATACTTTACCATCCTTTTGCACCACCCCCACATGCTGACCATTTCTTTCTAACATTGTTATTATATCCCCCTTATACTATACATTTCAAAGCAATCTTCAGCTATAAAATTTTATAATAATTCCTAATTTGGCATTTATTCAACTCATAATCTACCGATTTCCTCCACCCCCATAATTCAAATCTTTTACATATATTTATATCTAAACATAACATCCCTTTTACTAAGCTAAACAATCAGTAACCTAACCTATCTCCACCCAATTTGCTACAGGTCTACCATACATGATATTTTAATATCTTTGTTCTTCTGCCCACACCACACCACTAAAAAATATTTCCATATATAAACAGAATCCTCAAATGACTTTAAATTTGTAATCCATATAATATCTTCTGTAATGTCTTTCAGCTAGATTGTTAATTCCATCGCCCATATTAGGGTAACATCCAACAGTATATTCAGTATCTTCGATTACCATCTGCCCCCATCAGTAATAAATGTTGTCGTATATAAAAAACCACCCGAGTGACTTTATATTTATATTCCATATAATATCTTCTGTAGTGTCTTTCATCTAGATTATTAATTCCAACCACCGTGTTAGGGTAACAACCAGATCTTCTGCATGCCCCACCATAATTCTCGTGCCTTATAGCTCAACATATATGTAATCCGTTTTACAAAGAGTACAAAATAGAAAGTTCCAATCCACTCAGTTAGAGGCCTTCTTCCACATCCCTAAGGCACAGCACTGCAGAGATCTGTCATTCTTCTCAAAATAGTACAAGTCAATAATTTACCTCAGCCATATTTTCATTTTAATCGTCTCTTAAGTAACTGGCATTAGACTGTTGTTTAGTCTAAGATTTTTTAGTTTTGTAGGACCTGCTTCTTTTTTTCTTAATTTTTTGTGGTTTAGATCTCCATCCTGGATGCCTTTCTAGAACTTGTATATCAGCTGATTGATTTCCATGCTGGTCTGTAACTTGATGCAACATCGCATTAAAATCCAAAGCCGCCTCTCTTGTATTTGTAAGTAATCCAGCTATAACCTTTAAAGGAGAATCCAAAAGCGGCTCGTCCAAAGGAGCCTCTGTGACTTGTTGTTTTTCCATTATCTCCATCTCCATCTACTTAGCCGGGGTTTCAGTCTCTTGTTCATTTTGCATTTCTTTATTCCCCTCCTGTGTTCCTAACACTGATGGCATACATGGAGATGTTAAATCCATTTTAAGAACCTTGTAGTAAAATTCTTCTGCTTTTTCAACAGTATTTAATTGATATTTCTCTCCTTGGTATCTCAATATTATACCAACTGGAGCATCCCACCTAAATGTGATGTTTTGTTTCTTTAGCTCAGTCACCAAAAATCCAAATTGCTTTCTATCTTTTAACATCTTGGATGGCAGCTCTTTATATATCCAAATCTTTCTTCCATTCAGTTCTAAAGTAGAGTTAAAAGATTTTTGCACAATATCATTTCTTGTTCCTTTATCTGTAAAGTAAATCACCACATCTCTAGGCAACTGCCTTTGCTTTGCAATCCAAGAATTTACTCTGTAGGCCTTGTCAATCTTACAGGATACCTCTTCAGGACGAACCTTTAAAATTACAGCCAGAACTTCAGCAGACATCTTTCTCAAATCATCTCTATTATTATTTTCCTGTAATCCCCTCATTCTGACCGCAAATTCCATGGACCTGTATTGCATCATTGTAACTTCTTTTTCAATCCTTTGTTTTATATTATCTGCATTGTAAGTCTCGTGATCAGCTTCCCTTTTAGACTTTACTTCTGAGCTATTGTCTTGAATATTTATCAAATCATTTTCAATTCTTTGTATTTTATTGTCCAAATTATAAATCTTATGATGAACTTCCTCCATTTTAGACTCTAGTTCTAAATTAGTGTCTTTATCCATCTTTATAACTATTTCTGAAAAAGTTTTCAAAGCTGTTACAAACTGTTGTTTCAAATTGGCATATTTTTGTTGTACCAACTTTTTAATTTCCTGCCTGAATTTTTCAAGATTCTGGTTCACAATCTCATCATGTCTTGCCATCTCCTCCAAGACAAATTCTTTTAGGTTAAAACCATTCTTCTGAGTCTGCAAATTCAAAACTTGTTCATGTGGTTTGTAAATGGGGGAACCCCCCCCTCCGCTGCTTGTTTGTCTGGCTTTGTCAGTTTTAACGTCAACCTGCCACACAGACAAACTCTTTTTAAAGAAAAAGACTTCTCTCCAAACAATATCAATATCAAATCTCCAAGAAGAAAGAAGCATAAAGTAGAAATTTTTCTTTTCAATTCTAGCCAGCACTATTATTTCTGCTACTTTGTAGCTTGTTAAACTATTCAGGTGGAAGGACTTTCGCTTTCAGTTTTCTTCTTCTCAAGCCTCAGCCAGTCGCCATTTTAAACTTTTTTTCCTTCGCTTTTAAGATCGCTTATAAAATTGTTAGAAATACTTGCGATTTAGGGTCCAAAGTCCGGATCTCATCCTAATTGTTTAAACAATCTGTTGATTTTCATTGAATGGCTTGGTCCCGTCGCCTGGCTCTGCAAAAAGCAGAGTTCTCCCGAAGCCCGGAGCAGCGGCGAGCAGAATAGGGAGCCTCATCCTGCTTCGTCCCCAAGAGTAAAACAAAAACTCTGGGGACCTCGCAGAGGGCTCTACCTGCCCTCGCTGGCTCTATCTCACATTTCCTTAAGGAAATTTAGTTTTTCGAGCCGCCTTTCAGCTGTAAAGGCGGCTCTTTACGGGCGACGGGGCTGGCGGTCTCGAAAGACTGTCTGACAGCGACAGAAGCCAAACTGGAAGCCCTCCTCACCTTCATTCTTATGGGGGCTATTTTAGGGTCCAGGTTAAAAGAAATAGGGGTCCCCACATACTTGCCAAGGCGGTCATCAAAAAAGATCCTGGAACTTGTGGAGTAGGTCATCTGTCAGGCCACCGCTGGTAGAATGGATGACCCCCATGCCCAGGCCTTTGAACCAGTCAAGTCCTAGGAGGCTCAGTAGATGTCTGCTGACCACGATGATAGGCAGCCGCTTGTTCTTTTTTTTATTGAAAAGTTTTACAAAAAGAAAAAGTTTTTCTCCCCAATATTCCCCCCACCCTTTCCCTCCTCTCAACCCACCCTCCCCCCCCTGACTTCCCAGAGCAAAATACAGGGTATTTCAATTAACAATCATAAACTAAATTAAACTATCTATTCTTAGACTACTAGATCCCCCCCCCCGAAGCCTTAACTCCACTATAGATACCATAATACTTCTAGTATTTAGCATTCATTCATAAGCTATTTGATATTTTCTTGTCTGATACTTATTTTGAATATAATCAATCCACCTTCTCCATTCCAATACGTATCTTTCTTGTGTATAGTCCTTCAAATACACTGAAATTTTCGCCATTTCTGCCAAATTCGTTACTTTCAGTATCCACTCTTCAATAGTAGACAAAGAGTCCTTCTTCCAGTATTGCGCTACCAACAGTCTGGCTGCTGATATGAAGTTCAAAATCAATTTAGTCTCTAATACTGTACAATCCGTCGTTATGCCCAATAAGAACAATTGAGGAGTAAATTTCAACCTTTTTTTCAAAATGTTCTGCATCACCCACCAAATTTTTATCCAAAATGCCTTGATTTTCTTACAAGTCCACCATATATGATAATAAGTTGCGTCATCACATTCACATCTCCAACATTTAGCTTGCAAATTCGAATACATACATGGTAATTTCTTAGGATCTAAATGCCATCTATAAAACATTTTATAAAAATTTTCTCTCAAATTTTGTGCTTGCGTAAATTTAACATTTCTAACCCAAATCTTTTCCCATGTTTCCATCATCACTGGTTCCTGAAAATTTTGTGCCCATTTTATCATACAATCCTTAACCAATTCCGTTTCTGAATCTATTTCCAATAAAGCATTATACAACCTTTTAATATGCATCTGACTTTGATCTCTAATCTGTTTCACCAGATTTACCTCATTTTGCATAACACCAATTTTTTGGTCTTCCCTCCATCTAGCTTGAAGCTGAACATACTGAAACCAAGTATAAATTATCCCTTCTTCTTTTAATACGTCTAAAGATTTCAATTGCAGTTTACCCCTTTCCAAAAAAGGAGCTCTTTATAAGTAATCACCTCTGTTTTTTGCTCTATACTTATATTTTCTATTGCATGGCTGGGATTTGCCCATATGGGTATTTTATAATTTAGCTTATATTGATACTTTTTCCAAACCTTCAGCAACGCATTTCTAAGTATATGACCCTTAAACATTTTATCCACTTTTTTTTCATATAACAGATAAGCATGCCATCCATATAACAAATCATAACCTTCTATATTTAACATTCTTTCTTCAGTTAAGTTAAACCAATCGCTAATTTGAGATAAAACAGCTGCTTCACAGTACAATCTTAAATTAGGCATTTTAAGACCTCCTCTCTCACGTATATCCTGTATAATTTTCAATTTCACTCTTGGTTTCTTCCCACCCCAGATAAAGGTATTAACCCCTTTCTGCCATTCCATCAAATTTGCGTCTTTCTTAAGCACTGGTATCATTTGAAACAAAAATAAAAACCTAGGTAATACATTCATTTTTGTTACTGCAATCCTTCCCAGTAATGATAATTGTAGCTTTTTCCAGTTTTCCATTTCTTTCTGCACTTTTTGCCAAAGAACTTCATAATTGTTTTTAAACAATTTTGTATTTGAGGCTGCAATATATACTCCTAAATACTTAACCCTTTTAACTATTTCAAACTCCGTTATTCTCCCTAAATCTCTTTGAGATATGGACATATTTTTAATTATCATCTTTGTCTTGTGTTGATTTACTTTAAATCCAGATACTTTACCATATTGACCTATTATGTCCAACATATATGGAGCCGCTTCTATAAGTTGCGATAAAGTAACAACCAGGTCATCTGCAAATGCTCTTAGTCTATAATCCTGCTGTCTAATTACAATTCCTTTTTTTTTTATCAGAGTCACGTAGCTTGTTCAACAAAACTTCTAAAGTTAAAATAAACAACAATGGCGACAAGGGACAACCCTGCCTTGTGCCTTTCTCAATTTTAAAAACATCTATTAGGCCTCCATTAACTATTATTTGTGCTGCTTGTTCCTGATATATTGCTCTAATTGAGTGTGTAAAATACTCTCCAAAATGCATTTTTTCTATTATTTTAAACAAAAATTGCCAATTCAGTCGATCAAATGCTTTCTCTGCATCCAAAAATATGAACGCTGCAGGGTCCTGGTTGTTTTTTTCAAAATATTCAAATAAGTTTATAATTTGTCTAACATTATATTTCATTTGCCTCCCTTTTATAAAACCTGATTGATCATTATAAATTGTTTGCTGCATAACTGGCATTATTCGTCTATTCGTTAATATCTTAGCAAAAACTTTATAATCAGTGTTCAAAAGTGAAATTGGCCTAAAATTTTCAGGCTTGGTACAATTTTGATCTTCCTTCAGGATCAGTGAAACAAAAGCTGTTCTCCAAGAGGGTGGAACTCCTCCCCCTAATTGAATTTTACAAAATAGATCTCTAAGCGGTTCTTACCATTTCAGACTGTAAATTCTTATAATAAACAGCTGTTAGACCATCTGTTCCCATAGCTTTCCCTGTTTTTAACTGCTTAATTGCAGCAACGATCTCCTCAGAAGTTATTGGCTGATTCAATCCTTTTCTCTGGTCTAATGTTAATTCAGGAAAATTCTCTTCCTTTAAGTATCTATCTATATCTGTACCTTGTATTGAGTCACTAGCATATAACTTTGTATAAAATTCTAAAAAACCCTTTTTGATCATATCCTGTTGGTAAACTTCCTTACCTCTATATTCTATCTTACCAATGACTCGTGATTTCTGTTTTTTCCTCAACATGTAGGCCAACCACCTACCTGGTTTATTGGCATTACAAAATGTATTATGTTTAGCATATTGTAAGCTAGTTGCCACTTGATCAGCCATTAACATATTAAATTGCCCTCGTAGTATATTTATTGTTTCTTTCACTTTCTTATCTCCTGGATTGAGTATAAGTAATTGTTCTTTCTTTTTTATTTCTTCCTCTATCTCTTTCCACCTCTTTTGTTGTTTTAATCTATGTTTATTATTCATATATATTAACGTACCCCTCATATAAGCCTTACTAGCATCCCAAACCATTTCCATAGAAGTACCCTTATGCATATTAATAGCAAAAAATTCTTTCATTTGTTTTTTAAGCTCTTTCACATTATCTTCATATCTAAATAAGTTTTCATTTAGCCTCCAGGACCTCCTTTCTCCCCTCTCCTGTTCAAATTCCACCCAAACCGGACTATGATCAGTTAGAGTTCTTGGACATATCTTCGTCTTCTTCACCCTGGAAATAAAATCATTTGTGGTTAGTATAAAATCAATCCTGGAGAAGGATTGATGTCTATCAGAAAAAAAAGTAAAGTCTCTTTCCTCCACGTTGCGTTCTCTCCAAATATCTCTCAATTCTATATCTTCCATCATATCAAAAAAAGATTTAGGTAATTTTGCACGTGTTGAGATCTTTGATAAACTTTTTTTTATCTTTCTGTGTGTCTATTACTCCATTCCAGTCACCTATTAATATAAAAGATTTATAATCCCATTGTATTATTTTAGTATGTAAAAATTTATAAAACTTGTCTTGTTGCTGATTAGGGGCATATATTCCAATTAAAAGCATTTTTCCAGTCTTAATAGTTCAATAGCAATATATCTCCCTTGATCATCTGCTTCAATTAAATTAGCTGATAATCCTTTCTTTACATATATAACTAACCCATTTTTCTTCTCTGATGCTGATGCCACAAAGTGTGTGCCTAATCTTGAATTTATCAAATATTTTTGATCTAATAGTCTAATATGTGTTTCTTGCAGGCAAATAACATCATTGTTAAATTGTTTTAAATAATGAAATACTTTCTTTCTTTTTTGTGGTGAATTTAGGCCATTAACATTCCAAGATAGGAATTTAGTTGCCATCTTTAGCCTTACGAAGCCTCATAAGCATCAGCTGAACATCCTCCTCCACCTTACTCTTTGGCCTAGCCCCCCCCCATCTTGTGTTTTTTGAACTTCTTGAGATAGATCTTGAGATTGTTGCGTTTTTTGTTGTTCTTGAAGTTTATAAGTTGATCGGGTCAGTCGTCGTTCTTTTGGCTCTCCCTTCTTTTTTTTTTTTTATTGCAAAAGTTTTACAATTACATTTTCACCCCTTTTTCCCCCCCCCCCACCACCCACCCCAAACTTCCCAACCTCCCTAACCCTCCCTAACCCTCCCCTCCCCCAGACTTCCACACAATATACTCATATCCGATACAAAACCCCCCTTAGTATAAAACTTGTATAAAACTTGAACCCCTCCCTCCCCCTTATAATTTCTCTTTTTATCTTCATTACATTAAAATATTTCTAATACATTATTTTCAAATAAAAGCTATTTGATACTTCCTAGTTTGATATTTGTTCTGAACATATTCTATCCACTTTTTCCATTCCCATTCATAAGTCTCTTGTGAACAATCTTTTAAGTATGCTGAAATCTTCGCCATCTCTGCAAAACTGGCCATCTTCAAAGTCCATCTTCAAAGCTCTCCCTTCTTAAGTGGTTCCAGAGTTGGGGGTGGGCCCCCAAGATCCAGGTCTTCTTCCATGGTGATTCCTCCAGCTGCAACTTCAGCATAAGTTTGTATCTGCTTTCCATCTTTTTCTTGTTATAGTATCTCCATTTTCTTTCTACCCCACCCTGGTGAGGGTGGGTATCCAGCCTTTAAAACATTGACATAAAAATCTTTTGCCTTCCAAACTGTGTTCAACCAGTATCTTTCTCCACTGTAAGTCACTATAAGACCAGTTGGAAAGTCCCATCTGTACGCCACTTGTTGGTTTCTCAGCTCATTTACCAAAAAACCAAAGTCCTTTCTACTTCTCAACATTTTTGGAGGGATCTCTTTCAAAACCACCACTTCTTGCCCAGCCACCTGAACCTTATTCTTGTAAAAAGCTTGTAAAATATCATTTCTGATCCTCCTGGTTGTAAAATAAATCACCACATCTCTTGGCAGCTGTCTTTGTCTTGCCAGCCAGGAATTAACCCTATAGATTTTATCAATTCGGCTTGCCACATCTTCTGGTTTTTCTTTAATTATCTCTGCAATAGCTTCAGCACAAATATCCTTTAGATTTTCCTTACTGTTTTCTTTCAGGCCTCTCAGTCTCAAGGCAAATTCCATAGATCTGTATTGTAACATTACCAATTCATCATCCACTCTCTCTGTTTTAGTCATGATATCTCCCATTTTGCTTTCCAAATTTAAATTGGCTTCGTTAATTTCTTCCACTCTCTCGTCCACCTGAATAACAAGTTTTGACAATCCTGATACTGCCAAAACAATATCATCTCTTATTTCATCATGCTTTTTTGCAACAACCTCTTTAATTGACTTTATATCCTCCTCAACTTTCTTTAATTTCCCTTCCAGAATTACTATTAGGTTATTCATTGCTGCAGCTTGATTATTCATGGCTTCTTTCATAAATTCTTTAAGATCATTAAGAGCAGCCTCCTGACTCTGTGAATCAGCCGGAAGTTGTGCTTTCTGTGTCACCACTGACACAACTGGAGAACCTCCCCCTCCTTTAACAACTCCTGGCTTAACTTGTTTAGAAGCCATCTTTTTTTTTTCCTTTAAAAAGATCTTTTTTTTCCCTTTCAAAGCCACAAAGTCCCTTGAACAACTTTAAAAAGCTTGTAATTTATAGTCTCTAATTTATCAGGCAAAATAGTCTTTTCTCCACAAGCTCTCAGTTCCCAGCAGCTTAAATCCACTGTCACGGAAGGTTCTCAATAAGCACTTTTGTTTCTGACTTTCACTTTCAAAACCATAACAAAGATGCCATCTTCAGCCTCCAGCTCAAAAAATTCAATTTGAAACAAAGTAAATCCGGAGTTAAGCTCTGTTACTCTTAAGGCTTGTTCTCCTGTTTCTGCTCTGCCTGCGCTTGTAATCAATCAGACTCACTTTTGACAGCAGGATCAGACGCGGCTTCTAGCTCTGTTTACACAGAGTTGTCCCGGATTCGGAGCTTCTTGGAAGGGCTGAGTGGGAAGCTCTCACCCTCCAAGCCTCTGGAATTATTCCAGAGGACTTTCGGGGAGCTCTACTCTCGCCCACCGGCTCTCCTCTCCTATTTCTCCTGAAGGTGAGGTTTTTCAGCCGCCAGACAGCCGGTTTGCGCTGTCAAAGCAGCTTTTATGAAGTCACGGGGCTGGCGGTCTAAGGAGACAGTCCACAAAGCCTGCCAATCGGAAGTCCCCAGCCGCTTGTTAAAATGGCCGAATTTCACCAGGAACATCCCACAGCCTTCAATGGGAATGTGATTTCCTTGGTAGTCATTCAGTCTTAGGCGCTGGTGCTTCAGATGGTGTTTCTTGATGTCCGGGATTGCTGCTTTTAGCTCAGCCCAGGACATGATAGTGATGGACGAGCCAGTGTCTATTTCCATTTGGCATGGGGATCCCTCAATTTCGACGGTTACATGCAGCTTTTTCTCCAGGGACGTTGGAGCTTGGCCAATGCGGGTCTGGAATGTCTTGGGTGTTTTGGAATAGGCGCCTCGTTTTTGCTGGACGTTTCCGTCCTTCTTATGCGTTCGCATCTGGCTGGCTTGCTTGGTGAATGCTCTCTGTTTGTGATTGGACAGTTGATTCGTCCTGCACACCTGTGCCAAATGTCCCTTTTTGTCACAGCACCTGCAAATGGCATCTTTGAATCGGCACGTCTGTCTCTGATGGAATCCCCCACAGTTAGCACAGCTCTCTTTCCAGCCATCATCATCCCTCTTATTTCTGTCCATTTTGAAGATGTCCTCATCACCTTCTTCATCGCTATCAGTCAGGGCTGATTCTCTGTGGACAGGGGTAGACTTTTGTGCCGCCTGGGGTGGCACCGGCCACTCCAGGGATTCTGCTGCCTTGTTAGACAATTCATGCACTCTGGCTTCTTTTAGGGCAATGTGCAGGGTGAGGTTTGTCTTGGCCAGTAGCCGCCTCTGGAGGCGAATATCTCTAATGCCGCAGATTAGTTGCTCTAGGAGGACATCCTCTAGATTGCGGTACTCACAGTGCATGGCGGCCTTGCATAGCACTGCCATGTATGAGTTTATCAGCTCACCATCCTTCTGGAGACTTTGCCGGAACTCATAGCGCTGAACGAGTTTGGATGGCACAGGGGCATAGTGCGTCCTCAACGTGGTCTGCAGGACCTGCCATAGCACAGACTGCACCAGTGTTGGCTCTGACAGCGATTCGGCCATGTCAAACACTTCTGGGCCGTAGTGACTCAAGAAGAAGACTCGTGTTCTGTCCCCGTACCACACACACACCCAGCCAGCCAGCCGAGGATTAAATAAACTCTTCAAACACTCAACGTCAGTGATAAGGAACTTGGCAGCAACTCCATGGCTGCCTGCCAAGAACTTTTACTCCGATACACACAGTTTGAATAGTCCAGTTTGTAATTAAATCCACAGCAAATAGGCGTTGTGTCCAAAGGTGCAAAGTGCCTCGCCAGAGATTAGCTTTGTCCATCACAGAGTCTGAATGGCCACCACACTCCCTTTTATAGCCTGTGGGGTGTGGTCCAGTGATTTAGCTTAATCTCTGGCATGCCTCCTTTTCTGCTGAGCACGCTTGTCTCTCCGACGCTGGCGTGGGTCCAACCACAATGTTTCTTCGTCACTATCCGATGGCTCGGAAACACCTGGCTCCTGGCCAATCTCTTCTCCTTCGGGAGACACCTGAGGCATTGCCAGAGAGGAGGGTCCTGGAGAGGGAGGCCTGGTCGTCTCTTCTCCTTCATGTTCGGAGCCTTCTTCCTCCGATAAGATAGGCTCGGAGGACGGAGCCACAACAGCTCGCTTCCTATTGTCGGACAGCCCTTGGAGGTCATTTGCTTAGAGGAAGCATTCAAACTGCATCATGTACGATCCCCACTTCTCTTTCTGGGATTGAATGGCATTGGTGGTGCGAAGGCAGACATTTCTCTGCTGTGATCGGCTCTTGCAGACTTTCCCGCCTGGCTGGATTCTGTTGTCAGCTCTTATTTGCGCAACCTGTCTACCTCAATCCCACCTTCATCGCCAGTGTTAGATCGGGCAAGTGAGGAGACAGGAGCCACGTCAAAGTGAACAACAACTGTTTAATATGCAGTGAGAATCCAGCAAATGTACAGTAGAACAGCTCTCCTTATATAGCTACTTGCTAAGTGTGTTAGCCAATGATCATCAAGCTTTTTCCTGCTCTAATTTTCCCTCCAAAATTAGATTCATAACAAAAGACATTTCCCTTTTAAATAGATATATGTAGCCCCCAATGGAGAAGGACTAGGGGTGACATGATAACAGTGTTCTGATATCTCAGGGGTTGCCACAAAGAGAGAGTCAAGCTATTCTCCAAAGCACCTGAGGGCAGGACAAAAAGCAATGGATGGAAACTAATCAAGGAAAGAAGCAAACTAGAACTAAGAAGAAATTTCCTGACAGTTAGAACAATTAACCAGTGGAACAACTTGCCTCCAGACATTGTGAATTTTCCAACACTGGAAGTTTTTAAGAAGAGATTAGATAACCATTTGTCTGAAATGGTATAGGGTTTCCTGCCTGAGCAGGGGGTTGGACTAGAAGACCTCAAATTCTGTTATTCTATTCCAGGTATGCTCAATACAGCCCACTGACACAATGTATCCAGCCCGCAGAGTGGTGGGATTTAGCCCCACCTCCTGCCCCACCCAGCTCCTGCCCGGACATTCCCACCCACTCTTCGCATAGCTGGCTTTTCCCGGCTGACAGGGGCCTGGGGAAGAGATGCCTCACCTGCCAGAGGACCTGGGGGATGGCCAGGGACTGCAAGGTCCCTGTCTGGCAGAGGGACTCTGCAGCTGGCCCTCCAAGAAACAGGCATGGTGGCGGCAGCACTTGCATCAGCAGCAGGCAGAGTGGCAGGGGTGGGTGAGACACGTGATGCAGATCATGCACCTGCTCCATCCCATGTGGCTGGGACAAGGCATGTGGTTGCCTGACACATCCAGCCTGTGGGACTGCATTCCTCTCCCCTGTGCCTCTGCCTTTGGCTACTACTCCCACTGCGGGTGAAAACAAGGTGAGTAGGGTGTGAAGTGGCTGATGCTTACTGCCTCCAATCTCTTTTGGCTTGTGCTTGGAGATCTGGTCACCGCTGGTCATCTCCTTGGCCCCCTCGTGGGTCTTGCCCTTGGCTTGCGTGTGAAGCATGTTCCCCTTGCGCACCCGACTGCAGCTGTGGGTGCACGAGAGGGGCGTTATGCCAGCAGGCCCTGCAGGAAAAGGGGGAAATCATGGCATTTCCCCATCCACTACCAGATCCAACACATGGCGCCTGGCTGGGCTTCCCTGAAGCATGCGGAGGGCTGGGTAGGAAGCGGCACCTACCCCAAGGCTGGAGGAAGAGGGTCTTTGAGCCCCAGGTACCAGTTTGGGTAGTGTCCTGGCAACTCCCCCGCTCGCACTCATGAGCCTGGCTACTCACGAGCCGTGCCTTCCTGGAATTTGGCTGCAGCCCTCCCACTCCAGGTGGCTGTCCTCCTTCAGGCCAGTGCCATCACCAAGGCAAAACAGCCAGCTAGAAAGGCTGAGTAGAAGTGGTAAAAGCATGCCCATTCCCAGCAGGCAAAAGGCCACTGTGAGTGGGGAAAGCTCGATCCCCATCAGCGCTATGGCTGCCCAAGCCCAGCTGGGATTGCATTCCTCCCCCCCATCTCTGCTGGGCCTTGGCAGCCAGGGCTCTGATGGGGATCTGGCTTTCCCCACTCGTGGTGGCCACAGCCTAATGGGTCTGCGTAAGCTACTGACAGCCTTGATAGTGTGCGAGGGGAATGCGCCTTTCTAACTGGCCTCTTCGCCTCCTTCGGGCTGTATAGGTCTGCTGAGTAGTGGTGAAGTTGCCACCCAGGAGCTACCAGGGGTAGAGACCCCTGATGATGTGTCTCCTTCACCAGGGCTGTTTGGCAGGGAGAGCAGAACCCTGCCCTGTCCTGCATGGCAGCAGCTCCACAGTGCTTCTGGAGCAGTGCCCGAGTGATGCAGCTCCTTCAGATGGAGCCCCGAGGCTGCAGTCCCTTCCCTGGACTGAAGGCAGCCTTCTGCCTTGCAGACCCCATCACCACATCTCCGTTCTGAGCTTTTGTGCCTGTTGGCAAAGTGGGGCTGGTGTGATGCGAGCGAGCTAGGGAGTGGGTGCAGCAACAGCCACTGCCTTCTCCCCCCCTGCCACTTGGCTGCCCGTCCTTCTCCTGCTTGGCTGCCCACTCCTGAAGGAGGACAATTGTCTCCGCCACTGCAGAGGGAGGTGGGAAGGGCTGGCTGGCCAGCGGATCAGCACTGCTGAGCCCCCATCTTGGGGCTTCCTTGCCACATCCACTCCAAGCAATCCCTGCACAGTCCAATTCTGCCTGCCAGATGTATGGAGCCCTTGCCTGAGCCTATTGCATGTGTTCGGCACGTGCGGATGAAGCTCCGGCCAGTGAGATTCCAAAAGCAGATTGAGACCACTGCAATGAAAATGGAATGGAATTCAGCAAGGTTTCTCTTCCACACCCCCATTTGCTCTTCTTGAAGACTTTTCTTTCCTGCCAGGGAGATGAGAGAGAGAGAGAATGGAATAGAATGGAATTCAGCAAGGTTTCTCTTCCCCACCCCTATTTGCTCTTCTAGCATACCTCTAGACTCATAAACAACTTTTAAAAATGATCTAGTAAATAGAAAAGTCAAACAAAAGCAAATAAAACATCCCCAGGAGGAAAACAAATTAAAGTTTAATTTGTGTGTCTTATTAAATGGACTGCTAAATTGGCAAAATGGACAGCTAAATTGGCCACGCCCACCCAACCATGCCCAGCCAGTCACATGACCACCAAGCCACACCCACCCAGTCACATGGCCACTCAGTCATACCCACCTAGCCAGTCCTGCCCCCCGCCAGTCTGAGGGACTGTGAAGTGGCCCCCTGTTAAAAAAGTTTCTATTCTGTTCTATTCTATTGTATTCTAAGGCAAAGGCTGAAATACACTTCTCAACCTTCGCTATCTCAGGTGAGGTGGATAGCTAAACAGAAACAGGGTCTCTTTTGGCCTCAGGTTATTTTCTGATATCCATGTATATTCCTACTATTTTCTGAATATTAAAATCCTGGCAAAGGTTCAGGCAGGGCAGAACCTTATTCCAATTCCTCTAGAGATATTAAAAGAAGTCATAACATAAATACCACGAGAGAGTGAAATCTGAAAATATGAAGAAAGGCTGCAAAAATTGGAGAAAAAGGATGATCAAAAAGAGGTAAAAATGAAAGATATAGACAATAGACTGGGAGAGGTTGAACAAAAAAGGAGTGGTTTAATTGGATGGGAAATGAAAGCAGAATTTTACCTTAGATTTCAAAATGTGGAAGAAGAAAAGGGAGAAAATTTAGCCAACATTATGATTGACATGCTGGCTGATGCTTTAGAAACTTCCAAAGAGAAGATGATGGTTGGTGTGGATGAGATATATCAAGTCTAAACTAGATATGCAATGCGTAATAAGCTGCCATGAGAAGTACATATAAGATTTACTAAGAAATTGATTAAAGCCCAAATACTTCAGGTGGCCAGAGAAAAAACTTTGAAATACAAGGAGAAAGAAGTGGTGGTTTTGAAACAAATACCAAGAAAAGTGAGAGAGATGAGAAGAGAATACCAATTCTTGACCAAAATATTAATCCAAAAAGGAATCAACTACAGATGGCTGATACCAGAAGGGTTAATCTTAACATGGCAACTTCAAAGATATAGGTTGGATACAATTGACAAAGCGAGAGCCTTCCATGAAGAATTTCTTAAAGAAAAGGTAGTGGAAATGGAAACGGAAACCCAAGCTACAGTAGTGCCATTAAAATTTACAGAAGAGGAATTGGCAATGATTGAATCAACGGAAGGCGACATAGGTGGGATTGTGGAATACAAGGAACAACGTGAAGTAAGATCAACTAGAGCAACAAAACCTACATATAAAGTATGAATATGGAAGAAACAAAATTAATTTCAATAAACATAAATTGACTTAACTCGGTAGTGAAAAGGAGTGTTGTGACTCCGACTCCCGAGCCTGTCCTCATGGAGGAAGAGGACTCAGAAGGTGAGGGGGCAGAACTGACAAGGCCTCCCTCTCCAGGGCCCTCCTCTCTGGCAATGCCTCAGGTTCCATCCAAAGGCCAGGAGGAACAGCCTGGGATGGGCCAGGAGGAAGGCATTTCAGAGCACCCATTGATAGAGAGTGATAATGATGAATCCTGGCTTGATCTCAGGCAGTGTCGGAGGGAGAATCGTGTGCAGCAAACGAAGAGGCGTGGGAGGGCCAGGGATTGAGCTGAGTCACTGAGCCACGCCCCACAAGAAATAAAAGGGGGCATGATTGCCTGGCAGGCTTTGTGATGGACAAAAGTTTAAACTCTAAAGAGTCACATCGTGAATCCTGCACTTCGGCTGAGATATATTTTGGACTAAACTCTTGTGGATAATTTGTCGCTCTGGAAATGGACCGCAGATAAGGCCTTCCCTACTTTTTGGGAGCATTAATTGGACTGGGCAGGTGTTTTACAGTTAGCTGCCAGAACTCTCATCTGCCAGGAATTCTGGTCTGTTTATACAAAAATTATTGGCAGGCGTGATTGATATTGCATTTGTCTGTGTGAGGATGGGGGACAGAACAAGGAAAAAGGTGTTTCATAAATTAGAAAAATTAAAATTTGACATAATTTGTCTACAAGAAGTGCACATTAAAAAGCAACACAAACAATTATTGATGCAACCAAAATTTGGAAGAACCTTTTTATCATTGTCACAAAGTAAAAAGAGAGGAATTGTTTTATATATTAGAAATTCAATACTTGCGGAACAAATATATGCAGATTCAGAAGGTCGAATTTTGATGGTGGAAATAATTGACAATAATATGAAAATCCTTTTGGTAGCAATATATGCTCCAAACAGCAATCAAAGTGACTTTTATAAAAAATTACACATGAAAATAATTGAAATGGAGTATGACAATATATGTATGATGGGTGATTTTAATGGAATAGTGGATGAAAATTTGGACTATAAAACACACAAAACAGTAAGACATAATAGAAAGACACTACCGAAACCCTTTTTTAAGATGATAGAGAAAATAAATTTGAAAAATGTATGGAGAGATAGAAATGGGACAAACAGACAATATACCTTCTACACGTACAGACACCTATCCTGGTCTAGGCTAGATATGATATGGACAACAATGTATTTGACTTTGAATACAGAACATGTGGAATTAGATACAAATTTATGGGCTGACCACAATCCTGTGATAGTTACCTGGAAAGGTCGAAAAAGAAAATCCAGATGGACTCTAAATAACACAATTCTAAAAGAGAAAGACTTTGTATGGAAAATGGAGAGAGAGTTGGCCTTCTTTTTTAAGGAGAATAAGAAAGAAGATACATCGGCACAAAATCTTTGGGATACAATGAAGGCCTATGCCAGAGGTCTAATAATGGATTATACAAGGAAAAGAAATGTGAAGAAAACACAAACTTTTAAAATATTAATTGATGAATATAAGAGACGTGAAAAGGAACTCCAGAAAGATCCATGCAAGAAAGATGTAAAAATGAAAATGGATATAATAAAGCACAAAATGGACTTACTGGAGAAGGAAGAATTAGCCTAAAAATAAGAAGTGCTAAACAGAATTATTTTGAAAATACGAATAAACCAGGAAGATGGCTAGCATATAAACTGAAAAAAGAAAGAGAATCAAGAAAAATAACACAACTAATTGATGAACAAGGGCAAAGTAAATTTGGAAATAAAGAGAAGTGAAAAATAATACAAGAATATTATAGACAGCTTTACAAGAGAGAGATGATAGAGGAGGAAAAAGTGGCAAGGTATTTACAAGATGCAAAATTACCTCGGATTCCCAAAGATATCGAGGAGATGTTGGAGGGGAACATAACAATGATGGAAGTAACAGAAGCAATCAAGAAGCAAAAGAATGGAAAGGCACCAGGGCCAGACGGTTTATCTGTTGAATACTATAGGACATTACAAGAATCCTTAAGTCTCCCATTATTGGACGTTATGAATGAAGTGATGACAAAGAAGAAAATATCCAAATCATGGACTGAGACGTATATTACATTGATTCATAAAGAAGATACAAACCCACAACAAATCAAAAACTATAGGCCTATATCCCTACTAAAATCAGACTATAAAATCTTTGCTTCAATATTGGCAGAAAGGCTTAAGAGATATCTGAATATTTTTATACATACAGATCAAAATGATTTCTCCAAAAAAGACAAATTAGAGACAATAGAAGAATAATTCTGGACACTTTAGAATATTATGAGGCGCATCCTGAAAAGCAGATGGCCTTGATATTTTTAGATGCACAAAAAGCTTTTGACAATGTAAATTGGCAATTCATGATGCTTCAAATGGAAGAGATGGGTTTCGGCAGGAAATTTATTCAGGCAATTGAAGCTATATATTTTAAGCAAATGGCAAAAGTAATGATAAATGGAGAATTGACTGATTCTATCAAGATAGAAAAAGGCACTAGACAAGGATGCCCATTGTCCCCACTGTTGTTTATATATGTTGTTTATTACTTTAGAAGTTTTAAACAGAATTATTAGAGAAGAAAAAGAGATAAAAGGTATGAAAATTCAAAAAGAAGAATATAAATTACAAGCTTTTGCAGATGACCTGGTCTTTATTATTGAAGAACCATTAATAACAATAAATAAATTGATAGAAAACATTGGAGAGTTTGGGAAAGTAGCTGGCTTGAAAATTAATAAAGATAAAACGAAGATAATGACTAAAAATATGTTGAAAAAGCAAAAAGAGGAAATGATGGAGATTTCAAAGATGCAGGTCACAAATAAGGTAAAGTACTTGGGGATATATTTGACAGCAAGATGTAGCACGCTTAAAGAAAATAATTATAACAAGCTTAAGCAACAGATAGGGCAAGATTTGGTGAAATGAGGAAATCTGCAGCTATCCTTGATTGGTAGGATCTTAACTATCAAGATGAATATTTTGCCTAGAATTATGAACCTATTCCAGACGATTCCAATCAAGTTGGGTAAGGATTTTTTTGTAGATTTGGATAAAATGCTGTTGAAATATATTTGGCAGGAAAGAAGGCGAGAATAAAATTAAAGTTATTACAAGATGCTAAAATGAGGGGTAGTTTTAGCCTGCCTAATTTTGAACTTTATTATCAAGCAGTGAGTTTAATGTGGATTAAAGAATGAATAACTTTGAGAAATACTAGATTATTGAATTTGGAGGGACATGATTTGTTGATGGGATGGCATGCCTTTTTATGGTACAAAGAAACAAAAATACAGGGGTACTTTAGAAGACACCAGATACAAGAAGCCTTATTGTTGAACTGGGAGAAGGTTAAAAAATATTATTATTTGAAGATTCCAGTCTGGGTATCTACAATTGAAGCCTTTTCATATTCAGTAGTATTTAAAAAGGAACAAATTGTAAGATATCGCGTCGGCAGAAAATCGCCCAGCTGCCTTGTTTAGGGTGACTCGCTCCCTTCTCCATCTGGGAGTGCGGGAAGACCCCTTGCAAGGTCGTGCTGAGGATTTTGCGCATTATCTGCACGATAAAGTCGCTCAAATTCGGGAAGGCTTGGACTCCGACTGGGTAGGTACAGGCGGGTTGTCCGAGGTCTGTCTTGAGACGGTTATCTGGGATGAGTTTGACCCTGTGACTCCCGAGGACGTGGACAGGATGCTGGGGAGGTTGAACGCAACCACATGTTTATTGGACCCGTGTCCCTCCTGGTTGGTGCTGGCTACCCGGGAGGTTACACGAGGCTGGCTCCAGAGGATTATAAATGCTTCCTTGAGCGAGGGGTTCTTGCCTTCCGCCTTGAAAGAGGCGGTGGTGAGGCCCCTCCTCAAGAAGCCCTCTCTGGACCCAGCTGTTTTAGCAAACTATCGTCCAGTTTCCAACCTTCGCTTCCTGGCGAAGGTTGTTGAGAGTGTGGTTGCGCGACAGCTCCCGCAGTACCTGGAGGAAACCGTCTATCTAGATCCGTTCCAGTCCGGCTTCAGGCCCGGGTACAGCACGGAAACGGCATTGGTCGCGTTGGTTGATGATCTCTGGAGGGCTCGGGACAGAGGTTGCTCCTCTGTTCTGGTCCTATTAGACCTCTCAGCGGCTTTTGATACCATCGACCATGGTATCATGCTGCGCCGGTTGGAGGGGTTGGGAGTGGGAGGCACTGTTTTACGGTGGTTCTCCTCCTATCTCTCCGACAGGTCGCAGTCTGTGTTGGCTGGAGGGCAGAGGTCGACCTCAAGGCACTTGGTTTGTGGGGTGCCACAAGGGTCGGTCCTCTCGCCTCTCCTGTTCAACATTTATGTGAAGCCGCTGGGCGAGATCATCCGTGGTTTTGGGGTGCAGTGCCATCTGTACGCTGATGACACCCAGCTG
Source organism: Pituophis catenifer annectens (assembly GCF_029215685.1). Classification (NCBI taxonomy): domain Eukaryota; kingdom Metazoa; phylum Chordata; class Lepidosauria; order Squamata; family Colubridae; genus Pituophis; species Pituophis catenifer. The sequence goes on from NW_027256887.1 coordinate 27,908,092, forward strand.
TACATCTCCACCCCAGACCACCCCAACGATGCCCTTGAAGTGATGTCCCGGTGCCTGGAGGCGGTGCGGGTCTGGATGGGGCGGAACAGGCTCCGACTCAATCCCTCCAAGACTGAGTGGCTGTGGCTGCCGGCGTCCCGATATAGTCAGCTGGTGCCATCGCTGACTATTGGGGGCGAGACATTGGCCCCCACGGAGAGGGTGCGTAACTTGGGTGTCCTCCTGGACGCACGGCTGTCCTTAGAAGAGCATTTGACGGCCGTGGCCAGGGGGGCTTTCTATCAGGTTCGCCTGATACGCCAGTTGCGCCCCTTTCTGGATCGGGACTCCCTATGCACGGTCACTCATGCCCTCGTTACTTCCCGCCTTGACTACTGTAATGCTCTCTACATGGGGCTCCCCTTGAGGAGCACTCGGAGGCTCCAACTGGTGCAGAATGCAGCTGCGCGGGTACTTATGGGGGCGGCATGGCGCTCCCACGTGACACCTCTCCTGCGCGAGCTGCATTGGCTTCCAGTGGTCTTCCGAGTGCGCTTCAAGGTGTTGGTTCTCATCTTCAAAGCGCTCCATGGCTTAGGACCCAGTTATTTACGAGACCACCTTCTGCCTCTGATAACCTCCCACCGGCCAACACGCTCCCACAGAGAGGGTCTCCTCAGGGTGCCGTCTGTCAGGCAATGTCGGCTGGCGACCCCCCGGGGAAGAGCCTTCTCTGTGGGGGCACCCGCCCTCTGGAATGAGCTGCCCCCAGGGATACGACTAATCCCGGATCTCCGGACCTTCCGCCGGGCCCTGAAGACTTTTCTGTTTCAGCAAGCCGGGCTGGGTTAAAAATTTTTTAATTGGTGAATTTTATGGGTAACGGGGTTTTAAATTGGAGAAGCCTAAGATAATTTAATTCTGTTTTAATGCATTTTAATATTTGTATTGTGTGTTTTTAATCTTGGCTGTTCACCGCCCCGAGTCCTTCGGGAGAGGGGGCGGTATAAAAATTTAATAAATAAATAAATAAATAAATAAATATAGTGAATTATTGGGTGAACTCAAATTAAAGCAAGACCTAGAAGATCAGGAATGTAAGATGGATTGGTTTTCATACATGCAAATAAGTTCTAGATATGAAGAAGATCTCAAACAAGAAGGTATTTATAATGTTTTGACTAATTTAGATAAGATTTTAATAGGTTCTGATGATCATGTAATTAAAAAATTATATGGATATTTGTTAGAGTTAAAAATGGAAGAAGAACAAGTTAAAGAATCAATGATAGCTTGGGGAAAAAATTTTGGTCATGGTATTGATTTAGAGAAATGGCAAAAATTGTGGTCACATAACTATAAAATGACAATGTCTACAGCATATAAAGAGAATTTGTATAAGATGTTTTACAGGTGGCATCTACCCCCGACAAGGATAGTCAGAATGTTCAAGAATAAATCAGAGAAATGTTGGAAGTGTCATCAGACTCCAGGATCATACTACCATATATGGTGGACATGCATAGAAGCTAAGAGATTTTGAACTAAGATGCACACGTGGTTGGAAAAAATGACAAAGAGACATATTGACTTTAAACCAGAGATATTTTTATTAGGGATCTTACTAGAGACATATAATAGAGAATTGCATTATTTAATTGTGAATGTTTTAACAGCAGCTAGAATTGTATTTGCCAAAAACTGGAAAGGAGAGAAGATACCTACTGATGAAAAAATTATTAAGAAAATGATGGACTGTGCTGAAATGAGTAAATTGACATTTGAAATAAGAGAATGGGAAGATAAACAATATTATTTGATATGGGACTTATTTTATCAATGGATTTATAATAAAATATGGAGATGAAATATGAAATATGAAATGGAAGTTAAGATAAAATATGTGAATTCTTTTTTTTTTTCTATGAAAAATAAGTTTTGGTCAGATATTGATATTTTGAAGATGGGATTGAGCACAAAAGAATGTTAACCGATCAATACACTGTCTGTAATTGTTTGGAATGATTATGTTTTTATGTTTTGTTGTTGTTTTAAAATAAAAAAAATGTTTTTTTTTTAAAAAAGAATATATAACTCCCTCCCTTATTGTCACAGGTCACGTTGTCCAATTAGATGTTCTGGCAACTCTTTGGCAACTTCTCTTAGTCTCTAGCCAGCACCTGTTGAGATGATCTTCATTCCCACGGGATTGTCTGTCTGACATTCCAGACCTCTCCCCACTCCCATACTGTGTGGCAAGCTGAGAAACAGAAAGATGGCTGTGGCAGATCTGATCCATTTCAAAGTTGACAAACTAATCATAGCAATTCAAACTCTTTCAGTATCAAAATGAAAAACGTACTTAAGATAAATTAGACTTGCAAAGCAATATTTCTTTTTCATTTAATTTTAAAATTATATACCAAATTTACATATTGTTTTAATAAACATCTTATTTTAGTCTGTCCACACTCTGAAGCATGGATAGTTCTGACATAGGAATCAGCATTTTTAGGTGGTATCTTGAAAAAAAAATAGCAGTGGGTGGAGACTGTCAGAATGAAGCAGAAGTAAAAAGAATAAGGTGAGCATTGATGGTCCTAATAAACAGCTCCATTAGGTATAAGTTCTTTCTCTTCTGTCATCATCAAATCCCATGAGTTTATACATTCCAATCTCATGAGCATCTATGCACAAACATTAAACATACACTCCTCTTCACAACCTCCCTGTCAGACCTGCCCCAATCCGATTACTTAGGAAAGAAAAGTCTTCAACTCCATTTCTTTTATTAAGAGTGTTGGTTGCAGTAAAGTCAAGCCAGCTCTGAAATTACTGCACTTGTTGGATACAAAAATAAGGTATAGATTTTCCCCCAGCCCATCCCTCCCCCTGTGACCAATCCGTTTCCAGCCAACCAGACCTCAACAAGATGTTTTGAAAACTGAGATGTTTGGAGGGTAATCCACATATTTTCTCAGGATGCCTGGCTATGGGATACTGGTACGAACGTCTGCTCTGGTCCTTATCACCTGCAATTCCTCCCGATTTCCTATCAGATACACACAAAGCTTTATTGCCCTTTCATTCTTCCCCCCTTCTTCCCCCTTTTATCCTTCCTCCCTCCTTCTTCTTTTTATGGCAGGATGCCTGTAAGGCCCCCAAGCTGAGCCAGACACATCTGACATTCTGCCTCCCTTGACAGAGGGGTTAGCCCTGAAAAAGAAAAGAGAGAGGAGAGGAAGAGATATACAAGCTTTCTCAATTAGTAAACAGTTAATGCATATGTGGAAATTGGGATCGTAGAAACACCCAGGAGCATAGAAGAGTCCAAAGGCAGATGCATGAATAAATGTGATAAATGTATTTATTCATATAACAAAACATATTAACTATATACAAAGGCTGTCTTAATATCCATTAGGATAGGGGGCACACAGCGTGTGTGACTACCCCTATCAAAGATCATGTCTCATGGAGAACAAACGTAAAAGAGAGCATGGTGGAAAGGTTAGAGGGGGTTTTATACTCAGTGTAAGCCCCTCCTCTCCACATAGGGGTGGGGTGCACTTTCTGCCTCCACTAGTGTCTGTATGATATATGTGCCAATGGCTTGCAAATACTTGACAGTTCCCCTCCTTGCGAGCCAATGGCATGCAAACATACAAATGCAATGCACAACAGATTTTACCCTGTGAGACATAACTTTTTACACAGATCTTTGTGCCTATCTGCTGGTAGAGGTTTCGTGAAAATATCAGCTGTTTGATATTTGGTCTGACAATGTGATAAAGATATAAACCCCATCTCAACTAGTTGCCTAACATTTTGATAGCGGATATCAATATGTCTGGACCTTTTCCCCACCGCATAGGCTTTGGCAATGCCTATGGCCCCAGTGTTGTCTTCTATAATTTGGATGGGCAAAGTCGGTGGTGTCCAGATGCTAGAAATTAAGGCATCAAACCATATCAGATCGTTCCCTGCCTCTGATAAGCATGCATATTCGGCCTCAGCGGTGGAGCACGAAACAAATTTCTGTTGCCCCACATGCCAATGGATGGGTGCCTCATTTAATAGTACCAAGAAGCCCGAAGTACTCCTACGTGTCTTGGTATCTCCGGCCCAGTCCGCATCCGCAAAGCATTTTAATTGGGCCTTGTCTCTATTCTCAGGTTCTAAGCGAAGCACGTAATCTGCTGTGGTCTTGAGATACCTTAATAGCTTTTTAATGGCCAACCAGTGGAACTGGGTAGGATGTTCCACTTGTCTAGATAGCAGATTTACGGCCAGGGCAATATCTGGACGGCTCCAGTTACTTATATATAGTAATGAGCCGATCACTGACCTAAATAAAGTATTATTTTGGAACTCTGGGCTATCCTTGTGTGCCAATCCATAATAGTCGGTCTGCATTGGGATAGCCGTTGGCTTGCTATCTTCCATTTTACATTTCACCAAGAGTTCCTCTATCTTTTCCTTTTGGGAGAGAGCAAAACCTTTTGGTGTAGTGATGATTTGTACGCCTAGGTACTTGTCCACATATCCTAAAGACTTTAGAGTGAACTTTTTTTGTAGGGTCCTGGCAAATATAATACTTCCCCCCTTGTCAGGCCCTATATATAAAAGATCATCGACATACACTAGGACTTTCTCCAGCCCCCCTTTGGTATCCCTTGTGAAGGTACATTTATCAGCTGGAGATGGATGGAAACCCAGTGATTTGAGAGTTTTAGTTAGGTATTTGTACCACAGTCTGCCTGATTGTTTGAGGCCATACAAACTTTTCTTCAGAAGCCAGGTGTGGCCTTCCTGCCGTTGAAATCCGGGGGCACCTCTGATGTAAATTTCTTGTTTTAGATGTGCGTGTAAATAAGCAGTTTGCACATCAAATTGAAAAATGTGTTCCCCATGTGCTGCTGCGGTGACCAAAGCAGCCCTCACACTTTCCGCTCTCATGGTGGGGGAGTATGTTTCATCAAAGTCCTGCAAGTAGTGCTGTGCGTAGCCTTGTGCTACCAGCCGGGCCTTATAGAGGAGTTTGTTGTTGGGCATTGGCTTGACCTTGTAGACCCAACAGGTGCCAATTGCTTTCCTCTTTTTGGGGACTTCCATGGGGATGAAGACTTTCAATTTTTTGAGACTGTCCATTTCCCGCTCCATTGCCACCCTCCACCTGCGCTGTTCTTCCTCGGGAAGCTGAAGGACATCTGAGTACGTTTTAGGGGCCATGGTAACGCTGTTGACCGAGGCAACACAGCCAATGTCCAACCTTTTGGGTGGCACCCCTTTATTGGAGCGTTTTGATCGTCTGGGAAATTGCCACTCACCATCATCATTGTCATCCGGAGCATCGGTGTCAGAATTGGAGCTGCCGGAGGTATCTTTCCAATCAAAATGGGGCGGGCCTCTGTCCCAGGCGCTGCGAAGATATGGTCGTTTAGGTGAGGCAGGAGGTGTGAAGTCACCCAGGGATTCCTTGTCTGAATCGTCAGAGTCAGGTAGGGATTCATCACCATCTGGATCTTCGCTGGTCTGTTGCTTGGAGTTTGTTGGTTCATCCTCTTCAGGTGGTGCTGCTTGTTCAGTGTCGCTTCTAATAGGGGAATATCGGGTTCATTGGAATGAATTTTTGACCAATTTGACCCCTCCTCAAAGGAAGCTGATCTAGAGACAATGACAAGGTTATTTTTGTCTACAAACCTAGAGGCCTTGCTGCCGGTTGCATAGCCTATAAATCTGAGCCTCCTTGATGCCTTGCCCCCCTTTCTTCTGAGGTGCTTGGGAATATGGACCCAGGCATAGGAACCAAAAATTCTCAGGTGTGAGAGGCTAGGTTTCCTTCCATGGACCAGGAAGTATGGGGTTTGGTTAATGGCACTACTCCACGTCCTGTTGACTAGATAATTAGCCATTTTGACCACTTCTGCCCAAAAAACTTGGCTCATGTCAGCATCTGCAAGTAGGCAGTTCATGACATTCTGCAGCACGCCATTTCTCCTTTCTACAATGCCATTCTTGGACGGAGTTTGAGGGGATGATTTAAAATGGAGGATACCTCTCTCCTTCATCCACTTTTCAAAAATCTTGGATGTAAACTCAGTCCCCCTATCACTCTGCACCTGGGCGATGCACACCTTGTGTTGCGTTTGGATCTGGTTGTAAAGATATTTGAAGTTGGTAAAGACTTCAGTTTTGTCCTTTAAAATAAATACATGGCCATAACGAGAGTAATCATCTACTACTGTTAAAAAATAACGCCCCCTACCAAGGGAGGGTCTAAAAGGACCAACCAAATCCATGTGTACCAGCTGATAAGGGTACCTTGCACGACGGGAAGAGACCTTAGGTATAGCAGCAGTTTTAGATTTTGCTGCCTTACAGATGGCACATTCCAAATAGGTATTACAATTCTTTATCTTAAGCCCATCAGAAAAATCTTGCATTTTCTTGATAACCGGGAAACTGGCATGGCCAAGCCTGAGGTGTAATATATGAGCACAATCCAAATGTAAAGGTTTACCCATGCATACTTTGTCAACCTTATGTATCTTACTATTACAAGCCTTGGTCTGTTCAGTAATGAGAAGTAGGCACTGGATTAATGGTCACCTTAGAGTTCCTCAGGGTTGGCTGAGGAGTTGTGACCTTAATGGGCTCAGCCTTAATGGCTTTGGATGTCCTAGGAGTTGGTTTAAAAGCTTCATTGGTTTTAGGTCCAGGGTCCTTGGGTTTGGACCACCTGGGGGCTGGCACAGAAGCTTTCTGCTCTATTTGGGCGTTAGCTCCCTGAGCCCTCTTGTTAGGTTCCTTGTGCCTTTTGACCTTTGCTTTTGGGGAAAAATAAGGCAAATTGTTGATTTTTACAATATCGCCAACAACACCCCCATTTTCGAAAACATAACCTCCACCCTTCTCAAAAACCAGTTTTACATTTTTATCCTCAGTCAATTTTAAGATGCTTAAAAGGTTGTTCTTGATTGAGGGAACATACAGTGCCCCTGTGACATCTCCTATACCAGGCACATTGATCACGCCTTCCCCAGTTACCTCTGCCTTGTCCCCAGTGGCAACTTTTACTGAGGACTTGAGTGGGTGTAAAACCTTAAATTGTGGCTTCGTGTTGGCTATATGCGTTGATGCACCTGAATCAAGAAGCCACAGCCCCTCAGCATCCTTTACCTGGGAGGTGTGATTGTCACTAGTAACACTACAGAATCCTTTATGACCACCTCCCCCTCTTCCACGGCCTCTTTTATTTTTATTGTGCTTAAGTCCAGCCATGTTGGCCCTAGAGCGAGGGCACTCCCTTTTAAAGTGACCTTGTATGCCACAGTCAAAGCAGGTGGGAAGGGTATTAATCCTTTCACTTGTGTCCTGGCACCTCCTCTGAGGCCTAGGCCTGTGATATGCCTCCTTCATTTCTTGTTGTTCCTCATCTCTGCTCCTTAAATCTTCCTCAATAAAGCGGCCAGAAAAGTATTCTATATTTCTTTGTTCCCTAGAAACCCCTTCTAGAGAAATAATAAAGGGACTCCAGGATTTGTCTAGGGAGTTCAACATCACACTAATTAAAGTGGATTCAGAAACAGGCTCCCCCCTCTGTATAAGCTCATCCCTCATGGCTTTAAGCGTTGCCAAATGTTCCCCCATTTTGACACCAGGTTTGAGTTTATAGTTGTGGAAAATTCTTGACAATCTGCTGGTTGCAGCCATATTGTCACTATGGAACAAATTATATAGGGCAGTCCAAACTTCCTGAGCTGTGAGGCCGTCTGAAAGACTGGCATACAGAGCTGTGTCTATAGAACTTAACAGGGTTGTGTAAGCTCTTTTATGCAGGAACTCAATTTCAGGGCTCCAAGGTAAAGGGGGTGGTCTTTTGATCATGTCCAGAGTATTTTCTCTTAAGAGAATTATCTGAATCTCTTTACACCATTTTTTTAAAATTCTGACCACTTAAATGTAATTTTTCAAAATTATTTGGCAAAGTTACAAAATTATTGCCATTAAACTGCATGGGGAGTTGTTCAAATGGCTGAAAAGAGCCTGTTGTGAATGGCATTGGGATCCCTAAGCCTGGGATCGATTGCTTAGGTCTGGCTCCTTTTTGTAGTCCTTCTGTAGTTTGAAGCAACTGGGCACATGCAGGAAAGCCTTTTCTTGTTGGAGCTCCAATCTCCCTCTCTGAGCTCTGAAGTCAGGTCTGGCTGGAGCTTCAGGGTAGGGCCGAACATCATCTGGGTGGCGGGGAAACCTTGGAGGAGTGGGAAGAAGGCCTGGAGATCTTTCTGGAGACTGGAGGCCCATCAGATGAGGTCCATGGGCTGGATAGGCCTGGAAATGTCTCTGGATCTCCTCTTCTCCATCAGAGGAGCAGGATTGCAGCTCCGGATCATCCCAGCAGGGCCGGAAAGGTGCAGAGGCCTCAGCCTGGGCCTCCCTGGAGCATTCAGTGAATGGTGAGCGCCTCTGCAGTGGGGGGTGGGAGGCTGCAGGTCCATCTGGGTTCCTCCGGGGGTGGGAGGTTGGATTTGGGGCCCTTCTTAAGTGGGCAGCTGGGTCTGGGGCCTTGGGGGGGCCGGTGGGTGGTTGCTCCATAAGTTCCAGGGCAGAGACCAGGGCCTCTATGGCCTCTTTGATGTTTGCCGTGGCAGGCGAGGCCTGGCAAGGGGCTTGTGGGTTCGGAGCGGTCCTCTGGGCCGCTGGAATGCTGAACTGACTGGCTGGCGTTGTAGGCCTGGGCTGTGGAGCTGGGGAGGGCCTGGCTCGTGGTGCTGGCAAAGTGCCCAGGGGAGCAGCCATCTTGGAGGAAGTTGCCTCCGGAAGTGGCCTGGCGGCCATTTTGTTTGGCGGGAAACTGGGTGGGGGGGCAGTCTCTCTGGCGGCAGGCGCCATCTTGGAGAGATCAAGCAGGGGAGTCCTTACCGGGATGGCAGGCATCTCTGGTGCTGCCTCCTCAGGCCTCTTTCTGGCTGCTGCCCTTGTCTTCAGGAGGCAGGCGAGCGCTGCTCTGCACTCCTCTTCTGACATCTCAGCCACTTGCCTGTCCAGGCTTTCATCTGGTCCTTCTGCCCCCTCTTCGTCAGTGCTGAAGAAGCCTTCTCCAGCATCGCTTGGCTCAGCCCCTGGGATCTCTTGCTGCATCTGGGTGGCCTCTGGCTGCCAGGGTGTAGCTGGATGGAAACCCCCTTCGATGTTTTCCATCGTTGATTCAGACTGGGGCTGCTGTGAAGTTCTCCTCCATTGAAGGCCTCTGGTCACAACAGGGGAGCTTCTCTCACAGGTTATTTTGGAGGGCATTTCGCCTTTTCAACAGCTCCTGGAGTGGAGTTCTGCTACCATTCCCTCTGCTACCATTCTGTGGAAATTGGGATCGTAGAAACACCCAGGAGCATAGAAGAGTCCAAAGGCAGATGCATGAATAAATGTGATAAATGTATTTATTCATATAACAAAACATATTAACTATATACAAAGGCTGTCTTAATATCCATTAGGATGGGGGCACACAGTGTGTGTGACTACCCCTATCAAAGATCATGTCTCATGGAGAACAAACGTAAAAGAGAGCATGGTGGAAAGGTTAGAGGGGGTTTTATACTCAGTGTAAGCCCCTCCTCTCCACATAGGGGTGGGGTGCACTTTCTGCCTCCACTAGTGTCTGTATGATATATGTGCCAATGGCTTGCAAATACTTGACAGCATAGTTATTGGTCATGAAATTTTTAAAGCAGTTTGGGGGCTTTAATATGTTGGGAGTCGACCCATTCAGTTTCTGAGGGGGAAAAGTCTCTCCAGTCTACCAAATACTGAGTTTTTCCCCAATATATGCAAGAGTCCAAAATGTCTTTGACTTCAAAGTGCTGCTTTCCCTCGATCATCATGGGGTCGGAAGGTGGTTGCGGTTTGGGATACAAGGATATGTGATTTCTGGTTTCAATAGGCTACAATGAAACACCGGGTATTACACATCTGAGTGTTTTTGACAGTTCAAGTTCTACAGTTACTAGGTTAGTAATCCTCATGATGAGGAAAAGTCCAATGTATTTTGGGCCCATTTTTTTTGACAGTTGTCTAGATTGTAGGAATTTGGTAGAGGGATAGACATTGTCTTCCTTCTTAAAGTCCTTTGCTTGATGTGCTTTTTATCAGTCTGTTTTTTATATGCTTCTGTAGCTTCAGCCAAAGCTTTGGTCAGGTGTTCTGTAGCTGGGCAACCCAATCTTTCAACAATGCAATCAATGGGGTGGCCTGAGATAATTCAGGGATAGATGCAAAGTCTTGTTCTCTAGCCACTTTAAATGGAGTGAACCCAGTGATACTGTGCACTGAGTTATTGTAGGTGACCTCCACGAAAGGGAGGAGGTCAATCCAATTGCCCTGTTGGTAATTAATATAGCATCTGAAGTAATGCTCCAGGACACCATTGGCACCCCCCATTAGTAGCCAAATGATGCAAGGAGTGGTTCCCAAATGTTTTAGGAACTCCTGCCAAAGCCACAAAGTGATTTGAACTCCACGATCTGAGATAAATATTCTTTCTGTAGCAGCGTGCAGCCAATAGATATGCTGCATGAATAGTTTAGCCAAAGCGCGTGCTGGGGGGAATTTTTGGACAGGGTATAAAGTGTGCTTGTTTGGAGAACAGATCCATTATCACCCAAATCACTGTATTCCCCAAGCTTTTGGGCAGTTCTACAATAAAATCCATTGATATCTCTTTCCTTGGAGATTTGGGCTCTGCTACTGGCTGAAGAAGCACGAGTATTTCTCCTTGTCATTTCTTGGCACAAATGGGGCAGCTAGCCACATAGCTTTCTGTGTCCTAATCAAAATTACTGCTTGATTAGGGGTAGGATTTTTACAAAGCCAAAGTGCCCCACCACTTTTGAATCATGGCCATTAATCATTGGCATTGTGGGATACATAGTTTAGTTCTGACCCAAGCTAGACCATCTTGCATTGTACATTCTTCCTTGTGCATTTGGAGCCACTCATCTTCCTCCAAAGCTGTCTTTAGGGTATCCTTTAAATCATTAGCTAGTTGGATTTTCATTTTGGCTTGTGCCCAGGTGGTGACTTGGGCCATCAGTTGCCTGGAGAGGATGACAGGTTTAATCATCTCTGGCTTTGAATTTTGTATTGCAGCAGCCTGAATAAAGCATCTGTTAGAAAGTCCCCCTCCCCAGGGAGGTACCTTAACGTGAATCAGTTGAAGTACTGGACCCAGCAAGCCTGTTTGGGTGATAGTCTCTGAATTTTTTTTTTAATGCTTCTAAATTTTTATGATCAGTCCATACTTCAAATGGGGTTTTCCCTCCTTCTAGAAAATGCCTCCAAGTGAGGAGCGCCCAGGACATTGCATAGCCTTCCTTCTCCCAGGCTGCTCATCTCTGCTCTGTCTCATTTAGCTTTTTAGAAGTGTAGGCACAGGACTGCAGGATCCCTTGCTCGTTTTCCTGTAGAAGCATTGAGCCCATTGTGACATCACTGGTATCAGCCTGAATGATAAAGGGGGTGCTGTGGTCTGTGTGTTTCAGTACCGGCTCTGCTGTGAACAAGCACTTAAGCCTTTTGAATGCAAACTGGCATTTCATAGTCCATTTAAGCTACTGGCTGGGTTTGGGTTTCTCTTTTGTCTTTAGCAGGTTAGTGTGGGGGAGGGCTATCTGGGCAAATAAGGGAATGAACTGGCAGTAAATGTTCATAAATCCCAGGAATCTTATAGTTGCTTCTGGGTGCAGGGAGGACCCCACTTTAACACCGTCTGCACCTTTACAGGGTCCGTCTCTATCCCTTCATGGGAGATGTGGTAGCCCAGATAGTCGATTTTACTATGGTGGAATTGGCATTTGGACAGCTTGGCATATAGTTTAATTGCTAGAAGCTTCTTGAGCACAGCTCTGACTAGTTTTACATATTCTGCCATTGCCTCAATATAGATTAAAATATCATTCAGTAAACTAACACTTCCTTGTACAGATGTTCATGCAGCACTTCATTTATTAGATGCATAAACACAGAAGGTGCCCCTTGAAGTCCAAAAGGGAGAAACTGAAACTGAAAGCATCCTAAGGAGCAATTGAAAACCATTTTCCACTCATCCTCTGCTTTGATCCTCACTAGGCAGTACGCCTACCACAAATCCTACTTGACGTGAAGACTTTTCTTTGGCCAAGTGGGCCAGCATGTCTTTCATGAGGGAGAGTGGGTAAACATTTTCCACACACACAGTGTTAAGCCCTTGATGGTCACCTAGATGAAGGGGCCCATTTTTCTTCTCATAAACTGTACCAGGGCAGCCATCCTCAGTCTGGCAGTTTGGATGAATCCATGCTTCAGGTTTTTGTCTATAAAAGTCCACAAATCCTCCAATTCCCTAGGGGTCATGGAATACAGTTTAGGTTTGGGTAGTTTGGCCCCTGGTGGGAATGTGTCTGACCCCTTCTCACTGAAGATATCCCATACATCCCTGAGGCTGAGCCTTGGTGGCTACTCCCACCTCCCTTTTTGGTTTCATCCACTGCAGCTTCAAGATAGGTTTTTTTTTATTATTATTAAAAAGTTTTATCAGGTATTACAACAATTTTTCCCATCCCTCCTCCCCCCTTCCCTCCTCCACCCACCCCCCATTCCTCATCCCCCCCTCTCCCTCCAACCCCCCTCCCTCCACTGCTCTGGACTTCCCAGAGCAAATACAGGGTATAACATTTAACAAACATAAACTAAAATATGCTAACTTTCTGTAGGCTCCAAACTCCCTCTTGCTCTTTAACTCCCCTTTCAACTAACAAAACATAATTCAAAAAAAAAAAATTGGTTTCATTCATAGGCTATTTGAAACTTTTTAGTCTGATATTTGTTTTGAATATAGTCAATCCATTTTCTCCATTCCGATATATATCTTTCATTTGAATGGTCCTTCAAGTATGCCAAAATTTTTGCCATCTCTGCTAAGTTCACTACTTTTAATGTCCATTCTTCAATAGTTGGTAAGTCTTCCTTCTTCCAATACTGTGCCACCAAAAGTCTGGCTGCTGTTATTAAATTTAAAATCAATTTAGTCTTTATGACCGTACAATCTGTAATTATACCCAACAAAAAGAACTGTGGAGTAAATTTTATCTTCTTTTTGAGAATGATTTGGATAATCCACCATATTTTTTTTTTGAAAAACTTTATTGAGTTTAAAAAAACATAAATATATTGACATTTCCATTAATATCAGATGTGCAGTGGTTTTAACTATATACAGAATATATTTCTGGTGACATTTCAAATTATTTTTTACTTTTATTTTATTTATACACACCTTTTTCTCTTTCTTTCATTTTATCATACATCCATTCATACCACCTTCCCCACACAGTATAATATTCTGAATTCTCATCATCATTTATTTCATGAGTTAATTTAGTCATTTCTGCGCACTCCAGTATTTTCCTAATTATAAGCTCTTCTGGTGGCTGGGTTTTCTCTTTCCAATATTGTGCATAAGCCAATCTGGCGGCTGTAATTATGTATATCATTAAATGAATTCTTTCCTTTCCATATGGCTTCTTTACTATTCCCAGGAGAAATATTTCCGATGTTAATTCAATATCTTCCCCAATTATTTCTTGTAACCATCTCCTGATCTTACTCCAATATCCTTTCACTTCCGGGCATGTCCACCACATGTGAAAGAAGGAATCCACCATATTTTTATCCAAAATGCCTTAATTTTTTTACATGTCCACCATATATGATAATACGTGGCATCATCACATTCACATCTCCAACACTTAGGTTGCACACTTGGATACATACAGGATAGCTTTTTAGGATCTAGATGCCATCTATAAAACATTTTATAAAAATTCTCTCTTAAATTTTGGGCTTGTGTAAACTTCACATTTCTAACCCATATTTTTTCCCACGTTTCCATCATTATTGGTTCTTCAATATTTTGTGCCCACTTTATCATACAGTCCTTAACTAACTCCGTTTCTGAATCTATTTCTACGAATGCATTATACCACCTTTTTATATGCATTTGACTTTGATCTCTAATTTGTTTTACCAAGTTCTCCTCATTTTGCAAGATACCAATTTTCTGATCTTCTCTCCATCTAGCTTGCAACTGTCCATACTGAAACCATGTTTGAATTATCCTTTCTTCTCTTAATTGATTCAAAGATTTTAGTTGTAGTATACCTCTTTCCTTGTTAAGAAGCTCTTTATATGTAGTCACATCTTGTTTTTGCTCTACACTTATATTCTCTATTGCGTGTCTGGGTATTGCCCACATTTGTAACTTCTCGTTTAATTTATACTGATACTTTTTTCAGACAGGCAATGAAGCATTCCTTAATATGTGACTTTTAAAAGTCTTATCCACTTTCTTATCATATAATAAATAAGCATGTCAACCGTAAACCAAATCATATCCCTCAATATTCAATATTCTTTCTTCTGTTGAGTTCATCCAGTCACTCATTGCTGATAGGGCAACTGCCTCATAATAAAGTCTTAAGTTGGGCATTTTGAGACCTCCTTTTTCACGCATTATTTTTTGCTTTATTCTCGGTCTCTTCCCTGCCCAGACAAAATTATTAATACCCTTTTGCCATATATTCAAATTTTCATCTTTTTTAAGTATTGGTATTATTTGAAAAAGAAATAAAAACTTAGGCAAAGCATTCATTTTTACTGCTGCTATTCTTCCCAACAAAGATAATTGTAATTTTTTCCAATTTTCCATCTCTCTCTGTATTTTTTGCCACAATGAATCATAATTATGCTTAAATAATTTTGCATTTGATGTCATAATGTAAACCCCTAAATACTTAACTTTTTTAACTATTTCAAATCCTGTTAGTCTTTCTAATTCTTCTTTTTGATTTGTAGTCATGTTTTTAGTTATTATCTTTGTTTTCCCTGCATTTATTTTAAATCCAGTTACTTGTCCATATTGATTAATTATATCCATTAAACCTACAACCGACTGTAATGGTTGGGTTAAACTAACAACCAAATGCTTGTAGTCTGTAGTCATACTGCCTAATTTTAATTCCATTTATTTTATCCGATCCCCATATTTTACTCAACAAAAATTCCAAAGTCAAAATAAACAATAATGGAGACAAGGGACATCCTTGTCTTGTTCCTTTTTCTATATTAAAGGTATCTGTTAAACTACCATTAATTATTATTTGCACTGTTTGTTTCTGACCTGGTTACTTACGGGACCGCCTACTACCATCAATAGCCTCCCACCGACCAGTACGCTCCCACAGAGAGGGGCTACTCCAGGTGCCGTCGGCCAAACAATGTCGGCTGTCGGCCCCTAGGGGGAGAGCCTTCTCTGTGGGGGCACCGACGATCTGGAATGAGCTCCCCCCAGAGATACGGAGGATTCCGGATCTGCACACCTTCCGCCGCGAGCTGAAGACGCTTTTATTTCATCAAGCTGGCCTCGCCTAAATCTTCTCCCTTTTAAGTGTAAATTTTAAATTTTTACTGTATTTTAAAATATGGGTATTTTAAATTATGGGTATTAATTCAGCCAAATTTATTTAATTCATTTTATTCGATTTTAAATTTTGTATATCTATGTGTTTTATTTCATGGCTGTGCACCGCCCTGAGTCCTTCGGGAGTAGGGCGGTATAGAAATTCAATAAAAACTAAAAACTAAAACTAAACTGATATATTGCCTTAATAGATTGTGTGAAATATTCTCCAAGTTGCATCTTTTCTATTATTTTCAATAAGAAATGCCAATTCAATCGATCAAATGCTTTCTCCGCATCAAGAAATATTAGCACCGCAGGGATTTGATTGTTCTTCCCCAAATACTCTAATAGGTTAACAACTTGTCTTACATTACTCTTCATTTCTCTATCATTTATAAAATCAGTTTGATCATTATGAATCATTTGTTGCATGACTGTCATTAACCTATTTGCTAGTATTTTAGCAAAAATCTTATAATCTATATTTAAAAGTGATGTAGGCCTATAATTTTTTGGCTGGGTGTGGTCTTGATCCTCCTTTGGAATCAGAGAAATAAAAGCTGTCCTCCAGGATGGGGGTACATCTCCTCCAGATTGTATGTTAGTAAATAATTCTTTAAGTGGTCCCACCATTTCTAACTGCAAGTGTTTATAATAAGCAGCTGTCAAACCATCTGTCCCAGGGGCTTTACCCACTTTCAACTGCTTAATTGCAAACATAATCTCCTCGGAAGTTATTAGTTGATTTAAACCCTCCCTTTTGTAATTATAGGAATATTCTCTTTCTGTATCTATCTATATCTATACTTTGAATTTTATCGCTAGAATACAACCTCGTAAAAAATTCTAAAAATGCTTTTTTAATCATATTTTGCTAATAAACCTCTTTACCTTTATATTCTATTTTCTCTATGGTCCGTGACTTTTGTTTTTTCCTTAACAGATATGCTAACCATCTCCCTGGTTTATTAGCATTGCAAAAAGTATTATGTTTAGCATATTGCAAATTAGTTGCAACCTGATATGCCATTAGCATATTAAACTGCCCTTGCAGTAAATTAATTGCCTCTTATTTTTTTGTCTGCTGGGTTCAATATTGTTCTTTTGTTGTTTTGCTTGTTCTTTTTTTTTTTTTGATTTCCTCTTCTAAGTCCTTCCTTTTTTTTCCTGTTTACGTCTATGTTTATTATTCAAATATATCAAAATACCTCTCATATATGCTTTACTTGCATCCCAAACCATTTCCATAGATGTACCCTTATACATATTTATAATGAACAATTCTTTCATAATTTTTTTACATTCTTTTACATTTTCCTCATATCTAAACAGATTTTCATTTAACCTCCAAGACCTCTTAAATCCCTTTCCATACTCTAATTCCATCCAAATTGGACTATGATCCATTAAAACTCTTGGGCAGATCTTCGTCTTCTTCACCCTAGAAAAGAGATCATTAGTAATTAATATGAAATCAATCCTAGAGAAAGATTGATGTCTATCAAAAAAAAAGGTAAAATCTTTTTCTTCAGAGTTCCTCTCTTGCCAGATATCTCTCAACTCCATATCATCCATCATTTCAAAAAACGATTTTGGCAATCTGGCACGTGTTGAGATATTTTGCAAGAGCCCCTTCTTATCTTTTTTAGTGTCCAAAACTCCATTCCAATCGCCCAATAAGATGCATGATTTATAATCCCATTGTAGTAACTTGGAATGTAAAAGCTTGTAAAATTTTTCCTGTTGTTGGTTCAGTGCATATACTCCAATTAAAAGTATTTTTCCCCTTTTATTAAAAGTTCAATTGCTATGAATCTTCCTTGATCATCTGCTTCAATTAATTTAGCAATTAAGTCTTTTTTAGGTATATAACTATACCATTCTTCTTCTCAGGAGCAGATGCAACAAAATGTATGCCTAACCTTGCATTTATTAAATATTTTTGATCTTTCCTTCTAATGTGAGTCTCTTGTAGACAGATTACATCATTTTAAAACTGTTTCAAATAATGAAATATTTTTCTCCTCTTTTGTGGTGAATTTAGGCCATTAACATTCCAAGTCAGAAATCTAGTTACCATTCTTGGCACCCTGAAGCTTTCAGAGCATCTGCTGGAAATCTCCATGCATTTTGCTTTTTGGCCTTGCTCCTCCCACTGCTTCTGTTTTTGTAGTTTCTTGAATCATCTGGAGTTGCTGCACTCTTAATTCTTCTTGACGCTTGGCTGCCACTCGGGTCTGTCTTTGATCCTTAGGTTCTTCTATTTTTTCGAATACCTCCAAAGCTTGAGCAATAGTCGAAAGTTGTATTAAATCTTCTTGAGTAATCAAAGCTCCCCTTTGGGCCTGTGCCAATGATTCTTCCTTCTCCCCCTTTCTTGCCCCCTCTGCTTCCATCTTCCTTCTAGCTTCTGGGGACAGTGGGCATCCAGCCTTTAGTACATTGGTGCAGAAATCTCTTGCCTTCCACACTGAGTTAAGACAATATCTTTCTCCTGAATAGTTCACCACTAGTCCAGCTGGAACCTCCCATCTGTACTGTATCTGATGGTTTCTCAGTTCTTCCACCAGAAAGGCATAATCCCTTCTGGCTCTCAACATTTTGGGGGCGGATTTCTTTCAGTATTAAAACCTCCTGCCCCTGTACTTGAAGTTTATTTTTAAAAGTGACTTATAAGATTTCATTGCGTATTCTCCTTGTTGTAAAATAGACTACAATGTCTCTTGGTAGATGTTTCTGTCTGGCGACCCATGAATTGACATGGTAAATTTTGTCAATTTGCCATTCAAGATTTGCTTTTTGATTTCCCATTATCTGTGCAAATGCTTCTGAAAAAAATCTCTTTCAAATTCTCTTCCTTATTTTCCTTGAGGCCTCTTATTCTCAAAGCAAATTCCATATCTGTATATTGTATCATTGTTACATCGGCCTCTGCTCTTTCCATCTTATTCTGAACCTCTCCCATTTTATTTTCCAAATTCTCATTAGACTGCTTAATTTCTTCCACTTTTTCATCTAATGCTTCAATATGGCCTGCCAGACCTTCAGGATAGGTTTTTGACAGCCATTTCCCTCTCCCCTTCACTGCTGGCAAGCCAGATTTTTAGTAGCCCCCTGCTCCAGTTCACACAGGGCTTCCATTTCTGGGGCAAGGTCTTCGTGTGTGCACCCATCCTCATCTCTATTGGTTGGGTAACAAATGTCACTGGGGCCTCTTCTGCCACTGAGGGTGGCAAAAAGTTATGGGCAATTTAAAAAGTTTGAATCTCATGCCCAGTTGCTTTACCAGGGCAAAGTTGATCAGGCATCTGGTGCACCCTGAGTCCAAGAGAGCTACTAGGCTCCCTTTTCGCCCTGGGGATTGGATCACCAATTCTATGGAAATGGTCACTGGGTTGACCGGGTGACTTACATGCAGCTCGGGAGTTGGCAGCTTGATGTCTCTCCTTCACACTTCTGAAACAGTCAGTGAATCATCAACATGGATTCTGCTCATGTGGCACCAGTTTTGAGACCTTTTTTTGTGGGGGAATCTTCACCATCCATGGCTGAGCCAGTATTTGGATCAAGCCAGGTCAATTTCCACTACCTCTGCTAGGACATACCAGCCATGGCGGTTCTGGGGGGCACCTCTGGAAATGCAGGCGTTGTAGACCTCATCACTTAGCCCATCTCAGAAGCATCCAATCAAGATGTCTTCTGGCCAGCAGGCAGTCAGCAGGCCAGGTTGCAGAACTCCTGGGTATATTTGACCATCTCCCTGGGCCCTTGGCTGATGGTTTTTATGTGATCCTGGCTTTTCAATTGGCTAAAGGGTCTTCAAAGCACTTCTGAAGTGCAAACATGAAGTGGTCAAAGTTTCTCAGCTCCAGGGTGTCATAGTTGTGGATGGTGACCATCCATTCCACTATGGCCTCCCTAACACCAGTCACGCACTGCACCTTAGCCCCTTCAGTGGCTATTTCTGGACCATACTCTTTCATGTATGCCCAAACCTGTGCCAGGAAGAACCCAACCTCTGTTGAACTTTATTCCCAGGGCTCATGTCTTACATCCTCTCCACCATGCTGGCACTTCTCCTACTGTCAATGGAGGCTGAGCTGCAGAGCCAGGCACTGGGGTGATTGTGGTTGTTGAGGAGCTTGCTGCTGCTGCTGCCCCACTCAGTGGCAGAGGTAGTTGCCTCCTCACTTGCCATGGTGGAATTGGCTGGTCAGCAGGATGTGCCATCCAGGCTAGGGCTTTTCAAGCTTTTCAGGAACTTTATGGCTTGTTCCTTTATCCAGTTCTCTCACTTCAGCTCCCCTGTGCTTAATTCTTCCTCCAGTTTCTCCAGCTCCACTCTGGTCTCTCACTGGCAGCTGCCCCAGCCCCCATGGGTGAACGTTTCTCATATTAGTTTCTCTTCCCATTCTTCCTTTTTCCCAACCCTGAGGGACCATCAGGGTCTTGGTGGGTCATTCCTTCCCAGCCATTTGGATAGATCCAGATGTTTTCAAGGATGGTCCCCCCCCATGCCTCAATCTCTTCCTGGTCTCTACCTTGAACCAACATTGTTTGCATGGTCTTCATGATAGAGGCAGTTTCCTCTCTGGGTTGACCAACTGTAGAGCTGGCTGACTGTCAGACTGCCCCAGTCTGATCCCTTAGGAAAGAAAAACCTTCAACTCCAAAAAGCAAAGGGTTCTTTTACTAAGAGTGTTGATTGCAGTAAAGTCAACTCAGTTCTGAAATTACCATGTGCACTGGATACAAAAATAAGGTGTAGGTTTGCCCCCAGTACATCCCTCCCCCCCATGACTAGTCCATTTCCAGCCAACCACAGCTTGCCAAGATATTTTGACAACTCTGTGATTTTTTGGGGGGGGAGGGAATCTGCATAGTTCTCAGGGTGCCTGGCCATCGGATCCTGGTACAAACAGGATCCGGCTGCTCTGGTCCTTCTCACCTGTCATTCCCTCCTCCCAATTTCTATCACATACACACAAAGATTTATTGCTCTTTCATCCTTCCCCTTTTCATCCTTCTCCCCTTCTGCCCCCTTTCATCCTTCCTCCTCTTCTTTTTTTTATGGCAGGATGCCTGTGAAGCCTCAAGCCGAGCCAGGCAGATCTGACACTCCCCACAGGCCACAGATGGGTGAGGGTTTTAACTTGTTAGTATTGTTCTATACATTATTTTTTCTGAATTCTGGAAGATATATACTTGGAAGGAGAAGCAGGCAAAATGGCATGGATCCCCTTGATTTTCAGATTAAAAACATGTTGCTATTTTTAAAAAAGCAATTCATTAAATGTTTTTTTTATGTAAGTAACACTATCAATTAAATCCAGAAGCAAATCCCAGAGTCAAATCAAATCAAAGTTTATTACAGTCAAAGACCAGAGACCAGAACAAATAAAAACACTCAAGGAATAACCAATTAAAAATTCTAGAATAAAGTAATAAATCTGTAATACTTGGGAACTTCGGGCTGCCATTGGGCTTTGGGGTAACTCCCAATTTTTAATCTCTATGGTGAGGCCCCCTTTATAACTATTGTGGGGGGCTAAGACTGGGCATAGATAGGGTGGCTGGAGATCTGGGGGTAGCTAAGGAGGGTTGAGAGGCTGTCGGAGTGGCTACTGCGTCGCCTCGGACAACCCTTCCCCCTCCCTCCTCCTTCCCCCACTGGGCCATTACCAGGCCCAATAACTAACATGCTTGCCCTGCCGGTTTCTGCTTTGTGGAGGTGGTTCCCACCTGTTTTCCATCCACCCGCTTGCCTATACTACCCAGCTATACACTGCCTGTACGAACATTGTGGACAGCTTATTTTTTCCTGGAGACTTTGGACCTGGCTCTGTTTGTCATCCAGTACGCTGGCTGTATGGAAAATGGCAGTTTACAGGAGGTTGAACGGAGCTGGTATCTATCATCGTTTCACCACCGAATGGGATGCACCATCTTCCCCATGGCCAGTTGGCCGACCAGCGTGAGAGGCTGGTTGGAGGATCACCCCGAGCTGGTTGGAACATTGGACTCTGCCACTGCCATGAGAGGACAGTGGAGACTCTCCCATTTATGGTCAACCTGCCTTGTTTTCCCGGACAATTTTGGACTATCATAATGGAGCCCTTGGCCATGCCTCACTACTACCTCAGGGCTTTTGATGTATTTAAGGTCTCAGTTTCTTGCACTGTGAGACTCCCCCCTCTCACAAGCCTGGCCCTCCACGTTATCGAGGGCCTACCTCAATGACGGGTTTTGGAACCCAGAGAGGTGGCATGTGGTGAAGAGGGGGTTGAGGGGTTTTCTATGTAAATTTTTGGATAAATTTTTAAGGGGTCCCGGGGGGGGGTAGGATTTGAACTAGAGCAGTGGGTTTGGGGGATAACCCACAAAGGGGAGGGTCGGGCCTGGCCATGACGTGCAGCGGGGAATGGGGGATCCGGGGGTGATGGGGGGGGTCGAGCTTGTCGAGCTTGTGTTTTTTACCATCGGTACTGTGAGTGGGAGGGGTAGATATGGCGGGAGCAAGGGGCCATATCATGTTGAGGGAGCGCGCACCTGCTGTCTTTGAGCGGTGGCGTGCTCCGGCCCCCAAGGCTCCACTCGTTCTCCAGGTTGCACAGGCCCTCAGGGCCCGGGCCTGTGACTGATGTTGTGCAACGCCAGGTCTGTAGTAAATAAAGCCCCCCTCATTTGTGATCTTATTCAGGAGGGGAGAGCAGACCTGGCGGGTATTACGGAGACCTGGTTGTGCCCGGAGGGAGGGATCCCTCTGATAGAAATGTGCCCACCAGGCTTCCACGCATTCCATCAGCCGAGGTCACAGGGGAGGGGTGGGGGGAGTAGCGGTTGTTATTAGAGTAGGCCTTAGGCCGAGGGAGGCCACTGTCCCTCAGACGGCTGGCTGCGAGTCTCTCCTTGTGAAGTAGGGTCATGGGGTTCAGATGGGTTTGCTGATCACGTACCTGGCTCCCTGCCACGTGGCAGCAGCTCTGCCCGAGCTTCTCAACATTATCGCTGCGGTGGCGGTTGATACCCCCAGACTTATGGTCATGGGGGATTTCAACCTGCCGTCCGTGGGTGAGGCATCTGAGGCGGCTCGGGAGTTAATGGCTTCCATGACAGCTATGGACCTGACCCAGCTAATTCATGGCCCTACACACACAGGGGGAAACACGCTGGACTTGGTTTTTGTCTCTGGACAGTGGCTGAGTGATCTCGAGATAGGGGATATAGTCATCGAGCCCTTGTCATGGTCAGATCACTCTCTCCTTCGCCTTGACCTTCGAACTACTGCACCCCGCCGCAGGGAGGCGGAACTGACAAGATAGTACTGCCCCAGGCACCTGATGGAACCTGACAGGTTCCAGATGGAGCTTGGGCCAATTCCTGAGGTTCTGGCTCACGCCTCGACTGGAGACCTAGTGGCCGCCTGGGATAGGGCGGCCACTGGAGCTCTGGATTGAGTAGTGCCTTTGTGGCCTCTGACCCGGCGCCGATCTCACCTGGCTCCTTGGTTCACCGAGGAGCTAAGGGAGATGAAGCGCCAGAAAAGACACCTTTTCCGAGAGTAGTTGGAGGGCCAGTCATGCTGAATTTGACCGGACACTGGTAAGATCTCATATTAAGAATTACCTAGTGGCGATAAAAGCAGCAAAATGTACCCATTTCACTGCTCTTATTGCATCATCAGATAATCACCTGGCTGCCCTCTTTAGGGTGACCTGCTCCCTGCTCCACCAGGAAGCGCGGGAGGACCCCTTGGAGGGAAGAGCCAAGGATTTTGTTCAGTATCTGTATGACAAAATCACTCAGATTCGGGAAGATCTGGACTCCGACTGGGTAGATCCAGCGGGGATGATGGAGGCAGGTCCTGAGAATGTTATCTGGGATGAGTTTGATCCTGTGACCACTGAGGACGTGGACAGGATTCTGGGTAGACTGAATGCGACCACATGTCTGTTGGACCCATGCCCCTCCTGGTTAGTGCTGGCTTCCCGGGAGGTGACGAGAGGCTGGCTCCAGGGGATTATAGATGCTTCATTGGGCGAGGGTGTCTTTCCTGCTGCCTTGAAAGAGGTGGTGGTGAGACCTCTCCTCAAGAAGCCTTCCCTGGACCCGGCAGTATTGGCTAACTATTATCCAGTCTCCAACCTTTGCTTTGTGGCAAAGGTTGTTGAGAGTGTGGTTGCGCGACAGCTCCCCCAGTACCTGGATGAAATGACGTATCTAGATCCATTCCAGTCGGGCTTCAGGCCTGGGTACAGCACGGAAATGGCATTGGTCGCGTTGATGGATGATCTCTGGAGGGCTCGGGACAGGGGCTGCTCCTCTGTCCTGGTCCTGTTAGATCTCTCAGCGGCTTTTGATACCATCGACCATGGTATCATGCTGCACTGGTTGGAAGAGTTGGGGGTGGGAGGCACCGTACTATGGTGGTTCTCCTCCTTTCTCTCCAACCAGTCACAGTCTGTGTTGACAGGGGGGCAGAGGTCAACCCCGAGGCCCCTTATATGTGGGGTGTCACAAGGATCGGTCCTCTCGCCCCTTTTGTTCAACTTTTATGTAAAGCCGCTGGGCGAGATCATCCGTGGTTTCAGGGTGGAGTACCATCAGTATGCTGACGACACCCAGCTGTACATCTCCACCCCAGACCACCCCAATGATGCCCTTGAAGTGATGTCCTGGTGCCTGGAGGCCATACAGATCTGGATGGGGAGAAACAGACTCAGGCTCAACCCATCCAAGACCAAGTGGTTGTGGTTTCCGACGTTCTGATATAGTCAGCTGGTGCCATCGCTGACTATTGGGAGCAAATCATTGGCCCCCACGGAAAGGGCTCACAACTTGGGTGTCCTCCTGGATTCACGGCTGTCTTTAGAAGAGCACTTGATGGCCGTGACCGGGAGGATTTTTCATCAGGTTCGCCTGATCCACCAGTTGCGTCCCTTTCTAGATCGGGACTCCTTACGCACGGTCACTCATGCCCTCGTCACCTCCCGTCTGGACTATTGTAACGCTCTCTACATGGGGCTCCCCTTGTGGAGCACTCAGAGGCTCCAACTGGTGCAGAGTGCGGCCGTACGGGTGGTGACAGGAGCGACGTGGCATTCCCATGTAACACCTCTCCTGCGCGAGCTGCACTGGCTCCCAGTGGTTTTCCAAGTGCGCTTCAAGGTTTTGGTTATCACCTTTAGAGTGCTCCATGGCTTAGGACCTGGTTATTTACGGGACCACCCACTACCATCAATAGCCTCCCACCGACCAGTACGCTCCCATAGAGAGGGGCTCCTCCGGATGCCGTTGGCCAAACAATTTCGACTGGCAGCCCCCAGGGGGAGAGCCTTCTTTGTGGGGGCACCTACTATCTGGAACGAGCTCCCCCCAGAGATACAGAGGATCCTGGATATGCGTACCTTCCGTTGCGCACTCAAGACTTTCTTATTTCATCAAGCTGGCCTGACCTAAGTCTTTCCCCTTTTTAAATGGAAATTTTAAATTTGGTTTTAAATTATTGGGGTTTTAAATTTGTTCAGCCAAATTATTTAATTCATTTTAGTTTATTTTAAATTTTGTATCTATATGTTTTATTCTATGGCTGTTCACCGCCCTGAGTCCTTCGGGAGTAGGGTGGTATACAAATTCAATAAAAATAAAATAAATAAATAAATAACAGATAGTCTATATTAAAATCACAATTTGGCATCCAATCTGTCAGTTATACATGGCCTAACTATACTATAATATCAGAGTATAATATGAAGTATTATTCCAGAATGCTAACTGATGTAAGCCTCTGAGGAAAAAAAAATACTACTGACTACTCTTGCTCTGTAAAGTTGTATTTGCTGAAGACCACAATCCTGGTCTACTTAATACATCATTAGTTACAAATCAAATATAATGAAAATGAACTAAAGGAATAGATGAAAAGCCTATGTCTCTCTTTACATAAGAACCATATTGGAGTTTCTATCTCAGTTTTTGAAAGACAGAAGGAAATTGCTACTTTAATAAGCAGTTCATATCTATAAATGTATTAGTAACTTGATTTGTGAGGTTAACAGTACAACTTTGAGTGTTTGGATCCTGGGAGAATTGTGGAAAGTGAGGAAAACAAAACTACTTGTTATAACACTACAGTGCTATAAAGTACACATACCTTCATAGCAGCATCCATGGAGGAGTATTCCAAAAACATCAAGACAGCAGCATGGGAAACCGGAAGTGTTGCAGCAAGACTGGCTGGAAAAATAGCGGGCTCCGACGAGCTCCACAAAAATCCAGCTGTCAAGGGGTCTTTGCACCAGAACCGTCCTATAGGGATGATGAAGAAGGAGAAGTGACTCGGATGACCAAAAAGGAACAGGCAAGTTCCTCAAAAGGTTGGAGGCTGCTCTTTGAACTGGCGGTGGGGGTGACGACCATTGAAAAATGACTGCTCTGAAGCTGGGGCAATCAGACTAGGTCTTTTGTGCAGGAGCGGTGTTTGAATGGAGTGCTGGTACTGGGTAAGTGATTGGCCAACTCACAGGTAAAAAAGAAAATTTTTAATAACTTTAAAAGGTGTCCCGGAGTGGAAATGAGTGGCTTATTGGCACTTGGGAAAGTTAATGGAGGGAGAAGAACAAAGAGGAGGTTAAAATATCAAAGCCAAAGAAAGAAAATTTTACAACTGGATTTAAAATTGGATTTGGAGAAATTAAAAATAATAAAAGAAAAAGAAACCCAAGGAAAAGTCCTTTTTATGTGGATTAAAAATATTTTTGATAGTTTTGATATTTGAAGGAGAAGAACAAAGAGAAAGTTAAAATACCAAAGCCCAAGAAAGAAAATTTTATAACTGGATTTAAAATTGAATTTGGAGAAAATAAAAATAGCAAAAGAAAAAGAAACCCAAGGAAAAGTCCTTTTTATGTGGATTCAGATTATTTTTGACAGCTTTGATACTTAGTTGTTCTGAGAATATTGTAGATTTGAGAGAGACATCTGCTGGCGGAAAGAGAGAACTGCAATCTGGGTTGGAAGATAGAAGAGGAAATAACAGCTGTGACCTTGACAAATAAAAGATAATTCAGAAACTGTGAGAACTTTTAAGGAGTATTTGCTTTTTTGAACTGTTTGGTTTCAATTCTCAATGGTTGTGGAAGATAACAAAATCTTAACTTGGAGTGGATTTGATAAATATTTGAATTGGATACTATTTGAAATTAAAAAGAGACTATATAGACTGTAAAATTTTAATTAAATATAAATCAAAAGTTTTAACAATTTTTTAAATTGACAATATGGAGTCTTGGATGTGGAAGGAATTAATTGAGATGTTTAAAACGTGTGAATCACTAAAGGGTAATAAAAAGTCAGAAATTTTGCTGGAACACACAGAACAGGAAAAAGAGAGCATAAATGAGCAGCAAGAAAATAATATTGAATGAAAAGGAATTGAAAGCAAAAAGCAGTTTGATGATTTCACTGGGATTAACAGTGGCAAAAGAAAGAGTGGATGGGGAGGAATATTCTCCCAAAAAAGAATCAATCAAAGGGAAAAGAAGAAAATAGTGGAAAGAGATTAGGAGAAAACTTGGGAAAAATTACTTGAGTAATATATCTAAAAGTGAGAAAAAGGATACAGGAGAAAAGATATAATAAATACAAAAAGAAAAAGAAGAAAAAGAAGAAAAAAGAATGGGATAAAAGGAGGAAATTATTAAGAAGTGGAATTTTGGAGAGACCAAGAGAAAATGGTTAAAGAGGGGGAGAATAGTGGAAAAGAAGAAGTTAAATAAGATATATATTAGTTGATTTAAGGGAACTGTATTAATATTATTAATTGTGGATGGTCAATTAAGTTAAAGGGTTTTTAATGTAAGAAGTGAATATGATGATGTATATTGCCTATAGCAAAACAGAATAGCAGATGAACTATGAAATGGTAATGGGGTTTAATTATGAAGACAAGTTAAATTGCTGAGCACATTGTAAGCCGCCCTGAGTCTTCGGAGAAGGGCGGCATATAAATCAAATTAAAAATAATAATAATAATAAAAAAAAATTAAGAGACAAAATTGAAATGTTAAAAAATGGATGGGGATTTTGAAAAATATATTTTGCAAACGGAAAAATAAGATAATTAATTGAAGTTATTGTAAGAAATTAGGAATTAAAGGGCAGATAGTAATACTGTTTATGTATTATGTATTAAGAAGAGATTAAGATAAGATAAAGAAATATGGAAAAAGAATATTATGGCCGAAATTGGATACATGTAAAAGGTACTTGGGGAAAAAAAGAGAGATGAAATAACAAGATATGGTGAAAAATGATGAATTTGTGATAAAGAATTATATAAAAGGGATGAATTTGTAAAAAGCAGGAAGATTGGAATAGATTATAAAAATTAAGATATGTAAGATGTATAAGATGTGACCTGATCAACACTCTGTTCATAAAATATGTATGATGAAAGAAAAATTTTAATAAAAGTTGCTTGCAAAAAAAAAAAAAAATAGACACCAGCATGGTAGAATGATAAAATCCTCGCCCTTTTGTTCATGGGTTAATATTCCATGCATATTAACACTTCACGTGATCTTGATACTATCTCTCTGTTTATGCAGCCTAGAACTCTGTTGGCTTTTTTTGGCATCTGCTGCACACTGCTGGCTCATATTTAAATGGTTGTCAACTAGGACTCCAAGATCTCTCTCACAGTTACTACTATTGAGCAAGGTACCACATATACTGTACCTGTGTATTTTGTTTTTCTTGCCGAAATGTAGAACCTTACCCTTTTTTTACCATTGAATTTCATTTTGTTAGATAGGACTCAATGTTCAAGTCTGTCAAGATCCTTCTGTATGTTAAGCCTATCTTCTGTGTTGGCTATTCCTGCCAGCTTGGTGTCATTTGCAAATTTGATGAGTTCCCCATCTATCCCCTTGTCCAAGTCATTGATGAAGATGTTGAAGAGTACTGGGCCTAAAACAGAGCCTTGGGGTACTCCACTCATACTTCCCTCCATGTAGATGCAGTTCCATTGAGGACTACACGTTGTGTGCGGTTGGTCAGCCAGTTACGAATCCATCTGGTGGTGATGCTGTCTAACCCACATTTTTCTACTTTATTTAGTAGTAGGTTCTGGTCTACTTTATCAAATGCCTTATTAAGTCCAAGTAAGTAAGTCAGCTCTTTTCCAGTCCTCTGACAGTTCCCCAGAATCTCCAGGGTCTTTGAAAATATAGTTCAGTGGTTTTGAGATCTCATCTGCCAGTTCCTTCAGAATCTTGGGGTGTAATCCATCCGGTCCCGGTGATTTGAACTTATCTAGGGTAGACAGGTGTTCACTTACCATTTTCTTCCCTATTTTAACTTGTGTTCCTAATCTGTTTTTTGTAGTGCTGTTTTTGATAGGTTGGACTGTTTTTTCCCTTTGTGTAAAGACAGATGCAAAAAACGAGTTAAGTAGTTCTGCTTTCTTCCTGTTGCTTGTCATCTTCTTGCCACTTTCTCCCAGCAATGGACCAATTGTTTCCTTCACTTTTTTCTTGTTTTAAATTGTTGGAAGAAGCTTTTTTTGATATTTTTTACTTTTGTCACAAGCCTTTGTTCATTGTGAGCCTTAGCTTTCCTCACTTCATCTTTACAGGCTCGATCTATTTGCTGATATTCTGCCTTAGTTCTTTGCCCCTCTTTCCACTTTTTATATTTGTCCTGGAGAGTAACAGATAACAGATTAACAGAGTTTGAAGGGACCTTGTACTGTAGGTCATCTAGTCCAACCCTCCACCCAAGCAGAAGACCCTACATCATTTTTGACAAATGGCAGTCCAATCTCTTTTTAAAAGCCCCCAGTGATGAAGCTCCCACAACTTCCAAAGGCAAGCTGTTCCATTGGTTGATTATTCTTACTGTCAGAAAATTTCTCCTTATTTCTAGGTTGAATCTCTCCTTGATTAGTTTCCAAACATTATTCCTTGTCTGGCCTTCGGGTGCCTTGGAAAATAGCTCTCTGTGGCAGCCCCTCAAATATTGGAACACTGCTATCATGTCTCCCCTGATCCTTCTCTTCATTAGATTAGCCATGCCCAGTTCCTGTAACTGCCCAGTTCATGTAATAGTTCTTCATATGTTTTAGTCTCCAGTCCCCTAATCATCTTGGTTGCTCTTCTCTGCACTTTTTCTAGAGTCTCAACATCTTTTTTATAGTGTGGTGACCAAAACTTGATGCAGTATTCTAGGTGTGGTCTTACTAAGGCTTTATTAGTACCTCACTTGAACTTGTTAATGCAATTTAGGATTGCATTGGCTTTTTTGGCTGCTACCGCACACTGTTGGCTCATATTTAACTGGTTGTTCACTAAGACTCCAATATCCCTCTCACAGTTACTGCTATTAAGCCTGGTTTCACCCAGTCTATATGTGTACTTTTGGTTTTTCTTTTTATTTATTTATTTTTATTTAGTTTGTCAAGCATGTATGAGTAAACAAGTATAGGTATGAACAAAATATATAAACATAACATATAAACAGGTATAAATATATACATATTAAATGAGTATGAATAAATGGGAACAGTAGGACAGGGATGGTAGGCATGCTGGTGCATGCCCCTTTACAGACCTCTTTGGAATGGAGTGAGGTCCATGGTAGACAGTTTAAGGTTAAAGTTTTGGGGATTTGAGGATGTAACAACAGAGTCAGGCATTGACCACTCTTTTGCTGAAGTTGTATTTTCTGCAATCAAGTTTGGAGCAGTTTACTTTGAGTTTGTATCTATTGTTTGCCCATGTATTATTTATTTTGAAGCTGAAGTAGTCATTGACAGGTAGGACATTGTAGCAGACAATTCTGTGTACTAAGCTTTGATCAGCCCATAGGTGGTGTAGTTCTAGGTTGACCAGGTCCAAAATTTCAAGCTGTGGCATAAGGTATTCTATTGTGAGCAGAGGAGTGGAGTACTCTTTTCGTGAAATACCTCTGGACTCGCTCAATTGTATTAATGTCCATTATACAGTGTGGATTTCAGGCAGATGAGCTGTATTCAAGAATTGGTCTGGCAAAGGTTTTGTATGCCCTGGTTTGCAGTACAATGTTACCGGAGAAGAAGCTTCACAAAATTAGGTTAACAACTCTTAATGCCTTTTTGGCAATGCTGTTACAGTGAGCTCTGGGGCTTAGATCTTTTGAAATCAGTACTCCTAGGTCCTTGACAGAGTGAGGGTCATCTACGAGGACGTATTCACCCAGTTTGTATTTAGTGTTCTGATTTTTGTTGCCAATGTGTAAGACAGAGCATTTGCTAGTTGAGATTTGAAGTTGCCAATTGTTCGACCATTCTGACACCTAGTCAAGGTCTCTTTGTAGGGCAGCAGTATTGTCAATGGTGTTAAATAGTTTTCCATCATCAGCGAAGAGAATGTAGTTGCTTATAATATGATCTCAAAGGTCATTTATGTAAATTAGAAAGAGTGTGGGTCCTAGAACGCTACCTTGGGGGACATCGCTGTTAACTGGTGCAGGGTTTGATAGGACACTCCTTATTTTGACTACTTGTTGCCTGTTTGACAGGAATGCAGCTATCCATTTGTGCAGTGATCCAGAAATGCTGTAAGAGCTTAGTTTTAACAGTAGTTTGTCGTGTACCACTGAATCAAAGGCTTTGCAGAACTCTATGTAAATTGCATCTATTGCTTTACCTTGGTCGAGTTGGGTAGTCCAAATGTTTCTACAGTATAGGAGTTGTAGATTACAGGACAAATTTTTCCTGAAACCAAACTGTTTGTTAGAGAGTAGGTTGTTTGTCTCTAAGTGGAGGGTAATGGATTGGTTGATGATTGATTCCATGACTTTGCAGGTGACACAACATAATGAGATTGGTCTGTAATTTTCAACTAGGCTGGAGTCTCCCTTTTTGAAGATAGGAATGACTGTGGCTAATGACCATAGGTTGGGAAAAGAGCTGGTTCTAAAAGATACCTCTTTTAGATATTTTTTATATTTTAAATACTTATTTAAAATATACTATATTTTATAATATAAAATATATAATAAAATATATAATAAAAATATAATATAAATATAATATATTTTATAATATAATATAAATATATTAAAATAATATTTTATATTTTAAGAATCTTAAAAGATTCTTGCCTAAGAGTAAGCCTTTACTTTTCTCTACACTGAATTTTATTAGTGAATTTCATACAGTGATTGATGCTATTGAATGCTACTTTGAGTTCCAAAAGACCAGAAAGGGTACTAAATGTTTTAACTTTTATACTGAACTTATTCTAATTAAATATGTGTAAGAATGAAAAAAAATCCTCTTAAATATATATTTGTCTTCACTGGCATCCCCAAACCACACTACTAATTTAAGACTTAAGTAGCTTTGGTTTGGGGCTTGGACTATATGTGAAGGATGATACTTCTAGATATTTGCAAAACTTAATGAGAATTATAATTCACCAGTATTTTGAGTCACATAATTTGAGCCACATAATTTCCACCACTCTCTCTGGGGCTGCGAAACAGGCCGCCAAGATGAATAATATGGTCACCATCAGAACGGGGAAGTTCATGACAAACTGGCTGCTTCAGTGTAAGCATATGGTAATTGACATCCTTCATCCTGGAAAAGCCACTGTACCCAAAACAGAAATCCGTGAGGAGTTGGCAAAATGTATAAGACAATACCAAATGTCATTTTTGTCTTTGGCTTCAGGACCCATTTTGGTGGTGGGAAAACCACTGGCTTTGGCATGATCTATGATTCTCTAGACTACACAAAGTCTAGAAAAGAAATAAATAAAAGATTTACTTTTTATAATGACAGTCTAAACCAGTGGTTCCCACCCTTTTTTTGGACATGACCCACCTAAGCATCTCTAAAATCCTGATGCCCCCCCACCGTGGCATATAATTCTTAATATTCAAAAAGTGAACTCCTACTCACATGGAGGAAGCCTAAAAGGCAGTGGTGGGATCCAGCCTGTTTTTTCCAGATCAAGCGAACTGGTAGCGGTGACTGCGTGAGGCTCCACCCACCTACCCAGACGTAATGCTTGACTACTGTGCATGCACAGAGGTGGCACGTATGAACGAAGCTAGTGTGCATGCACTCACATTTGCAAACTGCTATAGAAAGTAAGTGAATCCCACTTCTGCTAAAAGGCCATTAACTTGGTTTAAACGAGGTTCCAATTGCTCCAGAGGTGGTATTCAGCCAGTTCACACCGGTTCACACGAACCATTGATGGAAATTTGGCCAAGGTCACCGGACTGGTAGCAATGGCCGGCTGGCCATGCCCCCGAACTGGTCTCCCAGTTGCCACTTGCTTAACCTGCCTGCCATGTTCGTTGCCGCCATGTTCTTCGTGCACGCGCATCCCATTGCTTTGCAAGTCCAATGGGATGCGCATGCACGAAGAACATGGCGGTGATGGCAGCAGCATTTTTCACGACCTCCGGTACTTTTCGGCAGCACCCAGCCATCCACCACAGTTGCAAAGAGGCTCTCAAAGAGGCGGCAGCAGCAGCTGGCTGGAGACTGCCGAAAACTCCAGTCAGCTTACCTTATGGACTCTGGACCAGCCACCATGGAAGGTAAGCAGCCCGAACAAAGAGGGAGTGGTGGGGGAGGAATCGGGGCTAGGGCTGGGGCCACTAAAGGAGGGGAAAAGGGGGCAACTGGCAAAGGTAGGGAAGGGGTAGATAGGTGGAAATTCCAAAAATTTTCCTACCTTTTCCTGTGGGCGTGACTAGGTGGGGGTGGGGTCAGGAGACTGAGTGGGCATGGGCATGAATAATGTCAAGTTGGCCCTGCCCACTCAGTCACATGCCCCCCACATAGCCATGCCCACCAAACCGGTAGTGAAAATTTTTGAAACCCACCACTGAATTGCCCCCATTAAAAATCAAATTGCCCCCCTGTGGGGCATGGGCCCCACATTGGGAACCACTGGTTTAAACAGTGTATTTCAGTTTTGCAGTATAAAGATACATTCAGAGTCATACAGTATAAAACAGAATTGCAGCCAGCCTTAATATCCATTGAGTTCAATTAATATAAAATATTGAATTTCCATTGAGAAAACACTGATGATCAAGGAAGTGCCAAGAAGCATTCAATGCCTCTGCTTTACAAATAGGGACTTCTAGAGAACTAAAACTCTCCAAAAGAACCATTTATTAAAAGCATGTGAAAAGGGTGTCTTTCCCGCCGCCTTGAAAGAGGCGGTGGTGAGGCCCCTCCTCAAGAAGCCCTCCCTGGACCCGGCTGTGTTCGCAAATTATCGTCCTGTCTCCAACCTTCGCTTTGTTGCGAAGGTTGTTGAGAGTGTGGTTGCACGACAGCTGCCTCAGTACCTGGATGAATCAACTTATCTAGATCCGTTCCAGTCGGGCTTCAGGCCCGGGTACAGCACAGAGACGGCATTGGTCGCATTGGTTGATGATCTCTGGAGGGCTCGGGACAGGGGTTGCTCCTCTGTCCTGGTCCTATTAGACCTCTCAGCGGCTTTTGATACCATCGACCATGGTATCATGCTGCACCGGTTGGAAGGGTTGGGGGTGGGGGGCACTGTTTTACAGTGGTTCTCCTCCTTTCTCTCCGACTGGTCGCAGTCTGTGTTGACAGGGGGGCAGAGGTCGACCCGAGGCCCCTTGTATGTGGGGTGCCGCAAGGATCGGTCCTCTCGCCCCTTCTGTTCAACATTTATGTGAAGCTGCTGGGTGAGATCATCCGTGGTTTTGGGGTGAAGTACCATCAGTACGCTGATGACACCCAGCTGTACATCTCCACCCCAGACCACCCCAGTGATGTCCTCGAGGTGATGTCCCGGTGCTTGGAGGCCGTACAGATCTGGATGGGGAGGAACAGACTCAGGCTCAACCCATCCAAGACCGAGTGGCTGTGGTTTCCGACCTCCCGATATAGTCAGTTGGCGCCATCTCTGACTATTGGGGGCGACTCGTTGGCCCCCACAGATGGGGTTCGCAACTTGGGCATCCTCCTGGACTCGCGGCTGTCTTTAGAAGAGCATATGGCGGCCGTGGCCAGGAGGACTTTTTATCAGGTTCGCCTGATTCGCCAGTTGCGTCCCTTTCTGGATCGGGACTCGTTACACACGGTCACTCACGCCCTTGTCACCTCACGCCTGGATTATTGCAATGCTCTCTACATGGGGCTCCCCTTGAGGAGCACCTGGAGGCTCCAATTGGTCCAGAATGCAGCCGCGTGGGTGGTGACGGGAGCGATGTGGCGCTCCCATGTGACCCCCCTCCTGCGCGAGCTGCACTGGCTCCCAGTGGTCTTCCGGGTGCGCTTCAAGGTTTTGGTTACCATCTTTAGAGCGCTCCATGGCTCAGGACCAGGGTACTTACGAGACCGCCTTCTGCCACCAGTAGCCTCTCACCGACCAGTTCGCTCCCATAGAGAGGGGCTCCTCAGGGTGCCGTCAGCCAAACAATGTCGACTGGCGGCCCCCAGGGGGAGAGCCATCTGGAACGAGCTCCCCCCGGAGATACAGAGGATCCAAGACTTACGCATCTTCCGCCACGCCCTAAAAACTTTTTTATTCCAACAGGCTGGTCTGGCCTAACTCTCCCTTTTAAATTGGGTTTTAAATTGGGTTTTAAGTGTTTTTTAGATAAATTGGATGTTTTTTAATTTGTTTTTTGAGCCTAAATTATTTAATCTGTTTTTAATAGTTTTTTAACTTTTGTATGTCTCTGTATTTTATTTTGGCTGTTCACCGCCCTGAGTCCTTCGGGAGTAGGGCGGTATACAAATATGATAAATAAATAAATAAATAAAAATGTCAATGGATTTGACAAAGTTTCAACTATATTCCTTCCCAGTATAGTTATCAATAAGAAGCTGACAATGGCATTATTGCTATTTACATATTGGTTCTGTGCTGGTAAGAATTTGCATAATATATTGTAGCTCTATGCTCTAGGGATTTACATTGTAACATATTGGTGCTTAATGAACTCTGAAAAAATTGATTTTCCACAGAGTAAATTAAGGAATGCATTATAGCTGTTAAAGCAATCTTAAGGGAAATCTGAGGCTTCCACTGCAGCACCATGCTTAGTAAGTAATAAATTACATGTTATACTTATCTGCCTTAATTCATGCTAATTTTGTCCAATTAATGTATCACAGTAATTCAGAAGCCTGTCACAGGAGAGCTAATTATTTACTAGATTTTTGTGTTTGGCTCCCTAGGAGTCTGCTAGCAAACAAACTTATGAACATCTTTCCATTTGGGCCATGGTGACATTTTTATGTCTTATTAGGAAGAAAAGTCCTGTTCTTCAAAAAGTGAGCCATTATTCACTCAAGATACCATCTTTTTGTTGTTCAGTTGTAATAGCAAGAACATTCTCCTGTTCTACAAAGGATATGATGACATGTGTTCTTTTCCCATCTAATTCTTTCCTTTTTTCATTAAATCACAATGTACAATGTGATCATCAGAAACTTGTATCTAATTTGCAGAATTTGACAGTCTTGGAAGGAGTTATTAACAACAAAATCATAGTTCATTGGTTGCATGCATGCTTTCTACCAAGATGGACCCACATTCAACTTCTCCCATCTCCATTTACCCGAGACCTCAGGTAGCAGGTGATGTGAACATCTTGTATTCTTGTTGTGGTAAAATGCAGAGTGAAAAATTCTTGTTTAATCCATCCTTCTTTTCATCATCACTTATATATGGGTCTTTACATATTACTTTACATATTATTAGCTGCAGGAAATTAAAAGAAAACCCTCACAGACAATATATATATTGGCTTGACAGAAGGAGATTCTTAATTTGTGGCAAGCACTTTAATCTGAAGGAAAAAAGGTAAAGGAATGAATTATTTATGAGATTAATTTGTGTAGTTCATACCTATAAATAAGATGGCAGCTGCTAAATAATTTGCACCAAGTGATAATATGCAGATATCAGAGTGAAAGCAGTGAAAGATTTGCCAGCTGTAAGGAGTGCCACTATTTGTTTCCAGCTTCTGCTGCACAATGTTTACATAAACTCATAGCTATCCATAGGCATATCTTACTACTGCTCTTTTTCCATGAAGATCAGAAGCCTTGTCAGATGATTAGCACTTTGAGCTCCTACTTGATAAAAGAACCCATATTTCTTTAAATCTATAATGCAATATGGCGTTACCAGCAAGCTATAGAACTCATGTGATTCAGCTTGACCCAATATGAAGTATGTAGCAGTGACACAAATGTAAAGCAGTTAATTTAACTAAAGAAATAGAGTTTAGGAAAAATATTTCTAACTGATACACTCATACACAAGTGTGCTTACACACACTTACCATTTCCCCATCATTTGGCAGTGATCTGTCCTTTCTAGAGCCAAATAAATACTTGAAAATTCAGCAATATAGTACCTTTATATTTGCAACATCTCTCATAGTCTCATTTTAAGACAAACCATTAAATACTTCAGAGTTTGGGGTATTGTTTAATAGTTTCCATTTCTTGAAATGTTCCTAAACCCTGGAAAGATTTCTCTCGCTTTTGGCAAATGATTGTCTTTTATTTAGTGATTTTTCTTCCATTTCTGCTTATGTCAATGTTTCAAAGTATGTAGAGGTGGCAGCTCAAGAGTTAAAATGCTGATTACTCCTTGCAAGCTCAAACTGATTCCATGGAAATTTAATAAAACCTTGGCATTCTATCTTTTCATCTTGAATTGGAGAGATGTAAATATAAAGGTACATTTGTTACTCAGTTCGTTGATCTGCAAATCACATTTTCATTTGGATGGCCAGAAATATCTGTGTATACAAGGAAGGAAATGAGTAAGATGTTAGCCATGTTGTCTCAAATTTGGGGCAATGAAGTCCAAACCCAGCAGCAAGAGATTGGGGAATTTTAGGTAAGCCACTGCAAACTTGGGTCTTCCACTGGGTGTCACAAGAGAGGGATGGACAGTGCACTGTCTGGAAGCACTTTCTCCTGAAACATTGGAGTTTTCTTCAGTCACAAATGTTTTGTATGGAGACTAAAAAACACATGAAAGCCACAGAGTATGTCTAAAATAGCATAGTGAGTGTCCCACACACTCAAACTAATTGAAAAAGAACACATCCAAATTGTATGATATGGTCTAGTATTTCTCAGCCTTAGCGATTTTAAGATGTATGGACTTCAACTCCCAAATTCCCCAATCCACACATCTTAAAGTTGCCAATATTAAGAAACAATTATTTTGCCCAACATATGTATGCCTTTCAATCACCTTGCAGGGGAAATGGGCGGCATAATAAAAGAATAAATAAATAAATTTTGGTCCTACAAAAACTTTAAAGTGCAATCTTAAGCCCCCAGAGATCATCTTTTCTTGTCATCCTTGTCATCATTTAATGTAATTGAATGGCTGTAAGGATTGCCTCTCCTTCCAATTTAAGAAAGTAAGAACTCTTGAAATGTGGTTGTTCAAAAGGATTCTTTTATTAAGCAGAAGTGATAGCCACCCACTTAAAGCAAGATCTGAATACCCTTAGGCAAGACAAGTAGGATTAAATCAGTAGAGACCCCTCCCTTTAGGTCAGAATGCAGATTTTAGCCAATACAGAAGTGTGAAGATGCTTTCTTTCCCAGTTTCCCTGACAACCCGAACAATGATGCATTCACACTGTTATCTTTTAAAGTGAAACAACCCACATGGCTATCATAAACATTCCTCCAGGTAAAGAGGATCTCAGGGCTCTTTGGCGCCAGGATATAGATTGTAAAATATCTATTGACACAGGCAATGCTATTAAATCGAATGCAAGTCTCCCCCTTCTTCCAATTGAATGGTAGTATCACTTTTAGGGATCTGACATGCTACCCTCCTTAGAAAATGAAAGGGTCCACCTGTAAAAAAAACAAATATAACAAAATTTCATGATAGTATATTAACAAGGTTTGTTAGATTATTGGGAGTGAAATTTTCTCAGTAAGGTTGGAGCCCTAACATGGTGTTTAGTGACCCATTCATTGTGTGCTGATGGTAAATGCTTCCAAGTGACTAAGTATTGGATTTTCCCTCTGTGGATCCTAGAGTCAAGGATTTCTTTGATTTCAAAGTGTTGTTCACCTTCAATCTTGATGGGAACAGGTGGTGTAGATGCAGTGGTCTGAGGGATGAGATTACTTCTCGCTTGAGTAAACTGATATGGAATACTGGGTGGACTTGTCTGAGTGTCTTTGGAAGGAGTAGTTCAATTGCTACTGGATTGATGACTCTAATGATGGGGAAAGGTCCAATGAACTTTGGCCCTAGTTTTTTCAATGGTTGTAATGATTTCAGGAATTTTGTACATAAGTATACTCTGTCTCCAATATGAAAAGGTTTGGGTTCCATCCTTTTCTTGTCAGCTTGAATTTTAAAAGCTTCTCTAGCTTCCTTTAAGGCTAATCTAACCACTGGCCACGTGTTTTGCAAATTATCCATCCACTCCTTAAGTGAGGGGATGGTGGGTTCTTCTGTGGGTAGTTCAGGCATGGGATGAAATCCTGGCCTGTTGCTACTCTAAAAGGGGTAAAACCAGTGCTTGAATGTACAGCATTAGTAAACGCAACTTCAGCAAAAGGCAAAAGTTTGGTCCAGTAATCCTGTTGAAAATTAATAAAACATCTTAAATATTGCTCTAGCACCGAGTTCAAATTTTCAGAATTTCCATTAGTAGATGGGTGGTGAGAGAAGCTCAACCCCTGGCCAGTACCAAGTAAGTCCAAAAATGCCCTCCAAAATTTGGAGGTGAATTAAATCCTTCTGTTGGAGATGATCCTTTGTGGAGCTCCATGAAGTCGATAAAGGTGTATTAGGAATAATTTGGCTAAACCTTTAGCAGTTGGGATCTCTTGGCAAGGTATAAAATGTGCCTGTTTTGAAAACAGGTCTGTCACGACCCAAATAACAGTATTTCCCTCACTGTTTGGCAATTCTACGATGAAATCCATAGCAATCTCTCTCCAAGGCACTGAAGGTTCAGCTACCTTCTGCAATAGACCTTGGGTTTTCCCCTGACATCTTTTTGCTGCTGCACAAATGGGGCAGCTAGCTACATAGCTTTCTATGTCCTTTTTTAGTGATGGCCACCAAAAATGTCCAGCTAATTTGGAGTCGTGGCACCTTACCATTAAGCATAGTCTTTGGCTGGCAGGAACATACAACTTCCCTCCCACCCAAGCCAAGTCTTCTTTCATCAGACTTCTGGATTTGTTGTTCAAAAACCATTCATCGGTGGCCAATGCTTGTTTAAAAGTTTGGGTGGTATCGTTGTCCGTCAATGTTTCTTGTTTTGCCTGGGATCTGGTGATTACTTTAGCGGCTAGTTGATTGTTTTGTACTATGGGTTTGATTACGTCTGACTTTGCACTATTGTATTGCGGTTTTCTGGATAGCGCATCCGCCAGAAAATTCCCCCCCCCGGGAGGTATTTTAGAGTAAAATCAAACTGTTTAAAGTACTGAGCCCATCGTACTTGTTTAGGGGAGAGTTTCCTTGGGTCTTTAGGGCTTCTAGATTTTTATGATCAGTCCAGACTTCAAAAACAGTCTTACTGCCTTCTAGGAAGTGCCTCCAGGTTAACAATGCCCAACAAATTGCAAAAGCCTCTTTCTCCCAAATGGCCCATCTTTGCTCAGTCTCATTCAACTTTTTGGATGTGTAAGCGCAGGGTTGTAGTTGGTCTTGCTCATTCTTCTGAAGCAGGACCGTTCCTATTGCCAGATCGCTGGCACCTGCTTGTATGACAAATAGTTTCTCCATGTCTGGGTGTTTTAGAATTGGTTCTGTCGAGAGCAGCTGTTTAAGTTTTTCAAATGCCGCCTGGCATTCCATAGTCCAGTTCAATGGCTGCTTTGGTTTAGGGTTGTCCTCCCCCTTCGTTTTTTAAGAGCTTGGTGATGGGGAGGGCAATCTGAGCGAATGCAAGGATAAACTGGTGATAAAAGTTGGGAAAACCCAGGAACCTTTGTAACTGTTTACGCATGCGTGGACGCTCCCAGTCAAGTACAGCCTGCACTTTTAGAGGATCCATCTCAAACCCCTGGTGTGAAATGTGGTACCCCAAATAGTCAATTTTCTCTTGGTGGAATTCACATTTGGAAAGTTTAGCATAAAATTTGGCAGAGCGGAGTTTGTTTAAAACCGCCCTGACTAATTTTACATTTTCTGCTTTGGTCTCGGTATAGATTAAAATGTCATCCAAATAGACCAGGACCCCCTTATATAAATGCTGATGCAGCACTTCATTTATTAACTGCATAAACACTGCAGGGGCTCCTTGTAACCCAAAGGGGAGCAC
Organism: Pituophis catenifer annectens; assembly: GCF_029215685.1. Taxonomy (NCBI): domain Eukaryota; kingdom Metazoa; phylum Chordata; class Lepidosauria; order Squamata; family Colubridae; genus Pituophis; species Pituophis catenifer. The sequence goes on from NW_027256887.1 coordinate 27,948,896, forward strand.
CTTGAATTGGTAGCAGCCAAGTGGGGTGTTAAATGCCGCTTTCCACTTGTCCCCCTCCTTAATTCTGACACGGTAGTAAGTCTCCCTTAAGTCCAGCTTTGAAAAATTTTTCCCCTTTAGCGAGGTGTAGCATATCTTTCATAAGGGGGAGGGGATACATGTTCTCCACACTGATCGTATTCAGGTTTCGAAAATCAACACAGAGACGTTTTGAGCCATCTTTTTTCTCTCTAAATAGCACTGGAGCTGCAATTTTTGGTTGGGCTGGCTTGATGAAATCCATTGCTAGGTTTTTCTCAATAAATGTTCTCAGTTCTTCCAACTCCCTCGGTGACATGCTGTACATCTTGGGTTTAGGGAGTTTAGTGCCGGGTAAGATTTCTATCGCACAGTCGGTGGCACGGTGGTGGGGGAGCTCATCTGAGGCTTTTTCACTAAAAACCTCAACGAAATCCATGTATTCTATGGGTATGCCCTCAGTTAGTATGGCGTGACCAGGCATGGCTGTTTCTCGATTCTCTGCCCCCTCAGTTTCTTTATATGGATTCTCAGCAAAAGTCACATTCATCTGAAATTTTATGATGTCTTGTTTCCAATTGATTTTGGGTTCCATGCCAGGTGCCACTATAAATGTAAGCATTTCCTCGTGGCTTCTGATGCCTATATGTAGAGGTTTGGTAGCAAAAGAAGCTGGCTCCCCTCCTGCTATTGACCCATCTAGTTGGCAGAAAGCGATGGGGTTTTTCAGCTTTCTTATGTTAATCCCTAACTTCCCTACTAGGGTTGGGCTGATCAAACAATGGGTGCACCCTGAATCCACTACAGTGGAGATATTTATCTCCCTGTCCTGGTTTGGGATAAATAGTCTTAAGGGGAGGGTAAGCACTTTAATTGGTTTGCTTACCAGTGGTTCATCATCTGGATCACTTCCGAAATAGTGTGATTCCTCCTGTTCAGATGCCAGGGTTTCCTCCCTAAAGGGGGGAGGGGGTGGAACTTCTATGGTCTCCCTGCTCCTCAGGGCAGTCTCCTTCCCACGCCGGCCTGGTTTTGCAGGGTTCTCCCCCGGTGAAACAACCCACATGGTTATCATAAAAATTCCTCCAGGTAAAGAGGATCTCAGGGCTCTTTGGTGCCAGGATATAGGTTGTAAAATATCTGTTGACACAGGCAATGCTAGTAAATCGAATCCAAGTCTCCCCCTTCCTCCAATTGAATGGCAGTATCACTTTTAGGGATCTGACAATGGCTGAAAAAGAATCAATGAAGTTGTCAATGAGTGTTTGTTTTTTTATGTTTTCTGAATAAGAACAAATTGTTTAAATATACATAACTACGCCATCATACAAATACCACTATTTATGTATTTGCATCAGATATAAGTATGCAATGCTGGCACTTACATGATAACATACCATGAATAGCAATAGCACTTATATACCGCTTTATAGTGCTTTACAGCCTTCTCTAAATGATTTACAGAGTCAGCATATTGCCCCCAATAATCTGTAAAAATAATTTTACTCAGAAGGATGGAAGGCTGAGTCAATTTTACTGTCATTTTAGCTCTGTCTCAGTTTACTATGTAGGCTGCTGTATGAAAGCATCTTGAGCTGTACTGTATGATGAACCTGCAGCAATCAGTAACTTGACACAATGCTACAGTGAAGGGTTTGGTTAAATGTTAATGGAAAACTTATAGAGGAAACTCCTTCCAGGGTTCCTTTTCAAATCAGGAAGCATCTGGGTGACTATAAAGCAATGGAGAGACATGTGAAGGGTGGCATAATAAAAGAATAAATAAGTAAATCTTGATCTCATAAAAACTTTGAAGTGCAGTCTTAAGCCCCCAAAAATCCACTCCCCCCCAAACCCAGCATTTTCTGCCATCTTGTACCATAGGAACCATGTTTCCTAATGTGAGTTACAAAAATCTGGATGGCTGCTATATGACAAATTCAAGAAAATATACAAAACATTAATTCTTGGTTCCACTGCAGATATCATCTTGAGTTTTGCAATCCAGACGTACTAGCCCTAAGGTTTCAGTTCCAGGACATCGTACAGAAGATAAATCTGCCTTCCATTATGTTAAATATGAAATAAATTAGCATATTCTTTTTTGCATCTTCTTCGAATCCCAAAATTGTTGTCACTATACCTTTGAGTCAATCTTGACTCAAGGTAAGTGCTTGGACAAGTCCCTAAAGTTTTATTGGCAAGATTTTTCAGAAGTGGTTTGCCTTTGCTTCCTTCTTAGGGCTGAGAGAGAGGGACTGGCCCAAGGTTACCCAGCTGTCTTTGTGTCTAAGATAGTATTAGAACTCACACTGTCCCAGTTTCTAGCCTGATGCCTTAACCTGATGCCTTACCCACTACACCACATCTGGTTAAGGCATCTAGCCTGATGCCTTAACCACCACTACATCAGATTAAGGCATCTAGCCTGATGCCTTAACCTGATGCCTTAACCACTACACCAAACTGTCTGAATCTATTCCCAAAGACACATACAGAATGACATGAGTATTATACATATTCATCACATTGTTCACTTTTGGGATAAGCAATACTATGCAGTGGGGAAAAGTAGTAAGAAATACTAAGCTCCCCAAACCAACTTTTTATTTCCATCAAAGGCACCTTTGTATTCTATTTCTTTTAATCTTAATGGTTCTATGTTCTCTTCAATTCCACGCCTGCAACTAATTTGAGGAATTATCTTTTCTGAAAGCACATGGATTGCTACTTATAACTTACTTGCTTACTGTTTTGTTACATAGCATGTAATTCTCACCCTCCATCGTCTTTCATAGGTATCCACAACAATGTAGGTGGCACCAATTCATTCAGAGATATAGTATAGCATTTTTCATTCATACTGTAATTAAACACAGACCCTCGCTTCTCTGCATATATTAATTAACTCTGTTCTACTAGTTAATATCACCTTCTTTCATATCACCTTTGTTTAAATTTCACAAATATCTATTCTTTTTTAATTCATTTATTTCTTTACTTATGCTGTTTACCTCCCTTATCTTATATTCCGACTCACAATTTCCCATATGCCATGGTCTTTACTTTATAGGCCTATAGATATTGACTTCCATCCTTTATCATAGTTTTGGTCATCCAAAGCTGTCACATTAATGCTAATATGAGTATTATAGATTAACATAGTTAACTTGTTACACAGTGAACAATTAACAAGTATGTGGGGCATTAATTAATAAGTGAGTACTCTTAATTAAGAAAGTGGATACTATAAATCAACAAAATAGCAATTAACACATTCTTATGTTAATAAGAGACAGAAGAGCAGCAGTAATGAACATTCTTGTGACAGAAAACAAAGTTTGGTACAAGTATTAGATCATGGACAAAAAATTCAAAATATACTACTATATACCAACAAAAAAAAAAGCACAGTTAACCTCTATCACAACCAGTTAGCACAATAAAATACACAAAAAACTCCCAGTATCCTTTTTCTACACTGAAAATTCTGTTGGAGCTATATTCCAAGTCATCAAAGACACTAATCAAGCAGAATGAATTATGAAAGGCATGCATTGTCAAGTCAACAGAGTATTGCTGTACAGAATAAGAAATAAATCTAAAAATAAGATTTAGAATTCCTGGCTGAATTCTATATTCTAAAGTGTCTGTGTTTATTTCACTGTTAAACTGATATATTTTCTTCTGCTAGATCTAGCAGAAATCCTTAAAATGACTTCAGTGTCACCTTGCCTGATATAGACATATTGACAAATATCTTGGGTACAGGCAGCTTGGTTAATAGATTTTGGTTACAATTTGACAGTTCTTTTTTGCAGGAACAGAAAAGACTTGCAAGTGCACTAGAAACTGGAGGTTTTCCCTTCTAGAAAAGTACAATTTACATCAGGCCAGAAACATAGACAGCATGATTAAATAATTTCCCTGCTTCCTTTCTTATAAACTTCTTGTATGTAATTAATTGCTTATTGTGTAACAGAACCACTTCCATTTGGAGATTTAAACTTATTCCTGGCACAGCAGAGTCATCCTTTGATTTCAGACTGGTTCACCCTGTTTTACAATTTGAAACTCCTGTGGAAGAGCAAGCTGGTCAGATAAATGGCAGGACCTGTGCTGCCTTATTCCCTCCCATAATCTAAGCCTCCCTTGCCCCCCGCTTTCCACATCTGCTCTAGCATGATAGAGTTGTCAATAAGTTTGAGACCAGTATTGTGTTTTGGAAGCTCTGCAGCAACAGGCAAAGTACAACTGCAAAACAAAAGATGTTTTTCCTTCAGAAGGTAGAGAAAATGAAGTCTAGATACCCAGCAAGACAAAGCACAAAATTAAAATGGCACAAGAGCTTTACATATTAGTAATTAACGGAAAGAAAAAGAAATCTAAAAGAGAGGTTATTTAAGACAGAATAGATTTAAGAAAAAAATATTGATGCATACTAGTAATTGATAGAGTAGAGTATACAGTAATTGTAATAGGTAATAATAAGATTATTAACAGCTGTCCAGCTAGCGAATCCAAGAAAGGAACTCCTGAAACATTGTTCTTCCCCAAAAGTAATACTTTATTGAATACACTACTTTTGAAACCACTCATCCCCACCCATGGCTTCTTTTAGTTGTTGGATCAGTGAGTCTCCTTCTGATCGAGGGAGGCTCTTCTGTGGCTATCTCATGCGTGCTGGCACCAACAGTTGGTTGGAGGGGATGATAGAATTAACTACCTCTTCTCTGGTGCTTTTATATTGAGGCAGGCACAAGAGAGCATTTGTTAGGAAGTTTTATCCCATGGCAAATAGTGTAGGGCAGGGGTGGGTTCTAAAATTTTTTACTACCGGTTCTGTGGGCGTGGCTTATTTTGTGGGCGTGGCTTGATGGTCATGTGACAATTTTTTAGGATTTAGCAGAGGTACTGATCTACCAGGCTTTTAACTGCTTGCAGAGCTGTACCGGTCTACTCATTTGTTTTTTGGAAGCACTGGTCTACCCATTTATTTTTGCAGGCACCGGTCTACCCATTTATTTTTGCAGGCACTGGTCTACTCATTTGTTTTCGGAGGCACTGGTCTACACATTTATTTTTGCAGGCACTGGTCTACTTATTTATTTTTGCAGGCACTGGTCTACTCATTTGTTTTTTGGAGGCACTGGTCTACCCATTTATTTTTATTTTTTTTATTGAAAAGTTTTAAAAAGTTTTACAGACATTTCCCCTTCCCCCTCCCTCCTCCCCTTCCGGCCCTCCCCTTCCCCTCCCTCCCCCCCCCCCACTTCCCAGAGCAAAATACAGGGTATAACATTTGACAATCATAAGCTAACATAAGCTAATCATCTATAGCCTCCTATCCCCCTCTTGAACTTTTAACTCCCCTTTTACTAAACTAAATTTAAGTACTTTATAAAATCTCTTTGATCATTCATAAGCTATTTGAAATTTTTTTAGTCCGATATTTGCCTTGAATATAATCAATCCGTCTTCTCCATTCTAACATATATTTCTCATTTGAATGGTCCTTTAGATATGCTGAAATTTTCGCCATTTCTGCTAAATTTACTACTTTTAATGTCTACTCTTGAATAGTAGGTAAATCTTCCTTCTTCCAGTACTGCGCCACCAAGAGTCTTGCTGCAGTTATTAAGTTCAGAAGCAAATTAGTCTCTATAACTGTACAATCTGTAATTATACCTAACAAAAACAACTGTGGAGTAAACTTTATCCTTTTTTAAAAAATATTTTGAATAATCCACCATATTTTTATCCAAAATGCTTTAACTTTTTTACAAGTCCACCAAAAATGAAAATAGGTAGCATCAACCCAATCACATCTCCAACATTTGGGTTGTAGGTTTGGGTACATACAAGCTAACTTTTTAGGATCTTAATGCCATCTATAAAACGTTTTATAAAACTTTTCTCTCAAATTTTGAGCTTGTGTAAATTTTACATTTCTTACCCAGATCCTTTCCCATGTTTCCATCATTATTGGTTCCTCAAAATTTTATCATACAATCTTTAACTAACTCTGTCTCTGAGTTTATTTCTATCAATATATTATACAACCTTTTTATGTTCATTTTACTCTGGTCCCTAATTTGTTTTATCAAATTTTCTTCACTTTGTGTAATACTAATTTTCTGATCTTTTTTCCATCTATTCTGCAGCTGTACATATTGAAACCAGGTTTGAATTGCCCTTTCCTCTCTTAGTACATTCAGAGGCTTTAACTGTAGTACATTTCTTTCTGTAATCAGAAGTTCTTTATAAGTAATTACATCCTGTCTTTGTTCTATACTTATATTTTCTATCGCATGTCTGGGTACTACCCACATGGGTATCTTGCCATTCAATTTATATTGGTATTTTTTCCAAACACGCAGGAGGGCATTCCTTAATGTGTGACTTTTAAAAGTCCTATCCACCTTCTTCTCATAAACTAAGTAGGCATGCCAACCATATAGCAAATCATACCCTTCAATATTCAGTATTCTTTCACCTGTTAAATTAATCCAGTCACTAATTGCTGACAAAACAGCTGCTTCATAGTACAATTTTAGATTGGGCAATTTCAAACCTCCTCTTTCACGTATCCTGCATTATTTTTAATTTAACTCTCGGTCTCTTCCGTACCCAAACAAAGTTATTAATGCCTCTCTGCCATTCCTCCAAATTTGCATCCTTTTTAAGTATTGGTATCATTTGAAAGAGAAATAGAAACTTGGGCAGAACATTCATTTTAACTACTGCTATTCTTCCCAACAAAGACAGTTGTAATTTTTTCCATTTATCCATCTCTGTTTGTATTTTATGCCATAACAATTCATAATTATACTTGTATAATTTCCCATTTGACGTTGTAATAAAAATTCTTAAGTACTTAACCTTTTTCACTATCTCGCATCCTGTTACTCTTTTCATTTCTTCTTTTTGATTTGTATTCATATTCTTAGCTATCATCTTTGTTTTCCCTATATTTATTTTAAACCCTGACACTTGACCATATTGCCTAATTATCTCCATCAAACCTGTAACTGAATTTACTGGTTGGGTTAAAGTTACAACCAAATCATCTGCAAATGCTCGTAATCTATAATCATGTTGCCTGATCTTAATACCCTGTATGTTATCTGAGTCCCGTATTTTATTCAGCAATACTTCCAAAGTTAAAATAAACAATAAATATCCCTGTCTTGTTCCTTTCTCAATTTTAAAAGTTTCTGTGAGACTATCATTAACTATTATTTGTGCCATTTGTTTCTGGTATATTGCCTTAATAGATTGTATGAAATGCTCTCCCAACTGCATCTTTTGTGCTACTTTCACTAAAAACTGCCAATTCAATCGATCAAATGCTTTCTCTGCATCCAAAAACATAAGCACTGCAGGGACTTGGTTGTTCTTCCCCAAATACTCCAGTATATTAACAATTTGTCTTACATTACTTTTCATTTGTCTCCCTTGTATAAATCCAGTTTGATCTTTATGAATCACTTGTTGCATAACTGACATTAGTCTATTTGCCAAAATTTTTGCAAAGATCTTATAATCTGTATTAAGCAATGATATGGGTCTGTAATTTTTGGGTTGACTATGATCTTGATCTTCTTTCGGAATCAGGGAAATAAAAGCTGTTCTCCAGGATGGTGGCACCTCTCCTCCCCATTGTATTTTAGCAAATAACTCCTTAAGAGGTTCTGCCATTTCTAATTGAAAATTTTTATAATACACTGCTGTCAAACCATCTGTGCCAGGAGCCTTCCCACTTTTTAATTGTTTAATTGCCGAAAGAATTTCCTCAGTGGTTATTAATACATTCAATCTTTCCCTTTGTTCATCAGTAATTGCAGGAATATTCTCCTTCTGCAAATATCTCTCTATATCATTACCTTGTATATTATCACCAGCATATAACCTGGTATAAAAATCTAAAAATACTTTTTTAATCATATTCTGTTGATATACCTCTTTACCTTTATACTCTATTTTTTCTATTGTACGAGATTTTTGTTTTTTCCTTAACATATATGCTAACCACCTGCCTGGTTTATTTGCATTACAAAAAGTATTATGTTTAGCATATTGCAAGTTCATTGCAACTTGATCTGACATCAACATATTAAACTGTCCTCGCAATATTGCAATGGCTTCTTTTATATTCTTATCATCTGATTTATCCACTAACGCCTGTTCCTTCTTTTTTATTTCCTCTTCCAATTCCCTCCATTTTTTCCCCTGTCTATGTCTATAGGAATTATTCAAATTTATTAAAACTCCTCTCATATATGCTTTACTTGCATCCCATACCATTTCCACAGGTGTACCCTTATGCATATTTAAAACAAAAAATTATTTCATTAACTTTTTACATTCTATCACATTTGCCTCATATCGAAATAAGTTTTCATTCAGTCTCCAAGATCTCCTAGACCCCTCTCCAGACTCTAATTCCATCCACACCGGATTATGGTGTGTTAAAGTTCTTGGACATATCTTCGTCTTCTTTACCCTGGAAAGAAAATCATTTGTAATTAGTATAAAATCAATTCTAGAAAAAGATTGGTGCCTATCAGAAAAAAAAGTAAAATCCTGTTCTTTAAAATTTCATTCACGCCATATATCTCTCAACTCCATATCATCCATCATGTTAAAAAAAGATTTAGGCAATTTAGCCCGTGTTTGAATATTTGGCAAAAGGGTCTTTTTGTCTTTTTTAGAGTCCAATACACCATTCCAATCACCCATCATTATACATGATTTGTAATCCATTTGTATTATTTTTTTATGCAAAAGTTTATAAAATTTCTCTTGTTGTTGATTAGGTGCATATACTCCCACTAAAAGTATTTTCTTCCCTTCTATTAATAATTCAATCATTATATATCTTCCTTGTGGATCTGCTTCAATTAATTTAGCCATTAAATCTGTTCTTAGGTATATAACTATACCATTTTTCTTCTCAGGAGCTGATGTAACAAAATGATTGCCCAGTCTAGCATTTATTAGGTATTTCTGATCACTGGTTCTGATGTGTTTCTTGCAAGCAAATTACATCATTTTTAAACTGTTTCAAGTATTGAAATATTTTCTTTCTCTTTTGTGGTGAGTTTAGGCCATTAACATTCCAAGTCAAAAATTTATTTGCCATCCTTGGCCCCTGAAAGCTTATGGAGCACCGACTGGAAGTCCTCCTGGAATTTCCTCTTCAGTCTAGCTCCTCTCACAGCTTCCATATTTGTAGTTGCAATTTCTTGGGTTATTATCTGACTTTGTTGCTTCTTTAATTCTTGTTCTTTACGTTTGGTTGCTGTTAGAGTTTGTCTTTGATCCTTGGGGTCTTCCATTTTTTCAAATAAATCCAAAAGATGAACATCCTCTGAAAGTTGCAATAATTCTTGTTGAGTAGTCAAAACACCTCCTTGAGCTTGTGCCTGCATAATTTCCTTTCTCCCCTTTCTGGCCTCTCCTGGTTCTTTCCTTCTTCTGGCTTCTGGAGATGGTGGGTTTCCAGCCTTTAGTATGGTAGTATAAAAGTCTCTTGCCTTCCAAACTGAGCTGAGACTATGTCTGTCACCCAAATAATTCACCACTAATTCGGCTGGAGCTTCCCATCTGTACTGCAACTGACGCCTTCTAAGTTCATCAACTAAAAATGCATAGTCCTTTCGAGATCTCAACATTTTGGGGGGAAATTTCCTTCATTATTAAAACCTCCTGTCCTGCCACTTGAAGTTTCTTCTTATAAGAAACTTGTAAAACTCCATTTCTTGTTCTCCTTGTAAATCACAATATTTCTTGGTAGTTGTCTCTGTCTGCAATCCATGAATTAATGTGATAAATTTTGTCTATTTGCCAGTCACACTCTGCTTTAGATTCTCCAGTAAACTGAGCAAGGGCTTCTGCAAAAATCTCTCTAAGATTTTCCTGTTTATTTTCTTTCAAGCCTCTGACCCTCACTGCCCATTCCATCGCTCTATGTTGTGTCATTATGAGTTCTGCTTCTGCCTTTTCCATCTTGTTTTCAGCCTCTCCCAATTTAGCTTCCACATTCAAATTAAACTAATCAATTTCATCCACCCTTTCTTCCAATGATGTAACATGACCCACCAATCCCTTAAATGCTTCCACAATATCTTCTCTTATTGCATCATTTTGGGTTTGAATTGTTTCCTTAATTTCAAGCAGTTCCTCAGACACTTCTTTATTTTTTTCCTCAAAACGGAGTGTGATTTTTTCTTCCAAATCAGTAGGTGGCACCGCAGGCATCGGCGGCAGTTCCTTTGGGAGCGCTAACCCCCGCGATCTCATAAAGCCGCTAGAGCAGCAAAAATCAGCTGTTCTAGTGGCTCGGAACTTTCCCCTTGGGAGAAGAGGGGAAGGCGAGCAGGCAGGTGTGGGTAGAGCTCCCCAAGACACCCAGGATTAATCCTGGGGCACGGAGGGTGACAGCTCCCCAAGCACCTGAAGAAGCTCCGGAGGAGACCAGAATGGCTTCCTACCTCATAGACAATTGAAAGATAACGTGAGAACTATAATGAATATATTAGAATATTATGAGTGTAATTCTGATAAACAGGTGGACCTGGTCTCCGTGGATGCACAAAAAGCCTTTGACAGAGTGAGCTGGAAATTTCTCTTTGCACAGTTGAGCGAAATGGAATTCGGGGAAAGATTTACCAGGGCAATCCGGACAGTATACGCAAAACAGACAGCGAAAATACTTATTAATGGGGAGGAGTCTGAAAAAATTGATATAAGTAAAGGTAATAGACAGGGATGTCCATTATCTCCACTTTTATTTATTTTAACCCTAGAGTTATTATTGAATGAGGTCAGAAGAAATCAAGGAATTAGAGGGCTAAGAACCAGAGGGGAAGAGTTTAAGCTCCAAGCCTTTGCGGACGACTTGATATTTGTCTTGGAAGAACCTTTGGAATCGGGACCAATCTTGCTACAGGAGTTGGAGGCTTACGGGAAAGTAGCGGGATTTAAATTAAATAAAGATAAAACCAAGATCCTAATTAAAAATATGACGAAGAATCAAAAAGCGCAGTTAGAGGAAGAACTAGGGATCCAGATAGTCAAAAAACTAAAATACTTAGGAATTTGGCTTTCATCTAAATGCTCGACCATTAAAGAAGACAACTATCAAAAACTACTTAGTCAAACTAAAGAAATGTTGGAAGGATGGAAAAGTTTACAGTTATCATTATTAGATAGAATTGCAGTAGTTAAGATGTATATCCTGCCTAAATGGATTTTTCTCTTTCAGACAGCCCCAGTTTTAGTAGATACAATTTTTTTTCATTCTTTAGATCAGTGTATACGTAGATTTGTATGACAGAACAAAAAACCAAGGATTAAATTGAAAATGCTTCAAGAATCCCCTTCCAGGGGAGGATTTGGCCTACCTAAATGGGAGCTTTATCATCAGGCAGCTGTCTTAACTTGGATCAGAGACTGGATTGCCTTGAGGAGGAGGAGAATCCTTAGCTTGGAAGGCCACAATTTGCAACAGGGGTGGTACTATTATCTGAGTCAGGAAAGGCCCAAAAAACATAAATATTTTATGGACCACTTTATTCGAAAGGTTTTGATGACCATATGGGATCGAATAAGAAATAAATTTTACCTGATGACTCCGATTTGGCTTTCCCCTTTAGAGGCAATGACACACCCGACTCTTTACAACAGAAATAAACCATTAATTTACCAAGCTCTGTTGGATCTTTCAGGCAAAGTAAAATCTCGAAATATGCTGGGGGAATTAGGTTATAAGCTAGATTGGTGGTCATACAATCAGATCCAATCTAGGACAGCTCAGGATAAAAATAAAGGAGGAATCTATAATTGTCTACAGAAACTTGATAAGATCTTGTTGGGGAAGGATGAGAAGGTATTATCCAAACTGTATCAATTCCTCTTAATGGATTGGATTGGAGAGGAGGTCATCAAGGACTCAATGATTGGCTGGGGAAGAAATTTGGGATACTCGATTGAACTTGAAAAATGGGAAGAAATCTGGGGGACAACCTTAAAATTAACAATGTCAGTTTCCTATAAGGAAAATATATACAAAATGCTGTATAGATGGCACCTGCCCCGGCTAGATTATCGAAGATGTTCCCGGGGACCTCTCCGGTTTGCTGGAAATGCAATGCCGCTATGGGAACTTACTTTCATAGTTGGTGGACCTGTCCCCGAGCAAAAGAATATTGGGCTAGAATTCAAAAATGGATTTTAGAAATCATAGGATGTAGAATAGATTTGAACCCGGAAACGTTTTTACTAGGCATGAAACCAGAGAACTTAAACAAATCTAATTGGTATCTCGCTCTCCACATCATCATTGCAGCCAGGATCTCGTTCGCGCAAGAATGGAAATCCAAAAATATCCCATCGGAGGCTACGTTAATTGCAAAGATCATGGACTGTGCAGAAGCAGACAAGCTTACTGGACTTTTGCGAGATAGACAAGAATCGGGGTTATATAGGAGCTGGGACAGATTGTATGCTTGGCTGCAAAAAAAGAAATCTTAAGAAGAACGAAAATATTAACCTTAATGTGAACGTGGGTAAATATTTCCAGGAGTATTGCATGACGATTGAGAATTTTTTTTCTGGTTAAACCTTTCTTTCTTTTGATGAGTTAGCTTAATGGAAGTTTGTACTTTCTCCAGGCGAAAATTGATACTTTAAAACTCTATATGTATTATATTACTCTCTGCAATTCTATCCATATTATTATATTTTTTTCTGTATTTTTTAATAATTTTCAATAAAAAATTTATAAAAAATTTAAAAAAAAAAAAAGCTCCGGATCCGGGATGTTTCTGTTTTAAACAGAACAAGGTGCCGCAACCACCCCTGCGAACTAAATGATTGCACATCGATTGGACTTTAAAGCAGGCAGAGCAAAGACAGGAGAAATCACAACTGCAAGTACTAAACTTTAACTCTAATAAACTACTACTTCCTTCGGACCTTGAGATGGGAGAAAGCTTAAAAAAGATGGCGCTGAGTTGTTTAAGGGCGTGAAAATGAAAGTTAAAAGAGAAAGTGCTTGTTAACGCTCATTAACGCTCGTTAATGCTGTCAGTACCTTTTAAAAGACTTTGTTGGGGAATTTTGAGGATTGGGATTAAAGAATACAATATTGACTTATCAATAAGCGATAATAATTATTAAGGACTGAGATTAAGAAGACCTATTGGTCCTACTGAGTGGCTGGTGGGAAAGTGCAGTTTGGAGATGGCTGCGAAGCAAATTAAACTGTTGTGACTAAAAGTGCGGGGACTTCTCCAGCTCAAACATCAAAACTGCAGTCTTTGTTAGCCCCACTAGATACACAAACACTGACACTAGAAGTTCTTCAGGGAGCTTTAAAGAAACTGTCTACCCATTTATTTTTGCAGGCACCGGTCTACTCATTTGTTTTCTTTTAACACTGATCAGCTGTAGGGCAGCCCTTTGAAGCCCCGCAGCAAGAGTTTAAATAGTTTTTTCCCCTCTAGCCGATCAGCTGGGACTCAGGAGGCAGCAATAGATTGGGGGTGGGGCCAAATAAAAGGTAAGAATAGACTATAGAGAAGGCATCCTTAAAAGTCCTTCTGGATTCGGGGTGCACCAGATGCTTAGTGAGCCCAGCCCTGGTTGAGAAGTTGGGAACACACCTGAGAAGGCTAAAGACACCAATTGTGTTTTGCCACCTGGATGGCTCAGTCGCAGGGGCCATTCCCATCACATTCACCACCCAACTCCTAGGAATCCCATTCAGCGACATTGAGCTTCATAGTAGCCCCTTGTCCTGGTGATGGCCTGATTGAAAAAAATGGAACCCACGTATGAACTGGAGAAGGGGGTTATTGAAAATCCCACCAGGGGACAAGCCACCACATAGCAGAGAGTGGTTGGCCAGGTGGGCTTTATGCCAGGAAATGGGTCAACCCTAAACCTGATGGATATGTTTAGTGAAAAGGGATCAGATGAGCTGCCCCTCCCACTGACTCACAGACTGCACTATTGAGATGATCCCTGGGGCCAAGCTACCAAAATCAAAACTCTATTCAATGACCCCCAGGGAGTTAGATGAGCTATTTGCCTACATTGACAAGAACTTAGCCCAGGGTTTCCTTCCAACTGGCACAACCCAGAGTGGCCATCCTGGTCCTGTTTAGGGAGAAAAAGGACAGGTCTCTTCACCTCTGTGTAGACAATCACAGGCTGAACATTGTGTGTGTGGAAAATGTGTACCCCCTTCCCCTAATGAAGGACATCTTGGCTCATTTGGCAAAGGGGAGGATTTTCACAAAATTGGATTTGTGAGAAGCATACTACTGAGTCAGAATTAGAGAGAAAGATAAATGGAAAACTGCTTTTAACTGCCCACTTGGCTGTTTCCGGTTTACAGTGCTCGCCTTTGGGCTGCAAGGAGCACCTTCCATATTCATGCAGCTGATTAATGAAGTGTTGCATGAACACCTGTACAAAGGGGTGCTGGTGTATTTAGACAACATTTTGATCTACATGGAAACAAAAGATGAGCATGTGAAACTGGTTAGAGTTGTCCTACAGAAGCTCCATGCTGCTAAGTTATATGCCAAGCTATCTAAGTGTTAATTCCAACAAGACAAGATCCATTATTTGGGCTATCAAATTTCCCATGAGGGGGTTAAATGGACTCAGAAAAGTTGTGAGCAGTGCTAAAATATGTGCCCCCACACACTAGGAAGCAGCTGCAAAGCTTCTTAGGATTTGCCAACTTTTACCGGCAGTTCATTCCCTCCTTCTCTCAGATAGCCATCCCCATCACAAACCTGTTGAAAATGAAGGGAGGGGACAAGCCTAAACCTTGCCAATCTCTAAAATGGACTATGGAATGTCAAGCAGCATTTGAAAAGCTCAAACAGTTGCCTCTGAACTGGTGCTAAAGCACCCTGACCCTGAGAAACCTTTTGTCATCCAAGCTGATGCCAGTCATGTAGCAGTGGGAGCCATTCTGATGCAGGAAGATGATCAAGGACAGCTGCAGCCATGCACTTACACTTCTAGAAAACTAACCAAAACTGAACAATGATGGGCTGTGTGGGAGAAGAAAGCATATGCTGATAGATGGGCACTCCTCTCCTGGAGGAATTTCTTAGAAGGGAGCAAAATCTCATTCCTGGTATGGACCAATCACAAGAACATGGAAGCTTAAAAAACCCCTTGAAAGCTATCCCCGAAGCAAGTGTGATGGGCCCTTTGGGGCTACCACCGGGGAAGAGAAGGAGCTGCAAGACCCCACCACTGGGTTTGAAATTTAACAGAGATTCCCAACAACTGGGGGTTTTCCTAACCCCCGTGCATTTGGACCTACATGCAGGAGTATGGTCCTGAAATATTCACAGAGAGCGGCATGTTTCTCAAAACATCTCAGTGGTGCTGGATTGGCTATGCCCAGATGGATCACCAGGGGATGGCTAGGGAAAACCAGGGGTTTAGTTCAGGGGTGAAATGCTCCCGGTTCAGACCGGATCACCTGATCCAGTAGGAACCAGTAGCAAAAATCCCTGCCCCCCCCCATGCCCAGCTGAGCCACGCAATCATCAGACTTTTTTTAAAATTTTTAAAAGCATTTTTTCTACAACCTCTTTGGCCAAAAAAATGCTTTTAAAAGTTAAAAAAAAAAGCCTCTGACGATCGTGCGGCTCAGCTGGGATCGTCAGAGGCTTTTAAAAGCATTTTTCTACAACCTCTTTGGCCGAAGAAAAAAATGCTTTTAGAAGCCTCTGACGATCCCAGCTGAGTTGCCTGATTGGCAGAGGCTTTTAAAAGCATTTTTTTACAACCTCTTTGGCCAAAGAGGTTGTAGAAAAAATGCTTTTAAAAGCCTCTGATGATCCCAGCTGAGTTGCCTAATCGGCAGAGCCTTTTAAAAGCATTTTTTTACAACCTCTTCAGCCGAAGAGGTTGTAGAAAAAATGGTTTTAAAAGTTAAAAAAAAAAGTTGGCCATGCCCACCCAGTCACATTACCCTCCCACCAAGCCACACCCACAGAACTGGTAGTAACAAATTTTATATTTCACCACTGGTTTAGTTCTGTATTAGCACACAGGAACTTTCAATTCTGCTTGACTCTTCTGCAGTCAGCCTCTCTTAGTAAAAGTACCTTTTCATTTCAAATAAAGTCAAGATTCCTTAAGGGATCAGACTAGGGCAGGTGTGACACCCTGCCTGACTTGGTCTGAGTCCAGGACAGTTATGTCAGAAAGATTGCAGACTGCTCCTAACCTGCTTTTGAAGATGAACAGCAATGGAAAGTGGGAATGCTGCAAAGTAAACTATTGGTCTCAGATCAAGAGGCTCTTCCTAAACCTCTACAACCTCTAAGAAAATACAGGAATTCCCATTCCTAGTAAATTACTCAGCATAGTTCCATTCTCCTGACCATATATTTTCTCCTCTCCCTGAACTATTTATACCGACTGCCTCCAAAATGATCACACTGAAAAGAAAAAAGGACAAGATACAGTTTTTATTTTATTCCATTATATTGGCAGTTCGACCATGGTTGCTCTTTTAATATCATTTTTGTTGCTTTAATATTATTTATAATTTAGTGGAAGTGGGCAATACATGTACACACACACACACACACACACACACACACACACACACACACATTTTAGGCATATATTTTAAAGAAATGCAGTAAGCAGAAAATTTTAAAATGCTTTCATGTCAAAAGGAAAAATGACACAAGCACTAAAAAAGGTAAATATTAATTCTGGAATAAAGACTGGAACATGCTTTAATAGATCTGGCAAGATTCATGGAAAACATTTTTCACTCCTAAGGTTGTTCTTATTTTCCCAGTTAACATAGCTTAATTTATCCCAGAATTAACAGGGCAAAAGGAAGCTATAGGATCTGTAGGCAACATTTCCTTACATCTACCACCACCATGTCCTTATAAACTAAAGCAGGCCACTTGGGAGACAGATCAATATAATGTATGTTATAGCTGACATCAAAAAGAATAGCTATATCACAGAAAAACTCAATCTATTAAAAAATTTAAAGCACTATCCTAGCAATTGTTTTTCAAAGCCTTCTTGCACAATTGTGTTTTTTTCTGATGATAATGAAACTATAGGCTTGATTCTATAGCCTTTAAACAAAAACATTTAGCTTCCAGTCTATTTTATAAATCTTCAAGGAAGAATATTTAGAAAATCCATTAACCTAAAATGCAGAAATTCAGGAAACTTTTCAAAATCTCCATTTCTAAATGAAAGGGAGGGGGTGATATTGAGAGCTGCCATAGATTATAATGGCAGGAAATTTTGCCAGACAAAAGCAAGATCAGGCAGGAAAAAAATTCTGAGTAAAATAAGAGAATAGGTAGGTTTAGCCCAAGCATGATGCCTACCCTGTTTCATGTATAAAAGTAAATTACATTGGCAAAATAATCTTTCTGCAGTATAAACTGCAAAACAGAATTTTCCACTGAAAGTGATGCAGTTGGCTAACACAGGAGTCATAGGAACGGTTGAACTGGATGCAGCACCTCTTTCTTGGTAAATATCACCAACCTAACTTTTACTATGTAAAACAATTGTTTCTCTTTGCATTATGATATGGCCAGCCTGGAAGAATGGCTTAATAAAATGAATTCTAGGATAGGGAAGAGAAATGCTGGCTGGCTGAGTTGCCTATTGCTCAGCTTCATTTGTCTCAGGGAGAAAAAAACGCAGGGAATTTTTTTTGGGGGGGGGGGGCAGTTTTTCCTTATAAAAAAAAGAGTTAAGGGAAAGACTTCTTAAACTACATGCTTTTGCTCCAAGTTTCTTGGAAACATTACTGAAACAGCACTATTGTTCTCACATTCTGTTCATTGATAGACTACAGGCAGCTCCCAGCCTGCCATGGGAAAAGACCACTGGATTCATCTAGCAGGGCTCCATTAACATTCCCAAAGCTTTGCAAGATAGAGAGCAGGGAGCTGGGGAGTTAAATAGTTATCTGAGTTGGAATGAATATTGTAGGCCAGGAGAGGGGTTTTTTTTCCATGAGGTAAAGGAGGTAGCAGCTATTCTCTCAAAATAAACCTATAGATTAATTTTTAAAGTGTTCTTAATATGTTTGGGATTCTCTAAGAGAAGCAGAGATAACATGGTTGATTTTCCCTAAGAAAATCACATGGAGATAGAGGAAGTGAGTAAATCCACACAAAATTATGGGTTTGCAAGCTTGTCTATCAGTTCTATTGAGCCAGGACAAAGCAGAGATCAGAAAGGACAGCACACCTGAACCAGTTCTTAACCTGTTCACTCTTTAAACTAAACTCAATTTGGTTTTAGAGTGAGAAATTCCCTGAGGATGGGCTCCAGCACAAGTCTGAAAGCTTGGAAGACTAAACCTCTTGTCCCAGTGACCAACCCAGATTGTATCCTGCAACAATATTCTGAGGCACATATATTTGCCTTCATTCGTGATTCGTTAAGGAATTGCAATCCTTCAGCATATTAATAGATGAGCAGAATAGCAACAACATTTTGCTTTTTCCATTAACAGAACACAAGTAGACTCTTGTGGTAGAATCTTAGATGTCTTTATTTGGAGAAATTCTTTACAACTGAGCAAACAATATATTTTGTATTTTTAAACATCTGTGTCTTTATTGTGGTCTGCTAGGTGTTAGCAATCCCAGGATGGTAGGCTAGACTTGGAAGATTTACACATATAGGGAGTCCTCAATTTACAATCTGTCACTTAGAGACCATTCAAAGTTCCAGCAGGCCTACTTGGGAAATATATATGATCCCAATTCAAAGTTCAAATTTCAGGCACTCGGCAATCAGGCATATTTATGGCCATTTGCAGTGTCTCATGGTTATATGATCATGTTTTATTATTTTGTCCAAACTCAGTATTTACTTGGTTTTCAGCAAAACTGTACTCATATCAAATATTGGTTTGCTTAATGACTGCAGCATTCACTTAACAGCCGTGGTGATTTGCTTAATGACTGTTGCAAAAAGTCATAAAATTAATCACTTTATGACCATCACGAGTTATGACCATGACAGGCAAGATTATGGTTGTAACTGGAGAACTACTTGTACACTCAAACAAAGAAGGGTTGGAAGGGACCTTGGAGGATTTCTACTCCAATTCCCTGCCCAAGGCAGGAGTCAGTTATCATCCCTGACAAAAGGTTGTCCAATCTTTTCTTGAAAACCTCTAGTGATGAAGCAGCCATAACTCTGGGAGGCAAACTGTTCAATTGATTAACCTTTCTCCCTGTCAAGAAATTCCTCCTCATTTTGAGGTTGGATCTTCCTTTGACAAGCTTCTACACATTGCTTCTTGTCCTGCCTTTGGGTGCTATAGAGAATAAATCAATACCCTCTTCCCTATGACAGCCCTTCAGGTATTGGAAGACTGCTATCATGTCTCCCTAGTCTTCTCTTCTTTAGGCTAAACATATCTAGTTCCTTAGCTGTTCATCATATAATTTAGCCTCCAGACCCCTTATCATCTTGTTTTCTTTTCTGCAGTCTTTCTAGGATCTCAGCATCTTTTTTGTACCATGGTGACAAGAACTGGATGCAATATTCCAAATGTAGCCTCACTAGTGTAGTATAGAGTTGTACCAGTGGTGGGTTGCCCCTGGTTCAGACCGGTTTGCAAGAACCGATGGTAAAACTGCTGGGAGGCCCCACCCACCGCCCCGGATGTTGTCATCAGCTATCTGCCCATGCGCAAAAGCAAGGCACACGATCCTGTTGCGAACTGGTAGTAAAGGTAAGTAGAACCCACCCCTGAGTTGTACTATTTCTTCCTGTGATCTTGATGCTCCTCTACCTTTGTTGATGTAACCTAGGACTGTGTTGAGTTTTTTGGCAGCTGTAGCACACTGCTGACTCATACTTAAATGGTGATCCATCAGGACACCTAGATCCTTTTCACAGATACTATTGTTGAGCCAGTACTCCCTATTCTGTAACTGTGCAACTGGTTTTTCCTGCCTAGGTACTATTGTTGTTGTTGATGATGCTGTTCTTGGAAACTCCAACATTCATGCTGAATTCCACAATTTGCTAAGAAAGCACAATAAGGGTCATTTATTTCTGTTCATATCTTCAATATTATACTGACCTTTGATACTATTGATCAAGGTATTCTTTCTAGTTTTTCTTCAACTTAGGTTTCAAATGACAGTATCAGGGGGATTTCTTTTCTAATCCACAGCCTTTAGAGTGAAGGAGAGCACAGTCTGATTCCATTTCCCAAATTATTTTGCAGGTTTATTGGGCTCGGGTTTGTCTGGTGCTGTATGTCATTTCTATATGGATGATGTTCAGATATTATATTCATTAGGCATGCTACATTCCCTGATTGAATTCTAGGTGGATAGGATTTTTGTCTGGAGGAAGTATAACTGACTGAAACTGAGCTGAGGCACCTCTGAGGATCCAGAGAGACCTCAAACTGAGAAACCCTTTCCAATCCCTTCCTATTCTTCTCCCAAATAATTCATAAGTTCATAACTTGGGAGTGGTTCTAGACCTTGCACTGTCCTCATGAGGTCAGTATAGTGGCTAGGAACAACATCTGAGGATGAACTAACAGTTCTGCTGTAACTCATGCTTTGCAGATAAAGGTCTTCTACAGGTGCTGTGTTGGAAGGAGAGTCACATAGACACAGGTAAAGTTATGGTTTTTGAGTGATGTTGCCAAAACTCTGGAATTCCATCTACCAGTCTGTCCAGACAGTTTTTTCTTCACTATACCTTAATAAAAAATCATGGTAGAGATAGAGTTGGGAAGAATAGAGTAGAGAAGAGCAGAGTGGAATGACAGCAAAGAAATGAAGTATTTGATGCACTTTATTACCCACAGTGAAAAAAATCCACATTTGTAATTAGCTTATCACTGGCAAGGTGCTATGTTTTTTCAGAGAACAGTACTCACTTTGAAGGTGAGTTCTCTTTGAAGGCTGTCCAATAATCCAAATTTGAGAAGTCATGAGCCCTAGTATTTCCCAGGGAGCCATAGCAAACTGAAGAAGTTCCACAGAAACAGAGTCAATGATTATGACAAAGACCAAAGAATCAGTGAGTATACAAGAAGAGGACAGGAGATCGCCCACATATGCTCTGGCCAACTGTTCCTCATGAGAAGATGGCAATAGTCTTTTGCTGATTTGAGTGCCAGGAGATGAAGCAATCAGCTGTCTTGCTTGCAATCATGGTGGAGCCTTTTAAAGGACACTAAATTTATAAGACTAACTTTCTAATCAGTTTCAGAAATGGCTTATTATTTATTTTAAAGCTATTAGTGACCTTCAAAATAAAAAGTTTGAAAAGTTGGCAGATGAATATATCTTCAGCTCTGCACAAAGGAACATAAGCTTAAAAACTTAAAAGAATTTGAGGAAATTGAAGTAATCAGGAAAAGCTAAACAAGATTTTGATCTAAAAAAGATACAAATGGATTAAACAAAGATAAATTTGGAATATTGACTTTTATTATAAGAGTTCTGATTAACTATATAAAGTATAGGTTCTTTAGTACTTGTAAGAACAAGATTTATCTTGGCTATTGTAAATCATAACAAAAATAAGCCACTTTATGATTTTAGAAACTGGACACTAAAAAGACTAAAGATTCTAAACAGGAGAAAATACAATGATGAAATCTACATTGGGTGATTGATCAGCACCAGCCTGATAAAAAGTGATATTGTGCATTCTATCCATTTGGTATCTCTTTTCAGTTGTTACCTGAAGAGACAAATGATCCAGCCATTAGACACTGGCTTCTATCCCATTCTGATAATGATCCTTAGCTTGGGAATGTCAGGGTCCTGCTGTCTGCTTATTATATATTATATATTAATATTTTTAGCACCAAGGATTAGAATTAACAATTATGTGCTTTAATTAATTCTGAAGTAGCTGTTTGATGTTGAAGACCAGCTCTTCAGCATTTGCTGAGAGTGAGTGAAGTCACCTTGGATTATGTGGGTTTATTTTGTACTCGTCTGGTTCTTGTCTTTTTTGTCATTTGTTATTCTTGTTTTGTTTTGGTATCTCTGTCATTTATGTTTTTATTTGTGAGCTGTCCAGAATTATGTTGTGTCAAATAGCATACACATTTAATAAATCATCATCACCATTAAAGAAATTAACTTAACATTTGCTTTTTAGAAGCCAATAAATAATTCAAGTTCCTGTTATGGTTGCATTTTTGAAATAATAGTAAAAATAAAAAAGAATTTGTGCATTGGAATACAGAATACAAGAATCTTTCATTTTCCTTTTCTAGATGTTAGCTCAAAAGCAACAAATAAAGAAAAAAACTTTTTTTTCTTAGCTGTGTTAAGAAAATAAGGCAAAGAATTGGATAAAAAGGAGCAAAGATTCAAAATAACATTGACAGACTAGTGGGACTGGTTGGAAATACATTGCATTGAAAACCTAGGTAGTAGAGTTGTCAGGACTGTGTCTGATCAATCCCTAGGAAAGAAAACCCTTGTCTCCATAGATTCAGAGAAAATGTACTTTTACTAGGAAAAAACTGATTGCAGCAAAAGTCAGGCAAGATCTGAAGCAAATGCATGTGAAAAGACAAATTGAAAATAACCCCAGAGCCCATCCCCCCCAATAGTCAGGCAACCAGAGTCCAAGCATGAGCCAGGAAGATGTTTTGGGAATGTCTCTGGTCCACCAGCTCCACTCTGCCTTTGTGTATGCTGTTCCCAGGACAGCTGACCTTGAAGATGTTAAACAACCCAAGCTGGCCTCTCTGAGTCCAAGCCTCCTTGTTGCTTGTCAGCAATTCCAGTCTCACACCACCTGCATGCTTCCCCTCTCCAATACCCATTGCTCCCTCCCTCCAATTCCATGACAGCTGGCAGCAAGCTTGAAGGAAAGTGATGATGGTCAGGCTAACAAAAGTAATTTAAATCAGGAACTCAATTTTCCATGAGTTACTGAAGCTTATCATGTAACTTTGGGACAATCCTGATGATGAGACTAACAACCTACTCTCTAACAAGCAATTTGGCTTTAGAAAAAAATTGTCCTGCAATCTGCAACTATTACACTGCAAAAACATATTGGCTTCAAAACTCGACCAGGGTAAATCAATTGATGCAATTTATATAGACTTCTGTAAAGCCTTCAATTCAGTGGAACACAACAAGCTACTTCTAAAACTAAAATCTTATGGCATTTCCGGATTCCTGCAGAAGTGGATAGCTGCATTCCTATCAAACAGGCAGCAAGTAGTCAAAATAGGGAATGCCTTATCTAACCCTGCACCTGTTAACATCAGTGTCTCCCAAGGCAGCGTTTTAGGACCCACACTCTTTATACTTTATATAAATGACCTTTGCAATCATATTATAAGCAACTGCATTTTCTTTGAGGATGATGTAAAAATATTCAACACCACTGACAATGCTGCTACTCTACAAAAAGACCTCAACTATGTGTCAGAATGGTCAAACAATTGGCAACTCCAAATCTCAAACAACAAATGCTGTGTCTTACACATTGACAAAAAAAATCAGAACACAAAATGCAAGCTGGATTGATACAACCTAAGAGACAACCCTCACTCTGTCAAAGACCTTGGAGTACTAATCTCAAATGATCTAAGTGTCAGAGCTCACTGTAACAGCATTGCTAAAAAAGCATTAAGAGTCTTGGTAGTTTCTTCTCCAGTAATATTGAACTGCAAACTAGGGCATACAAAACCTTTGCTAGACCAATTCTTGAATACAGCTCATCTGTCTGGAACCCACACTGCATATTGGACATTAATACAATCGAACGAGTCCAGAGATATTTCACAAGAAGAATCCTCCACTCCTCTGCTCGCAACAAAATACCTTATGCCACCAGACTCAAAATTTTGGGCTTAGACAATTTAGAACTTCGCCGTCTTCAGTCTGACCTAAGCATAGTACATAAAATCATCTGCTACAATGTCCTACCAGCCAATGAATACTTCAGCTTCAACCAAAACAATACAAGAGCACACAATAGATACAAACTCATGATAAACTGATCCAAACTAGACTGCAGTAACAGAGTTGTCAATGCCTGGAATGCACTACCTGACTCTGGTTTCTTCCCCAAATCCCCAAAACTTTAACCTTAGACTGTCTACTGTAGACCACATCCCATTCCTAAGAGGTCTGTAAGGGGTGTGCATAAGCGCACCAGTGTGCCTGTCCTAATGTTTTCTTTTATTTGTATCCTTTTTATGTATTTATAATTATGTTTACTCTTGTATCTGTCATAAATACATACTTGACAAAATAAATAAATAAATAAAATAAAAATAAATAAAATAAATGTTGTTATTGTGTGGAAAAATGAGAAGGGAATGATATTTATGCAGTATTGAGCTCCCAAGGGAATAGTAAAATATAAATCTTATAACTAAACAAATAATATAATAATAAGTTTCTCCTCCTAGTCACAACTTTTAAAAAGCTGGCAAAAAAAGCACGTTGTGCAAAGTGCTGGTTGTCTGGAAAGAAATAGCCTTTTTATTTCTCTTCAAAGCAGTTTTGCAAATGGACCTTAGCAAACTGTCACAATATTGTGCTTCCTAACTGCATATTGCAACTATAAGTAAAATAGAGCAGAGCCACATATGGTCATGTTCAACTGGGAACCACAAGTGACACTACAACTTAATTGTATCTCTGGTGCGCTGACTGAACCAAGGAAAGCTTAATTTCTTGGCACGTATCTTTTGTGAATTTTGAAGCCATATCAAACTGGATTCAATGGGGGATGAAAAGCCTGTTGTGATTTCTGTTATAATTCTACATCTGCCTACCCTATGATGTTTTGAGAAGTAATATTAAAACTGTAGAATATAAGACTATTCTAATTAAGAATTTTTAAGGAATCCAATGATAGCAAAATAATGCTCTAAATCCTGATGATACTGTATTAAACTAACATTTTAAAAAATCCTTACCTGGATTTATGACTTTTTTTCCCCATGAGACAAAGGACAATATGGAAATTTCCTCTAGTCCACTCTATATACAGGGCCTCACTATAATGGAAGTTGAATCTTGAATCAATACTGGTAATGGAATGAAGTCTGCAATCTGTTCTGAGGACATCATACTAGTGTAAGGGGTAGAGAAAAGGCCATGTGGCTTATACAACTTTGTTCTTCAAGTGAAGCATAGAAGGATCAGTTGGGAAAGCTGCCAGTACCTTTCTGCAGCATCTGCCAGTTGCCCAGATCTTTATTTCTTTACTACTGTAAATATGGGACATCTCAATTAATGACCCAGAGCTTGTCAGCTGGAAAGTTGGCAATCTCAATTTGAGACCCAAGCACTGCGTGGTGAGGTGAACTCCTTGAAAGCATGCAAATGCGAGTAGATAAATAGGTACCTTTCAGAGGGGAGGTGACAGTGTTCCATGCACTTCGGCTGGTCACACAACAATGCAAATCTCTTCAGACAATGCTGGCTCCCTTGGCTAAGAAATGGAGATGAGCACCACCCCCTAGAGTCACAAATGCCTGGATAGGAGAAATCTTTACCTTTTTTTATTTTCAGGACAAACCTGAAAAAGCAACAAATCTGAAAGAGGTTCTCAAGGGGGTGGGAGAATTAATTGTTTATGTTTGTAAACAATTTGTAACTGCTTTACAAAGGAAAATTCACGACCAAAATCAAGAAAAGCTTTCCAAAAGACATATTCAAATTAAAATATCTAAAATAAAGAACTCCCCTTAGGATAAAGGATGTATGGTCTCTGTACATAGAGAAACAGATCTATAATCCATTGCCTGATGCAAAATATATAATCTGGGTATCTGGTTAAGGTGTATCATGGTTCTTTTTCAGCTTTTCTCCTTCCAACTGGATAAAGGCAACATGCAAAGTTAAGCAATCACCAACTTATCCCTGAATTCTCTGAATTGGAAAGCAGAAGCTCTCATCTTCAGCAGTTCACGCTTTCTGCTGAATAGTTTTATATTCACACTGGCCATATTAAGGTCTGCTAGCTCTATACAGTAATCGGAGGCATGACTTGTTAACTACAGTGTGACCAAATATAAAAATATCATCTTAGTTATCACTTGCTATATGAAAATTAAGGACATCAAGAGAAGCAGTAGAAAATGACTTAAAGACTGAACTTTCTCCCCACCCTGCTGTGTCTCTGTCACTTTTTGGCAGAAAAGAATGGCATATGCAACCATCCTGCACACACTGAAATCACTGAACCTTTATTTCAAGAAGAAACAACATGAACAACTCCAGGAGATATATCTATGCAGACATAAAGATTTAAAAAGAAAAATAAGCCAATTGTTCTGAAAAGTTATATGAAATATTTGAAATCTCTTGAATGTTTTATGCAAAATTGTTTGACTTTTCTTAGTTTGGTCAGAATTAAAATAGAAATGGTTTCAGTCTAAAAATGTTGTTTATACAAAATGACAATGACCACAAATACTATAAAAAATAAAAATGTATTAATCTGGGGCTAAGGAAAATAAATCTTGACTATCTCTCTCTTGGCTATATCTCTTACCTCTTATCTATCTCTCTGACTAGCACTATAGTAAAATATTATATAGTTCAGGTATAAAAAATATCATCCACACATAGTGCCTCAAAGCAGATTATATCTGAATTCAAATATCATATTCATTTCAATATGAAAATATTAGGCAAAATATCTCTTGGCCTCGTAGTCATGATGGTCAGCAAGCACATTTCTGAGTTGATAGAACACCTTCCATATAGAGTATAGAATGAACTGGCCTATATATTTGGCTAAGTCAACACTGAATAAACTACAATTTGATAGGTTTACAAATCATGCCAAGTCATAAATCATGGTTTATTAAAGTTTAGCTTGCTGCATGAACCCATCTGGTGTTAAGCTATTAATAGCTATAGGAACATATTGGAAAACATACCATTAAAAAGACAGTATGCCTAGATCACAGGTCAACAACCTGTGGCTCCGCAGCCACAAGCGGCTCATTGGGCCCTCTGCCACGGCTCCCTGTCCCATCACTGGTTCACCACGCCCCTCTTATTTCTTTTTTGGACTCCAGCCCAAAGTGGCAGGAAGCGAAGGCTGCCTTCTGGGCAAATGTGGTATGAAGGCAGGTACAGGGCAGCTTCACTCCTGCACTCTCCTCCTCCTCTCGTAACCCCCTGGCCAGCTGTGGCTGAGCTGGGAGTGTGCATATGCATGGAGAGACCTCCTTAAGGAAGCTGCTGCCTGCCCTGCGCGCACCTTTCCTGAGCTTTGGCGCTCCCTTGAGGAGGGTCTCCCTGTGCATGTGCATGGTCCCGGCTTGGCCACAGCTGTCCCGGGTGTCCTGAGAGGAGGAGGGGGACGAGGGTCGCTGGAGAGTGCAGGAGCGAAGGCAGCCTTGTACCTGCCTTCGCACCATAGTTGCACATAAGGCAGCCTTTGCTTCCTGCCACTTCAGGCTGGAGTCTCCCTGCATGTAAGGAGGGGGGAGGAGGAGGACAGTCACCTGAAGGGAGGGGGGAGAGACACACACAAACACATAGACACACAGACACACACAGACACACAGAGTGATACTCAGAGAGGGCATGAGAGAGACATAGAGCGACACATTCAGAGTGATACATAGAGAGGGGGTGAGAGAGGAGGAGAAAGAGAGATACAGAGGGAGAGAGACACAGAGGGGGGAGAGAGGGGGGAGAGACATAGAGAATAGTTTTGTGGTTGGGTAGGCATGGCTAGGTGGTCATTTGATTGGGTAGGAATGATGACATCGAGTTGGTCATGCCCACCCAGGTTTTGTGGCTCTCGGTGTGTTTTTTTTTCTGTAGGAAATGGGTCCAAGTGGCTCTTTGAGTGTTTAAGGTTGCCGACCCCTGGCCTAGATGTAAAGGGGAAATTAAAAGTCACTTGTGTTTATATATATCTAACCCTAGAATAAAATTCATTGGCATAGCTATCCAGATAGCATTAAGAATCCAATTATAACTGCCAACCTTTGCATCCCAAATAGATATTGACTAGGTTCACATGACATAGCTAATCATGGATTCTTGAATAAAATTCTCAATATTTACAATTTCATTCAGCTGTACTGCCATTTTTCATTTAAATCGTAAATGAATTGCCCTGCTCAAGTCGATGAGGGCAGATATTATATTGTTGCCATTATAGAAACCTGGTGGGATGAAATCCATGAGTGAAATATACAGATAGAGGGATTTAAATCATTTAAAAGAAACAGGCAAAATAAAAGAGGAGATGGAGTTACACTAAATGTAAGAAATAACTACATCTCTACAGAAATAGAGCAGAACAATGCTAGAAACCATCTTAAATGCATTTGGCTCAATTTAAAAAAAGGGGGGGATGGCATTGCCATAGGTGTATACTATAGGCCACCCACCCACCCAGAGGAAATAGATTAACTTTTTGTTAGTCAGTTAACTAAGGTATGTAGGGGAACAAGGGGATCAGCCACATTGGACTTAATTCTCACTAACAGAGATGAAATGATAGAAGGTGTTGAAATTACAGGAACCTGGTTGGGAGGTGGGGTGATCACACAATTCAACATTATGCAAGTACAAGAAGTAGAACAAAGTCAAACTCGAGTCTTGGACTTTAAGAGAACTGATTTCAATAAACTTAGAGAGAACTTAGGAAGGATTTCATGGAGGAGAATCCTCAAAGCAGAAAACAACCCAAGAACCTTGGGAAATTTTGAAAAGTCAGATTATAAAAGCCCAGTCTAGCACAATTCCAATGGAAAAGAAAAATAACAGCTCTCAGAACAACCCAACATGGTTGCATAAAGAAGTCCCTGATAAACTGAAAGACAAAAAGGACACATATAAAAAGGGGGAAAAGAGGGCACATAACTAAGGCAAAATATCAGCAAATAGCCTAAGCCTGCAAAGATGAAGTCAGGAAAACTAAGGCTCAAAATTAAGTAAGTAAAAGTAAAAAAAGACCAAAATAACAAATAACAAAAAAAGCTTCTTTCAACATGTAAAAAAAAAAAAGTCAAGGAAATGATTGGTCCATTAATGGGAGAAAATGGCAAGAAGGTGATGAGTAACAGGGAGAAAGCAGAACTACTTAACTCATTTTTTGCATCTGTCTTTACCCAAAAGGAAAAAACCAGTACCATAAAAAATAGGCTAGGAATACAAGTTAAAATAGACAAAAAATGGTAAGAGAGCACCATCCTGAACTATGGGTTTGTCAAAAACAGATCATGCCAGACAAATCCTATTGCATTTTTTGACAAAGTGAGAAAATTAGTGGACCAGATAAATCTTATGAATCTAATTTACTTGGATATTTGATAAAGTAGACACAACCTACTACTTGATAAAATAGAAAAATGTGGATTAGACAGCATCATCACCAGATGGATTCCTAACTGACTGACCAACCTCACTCAATGTGTTGTCTTCAATGGAACTGCATCTACATGGAGGTAAATATGCAGTGGGATACTCCAAGATTCTGTCTTACAGCCAGTACTTTTCAATATCTTCATCAATGATTTGGATGAGGGAATAGATGGGGAATTCATCAAATTTGCAGATGACACCAAGCTGGTAGATTATTCACTTCAGAAGAAGTGCTTAACATACAGAAGGATCTTGACAGACTTGAACATTTGGGCTCTATCTAACAAAATAAAATTCAGTGGTGAAAAAAGTAAGATTCTACATCTAGGCAAGAAAAAAACAAATGCACAGGTATAGTATAGATGGTACCCAGCTCAATAATAATAATTGTGTGAGAGATTTTGGAGTCCTAGTGGACAATGAAGCAGCAGTGTGCTGTTGCTGCCAAAGAAGCCAACACAGTCCTAGGCTGCATTAACAGAGGGATAGTATCAAGATCATGTGAACTGTTAATACCACTTTATAATGCCTTGGTAAGACCACACTTAGAATACTGCATCCAGTTTTGGTCATCATAACGTAAAAAAGATGTTGAGACTCTAAGAGTACAGAAGAGCAACAAAAATGATTAAGGGACTGGAGGCTAAAACATAAAGAACAGTTGTTGGAATTGGGTATGTCTAGTTTAATGAAAGGAAGGACTAGGTGACATGATAGCAGTGTTCCAATATCTCAGGAGTTGCCATCAAGAAGAGGGACCTATTTTCCAAAGCAGCTGAAAGCAGGACAAGAAGTAATGGATGGAAACTAATCAAGGAGAGAAGCAACCTAGAACTAAGGAGAAATTTCCTGACAGAATAATTAATCAGAGGGATGACTTGCCTCGAGAAGTTGTGGATGCTCCAACACTGGAAATTTTTAAGAAGAGATTGGACAACCATTTGTCTGAACAGGGAGTTGGACTAGAAGACCTCCAAGGTCCCTTCCAACTCTGTTGTTCTGCTCATCTAAACAAAACCCATGTTTTATTAATTTATGGGAAACCCTGCTTAGACTGCCCTTAAGAATCCTATCAAACAGCTGTAAATGTCCCAGTTAATACATCCTGTGCTAAACCTAAATTTTCAATAAACAACATTAGGTTCACTTTTTTTATTATTATTATCAAAGAGGTCAGTATTCATGAGATGCTCAAGATGATGTTTGAAAATATAGTAAAACTGTTTCCAATCCAGCTATGCTACAGAACAAGCCTGGATACACAATTTTAGATCAAAATAACCTATCTTTATAAGCTTTGGTTTGTTCATTGAGTGGCAATTACTTATTGTTCATAGCAATAAATCTCCTTCCAAAAGTGTAGCAGATATTCCCAAGAGAAAATAGTAAAACAGAATGCTTTGGTTAGGATATGGATGAACTGAATGATTCTAGAACACAATATGTCCTGAATAAAGGTGCTACAAAGGAAACTAAAAGTGAGTGCAACTCATCACTTAAAAGATATGATTTTTTTTTACCACATAAGTATTCCACAAAGAAGTACTCTGTTTTATCTATGCAACACATATTTACATATTTTACAACTTGAGTTACCATAACAACAGGTCCTGTTCTTGAAATACTGCATCAATATTTTCCAGAGAAGATGCTTTAAAAGACAATGTGTAAAATGTCATACAGAATAGCAGTAAACTGTAACATAGAAAGCATAAGAAATAAAACTCCATTAAATACAGCAAAACCTTACTATTTCTATTTCACGTGCAAATTAATTTGTGGAGAAAGTATTTCACGAACTTGGGAAGAATATAATTGGGAACAGAAAGACTCTACTTACAACTACTTTGCTCTCTTGCTCTGATGAAATCAAATCATCATCTGTATCAGATTTTTATTTAATTAAGCATGGCAATACTGTGTTTCCACGAAAATAAGACCCTGTCTTGTATTTTTTTTTTTTTTTGAACCCTGAAATAAGCACTTGGCCTTATTGCCATGTGCTCAAAAACCCAATTGGGCTTATTTTCAGGGGATGTCTTATTTTGGGGAAAACAGGGTAATTCTCTCTGCCCCCAAATGAGAACAAATGCTACATTTACCAAACATCCTTATCTCTGTGTGATATATTAGAATTAGTTTTTGACAGTATGAAAAGAGTATTGGACTTAAAACCGGAGTCAATCTGAAGATCTTATCAAAATGTTGATAATGTTGTTGCAATACAAGCTCTGCCTCTTATGGATTGATGTCACAATCCACATACAAAACCTTCAATAGCAAGTACAAATATCCAGGGAAATACTCAGCATCCCTGCTTTGTGCTCCTACTGATGGCAAATGATTCAGTATTCCAGAGGTTTATTTAGATCATTGAAAAGGAGTTACCATATCTTTTAAAATGCTAATGTGAAGATGTTCCACCAATGTAATCAAGTAGATTACATTGATTTGATTGTGGTCAATCAAAGCCTTAAAAACCTCTAAGGTAAGAATAGATAAGAGAATGTTAGGGTCTCTAATATAATGCAGACAATTCAAAATGCAGTGAAATGGATCTGCAATATATCTGTTTTTAATAACTGTCATGTTCAGAGTTTATATATACTACCTTATGAAATAATTTAGTTTTCTTGCCAAACTATGAAAATCTTTAAATCTTGATTCAGCAAAGTTATAGAAAAATAAGATTATACTAACTTGTGCTTTATCTTTATTTGACCATGATTCTGAAATTATGGTTACAGTTAAAGAGTTAAAGAGAACTAAGGAACTAATTGGGAATTAAGATATTATACCTTTGTTAGATCAGACCAGGTTGTTTTGTTTATCAACAAAGCTGAGCATAAAATCAATCTCTATGCAGACAAAATAGGCCTAATATTAGCAGACCCTATTGATGTGAATCCTAAATTACAAGAGGAAACTTGACAAAATTTTGTAAAATTTGAATTTTGTAATTCGGCTATGGCAGAATGAAAAATAAGCTTCGCAGAATCTGAATTATATTCTTGACTTGAACAAAAACCCCAGCATAACATTTTGATACTTCTTGGTATTCCAAAAATTGCCAACCCCTCCCTTTCTCCACAGTATTGAGTCACTGTTTAAAAAAAAAAACCAAGAACACTATCTGTAAGGATTGCCTCTCCTTCCAACTTAAGAAAGTAAAAACTCTTGAAACGTATGGTTGTAGTTGGTCTTGCTCATTTTTCTGAAGCAGGACTGCTCCTATTGCCACATCACTGGCATCTGCTTGTATTACAAATGGTTTTCCGTGTCTGGGTGTTTTAGAATTGGTTCTGCTGAGAACAGCCTTTTAAGTTTTTCAAATGCCGCCTGGCATTCCATAGTTCAGTTCAATGGCTGCTTTGGTTTAGGGTTGTCCTCCCCCTTCGTTTTTTAAGAGCTTGGTGATGGGGAGGGCAATCTGAGTGAATGCAAGGATAAACTGGTGATAAAAGTTGGGAAAACCCAGGAACCTTTGTAACTGTTTACGCGTGCGTGGACGCTCCCAGTCAAGTACAGCCTGCACTTTTAGAGGATCCATCTCAAACCCCTGGTGTGAAATGTGGTACCCCAAATAGTCAATTTTCTCTTGGTGGAATTCACATTTGGAAAGTTTAGCATAAAATTTGGCAGAGCGGAGTTTGTTTAAAACTGCCCTGACTAATTTTACATGTTCTGCTTTGGTCTTGGTATATATTAAAATGTCATCCAAGTAGACCAGAACCCCCTTATACAAATGCTGATGTAGCACTTCATTTATTAACTGCATAAACACTGCAGGGGCTCCTTGTAACCCAAAGGGGAGCACCTTGAATTGGTAGCACCCGAGGGGGGTGTTAAATGCCGCTTTCCACTCATCCCCCTCCTTCATTCTGACATGGTAATAAGCCTCCCTTAAGTCCAGCTTTGAAAAAAATTTCCTTTTAGCGAGGTGTGCTAGCATATCTTTCATAAGGGGGAGGGGATACATGTTCTGCACACTGATTGCATTCAGGGTACAAAAATAAATGCAGAGATGTTTTGAGCCATCTTTTTTCTCTCTAAAGAGCACTGGAGCTGCGATTTTTGGTCGGGTTGGCTCAATGAAACCCCTTGCTAGGTTTTTCTCAATAAATGTTCTCAGTTCTTCCAACTCCCTCGGTGACATCTGTACATCTTGGGTTTAGGGAGTTTAGCGCTGGGTAAGATTTATATCACACAGTCAGTGGCTCTGTGGGGAGGGAGCTCGTCTGAGGCTTTTTCGCTAAAAACTTCAGCCAAATCCTTGTATTCTATGGGTATGCCCTCAGTTGGTATGGCATGACCAGGCATGGCTGTTTCTTGATTCTCTGCCCCCTCAGTTCCTTTATGTGGATTCTCAGCAAAAGTCACGTTCATCTGAAATTTTATGATGCCTTGTTTCCAATTGATTTTGGGGTTCCATTTTTTCAGCCATGCAAGGCCCAAAACTAATGGCCATTCCATGCCAGGTGCCACTAGAAATGTAAGCATTTCCTCGTGGCTTCCGATGCTTATATCTAGAGGCTCGGTAGCAAAAGAAGCTGGCTCCCCTCCTGCTATTGACTCATCTAGTTGGCAAAAAGCGATGGGGTTTTTCAGCTTTCTTACATTAATCCCCAACTTCCCTACTAGGGTTGGGCTAATGAAACAACGGGTGCACCCTGACTCCACTACAGTGGAGATATTTATCTCCCTGTCCTGGTTTGAGATAAATAGTCTTAAGGGGAAGGTAAGCGGTTTAATCAGTTTGCTTACCAGTGGTTCATCATCTGGATCGCTTCCAAATGAGGTGATTCCTCCTGCTGAGATGCCAGGGTTTCCTCCCCAAAGAGGGGGAGGGATGGAAATGCTACAGTCTCCCGGCTCCTCAGGGCAGTCTCCTTCCCATGCCAGCACGGTTTTGCAGGGTTCCCCCCTGGTGGGTGGTTCCAGGTAGGTTTTTGCGAACAACACTCTGCCCCTCTTTTCCACACTTGAAACAGGTTGAGGATTTCAGAGAGAATGCAGTTTGTGGTTTGAGGGGCTCTTGCTTCCATTGGAGTGGGGATTTCTTCCATGCTCGCCCTGCTCGATACTGGTTTCTGGCCATATTGATCTCAGCTTCTTTGGCGGTGATGGTGATTCATGTAGGTGATTCGGTGCACCTCAGGCCACACAGACATTGTATAGATCATCACTCAGCCTGTCCTTGAAACAACTCACCAAAATATCTTCTGGTCAGTTCACATGAAACACGAGATTCCAGAATTCTTCAATATACTCTGCTACTGGCCGTCACCCCTGCCTCACCGCCTTAATGCGGTCGCATGCCTTGCGATCTGCTAGTGGGTCCTCAAACTGTTGCCACAGGGCCATCATGAAATGGTTGAAATCCTGCAGTTCTGGTGCATTGGCGTTATGCAGGGTCACCATTTGGCAGTGGCACCCTCTAGGGCTAGGGTCACAACTCGAACTCGGGATCCTTGGGTTTGGGAATCACGCCCATACTCTTGCATGTAGGTGAGCACTTGTGCCACAAAGAATCCTAATTTCTGTGGATTCCCATCAAACTTCAACCCAAGGGAAAGAGTTTCTCTTTCCAGTTGCGGGACTCAGGGCTGATTGGGGATGGGTGCCGGTGTGCGTGCTGCCTGGGAGGGAGGGTTTGCTGGGTCTTCTCCCGCTGCTGCTGCGCCATCTGCTCAATAGGCAGGCTCCAGAAGGTGGGTGCCTCCCGTGGCATCATCCACGACTGCTGCCCTTTCCACGCCCTTTGGTTGTTGCCCTGGCTCCCCTCGGATATTGAGATTTTCCAAAGTTTCCATCACCAATTGGGTTATATGCCTCTTCAGACAATCCTCCCTCAGTGGTGCTTTGGTTAGTCCCCCCTGGTCAGCAAGGGCTTCTAGTTCCAGTTTCCACCCTGGTTTCAGTTGTCACAGCTGAGGGTGACTCCTCTGGTTCTCTCATCCCAGCTATCTTTCTTCCCGATGCCAATTGACCAGCGGGGCTTTTCAGGATTCTCCAGGGTTACCCTCTCTTCTCCAATGGGGTGTACGAAACAGACATCTGACTGGATGGCAGTTGATGTCTCCCCCCAGCAATCGGCTTCTTCCAGTTCTCTGCTTTGTTCAGACATGGTTTACAAGGTCCCCTCCGTAGAACGAAGATTGCTTCTCTGGGTTGACCGTTTTGCTGATCTTGCTTTCTGTAAAGATTGCCTCTCCTTCCAACTTAAGAAAGTAAAAACTCTTGAAACGTAATCGTTCAAAAGGATCCTTTTATTCTTTTTTTTATTTTTTTTTCTTTTTTTCTTTTTTTTTTTTATTGAAAAAGTTTTTCAAATACAAGTTTTTCCCCCTTTTCCTCCCTTCTTCCCTAACCCCCCCTCACCACCCATCCCCCCCTGTGACTTCTTCTTCACAACAATAAACTAATTCATAATTAATTACATAATATTTTACCATGCCCTTACTCACTCCTCAAAATACTGACCCTTAGCATAGTATTCTTATAACTCCACTTTTCTCCGCTTTTCACAATCTACCCTTTTTCTCCTCCCCCAAACTTATAAAATATTATTATTATTACAACAACATAACCTTTACTTTTATATATATTAATTTAACATTTCAAAGCAGCCTTCTCCAAATTTAACATTTATTCAGTTCTATCCAATTCTTCCACTCCCCGAAATATATGACTTAAAAATCCTTTTTCTTAAACTAATCAATCACTAAACTAACCTATTTCAACCCAGTTTCCTGCAAGATTACCATGCACTACAATTCTAAATATAATCCACTGCCCACTCTGCTAAAATATACATATGTCTATATATACATTCCATTTTATAAAAAAAGAAAAGACAATAACTTTAAATTTATAATTCATTTATAATTCTTTGATGTCTTTCCACTAGATTGTTAAATCCATCATCCATAATAGGGTAACATAGCATCCTGATGCAACAGTTTATTCAAAATCTTCAGTCATCTTCTGCCCCCATCAATAATGAATATCCTCATGTATATATAAAAGTAAAAACAACCACCCGAGTGACATTATAATTATATTCCATATAGTTGTAATTGTGGTTTTCATCAGGATTATAAATCCCCATCATCTTAGTGGGTAACAGCCAGATCTTCTGCATGCCCCAGCATGACTCTCTTGCCTTGTAACTCGAAATAGATATAATATATTTATCGGTAAAAGAAATCCAAAATAGATAGTTCAAATCCAACAGTGTAAGGCTCTTTCCACATCCCAAAATTACGGCATTGCAGAGATCTGCCACTTTCCTCAAGATAGTATTAAACGATAATTCGCCTCCAATATCTTTTCACATATTCATTTATTTTTTAAAAAATCCCTGGCTTCACTGTTGCTTAGTTTAGAAACTACTATTTCTACGAGATCTGTTTCTTTTCTTTTTCTTTTGCGGGTTGCATTTCCATCCAGATTTCCTTCCTACAAGTTGTGTATCAGCTGTTCGGTTGTCATTCTGCTTTGTAAATTGATCTTGTTGGTTTTGTTTTATTATCTCATATGTCTTTTCCATCACTTGTATATCAACTAATTGATTTGCGCACTTGTCTGTAAGTTGATAGTTCATCACATTAGAATCAGATGACACTGCTCTCAAATTTATAGACAATCCAGCTGGGGTATCCAAGGAGTCCAAAGACAGTTTATCTACCACAGCCTCTGTAATTTGATGTTTTCCCTTTATTTCCAACTCCTTTTGCTTGTCCTGTGTTATGCCTAAAGATGTTAAATTTATTTTTAAAATTTTTTGATAAAATTCTTCCGCTTTTTCGACAGTATTCAGTTGGTATCTTACTCCTTGGTATCTCAATATTAAACCAACTGGGACGTCCCACCTAAATAGAATATTCCTTTTTTTTAACTCATTCACTAGAAAACCAAATTTCTTCCTCTCCATTAACATCTTGGGCGGGAGTTCCTTAAAAATCCAAATCTTTCTTCCACGAAATTGCAAAGCAGAATCATAAGAATTCTGGACAATATTATTTCTAATTTCTTTGTCTGTAAAATAAATCACCACATCTCTAGGCAATTGCCTTTGTTTTGCCAACCAGGAGTTTATTCTATAAATTCTGTCAATCCTGCAAAACACTTCATCAGGTTGAACCTTTAAAATCCCAGCCAGAATTTCAGAAGATATCTTCCTTAAATCATCTCTGTCATCTTCCTGCAAACCTCTCAGTCTAATTGCATATTCTGTAAAATTGTATTGGATCATTAAAACTTCTCTTTCAATCCTCTGTTGTACATTTGTACATTGTACATTTTCTTCATTAACAGACTTTTGATCAGCCTCCATTTTAAGTTTGTCTTCTGAACTATTATCCTGAATGTTTGCCAAATCCTTTTTAATTTTTTGGATCTTGTCATCCAAATTCTCCTCAGTTTCTTTCATTTTAGAGTTAGTATTTGCTTCCAACTGAGTCATAAAGTCTGCTAAGCCTTTAGCTACTTTTAAAATCTTTCGATCCAAAAAGCCAAACTTAGATTTCACCAATTCACCAATTTCTTTGATTTCCAACTTAAATTTTTCAAGTTGCTGATTCACAATCTCATCCCTTCTTACAATCTCCTCAAGAAGAAATTCTATTATATTAAAGTCAGGTTTCTGAGACTGGAGAGTTAAAACTTGTTGATGTAATTTATTAATGGGGGAATCCCCCCCCACTGCCTGTTTGTCTAGTTTTATAAGTCTCAGTGCCATTTTTCCACGCAGACAAAATTTACTGGAAAAGAGAGAAAAAAAAAAACTTTTTTCCAACCAAGATCAATATCAGATCCTCAAAGAGAAGAAAAAAAAGAAAAAAAAAACAGAAGTGAGAGTGAGATTTTGCCTCAGTTACAGCCAAAAGTATTCATTCCGCTACTTTGTAATTGAAGATGGAAGGAGTTTCCCTTTCAGCCTCTCTTCAAACCGCAGCAGCAATTGCCATTTTAAAAAAAAACTTTTTTTCCCTTCACTTCACTTCTTAGGCAAAATAGAATAAAAAGAATACTTGCGCTTCAGGATCAGAGGTCCAACTCATATCTTCTTTAATTAATTTATTTGACAGATTTACAGGCTTGCTTTTGCCCCCTAGCTCTGCGTGTAGCAGAGATTTCCCAGAGCCCGGAGCATCGGCTGGGGATACGGGGAGTCTCTTCTGCTCCCTCCCAAAAGTAAATAAAAAACTTTTGGGATTAGGCAGAGGACTCTACCCACCCCAGCCGGCTCTATCTCCGTTTCCTAATGGAAACGGAGTTTTTTCGAGCCGCCATTCCGCTGAAAAAGGCGGCTCTTACAGGCAGTGGGTTCGACGATCCCGAAGGAGCGTCCAGCGGGGACAAGCAGCAAACCGGAAGCCCCAAAAGGATCCTTTTATTAAGCAGAAGTGATAGCAACCCACTTTGAAGCAAGATCTGAATACCCTTAGGCAAGACAAGTAGGATTAAAGCAGTAGAGACCCCTCCCTTTAAGTCAGAATGCAGATTTTAGCCAATATACAAGTGAGAAGATGTTTTCTTTCTAGTTTCCCTGAGAACCCGAGCAACCATGCATTCATACCATTATCCTTTAAAGTGAAACAACCCATATGGCTATCATAAACATTCCTCTACATTAAGAGGATCTCAGGGTTCTTTGGCGCCAGGATATAGGTTGTAAAATATCTGTTGACACAGGCAATGCTATTAAATTGAATGCAAGTCTCCCCCTTCTTCCAATTGAATGACAGTATCACTTTTAGGGATATGACACTATCTCATCTTGTAAATTGAAGTTTGCCCTTGTAATAAAAGCTATTAAACCTAAAAACAGAAAATGAGATAATATTAAATTATTATGGCTCAGAAGAAACACCACCATTAAGACAGTTTTACTTCCTAAATTGCTATTTTTATTTCAAATTTTATCAATTTGTTTGTCTTGTTAATGCTCATACAATAGCAAAAAGTATTTCTTAACTATACTTTCTGGGAAAGGATTGTGGTGTTGTAAAAATAAAAGACTTATACAGTACTTATAAACATCTCATGGGTTGGTTTGGAACTCAGACTTTATCTTTTTATTATGAGGCTTCTGTTCTAGGTGTAAAACTTTGGCAGAAAAAAACAATTCCAGAGGTTAAAATCAGCTGTTTATACTTTTGTGTTTATGCAGGTGACACTGCAACTGCAGGTTGACTTTTGCAGTCAACTAGTGTGTCCAATAAAATATCCAAGTACTGTCTGGAAATTGAACCTGCTAACAGCATTGAATAAAGACCCACCAAGAGTAAGTTATGAGATTCTGTTTTTATGTTACTGTTTTTGTCACTGCGTTATTTTATTTACCAGCTGAGCTAATTATTTCTGGACTATCAGACTTTCCATACCTTGCCAAGAATTGTTATCAAAAGCTACTACGCATGTCCATCCACCCACATTCCTTCACACTCTTTCTTTTGTTCTCATGCCACGGAGGTGTCGACTGCTGAAAAGCAGCCGGCCCGAACTATTTCAAAATGTAGCAATTATTTTTCTTAGTTAGTGAGATGTTTTATTTTCTTTACAACAAATAAATGAGTTTTATTAGAGAACTTTTCTTCGGGTTTTCTTTTCAGAATATTGCAACTTGGAGAAAGCCATGACCCATCCTCTAATTAATCAGGGTGATTGTCCCAGAGCCAATGATGGGATTAAT
This sequence comes from Pituophis catenifer annectens, assembly GCF_029215685.1. Lineage (NCBI taxonomy): Eukaryota > Metazoa > Chordata > Lepidosauria > Squamata > Colubridae > Pituophis > Pituophis catenifer. The sequence goes on from NW_027256887.1 coordinate 27,989,027, forward strand.
TGATGCCCTGACATCTGGTAGCAGACGGACGGTTGATTTATGGCTTTTTCCTTGTTTTGTTATTTCTGATAAGAGCGCATAGGCAATTAGTTTTTAGCTACTGAGGTACGCTAATTATTTTTGCTAAGATGCCGAAGAAGAAGAAGAAAAACAAATACAAAATGTATTTAGCTGAGAAGGTGGCAAAAAGGAGGTTTTCAAATTTCCAGCCTCTTGCTACAGCTACGCAACTGGGACAAGAAGGTGCCATAGGTGAGGAAGATCTGAAAATGCTTTCGGAAACACATCAAAGGAGAGATATCAGAACAGCTGCTTTTGAAGATAATGAATTGCGACTGAGGTCGGTAGCTTTTCCTTCTCAGATTACAATGTGCTTGGTGCTAGGCCAAGAAAGTTTCCACAAACTGCCGAGCATTCTTCCTCACATATATAGAGAGAAGTAATTTACTATCCTCCTCAAAGCCCTGAAATCACCCAGCATGAGATGGCCATCAAATCCTACCATGAGCATGTAAAATATTATGAAAATGAACTGTTTCGATTTAAGAGAGATTTGTTTATGCTGGAACAAGAAAAGGCAGAGCCCCGTGACTTAAGTTTTTCAAAAAGCGCCATCTTGTCTTCTTCCTCAGAGCCAAAGACACTCCCCCTGGTGGATTCTGTGTCAGGCCAATTAAGGCAGAGAGCACTACATACGTCACATGAAAGTCTCCCTGATCAAGTTACACATAAACCTGCCACGCAGTCATTTCTTGTAACTGCAAAGCTGCCCGAAACTAAAGGTGCAGCACCATCTGCTGGCGAAAGTAATTTACTACAGGAAGCTGAAACAGAACGAAGCGTAGATGAACACTTTAAATTACTACAGCAGACCCTGGCAAACCTGTCTCTAACTCATTCAGAGATTCAAGCTGAAATGCCACAAGTGTCTCCACGGGCCCAAACTCCAACACCCCCTGGTGGTGTTGGTGCCCTTTTAGATGGAACACAACCACGCTTAGTGCAGCAAAGGCAAATGACTGCATCTCCAGCAGGTCATGCTAATATTGCAGCTCAAGCACAAATGGCAACTGGAATACAGCACATTCCATATGTGCCCCAGCTACAAATGCCTACATATGTGCCACAGCCACAAGTGCAAATAGGGCCAGCTCCTGGTCCACCTCCAAAGGCACAACCAAGACCATTTTTAGGTCCACAACAGGCACAGCAAATACCACAGGCATTTCTGCCAGCATAGCCAGCATACCAAATGCAGGCTCCTTACCAGGCATTTTCTGTCTCTCCACTAACTGGGGAGTCAAAACTAAAAATGTCAGGACATAATTATAAAGCCTGGGTCAGTGAGATTACACTATTGCTTCTTAGAGAAGGCACTCACTGTATGGTTTTCAACCCTCCTGCTCAGCCTTGGACTTTTGCAATAAGAGATTTAGAGATAAGGGCTCGCACAACATTATTGATGTCCATGGATACTGAACTGCAGGTCACTTTTCCACCAAATACAACAGCCCGACAAATTTGGGCTGAATTGGAAAATTGCTACAGGCCTGTCTCAATTGAATCTTCATGTTTACTCATGTCTCAACTCCACGGTTCGAGATTGAAACCTGGTGAACAAATTGGAGGGCATTTGACCAAACTGAAAGGACTAAGAACAGAATTAAGAGAAAGAGGCCATAACATTGAAGATATTCAAATGATCAGCATCATTATTAACTCTTTGGATTATGAATGGAAAGATGCTGTTACAAAAATTAACCAAGTCCCAATTGCTCAACGCACAGTGGACAATGTCTGTAGACTTTTAATTGAAGAAGAGGCATTCATGTTGGCCACGCAACATTTGAGAAGACCACCCGCATCAAGAGCTCCAGCTAGGTGCCCCTTCTGAGGAAGGACCTACGCTCCAAGGATGCCAAGGTGCAACACCTGCGATCGTGTGGGACATGCCACTCGGGATTGTCCCCAACGAGTTCCAGCTCCCGTCACGTACCAGCCCAGAGGAACAGATTCCAGAGGCAGAGGCAGAGGTGGAAGACAAGGTTGTCGTGGTCCCCGGCGTGATCCACAAACTCCACTCGCCACATTGGCTTTAACCAATGATCCACAACCTCAACCAGAGTACAACAGACGATTCCTGTGGACTTTGGACAGTGGTGCAGCATTGCATGTTACCTACAGAAAGGAACTTTTCACAGAGATTCACGAGCCTGAACCAGAACTACGTGAACTTTATTCTTTTTCAAATCATCCTTGTCAGGTCAAAGGAAAAGGAACTGTTTATGTTGAAGAGCTCGATGCATTCATTCCTGATGTTTATTACATACCAACAGCAACCAGTAATTTGCTTAGTCAGAGTCACTTGTCTAGAATGTTAAAATTTCAGGTTCACCACCTTGAAAATGCAAGTTACATAGTTATATTGTTGCTGGAACCATATTAATTGGTGGTGTTTATTACTTAAAGCCAAAGCCTAAAACGCAAACACAGGCAAGTATACACACTCCAAAAAGGGAGAGCACAGGCCCAGAGAGAGATGCTCCAGAGAGAGATCCTGTTGCTATTCCAAAGGGTCCTAAAGCCAACAAAAAGAGAGTTGGTAAACAGGTTGCTCAGAGCAAGCCTGAGGTTCCTCATAAAACTGTTAATGTTGAGAATTCACTAACTGGTAAACCTTTGCATTCCAGGTGTATCCATAAATGGCATAGAAGATTGGGGCATGCCAGTTTCCATGTTCTTAGGAAGATGCCGGAGTTCGCAAAAGGTTTGGATCTAAAGGGGTGTAAGGTGTTTTTGGATTGTGCTGTCTGCAAAAAGGCCAAATCCAAAGCAGCAGCCATTCCCAAACGCACTACACGCCTGTCAACACACATTTTTGATTTGGTTCACACTGACATAGTTGGTCCATTCCCGCCATCATTTGGTGGTAGAAAATATTTTCTAACAATTGTTGATAATTACTCTAGGTATGGATATGTATATCCTATGAAAGAAAAATCAGAGACCTTTCAGATCTTTAAAGACTTTGCAGCCCTTGTTTCTACCCAACACCAAGTTCTCATTGCCAGAATCCAGAGTGATCGTGGTGCCGAATTCATGTCTCAGCGTTTCCAGGACTGGATGCGTAAGAATGGAATTATTCATCAGACTTCAGCCCCTTACACACCGGCTCATAATGGGGTCGTAGAACGAAGACAAGGGGTACTGCAAACCATGATGCATTGTCTCCTAGAAGATGCCAACCTTGGTAAGATATACTGGGGTGAAGCTATAAAATATGCAAATTACATTGTGAACCGTACTTGGAGCAGTGTAACAAATCAGACTCCTTTCTTCATGTTGTATGGCTACAAGCCCGATCTTAAAAACATCCATATTTTTGGTTCATATGCTATGGTGAACATTCCCTTAGCTCAAAGAAGAAAAGGAAGTCCAGCAGCAAAAAGATCTAACAATGCATATGAGATGGTTCTTGTTTATGTTGATGATATTGTCTATATTGGTCCAAATAAGCAAATGAGTGAAATTTTTGCCAAAGCTTTGCAGAGATATTTCACATTGAAATCATTAGGTCACATTAGCACTTATTTAGGTGTTCAGATTGAAAAAACACAGAAGGGGTTTAGTCTTTCACAAGAAGATAAAATTGAACAAATTTTGCATCATTGCAACATGAAGGATGCTAACACAACAAAGACACCCATGCAAACAGATTTTCACAACTTGACACAAGAAGCAAGTCCTGAGTTCGAGGATCAAACACTTTATCGTTCAGTTATTGGGTCACTATTGTACATTAGTAGTTGGACCAGACCCGACATTGCACTTAGTGTTAATTTTTTATCTCGACACGTAGGTAAGGCAAAGCAGTTTCATTGGACATATATTAAGAAATTATTGAGATACCTAAAATACACTAAACATTTGAAGTTATTGTTAGAACCAACACATACTGATTATGCAGAATTATGTTGTTATGCAGATTCTGATTGGGCAAGTGATAAGAAATCACATAAAAGTACTTCAGGTTATATGATGTTCTTAAATGGATGTCCTGTTTATTGGCAAGTACGTAAACAGAATTTTGTTTCTTGTTCATCTACTGAAGCTGAATATGCTTGTGTTTCAGATGCATGTAATTCTCTAACTTGGTTTGATGCTTTAGTCACAGATATCTGGACACACCCGATCCGACCGATCACCGTGATGGAAGACAATGAATCGGTGGTTTATATTTCTGAATCACATCTCACAGGTTCTAGGTCCAGACACATTGACATCCGTTATCAAAACATAAAACATTTAGTGAAAAAAGGTTTTGCTAAAATGCAATATGTATCTACACATGATCAAATTGCTGATATGCTCAACAAACCACTTCCAGCAGCTCAACATGAGTATCTGTGTAAGAAGATGTGCCTTATTTGATGATGTACTGATATTCGCTCAACTGGCAAAAGAAGGGGAATGTCACTGCGTTATTTTATTTACCAGCTGAGCTAATTATTTCTGGACTATCAGACTTTCCGTATCTTGCCAAGAATTGTTATCAAAAGCTACTACGCATGTCCATCCACCCACATTCCTTCACACTCTTTCTTTTGTTCTCATGCCACGGAGGTGTCGACTGCTGAAAAGCAGCCGGCCCGAACTATTTCAAAATGTAGCAATTATTTTTCTTAGTTAGTGAGATGTTTTATTTTCTTTACAACAAATAAATGAGTTTTATTAGAGAACTTTTCTTCGGGTTTTCTTTTCAGAATATTGCAACTTGGAGAAAGCCATGACCCATCCTCTAATTAATCAGGGTGATTGTCCCAGAGCCAATGATGGGATTAATCGATGCCCTGACATCTTTGCCTTCCTTTGTCTTGTTTTATTCTCTAGTTCCCTACTGAGATCTCTGCTTTTTAAACCAAGTATTTTATTCTTAGCCATATTTTATTGGACTGACAACTAGAAATGGTATAGTTCGTTCAATGGATTTTTTAAAATTTAAGATATAACTTGCTCTAACATGATGCTTTAATAATGTTGCCAACCCTCTGATAAATTGTTCATAGCTGATATTTAGCCCCAGTACGTAAAGCTTAAGAATCCACATTGATTCCCTTCAAGTTCAGCCAGATCCATGAATATTAAATTCTGCTTGCCCCAGAGCAAAAGTATATTCACTAAGATATTTGCTGAGATCATGAGTCTCCATGCCCCATTTTTAAAACAAAGGCATTAATAAGGAAGCAGAGCAAAAAGTAAGACATTCAAAAACAAAGAAAATGAACATTCAGTATTTTTATATTGTTGTTAATAATGAGAAGTCATGCTTCAAAGAAAGCTTTTCTGAGTTATGCTGAATAATGCAAAAAGAGCAGCATTTACAAGGCCAATAAAGAATTAGCTCTTCCTAGATACATATTGAAATGAAATGAACACTACAATAACAACATAAGAAATATTTGTAATGTGATAAAAACCTTCACGTAATGCTAGCTACTGTATGACTATATCTCCCATCAATGGCTAAATGGATAAATCTTTAGGTCAGAAAACTGTACAACATTACAAATATCTGGACAAAAAAGAAGTGTATTAAATTTTTGTTTTTCTTGTGTTACCATCAATATATTTGTAGTAAGATCAAATGACATGTAACATAAGAGCTGGTTTCACATACTTTGGTAAGCCACCAGGTTGTTTTTTTTCCATCACGAATTAAATAGAGGCTTGATTTACATATAAGGCTATGATATAAATATGCTATATTCGGTGAATGGTATATTAAGTAGAAACACACTGTAAGCTAAAGTGCATCTATCTAGTCTCCAGTCTGCCACAGAACATTCTAGAAACAAATCAACCAGCAATTGTAAGAATCCAAATCAATATTTTCTCACACAACATTAGTTCTGAACAATATTCTTCAGCTAATAACATGTACCAGTTAAGATGCTGGTTTAGGTGCAGGAAGATCCAGATTCCAGTCTAACTTTAACCACAAAAACTCACTAGTGACTTTGGGCTTCTCACCTACCTCATAGGTTGTCATTTTTGGGAGAATTCTCAGAGTTGAAGTCCACACATCTTCCTGAGATTTAGGAACACTAGTTTATTAGATTCTTGGTGTTGATTCATGGCTTGTCTAAGTCAACCAAGAAAAGATAGCCAAAATATGGGTCTGGGTCTGGCTCACCTGGCTTCTCTTCCTCTTACAGCCAGCTTTCCCAGTCTAGCTTGATGCAGGCTTCCTTCCTAGGCCCCTGTCCATTTTCCCCCTGACAGCTGGACAAAGCTAGGAAAAAAGCCAGCCCTCACCCAGTGCCCAGCTTCATTGACAGCGGGCTTGGAAAGGGCAATGTGAGCTGCACTGTTGCCTGTGTCAAGCTAGACTGGGGGGGGGGACATGAATGAGCACTGAAGAGATTGTGGAGGAGGGAAGCGAGGCAAAGGGGCGAGCAGGGGGCATCTGCAGCATGCCTGGCCTGGCAAACTTTCTAAGCCTGCCTAAAGCAGAGAGGGAGAGAGAGAGAGAGAGAGAGAGAGAGAGAGAGAGAGAGAGAGAGAGAGAGAGAGAGAGATCTGATCTAACCTCTGTGTGTGTGAGAGTGTGTGTGAGAGAGATCTGATCCAATCTCGGAGAGTTATATCAGGGCTGGCGGCGGTGTGCTTTCTCTCTCTCTCTCTCTCTCTCTTTTTCTCTCTCTCTCTCTCCCTCCCTCCCTCCCTCCCTCTCTCTCTCTCTCTCTCTCTCTCTCTCCCCCTCCCTCCCTCACACACACACACACACACACACACACATACACATATATAAACACACAAACAGGTTGGAACTTTCTTTCCTCCCACCACCCTCCCACCTCCCCCCCCACTGGAGACCCCTGGATTCCCTCCCCAACCCTGCCTGTCTCATACAGGCACTACCCACATGAGTGACATAGAGTTGGCCATGCCCACTCAGTCACATGAACCCCCCCCAGCCACACCTACCTGGTCATTAGGAAGAAACAGTTGTTAAATTATTTGAATCCCACCACTGGTAGTAAAAACGTATTATTCAGGTTAAATTGCCATGTTGAAACTTTGCAATAAATACGTGGGTTTTGGGTTGCAGTTTGGGCACTCTGTCCCTAAAAGGTTCGCCATCACTGCCCTACACTATTTCTGAGACAAGAAGAGACTGACTGGTAGTCCAGTCTCTTCTTGAAAGCTTCCAGTGATAAAGGCAAGCTGTTCCATTGGTTGATTGCTCTGACAGAAAATGTTTCCTTATTTCCAGATTGCATCTCTACTTGTTCAGTTTCCAACCATTATTTCTTGTCTGACCTTCATGTACTTTGGAAAATAGACTGATCCCCTCCTCTCTGTGGCAGCCCCTCAAATATTGGAACACTACTATCATGTCTGTCCTGATCCTTCTCTTCACTAGACTAGCCATGCCCTGTTCCTGCAACCATTTATCATATGTTTTAGCCTCAAGTCCCCTAATCATCTTTGTTACCCTTCTCTGCACTTTTTCTAGTCTCAACATCTTTTTTAAAGTGTGGTAACCAAAACTGGATGCAGTATTCTAGGTGTGGTCTTACTAAGGCTTTATAGAGTGGTATTAGTACATCACTTGACCTTGATTGTATCCCTCTGTTAATGCAAGTTAGGATTCCATTGGCTTTTTTGGCTGCCACTGCACACTCTTAACTCATATTTAATTGCTTCTCCACTAATATTCCACTATCCCTCTCACAGTTACTGCTATTAAGCCTGGTTTTACACAATAAATATGTGTATGGTTTTTCTTGCCTAAGTGTAAGACTTTACTTTTCTCTACCTTGAATTTCATTTTGTTAAGATCCATCTGGATGTTAAGATCCATTTGGATCTTGAGCCTATTATCTAGGGCTGTGATGGCGAACCTATGGCATGTGTGCCAGAGGTGGCATGCAGAGCCCTCTCTGTTGGCATGCGCGCCATCGCCCCAGGTCAGATCTCCATGGCGTTTCTTTTGTGAGCTTCTGTTTCCCTGCAAACGACGAAACAGAAGCTCACGAAAGAAAAAGATCTTACCTCTTTCCCCGCTGCCAGTGTTGGTATGCCCTGCCTCCCGCCGGCCAGCTCTTCAGGTCTCTGCTGCGCATGCACACATGTCCGGGCATGCGCATGTCCATGCATGCACGTGTTCGCACATGTGCACACACCTTTCAGTTTCAGAAAAAAAGAAGGAAGTGTCTAAAAGGTTCGCCATCACTGATCTAGGGTGTTGGCTATTCTTGCCAGCTTAGTATCACCCTCAAATTTGATAAGTCTAATGCCTTGCTGAAGTATAAGTATATTATGTCCACAGGATTTCTCTGGTATAGTAATTTAGTCACTGTGTTGAAGACTGAAATAAGATTGGTTTGGCATGATCTGCCAAACTGCATCACTTATGGTCAGACTTACGTATTGTATACAAAATTGTACATAATAATGTTTTGCCTGTAAATGATCTTTTCTGTTTTAATCGCAATAATACGTGTGCGAACAACCGCTTCAAATTCAATGTAAATCGTTCTAAACTTGACTGTAAAAAAAAATGATTCTTTTAATAGAGTTGTCAAAATCTGGAATGCTCTACATGATTCAGTTGTCTCAGCTACAAATTTTCAGTTTTAGTCACAAATTGACTTCTGTGGACCTCACTTAATACTTAAGAGGTCCGTAGAGGGGGCGTGCATAAGCGCACTAATGTGCCTATCATCCCTGTCATTGTATTTTTATATTATTCCTGTTTTTGTTTCTGTTTGACAAATTACAATAAATAAATAAAAAATGATCTGTTTTTAATAAACGCATGCTGACTTTTAGTTATTACTTTACTCGTTTCTAAATGTTGGTGGATCTGTTTTTTTATTATCTTCCTGGGTATTGATGTTAGGCTGATTGATCTGTAGTTTCCTGGGTCTGTTTTTTTTTTTCTTTTTTGAAGATTGGAAACACATCAGCTCCTTTCCAGTCCTCTGGTAGTTCCCCAGTGCTCCAGGATTTTTGAAAGATGTGGTGCAGTGGTTCTGAGATGATATCTGCCAGCTTCTTTAGAACTCTGGGATGTAATCCATCAGGTCCCGGTGATTTGTATTCATCAAGATCAGACAGGTTTTCTCTTACCATTTTTTTTTTTTTGCTTATTTTAACTTTTATTTCTAGTCTGTCTTTTACAATAATGTTTTGATAGGTTGGACTATTGTTTCTCTTTGTATGGAGATGGATGCAAAGAATGAGTTAAGCAGCTCTGCTTTTTCTCTGCTGCCTGTTACTTCCTTGCCATCTTCTCTTTAGTCAACCGACCATTTCTTTGATTTTTTTCTTGTTATTTATATGTTGAAAGAAACTTTTTTTTATTATCTTTGACTTTTGTTGTAAGTCTTTGTTCATTCTGAGCCTTTGCTTTTCTGACTTCGTTTTTGCACATTTTGGCAATCTGTTGATAGTCTGCCTTAGTTATGTGTTCTTCTTTCCACTTTTTGTACTTGTCCTTTCTGTCTTTCAGTTTATCAGAGAGATCTGTGTGTAGCCAGGCTGGTTTCTTCTTTGATTTCTTGGCTTTTCTTTTTCAGTGATATTGTGTTGGACTGGGCTTTTATGATAATATTTTTCAGAGTTTTCCAAGCTTCTTGAATTATTTTCCCCTTTATGATTTTGATCCAAGGAATCTTTCCTAAGTTCTCTCTGAGTTTGTTAAAATCAACTCCTTTAAATTCTAGGACTCTGGTATCATTATGTTCTATTGCTTGTGTTTGCATTAATTCTAGTATGACATGTCACTTTCACACAAGGTTCCTGCGGTTTCAACTCCCTCTATCACTTTGTAAAAATTAAGTTCAGTATGGCTGTCCCTCTAGTTCCCTCCTCTACATTTTGGACAACAAAGTTGTCGGCTAGATTGGTCAGGAACCTATTCAATTTCTCACTTGGTGTGGAATTAGTATTTCAATTGATGTCAAGGTAATTGACTCATTGACATCAATGAGTCCCCCATTACTATTGTAGTGTGTTTCCTACATATATATGTTAGTAGGTTGGCAAAAAGTACATCTATTTTTTTCTACTTGGTTTGGTGACCTGTAGTATTCACCTATGGCAATGTCATTCTTTTTTTCTTTTATATTGACTGATATGCATTCTAGGACGTTTTCATCTTTGGTTTTGTGCATTTCTGTAGCAATGTAGTGGTCCTTTACATACAGTGCAACTCCACCTCCTCTTTTATGGGGTCTGGTTTTTTTGGACAGTTTGTATCCTTCTATCAGTATGTTCCAGTCATGGTTTTCATCCCACAAGTTTCTGTAATTCCAACTATATCATATCATATCTACCTTCATGTATTAATAATTCAAGTTCACCCTGTTTGTTCCCCATACTTTGTGCATTTGTATATAGGCACTTGAGATCTTTATGTCTGACTCTGGGCATGCTTCCTATGTCTCCTATTTGGTGTTTGAGTTTGTCTTCCTTCCCATCCCGCCTTACCTTATTATTTGACTTGTTTTCTATGAGGTTTTGCTTGGAATTGGGTCCTGGAGATTGGCCACCTTCCCCCCTCAAATTTAGTTTAAAGCCCTCCTGATAAGTTGAGCCATTCATTTTCTGAAAACATTTTTCCCAGTCTTTGTGATGGAAGCCCACCCCTTGCCAAAAGCCCATCATGGAGGTAGTGCAGACCATGGTCCAGGAATCCAAATTTTTTTGGCGACACCAACCCTTTAGCCAGTGGTTCACTTCTAGAATTCTTTGTTCTCTTATCAGATGTTGACCTTTCATTGGAAGTATACATGAAAAAATTACTTGTGCACCTAACTCCTTAACTTCCTTGCCTACCTGCTCGTAATCACTCAATATCACTCCAGTGCCTGGAGGCTGTATGGATCTGGATGGGGAGGAACAAGCTCAAGCTCAACCCTTCCAAGATTGAGTGGCTGTGGTTCCCAGCATCCCGATATAGTCAGCTGACTCCATCGCTGACTATCAGGGGCGAGTCTTTGGCCCCCGTGGAGAGGGCGTGCAATCTGGGTGTCCTCCTGGATATGCAGCTGTCCTTGGAGGAACATCTGACGGCTGTTGCCAGGGGGACCTTTTGTCAGGTTCGCCTGATCCGCCAGTTGTGCCCCTTTCTTGATCGGGATTCCATGCACACAGTCACTCATGCTCGTCACCTCTCGACTGGACTCTGCAACGCTCCCCTTGAGGAGCACCTGGAGGCTCCAACTGGTCCAGAATGCGGCCGCGCGGGTAATTATGGGAGCTGCATGGCGCTCCCGCATAACACCGCTCCTGCACGAGCTGCACTGGCTCCCAGTGGTCTTCCGGGTGCACTTCAAGGTGTTGGTTACCACCTTTAAAGCGCTCCATGGCATAGGACCTAGTTATCTTCGAGACCGCCTTCTGCCACCGACGACCTCCCATCGACCTGTGCGCTCCCACAGAGAGGGCCGCCTCGGGGTGCCATCAGCCAAGCAATGCAGGCTGGTGACTCCCAGGGGGAGGTCCTTCTCTGTGGGGGCTCCCACCCTCTGGAATCAGCTGCCACCAGAGATAAGGAGAATCCAAGACCTCCGTGCCTTCCGCCATGCCCTTAAAACTTACCTTTTCCAACAAGCTGGGCTGGCCTAACAAATCTTTTAAATGATTTTAAATTTGTTTGTCTTTTTAAATTTTGAGCCAAATTGAGATATTTCTTTTTAATCTGTTCTTAATGTATTTATTATGTGTTTTTATTTGGCTGTACACCGCCCTGAGTCCCTAGGGAGAAGGGCGGTATATAAATTTGAAGTAAAAAAAAAAAATATTGTTCTGAAGTCCTTTTTTGTGTCATTTGTCCCTACATGTAGTAGTAGAAAAGGTTAGTAATCTGTGGGTTTTATTATTTTGGTTAAGTTCTCAGCTACATCTTTGATTTTTGCTCCATACCTCCCTAGTTTGTATATCTGGTCTGCAGATGGCTGGTTCTGTTCCTTTGGGAATAAAATTCCCTATCACCAACACTCACCTTCCTTTCTTAGGGGGTGCAGTCTGGGGTGCTTTTCTGTTTATCTCAGGTGAGTTTGTTGATGTGACTTTTTAGGGATATTTGATGATGTCTCTTTTCTAACTGTTTGCATGTTTTCTTTGAGGGGGAGGTTGTAGGTCTGAGTATTTTCAACTAGGGGGAGAAATTGAAATGCTCAGTTTTAATAGGGGCTGCTTCTGTTTGGATTAGATTGGGCAGCAGGGGTTTGTTAGATGTGTGCTGGTGTTTTATTTGATTATTGTGTTTCCTTCTATGTGTGACATACCTCCATTTGTCTTCCTCCAAAGGTTTATCAACAGGATCAAATTCTCTGGGAGTTATTTATTCATTATTTGGTTCAATTTGGGCATAGCTTTCTTGCGTAGGTTGGAGTTTGGCTAGAACTGCCTCTAGATCCGTTACTTTCTCTCTAGTAGTTCACACACTTACACTTAATACATGTATAATCTGGGTATTCTTTGGGCATCAGCACATACCTATAACATATATTGCATACCACAATAGTATCAGTTACCTGTTCCATGAGTTTGTTTCTTTTTGCTGGTTCTTTTAAGAGTAAAAGAACCAGCAGTTTTTTCTTTCCTATCCTTTTTTTTTTTTTTTTGGTCTTTTTATGCTTGTTTTTATACCTTGTTATTTATTTTACTTGCTTACTATTATGTTAGTTTTATTTATCGTTTTCTTCCCTATTTTTTAAAAATTGTTTCAGCTCCAGTTCCTCCCTATCTTATTATTTAAGATTTGCCTTATTTGATTAATCTTTATTAATCCTTAATTATTCTTTCTTGATTTCTAATTTTCCACTCTTGTCCTTATTATTTGCCTATTTATTTAACTTTTATTTTCTATCCTGTATTTATTTTTATTCTCTACAGGGGTCTTCCCATCCTGCCTTTGGAATCTCAGGCTTAATTTGTTGCCTTCACTTCTGTTGTTCACTGCTCCGGCCTCTCTCTGTTTTCTCTGCTAGCAGCTTCGGTGCTCAGATCTTTTCAGCCTCATCCCTTAAATATATTTATGGAGGATGCATTTCTCAAAAAGCTATAGTCATAATATATGTATGCAGGATTTTGTAGGGTTGCCAGGTGTCCACTATTTGAGTGGACAGTCCACTTTTTTCACATTATGTTCACTATTTTTTTTCACAAAATAGTGGACATTTTTTTATTCAAAAGGTTATGATGAAATGGTATGTTATCTAAAGCTGTACAGTCTAAGCGAATAAGGATAGGAGAATCGTGTTTTGTCTTTTTTTTTCATAAGTTAGAATGAAACAAAGATCGAATGCTCATTGCAATAATCACATTTTACACAACAGCGCAAAAAATGCATTAAAGCAGTTATCTTTTGATATCAAAAATGTAGTGTTGAAGATTTTTGCCGAATTTTTGAATTCTGTGAAGAAACGAGAAGAGTTGAAATCATTTTTTGAGTTTTGCGAGTCAGAATTCCATGAAGTTTTGCGCCATGTTCCAACACGTTGGTTAAGTTTGTTTAAAGCGGTCGAAAGACTTCTTTTAAACTGGATACCTCTAAAATCGTATTTTATTTCTCTTGGATCTGATGAGTGCCATAAGGTTATCTGGAACCTTATTTCGGATCAGGAAAATGAACTCGCAAAGGACGATGAACCAACAATTTCAGAATTGTATTTATATTTCATGCACTTCTTCATGTCAATAATGCAAGACACCCTACTGAAGCTGGAAAGCAAGAAAATTCTTGCATGTGATCTTCACATTATCATGTGTAAGCTGCATGATTCTTTGCAAAAAAAATACGATGAGCAGTTTTTTGGAATGAAAGTTTTATTTGCCTTAAGTAAAAAACATTTGCCTGAGAATGCCGTGCAAAAATTCAAGAAAGAAGCCATCAACGTGTATCAAAGAGCCATTGCATACCTAGAAAAGTGGTATAATTTCACCGATTCAGTATATGAGACGCTAAATTGTTTCAATCTAATTGATCGCAATAATCCTCCATCTGGTTATTATCACCATGGCAAGAAGAAGAGTGTTGTTGACCCAACACTCTCTTCGATGAAATTTCTGCCTTAGAAGAAGTTTATGTTCATCTGCAGGGCGATAAGTGGACGTACTTTTTCAAGAAAGAGCCAGCTCTGAGTTTACTGAAACTGTTCCAGTATTGTGCATCAATTCCGGTATCAAATGCAAATGTTGAACGAATTTTCAGCGTCATGGGAAATTTGTGGACTGACGAACGTAACTGACTGCTTGTATCAGTTCGAAGTGAACTTTGTATATTTTTTAATATTTCTCAACGTTGTACTGAAATTAAAGAATTATTCCTTAAACACAAAGAATTGATCAAAGCTGCGCAGTCAAATAAAAAATACACATGACAGCAAAGTAAAATGTAATTTAATATTTTACATATTATTATAATATATTTGATGTTTTGAATTTTAAGTAAAGTTTTGAAGTGATTATTTTAATACGTGTTAAAATGTTTGTAAGAAAATATATAATTTAATTGTAATTTTTTTTTATTTTTTTACTACTTAACACCCCGCCACTTGTCTGCTATTTTTTGGAAGCAGACCTGGCAACCCTAGATTTTAGTTGGCACATCTAAGAACAATAGTATGAATGTCCTACTTCCAGCTTTTCTAGAAATAGAGTGTATTTGTGAATTTCTGTTCCAGATTCCATGGTTATTGCACATCCATGCTCACAAAGAGTTCTGTGGTTATAAATGATAATTAGGGCCCAATGATTATTAGAAAAATAATCTGCTCCATCTTGATTTCTCTAGCAAGATGTGCTAGCAGCTATTCCAGCTGTTCTGCAATCGCTGAAATGAACTTATTTTCTTCCTGTTTGAAAGATTCAGAGAATTAATGTCACATAAAGAGTTCCTTGTAATAGTTCCACAGCTATTTGTTGACATTTATGATAAACTGAGGACATGTAGAAACAAATATAGATTTACAACTTTATCATTCACTTAAAACTTACTCATTCTTCATTCACACACATTGTATAGAATGCAACTCAGTCTCTAGTTGGTCAGACTAGATTTGATTTCCAGAAGAAGGGAGGTGGAAAGCCATTGTGCATGAATCTCTTTTGCATAATGGCTGTTAAGTACTACAGTTTTCATCTCCTTTCATAACTTCCCATAAAGCTTCACCAATCCTAGCATGGATTGGCCCCATACCTCTTAGTACTTTTCTACTTGAATGCCATAGCTGCAATCAGTTTATTCGAGAATAATTGCTTATTTAAGCACCATTTCTTGTTGAGTTTTCATTCTGTTGTTCAGTTGTTTTTATGCATGCTATATAAATTGAAATCTATCAGAACAAATAAATTTGTAATTGAATCAGCAAGGGCTGAAGGTTCACTGGAATAATACAAATTTTAATTGTTTACAAACTATTAGGTGTGTAGAGGCTAAATGAACTAATGTGGGAAGAACATTGCAGAGATCGGGGGCTACTAAAGAGAAATCCTGTCATCTGGATAATCCCCCCTTCACTTTTTGAAGTGAGGAGAAGGGAATTCTTAGCAGGATCTCCTACCTAGACAACTAATTCAAATTTCCAGATTCAGTATTTTTCATCCACACTTTCAAGTATGTGTGGAAGCATATTGTATTTTGCATTCGTATATATTAGATTTATATCCTGCTTTTCAGTCAAGAGTTTAAGGCAGTTTGCAAAGAGTGGCTTTCTCCTATTTTTCTTTGGAATTCTGGGAGTTGAAGTCCACAAGTGTTAAACCTTGCTAAGATTGAGAAACCCTGAAATAAATAAACAACAAATCCAAAGCAACAGACGAGAGATATGATAAAATGGAATTCAGAGTTCAAAGCATGGCACAAGGAAAACATGACAGAGTTGAGACTGCAAAAGTTCTCAGTATTTTATCTCAGAGAGGGAGGCCAATAAATCAGCCATGCTTAGCCAGATGTCCAGCTGAAGTAAATTACTCATTGAGTCGACTCTCCTGCCAGCCTGACCTGTATCTGACCTGCAGATCAGCCCTCTGCTGTTGCAACTCTAAAGCACACTTCTGCTTGGGACAGGGTGGGGCCTGAAGGGCTATCAGTGGATGTTCTGGGGACTTGCTGAATCTGTCTCAGCTGGAGTGGAGTTACTGATTTTAACGTTGTTGGGATAACCCCCTCTCCAATATTATTACCCTAGAAGCCCTTGGTTTTACTTTCTCTTCCTCATCAGAAGATGAGTGCAGCAGGAACATATTATCATCAGATAGATACAGAGTTGGTTGAACAATATACCCAACAGGTGTATTTCAGTGGTTCCAAGAATGTATGGAGTGAAGTATTTTCCATTTTTTTTATTAATTAAATTTATATGGCATCCATCTCACTGTTAAAGTGACTCTGTATCCCAAGATACTGTCTAGTTTTCCAATTTTAGGGGACAAGGGGGAATTACTTGGGATTAAAAATTATTTGAGAAGCTGGAGGAACTGGCAAAAACCAGCAAGATAAATGTCAACAGGTGCATATATAGGTATTTTATGGGTATTTTAAATTATGGGTATTAATTCAGCCAAATTTATTTAATTCATTTTATTCGATTTTAAATTTTGTATATCTATGTGTTTTATTTCATGGCTGTGCACCGCCCTGAGTCCTTCGGGAGTAGGGCGGTATAGAAATTCAATAAAATAAATAAATAAATAAATAAATAAATAAATAAATAAATAAATAAATAAATATAGGATCTTGATAGGAAAAGTGAAAGGCATGATGAGGGAATTTATATTGGGTAGCAATACATGCAAAAAGAATATGTGTACCTTGGTAGATCAGAAGTTGAACTTGAGCCAACAGTGCAAACAAATATAATCCTAGAGTTACATCAGGCGAGTGAGGAGCCAGGAGCCAGGTTGAAGTGAACAACAACTCTTTAATATACAGTGAGAATCCAGCAAATGTACAGTAGATCAGCTCTCCTTATATAGCTTCTTGCACAGGGTACTAGCCAATAATCATCGAGCTTTTTCCAGCTTAATTTTCCCTCCAAAATTAGATACATAAAACTCCTCCCCTCCCAGAAGACACTTAGGCAACTATTTACATACATAATCATGCAGATGACTAGGGCATTCCCTGATTCTAGTTGACCTGTGCAATTCAGTCTGAGGCGGGGATTTGGGCTGGTCGGAGGGACTCTTTGTCTCTCCCAGCCCAGCCAATGGAACCTCCTGGATTTTTTAATAGGTGTTGCACTCTTTGGATGGGCCTGGCTTCTTGAGAGGGCGGCGCTGGACACCGAAGTCATCAGGTAAGCCCTCCAGCCATTTTGGGTTTGAGTTAGCTGTTGGAGGAATGGTTGGCGAGTCAGGGACTGGTTTGTCTGTTTGGTAGTCTGGCTCGGTGGGCATTGTTTGGCCCAGGTGTTCCCTTAACTGGTCTATATGTCTGCGCCATACTCTTCCATTACTCACTTCGACAATATAAGACCTGGGCCCAGTAATGTCAGAGATCTGCCCAGCCACCCAGAGGGGACCGTCTGCGTAATTTCTTGCGAACACCGGAGACCCAATGGAGAAGCTTCTAGCCTTACTCTCGGCTTCCATGTACCCGTCAGGGGAGTAATTGTGGTACAGCCTATCTAGGTTGAGGCAGAGTCTCTGGCCCATTAAGAGCTCAGCCGGACTTCGTCCCATCAGAATGCACAGGGTTACATGTTGGGCTGCCAGGAAAGTATCAGGAAAGTATCAATCCTGGCCGCCAGTCTCCCGGCCCGAGTCTGGCCAATGCCTCTTTGGCTGATCTCACAAATCTTTCAGCTTGACCATTACTGGCTGGATGAAAAGGTGCTGTGAGTGCATGTCGGACCCCAATCCCCACGAGGTATCCTTCGAACTGTGTAGCTGTGAGTTGAGGCCCGTTATCGGACACCAATGTGTCTGTTAGCCCATGTGTGGTGAATAGTTTCCGGAGTGCTTTAATTACAGCCTCTGCAGTGATGGAGTGCATTAATATTATCTCCAGCCACTTAGAATAAGCGTCCACCACTATAAGAAAAGTTTGACCATGGAATGGGCCTGCAAAATTGATATGAATACATGACCAGGGTCCCCGGGGTCTTTCCCATTCTTTAGCTGGGGCCGTTGGGGGAGCAGGGCGAGATTCCTGACAGGAGGTACACTTGGCCACCTGTTCTGTCCCCATCGCACGCATACACACAAACAGACAGCCAGGAGTTAATGAATCAAACAGTCAGGAATTCCTTTAAGATAACAGTCTTGGCAGCGAACCATGAACTGCCTGCCAAGAGATTTTACTCACTAAGGGAGGTTTTTTCTCCTCAGTCCGATATACCAAATTAATTCCTCAAAGCAAAGAATTGTCAAAGTCCAGCCGAAGAAATCCAAAAAGAGATTCTAACAGGGTTCTAGAAAGTCACGATATGACTTCCGAGCTTTTCAATTTGTCCGTCACAAGATCTGAATAACCGACACACCCCCTTTTATCCCTTGTGGGGTGTGGTGCAGTGACTCAGCTCAATCTCTGGCCCGCCCACGCCTCTTTCTCTGCTGCGCGCGCTTATCCTTCCGACGCTGTCTGGGATCCAGCCAAAACTCATCCCCCTCACTCTCTATCTGTGGCTGCTCCGAAGTGCCTTGCTCCTGGCATATCTCTTGACCTTCAGAGGAAACCTGAGGCATTGCCAGAGAGGAGGGTCCTGGAGAGAGAGGCCTTGTCAAATCCTCTCCTTCACCTTCTGAGTCCTCTCCCTCTGTTAGGAAAGACTCGGGGGTCGGAGTCACAACACCACCCATTCGGCAATGCTGTTGTCCATGTTGGGCCACCATACATAGCTCCTTGCCAATCCCTTCATCCTCACAATTCCCGGATGCCCAACATGCAATGTGGCCAACACTTGTTCCCGTAGACACATCAGCACAACCACCTGGTCTCCCCACAGCAAGCAACCCGCTTGAGTAGACAGCTCATGCTGTTTGCAGATAAATGGTTTAAATTCCCTGCCCACAGAACCTGCCAGCCACCCCCTATGCACCCAGCCAATAACAGTTTGCAACACAGAGTCTTTAGCAGAGGCCCTTGCAACTTCAGCAAAAGTAAGAGGCCCAGAGTCCATAGAGTCAATAAGCAGAACAGGAATGCCAGGAGTTGGGTCTTCCAGCAAATCCGGCAGCGGGCACCTGCTGAGGGCATCGGCATGCCCAAGGCTCTGATCCGGGCGATGGATGAGGCAATAGGAATAGGCAGCCAAAAAAATAGCCCACCTAGTCAGACGGGGGGACATGGCTGCCAGAGTGGGGTGATCTCCAGCAAAAAGTCCTAGCAGGGGTCAGTGATCAGTAACGAGTTCAAAAGTCCTTCCAAACAGGTATTCATGAAACTTTTTAACCCCTGCAACAGCTGCCAGGGCCTCCCTGTCCAGCTGGCTGTACTTTCACTCAGTGCTGGACAGGGTGCGGGAGAAATAGGTGATGGGGGCTTCTAGTCCATTTGGCAGTCTATGACTCAACACAGCCCCCATGCCAAAAGGGGATGCATCGCAGACTAAGACAAGGGGAAGCAATTCATTATATTGGATAAGGAGGCTGTTGGCAGATAGAAGCCCATTGACAGCCACAACGCCTTGGCTTCTGCCTTACCCCAAACCCACAGGGATTTTTTTGTTAACAATTTGTGGAGAGGTTCAGCCACTGTGGCTTTGTCCTTTAAGAAAATCGAATAGAACTTTAAAAGTCCCAGGAACGCCTGTAGTTCCACCTTGTTCTTTGGAGTTGGCGCGTTGTGGATAGCTCTTATTTTACTTAAGTGGGGTGGGGTGAATGCCTGTCCCATCTACCTTGTATCCTAAAAATTCAACAGCAGGCACTGCTATTTGATATTTGTCTCGCTTAACTCGCAGTTCCGCGTTTCGAAAAATAGTCAGCACCTTCCTTAAACAGTTCCCTAATTGTTGCTTATCTGCTGCAGTGACAAGGACATCATCAAAATATGGGACGATCCCTAGTAGTCCTTGCAGCAGACACTCCATCACACTTTGGAATAGCCCGGGGACTACGCTAACCCCGAACTGTAGTCTTGTGCATTTGAAGGCACCTCTATGTGCTACTATAGTCTGTGCTTCTGTGGTAGCGTCATCTACCGGCAGTTGCTGGTATGCCTGCGCAAGGTCAAGTTTAGCGAAAACTTAGGTATGTAGTAGGTGCTGCACAATGGGTATGTAGTAGGTGCTGCACAATGGGGACAGGATAGGCACTTTGTTGGAGTGCTTTGTTTAGGGTGCACTTATAGTCGGCGCAAATGTGCACTGACCAATCAGACTTGAGTGGGGTGACTATCGGTGTTTCCCATTTGCATGGTCGACCGATATTAGGATGCCCTGCCAAATGAGCTTATTCAGCTCCTGATCTATTTTAGGCTTGAGCGCAAACGGCACTCTCCTCACCTTCATTCTTATGGGGGCTACATTAGGGTCCAGGTTAAAAGAAATAGGCGTCCCCACATACTTGCCAAGACGGTCGTCAAAAACGTCCTGAAATTCGCGTAGTAGGTCGTCCGTCAAGCTGCTGCTGGTAGAGTGGATTCCGGTGACCCCCATGCCCAGGGCTTTGAATCAGTTGAGGCCTAGGAGATTTGGTAGACCACTATGATGGTCAGCCGCTTGTCAAACTGGCTGAATTTCACCTGGAACGTCCCACAGCCTTCAACGGGAATGCAATTTCCTTGGTAGTCATTTAGCCTTAGGCGCTGGTGCTTCAGCTGATGTTTTTTGATATTAGGGATTGCTGCTTTAAGCTCGGCCCACAACATGATAGTGATGGACGAGCCAGTGTCTATTTCCATTTGACATGAAGATCCCTCAATTTTGACGGTTACATGCAGCTTTTTCTCTGAGGACGTGGTAGCTTGGCCGATTCGGGTCTGAAATGTCTCAGGTGTTTTGGAATAGGCGCCTCATTTTTGCTGGACGTTTCTGTCCTTCTTTTGCAGCTGCTGCTGGCCGGCTTGATTGGCGAATGCTCTCTGTTTGTGACTGGATGGCTGATTTGCCCTGAACACCCGTGCCAAATGTCCCTTTTTGTCACAGCGCCTGCAAATGGCATCTTTGAACTGGCATGTCTGCCTCTGGTGGTATCCCCCACAGCTATCACAAGTCTCTTTCTGGCCATCATCATCACGCTTATTTCTGTCCATTTTGAAAATGTCCTCATCACCCTCTTCCTCGCTATCAGTCAGGGCCGAATCTCTGTGGACAGGAGTAGGCTTTTATGCCATCTGGGGTTGTGCCGGTCGCTGAAGGGTCTCTCTTGCCTTGTTGGATGATTCGTGTGCTCTGGCTTCATCTAGGGCGATGTGAAGGGTGAGGTTTGTCTTGGCCAACAGTCGTCTCTGGAGGCGAATATCTCTAATGCCGCAGATTAGTTGCTCTAGAAGCACATCATTGAGGTCTCGGTACTTGCAGTGTGTGGCAGCCTTACACAGCACTGCCATGTATGCATTTATCGGTTCTCCATCCCTCCGTAGTCTTTGCCAGAACTCGTAGCGCTGAACAAATTTGGACGGTACCAGGGCATAGTGTGTCCTCAACATGGTCTGCAAGACCTGCCATTTCACAGACTGCACTGGTGTTGGCTCCGACAGCGACTCGGCCATGTCAAACACTTTGAGGCCACAATGGCTCAAAAAGAGGGCACGCTTCCGATTGTCGGACAGCCCTTGGAGGTCATTTGCTTTGAGGAAGCATTCAAACCGCATCATGTACGATCCCCACTTTTCTTTCGTGGGATTGAATGGCGTTGGCGGTGCGAAGGCAGACATCGTTCTGTCATGCTCAGCTCATGCAGAGTTTCCCACCTGGCTGGATTCAGTTGTCAGCTCTTTTTGTGCAACCTGTCTACCTCGATCCCACCTTCGTCACCAGTGTTAGATTGGGCGAGTGAGGAGCCAGGAGCCAGGTCAAAGTGAACAACAACTCTTTAATATGCAGTGAGAATCCAGCAAATGTACAGTAGAACAGCTCTCCTTATATAGCTTCTTGCCCAGGGTGCTAGCAAATAATCATCGAGCTTTTTCCCACTTAATTTTCCCTCCAAAATTAGATACATAACACCTAGTCTGTATCAACAATGGAGGAATAAAACCAGTAATTATTCTGCTTTGGTTAGATCACACATGGGCTCTATATTTAACTCTGGGAATTGCATTTTAGAGAAGAGATTGACAAACAAAACAGGTCTACAGCAGAGCTATCAAGATAATAAAGTTATTGTTGTTAGTTGAGAAGTTGTGTCCGACCCATTGTGACCCCATGGACAATGTTCCTCCAGGCCTTCCTGTGGTCTACCATCCTCTGGAGTCCATTTAAGCTCAGGTGATAAGGTACCCATAAGGAAAAAGGCTCAAGAAAATGTTAGAGTTGTTAGTTATAGTCAAACTAGAAAAAAGAAGGGAATGTAAGCAGACACAATGGTTGTCTTTGAATATTGTTTATTTTTTATTTCTTATTATTCTGAACACTTTCATTTATTTTAAAACATCTAAAGAACAACATACATGAATGCATAAAGGAAAATGACTATTTGAAGAACTGTTCTATAGAAAAGAAGGAATGCTATCGTTGAAAATTGTTGCTGAAGACAAAATAAATAAAATGGATTTAAATTACAAGAAAGCAGATTTCATTTGAACATTAGAAATAACTCCTAAACCCAAGAGCTACTCAAAAATGGCATTTACTGACTTATGGATCTTCTTTTGTTGAAAATACTTAAGTAGATGCTGAGATGATGTAATAATGGATACTTGGCTGAGCAGGAGCTTGATCTATAGGTTCCATCCAACCCTTGATTTCTATGAAAATGTTCTTCATAAGGGATTATAGTCTGCATCAATAAGATCATGTGAGACAAAGAGGGACCTTGAAGATTGGATATTTGCTAATTCTTTCTCTTCAGGGTAGTACCTTACACTTCAAAGATTGCAAAAATCAAGCAGCTAAATTTTTGGAAGAGAAACTATGTATTCACTTGGGTGGGATCTCAAGTAAGTACCCTTCCCTTTTCCAAAAGCTCTCTGTGCTCTATCCTTACTGGTCAGAAAAAATGTCCTAATGCCCTGAAAAGGCATGCAGGAGGAAGGGGGAAGGCTGGCACAGAATTGTATGCTAACAGCTCTATTTCTATAAATGAATGGGGTGAAATCATTATGGAAAAAAAAGAGAATCATATGTAACTAGCACAATAACAACTTAGCAAAACAAAATGCTTGGCAATTAAAGAGGAAATCAGTCTATAGAAAACTGATGCATATATTTCAGTCACCCTTACTTCATTAATTATATGGAAATTATACTAGCTTTTTAATTATAAATGATCATGGATAGATTTGTTTTGGTTTTAAGTTTCCAAACTGGGATATATCTACATGCTGATAAATATCTGCATGCCAAACTGGGATATATCTGCATGTCATAGTTTTAGTTTTGCAGGGCGCTTTGCAAATAAAGAAATAAAATGTTTGAAGGGAAACAATAATAAGGATATAATAAACAATGCTAGGATATGATATACTGGTATACTAGATTCTGTAACCATTAGGTTCTTGTAATACACATATGCCTTTGTATTTGTATCACATATATTATGCCTTTATATTTGTATCTCCTGTAACAAACATATTCTGTTATTAGGCCTGTAATGTATCCGGTATTTGTCAAACATATGTCCCTGCCATTTGACCTGAACCCATATTAATCTTCTCCCTGTTTCTTTCTTGTGCCATCTAAGAGCATGGTACTATCTCAGTCTTAATTTATGTTGATCTGGATAGACTCCTACTTTCCAGGGCCAGGGGGCCTAAGTGGCCAATTGAGTAAACAAAGAAATGCTCAAGATGACTAATTGGGAAGTTTCTATTTCCCCTTGCAGGGCAACAAGGAATGCACAGGCCTGGATTGGGAGGCCAGAGTTGGGTACTAAGCTGACGTCTCTGAGGGTATAAAAGGACGCCATACCTTCCCCAAGGTGTGGCTATCTCCTCGCATGCATTGTATCTGTATGTTCTGGATATAGTTCCACCCAGTATTTTGTTTTTGGCCATAAATAAAATCTGTTTTTTTTGCAAGCCTCATCTTGAGTCTCTCTCTTTGGCATTCTGATGACTCAAGTGTATTTTGGGACCTTACATTTCTGGTGCCCGAAGTGGGACTTGAAGGCAAAGTTTCTTCAAGGTGGCTGCATTCAGCTTCCCACAAACTGAGCGCTTTGAGGCTTGGTGGCCTTCATTAAAGGCAGACGGAAGAAACCAGCTTGGACCAGTACCGAAGTCAAGAGCGCTCCTGGAAAAATTTATCCAGTGACTTTGATCTGGTCATTTGCTGGCAGGCTCCGATCCTGCCTGTCCTGAACGCCTAACAAAGAGGCTTGCACTGTGGGGGGGTATGGAACTGAGCTCTTCTGGGTGAGTATATATATTTTTTTCTTAGGAAGGGGAGTGTTGCTTTGTGAGTGTGTGAATGAGACGAGGGAAATTCCTCAGAGGTTTGCCCTCGAAGCGATGTGCGGAGATCCAATCTGCGTTTCTGATTATCCGAGAGGAGATCAGCCAGAGACGATCGCTTTGAAAGGAGTGTGACTGTTGGAATAAGAATCTGTAGTGCAGGAGAGGGCTCTGACCAAACTTCGGACCCGCAGGGGAGGTCTGGAAAATCTCTTAGGGAAAAAGAGAGGGTTTGGTTAGGCTTCGCACTGACGGAAAGGTGTGGGAAATCTCCTCAGGAAGAAAGAGAGTCTAGTCAGGCTTCAAGCTGACAGAAAGGAATCCCCTGGGAAAAATGGGCAACCATGCTGGTAACCTGTTTGGAACAAATAACTAGTAACAAGAATTGGGCCGTGTTCTCCATTTGGCTATGTTAGCCCACTGGAACACGTTACAAACAAGTTGTGAAAAAACAAAACAAAAAAAAGAGTATAAAAAAAATGAATGAAAAATGTTGTGGCAGTAAAAGTTGTCTGTAAAAAAGAAAAATGGAGTTCAAACTTGCTCATGAGAGACCTGGCTAAATGCAAACGATGTGTATACCTCTTATACATCTTGATCTTTAAAATGGGCCAGCGATTGCTGAGAGGTCCAAGTTAGAATGAGAACACACAGAACACCCCCAGGGCAGAGGCACGTAGTAACAATCTAGTGTCTAAAGAGAGATCTATGGGTGGCAAAGAAATATTGCAATGTTATAAAGATCTTGATAATTTACCATTCTCAAAAGAGCCAAAGAAGTCTGAAAGAACTAAGAATAAAGAAGAAATTGTTTATTGTTCTTCCCACCTGGGTTTTAGCAGGTAATAAAAATGTAAAACCTGCCTAAATGGGGAGACTCATTTAATTTGACTTGATCAATCTGGTGTGATTTCTGTTACAAAATTCTTGGATATGCATCTATAATAATAGTATGTAGAATTGATTGTGATATCTGGCCAGCCTTCAAATTAAGTAAACATCTCGGCTTGGAGCTGTGGGAAACGGAAAGTAGTTAGGGCCCACAATCATATTTATGATTTAAACTGCTCTCTGAGTTTTCCCACTGCTTTAAGAATAAGCTATAGGTTGCCCAAGGAAATAAAATTAAAACAAAAAACAAAAAACAACCTCCACAGGTCTGGAAATGTTTGATGGTATGTGTGTGTATGTGTATGTATGTAATCATTTCCAAACCTGCAGGGGACCCTCTAACAACAGTACACAAAAAGCTATTTAGAAAATGGAGCGCATTGGCTTGTGAAAAGCTCCCTGAAATAATTTGGTTTGCATGGAGGAAGCATTAAATGAAATTTTTGTATGTGAAATTGATGTATACAAAAAGTCTGATTGCAGTACAAATGTGAATGTGTGTGTGTGAGATGTCCCGAAGCTCATAAAGTAAAGTGATCCTGAGACCTGTGAATGCCTGTGTGTTGAGGTTACAGAGAAATGCAGAGGGTTGTTTTGTTGAAAGGATGCTGAGAGATGAAAGGAGGAGAGAAGCAGGAAAAAGGGGGGCTGCGGGCTGGTTCTCTGCTGAACCAGCCTGAAAAAGGCAGGATAAAGGGTGATATCTGATACCTGCCTTTGCAGTTTCACTGTTTTTGGCTCGGAATGCAATTTTGACAAGGTGCTCTATCCTATTTGTTTGTTTGTTTGTTTGCTTGCTTGCTTGTTTGTTAGCAGCACAAGTTGCTGCCTTTTTAGGAATTGTTACAGAGATGAGTTAGAAATTACAATATGTAGTAAGAGAGAGTCAGTGGCATTTTTGTCTAAAATGTTAGATCCTGCCTGTTAAGGATTTCCAGTTTGTGTTCAAGCAGTGGCAGCTATGGCAGTGTTAATGAAGGAAAGCAGAAAGTTGACTTTTGGAGGAGCCCTAGTGCCCCTCCTCAAGTGAGGATGATCTTGATTGAGAGT
Organism: Pituophis catenifer annectens; assembly: GCF_029215685.1. NCBI lineage: Eukaryota > Metazoa > Chordata > Lepidosauria > Squamata > Colubridae > Pituophis > Pituophis catenifer. Next base: position 28,015,488 of record NW_027256887.1, read on the forward strand.
ATGCTTGTTTTTGTTTGAATCCAGTTCAGTTTACAAGGAGATTTAGAAGGACGATCAGATATTGGTGCTGAGAAGGGGTTAATTTGTTTATAGATGGGAAGAGAAAGTGGTAGCAGGTAAGAGAAGACATTTAGGTAAGTTGGTTTGCACAGGCTTGTGAAATCAAGCTTTGAATTTCTTTGAAGCTTGAGGTGCTACTTGGAAGCCAGGATGGCAGCGGCAGAAAGAATTGAATGTTTAAGTGTTAGGTGAGAAGTACTAGTTAAAGAAAATGTGAGCAGTAGAAAGAGAAGATAGGGCTACTTTAGTGTGAGACCATTTCAATGCATTTGAGTTGATTTCATTAGACTAACTTAAGTGGGGAGACTTAGATATTTATTGGTGATAGTGGGTCACTTGACTGGATGGGTTGAGGCTTATCCAGCCATGAGAGCCACTCAGCAGTAGTCACCAAAATTAACAGATAATACCTATATTATACCTATACCTATATATACCTATATAGTAGAAGTAGAAGCTATAGACAGCAACCAAGAGACTCATTTTATTGCAAAAGTGCTTCAATTAATAATGGAGGCAGTAGGAATGTCATGTTCCATGGAATGCAAAATCATCTCTGCTGTGAACCAAATCTTTACCCTTGCCTTGCCTTGCCAAATGATGTTTGGATTACCACGTTGGACAGAATGGGGGAAATTCCACAATATGAAACTAAAGACATGTTTGTAAAGAACTGTATACTTGGCCTCTATTCTTCTTTATCTTACCTCAGAATCAAAGGACTCCTAGCTCAAACCCTACCTCTCGATTTTGCTGTTCATAAGTTCCAGCCTGGTGATTGGGTCCTGATAAAACCTGATGTGAGGACAAACTTAGCCAAGCCTAGGACAGGTCCTACCAAGTCCTGCTGACTACTGAAACAGCAGTCCAACCTAAAGACAAAGGGTGGACCGTATAAAAGGACCAGTGGAAGAACTTAAAGAGTGGCAAGTGATTCCTGAAGAAGACCTGCTGAGAATAAACTTTTCCAAAAACTGGTGTGGTCATTGTGGTATGAATGGGTTTTGTTTGTGATTTTTCTTGTTGCAGGAGTAGCAACTTTTTGGACTTTCCAGCCTGAGTGGTGGCCTCTCTTATTCCGTTTGAAGATCCCAACAGCAGCTGTGCAACTTCACACTCTCCAGATTGTGTTGGTCCCATGATTGTAACTGTATCACTGAATGTTATTGTTACTCTTGTTATAATTGTGAATTTATACCCACCTGTGGGGAATAATGGGACACTGTGCTTGTGTAAATGTGCAAGGGATTGCTCCCCATAGAAACTCTATTCCTATGTATATATCTATCCTACACTGGAGAATTGAGACATTGAATCAGGTCAATCTGACTTGAACACAGTAGTCCTAGGAGATAGTGATATCGATCCCTGAAGATATAGATATCAATTCTATATTTGATTTAATGCAATGGTTCAATATTTGGGACTAATTTTCTTATGCATAGGACTAATATGAGGAGAATATAATGCAATGATCAGTGTGAAAAATCATTTTACACATAAGGGTGTTTTCTTTGCTTATTGTTACTTTTCAGTCTGGAATTAACCTGACACAACCTAGTAACCCATTTGAAAATATACCTAGACTGAGTGGGTTATGGACGGATGTGGTAACTCTTAATTGGCATGCTCCAGATGGCTTATATTGGATAAATGGAAAATTTGCCTATGTGCAATTGCCTAGCCGATGGTATGAAGCATGTGTATTAGGAACTGTGAAATCTATTTTTCTTCCTTTTTCTACTGACAATACAACAAGGTGAAAAACTGGGTATACCTATTTATGTGGATGTAGGCCATAGAAAGATGAGTGGCCTCCAGAAATAATAGTTCAGGTATACGGACCAGCCACCTGGGCAAAAGATGGTACAGAACTCCCTTTATATGCTGAATAGAATTGTAAGGTTACAGTCAATGATTGCAATGATACCTAATACAACTGCTAGTGCTCTAAATTTCTTAGTTAAACAGCACTCTCTGTTTAAAACAGCACTCTCTGTTTAAAACAACACTCTCTGTTGAAAACAGCAATATCCCAGAATAGACTTGCTGTACACTATTTCTTAGCAAAAGTAGGTGTGTATGGAAAAATTATTTCCACAAATTTTGTTTGCAAAATTGATGATTGTTAACCCTTGGAGGTTTCCTTCTTCTCCCTTGTCTCATTCCTTTAATCCAAAGAATAGTCACATGATTCCCGCGATGGAAAGCATTCCATCATTTAAATAAAAAGTGTGGAATGAAGGGAAACAATAATAAGGATATAATAAATAATGCTAGGATATGATATACTGGTATACTAGATTCTGTAACCATTAGGTTCTTGTAATACACATATGCCTTTGTATTTGTATCACATATATTATGCCTTTATATTTGTATCTCCTGTAACAAACATATTCTGTTATTAGGCCTGTAATGTATCTGGTATTTGTCAAACATATGTCCCTGCCATTTGACCTGAACCCATATTAATCTTCTCCCTGTTTCTTTCTTGTGCCATCTAAGAGCATGGTACTATCTCAGTCTTAATTTATGTTGATCTGGATAGACTCCTACTTTCCAGGGCCAGAGGGCCTAAGTGGCCAATTGAGTAAACAAAGAAATGCTCAAGAAGACTAATTGGGAAGTTTCTATTCCCCCTTGCAGGGCAACAAGGAATGCACGGGCCTGGATTGGGAGGCCAGAGTTGGGTACTAAGCTGACGTCTCTGAGGGTATAAAAGGACGCCATACCTTCCCCAAGGTGTGGCTATCTCCTCGCATGCATTGTATCTGTATGTTCTGGATATAGTTCCACCCAGTATTTTGTTTTTGGCCATAAATAAAATCTGTTTTTTTGCAAGCCTCGTCTTGAGTCTCTCTCTTTGGCATTCTGGTGACTCAAGTGTATTTTGGGACCTTACATGTTCTAATGGGGAGGTATTGACCTGAAAAAGTATACATATTATTAATATGCAGCATATAAAACAAATAGCATTATCCAGCAACTCAACTGTTTAAAATATCATGATACATAGACAAATTAAATAAGTATCAATCATTTATCAAGGCAGAAAATATTCCCGTTGTAGATTATAAAGTACAATTGCACAATATTATTGCTACCCTATGTTTCTAATTACATCACTTACGTGCATTAATGGGTCCCATAGCTGCTCTCTAGGAAATAATAAATAGCTTAATTTTAAGAGAGACCCATCTCATTAAAATAATTTAAGAGATGCAACAGCATGACATAATTTGTAATTTTTAACTCAGATTTTTATATTAAACTAAACAGAATCCTGCTATGCTTGTTGTAGTAAATACCCCAACAGGAAAGAGCAGCACATAAAGAATTCCCTGCAGGTGATCTGGAAGCCATAATAGAAATAACTCAAATTATTTTTCAAAGTTCATTGCTCTTGAAATGCAAGGTATCTTAATATATTTCATACTATTGCAACCATGGAACATTAGCATTGCAGTCATTTCTAACTCATGCAATCTCAACAGCATATTCAGTAGAACAATTAGACCACATGGTTGCAATGGTCACATGGTTGAGAAAAAAATGCACTTGAATTTGCTTGCATAAATGCTCACAGCTGATATCAAATATTTTAAAACTGTGAAACCATAATATATTTTGGTCTTATGAGTAATAGACTGGCATCTACTACTTGAATGGCTGGATCTTATCAGTGAAAGCCTCAAATTATAGCCCAATTCAGCTAGGGGGCATTTTTTTGGGGTCCCCCGCTTCTAGCTCACAAAAAATTACCATTATCAGTAGTCTTGTTTGCCCCCAATGTTAAACTATAATTTATCATTAAGAGGAAGAACTGCTCATAGTCTCCTTTATTAGGATGGCCATGGCTGGAACTGTTATTTTCATTTTTTATTAAGTATAGTTCTTCACCCATTTAAAGAGTGGAGTAGTTGAAGTTAAGCTTAACTAATAGAAATAGTTAATAGAAATGAAGAAACTGGGATCCACTTTGGTCTAGTAGTTAAAGATACCAGGTTAGAAAGTAGGGGACTATGAGTTTAAATCCCACCTTAGCCATGAAATCCAGCTGGGTGACTTTGGGCCAGTCACTCTCTCTCAGTCCAACCCATTTCATAGGGTTATTGTTATGGGAAAAATAGGAGGAAAGTGTGTAAAAATAACAAAAAGATACAAATTAAATAAAATAAACTTCATACTAAGTTTATGAAGCTAGTCTGCTTTAATAATTAAATAATTTAATAATATCAATTAATGTTGGGGTTCAAATGCACAGGTAGCTCTTGTTCAGCAACCAATTTGGAGTAATGGTTAAGGTGCTGGCCTAGAAACCCAGAGACGATGAGTTCCATGAAAGCCAGCTGGATGACTTTGTGCCAGTCATTAACTCTCTCAGCCCTTCACTTCACAGGGTTATTCTTGTGGGAAATATGGGAAGAGGAATGTTGGCCACCTCGAGTTACTTATAAAGTAATAAAGGCAGGATAAAAATAAATAAATTAATTAAAAATATGATTGGGATTGCCAACTGGACAGCTAAACAAAGCAGCCATTAAGTAAAACTATGACTCTGCTTATGATCTTATTTCAGTTTTTCTTTACAGAACTACAAAGGCTGTAAATGCTAGAATTGATTAGAAAGTTATTTTTTCATCAATGTTGTAACTATGAATAGGCACTAAACATAAGGTGACCAGACGTCCCGCTTTTGGCGGGACAGTCCCGATTTTTAGCAATTTGTCCCGCATCCCGCAGCATTTTAAAAAAGTCCCGATTTTTCATTCTGCCTCCTGAGTCCCGGCTGCCTCCTGAGTCCCAGCTGATGGCTAGAGGGAAAAAAACTGTTTAAACTCTTGCCACGGGGCTTCAAAGGGCCGCCCTACAGGTGATCAGTGTAAAGAGTTCCTGGAGCAGATTTTTTTTCCCCTAGCTATGCTGAAGAAGCGAAAGCAAAAGCAGGGTCTTTGCTGCAACATAACAAAATGAGGCAGAGAGATTTCTTTTTCTTTTTCCTCACCAAAAAAGGTAGGTGCAAAACTGCAAACAATGGGAAATTTAGGAGGAGAGTTCAAGATTTTAAAACACAAAAGAAAAAAAGCTCTATTTAACTAGGGAATTGTAATAATTGAGATACTATTAATTGTATATTGTGTTGAAAGCAGAAATGGTTAAGTTGTGGTTTGGAGGAATATATGGGGGAAATTATTTGGTTTATTATTATTGGTAAATATAATTAATTGATTTGTAAGAAATTGGATTGCATGGAAATAATTGGAATATTCACGTTCATATTGATATACAAACAAGATAGTTATATAACTAATTGATTTATATTAAAATGTTGAATTTGTATTAAACAACTGTATTACATAATTAACCAATGTGAGGATGGATATAAAAATAGATGACAATGGGAAGGGGTATAATATAGAATAGAAGGGAAAAATTGAATTTGATTAAGATTAGAGATGAGGATGAAGGGTAATATTGTTTTTTTTTTAAAAAAAATAGATGAGGAATAAATATGGCAAAAAGGAAATATAGAAATTGTAAATTTAATTGAAATGACTAAACACTGTTTAAATTTGTGAACCGGCCAAATATTCTGTTCAAAGAAAATACATTGTATGTTCGTATGTGTGTTTCTAATTATTGCTATTTATTCATATTTGTTCTCTTTTATTCTTTAAAGTTTAACAATTCATTCTTTATCTTAATATCTTAATATTTGTTTGGGGTTGGCTTTCTTCCCTTTCATCTTTTTTATTGTACAGCAATCTTTCTCCTCAAACCTACCACCTCTTTCTTTTCTTTCCTTCTTACTTTCTCTTCCCCCCACCCTCTTCTTCTCCTCCCTACTTCCTCTTCTTTTTTCCTTCTCCTCCTCTCTTCCTCCCTCTCTACCCTCACTCCTACTCTAATTTCTCTTCCCTTCCTTCATCCTCTCTATTGCTGTATTCTTTTATGCATATGGACTACTCAGAGGGCTGAAAAAGTTATTTTTGACTGGTCCTCACACTTTTGACCAGTCCTCGAACTTACGACTGTCCTCACATTTTACATTTTTGCCCTATCTTGTCATCATGGTGAAGAGAAGCAGTTGTGAAATGAGTGACATGGTTGTTAAGAATGCTGCATGGGCATAAATGTGAGGATGGTCATAAGTGTGAGGACCAGTCAAAAGTGCGAGGACCTGTCAGAAATGACTTTTTTTCTGAGTAGTCCCTATACACATAGCCATGGCCACCCGGTCACATGACCAGCTAGCCATGCCCACCCAGTCACATGACCTCCAAGCCACGCCCACAAAATAAGCCATGCCCACAATGGTCTCCCTCTTTACCAATGTTAAAATCTGGTCACCTTAACTAAACAGGGAAGTCACTAAATGTGGACTATCTATAATGTTGAACTGGTTAGTGGAAGATTAATCAATGGAAGATGTATTAAAGGAGCCAGCCAGAAGCTTTTAAAGCTACACAAAGGTTTAGCATTATATGTGAACCCAGTCAGTGTCTTAGGGTAGCAGAATTGATTCTAACTTTGAATATGTTCTGTATGGTGAAATCCTTATGAATTAATGTAATATACGCCTCAGTCCATGATTTGGGTATTTTCTTCTTTATCATCACTTCATTCATAACGTCCAATAATGAGAGACTTAGAGATTCTTGTAAAGTCCTATAATATTCAACAGGTAAGCCATCTGGCCTTGGTGCCTTTCCATTCTTCTGTTTCTTAATTGCTTCTGTTAATTCCATCATCGTAATGCTCCCCTCCAGCATCTCTTTAATATCTTTGGGAATCCGAGGTAATTTTGCATTTTGTAAATACCTTGCCACTTTTTCCTCTTCTATCATCTCTCTCTTGTAGAGTTGTCTATAATATTCTTGTATTATTTTCCCCATCTCTTTATTTCCAAATTTACTTTGTCCTTGATCGTCAATTAGTTGTGTTATTTTTCTTGATTCTCTTTCTTTTTTCAATTTATATGCTAGCCATCTTCCTGGTTTGTTCGCATTTCCAAAATAATTCTATTTAGCACTTCTTATTTTTTGGGCTAATTCTTCCTTCTCCAGTAGATCCATTTTGTGCTTTATTATATCCATTTTCATTTTAAGATCTTTCTTACATGGATCTTTCTGGAGTTCCTTTTCAAATCTCTTGTATTCAGCAATTAATATTTTAGAAGTTTGTGTTTTCTTCACATTTCTTTTCCTTGTATAGTCTATTATTAGACCTCTGATGTAGGCCTTCATTGTATCCCAAAGATTTTGTGCCAATGTGTCTTCTTTCTTATTCTCCTTGAAGAAGAATGCCAGCTCTCTCTCCATTTTCTGTATAAAATCTTTCTCTTTTAAAATTGTATTATTTAGAGTCCATTGGGATTTTCTTTCCCGACCTTTCCAGGTAACTATCACAGGATTGTGGTCAGCCCATAAATTTGTTTCTATTTCCACGTGTTCTATTTTCAAAGTCAAATCCATTGTTGTCCATATCATATCAAGTCTAAACCAAGATTGTCACTGCATTTTTGTATTTACCAGATGAGCCTCTTATTTTTGAACTCTAAGACTTTCCGTAGCTTGCCAAGTCCTTATCTCTGATCCCCTACACATTCCGCATTCCTTCACTTTCACACTTTCTTTGTTCTCCTGCCAAGAGGTCTGGCTGCAGAGGGGTGGCCGGCAGGAACGTTGCCAAAATGTAACTATTTAGATTAGTGAGATGTTTTATTTTCTTTATAACAAATAAATGAGTTTTTTTCTTAGAATATATATCTTCAGGTTTATTATTTTCTTAAATGTATACTTGCAAGGAAAAGTCTCGATCCACATCTCTAAATCAAGGTGCGATTACCCAAAAGCAGAATGGGATTAATTAGCACCCTGACAAAGATGAATGTCTATCGGAGTAAAAGATATATTGTCTATTTTTCACGCTTCTATCTCTCCATGCATCTTTAAAATTCATTTCCTCTATCATATTAAAGAAAGATTTCGGTAGTGTCTTTCTGTTATGTCTTACTGTTTTAAGTGTTTTATAGTCCAGATTTTCCTCCACAATTCCATTAAAATCACCCATCATACATATATTGTTATACTCCATTTCAATTATTTTCATATGCAACTTTCGATAAAAGTCACTTTGATTATTGTTTGGAGCATATATTGCTACCAAAAGAATTTTCATATTGTTATCAATTATTTCCACCATCAAAATCCTACCTTCTGGATCTGCATATATTTGCTCCACCAATATTGAATTTCTCATATATAAAACAACTCCTCTCTTTTTACTTTGTGGCAATGATAAAAAAGTTTTTCCAAGTTTAGGTTGTATCAATAATTGTTCGTGTTGCTTTTTAATATGAACTTCTTGTAAACAGATTATGTCAAATTTTAATTTCTCTAATTTATGAAATACCTTTCTCCTTTTCACTACCGAATTGAGTCCATTTATATTTATTGAAATTAATTTCATTCCTTCCATATTCATACTTTATATGTAGATTTTGTTGCTCTAGTTGATCTTACTTCACATTGTTCCTTGTGTTCCACAATCCCGCCTACAGCGCCTTCTGTTGATTCTATCATTACCAATTCCTCTTCTGTAAATTTTGATGGCACTACTGTAGTTTGAGTTTCCATTTCCATTTCCACTTCCTTTTCTTTAAGAAATTCTTCATAAAAAGCTCTCGCTTTATCAATTGTATCCAATCTACATCTTTGAAGTTGCCACGTTAAAATTAACCCTTCTGGTATCAGCCATCTGTAGTTAATTACTTTTTGGATTAATATTTTGGTCAAAAATTGGTATTCTCTTCTCATCTCTCTCACTTTTCTTGGTATTTGTTTCAAAACCACCACTTCTTTCTCCTTGTATTTCAAAGTTTTTTCTCTAACCACCTGAAGAATTTGTGCTTTAATTGATTTCTTAGTAAATCTTATATGTACTTCTCGTGGCAACTTATTACACGTTGCATATCTAGTGTAGACTCGATAAATCTCATCCACACCATCCATCATCTTCTTTTGGGTAATTTCTAATGCATCAGCCAACATCCCAATCATAATATCAGCCAATTTTTCTCCCTTTTCTTCCTCCTCATTTTGAAATCTAAGGTAAAATTCTGTTTTGTCCATTTCCCATCCAATTAAGCCACTCCTTTCTCGTTCGACCTCTCCCAATCTATTATCTATATCTTTCATTTTTTCCTCTTTTTGATCATCCTTTTTCTCCAATTTTTGCAATCTTTCTTCATATTTCGACATTGTTTGCTGAATGACCACTTTTTCATTTGTTTTAAGTAGTTGTTGTTCCATCCTTTGAACTGTTTGAAGTATCGTCTGTATCGATGTGTCTTTGTCTTTGTCTTTTTCTTGCTGAAGCATTGCCTGGATGGTGTGTTGTCCTCCAGATGGAGATGAGGAAGGCATGGATGCAGCAGCTCCCACTGTCACAACTTTTCTGCTCATTTTATTCAGTGATCAGCCAAAGCCAAAACCAAAAAAGAAAAATAATTTTAAAAAATGCCAAAAGGAAAAAATGAAAAACTCTTCAGGTTCTTCCAAACCCTAATCCATCAAGTGTAAGTCAGGAGGAAAAAAAAAGGAATAAGAAAAGGACAAGCCAGCCAAAATTAAAAAGAAGGAATTTAAAAAAAAGAAAAAAAATTAAGTAAAAATAAAAATAAAACTCCAAATTTAAAATCAACAATAAATCTTCAGGCTCTTGAGTGGCCTAGTCCAATTTGATTATATAGAAATCTCAAAAGAAAGAAAATTCATCAAACACATTGTACCTGGAAAGCATATGGAGAGTTATCTCTTAGCCAAGCCACAAATAAAAATTAAAAAAAACAAACAAACAGTGACTGCCCAAAAGAAAAGAAAAAAATCCTTCTATAGTACTTCTAGACTCCTACTTCAAATAAATTCAACAAGAACACCTGTGTAAACAATACAGATAGTTTCACTTCCTCAGATGTTCTCATTACACATTCGTCCGTCTGAGAGTTCAGAGTCCCTTTATTTTGGCTACAATATATCTCTTAGCTTGTTACTTGTATAAACATAGCAACAAAGTTTCTTTTCCAGCAGATGGCAGCACTGCACTCTCTCTTGTCTTTCCTGTACTTTAAAGTCCAGAATTTCTTTGTTAAAAATTAATAAAAAATTAGAGAAAAAAAAAAAGGAGGAAAGGCTTCAATCACCAAAAAATCAAACCCAAGTCAAACAGTCCTTTTAGAAAGGCAGGGCTCCAATAATATCAATATTAATCTCTTTTCTTTCAATCCAGTCCTGGTCAGAAGTAGAAAAAACTAATTTTAAAATCCTTCCAAATTAAATAATTGGGTTAAAAAAAAATCATTCCAAATTAGGTTCGCCGCTTAATTTCTCTTACTCTTACTCTCCAAGTCTCTTAACCCTCAGGGTGTTCTTTGTATTAATTGAAAAATAAAGCTCTCTCACCTCATCGATTGACTGTCATTCTTCTTTCTTTTTCCTGAAGCTGTCCCAGCCTTGGCAGCCGCAATTGCTGCTACCCTGCTGCGGGAAAAAGAGCTTTCCTGGATCAACCAGGGACTTTGCGGTGTCCCTGGGATTGACAAGATGTGCCCTCCACTACCACAGTCAAAACTAGACTGTGGGGTCCAAAAAGGACCATCCTGCAGTGGGGCTATCAGCGGGGATCCTGAAGCCCCAGAATCTCCTGTCCATTTCACTGTGACATCAACTTCCGGTCCAGCCAATAAAAGGATCCTTTTGAACTATCACATTTCAAGAGTTTTTACTTTCTTAAGTTGGAAGGAGAGGCAATCCTTACAGGCATCGAAGTTAATTCAAGTTTATTTATTTATTTATTTTTATTTTATTTCCAATTTATATACCGCCCTTCTCCCTGGGGACTCAGGGCGGTGTACAGCTAGAATTAAGAACATGAAATACAAATATTAAAAAACAATTAAAATATATATAAATTTGGCCCCAAAATTAAAAATCACAAACCAATTTAAAACCTTTAAAAATTTCTTCTTAAGCCAGCCCGACTTGCTGGAAAAAGTGGGTTTTAAGGGCATGACAGAAGGCATTGAGGTCTTAGATTCTCCTTATCTCTGGAGGCAACTGATTCCAGAGGGTAGGTGCCCCCACAGAGAAGGCCCTCCCCCTGGGGGTCACCAGCCTACATTGTTTGGCTGATGGCACCCTGAGGAGGCCCTCTCTATGGGAGCGCACGGGTCGATGGGAGGTCGTCGGTAGCAGCAGGCGGTCTCGAAGATAGCTAGGCCCTATGCCATGGAGTGCTTTAAAGGTGATGACCAACACCTTGAAGCGCACCCGGAAGACCACCAGGAACCAGTGCAGCTCGTGCAGGAGCGGTGTTACATGGGAGCGCCATGCTGCTCCCGTCACTACCCGTGCTGCTGCATTCTGGACCAGTTGGAGCCTCCGGGTGCCCTTCAAGGGGAGCCCCATGTAGAGACCGTTGCAGTAGTCAAGGCGAGAGGTGATGAGGGCGTCAGTGACTGTGCACAGGGAATCCCGATCAAGAAAGGGCCGCAACTGGCGAATCAGGTGAACCTGACAAAAGGTCCCCCTGGTTACAGCCGTCAGATGTTCCTCCAAGGACAGCTGCATATCCAGGAGGACTCCCAGATTGCGAGCCCTTTCTGTGGGGGCCAAAGACTCACCCCCAATAGTCAGTGATGGAGTCAACTGACTATATCGGGATGCCGGGAGCCACAGCCACTCAATCTTGGAAGGGTTGAGCTTGAGCCTGTTCCTCCCCATCCAGATCCACACAGCCTCCAGGCACTGGGACATCACTTCAAGGGCATCATTGGGGTGGCCTGGGGTGGAGATGTACAGCTGGGTGTCGTCAGCGTACTGATGGTACTCCACCCTGAAACCACGGATGATCTCGCCCAGCGGCTTTACATAAATGTTGAACAAAAGGAGCGAGAGGACCGATCCTTGTGACACCCCACATATAAGGGGCCTCAGGGTCGACCTCTGCCCCCCCCGTCAACACAGACTGTGACTGGTCAGAGAGAAAGGAGGAGAACCACCGTAGTACAGTGCCTCCCACCCTCAACTCTTCCAGCCGGTGCAGCATGATACCATGGTCGATGGTATCAAAAGCCGCTGAGAGATCTAACAGGACCAGAACAGAGGAGCAACCCCTGTCCCAAGTTGCAAGTTAATTAAAATTATGACACAAATAGAAAGTGATGCCCTTATGCAATGGGCAGCAATCAGAAAGCAAAGATGGGAAAACTAAAAATACTAAGAGCATGATAAATAATAACAGAAGAAAAAGCTCAGCTTTTCCCAAGCAACTTAGATGGGTTTGGTGCCATGTTGACTCATGAAACTCATTTATTTAAAACAATTGCATCTCACTCTTCTTCACTCTTAGCTAAAACAAAAAAATCCACCACGTACCTTAAATAAAATTATATACTGCTCATGTTTATATGTGTTCTAAACAATTTAGGATTTGCTTCTGAGTAACGCTGAGTAACGCAAGAGCTAAACTTCTAAGCCAACTGAAAACCTCATGAAAAGCATAACCCAGGTGCAGTAGTATGCTGTGCCATGTGTTTTGACAATGAATTCAGAAACATATACACAGGTTAAAAATGGAAAATGCTATATATTGTATATTGGCCATGTTCCTTTTCACAAAACATAACCACCTTATCCCATTATCCTATACATCTTCTTTACAAAAGATTTGGTATTAAGGTGATGGCATGCGGCAGGCATGTATGGGGCAAGCAGATGATATAGGAAGTAAAAGTCCCTTTCCCCTCTCTGCTCTGAACCTTCTGCTAATCACAGGAAAGCATGAAGAAGACTCTAAGGCAGGGCTGTCAAACTTGCATCATAATGACATCGTCACGTGATGTATCAGTGCTTCCCCCCTTTGCTAAACTGGGCAGGGGCAGGGCCAGCATGTAACACATCCAGCCCATTGGCCACGAGTTTGATACCTCTGCTCTATGGAATATAGATAGTCCTCAACTTACAACAGTTCTTTTAGTGACCATTCAAAGTTACAACTGCACTGAAAAAGTGACTTATGACTGTTTTTCACACTTAGAATCACTGCTGCACCCTCACGGTGATGTGATCAAAATTCAAATGCTTGGCAACTGACTCGTATTTATGATGGTTGCAGTGTCCCAGGATCACCTTTTGTAAAAGCTTGTTTGAATTTACTGCTTAAATTAAACAATCATAGTTACCCAGGGTCCCTAGCCCCATTATTTAAAGTATATAAAGCTAAGGTTATCCCTATGCTCTTGTATGGAGCAGAAGTTTGGGATCTATACTCAACTACAGTACTAGAACAAACACAGTCCCAGCATTTGAGATGTATTTTGGGTGTAGATCTAAGAACATCTGTAGCAGTTAGAGTTGAATTGGGAATTCATACAATTCATGCACTATCCAAAATTAGAGCATATAACTACTGGCACAAAGTCAATGAAATGGAGACTGATAGACTCCCCAAATTATGTCTACTAAAGCAAATAAAATCACAATCACAAATCTCCTGGATCACCAAACTAACAGATTTTGTAAGAAGCTGTGGCCTTCCTGTCTCTTGTGTAACATGAGAATGATTTAAAAAAAGAGCTGCCCAAAGCATTAAGGATATAGAAGCACAAAATGATATAGCTATCCTTAGTAAGATGGGTAACTTGAAATGGCTGAGCAAATACAAACATACTTTTCAAATAGACAGCATTTAAAGTTACAACTGCCAAAACATCTTAGGGGGATATTTACGCGAGAGAGATTTGAACAGCTTGACACAAAGGTCAGAAATGGGAGATTCCATTCTATACCCTACAATGGAGATCTCTGCATTTGCAGAGCGGCAGAGATGGAAGACCTGGCTCATATCCTATTTGATTGTTTCCCGTATAAGAGGGTGAGAGACAGGTACCTTGGTCTATATACCAAATGAATGACCCATTGGGATCCCCAACTTACCTTATGTGTGGCCAGAATCTGAAAATAACATTTAACACAGCACAGTACTTAAGCAAAATGGCTTAGTTGAGATTGGCATATGTGGGACTGATTGGGATAGATTGTAGGGGTGATACCGAAATATGATTTTATCATATTTTATTTATCTATATATTAAATTATTGTATTTTATTTCAATTTCCTTTTAAACTATTTTATTCCAATTTCATTTTAAATCGTATGTTATTCCAATTTCATTTTAAATTGTATTTTATCCAATTCCATTTTAAATTGTTTTTATCAGATTTTAGTAATAATTTGTGTCTGGAACTCTCCATTTTGATATGGCCCAAGAGCTAATCAATAAAGTAAACTAAACTTTTTGTGACCTTCTGACAAGTAAAGTCAACAGGGAAGCCAGATTCACTTAACAACCCTGTCATTAACTTAACAACTACAGTGATTCATTGAACAACTGTGGCAAAAAAAGGTCATAAAATGAAGTTAAATTCATTTAACAGATGTCTTGCTTAGCAACATAAATTTTGAGCTCAATTGTGATTGTAAATTGAAGACTACCTGTACTAGTAATCTAATACTAGATTATTAATTATAAGCAATTGTATGAAGCTACTTTTTCAGCTGTTTGCAGCTATAATGGTTACAGCTTTATTTCTTGGTTTAGTATTTTTATTGAGTTATAAGATAAAATAAGATACAAACTACAAAAATAAATAGGAAAGCAGTGGGGAGGAAGAGGGGGAAGAGAAGTGAGGAAGGATTAGAAAAAAGAAAAAGAAGCATTGACGTCCAACTCTCTCTGTTGCAGTAAAATAAGGCATTAACATAAATATCAACTTTTTGTTTGTTCATAATAATATAAACAAACCATTTCTATAAGGATCTATCAATGTAATCGGTAAAACTCAAAATCAAAGTTTCATTTTTTTTCCCACTTCAAGCATAAAGTTCAGAAGCAGTTAACAGGTGGAAACAAAGGTACTTATATTTTTTTCTTTAATCAAAATAGTCAATTTTGCCATTTCAGCCAACTCCATCAACTTCTGCAACCATTTGTCCATGGTAGGAATTGAAGTGACCTTCCATTTTTGTGAATACAACAGTCATGCACACAATATGCTATCAACATATATAGTAACACATTTTTTTTCCAGGCTTTTTTCCATTAAGCCCAAAAGGAATTATGAGGAATTATCCTTATTTTCAAAATTTCCTGTATTAAAATATGAATCATACTCCTTTTTTTTTTTGCTTTATCACATGTCCACCATAAATGATAAAAAGTCCATTCTTTACTTTTACGCTTCAAACATTCATTTGACATACTTTTAAACATCTTAGCTAACTTATCTGATATTAAATACATCATCTTGTAGAAATTTTCTTTTAGATTATAATTTAATGTAAATTCATCCACAAATTTTACCATCGTTCAAGCATCACATTATATCCAAAATTCCTTGCCCATTGAATCATACAATATTTTACACGTTCATTTTCCAAATTCAGTTTCAATAACATTTTATAAATCTTAGTGATAATATGTTTGTTTCCTCATAATAAAGTTTCCAATTCATTTTTAACTTTCTATTATTTATTTCTACACACCGTTCAGTTCATGCTATATGGATTTTTGTCCCACATATTAAGTTTTAGTATGGCTTTTCACACTTTCTCATTTATATTGAACAATGTCTTGATAAACTTTGCTTAACATCAGGATAGAACATCTGATGACATTAGACCAAAAATCAAGAGATTCTATTATGTCCTGAAGATGACCTGATGTAGAGAAAATGATAAGACATACACAGAAAAGATTGGCAATTAACTAACTAGGACAAGGAAGCTAGACCACAAGGGGGAAGAAAAAAATTGCCCAGCAACTGGAATCTGATAGCAGAATACAATATTAAGCAAATGGATGTGAGAGGAAAGAATTCCTGGCCAGACCCAAGGCTGTTGCAAAACTTCTGTCTTTCCCAATTTCCTGATTAAAGCATGGCCAGACTGATTGAGGGATAGAATACTATATGTGTTGTGCAAATGATTTTGGGTGCATGTGAATGACACCGCCAAGAAGAAGTTATAAAACCCCACCACTGGATGTAAAATTTGATGGAGATCCCCAGCAATCGGGGTTCTTCCTGGCCTAGGTTTGGACCTATATGCAAGAATATGGTCCTGAAATAGCTACAGAAGGCTGCAGGGAGGTGGTCACCCTCTGTAATGATGAACCCCTGGAGCTAAAAAGCTTCAATCGTTTCATGGCAGTGCTCTGCAACTGATTCGAAGACCCCCCTGGCTGACCAAAAAGCCAGATATCGCATAAAAATCATCAGCCAGAAAGTGTCAGATCCACCACCTTCAGCTTGGTGTCTCACAGGTTTCCTGCCATCAATGAACCAGGAAAGGGAGGGGAAACAAATGGGCAATAAAACTGCCCAAGTCCAACCTCAATGACTCCTCAAGAGCTGGAGGAATTGCGTTCTTTTATAGACAAAAACTTAAAACGTGGGTGATAAACCAGCCTAACTCAGTGTAGCTGCCTCAGTCCTGTTTTTTTAAAAAAGGGATGGGTCCGTTCACCTATGCATAGACTAGAGGGCTAAATGCTGCATGTGTGGAAAACATCTACCCATTGCCGCTAATGAAAGACATGTTAGCCCATCTGGCAAAAGTAAAAAAAAGAAGAAGATTGTTACTAAACTGGATTTGCTGGAAGCCTTTTACTGAGTTCAAATCAAAGAGGGAGATGAATGGAACTGCCCCTTAGAATGTTTTCAATTTAGAGTTCTCCTTTTGGACTACAGGGGCCCCTGCTGTCTTCATGCAGCTGATAAATGAGATGCTGCATGAGCACCTGTACAAAGTAGTATTGGTCTATCTGGTGACATACTGATTTATACTGAGAGTATGATGGAACGTGTCAAGTTTGTTAGGGTAGTCATTAAAAAACTTAGGGCTGCTCAGCTCAACTCTCAAAATCTGAGTTCTACCAGAGTAAAATTGACTACTTGGGCTACTGCATCTCCCATGAGGGGATAGAAATGACCCTGAGAAAGTCAGGGCTGTACTAAAGTGGGCTCCATCCCACAGCAAAAAGCAACTGCAAAGGGTTGGGTTTTTGTTTTTGTTTTTTTTGCAAACTTCATGAACTTTTACCACCAATTTATCCCATCATTTGCCCAGATTACCCTCCCCATCGCCAACTTGTTAAAGGCAAAGGAGGAGGGGAAGCCCAAACCCAGCCAGCCAATGAAGTGGACAATGGAATGCCAAGCAGTATTCAAGAAACTCAAATGCCTGTTTGCCACTGAGCCAGTGCTGAAATACCCAGACCCTAACACACCATTTATCATTCAGGTGGACACTAATGATGTAGTGGTGAAGGCAGTTCTGTTACAAAGAAACAGCCAGGGTGCCCTGCAACCATGTTCGTACACCTCCAAGAAAATCACTGACACCGAGCGGCAATGGGCGGTGTGGGGAAAGGAAGCTTATGCAGTGCGCTGACCGGTCTTGGAGGGGAGCAAAACAACTTTTGAGATGTGGACTGACCATAAAAACTTAGAACCTCTAAAAGTCCCATAGGTTATCACCCAAACAAGTCCAGTGGGCTCAGTATTTTAATCTGTTTAATTTCACTCTCTGATACCTACCAGGGGAAAAAATTTTCTAGCAGACATATTATCCAGGATGCCTCAATACAACAGCTCCAAACAGGAGATAGTCAGACTGGTCCTCCTGTCCCGCCAGCTTGCGGTGCCAGTAACCACCCAAGCACAGGCAAAGGCAAAACCCCAAATATGAGAGAGCATATTGGAGACCCTAAAGATGATGCTAGAGGGAGACAAGTGGTTGCGAGCCACAGGAACAAATATACAATGCAGGATGGTGTAGCCTGAGTAGGAGCTAAACTATACATTCCCAGAAGCCAAAGGTTGCTGATCCTGGAGAAAAGGCATGATTCAAAAACTGCAGGGCAAAAACTGCAAACATAGAATGTTTGTAAAAACATTACACTTAATTAAGCAACAGTTTTAGTGGTCATTGTTTTAAAAAGACATTCAAAGTTATGTGGCCAGCTACAGGGTGTGTACTTCAGCCAAGCAGTGGCAGGGAAAAACACCAGGACTCCTCCAATCAGTGGCAGAGCCCAGTGCCCCATGGAAGGAAATTTCGATGGATTTCATAGTGGAACTACTGGAAAGTTCATAGAATACTGTAATCTGGGTGATCACTGATTTGTTTTCTATGCAAGCACATTTTGTGCCCTGTCAAAAAATTCCTTCCACTGAACCTTGGCTAAGTTGTTTATTCACCATGTTTATAGACTGCATGGTGCTTTGCAACATATGCAGTTGTGGAGTGCAATTCACTTCAAAATTTTGGCAAGAGTTTAAAAACTTCTAGGTGTGTCCCAAGGGTTTAGTTCTAGTCATCATCCAGAAATGAATGGGATGTGTGAATATACAAATTGGGTCCTAGAACAAAACCTGAGATGTTACATTAATTACCAGCAGGACAATTAGACAGACCTCCTCCCATTTGAGGAAGTGGTTTACAACAACTCTATGAAAAGCAGCACTGCGTTCACCCCATTCAAAGTCTACAGGAGAAGACTTTATGTCCGTGCCTGAATTACCCCTGGCTACCTCTCCTATTATATCTCTGAAGGACTGGGTTACTCAGTTACAGAATACCTGGCCAGATGTTAGAAAAACATTGGAAGAGGCAAGAAAGACTTATAAAAAACTTGCAGATAAAAAACAAATGAAGCCCAAAGACTTTAAAATAGGGAGCCATGTTTACCATTCCACAAAATACCTGCAGTTCAGACAACCTTCCAAAAAACTAGGACCAAAGTACATTGGCACATTCCCCATTAAAAGGATTTAATGTCAGTCACAGTTGAACTCAAACTGCCAAAATCTCTTAAACATATTCACCTGATTTTCCATTGCAGCTTCCTAAAACCAGAAAACCTGTCCCCACTGCACCCGATGTCTCCACTACTACCAGAACCACTCATGATTGAGGGAGAACAATATTTTGAGATTAAAAACATTTTATACTCTCTTAAACACCAAGGAAAGCTGCAATATTTAGTTGCATGGAAAGACTTTCCTCCCTCCGAAACTGAATGGGTAGTCCTTTAGCACATTAAAGCAGATAAATTCATCAAACAATTTCACAACCAATATCCTGATAAACCAAAATAACTAACTTATCTAACCAAGCATCTGCCTTGTTTTTCTCCCCCGCCCCCTCTCTCTCATTTGTCTCTTCATTTGTTTTGCAGGACTAATGTCCCTGTCAAGGGCAGTGTTTTGGGATCCAGTTAGTGCTGGCATCTTAAAGGCCATTCACCCTAAGAGTGGAATTTCACCAGCCTAAACACCTCAGCGTTTCCCCAAACATCTCAGTGGTGCTGAATTGGCTACTCATGGACAGACCATAAATAGATCTTGGTTTTTTTTTTCCCCTGGCTGGGAGAACCAAGGAGTTAGTTCCGTATTGATGTGCAGGAACTTTAGATTCTTCCTCACCCTACTGCAGTCAGCATCTCTTAGGTAAAAATACGTTTCACTTCAACTAAACGGAGTTGAGAGTTTTTCTTCCCTAAGGGATCAGACTGGGGCAGGTCTGACATTTCAACTTTAACTAAAGTACATCAAGAACACTTAACTGTTTCAGAATCTCAGTGTCTGGAATTGTTTGCTGCAGAAGATTGAATCACCTGTTTGGAAACTGGCAGTCACCCCTCTGTATTGATGCCGTGCAAATTGTTAATCCAATTATATGAAGAAAGCAAATCCTACTTCATTAGAGCTGAATTCCTATGTAACGTTTTAAAAGATGTAATCGACAACAGAATTTTCATGAAAGATGTAAATTTTGCCTGTCCCATATCTATCTTAGTAGTGTGCAGCAGGAAGAGAAGCAAAAACTGCTGGTAATGCTCCAATCTCAGAAGACACCATTTAATGGGTAAATCTTTTTAAAATCTGTTAAACTTGGTTAAATCATATAAATTCTTGGGTTTATTAGCAACACAGACAAGTGTTTTAAATATTAGGAAAAATAAATGAAAAGTAGGTACTATAATGAACATAGCCATTTGGGCAAAAAAAAAACAACTATTTATTTTTCTTTCTTCACTTAATTAGAAAGAAGAATAAAACTCTGCCAGCAGGTACATATCTTTTCTGTTTTAAACATAGCCATTCTTCTCTCTACGAACTTACACAAATATATTTTGGTTTTGTTATCATAATTGCAAGATTTTGTCCATTTTGCTGGTAGTGTGGCTTCTTGCATAATTTAATAGAATATCCCTGAACTAAAAATAGAAAAACATTATGAAAATCTGACAGCCTAGGGAAGATTATACTAGGCAGTCAGGCTGTCATTTAAAAATGTTCAACCAAAGCAGAAAAAGTAGTAAAGGCGGTTTACATAAATTCTCCCTGAAATTAAACATTAGACATTAATTGTCATTTTAAATCATGCTAACTGACCCCAAAACATATCGACTTGTGAATCACTGTTATAAAATGAAGAAATGTTTACTGAGATACTTTGATATTAGACAACCAAAAAATAATAGATTTCAAGACCAATCAAGGAAATAATTCTGTCCTTGAATCATGATTTTGTATAATAGACCATCTCCATATATGAACACAGCAGCTAAATATGCAGAAGCAATCTGTCACTGCATAAGGTTATAAAGGAAATTGATTATAAAGGAAATTTTTGATTTTTTAAAAAAGAGATTTATTCCAATGATTCAAGCTGTATGTCATTGAAAAGCCCTAAAATAAACCTGAAATGAGGTCCTCAGATGCACTGAAAATAAAGAGAATTATTAGGATTTTAAAAATGCAAAGAAAAATATGTTGCCTCTGTGTGCAAATAATTCCCAGAAATGATGACTTGAAAAGTAGATATTGAATAGGAAATGAGTATCAAATAACAGGAATTAACCAAGAATTTATCCCCCAAATGATCAAACATAGAGAACAGAAAAATGTACAGTGTTTAGGCACTCTCTTCCATGTAGGTATACAAACACTTTATGAAAAGTTTCCACTATTAATCCCAAATCTCATACCAATGATTTCATGGGACATGCCCACTAAGAGCCACATATTTTCTATTAATTTTTCTATTAATGTGAAAAGGCCTACAGATCTGAAGATGGTGTGGAGATACATGGCTGCCAGAAATGAGGCCGTGGGGGGGGGCACTTTTAGTACAATCTTTCCATGCTATATGCTTTATTTGAACAGAATTTAAGAATAAATTAAGGACAGTATATCTAATATTTAGCAATAAATCTGATTCCCATTGTCTTTAGGATTAGCAAAATAATGCAGTGTGAGCAGCACTAATCAAAGAAATTAAAAACAGTAAATTAGAGGGGAAAAGGCTAGATGTATTTTACACTGCCAGCATTCACAAATCTCTCTTATTTCTATTTTTGAAAATAATCCTTCTTCTACACCAGCGGTTCTCAACCTGGGGGTCGTGACCCCTTTGGGGGTCGAACGGCCATTTCACAGGGGTCGCCAAAGCCCTCTCTCGCCCCCCCCATGCCTTCACTCACCCTCATCCTCTGCCTCTGTTGGATCACCAGTCGTCGTTCGTTTACCCCGCCCACTCCCAATCTATTGCTGCCTCCTGAGTCCCAGCTGATGGCTAGAGGGAAACAAACCATTTAAATTCTTGCCGCGGGGCTTCAAAGGGCCGCCCTACAGCTGATCAGTGTTAAAAGAAAACAAATGAGAAGACCAGTGCCTGCAAAAATAGAAAAAAACAGCCCTTTTCAGCTTCAGCATAGGTTAATTACCATAAATTGATTTGATCAGCCTCTGGACTCTCAGCTGATTTGCTCTCAGCTGTTTTGCAGAGGGCTCTGTTGCTAGCTGCAAGGAGAGGAGATTTTTTCCCCCTAGCTATGCTGAAAAAGCGAAACTGAAAGTAAAACAGGTCTTTGCTGCAACATGACAAAATGAGAGAGAGATTTCTTTTTCTTTTTCCTCATCAAAAAAGGTAGGTGCAAAACTGCAAACAATGGGAAATTTAGGGCAAAAGAGGAGGCTCAAGATTTTAAAACACAAAAGAAAAAAAGCTCTATTTAACTAGGGAATTGTAATAATTGAGATACTATTAATTGCATATTGTGTTGAAAGCAGAAATGGTTAAGTTGTGGTTTGGAAGAATATAGGGGAAATTATTTGGTTTATTATTATTGGTAAATATAATTAATTGATTTGTAAGAAATTGGATTGCATGGAAATAATTGGAATATTCATGTTCATATTGATTGATATATAAAAAAGATAGTTAGATAACTAATTGATTTATATTAAAATGTTGAATTTGTATTAAACAACTGTATTACATAATTACATAATTAACCAATGTGAGGATGGATATAAAAATAGATGACAATGGGAAGGGGTATAATATAGAATAGAAGGGAAAAATTGAATTTGATTAAGATTAGAGATGAGGATGAAGGGTAATATTGGTTTTTTACAAAAATAGATGAGGAATAAATATGGCAAAAAGGAAATATAGAAATTGTAAATTTAATTGAAATGATTAAACACTGTTTAAATTTGTGAACCGGCCAAATACTCTGTTCAAAGAAAATACATTGTATGTTTGTATGTGTGATTCTAATTATTGCTATTTATTCCTATTTGTTCTCTTTTATTCTTTAAAATTTAAGAATTTATTCTTTATCTTAATATCTTTATATTTGTTTGGGGTTGGCTTTCTTCCCTTTCATCTTTTTTATTGTACAGCAATCTTTCTCCTCAAACCTACCACCTCTCTCTTTTCTTTCCTTCTTACTTTCTCTTCCCTCCCTCTTCTTCTCCTTCCTCCTTCCTCTTCCTTTCTCCTCCTCCTCTCTTCTTCCCTCTCTTACCCTCACTCCTACTCTTATTTCCCTTCCCTTCCTTCATCCCTCTCTGTTGCTGTATCCTTTTATGCATATGGACTACTCAGAGGGCTGAAAAAGTTATTTTTGACTGGTCCTCGCACTTTTGACCAGTCCTCGAACTTACGACTGTCCTCACATTTTACGTTTTTGCCCTATCTTGTCACCATGGTGAAGAGAAGCAGTTGTGAAATGAGTGACACAGTTGTTAAGAATGCTACAATGGGCATGATGACCAGTCATAAGTGCGAAGACCGGTCAAAAGTGCGAGGACCTGTCAGAAATCACTTTTTTCAGCCTTCTGAGTAGTCCCTATACACATAGCCATGGCCACCCGGTCACATGACCAGCTAGCCATGCCCACCCAGTCACATAACCGCCAAGCCACGCCCACAAAATAAGCCACACCCACAGAACCGATAGTAAAAAATTTTAGAACCCACCCCTGGTTGGGGGTCACCACAACATGAGGAACTGTATTAATGGGTCGCAGCATTAGGAAGGTTCAGAAACACTGTTCTATACTATCCAACACTGCTTCATAAATTGCCTTTGTGTACTTTCTGCCTTTGAAGATTTCATCAACTTTAGCCATAACTTTTTTGGTCTGCTCTTGCTTTCACACTGTATCACTATTTCTTTATATATTTGTTTTATGATTTGATCCTTATTGATTTCCTTATGTGATAGAACCTTTTCAAAGCACATATTTCATATGGGTCATTCATTTTTGTATTCAGTTGGGAGAAAGGTAACTTGTATTAACAATTCAAGATTGCAAATCTGCAGTCATGTTGTCATGTTGTCTTTCTCACAATAAATACCATTTTTTTTTGCTACCCTCCATGCTAAAGAGCAGTTAGGACTGATCATGTGTTTGTGTGTGTGTGTGTGTATCATCATTTTTCATCATCATCATCATTTTAGCTATTGTCTATCCACCATAGGATGAAGACCTCTTCCGCATCTTTCCAACATACTGTATATGGTCCTGAGCTTTACTTACTCCACAGTACCTTGATGAAGCTGTCGATCTAGATCTGCTCCAGTCCGGTTTCAGGCCTGGGCACAGCACGGAAACAGCATTGGTTGCGTTGGTGGATGATCTCTGGAGGGCTCGGGATAGGAGTTGCTCCTCTATCCTGGTCCTGTTAGATCTCTCAGCGGCTTTTGATACCATCGACCATGGTATCATGTTGCGCCGGTTGGAGGGATTGGGAGTGGGGGGCACCGTTTTGTGGTGGTTCTCCTCCTACCTCTCTGACCGGTCACAATCTGTGTTGGCAGGGGGGCAGCGGTCGACCCCGAGGTGCCTTGTCTGTGGGGTGCCGCAAAGGTCGGTCCTCTCACCCCTCCTGTTCAACATTTATGTGAAGCCGCTGGGTGAGATCATCCGTGGCTTTGGGGTGGAGTTCCATCAGTACGCTGATGACACTCAACTGTACATCTCCACCCCAGGCCATCCCAACGATGCCCTTGAAGTGATGTCCCGGTGCCTGGAGGCCGTGTGGGCCTGGATGGGGAGAAACAGGCTCCAACTCAACCCTTCCAAGACCGAGTGGCTGTGGCTTCCGGTGTCCCGATATAGCCAGTTGGTACCATCGCTGGTTATTGGGGGCGAATCATTGGCCCCCATGGAAAGGGCTCGCAACTTGGGCGTCCTCCTGGATACACGGCTGTCTTTAGAAGAGCATATGATGCCCTTTGCCAGGGGGGCTTTTTATCAGGTTCGCCTGATATGCCAGTTGTGTCCCTTTCTAGATCGGGACTCCCTACGCACGATCACTCAAGCACTCGTCACTTCCCATCTGGACTACTGCAATGCTCTCTACATGGGGCTCCCCTTGGGGTGCACCCGGAGGCTCCAGTTGGTCCAGAATGTGGCTGTAGATCATGCCCTTCCAATGTTAACAACCTTGTATTTCTTAATTCAATCCATTCCTTCAACCATGACAATGTTGCTGCTTGATAATATAGTTCCCAATTTGGTAAACCAAATCCCCCTTGTAATCTTGTGTCTTGCAGCATTATTATACTTATTCTTGCTTTTTTCCCTTGCCATATAAATTTCCTCATTATCTTATTAAGATATTGAAAGTAAATCTTTTCAATTTTTATTGGTACAGTTTGGAGTAGAAATAGCAATCTTGGTAATATGTTCATCTTTATCAATGCAATTCGTCCCATAAGTGATAGTTGAAGATTCTTCCATTTTTTCAAGTCTTTTTCAATTTGTTGTTTTAATTTGTAATTATTCTTTTATTGTTGCATATCTTGAGGTTAAATATACTCCCAGGTATTTAACTTTTTTCACCACTTGTATGTCTAAGTTTTCTTTTATCTCTCTGTTTTGTTTTTCTGTTGTATTTTTCACCAAGATTTTGTTTTATCTTTATTTATTTTCAAGCCAAAAACTTTTCCATATCCTTCTATCTGTTCTAGTAATTTAGGGCCTGTTGTTTGCGGTTCCTCTATAATAAATACCAAGTCATCTGTGAACGCTTGCAATTTGTACTCCTCTTTTTTAATTTTCATCCCTTTTATCTTGTCATTTCATCTAATATTTCTATTTAAAACTTCTAGAGTCAGGATAAACAGCAATGATGATAGAGGACATCCTTGTCTGGTACTTTTCATTATATTAATCTTTTCTGTCATTTTTCTATTCATCATTATCTTGGCAAATTGTCTGTCATATATTGTTTTTATAGTATTTATAAATCTCTCCCCAAAATCCATTCTCTGTAATTGTTTTATCATAAACTGCCAGTTCACATTATCAAAAGCTTTCTGTGCATCTAAAAACATCAGCGCCATTTGTTTTTCTGGGTGAGTCTCATAATATTCCAAAGTATTCAAAATCATCCTTATATTGTCTCTAATTTGTCTTTTTGGTAAGAATCCATTTTGATCAGTATGAATAAATTCATTTAGTGGTTTTTTCAACCTATTTGCCATTATTGAAGCGAAAATCTTAGTCTACATTTAATAACGAAATCAGTCTATAGTGTTTTTTTTGCTTTTTTAAAAAAGTTTTTTATTTATAAATACAGACTGAACAAAACAATAAAACATACAAAACATATAAACATATAGACACCAATTTACATACACGTCCAGTTTATCACAACTGTAATATATACTCTCATTTGTATTTTGACTCCTCCTTGTTTGGTCTTTCCCTTCTATCTATCTTTATAATTCTTGGTTGACCTATATTTGTAGTTTACTTTCCTCTTTCTATATTTGGTCATTTCATTTATTTCCTAGTCTTTTATCCCTTTCCTATCTTCCAACCAGACATACCACTTTTCCCATACTAAGTAATAGTCATGTTCCTCCCTGTTTTGTAGTTCCTTTGTGAGTCTATCTAGTTCTGGACATTCCATGATTTTGTTAATTACCCTGTCTTCTGTTAGTATATCATTACTTTTCCAATATTGTGCATATATTATTCGTGCTGCTGTTATCATATGTATGATTAAGTATGTTGTTTCTTTTCTATACTGTCCATTTACTAAACCAAGTAGGATGGTTTCTGGTCTTAATTCTATCTTTTGGTGTGTTGTTTCCTCTATTTGTGTTTTAATCATTTGCCAATATTGTTTTGCCATTGGGCAGGTCCACCACATATGGTAATAAGTGCCTTTGTGGTGTTTTCATTTCCAATATGTTGGTGACGTGCTGGGGAACATTCTTGCCAATCTGGCTGGTGGCAGGTGCCACCTATAGAACATTTTATAGAGATTTTCTTTGTAGGGTACAGACATTGTCAATTTATAATTTATTGTCCATAATTTTTCCCATTTATCTAGTTCGATATTATCGCCGAATTTTTTTGCCCACGTTATCATATTTTCTTTCACTACCTCTTCTTCTAATTTGTATCCTCTTAAGTAATTATAAAATTTTTTTATCAGTTTATCCTGTGTCCCTTGCAAAATTTTATCTAATTCAGTTTGACCTTTTTGGAATTCAAATTGTGCTGAATCTTTCTTATATCTTGATTTTATTTGTGCATAGGGCCACCAGTCAATGTCTGTACCCATCTCCTTCAGTTCTTGCCTAGTTCTTAGTTCCCCCAAGTTATTTAGTAGATCTTTATAGGTTTTCGTTTTGTTATAGTCCATGGCATTTGGGTAGATCTGGGCTTCCATTGTTGACAACCATTCTGGAATCTTGTTGTGGTGTGCCTTTTTAATACTCTGCCATGTTTGATATAATGCATGTCTAATTGTATGTCTCTGGAAATATTCATGTCTTTTGTCCGTGCCTTCCCATAGGAAGGCATGCCATCCTCGCTGGAGATCGAATCCTTCCAATTTCAGTAGTCTTTGGTTTTTGAGTTCCATCCACTCCTTGATCCAAATTAGTGCTGATGCCTTATAATATGTTTCCCAATCGGGTAGTGCCAGTCCTCCTCTTTCTCTTGTGTCCTGCAAGTGCTTTAATTTAATTCTTGCTTTCTTCCCCTGCCATATATAATCTGCTATTAATTTGTTAAAGTCCTTGAAAAAGTTCTTCACTTTGTGTTTATTTAATTGAGATGTGAGGAAGCTGTAGTTTTTCCTCTGGTCTCTCACACATCTCGGGATTTACTTCAATGTTATTATTTCCTTTCCTTTGTGGTACATCGCTTCCTCTCTCATTTTTCTGTATATCTCCTCTTTTATTGTTTCTTTGTGAATCGAATGTGTACCTCTTTTGGGAGCTTGTTCCTACGTGCATAATTGGTGTGTACCCTGTAGATTTCGTCAATATCTCTTCTTATATCATTTTTATCTCTCTGCAATGCTTCCGCAAAAATCTCCGTCATAATCTCTCCCAGGTCTTCCTCTTTGGTTTCCGTTATATTCTGGAACCTTAAGCATACTGGAAATGGAGGCTGCCTTTTCTTTTTCTGTTCCTAACATCGTTTCTATAGATCTCTGTTGGGCAGGGGATGCCGTAAGAGAGGCCTGGCTTGGCGTTATTTTTTTAGTTGTTTTAATTATGGTGGTTATGCCGGTGCTTGTCATATTAATTCTTTTTAGTAGGTTCTCCCAAAATCTCATAAAATTAAGTACTCTTTTTGTTTTTCAGTTTTGTTACTTATAATGATGTTTATCAGTAATAGTATCTAGAGCTTATGTTGTATAGATCTTCCAATATTAATTAACATGTAATTTCTATAAGTATTCTCGACACTTAACACTCTAATAAGCAGTTAAATATATAAATATATAAGTATAACTTATGTATTCTAATGAGGAAAGGGAAGTATAGAATGGAGAAGGTATGGGAATTCTAACACTTCACTGAATCTTAATATAAGTAGTACAGTAAAATAATCAATTTGTCAAGTTAAATCTATCAGTTCAAATGTCACTAATGTAGATATGTAAATAAGGATTGAATGTTATTAAATATTAAATATTATTTAAACTCTATTATTGTTAATTAATTCCTAAACAATCATCCATGTAATTAGGTAAATATCAATTATTCAGAATCACACAAACACAAAGTAGTTAATCAAGCTTTGTACTTACTAGAAAAATTAATCAAGTATAGATATAAGGTTATTTAACAGTTGATATACAGTTCTTTTCGGCTCTTACGTGCAAAAGTTCTTGTGGCACGATTTTGTATCGTTTAGTCTTTGGTGTCTTTGATGTCTCTCAGGCTTCTCGAATCACCAAAAGCTCACTGTCCAAGTTTCATCACCTTAATACAGTCTGTTTGCTAATATTAGTCAGTTAATTAATGGATTAATTCCTCCGTTGTTATCTTAAATCACCGCTTTTCTGCTTGCCATCCTATTGTGCCACTTTCGTTTGCTCTCGCCGCTTCAATGGCGCAGCCACTCTCGCTTTCACTCTTGCTGTTTCTTTATCTTCCTGCTATTTCCTTTCTGGATACTTTTGTCTGTCACTCTGTGGTTCTTTATTTAAGTCCAAACACCTTCCTTCTCTATTCAGTTCAAATCCAAAGTCTGGTCTCACTCAGCAGCATATAGATTTTTTTTGAAGTTTCTCATTCTGAGCAGTCTCTCTCTTTTTCACGCAGTCACCGCCCATCAGTCTTCTTTCGCCCCTGTCATCTTTCGTCGCCGCTCTCCGCTTCCTTTGGGGTCTCGAATTCTCTGCTTTCCACTTTCTGGTATATTTTGTTGCTGTGCTTTACTCACTCGCTTTCGTCTCAATCAGCTTCCAAATTAAACTGGATACAGTTGCGATTCTTTGGTTTAATCTTCTCCTCCCTGCTTTGCGGTTTCAATGTTTCAGGCCAGCCAAAATGGCTGGTTTTTTCCCCTCCGGAATTAGGGGGTTTCTCCTGAACCTTCGGCGTGGTTGCTTTCCCCCCGAGGTCCTTGGAGGTTCCTCCTTGTTCTATTGACTCTCCAAGATCAATAGCGCCTAAATCGGCTTCCTAGGTGGGAATCTTGGACTTTCAAGAACGGAGCCCCGTTCTCTAATTCCAGATGCGCTGACGTCACCGCCGGAAGTCTTGAAATCAGTCTATAGTTTTTAATCAATTGTAGATCTGTATCATCTTTAGGTATGAGTGTCAGATATGCCTCTTTCCATGAATCTGGCATTTTGGCCTTCAATAATAAGTCATTAAATAAGCCCAACATTACATTACTAATCGCTTCTTGTAGTGTTTTATGTAACTCAGCTGGTAAACCATCTGGTCCTGGTGCTTTTCCACTTTTTTGTCTTTTTATTGCTTCTGTTAGTTTCATCATTGTTATTCTTTCTTCTAGCATTCCTTTATATTGTTCTGATATTTTAATTAAATTTGATTTTTCCAGGTAACTTTGTATCTCCTCCTCGGCAATCTTCTCTTGAGAGTAAAGTTTTTCATAATATTCTTGAATTACTTTCTTTTTTTCCTCAGTTCTATATTGTAATTTCCCTTCTCCATCTTGTAAATATTTTATAGTTTTTTTCTCCTTCTCTTTTCTTAATTTACATGCTAGCCATCTTCCTGGTTTATTTGCATTTTCAAAGAAATTCTGCTTTGATGCTCTCAATTGATTTACTAATGATTCTTGTTTGTTTAGAGTTATTTCATGCTTCTACAATTTCATCAATTTCTTAATTTTTTTTATTTTGAACATTTTTCTGGAATTCTTTTTCCAGGCTTTTTACTTTTCTTTCAATCTTGCTTGTTTCTGCCATTTCTTTTTGTTCTTTTTTCCCAAGTATGTTATTGCCAAACCTCTGATATATGCTTTTATTGTATCCCATACATTCTGAAGTGATGTATCCTCCTTTTTGTTTATTTTAAGGAAAATTTCCAATTCTTTTCCCACAAATTTCTGAAATTATTTTTCATTTAATATTGTTGCATTCAAAGTCCATCTTGTCTTTTTCTTTTGCCCTTTCCATATTATTGTCATTGGGCTATGATTTGCCCAGATATTTGAGCCAATATTTACTTCTTGCACTGCTTTTATGTCCAGTTGACATCCATATCATATCTATCCTTGACCACGATAAATGTCTATTTGAATAAAAAGTATATTGCCTCTCTTTCAAGTGTTTTGTCTCCAAATATCTTGAATACTTAGTTCTTCTATCATTGTGATCTTCTATCATTGTGATTTTATTCAGGAGGGGGGTGCGGACCTGGCAGGTATTACGGAGACCTGGTTGGGCCAGGAGGGGGGTTCCCCTCATTGAAATGTGCCCACCAGGTTTCCACGCATTCCATCAGCCAAGGTCACAGGGGAGGGGCGGGGGGGGTAGAGGTTATCATTAAAGATGGTCTGAGACCGAGGGAGGCCACTGTTCCTCAGATGGCCGGCTGTGAATCCCTCCTTGTGAAATGGGGTCACAGGGTTCAGAGGGGTTTGCTGATCACGTACCTGGCTCTCTGCCACGTGGCAGCAGCCCTGCCCGAGCTACTCAACATCATCGCCGCGGTGGCGGTTGATACTCCTAGGCTTATGGTCATGGGGGATTTCAACCTG
Source organism: Pituophis catenifer annectens (assembly GCF_029215685.1). NCBI lineage: Eukaryota > Metazoa > Chordata > Lepidosauria > Squamata > Colubridae > Pituophis > Pituophis catenifer. The sequence continues at coordinate 28,046,467 of NW_027256887.1, forward strand.
CCATCCGTGGGTGAGGTGTCTGAGGTGGCTCAGGAGTTCATGGCTTCCATGATGCCCATGGACCTGATCCAGTTAATTCATGGCCCTACCCACATGGGGGGAAACACACTGGATCTGGTTTTTGTCTCTGGACAGTGGTTGAGTGATCTTGAGGGATATAGTCATCGAGCCCTTGTCATGGTCTGATCACTCTCTCCTTCGTCTCAACCTTCGAACCGCTGCACCCCGTCGCAGGGAGGCAGAGCCGGTAAGATGGTTCTGCCCCAGGCGCCTGATGGAGCCTGACAGGTTCCAGATAGAGCTTGGGCCATTTCCTGAGGCTCTGGCACACGCCTCAACTGGAGAGCTAGTGGCCGCCTGGGATAGGGCGGCCGCTGGAGCTCTGGACCGGGTCATGCCTTTGCGGCCTCTGACCTGGCACTAATCTCATTTGTCTCCTTGGTTCCCTGAGGAGCTGAGGGAGTTGAAGCACTGGAAAAGATGCCTAGAGAGTAGTTGGAGGGCCAGTCTTTCTGAATCGGACCGGACACTGGTAAGATCTCATATTAGGAATTACCTAGTGGGCGATAAAAGCAGCGAAATGTAGTTATTTTGCTGCTCTTATTGCATCATCAGATAACTGCCCGGCCGCCCTGTTTAGGGTGACCCGCTCCCTGCTCCGCCAGGAAGCACGGGAGGACCCCTTGGAGGGTAGAGCCGAGGATTTTGTTCAGTATCTGCATGACAAAATCACTCAGATCCGGGAAGATCTGGACTCCAACTGGGTAGTCTCAGGGGGAGGGACTGGGGCAGGTCTTGAGAATGTTATCTGGGATGAGTTTGATCCTGTGACCCCTGAGGACGTGGACAGGATTCTGGGCAGACTGAATGCAACCACTTGTTTATTGGACCCGTGTCCCTCCTGGTTAGTGCTGGCTTCCTGGGAGGTGATGCGAGGCTGGCTCCAGGGGATTATAAATGCTTCGTTGGGTGAGGGTGACTTCCCCGCCGCCTTGAAAGAGGCGGTGGTGAGGCCTCTCCTCAAGAAGCCTTTCCTGGACCCGGCAATGTTGGTTAATTATCGTCCGGTCTCCAACCTTCGTTTTGTGGCTAAGGTTGTTGAGAGTGTGGTTGCACAACAGCTCCCCCAGCACCTGGATGAAATGACGTATCTGGATCCGTTCCAGTTGGGCTTCAGGCCTGGGTACAGCATGGAAACGGCATTGGTTGCGTTGGTAGATGATCTCTGGAGGGCTTGGGACAGGGGGTGCTCCTCTGTCCTGGTCCTGTTAGACCGCTCAGTGGCTTTTGATACCATCGACCATGGTATCATGCTGCACCGGTTGGAAGAGTTAGGGGTGGGGGGCACTGTACTGCAGTGGTTCTCCTCCTTTCTCTCCGACCGATTGCAGTCTGTGTTGGCAGGGGGGCAGAGGTCGACCCCAAGGCCCCTTATATGTGGGGTGCCACAAGGGTCGGTCCTCTCACCCCTTTTGTTCAACATTTAGGTAAAGCCACTGGGTGAGATCATCCGTGGATTCGGGGTGAAGTACCACCAGTATGCTGATGACACCCAGCTGTACATCTCTACCCCAGACCACCCCAACGATGCTCTTGAAGTGATGTCCCTGTGTCTGGAGGCCGTGCGGATCTGGATGGGGAGGAACAGGCTCAGACTCAACCCATCCAAGACCGAGTGGCTGTGGTTTCCGACGTCCCGATATAGTCAGTTGAAGCCATCACTGACTATTGGGGGTGAATCGCTGGCCCCCACGGAGAGGGCTAGCAACTTGGGCGTCCTCCTGGATTCACGGCTGTCATTAGAAGAGCATTTGATGGCCATGACCGGGAGGATTTTTCATCAGGTTCGCCTGATTCACCAGTTGCATCCCTTTCTGGATCAGGACTCCCTACATACAGTCACTCATGCCCTCGTCACTTCCCGCCTGGACTATTGTAATGCTCTCTACATGGGGCTCCCCTTGAGGAGCACCAGGAGGCTCCAACTGGCACAGAGTGTGGCCGCGCGGGTGGTTATGGGAGCAACATGGCGCTCCCTTGTGACACCTCTCCTGCACGAGCTGCACTGGCTCCCAGTGGTCTTCCGGGTGCACTTCAAGGTTTTGGTCACCACCTTTAGAGCGCTTCATGGCTTAGGACCTGGTTATTTACGGGACTGCCTATTACCACAAACAGCCTCCCTCCAGCAGGTACGCTCTCATAGAGAGGGACTCCTTCAGGTGCCGTCAGCCAAACAATGTCGACTGGCGGCCCCTAGGCAGAGGGCCTTCTCTGTGGGGGCACCTACTGTCTGGAATGAGCTCCCCCCGGAGATATGAAGGATCCCAGACCTGTGCACCTTCCGCCGCGCTGTGAAGACCTTTTTATTCCACCAGGCGGTCTTGGCCTAATCTTTTCCCTCTTTTTTAATATGTAAATTTTAATCTGCTTTAAATTATTAGGGTGTTTTAATTTGTCAGGGCCAAAACTATTTAATTCGATTTTATCTGGTTTTTTAAATTTTTTGTATCTATGTATTTTATTGTTTGGCTGTTCACTGCCCTGAGTCCTTCGGGAGTAGGGCAGTATACAAATCAAATAAATTATTATTATTATTATTATTATTATTATTATTATTATTATTATTATTATTATTATTATTATTATTATTATTATTATTATGAAGAAGGATTTTGGCAGTCTTCTACATTTTTCATCTATCTTCACTGTTTTGTAATCCAAATCTGCATTTGTTACAGCATTGAAACACCCATTATGCATACATTTTCATAATCCAGTTCTATAATTTTCCTGTGTAGTCGCCGATAGAATTCTTCCTGTTTTTCATTTGGTGCATATAATGCTATCAAAAGTATTTGTTTAAAGTTCATTTTTATTTCCACCATCAAAATCCTGCCTTCCTCATCTTCAAAAATTAATTCAGGTTCTAATTTTTCTTTAATATATAATACCACATCTCTTTTACTTTGTTGTATCACTGATGTGAATAGAACTCCTAGTTTTGGGTATTGTAATAATTTTAAATGTTGTTTTCTAATGTGAACTTCTTGTAAACATATAATGTCCATCTTCAAGCTATTTAATTTAGTCAATATTCTATTTCTTTTTCTCGATGCATTTAGTCCATTTACATTTAAAGATATTGCTTTTATTTCTTCTTCCATGTTTATTTGTTACTAGTTTTTAATTTCATCGCCCTGGTCTCTCTTTGTTCAATGGGTCTTTAGATCTCGCCCCTTCTCTTAGAGCCCTTTCCTCTTTTGCTTTTTCATCTTTATCCTTTTCTTCATCTTTCTCTTTTGTGATGCCTACAGCTCCCAAATCTTCTTCCAATGGTCCACAAAATTGTTGATAGAGTAGTTTTGCTTTCTCAATTAAATCAAGTCTATGTCTTTGTTCTTGCCATGTCACCATAATTCCTTCAGGTATTAACCATCTAAAACTCACTCTTTTGGATATTAAAAATTTCATTAGAAATTGGTCTCCTCAAATCTCTAACTCTTCTGGGTATTTGGCTTAAAAGCACAAGTTCTTTATCTTTGTGTTTCAGTGCTGTGATCTTTGCTGCTTGTAATATTTCTGTTTTCATTGCCCTCTTTGTGAATCTTGTGAATGCACTTCTCTTGTTAATTTATTCCTTATTGTATATCTAGTATATATTCTGAATGCTTCATCAATCTCACTTAAAATCTTTTCCTTAGAATGTTCCAAGGCTTCAGCCAAAATCTCTGCAATTACCTCTGGTAGATTTTCTCCTTTTTCTTCTTCTATGTTTTGGAATCTTAAATAGAATTTAGAACATTCGATTTCCAATAGGATAATTGTTCTTTCTTGTGATTTGTCTGTTAAACTAATTTTTCTTCTAATGCCTCAACTTTTTTTCTGTCATTTCTGCTTTTTCTTCTACTTTCTAGATTCTCTCCTCGTTCTTCCCCATCATTTCTTTCATTTCTTTTAATTCCTGTTTTATATCATCATGAAGCAATTGCATAAAATTTCATAGTTCCATCATCTCTGAAGCTGCTGAGGGATTTGATGCTGGATGCAAATGAGCTGTAAACTTCTTCATTTCCACTTTTCCCGAATAATTTATAATCCACTTGTGGTTTAGTTATGGTTCAAATATCCAATTCAACCAATAATTGAATTAGCAAATTAGAATAAAATAGCATAAAGTGAAATAAAAAAGAATCTCAAACCATCCCCACCCTTCAAAAATATTACAAAAGTAAAAAAATAATAAGATAAAAGAGGGGAAGAAAAGAAAAAGTATAATCCAACTGTCTCAGAAGAAAAAAAATCAAAAATGAAAATCCAAGGGAAAATCAGTTTGGCAAAAAAATTTTTTTGAAAAGATTGAGAAAATTTCTTCTGTCTCTTCAAGTCTTAATCCAAAGGAAGACAATACTTAAAAAACTAATTTCATTAAGTTCAATAAAAAGTCTCTAAATATAACCAAAGGGAGGGAAAAAATAAATCTAAAGGCTTTTTTTAGTTCTCAAAACAAAACTAATCAGCCCAGAAAAGAAATAAAAAGTTATAATCCACAAGGCCAAGAGAAAAAAAATTCAAAGCAAGTTTAAAGTCTAATCTTCACTCTCCACAGCTGTTCTATTATCTTCTAGTCAAAATGTCAAGGTCAGTTATTTGTTAAGTTTTCTCCAAAATATATGTTGCTTTTTCTTCTGCCACTAGATGACACTGCAGGTTAACTTTTCGTCTCAGCTCAGTACTTTCACTTCTTTAAACAAGTTATAATTTAAGCAATCAGCATTAGTAACAATCCATTGGGGGGGGGGGAAATGTATATTCCATTCAGTCAATTCAAAACCTTAATGTCCAATTGTTTTTAAAGTCCCCAAATCTTCTTTTTTTCCAATAAAAATTTGGTAAAATTTAGTAAAAAATTTAGTAAAAAATTTAGTAAAAAATTTAGTAAAAATTTAATAGGCTTTCAGTCGCACATTCCTTGCCACCCAAATTTCCGGATGTGGGTGCAAATACACACCTGCACCCACTCCTTACTCTCAGCCAATCTTCTCCACCCTATAGATCTTCTAGGTGAATTAAAGAGAAACTAAACAAATAAGATTAAATCAATCTCACCTTGATGTCACAGGCTGGCTCTTTACTTTCTCTTTTGTTGCGGCCGCCCCAGCTTTTTAAAATAACATTTTTGAGTGGTCTGAAATAAGTCTCTAAAGCATCTAGAATAACTTTGGTATCGCTTTCTTGCTCCACAGAAAGGGTTAAGTTGTGTTTGTAAATCTGGAGGCATTCACTGCCCATCAACCTCCTTAATGTGGCGGCTTGAACTACTGCTGGCTTATCATCCAAGCCTGTAGTTAAGGCATAGTCTTCGAACTCTGCCCTGAACTTATCCCAATTGCTGCTGCAGTCTCCGCTCACCCTCATAGCCTCAGGCAGAGGTATACTGTTAGCAGCTGTCATGCTTCCACTGCTTAGTTTCTGGGAGTATGCTCCAAATGTATCAGGAAGACATGGATTCAGACTTCTGGCACCATGCTTCAAGAAGTTTAATCGTAAGAGAGACACTGAATAAGCCATCATTACAAGTATATATCTACATAGTACAGGAGCCAGAAATACCTCATAGGAGCAGCTGAAGGCAGCTCCTCGAGAGGCAGGGAATGCATCTCAGACTCATCCTGCCAACACAGCAGACATAATCACTGTAACACATATTTTCTATTTTCCCATTTATGTCTTGCATTTATTGTCTTTATCTCTCTGTGATTTTGTTGTCATAGTACCCCCTAATGCTTTGAAACATCAATGCCATTTCTCTTGAAATCTCAATCATTTCCCCCTGATGGAACATCTTGTCTTATTTTAATAAGTCCTGCTCTTACTCAAGTCCAAAAACAATATTTTCAAATCTTGAATATTCCGTTGACAGTTGCAAAACAAAATGGCAGCTCAGAGCTGAAACTCCGAGACTAGGAGGGAGATGTTTAGACATTTTCAAGAGTGTGGGGGTCAATTAACCATCCACAGACCCCCCTCCCAGCAAGCTGAGGTATTTTCAGCTCAATAGAGCTGTGGATGGAGCCCAAGGATAAAACCCGAGCCGAACCCGAAGATCAGCTGTTTGTTGGTAAAAAGACTGAGGGCGGTGCGGAAGATGTCAACATCAAAGCCTGGCTGTCACGACCGGGTCAACCACTGAGTCTAATACAGCTGATGAAATGGTTGGCGAGACGGTGGCAACATCAACTCAGGATAGGGTGTTGATAATGATGCCTGGGCTAATAGGCGCTGCATGTAGCAACACGGCGGCGATGATGTCTATGGCAAGGGGGGTTACCACAATGGCAAGGGGAATGGCGCTAATGGCAGTGACGGCAACACCAGGAGGCTGCAAGGAAGCCCCCTTTGTTAATAGAGGAGAGGGAAATGCTGCAAAGGCTATAAATGTTTGGATCCCTTCAACCTCTAGGGATCTGTTGCACTCCTCTTTCTTGAAACTCTGAGGACTTATTAAACTAATTGAACTAAGTAACCTGAGCAAGGTGATGGATAGGGACTGAGGATTACGAACTGGAGATGATGACTTACTCTCCCCCTCAACTGTCCCTCTCTGTCCCTTTATCAGATCTAGGTCTATTACGACCACTCAGCGTTAACTTGCAATCTTAGAGCGATCTGCAGCTTTATTTACCACCTATTCCCCAAGATTACCCTGATTATTTAACCCTAGGTACTTTGTCCAGTGGCTCTGCCTTACTTTTTTGATCTAATCCTCGGCCATCGCTGGTATCAGGACTGGAGGAGATACAGACATCGAGAGTCTTGGATTATGGGGAGATAGACCACCTTCTCTTTGTTTGTTTCAAATGGTTTGGTCGCTGTGAGAGGACGACCCTTTGAGACCTCTACCCCCACCTCCTTTGGATGGACTTAACTACAACCACAAGACTTCCCATCGTCGTGAGAGGGCGATGATGTTCCGATATATTGACATTTGTAACATACTGGTCTTTCTTTAACATCTATTTCCTCCCTTATTTTAAATTACCTGTCTTAACCATCTCTAACACTCTTAGAAGAAAATGATCCTTCATCTCCTTCAACTCGCTCCTATCTTTGATGTATTCAACTGTGGAGCTCCTTGCACTGCGAGATTCCCCCCTCTCGCATGTCTGGCCCTCTCAGTTATCAAGGGCCGCCCTTGAGGACGGGTTTTGGAACCCCGAGAGGTGGTTTGCAAAAAACCGACGGCTTTGGGGTTTTTTAGATAAATCTTTAAGTTCTATTTTAAGGGGTTCTGGGAGGGATTGTGGGAATGGATCTGGGGGGATCCATAAATCCACTGAAAGGGGTAATGGGTCTGATGATCACGGTGGGGAGGATGGGGACAGAAATCTGACAAGGATGCAGGGGGATGAAGCGATGGGCATTAGTATAGTAAGTGGGAGGGGCATATATAACGGCTGCAGGGGGCCATATTATGTTTCGGGAGTCCGCACTCGTTGTTTACGAGTGATTGCCCACTCCGACCCCCAAAGCACTGCTCGTTTCCTGGGTTGTTCAGAGTCTCAGACCCTGGATCTACGGCTGATGTTATGTAATGCCAGGTCAGTGGTAAATAAAGCCCCCCTCATTCATGATCTTATTTCAGAGGGGGGTGCTGACCTGGCAGGGATTACGGAGACCTGGTTAGGCCAGGAGGGAGGAGTTCCCCTTGTGGAAATGTGCCCGCCAGGTTTCCGTGCATTCCATCAGCCAAGGACTCAGGGAAGGGGTGGGGGAGTGGCAGAAATCATTAGAGAAAGTCTTTGCCCGAGGGAGGCCACTGTTCCTCAGATAGCCATATGTGAGTCCCTCCTTGTGAAGTGGGGTAAGGGGATTCAGATGGGCCTACTGTTTGCATACCTGGCTCCCTGCCACGTAACAGCGGTCCTGCCTGAGCTGCTCGACATTATAGCCGGGGGTGGCAATGGAAACCCCCAGACTTATTGTTATGGGGGATTTTAACCTGCCATCTGCTGGTGAGATGTCGGAGACGGCTCGGGAGTTCATGGCTTCCATGACGGCCATGGACCTGACCCAGGTAGTTCAAGGCCCCACCCACTTGGGGAATCACACTCTGGACTTGATTTTTGTCTCTGATCAGTGGCTGAATGATCTAAGAATAGGGGATATAGACATCAAGCCCTTGTCATGGTCTGATCATTCTCTCCTTCACATGGACTTTCAAGTCACTTCTACCCACCGCAGGGAGAAGGAACCAACCAAATGGTTCCGTCCCAGGCGCCTGATGGATCCCGAAAGGTTCCTGATGGAGCTTGGGCCATTTCCTGAGACTCGACTCGACTGAGGACCTGGTGGTCGCCTGGGACAGGGCGGCTACTGCGGCCATGGATCGCGTCATGCCTTTGCGGCCTCTGACCCAATGCTGATCTCGTCTAGCTCCTTGGTTTTCTGAGGAGCTGAGAGAGATGAAGCATCGGAAAAGATGCCTGGAGAGTGATTGGAGGACAAGCCGATCTGAATCTGACCGAACACAGGTGAGATCTTATATTAAGACCTACCTAGTGGCGATAAGAGCAGCGAAGTCTAGCTACTTCTCCGCTCTTATTGCATCTGCAGCCGCGCTGTTTAGGGTGACCCGCTCCCTACTTCAGGTGGGGGTACGGGAAGATCCCTTAAAGGGTCGAGCTGAGTATTGTTGCGAAGGTTGTTGAGAGTGTGGTGGTGCGACAACTACCCCGATACCTGGATGAAGTTGTCTATCTGGATCCGTTCCAGTCGGGCTTCAGGTCACGATACAGCACGGAAACGGCATTGGTCGCATTGGTGGATGATCTCTGGAGGGCTCGGGACAGAGGTTGCTCCTCTATCCTGGTCCTATTAGATCTCTCAACGGCTTTTGATACCATCGACCATGGTATCTTACTGCACCGGCTGGAGGGGTTAGGAATAGGGGGCACCGTGCTTCGGTGGTTCTCCTCCTTCCTCTCTGACTGTTCGCAGTTTGTGTTGGCAGGGGGGCAGAGGTCGACCTCGAGGGACCTTATTTGTGGAGTGCTGCAAGGGTCAGTCCTCTCACCCCTTCTGTTCAACATTTATGTAAAACTGCTAGGCGAGATCATCCGTGGTTTCGGGGTGAGTGTTCATCAGTATGCTGATGACACACAGCTATACATTTCCACCCCAGACCACCCCAATGATGCCCTTGCTGTGATGTCCCGTTGCCTGGAGGCCGTGCGGATCTGGATGGGGAGAAACAAGCTCAGACTCAACCCCTCCAAGACCGAGTGGCTGTGGCTTCCGGCGTCCCGGTATAGTCAGCTGGTACCATCACTGACAATAGGGGATGAGATCTTGCTCCCCACAGAGAGGGCCCGCAACTTGGGTGTCCTCCTGGATTCACGGCTATCTTTAGAAGATCATTTGACGGCCGTGGCCAGGGGTGCCTTTTATCAGATTCGCCTGATCCGCCAATTGCGTCCCTTTCTGGATCGGGACGCCTTGCGCACAGTCACTCATGCCCTAGTTACCTCCCGTATGGACTACTGTAATGCTCTCTACATGGGGCTCCCCTTGAAAAGCACCTGGAGGCTCCAACTGGTCCAGAACGTAGCCGCGCGGGTGATTATGGGCACAGCTCGTTACGCCCATGTAACACCTCTCCTATGCGAGCTGCACTGGCTCCCGGTGGTCTTCTGGGTGCGATTCAAGATGTTATTTATCACCTTTAAAGTGCTCCACGGCTTAGGACCTGGGTACCTACGAGACCGTCTTTTGCCACCAATAGCCTCCCACCAACCAGTTCGTTCTCACAGGGAGGGACTACTCAGGGTACCATCAGTCAAATTATGTCAACTGGTGACTCCCAGGGGGAGGGCCTTCTCTGTGAGGGCTCCAACCCTTTGGAATGAACTGCCCCTGGAGATACGGAATATCCCTGATCTCCGTGCTTTCCGCCGTGCCCTCAAGACCCTGATGTTCCAACAGGTGGGGCTAAACATATGAACATGTGAATGATTTTTTAAATGTGATCTAATTCTGGGTTTTATTTAATTGATCAAACTAAATAATAATTTTAATTAGCAATTTTATGATGTTTGTGTGTCTATATTTTTCTTGACTGTACACCGCCTTGAGTCCTACGGGAGAAAGGCGGTATAGAAATATAATAAATAAATAAATAAATAAATAAATAAATAAATAAATAAATAAATAAATAAATAAATAAATAATAAATAAATAAATCCAGTGTTGCTCCTCAGAAAGTTCAATAATCATAGTTCTTTATATCTCAGGATTATTAATCAGTTCCATTTAAGTGGTCCAGGCAGCTTTCTAAAAATCAAAAGTCACTTTACTTAACAGTTTTCCTTATTCTCACAACAGAGTCTCCAGTAATCATAAAGTGGATAGCTGTAGAACAGTAAGTATCACCACAGCCCGCCAGATGAATGTAGTTTATTTCTCTTAAGAATTTTCCTAGTCTGGTAGGGGTATGGTATATTTTCCATTCACCAGTAGATAGCACCCTCACCTTAGGTTTCAGTGTTGTTTCAGTTCTGATAAATTGATTAATCCAAATTTAGTTCAATTTATGGAAGCAATATCGGCTATTCAAGTAAATTCAAGTAGATAGTTCCAGCCAGCAATGGGTTCCACTTACCTTCGCTACCAATTTGGGACTGTGAGCACATGTGTACACACGCTCGCTTCGCTCATGGGTGGTGCTTCTGCGCTTGCACAGAACCTCCTGCACATGTGCAGAGCATCCATAATGACCTCCAGGCGGGTGGGCAGAGCCTCCTGCTGCCACTACTACCGATTTGCCCAAACCGGGGCGAACTGGTAGAAACCTACCACTGGTTTCAGCATTTTATAATGCCTTTCCAAAATGCCTACCCAGTTTAAAAGTCCAATTTTCTATGTTTTAAAAAGGTCTTTAGCTTTTCTCCCCTTAGTTCCTTTCTTTTGGGTCTAGGATTTTTCTCTCTATGGTAGTTTGCTACTTTAAGAAATAGTTCTAAGAGTCTCTTTTCCTGGATTTTCCTCTTTCTTTTTTTTTTTTTTAAAGTTAGGGTATAAATAAAAAGGAATCTTCCCATTCAGCCCCAATCACTGTTCATCTGCACATTTCTTTATTGCCTCAAATGTCCCAACTTCATGGCAGCCATGATGGCTGCTTCTTCTTGTCAACAGAGAGGGAAAAAGCCCTGAGTCCAGCAGGAGAGTTGTTGCTCTCCCCGAACTACAGGGTGCCCCTCTTTTCTTCACCACCCCTACACGGTGGCTTTAACTCCTTTTGGGGCCCTCCAACAGGGAGAACTCAGCGTGGGAGCATGGACACCCGCTCCTTACGTCCGATTTTGCCACAACATCAGCCGAAAGTCCCCCTGGATGACATTTCAATCTGTACTGAGACAACGTCAGAACACGTAAAACCAGTCAGAGTTGTGCTCAAGAAGCTTTGAGCAGCCAAACTATATGCCAAGTTGTTCAAATGCAAATTCCACCACAGTAAAATTGACTATCTGGGCTACTGCATCTCCCATGAGGAGAAATGGACCCCTGAAAAGGTGCAGACAGTATTAGAGTGGGCTCCTCCCCACACCCAGAAGCAACTACAAAACATCTGGGATTTTACCGCCAGCTCATCTCCATTTGCCCAGATAGCCCTTTCAACCACTAAAGACAAAGGGGGAAGGGAAACCCAAACCCAGCCAGCTGCTTAAATGGACTATGGAATACCAGGCTACATTTAAAAAGCTTAAGTGCTTGTTCGCAGAAAAGCCAGTACTGAAACACATAGACCCCAACACCTCCTTATCGTTCAGGCTGATGTCAGTGATGTCGCAGTGGGCTCAATGCTTCTACAGGAAAATGAGCAAGGGGTCCTGCATCCCTGTGCATACACTTCTAAAAAGCTAAATGAGATGGAGCAGAAATGGGCAGTCTTGGAGACGAAGCCTATGTGATGCACTGGGTGCTCCTTACTTGGAGGCATTTTCTAGGAGGGAAAATCCCATTTGAAGTATGGACTGACTGTAACAATTTAGAACCCTTGAAAAACCCTCAGATGGACTTGTTGGGCCTAGTACTTTACCTTCATGTTAAGGTACCTCCCAGGGAAGAGGAACCATTGGTGGCCATTACTAAAAAAGGACATAGAGAGCTATGTGGCTAGCTGCCAATTTGTATCTCTGCCAAGAGGCGACAAGGAAAATACCCAGGCTTCTCCAGCCAGTAACAGAGCCCAAAGCCTCATAAGAAGAGATACTGTGTTTCCTTGAAAATAAGACTGGGTCTTATTTTCTTTTAGATTTGAAAATAAGCACTTGGGCTTATTTTCGGAGATGTCTTATTTTTTTTTGAGGTGCAGGAGGCGATGAGCATGGACACCTCATGGCTGCTTGGTCCCTTAACCCACAGATCAGCTGAGCCAGTGAGGGCCAAGAGTTCTGTCTCTCCGGGTGCCTGGAGATGTTTCTGGCCTACTCTTGCTATCCCCAGCTCTGCCCATGGTGCCAGGCAACCTTGCAGCTGAGGGCTCCTCTCTTCTGCACTCACCTTGTAGCTGTGGAGCAGGCCGTGACCACAGTTTGTGCTCTTCCAGGCCTGGAGCTCAAGTATTGCTCAGGCTGCTGCTACAATGAGGCAGAAAGCCATGTGGCTCGTCAGAATTGGCTCTCCCCCCCACCTCCAACTCAGTGCCTGCTTAGGGTGGTGCCCCGAGGCCCAGCCTCTGCGTGGGTGACCCCTTCCTGGCCAACACAAGAAATGGGCTCCCTCACAGTGCCTCATCTCCCACATGAAGCAAGCTGGGCTCGATCCCCACCCCCCAAGCCCAAGTCTCCAGCTCAGGGTTTTGTGCACACTCAACTGGCTGCACGCAAGGAAAGCAGAAGCAGCAGAGACCATGACTTGTTTCTCTCCCCCCAACTCTGCCAGAAATGAGTCTTTGTGAGGCTCATTGCACCAGCATAGCCTCTTGGAGGAGGACACTGCAAGGCTTCTTTGCTGTTGCGCTCAGGAGTGATGACACCACCATGAGGTTTATCATATTAGCGCAGCCTCTTGGAACAGGACCCTGCAAGGCTTGTTGTTGTGTTGCACTTGTGAACAGCAGCACTGCCATGAGCTTCATCACACCGGCACAGCTGACATCCTGCTGTGAGCAACTGTGCCAGTATGTCGAAACTCATGGTGCTGCCACTGCTCATGCACAAAATGCCTCAGCAATCCTTGCAGGGTCTTGCTCCAAGAGGCTGTGCTGATGTGATGAAACTCATGGCGATGCCACCGCTTGCACGCCCAATGCTACAACAAGCCTTAAAGGGTCCTGGGATACGCTGAAGGCTCGGAATGAAGCCTTTTTGGTGAACGGCAAGAAAATGGGGAAGAGGATTTTCCTGCCTGTCCTTTTCTCAAACTCAGCAGATTGAGAAAAGGATGACAGGCAAGAAAATCCCCCTCCCCATTTTCCTGCCGTTCACCAAAAATGCTCCATTCCGAGCCTTCAGGGTTGCAATTGTGGGATAAACTGAAGGCTTGGAATGGAGCCTTTTTGATGAATGGCAAGAAAATGGGGAGGGGGATTTTCCTGCCTGTCATCCTTTTCTCAAGCTCAGCACAGATGGACATCCCCAAAAGGCTCCATCACGAGCTTTCAATGTTGCAATCCTAGGATGTGTATCTTTTTCTCAAGTAAAATTTATCACTTGAAAGGGACAGGCTGCACCCGGAGAGAAGGAATGAGAGGCAGCTCCTGGCCCTCACTGGCTCAGCTGATCTGCAGTCCTAATTAAGGAGCCGAGCAGCCATGAGGTGATTGGGAAAGGGAAGGGCTGCCTCCTGTGTTGGCCATGCCCTCCCCCTTCATTAGGGCTTATTTTTGGGGTAAGGCATATATTAGATCCACTCCAAGAAAAATCAGACTAGGGCTTATTTTTGGGGTAGGTCGTATTTTCGGGGAAACACGATATCAATGGACTTTATTGAGAACTGCCCGAAAACTTGGGAAACACAGTGATTTGGGTGATAACTGATTTTTCTCCAACAAGTGCACTTTATACCCTGTCAAAAAATCCCCTCAATGTGTGTTTTGGCTAAAGTATTCATGCAGCACATTTATTGGCTGCATGGTGCTCCAGAAGGAATAATTTCAGATTGCAGAGTGCAATTTACTTTGCAGCTTTGGCAGGAGTTCCTAAAACCTTTGGGGACCACTTAGGTGTGTCAGTGGCCAATACTGGCCAATAGTGTCCTGGAGCAGTACCTCAGATTATCAATCATATTAATTATCAACAGGACATTGGATGGACCTGCTCCCTTTTGCGGACTGCATCACTGATTGCCCAGTTACAGAACACTTGGCCAGTGGTGAGAAAAGCTTTGAATGAAGCTAGGAAAGCATACAAAAAACAGGCTGATAAAAAGTGCATCAAGCTAAAGGACTTTAAGGAGAGAGACAAGGTCTATTTCTCTACCAAATTCCTATAATCTAGACAACTGTCAAAAAATTGGGCCCAAAATACATTGGATCTTTCCCCATCAAAAGGATTATTAACCCAGTAACTGTAGAACTTGAGCTGCCAAAAACACTCAGTTGCCCAAAAACACTTGAGCTGCCCACGAAAACACATGCTATTTCATCGTAGCCTGAAATCACATCTTCCTTGCATTCCAAATCGTTACCACCTCCTGACCTCATTACAATTGAGAGAGAGCAGCACTTTGAAGACAAAGATATTTTGGACTCTCATATAGATCGGGGAAAAACCCAGTATTTGGTAGCCTGGAAAGACTTATCCCCATCAGAAGCTGAATGGGTTGACTCCAAACATATTAAAGCCCCCAAACTGCTTAAAAAATTCCATGACCAATATGCAGAGAAGCTGCATTGAACTGTTTTGCTAACTGAAGAAAAATATGTATCTCTCCCTTCCCTTTCTTTTTTTCTTTTGCAGAACTAACATCTCTGTCAAGGGGGGCAGAATGTCAGATCTGCCTGACTCAGTCTGGTGTCTCACAGGCATCCTGCCATCAAAAGCTGGAATAGGGAAGAAGCGGGAAGAATGAAAGGGTGAAAAGGGGGGGAAGGATGAAAAGGAATAAAGCTTTGTGTGTATGTGATAGGAAATTGGGAGGGGGGAATGATAGGTGATAAGGACCAGAGCAGCTGGGTGCTGTTTGTACCAGCATCCCATGGTCAGGAACTCTGAAAAATATGTGGATTACCCCCATACACCTCAGAATTCTCAAAACATCTTAGAGATGCTCCAGTTGGCTGGAAACGTACTGGTCATGGGGAGGGGGGGAGAGAGGGTTGGGCTGGGATCTAACCTACACCTTATTTTTGTATCTAGCGAGCATAGGAGATTTCAGAGCTGGTTTGACTTTATTGCAATCAACATCCTTAGTAAAAGAATCTTTGCTTTAACCCAGGGGTCTGCAACCTTAAACACTCAAAGAGCCATTTGGATCCATTTCCCACAGAAAAAAAAAACACTGGGACCCACAAAACCTGGGTGGGCATGGCCAACTCTATGTCACTCACTCCCACTCAGTCACATGACCCCCTAGCCATGCCTAGCCAGCAGGTCATTAGGGCAGAGAACCGGTTGTTAAAAAACAAAAAAACACCACACCGGGAACAACAAAAACATTCTCTTTCCCTCTCCCCCTCTCTCCCTCTTCCCCCCTCTCTGTATCTTCCCCTCTCTCTTCCCCCTCTCTCTGTATCTATGTCTCTCCTCACTCTATCTCCCCTCTCTCTTTATCTCCCTCCCCCTCTCCCTATCTTCCCCTCTCTCTGTATCGCTCTCTCTGTGTATCTATGTCTCTCTTCCCCTATCACTGCCCTCTCTCTGCCTCTCTCCCCCTCTATCTCTCTCTCCCTCTGTATCTCTCTCCCCTCTTCCTATCTCCCCCTCTCTGCATCTCTTTTCCCCTCTCCCCTCCCCCTCTCTCCCCCTCTCTGTATC
Organism: Pituophis catenifer annectens; assembly: GCF_029215685.1. Lineage (NCBI taxonomy): Eukaryota > Metazoa > Chordata > Lepidosauria > Squamata > Colubridae > Pituophis > Pituophis catenifer. The sequence continues at coordinate 28,062,441 of NW_027256887.1, forward strand.
TCTCCCCTCTCCCCCTCTCTGTATCTGCCTCGCTCTCTCCTCTCTCTCTGTATCTCTCCCCCTCTCCCTATCTTCCCCTCTCTCCCTCTCTCTCACTGTATCTCTCTGTGTCTCTCTCTATGTCTCTCTCTCCCTCTCTCTCTCCCCCCTTTCACTATGTGTGTGTGTGTATGTGTCTCCTCACTGTCTTGGAAAGCCCAGCAAGCTCTCCTTGTGGCTCTTCACTACTTCTTTTCTTTCTTCTTAGCAACTTTTTGGAAATTTGGGCTGGCTGAGGAACAAGCACAAGCCACAGTGGAGGCTTCCCTCCTCCTCCTCCTCCTCCTCCCCCTCCATCTCCTCTTGCAAACCCCTGGCCAGCTCTGGCGGGGCCGGAGAGCATGGGTACGAGCAGGAAGACCCTCCTCAAGTGAGTGGCTGGGCTCAGCCAAAGCGCAGCAAAGGCATGCACTGGGCAGCTGGCCGGTAACTCACTTGAGGAGGGTCTCTCCACTTGTGCATATACTCCCAGCCCTGCCACAGCCAGCTAGGAGGTCATGAGAGGAGGGGAGGAGGAGGAGGGAAGCCTCCACAGAGGCTCATGCTTGTTCCTCAGTCAGCCCAAATTTCCAAAAAGTTGCCAAGAAGAAAGAAAAGGAATAGTGAAGAGCCCCAAGGAGAGCTTGCTAGGCTTTCCGAGAGAGTGAGAAGAAACACAAAGACAGAGAAAGAGAGAGAGAGAGAGAGAGATAGACACCCATACCCACACCCACACCGAGTCATAGAGAGAGAGAGACAGAGAGAGACAGAGATACAGAGAGTCGGGGGAGACTGGCTGATGGGTGAGCATCTTTGGCGAGGGCGCTCCTGCTTTCTCTGAGCCTGACTCCTAGGGTGGGCATGCAAGGTTCGGCAGGGCCAGCCCAGTGGTGAAATGTAAAATTTGTTACTACCAGTTCTGTGGGTGTGGCTTGGTGTGGGGGGGTAATGTGACTGAGTGGGCATAGCCAACTTTTTTTTTTTTTTTACTTTTAAAACCATTTTTTCTACAACCTCTTCGACTGAAGAGGTTGTAAAAAATGCTTTTAAAAGCCTCTGATGGTCAGGCAACTCAGCTGGGATCATAAGTGTTACGTCCGTGCAGGCGTGAGCAGAGACTTTTCTTCTGCCATGCAGGGGCGACACATATTTTAATGTTACTGGTTAAAGGCTGATAGTTTTCCTTTAAAAGGGGCTATCAGCCGGAAGTTGCATGTTGGTTTACTGAGTCATTATCTGCAATAAACATTGCTGCTGGAAGTTTGGCTTCTCATCTATGTTCCTACTCCCACATATTCCATTGGTGACAAAGGAGGAATTGCTGGGCCCTGTAGAGATAAAAGAGGCACGCGCGAGTTGAGACTGTTTGTTTTGGAAAGAGAATGGCTAACCCAACACAGTTTGTTCCATTTGTTCCTAAAACACAGACGTGGGATTCTTATTTAATCCTTTTTGACTGTATATTGGAAGCTAATGACTATACCAATATCACAGACAATCGTAAACGAGCACTATGTTTTAGCATTTATGGAAAAGAAGTGTTTGAGATGGTGAGGGCCCTCATTGCGCCCCAAGCCCGAAGCCCGAAGCCCTCAACCCCTTGGGACATATTATTAAACAAATTGAGGGAATATTATGCTCCTCGACCATCTTGCATTGCTAGAAGACATGGTTTTTACCATAGGGACCAGGCGGAGGGTGAGTCTATCAGTTGTTATATGGCAGTCCTCAGGAAAGCAGCTATCTATTGTGAATTTAGCAACTTAGATGAAACCCTTCATTGGTCTGTGGGGTTCGGGATGTTCAGTTACAGAGACGATTATTGGCGAAACCAACATTAACGCTACAGACAGCAGGAGAGGAGGCACAAGCCATCAAATCATTGAATAGATCAACGGAAGAGATACAGAAGTTGGGCAGCCCTCTGGCGGCTAGAAGGGGGAAAACTGTCCATCGGGGAGAGGTGGAATTATGGGAGGACACTGAAGATGAGGGAAATAATCATGATGATGTCCATCGGTTGAGAGCGGCTAGCAAGGAGCGTAGATGGACAGAGGATTGAAAGTTGTTCTCCTCGTGTAGCGGAAACCATCCGAGAGCTATGTGTTGTCATAAAAACACCATTTGTAGACGGTGTGGGAAGAAGGGTCACCTAGCACAAGTTTGCCGTGCCGCGTTGCTTGCCCCCCCAACTGGACAGACTTCAATTTGAAATGGAGGGGGGAAGCATGGCCCACCGAGGCTAAGAACCCCAGAGGATGAGTGTTTTACTATTAACACAGACGCTTGTCGTTCAGAGAGGGTGAGCAACCAAACCGGGATTCCGGGAAGTAGTAAAATTGACATTACTGTCCTTATTGCAGGATCTCCCTGCCGGATGGAAGTGGATACAGGGTCAGCAACAACAATTGTATCCTGGCAGACTCTACAGAAATTGGTGCCACATGGAGCCGAGTGGAAGTTTATGCGTAGTCGTATTCGTTTGAGAGATTATCAAGGAAATAACATCCCTATTAAAGGTAGTGGAATGTTCCACATAGAATATAAAGACTTCTCCGGGCCACTTAAATTGGTTGTTGTTGAAGGTGCACTGCCTAACCTCCTGGGATTGGATTGGTTTGCAGCATTGGGGTTATAGAGATTACCAAGGTTCATAAAATCCAGGAAGAAACCATCGGAGAGTTGAGTAAAGAGTTCGCCGATGTGTTTGACAGAAAGTTGGGAGAATATAGGGGTACCCCGATATCCTTCAGTTTGGACCCCAAGGTGGTACCAATAAGAATGAAACCAAGGAGGGTGCCATTTGCACTAAAGCCCAAAGTTAATGAACGACTAGATAAATTGATTCAGCAAGGCGTACTGGAACCAGTGGACCACGCCAAGTGGGAGACCCCTATCATGACGCCAGTGAAACCAGATGGGTTGGTCTGAATTTGCTCAGATTATAAATGTACATTGAATAGGGCTCTTTAACATAATGCTTATCTGTTACCAGTGGTGCAGCACTTGTTACATTCATTGGGGAGGCAGGTAAGCTCTTCTCAAAGTTAGATCTTGTCCAAGCGTATCAGCAGCTCCCTGTAGATGATGCCACTTCCAAAGCCCAAACAATCATAACACATCGGGGGATGTTCTGTTGTCGCCTCCTACAGTTTGGGGTGAGCGTGGCCCCAGGGTTGTTTCAAAGTCTGATGGAACGTTTGTTATATGGCATCCCTGGGGTTGTGCTCTATTTTGATGACGTGTTCATCTCCGCTACCAATAAAACAGAATTATTTGAATGACTACGACTAGTGCTACAAAGATTTCAAGAGGTTGGACTAAAGGTAAAGGAAGAAAAATGTAAAGTAGCAGTAAATCCCAGTTTCTGGGATACCTGGTAGATGCGTCTGGATTGCACCCCACCAAGGAGAAAGTACAAGCAATACAGGCTGCGCCAACACCAAGGAATAAGATGGAGCTCCAGGCCTTTTTAGGGCTCCTCAATTTCTATAGTGTGTTTTTGCGACAAAAGACATCTGTCGCTGAACCACTACATCGACTATTGGGGGAAAAGGTGCCATGGGTATGGGGGCACAGAGAAGCAGCTGCATTTGTGGGGGTAAAAAAAAATAATTTCCTCAGAGAGCGTCTTAGTTCAGTTAAACGAATGTCTGCCGTTAGTCCTGATGTGTGATGCATCCCCGTTTGGAGTCGGGGGAGTTTTGAGTCATCACCGTCCAGACAATTGTGAGGTTCCAAATAGCATTCTTTAACAGGACATTATCATCTGCAGAGAGAAATTAGAGCCAACTTGAAAAAGAGGCATTGCCTGTGGTGGCTGGAATTAAGAGATTTCACAAATATGTTTATGGAAGAAGATTTGATTTAGTGACAGATTATAAGCCACTTTTGGGACTAATCATGGGGGACCAGCAAACATCACAGATCCTGTCCCCAAGAATGATGTGTTGGGCAGAGTTCTTAGCAGCATATAGTTATTGAGTTATACATTGACCCGGCATAGAACTGGGCCATGCTGATGACCTAAGCTGATGTCTGCTACCTAATCTAGTGGAGGATCCACCTCCAGCAGCATCAGTACTGCTGATTGAGACCATGCCATCCATTCTTGTTACGGCCATGGAAGTGGCAACCCAGTTGAGAAAAACCAAACAATCATGCAAGTGTTAAACTGGGTGTGGAGGGAATGGCCTAAAGAGACAGGGAATGTAGAGTTTAAGCCATTCTGGGTAAGGCAATATGAACTTTCAGTGCAGAAGGGTTGCCTATTGTGGGGGAATCGGGTAGTGATACCCTCAAGGCTAAGGAAATTATTATTAGAGACTCTACACGAAGGCCACCCCGGAATTATAAGGATGAAGGAGTTGGCCCATAGTTATCTGTGGTGGCCAAATATAGATAGAGATATTGCAGAGTGGGTGGTGTTGTGTCAAGCATGCCAGGAATCGAGACCAGCACCTCCTGCAGCACCACCATGGGACTGGGAAACACCGAAAGGTCCCTGGTCTAGAATACATTTCGATTTTGCAGGGCCAATAAAGGGGTTGTCCTTCCTAATTGTTGTAGATGCCTATTCCAAATGGCTGGAGGTGGCTATAATGAGGTCAACCACGATGTATGCTGTTGTGAGAGTATTAAACAAAATGTTTGCAACACATAGGTTGCCGGACATGTTGGTATTGGACAATGGGCCGCAATTTACGTCAACGGCAGCCGAGGTATTCCTAGTAAACCGAGGAATACATCCTGGTCATGCCATTTCACCCCGTGAATAACGGGCAAGCAGAACGAATGGTGCAAACGACGAAAGAGGCCTTGTCTCGAATGGGTTCAGGGGACTATCTGTTCTGTCCCCGGCTCACACACACACACAAACAGTCAGCCAGGGGTTAAATAAAACTTGCAGACAATAAATTCCTTTGATAACAGGATTGGCAGCAATCCAGTAGCTGCTTGCCAAGAACTTTACTCACAGAGGGAGGTATTCCTCCTCCGTCAGATAAACCAAAACAAATACACAAAGTCAAAGAATTGTCAAGTCCAGTCCGTATTAAATCCAAGGCAGGCAGATAATGTAGTTTCAGAGATACAATGCGACTCGCTAGTTGTTTAGTTTTCTCTGTCACAGAGCCTGAATGGCCACCACACCCCATTTTATCCCCTGTGGGGTGTGGTCCAGTGACTCAGCTTAATCTCTGGCATGCCTCCTTTTCTGCTGCGTGCGCTTGTCTCTCCAGCGCTGGCATGGATCCAGCCAAGACTTATCTCTGTCACTGTCCGACTGCGACTGCTCGGAGATACCTGGCTCCTGGCCAATCTCTTCTCCCTTGGGAGACACCTGAGGCATTGCCAGAGAGGAAAGTCCTGGAGAGGGAGGCCTTGCCAACTCCTCTCCTTCACCTTCGGAGTCTTCTCGCTCCGATAAGATGGGCTCGGGGGTCGGAGTCACAACACTATCAGGAGAAACTTGATAAGTATTTGTTCAACCAACACGTCACTCCTTGTGTAGCCACCGGAAAGAGCCCAACCGAATTACTTATGGGTCGCCAGCTGAGAACAAATTTAGATAGAATACACCCCGATTATTCAACAAAAACGCTCACAGACTGGGAAAGTACAGTTAGAATCTTTGAGCAAGGTGATCTAGTATATGCCTGGAATTATACTGGTCAACCCATATGGGTGCTGGCACAGAATACAGATGTTACGGGTCCCCATTTGTACCGGGTGGAGCTCGAGGATGGGCGCCTGTGGCGCCGACATATCGATCAGCTTCAGAGCCGAGTGAGGGGGACAGCTGTTAGGGAGCTGGAAGAAATAAACTGGGGTGGGAATCCAGAAGTGTGAGTGGGACAACAATGCAGTGAAAGGGTATCTGAAGGGCTGAGGCCAGTGCAGAATGAAACACCTGTTATTGAGGGTCCATTGCCATGGAGCTTGCCTCGCTTTTCCCCATCTCCAACTGAGGGATATGTTCAGGAGGAGCCCCCAGAGAGTATCTGTAAGCCATCTGATGTAATTGAAGAATTGTCAAAAATGCAGCCGACGTGTGAGGGTCCAACAGAAATACAGGAGAGCCGCCAGTCAATGCGAAGCCACCATAGACCAATGTATCTGGATGATTATGTTTGTGGTATACGAAGTTTCCCTGATGAAGGGGGAAGGGGTGTTATGTCCGCGCAGGCCTGAGCAGAGACTTTTCTTCTGCCATGCAGGTGCGGGACATATTTTAATGTTATTGGTTAAAGGTTGATAGTTTTCCTTTAAAAGGGGCTATCAGCCGGAAGTTGCATGTTGGTTTTACTGAGTCATTATCTGCAATAAACATTGCTGCTGGAAGTTTGGCTTCTCATTTGTGTTCCTACTCCCACACATTCCAGTAAGAGCCTTTTAAAAGCATTTTTTCTACAACCTCTTTGGCCGAAGAGGTTGTAAAAAAATGCTTTTAAAAGCCACTGACGATCCCAGCTGAGCCGCACGATATCAGAGTTTTTTTTTTTTTTACTTTTAAAAGCATTTTTTCAGCCGAAGAGGTTGTAGAAAAAATGCTTTTAAAAATTAAAAAAAAAGCCTCTGATGATCGTGCGGCTCAGCTGGGCATGGGGGGGGAGGGATTTTTGCTACTGGTTCTACGAACTACCCACCGCCATCACTACCGGATCAGGCAATCCGGTCTGAACCGGGAGCATTTCACCTCTGGGCCAGTCCCCTTTCCCCACTGCCCTGACCTTCTTAAAGCCACAGCTGGGTACTCCGGGCCCATCCCCCTTTCCGTCATCCCCTCTTCATGGATCCCATTCCCACCTCACCAGCCCTCATGTTAGTGAGGCTGGCATCAGTCACAGCTGGGTCGGGCCAGTGTCTCAGGGCAGAGAGCAGATTGCACATCTACCCAAGCGACTGAGGCATGCTCTGAACCAACAAGGGCTGGAAGAAACTCCAGCAAGAGTGAGGCATCGGAGAATCATCCCCAGCCACTTCTCCATCCCCCGCCATCGCCCTTACCTTCTCAGGCCAGGTGAGGAGTGACTGGGAGGGGATGTCATGATAAATGCCTAACTACTACATCTCCCTGACCACCCGGACCTTCAAGGGTTAACTAACCACATATCCCATAATCCCTGTAACCACTCCTTACCTCTTAGCCCCTCCTCCTGGGTACAAAAGGTCCAACCACATGTTCCACAGTTAATTCCAGATGTATACCTGAAAGAGAAAGGTACAAGGTCAGTGACCTCCAGTACCAACAGATCAACAATAAAACTACTGAAAAGAATTGGGCTATGTCTTTGAGTTATTGGGCTAGATCCAGCTTCTAACAAAATGGTAGCAGAGGTCGGTTGCCCATAACTCCAGACAATGACTGAACCCAACACCTACCCTGAAGAAACAAACAGAGCACAGACCAGAGCTCTTACCAAGAAGATGGCTGAGAAGCTTGCAACCAAAGCCACAGCCATGGAGGAGACAGAAGCTGGAAGCGAACAGGACTCCAGCCTGGACTCACAATCAGATGAAGAGGGGCTACCCAAGGAAATCACCGCCCCGGAAGAAGAAACAGCACAAAAAATGAAAAAATTCAAACTCTCCATCCTGAAACTGATGGAGGGAAACAGCGACAAAGAAAACCTCATCGCGGACCTTCAAAGCCTCTTCGAGCAACAAGAAGCAGCGATCGAGGCCCCAAAGACCACCGAGAAAGAAAAGCCAGCAAAAAAGGGTAAGCCACCCCAACCCGATGACCCTGAGCCGGCAGAATCCATTTCCGCGCCCCCTTCCCGGCGGCCATCTTGGGACGAGCACCAGCCAATGGGAAGCCAGGATTTGAATCCCTTGGCGCGAAAATGCCCGAACCCCGAAACAGACGAGGGGGGCTCAGAAAGCGACTACGAAGAGCCCAGCTCTGAAAGCGACCACAAAGAGATCGCAATAACAAAAAGAAAAACGCCTACCGATCTCGAATTGCAAAAGGCAATCGAGACCATCACCGCTGCCCTAGGCTCTGCTTTCGAGCCCCCTGCGGCACTCAATAAATCAAAGAAAAATCCTGGAGGGCACAAGAAGGCCAGGACAACCAACAGAGACCAGGCAACCGAGTCACAGCCTACAAAAAACTCCACGCGCACCAACAACCGGCACAAAAGACCGCCCACCTGCAGGAAAAATCAACCGCAGGACTCGAACTCACCACCCGCTACACCGGCAACGCGAGGCCCGAGGCAGAAGAGAAGAACCGGCTACTCACCAACGCCACGACGCCCATCAGGCCAGTCCACGCGACCAGGGACCAGCGACCACGAGGGAGGATCAGCCGCCGCCGCCGCCATTACCGCCGAGCCGCTGGGTGCAGGGAATCCTCAACCTACGACCTCCGCTGCTGCCGCGCCGCCGATCCGCGAAAGTCCTCGACTTGCGACCGCGTCGCCCCCTCACCTTCTGCCCTTCTTCACCGGGGATCCGGCCATCCAGCAGTGGTGTCCACCTCAGGGAGGGATCTTCGGACCCACCGGGGGCGGGTCCAGCCTCCCACCGACAGGCCTAGGCCTAGGCCTGGGAGCTCCAGCAACAGGAACCTCACCCGATGGACTCCAGCGCGGAATGAGCTTCGCGCATGCCCAGTACCTGCCTGTAATGAGAGAAGCAAGTTACATAGATCCAAGCAAGTACAGAATGGCCACAGACATCCCAAAGCCTTATTGTGAGTTTAATCACAACTTGGACCATGGACAGCTCCCCCCAGTAAGTAACCTTACTAACATTTCTGGGGCAAATTATGCCAATTTGCCAAAACTGCAGTTAGATGGGGGTAATATTATAGAATGGAGCCAACAATTAAGAGTTGCTCTCATGAGAGAGAATGCACTGTTCCTAGCTAACAAACCTCCCCAAAAGCCCTGGTCACTGGAAATTGACTGCATTCATCACAGGGCATTTTGCATCATGTTAACCTCCATTCCATCTGCTATGTATCCATCTATTGAGGACAATCTAACTGTTTATGATGTTATGCAAAAACTATGTAACCTGTTTTATAGCCAAAGCAGAGCCACCACCACTAGACTATCTAGGGAGTTCCACTCCACCAAGCATAAGGCAGGGGTCCCCATGAGTGAGCACATCTTAAAGATGAATGCTGCAAGGACAGAACTCATGCAGAGGGGGGAAATCATCACTGAAGAGAGCATGATAAGCATAATCATAAACTCTCTTGATAGCAGCTGGGACATCTTCATGACCCAACTAAATAGCCTCAGCTTGCAATACCTCACACTAGGCTCACTGACCAGTCAGCTCGTTGCAGAGGACACTCTGAGGAGGGAACGCCAACTAGCCAAAGGGGACCCTAGACCCACAAAGAGGGTGGATTTCCAGGATAGGGCCAGGGATACCTCAGAATGTTATTCTTGTGGATCGAGGAACCACTTAAAGAAGGATTGCCCCAGGAACCATAGGGATAGGGGACAGCACGACAGTAGAGGGGGAAGGTCACCTGAACGCAGGTACCCAAAGGAAAGGGGGCGAGGGTGGTCACCCAACCCCAGGAAGCACCACGAGCGCAGAGACCACTCCAGGGAGAGTAGCTCTGGCTCCATGTACGGGATCAGGCACGATGACCCAAATGACAAACATAAGATAGAGAGAAACTCATGGCTTCTAGATTCAGGGGCCACAAGTCACACTACCTGTAACCCAGAGCTGCTAGACTCACTCACAGAAATAGACTCAGAAATAAAGGTGGCAAACCAAAGCAAGGTCAGAGTAGTGGGGAAAGGAAACGTACACATCACACAGGTAGGGGACTTAAAAGAAGTACTGTACATACCAGAGATTCCCCACAATGTGCTAGCCATCACAAGGCTAACACGAGACACAAATATAGAAATAAAATTTAAAGATGGAAAGGCACACTTGATCAAGCAAGGGAAAGAGATAGGAAAGGTAACCATACACGAGGGACTTCCCTACTTCACACCCAACGCAAGGGAGGAAGAAGGCATAGATACCAGCACAAACCACAGGGTAGATAAGTATCCAGAAACAGAGGGGGTGCAGCAGGAGGCAGGAAGTAGCCATGAGAAGACCAACAAGTCTGTATCTATCGGCAAACCATTACATGATAACTGCGCCCACCTCCTCCACAGGAGACTGGGACACATAAGCTTCCCCATTGTAAAAAAAATGACGGAATGTACCGAGGGTCTCAAAGTAAAGAACTGCGAAAACTACTTGGAGTGTTCAGTTTGTAAGCGTTCTAAGATCAAGGTTAAGGCCATCCCCAGGGGATCCAAACGAACCACGGAATACCCCTTCCAATTGGTGCATATGGACTTGGTAGGGCCAATGAAACCCTCTGTAGGACATAGGAAGCGATTCTTCCTCACGATTGTAGATGACTACACCAGATACGGGTATGTCTACTCCCTCAGACACAAAAATGAAGTATTCCAAAGGTTTAAAGAATTCCACAGGAGAGTAGATATGCAACACAACATGAAAATAAGGCAGATAATGACTGATAGGGGCTCAGAGTTCATGGCCAAAGAATTCACAAGGTGGCTGAGGGAGCAGGGCATAGCGCATTACACCTCTTCACCTTTCTCCCCCTTCCAAAATGGAGTCTCAGAGAGAAAAAACAGGGTGTTGCAAACCATGATGAGATGCGCCCTGGAGGATGCTGGGATGGGGCAGCATTTCTGGTCAGAGGCATTACACTACGCCAATTACACCCTGAATAGACTGTGGTCAAGCTCTATCAATAAGACGCCATACGAGATGCTATACAACAGAAAGCCCAACATTGCTCACTTACACATATTCGGCGCCCCAGCTGATGTCCACATTCCCAGGCAGCTAAGAAGAAAGGGGGAGAAATTATCAAAAAGGTTAAGGTTCGTGGGTTACGAACCGGGCACAAAGGGCTACAGATTTGTCGACAACAATAACCGTTTTGTGGTTTCCAGATCAGCCAGTTTCCACGAAAACGCAAACTGGTCGAGGGTACACTCCAATGACATCCCAACCAATAGGGTCACGTTCGAGCATGACCAAGGGGAAAGGGAGGTCAGAGAGGTCACAGGGCACAAAACCAACCATCGCAAGGCAAGCGTCAAAGGTTGGAAAGAAGGGCACCCTTCACTGAAGATAGATGATCTGACGGACAATGAGGCAGACAACATGCAGGAAACCGAGCCAACCCCCAGCAGGCCAATCAGAGAAACCAGAAACAAGCTACCAAAGAAGTTAGAGGACTACGTTATGACCATCCACAACACCCATTTCACGCCCAGCTCATATGAAGACATCCTCGGGCTCCCCCAGGAAGAAAAAGAAAAATGGATGTCTGCCATGGAGAAGGAGATGGAAAGCCTAAGGAACCTCCAGGTATACTCACCTGCCCAAGTTCCAGAGGACAAAAAACCAATAGGAACCAAATGGGTGTTCAGGGTTAAGACATTAGAGGACAACAAGGTCCTATACAAGGCAAGACTAGTCGCGCAGGGTTTCGCCCAAAGATACCCCGAAGACTATACAGACACCTACTCGCCAACCGTCAGGGCGGAAAGCGTCAAAAGCGCCCTGGTGGTGGCCACCATCCTGGGCTTGGAGGTTTTCCAGTTCGACGTACAAACAGCGTACTTGCACGCCGAGCTGGATAAAGAAATATACGTCAAAGCGCCGCCTGGGTACAACAAAGGCGAGGACCAAACCTGGCTGCTGAACAAAAGCCTGTACGGGCTCAAGCAGTCAGGCAAAAGGTGGTATGACTGCCTGGCCAAGGCACTCAGATCCATGGGCTTCGAGGCCACCTCAGCCGACAAATGTTTCTTTACGAGGAGAGAAAACAACACATTCGAGGGTGTGCTCGTTTACGTGGACGACATCTTGTACATCAGCAAACACAAGGACAGATGTGACAAGTTCGCCACTGACCTGGGTAGCCACTTCTCCCTAAAGTCACTTGGAAAGATTGACAGATACCTAGGGGTCCAAGTGATAAAAACCAACAAGGGCTTCCGCCTCTCCCAGAGAGAAAAGATCATCGAGCTGCTGTCCAAATGCAACATGTCCGAAGCAAAACCCAGCGAGACCCCCATGCAGCCTGAGTTCCTGAAGACCATGTATGAGGAATCTGAACCTTTCACAGACAACAAATTGTATAGATCAACGATAGGGTCACTGCTGTACATATCCAACTGGACCAGGCCCGACATCGCCTTAGCCGTCAATCTACTGTCCAGGCATGTAAGCAAGCCCACGTTAACACACTGGAACGCCATCAAAAGATTACTCAGATACTTAAAATTCAGTGCGGATGCCCTACTCTGCCTAGAACCAGAAACATCCGAGAAACCAAAGCTAACCTGCTATGCTGACGCTGACTGGGCTGGGGACATAGGATGCAGAAAAAGCACCTCTGGCTACGTGCTACTACTCAACAATTGCCCCATCCATTGGTACACTGGAAAGCAAAAACTGGTGGCCACATCAACTACGGAAGCAGAATTTGTTTGCCTATCAAAGGCCGCAAACAATTTAGTATGGTTCGATGACCTGCTCTGCGACATCTGGGCTGAACCCTCATATCCAATAGTTATCCGCGAAGACAACAAAGCAGCAATAGAGATCTCTAGGGCCGATGCCATAGGTCAGCGTTCTAGGCACATTGACATTAAATACAAACACGTCAGGCAATTTTCAGAGATAGGCTTCATTAGAGCAGTACACTGTGACACAGAGGAGCAAACAGCAGATATTCTCACTAAACCCCTACCACATAAACAACATGCTTACCTAATGTCAAAAATGCGTGTTTGCTTGTAATTCATGTCTGTACTTGTGTATTTCCTGTATGTATGCAAACATTGCCCCAGGTACCCAGTTAGGCATTTAGAGGGGGTTTTGTCATGATAAATGCCTAACTACTACATCTCCCTGACCACCCGGACCTTCAAGGGTTAACTAACCACATATCCCATAATCCCTGTAACCACTCCTTACCTCTTAGCCCCTCCTCCTGGGTACAAAAGGTCCAACCACATGTTCCACAGTTAATTCCAGATGTATACCTGAAAGAGAAAGGTACAAGGTCAGTGACCTCCAGTACCAACAGATCAACAATAAAACTACTGAAAAGAATTGGGCTATGTCTTTGAGTTATTGGGCTAGATCCAGCTTCTAACAGGGGAAGGTCCAGCAGAGGGCCCAAAGAGCCACATGTGGCTCTGAACCTGCAGGTTGCCGACAGCCGCTTTAACCAAATGGAGTTGAAAGCTTTTCTTTCCTAAGGGATCAGATATGAGCAGATCTGATATTTACATTAGTTCTTTCATGAATTGAGTTACTATAGTTTATTCTATCTTTTACACTCCTCTTCCTATAGTAATTCCACCTCCGTTCTAGTTGCTTCCATTTCTTTTTCTTTCATGTCAATTTTGTCCAAGAATAATTTTTGTCAATATATACCTATAAATATATACATACATATATACATAGACATAGACATTATAATATAAACAAAGACATCTTCAAAATGTGGTACAAAAATATTCACTGGAGTATAATTAATAAAATGCGGACTGAAATAAAAATCTTCAAAAAGTTGTTAAAAATAGATTCAGAAGGATTTTTCTACACATTTGAAAATTTCAGATAGTGAGGTATTGCTAAGAATACTCTGTTGATTCATAGATGTAATAATTCAACTTCTTCTAAAGTAGTGTAAGAAGTTAGCACCCACCCCTTTCCTGGAAGAGTGAAATATTTTAGGAAATATGAAAAAGGCAAAATATTATATTTCCCTGGATGAGAAATGGAGAAGCATATTTTACAGACAAAGCAGCTCCCTCCTTCCTGCCCCCCACCCTTTGTCAATGGGCCATTAAGGCCTGGGCCAGTCTATTCTACATAACAAAGATCTGCCTCCTTCAGGCAGAGCCATAGTAGGAATTGCCAAAGATAGGATTAGCCCTCTACACAATAGCAGCAGAAACTCACCACATGTGACCTGGGAAGCACATGTGACCATCAGCCAGCAAGGCCCCCACCCCCTGGGAGTCTGACAACCAATCAGGATACTCTTTCGGGGGCCCAAGAAATGCAGAGCCAGAGAGAGCATAAAAACCCAAGGATTTACTGTATCTCCCCTTTTCTGTTCAGGAACTCAAGCCATGTGATCCTGTCCACCATTAAATCATCTTTCCAAGCACTCTCCATGTTTCCAGTGTCTTTTTCCCCACTTGGAGCAGAACCTAGAAGGATGTTTCTTCCAACAGTAGTAACATCTAGGTTTGATCATATCCACAATCATGTAAGAGATGGCTTCTTGAAAATTCAGTTTGTGCATATTTCTACAGAAATCTGCAAAATCTTCCACTATACTGAATTGTTTATACATAATTTAGAATAGTTTGTTTTAAATTTAGATAATCCGAGTTGTCATGTATCATTCCATTTCTGAGAATGATTTTTTATCTAAAGAAAGAGATAAGCAAGTGTAGAAAGTCAGCACCTACCACACCACCACCCCCAAAATGAAATATTTTGGGAAATATTAAAAAGGCAGAATATTATATTTCCCTAAAGGAGAAATGGAGAAACATGCTCTTAAAGACAGAAAGCAGATTCAGTCTTTCTTAATAGCCCCCAGCAGATATTTTGCCCCCATTAAGAAAGATTAGGCCATCCTATTCAGAAACCAGCCCCAGTTTCCATGTCCCAAACAGAAACTGAAGAAGCCAGCTTTTAGAAATGCAGATTTGGTAATCCATTCAGAAAGATTGGGTCAAGACAGAAACTCAGATAAGCAACAAACAAAAGGTTGACAAAATTAGCTCAGACACCTAGGATTTGTACTTCCTCTTTTGCCTATAGAGCCAGCTATGACTCCTACATAAGCCCTACATGACCCCCATAGGAATCTGACAACAGCCAATAGAATATTAAAGGACATGTTCTTGCACAGAAGCAGAAAGCTCAAATACAAAGCCCAAAGATGGTATAAACCCTCTCCACTCTCAATTCCATTTTGTCAGCTGCCCAGAATCACATGTGGTTCTGCTTCATCAATAAACCATCTTTCCAAACAGCCTCCATGTTTCCAGAGTCTTTTTCCCAGCTTGGAACTGAACCAGATGGATATTTCTTCCCACACAAGCTTTGACTATCAATATACTATACACACTTGAAGCTCCTCTGGATGCATTAGCTCTTCTTCCACCAAGTTTTTTTTAATGCAGAATAAGAATCCCTGTACACTGAAAGTCTACAGAGCAAACTCTACTTTGTCTGTTAATTCAACTTGATGCCCTAGTTTTTCAATTCTCCTGGACAGGATGAAGTGCACTTAGAGTAGATTTAACCTGTCAGGCTGAAGGGTATGTAACATGTGTACCAGCTCTAATTCAATTGTTGAAAAGTAAGGATGACTTTTCTTGACTTTGTCTATGGGGCAGTCAAGGGAGAATTATTAAATGAGACATGAATATGAACTTTGAATACCCAATACACCTAGTATTTATTTTAGGTATCGCTGAATTTCTTATGCTTTATAGACTTTACAGCCAACTTGTTTATACCATTCCTAGAAATATTTTGAAGCACTTCTGCCCACAGTATCTAATACTGTATCAATGGCTCTTTTTCTCTTGCCCCTAATTTTACCACAAAGGTGCTGCTTTGTGTAAATACTTATTCTGCCATGTCCTCATTATGTTGCTATCCCCAGCCCAAACTTCTGGCACCTTAAAGTTGTGCTCAGTTGTTCCAGTTTTAAAGTAGATTTTGCCCGTTCTCCTGACACGTGTGATTTTGCATAACTGACTATTTGGTTGCTAAAGCAGTCAAGAATTAGAATCTGCCTGACCCTTACTGGTTACGTTAGGCTATTAAAGGCACAGTCCCTCCCTTTTGGTTGCTGGGCATTGCCTTCCTTTGATACTGGATAATACTGGATGCCAGCATTATTGGTTTTGCTTAATTTCATGTTTCACTTTTATTTAATAACTTTTCCACAAAAACAAATAACAATACAATGATTTGCATAAGGGCAGCAGTATAAAATAGATCACCACAAAGCAGGAGGAAACAAATACAAGTAAATAGAACATCATTCAGTTTGGTGTAGTGGTTAGAGAACCAAGTCAGAAATCAGGAGACTGTATGTTCTAGTCTCAGTTTAGGCATAAAAGCCAGCTAGGTGACTTTGGATCAGTCACACTCTCTCAGCCCAAATCATCTCATAGGACTGTTGTTGTTGTTGGGAAAATAGGAGGAGGAAGGAGTATTACCTATGTTTGCTGCCTTAAGTTATTTATAAAAATATTAAAGATGCTGTGGTGGGATTCAAATAATTTAACAACTGGTTCTCTGCTCTAATGACCAGCTGGATGGGCGTGACTGGGTGGACGTGGCCAACTCAACATCACTCACATTGAAGGGCGCCTCACCTCACCCAGTCTCTCCTCACCCCTCCCCTCCCAGTTACTCCTCACCTCGCCACATGGGCTCCTTAGGGCCCCAACAGGAAACAGTTGTTGGAGCTAAGTAGCCACCATAAGAAAGAGTTGGCAAAACAGCTGTCTAAGTTCAAATTGGATCTGGCCGAAGCAGAAGCACCTCACTGAGGACTACAAGCATAGGCTTTCCAAGCAGAGGGAAAACCTGCGGGACTGCAAGGCCAGGTGCTGGCACCTGGAGGCTCAGTGGGCTGAGATGGTCAGCCAGTTCAGGCCATGATGCAGTCCCACTGGAATGAGGCTCTCTGGCTCTTCGCCACCAGCAGTGCTTCCCTCCAGCCTTTGCCCAAAGCCCGCACCAGGAGGCTGAAGAAGACCCCAATTCCAAGTCAGAATTTCTGCCCCCTCTGACCCACACAAAAAGAACCCAAAGGGGGAGACTCTCTACAGCAATCCTGGCATGGTGTTCTGTCACTGTCTCACACACGCACACCAGCAGTCAACCAAGAGTTAAAATAAACCAACAGACAAGAATTTCCTTTGATGACAGAATTGGCAGCAACCCAGTGGCTGCTTGCCAACAGTCTTTACTTACAAAGGGAGGTTTATCTCCTCCGACCGAAAACATCGGAGTCCACAAAAGCCAAAGAATAGTCAATCCCAGTCCAAAAAATCAGTCCAAGCAGAGCATATAACAAAGTTCCAGAAATGCAGAATGACTTGCTAGCTTTCAGTTTTGTCCGTCACAAAGCCTGAATGGCCACCACACCCCCTTTTATCCCCTGTGGGGTGTGGTCTAGTGACTCAGCTTAATCTCTGGCACGCCTCCTTCTCTGCTGCATGCGCTTGTCTTTCCGACGCTGTCGGGGATCCAGCCAAGACTTATCTCTGTCGCTGTCTAACTGCGGCTGCTGGGAAATGCCTGGCTCCTGGCCTATCTCTTCTCCTTCGGAAGACACCTGAGGCATTGCCAGAGAGGAGGGTCCTGGAGAGGGAGGCCTTGCCAACTCCTCTCCTTCACTTTCGGAGTCTTCTCTCTCCGATAAGACAGGCTTGGGGGTCGGAGTCACAACACATGGGTGACTGCAAGGACCTGGAGTGGGCCAAAGTGGGGCCACTGCAGCCCATCCTCCAGCAGCAGAACAAACTGCAGGGGAGCTCAGGGCCTGGTCACGAAACGTCCCATACTCCTGGGAAGACAGGGAAAAAACTCTCCGGTACGTTGGCCTCCCACTCTCGCAGCTGCAGCCACAGCCAGGGAGGAAGCATGTGGAGATAGTACCTTGGCAACTGGACTGTTTTTCTCTGACCCCTTTTCCTGTTTTGTCTGCTGGATTGACACAGGTGGATGTCAATCCTAAACTTCATAGAACTGTATTCAGAGTGATTTCTGTTAAAAAATAGAACTATTTGAAAATATACATCAATGAGTTCAGGCACACCCAATTTTAAACAAGGATCAGAATGGTAAACATAACTGGAAATAACTGACAGGCTTTTAAAAATATACATGCCGTGTAAGAATCACTGATCAAAATGGAACACAGATTTGTTTACCTCCAAACACTTGCCATTGAAGAAGTGCTTTTGGAACATGATATCAATTCATAGCAGGTTAAAGTCAATATAACAAATGCCAGTAAAAATCATACAATTTTATTTTACAAATGTAAAACATCAAAGGTTACCTCCAATTGTGCACATTTTCTATTTGAAATCTTTAAAAAACAATTGTGGCATGGCTCAGTTTTAACCATTTAAAAGCAATACTGCAGGACAAGAAACACTAAGGAAGACTGGACACCTTCAACACCATGTTTATAACAGCAATGATGAGTGATTAAACATGATGATTTTAAGATAACTGATGTGGATAATGTGGAGCTATGCAGGTTGTGTGATGTAGAGGTGAGTACTAAATATTTCAAAGACTGGATCAATTTTAGAAATTTGTCACTAGACTAAAGACATCAGTACAATAGTACTAAAAAAATACAGGTGAGCAGGGTCCATTGTTGGCAACTGGGCTGGAAAGGTGACATTTTGATGTCCTACAATTTCTTATGTCCACAGGGCTGATCCTTTATGAGCTAAAAAGAGAGAATACAGAAAAACCTTGGTTCAGCTGGAATATTTTAGCAATGGATTTTATACAGTACAGGTATCTGTACTTTGGAGAGTGAACTATCCGATGAATTCACCAACCATAATACAATGCCACAAAGTAATCCTGGGAAGCAGTTGATATAGTCTACTGCTACATTTCAATTGATATTGCATGTACAAACCAAGCCCCCAAAAGAAATGCTCCTAGAAAAAAGTATCATAAAAGCTGGTCTTGAGTGCCTCCAACATGCTAACCTCTTTTCAAATAATACATGAAGTCAGAGTAGTTGCAGGGGCTAGTTCCTTTATTATACCAAAAAAAGAATTTAGCGTATAAATTTTCAATCAGTCCCTGTGGGATATTTGAACTTTAATATTTTATTACTCTATGAAAGGACCCTCTCATCACCTGAAGCATTAAGGTTTAACCCCCTCCCCTTTTAATAACTTCTTATATTAAGCAAATTCACTTTTTACTTATGATGTTTATTTTTCCAGGAAGTTCATCTATTTAAACTATTTTCTTAGGGAGTTCAATTTAGCTTTGTCTTTCAAATTAACCTAACACATATTTTAGCCTCCTGCAGTAAAAACTAAGTGTTACTCAAATAATTATGCCCCAATGGATTGTTCATCCTACCAGTTTGAAACCATTCTCTTTTCCACTTTCTATCCTAGTCCTTATAAAATATCCTTATCCCTTTGGGGATGGGCAAACCTGTCCTTTCAATATACCGGTAACTGCAATCTTTCAAGTCCTTTACAAGATTTTACAAGAATCTAAAAATAAGGCTGCTTCAGAGTATGTTGGTTGCTGACTGTAATTGAAATATTTAAGAAAATGTTCGTACACTAAGAAATGAAAAAGTACTCTGTAGGTTATACATGGATCAAACATGATTTTGAACAGGTTCTTTGGATCATAAGGAAACACAAGTCTAGCATTTCTTCAAAGCTGACATGTCAGTAACTCATTAAGGCAGATGCCTCTTTTTTCATGCTCACAGAAAAGACTGGGAAAAAAAACCTTGCTGTTTTTAATGATGTGCAGCACTTACATTTCCATGCATTCTGAAGCAATTTCCTCCAAATCATATATGCAGCCTAAAGTGTATCTGGCCATAAAGGTATGCTTGGCAGAGAACTGGTTTACAATACTATTTTGGAGTTTTGATGGCTTTCAATTTAACATCCCAAGGGTGAGTTTGGAAGCAGCCTAGAAGTTCATGCATGCTATGACATCATTCTGATCCTGATTCATGTGAGTATCCTTGTATTAGATCTTTTTTTTTTGTCTCAGAACACACACAACATGATTTGAAAGCCAAAGCTATTAAAAGCTGATTTTGTCACAATGAGATTACTCTCATTTTGTGATAGATATGAGCGTTGCCATCAGATCTTGCAGGAAGGATGTTGTAATTTCATTTCTTAACTCCAGTTGCCTGATACCCAGTGGATTATTCTGCTTTCAGAAAGTCATTAAAACCTGAATATTCCACAGAATCAGGGGAATAGATTTGTGATGAAGAGCTTCTCTTTCTCATGGTAGTTCCTTGGGGTCCTGTTGTTTTGTTTATCCATGTTTTTATTCTAATGATTATAGTATTCTGTAAACTGCTTAGAGACTTGTAGGGAGGGAGAGAGGGAGGGAGGGAGTAAGTAAGTTAGTTTTGTGAAGGTGGCAGCAACAGCTCTTCCAGAATGAAAACTTGTCAGTGTGTTCATGACTGGGAAGAGTTCATGGCTGGGAAGACATGGTAACAAGATCAGCCAATGAATAGGCATAGCAACTAAGTCAGCCAGTGAGGGCTGTTTGGAAACTGAAACAGTTTGGAGTCTTGGTGTGGTTTAGCTCTGTATTAAGCTCTGAGCTCTAAAGCTAAAACTAGTCTGTCTGCTGAATTGAAACAAAAAACTGTTCTTTCCTCTGCTTGTGTTTTGCTTGTAACTACTACCATGTTGGAGAATCTGCCATTGGTATTGTATATTTATTTCATGTGTTATTATGGATATAAAGAGAAGTTAATGAATCCTGCTGAATCAGTTACCTGATTTCTGCAACAAATTCTGACAGGTTATGGGCCCAGAGCATACAGAAAGACTGAACTAATTAAGCTAAGGGACTGCCTGTGTTTAAAAGGAGAAACCAGGCAGAGAAAGCTTGGAGGATGGCTGTTGAAATTGAGGAGAGCTAAAAAGTGGATATTAGAAAATGAACCAAACAAGGATGTCCGTTATCTCCATTATTATTTATATTGACATTAGAGATTCTAAACAGAAGGGTAAGACAAGATAAAGAAATAAAAGTGTTGTGGAATGGAAGGACTAAAAAACATTCCAAGGCCAGTCAGAGACAGTTTATTGCGCAAGGTTCAGAGCCAGATTTGTACCTGAAGCTTTGAACAAAGAAAGAACTCTGATACAATGGTTTTTATACATTTCTAAGACAAAGGATTCAGTGAGATCATACATTTTCCATATATGGTTAATCATGAGATCATACATCCGATTTTCCTTCTATGGTTACATATACTTGTTAATAAGTTCATCTAATTACTTAAAGCATTAATCTTAGTTTACAAAATTATCTTAGCCACACAACTTTTCTTAAGTGCTCAGAGTCGCTAATGGGAGAGTTACTACTATCCTTGGGTAAATTCATTAGATTAAGTAACTCTTTGTAACATATAGGTCTTTGTGTCATTCACAGTCAGGTCACTCAGATATTTTTCCATATAGCAGTCCTTTCCTTGACATCTAGGTATCAGAAGATATATTACCACTTAAAAGGGTTTAACTGTTTGTTAATGTAATTTCCAACAAGCACTTTCCTCTCTTATAATAATGTTAGATAGATAGAGTCTCTCAGAGTTCATGTATCCAAGCACATCTTCCCCTTATAATAATGTGAATAGAGAGGGTCCCCCAGAGCCCATATATCTGACTCTGTATGATTCCTATTTTATTCACATTATTTCTTTTATCTACATTATTCTTTATTTGCTCTTTACTTCATTCCCCCCTGTGGAAGTTTTTCCATGCATAAACTTCCATTACTTCTTACACAACACTCTATGTCCCTTAATACACAAAGCCAACATATAATATCCCACAACATATGACTAATCTAGGCAAGAGATAGGTATTTCTTGATCTTCACCCTAGTAATCCTTGGAGGTACTCCCTCCATTCTTTTCCCAGACCCTATTTTGACATATGTGTCTGTTTCAGAAACTTTTTCTTCAAGAAAGCGCTCTGTCAAAACTAATTCCTTCGCAGTCTGTATCTCTTTCACTGCTCTGATAGATAGCTGTTTCAGCACAGGGATTGCACAAGGAATAAAAGCTAGGCCTGCACAAGGAATAAAAGCTAGGCCTGCCACAGCCATATCAACAAGAATAACATTTGTTTAATCCAGCTGGATCCAGGCAACCAAGAAAACCACCTGTCAGTTGTTTGTAACCTCTGACTTATCTTGGATGCCCTATCCTGCAAATCCTTGGCAACTTCTTTGACCACACCTGATTTATTCACATAGAAACAACAATCTTCTCATACCTCCTCTCTCTGTGGCCACAAGGTCTAAGGCACGTCGATTTTGTAGGACCACTGCCGCCAATGACTCTATCTGGTCTTGGATTTTCACCAGGGTTCCAGCAATTTGGTTCAGGCTTTCTTCTGATAATTGCTGAAACTGTATTACTGAGTGTGTTACCCCACCTACACCTGTTTCACTGCAGTTCCTATCCCCATGACTACTAATAGTGGGACTAGGATTGGTACCCATTTCTGAACATGCCCCATGAGAGGAACAGGGATGGTATGTTCTCCACTGACAACATCTATTTCAGGAAAAAGGAGTACTAGTGTGCATGTTCCGGTCCAATTTGTTGGCAAACATAAATACGCATCCCTTTCACATAAGAAGATTTACGGAAAAGGCATGTGATCGTTTGTTCCTTGCATTAGTCCAGACCCCCAAAAGCCCCCACCACAAACATTCCCGTCAGCGGCTGTAATGGGACTTTTAGTGAAGGGTCCTTTTGCTTATCTCCGAGGATTGGACCTTCAAAAAGATACCATGGCAGTTGGTGGTGATGAGAAAGTGAGTGGTGTGCAGAAGGAAAAAAAAAAAGATCTTTGGTTAGTTTTACATCCCTAAGGTTCATTCTAGGACCAAGGTACACTTCTGATGGACATTGTTCTTTTGTCAGGGATCCAATAGGCCTACCAGGTTTCTGATGTCTCTACATACAGGGAAGGTGACCCTATGATTTAACCAGGTTTCGACCCAATTCCAGTATCCCTGATATGCAAGCTCTTCTTTTCAATTATTGTAGGGGCCCTTCTATTCCCCCCTGTACCGGGATTGTTAAACTCTTAACCTTAGGTCTAGGAGTTGGTTTAGGAATAAGGTACCCACTCCACCTTCTGATGCCACGTTGTTGGCGGGAGTGGACTTGACCCAAAGTGTCCCCATTCAGTGTCTTGATGCTGCTAGGTCCCCTGGGATTCTTGACATCTTCAAATCCTTCCGCAGAGACAAGGGGAATTTCTTGAACATCCACACAACCTGGGGAACTACTGTTCAAGCTAGCATCACTCACTAGACCCTTGGCTAATAGTACCCACAACCCCAAATAAATCATAGTGACTTTATTCCCACACCCACAAGGCCTTAAGAGCGCAAGACCCGAAGTTTACAAGTTCACCATGTTAGGAAGAGGGTTAGGGATATGTGTAACTTGGGGTAGGGCAATATCAATCGTATTAAACAATACCAACAGAAGGGCTAAAGTAGCTGTTGCCCAGAGTCCCCACACCCCAATCTTCCTCAACCATGAGTGTTTTTAATAAGTGCTTACTGGATACTATCACTGTTAATGGGTTTTACATTACAAACTACAGTCATGGAATGTTGTCTTCCTCCGTTCCAAGCTTCGGCCGTGCGTAGAGAACCAGCTTCCGGGGTGGTTCAGCAAAGCTTGACGATCACCACCGCGCGTTGAGTGCCCGTTACCGGTAGGGCTCAGCAGGATGTCTTCTTGAACCTCAACACCAAGGGCTGGTCAGTTGTTGTCACCTGGTATGTGGCTGGATCACTTTGGTCTGCGGGCTTCAGTCTCATCCAGTGAATCCAGGACCGTCCTCCTAAGATCTTAAAAGCACAATTACAAAACCAATACATCTGGGAGAGCGCGCAAAGGGATCTGAGCAGTTGTAGTCCTCTTCAGTTGGGAAACAGCATAGGCAACCACTCAATCCTTCCACTCCTTTGGGGCTGGCATGGGCCCTTTCACTTCCTTCCAGGAACATCCAATCATCATGGTGGAATTTATGGACTGGAAACTTCAAAGGTGGTGTTTGGGTTAATAGTCCTTGTTTCCTAAAAACTTTAAAATATCTGGACAGTTTATACATATATTGTTTCAATACTTTGTCTCTGGTTTCCAGAAAATTAATGCATATGCTTCCTGTAGTGAAAACTACTCCAAACAACAGTTCATATGATGATAATCTTTCTAGGTTGGGTATAATAAAACTCTTGACACCACTGTTGCTGTAGCATTACTGCAGAGAAAAGCTTCAACCCACCCTGTGAGGTGGTCCACTATGACCAATAAATATTTTACTCTCCCCACTTTTGGCAATTCTGTAAAATCCACATGAATACATTGAAATGGTCTTAAAGCTGGTGGTCTCCCACCCGTCTGTTGTTTCCTGACAGCTTCAAACATTTGTTTATAATTGATGTTACTAAAGGAAATATCCCAATACAACCATACCTTTTTTAAAAGTTCATCTGCATAGCTTGAATTCCCCAATGACTCCACCCATATTTTGCCAAATGAATGCACTATCCCAAATGCATACAGTATCCAGCATCCAGCATCCCCATACAGTATCCAGCATCCCCCCTCCCCTTTTTTTTTTTTTTTTTTAATGTGTCGCCCTTCTCTGGGAGACTCAGGATTATAATGCGTTAAGCAATAGCCTTCATAAAGTCAGCTTATTGCCCCCACAAACTGGGTCCTCAATTCACCTACCTTAGAAAGGATGGAAGGCTGAGTCAACCTGGAGCCTGGTGAGATTCGAATTGACAGTAAGTGCAGACAGCTGGTGTTAAATTACAATGCATTTGTCTATTGAGCTATCCAGGCTCCCTGTCCATAGAGCTTAATTTAATGAATACAATTCAAAGTTTTGAGCAGACCAATTTCGAGGCAAACCCCTTGTTTCCAGGATTTTTCCGTACTCCCCCTTCCACCGTAGAGGAACCATTTATACAAATTGCTTCTCCTTTCTCCAGGGGGTGTTTCTCCAAATCAGGTCTTATTTTTGTTTGTAAATCAATCACTTCAGCACCATAATGTTCTAATCCAAACTGATCCATTGATCTGGTGTTGGTTAAGAACTGTGCTTGATTCAAATTGTGATTTGTAGTTACAATCAAGTCTGTCTGCTGCATTAAAATTGTTTCATTTGTGTGTGTGTGTGTGTGTGTGTGTGTGTGTGTTTTCAAAGAGATTGAATGGCTTTTCCAAGTTTGGTAAACTTAATACAGGAGCCTTGGTCAAAGCTTGTTTCAAATTTTCAAGGCTCCCTCTTTCATGTCCCTCCCATTTGAAACTCCAAGGTCCAGATACAATTAATTTTGCATAGAACTATCTTAATTTTTGCTTGTTTGAGGCTGAGACGCTACTCCTGTCGGAAGGAAAAAGAAGCCTTTCCCTTTAAGGATTGTTGAAAGGCAGAGCTTTCCCTTCCTGAATTCAAAACTCCCGGCTGGGAGATTACTTCGAAATGATTGGAGGTCAGCTGCTTGAGAGTAGAATCAGTTTATTGTTTCTGGGGAGGCAGGCAAGAAACAAACACAAGCAGGGCATTCGGAGGCTAGCCTGTCGTAACTGTAAGAGTAACCATTTTTCCCTTTTCTCCCCCCAAAAAACATCTTTTGATTTGGTGTGTGAATTCTTTATTTTGTGTGTGTGTGGTTTTATGGTGGTTAAATCCTGTCTTTGTTTGTGATCAGGTTCTTCTATCCTGGATCTGGCAAATAAGTAATAGTTGTATAGTTCACTCTCTGTTTTTCCTAACCCTTTGTAGTTGTTCGTTCCCTATAATTATTCAGCTTGCCATCTCCGTGTTTTAGTGAATATCTCTCTTTTATAAACAAATTAGCTCCTTCTTCGAAAGGAACAACAACTTATGCTGCTAACAATCAAACAAACAAATCTGAAATATATCAAACTTTAGTTTCAATCCTCTGCCTTTAGTAAAATGCAAGTCAGATTAAAAAAATCTTTCAAAATCATTTCTTTTATATAGGTTTAATTAAGCATTTTAAACCTCAAAAATTTCCAGAAAAAAATAAAATCAAAATTGTATTCAGAGCAAAAAAGCTTTCGTATGCAAATTAAAGAGATCAGCAGCAAAAACCACATTAGCCGATCTTTCCCCCTCCTTTCTCTGCTCTTTCAGCAGAGAAAGAGATGTCCGCTGAAAAAAAAAAAAATCCAACAGCCCACCCTTTTCCTGCTTCTCACTTCCAAAGGAGAAGAGGGGGGGGGAGAGGAAA
The DNA here is from genome assembly GCF_029215685.1 of Pituophis catenifer annectens. Lineage (NCBI taxonomy): Eukaryota > Metazoa > Chordata > Lepidosauria > Squamata > Colubridae > Pituophis > Pituophis catenifer. The sequence goes on from NW_027256887.1 coordinate 28,088,604, forward strand.
AAATGTTTTACAGCAGGCAACCAAGCCTACTTCATTCAGCATTCACCTGCTTCATTCAGCATTCTTCCAACAAAGCAATACATTCTGCATTTCTCTCTAACCTCCACAATTCACAGACATTTCCCACAAATTATATGAAGGGGAATTAAAGTGCATTTTCACCAACTTTTACCCTCAACACACTTCACATTCACACTGCAATCAAACTGCGTACACCAATCTCACATGCAAAAAACTCACTTCATGCAAACCAATCATTACAATTATTCAAACACAAGTTTACTTAATTTGCTGGCCAGCCAAAAATATCACAATCAATTCCATTCAAATTTACACACTATCATATATATATATTTTTAACAGAAATCACACCAAATTGATCAAGTCAAATTATCTGACACTTCCCATTTAGACAGGCTTTCCTCTTTACGGCCTGCTAAACCCCGGGTGGGAAGAACAGTAAACAAAGTCTTCTTTATTCTTAGTTAAGAATGGCAATTTACCAGAAACTTTATAACACTGCAATTAGTTCTTTTCTCTTACCACACATAAAATCACACATTTTTTTTAAAAAAAACTTTTATTGCATAAGGTTTTATTTCTCCCCTTTCTTTAGTTTTCATCAAACAGACCCTAGCAAACTCTGCCTGATACTTGAGTAATTAAGGGGGTTTTTCTTTTTGTCTTCCACTGATCAATATTATTACCACCCTTCTAACAACACTACCCCTGGCTCACGACGCTGGACGTTCCGACAGTCGTCTATGAGAACCGCAGAGGTTTAACCACCTGCACAATCCCACACAATACTTAATTAAATACTTTAAATACTTAATTCCAGAGACTTCAGGATGACACCTGGTCTCCAGGTGGGACTCGAACCCACAATCCCTGGCTTAGGAGGCCAGTGCCTTATCCATTAGGCCACTGGGTCTCCAGGTAGGGGGTGATCAGGCCCCTCTGCCACCCCTTTAACGGGTGGGTACTCTAAACAGAGAGACTTTAACTCTCTGATTTATACTTACCTGTTTTCTTTTTCCTTTTTTTTCTTTCTTTCTTTTTTTTTCTTTTCTTTTCTTTAAGGTCTCTGTGTCTGGCTAGCCTTTAAGGATCCTTGACTAGCCTGTTTCTCCAGCGGTTTACGGCACCTCCTCACCGAAAGGTTCCGTGGACTTCAAAGGAGTCCTAATGGCCGGCCAGTGGATTTTCCTTGGGGAGGCGTCGGTTCCGCTGGGGCAGGCTGTCTGGCAGAACAAAAGTTCTTTGTTCTCTAGTCCCATCTGGGGTGCCATAAATGTTGTGGAATGGAAGGACTAAAAAACATTCCAAGGCCAGTCAGAGACAGTTTATTGCGCAAGGTTCAGAGCCAGATTTGTACCTGAAGCTTTGAACAAAGAAAGAACTCTGATACAATGGTTTTTATACATTTCTAAGACAAAGGATTCAGTGAGATCATACATTTTCCATATATGGTTAATCATGAGATCATACATCCGATTTTCCTTCTATGGTTACATATACTTGTTAATAAGTTCATCTAATTACTTAAAGCATTAATCTTAGTTTACAAAATTATCTTAGCCACACAACTTTTCTTAAGTGCTCAGAGTCGCTAATGGGAGAGTTACTACTATCCTTGGGTAAATTCATTAGATTAAGTAACTCTTTGTAACATATAGGTCTTTGTGTCATTCACAGTCAGGTCACTCAGATATTTTTCCATATAGCAGTCCTTTCCTTGACATCTAGGTATCAGAAGATATATTACCACTTAAAAGGGTTTAACTGTTTGTTAATGTAATTTCCAACAAGCACTTTCCTCTCTTATAATAATGTTAGATAGATAGAGTCTCTCAGAGTTCATGTATCCAAGCACATCTTCCCCTTATAATAATGTGAATAGAGAGGGTCCCCCAGAGCCCATATATCTGACTCTGTATGATTCCTATTTTATTCACATTATTTCTTTTATCTACATTATTCTTTATTTGCTCTTTACTTCAAAAGGAATGATAATTAAAAAAGAAGAATATAAATTGCAAGCATTTGCGAATGATTTAGTGTTTATTATGGAAGATGCTATAGAAACAGGCCCAAAGTTACTGGAGCAAATAGAGGAATATGGAGCAGTAGCGGGACTGAAAATTAATAAAGATAAGACAAAAATTTTAGTTAAAAATATGATAAGAAAAAAAAAAGGAAATAATGGAGAAACTAAATATTCAAATAGTGAAGAAAGTGAAATATTTGGGCATTCAGCTAACTTCAAAATGCGTAACCATCAAGGAAGACAACTACTATAAATTGAGAAATCAAATTGAAAAAGACTTGGGGAAATGGAGAAATTTGCAATTATCATTAATGGGAAGGATAGCGTTAATTAAGATGAACATATTACCAAGAATCTTATTTCTCTTCCAAACGATACCAATAAAGATTGAGAAAAAGTACTTTGAGAATTTGAATAGGACAATGTGGAAATATATATGGCAAGGGAAAAAGGCAAGAATTAATATAAAAATGTTACAAGATTCTAGAATTAGTGGCGGGTTTGGACTTCCAAATTGGGAACTGTATTACCAAGCGGCAGTGCTAACATGGATTAAAGAATGGATCTTATTGAGAAATACAAGACTATTGACTTTGGAGGGACATGATTTGCAACTAGGTTGGCATGTTTCTTATGGTATGGGAAAAACAGGATACATGGATACTTCCAGAGACATTATGTAAGAAATGGTTTATTAACAGTGTGGGAGAGAGTGAAAGAAAAACATTACATGGAAATACCAATGTGGCTTTTGACAATGGAAGCTTTGACACATCCAAATATTATTAATTTGAAAAATATTGTTAGATATAAGGATATTTTAACAGAAAAGGGAGAACTAAAACAAAAACAAGAGTTGGAAAAGCAACAGAAAGACTGTGCTGGAAGCTGACATAAAATAGATAATTATATGTTAAGGGGAAGTTAAAATAAGAGGGATGGATACCAACTAGATAAGAGTTTGAGACTCGGAGGAAAAATGTTGGAACTAGTTAAAATGCTGGAAATCAGCCAAATAATTATAAGAGAGTTGGAGCAGACTATGCTGGAAATCAGCAAAATAAGAGTGGGAGTCCTGGAGGAGACTATGCTGGAAATCAGCCAAACATAATATGCTGGAAATCAGCCAATAAAATGCTGGAAATCAGCCAAACAATGGAGGCAGTATAGGAGGAAACTATGCTGGAAATCAGCCAAATATAATATGCTGGAAAGCAGCCAATAATGATGATAGGCTTGGAGGAGATTATATTGAAATTAGCCAAAAATAGTTGGTGTTTAGGAGAAAAATATGTTGGGAACTAGCCAAACAGAATATGTTGAATAATAGCCAAATAACAGAGGGAGGTATGGAAGAAAATATGCTGGAAATTAGACTAAACAAAACATATTTTTGTGATAAATCTGTGTAACATGAAAAGAGTAATAGATGACAAGGGAGATAAAATCAAAGATAAATTGATAAAGTTTAAGATATTAAGAATTAAGGAAAGGGTCAAGAGACTAAGAGTTAGATAGAACTTTGCTTTATAAAGTGTAATAAGAATACAGTGGTATAGAATTTGAAATCAAGATTTGTGGTGATAAAATTGTAAGGTAAATAATTAGAACAAGAGGTTAGAATATTGTTAAAAAAATTCTTTTCTGATACTGATGGAAAAAGATATAAGGTGAAGAAGAACAAGATATGATTAAGATTGATTAATAGAAATAAAAATGAGTGAGCTAATTTGAAATTAAAACTGTATTTATATAATAGATTTGTTTAGATGATGATGTTAGAATTTATATTAAAACTTGTTCTTATAGGTTTCGAACTTTTACTGTAGAGCTTTGACTAAAAATCTTTCTATGTTTTGATTTTGAATTTTAAAAGATATAATGGGAAATTGTGAATGGAGCCTTTTTAAAATGTAAGCAATTGTACCTATTCATGACCGGATCGAGATGTCGCTCTCGAAAGAGATGTATTTTAAGTGTTATGTTGGAAAAAATAAAAAATATTTTGGAAAAAAAAAAGAGTTGGAAAAGCAAGGGATTGAGACAGATTGGTTTACACGATTGCAAATACAATCAAGATACAAAAAAGATCTTAAACAGTATGGTTTTAATATGGGAAAATCAGAATTGGATGAGATAGTGATGGGAACAGATGAAAACATGATTAAGAAATTATATAATTATCTACTGCAAAATAGATTAGAAGATGAAGAAGTAAAAGAAACAATGATAGCGTGGGCAAAACATTTTGGCTGTATGATTGAATTAGAGAAATGGCAACAACTACGGGAAAGGAATTATAAATTAACAATGGCAAGAGCATATAAAGAAAATGTATATAAAAATATTTATTTGGGTCAAAATTATTTAATTGTTTTTAAATTGTTTTTTAAATTTTGTATACAATGTTTTATTTTGGCTGTGCACCGCCCTGAGTCCTGCGGGAGAAGGGCGGTATAGAAATAAAAATAAATAAATAAATAAATAAATAAATAAATAAATAAATGCCACCAAAAAGGTTAGCAAAAATGTTTAAAGACAAATCAGCTAAATGTTGGAAATGTCATCAGTCGCCCGGATCATATTATCATATGTGGTGGTCATGTAAGGAAGCAAAGAATTATTGGGTCAAAATACGAACATGGTTAGAAGGAATGTTACACCAGTGTAAAGAGTTAAGACCAGAGACATTTTTATTGGACATTTTACTGGAGAAATATGGTAAAGAAGATATTTGATTAGTCATATAATAAAAGTGGCTAGAATAGTATTTGCACAAAATTGGAAAGCAGAAAAAATACTGTTAGAAGGAGAGGTAATAAAAATTTTTTAAGAATGTGCAGAAATGAACAGATTAACATTAAGAATAAAAGATAAAGAGGAATTGGTGTATTTCAAGACATGGGGACATTTTTATGATTGGCTAGAAAAGGAATATGAATAAAAATAAATGAGAGAAAAGACAAAAAAAAAGTAGAAATCCAGATGACACTTGAGTAAATGAAAAAGGGGGAAGGAGGGGGGAAATGAAAAAAGAGGTACTATATAAATGTACGTTAAGGATGATATATGTGTAACCAGCAAAATAGAAAAGAAATTGAAAGGAAAATGTGGATAAATATAAGATCGGGGTTCCTCGAATACCATCTTGACAAAATATTGAATTGAAAATGGACACAACAACAGAGAGGGAAGGGAGAGAGGGACAGGTGGGAAGGAGGGAGAAGAAGGGAGGAAAAGAGAGAGAGAGAAAAGAAAGGGAAAAGGGGAGGAAGAAAGGAGGGAAAATAATAGTAGGAGAGAGGGTTAGAAAGAGAGGAAGAGTGGAGGAGTGGGGGAAAGGAAGGGGAAGGAGAGAAGGGGAAGGAGAGGAGGAAAGAAGAAAGTTGAAAAGAATAGAAGAAGGGAGGGAAGGGTAAGAGGGGAGAAGGTGAGGAATGGTTGTTGTAGAAGAAGGGAGATATGGAATGGTAGATATGGAATGGTAGAAGAGCAACTTTGAATGTATTTTAAAATTTTTAGGATGAAGAATGAACCAATATGGAAACCAAAAGATAATATGTGTGATAAGAATGGTTAAAGAGATTGTACATTTATATATGTTTTATGAGAAATAAAAATAAAAAACTTTTTAAAAAAGAAATTGAGGAGAGCTCTCTGCCTCGTTTGGGACAGAATAACTATATTATTTGGGCTGTAAAACTGGAATGTTTCCTGAAGGCTAAGGAGTTCTGGGATATTGTTGTTAATCCAATCCAGGCACCATTAGCAGCTGCAGAGCAGAGGCAGCATGATAAAGCAATGGCATCATCTTAAGTTTAGATGAACAATTTATCGATGTAGCTAATTTAAAGACTGCAAAGGAAGTCTGGCTGAAGTTAAGAAGTGTGCATGTGAGTATGTCAGCATGCAATATTGTACAATTATCAAGAAAGTTATACAGAGCCTGTCTGCAACCAGGAGAATCTGTGGAGCAGCATTTGGTACAAATGCAAACTTTATTTGTTGAGTTAGAACAGCGTGGAATGAAGTTTCCTAAATCTCAAAATGTGCTGTTGGTGTTAAATAATCTTGATGAAATGTGGGACATAGTTTTTGCAGTATTTGAGTGCAAACCAGAGCAGGAATTATGATTGGAGGCCTTAAAGGCTTGTTTGATTGCTGAAGAGAACAAGTGCCATTTTAGAAAAAGCCACCAGGAGAAATTCCTGAGGTGGGGGCCCAAGGAGCAGAGAGAGAAATGTAACAGACTGGCTGTCTCCAAAGACCAGAGCAACAGACAAGATGTCTGCAAAGAGAAAAGTAGTAGAAGAGACTAGCTTACAGCCCAGCAACAGAGGCAGTGCTTCATCTGGTGACAAGACACATTTAAAGAAGGACAGTCTGCAAAGAATAAACTGTTTGCAAGGAAGATAATTAACAGATGGGCAAGTTGCTATGGCAAAAGTTAGCTATTGCAATAGCAGAGACAAATGGTTAATAGGCTAGTCAAATAATTGTTAATAATTCTAAATTGTTTTCCAGGATGGATCCAGCTGCTGGAGATGCAGTAGCCTTGGCAAATGGCCAGAAGGCTAAAGTCATTGTAAGAGGCAGTGTGCAAATTCCATATCTGGACAAGAAGTTTAATGATATATTATGTGTGTCTTATATGGAGCATAATTTGCTCTGCATCTCTAGTTTAGACAAGCAAGGATTTGAGATCACATTTGCAAATGGGAGGTGTCTCATAAAGAGAAATGGGAATGTATGTGCACAGCAGTGGTGGGTTCCAAATTTTTTTACTACTGTGGGCGTAGCTTATTTGGTGGTCGTGGCTTGGTGGTCATGTGACTGTGTGGACATGGCTTGGTGGTCATGTGACTGAGTGGTCATGTGACTGGGTGGGCGTGGCCAACTTGATGTCACTCATGTCAAGGGTTATGGTTAGGGTGCCTGGCCTCTCCTTGCCTCAAAGGCCTCAATGAGATACAATTTCCCTGTCCGTTTATTTACTACTACTGAACATCCAAAATATATTATTTAATCCTATGTACATATGCCATATGTGTACATACGTATTACATAGTATAGAGTGTGTGCAAGCACACAAAAAGATATATTATTTACTATATATACTGTATGTGTATGTACACATACACACACACATACATCTCTTCTAAAACTATACACATTCAACCTCACTACTTTTGGAAAAACACACCCAGAGTCCACTTTCTGCCACACATTTAACTATAACTTCTGTACATTTAGAACATTACACACACCTTCAGATGTTCTTCCCTAACTTGCACATGACTGTTAGAGCCAGGAGAGATCATGGATTGAGTAAAATGTGGTGAAACTCACTTAACAATGCTCTTGCTTAGCAACCCAAATTTTGGGCTCAATTCTGATCATAAGTCTTCCTTCCTCTTCATGGCAGCCTTGTCCTAGTAAATTTCTCCTTTCTGGCAATTTTCCTCTCTGTTAGAGGCATCAAAATAATCCAGGCGATGTAAGGTTTCCTGCTGGAGCAGGGGGTTGGACTAGATGGCCTCTAAGGTCCCTTCCAGACCTAGATTGCTGTCCTGTTTCAAAGCGTCTTCTGAAGCCACATCTAGTACCAGGGTTTGTGGTCCGCCCTTTCTTTCTTTCTTTCTTTCTTTCTTTCTTTCCTTCTTTCTTTGTCTCTTTCTTTTTCTTTCTCGTCTCTCCCTTCATCTTTCTTTTTTTCTATTTCTGTCATTTTCTTTTTCTCTTTTTCTCTTTTTCTCTTTTTCTCTCTCTCTCTTTCTTTCTCTCTCTCTCTCTCTCTCTCTCTCTCTCTCTCTCTCTTCCTCCCTCCCTCCCTCCCTCCTTCAAAGTCTAGGACAGTGGTTCTCAACCTTCCTAATGCCGCGACCCTTTAATACAGTTCCTCATGTTGTGGTGACCCCCAACCAAGGGTGGGTTCTAAATTTTTTTACTACCGGTTCTGTGGGCGTGGCTTATTTTGTGTGTGTCGCTTGAAGGTCATGTGACTGGGTGGGTGTGGCTAGCTGGTCATGTGACCGGGTAGCCATGGCTATATATGTATAGGGACTACTCAGAGGGCTGAAAAAAGTCATTTCTGACAGGTCCTCGCACTTTTGACTGGTCCTCACACTTATGACCATCCTCACATTTATGCCTGTGCAGCATTCTTAACAACCATGTCACTCATTTCACAACTGCTTCTCTTCAATATGGTATAAGATAGGGCAAAAAACGTAAAATGTGAGGACAATCGTAAATTCGAGGACTGGTCAAAAGTGCGAGGACCAGTCAAAAATAACTTTTTCAGCCCTCTGAGTAGTCCCTGTGCACAAAAGGACTACCCAGAGGGCTGAAAAATGTGATTTCTGACAGGTCCTCGCACTTTTGACCGGTCTTCGCAGTTATGACTGGTCATCATTTATGCCCATTGTACCATTCTTAACAACCATGTCACTCATTTCACAACTGCTTCTCTTCACCAGAGTGACAAGATAGCGCAAATACGTAAATTGTGAGGACAGTCGTAAGTCTGAGGACTGGTCAAAAGTGTGAGGACCAGTCAAAAATAACTTTTTCAGCCCTCTGAGTAGTCCATATGCATAAAAGGATACAGAAATAGAGAGGGATGAAGGAAGGGAAGGGAAATTAGAGTAGGAGTGAAGGTAAGAGAGGGAGGAAGAGAGGAGGAGAAAGAGGAAGAAAGAGGAAGTAGGGAGAAGAAGAAGAGGGGGGAAGAGAAAGTAAGTAAGAAAGAAAAGACAGAGGTGGTAGGTTTGAGGAGAAAGATTGCTGTACAATAAAAAAAGATGAAAGGGAAGAAAGCCAACCCCAAACAAATATTAAGATATTAAGATAAAGAATGAATTGTTAAACTTTAAAGAATAAAAGAGAACAAATAGGAATAAATAGCAATAATTAGAAACACACATACAAACATACATCGTATTTTCTTTGAACAGAGTATTTGGCCAGTTCACAAATTTAAACAGTTGTAGGAGGTTAGCACCCACCCCTTTCCTAGAAGAATGAAATATTTTGGGAAATATTAAAAAGGCAGAATATTATATTTCCCTACCTGGATGAGAAATGGAGAAGCATATTTTACAGACAAAGCAGCTCCCACCTTCCTGCCCGCCACCCTTTGTTAATGGGCCAGAGGCAGAAAGTCAATCCTTTGTCAAAGGACATTTGCAACATAATAGCAACAGAAACTAACACAATGGGCCCCATCAAGCCATGTGATCCTGTCCACCATTAAACCATCTTTCCAAGCAGTCTCCATGTTTCCAGTGTCTTTTTCCCCACTTGGAGCAGAACCCAGAAGGATATTTCTTCCAACACAGTATTTAGTCATTTCAATTAAATTTACAATTTCTATATTTCCTTTTTACCATATTTATTCCTCATCTATTTTTTAAAAAAAACAATATTACCCTTCATCCTCATCTCTAATCTTAATCAAATTCAATTTTTCCCTTCTATTCTATATTATACCCCTTCGCATTGTCATCTATTTTTATATCCATCCTCACATTGGTTAATTATGTAATACAGTTTAATACAAATTCAACATTTTAATATAAATCAATTAGTTATATAACTATCTTTTTTGTATATTAATCAATATGAACATGAATATTCCAATTATTTCCATGCAATCCAATTTCTTACAAATTATATTTACCAATAATAATAAACCAAATAATTTCCCCCATATATTCCTCCAAACCACAACTTAACCAATTAATAGTATCTCAATTATTACAATTACCTAGTTAAATCGAGCTTTTTTTCTTTTGTGTTTTAAAATCTTGGAACTCGCCTCTTTTGCCCTAAATTTCCCATTGTTTGCAGTTTTGCACCTACCTTTTTTGGTGAGGAAAAAGAAAAAGAAATCTCTCTGCCTCATTTTGTCACGTTGCAGCCTGCTTACTTTCAATTTTGCTTTTTCAGCATAGCTAGAGGTAAAAAAATCTGCTCCAGGAATTTACCTCTTTGCAGCTAGCTCTTTGAAGCCCCACGGCAAGAATTTAAAGTTTTTTTTCCCTCTAGCCATCAGCTGGGACTCCGGAGGCAGCAATAGATTGGGACTGGGCGAGGTAAGCGAACGGCGACTGGGCGATCCAACAGAGGCAGAGGGTGAGTGAAGGCGTGGGGGGGGGGGGCGAGAGAGGGCTTTGGCGACCCCTGTGAAATGGCCGTTCAACCCCCAAAGGGGTCGCGACCCCCAGGTTGAGAACCACTGGTCTAGGAGAATGAGACTGAGAGGCCTGAGAGAAAGTGCCTGGCAGTGGCAGCAGCAAAAGCAGTGGCACCCAAAATGGGAGCTTCAGGCTGTGGCAGGTGGGGGCAGGGGCTCAAATGGGAGCTTCAGGCGGCAGTGGCGGGGAGTCCTGGAACTCCCTGGGACTTTTCCTGTGCGGCTTTTGCCATGGTAGGCATTGGTGGCAGTGGCGGCAGGGAGTCCCGGAACTCCCCGGGATTTTTCCTGCACGGTTCTTGCCACAGCAGGCAGCGGCAGCGGCGGTGGAGAGGCCTGGAACTCCCTGGGACTTTTCCTACATGGTTTTTGCGGTGTCTGCTTCCCTTCACATGCGGTGCACATGTGCAGCAGCCCTGGGAAATCCACTCAACCTCCTGCACACCCCCTCTGCCACTGTCCCTCTCAGCCCCATCACAATGGCTCCATCTCCTTGAAGGTCTGCCCACTCACCCACTGGCTGGGCCGGGCCAGGAAGCGGCACATGTCCCATCACAGGCCGCATGTGTGTCCTGACCTTGGAAGGGAAAGGCATGGGGGACCACCGGGAAGGCCATGTGGAAGGCAGGCAAGCATGCCAGGCCGCAGGGAAGGGAGTAGGTTGCTAGGTCCTTTCTCTATGTCTGGGAGACCCTGACATGCTTGCCTGCCTTCCTCCCCCACCACTGCCTCTTTGTTCGGCTGCCTACCTTCCATGGTGGCTGGTCCAGAGTCGGGAAGGCAAGCTGACCAGAATTTTTGGCGGCACCCAGCCAGGCCGCCACTGCTGGAAAGCTTTCTCTGAAGGCAAGCAATTGCCATTGCCAACTTGTTTTTCGCATATGCACATCCCATTGGACTTCCAAGGCAATGGGATGTGCATGCGTGAAGAACATGGCAGTGACGAACATGGCAGCCAGGATGAGCAAGTGGCGACTGAGCGACTGGTTCGGGGGTGTGGCCAGCCAGCCATTGCTACCGGTTCTGTGAGCGACTAAAATTTTTTACTACCAGTTCTCCCAAACCGGTGCAAACCGGTAGCAACCCAGGACTGCTGCACAGGGCTTAAAAGAGGATAATATTTATGTATTGCAGGGACAAAAGGTTCAATGTGCCCAAACATTTGAAAATGTGCCACAACATGATTCATGTGTTCATCTTTTGCACAGAAAGCTTGGCCATGCCAGCTTCAGAGTTTTGCAAAAGATGGACCAGTTTGCAAAGAATTAAAATTAAAAGGGGGTAAGGCATATTTGGACTATGCAGTATGTAAGTCATCAAAGTCCAAAGCATTCCCAATAAGCAAGAGGAGCACAAGGCAGACAACAAGAGCTCTAGAACTGGTAAATGCAGATTTGGCTGGGCCAATGCAAGCCAGTTTGAGAGGAGCAAAATATTCACTGGTCATTGTAGATGACTACAGCAGGTTTGGGTTCTGCTATTTACTAAACAGTAAAATAGAGGTGCTACAGAAATTTAATCAATGGATAAGTTTCTTAGAAAGAAGATATAAACAACAGGTATGTCAACTGCAAACTGACAGAGGTTCAGAATTCATGTCAACAAATTTTCAACTGTGGTCGGGACAGTTAGGAATAAAAACATAGACACATAAATCCATACACAGCAGCTGAGAATGGCGTGGTTGAGAGGCGCAATGGAGTCTTATAAACCATGAAGGACTCACTGTTGGAGGATGCTGGTCTGAGTAGGTCATATTGGGGTGAAGCCATGTTGACTGCTAATTATTTAATTAATAGGCTGTGGAGTTCATCTATTAATGATACTCCATATTTATTTTATTTATTTTATTTTACTCAATTTGTATCCCGCCCTTCTCCCAGTGGACTCAGGGCGGTGCACAGGCAGAACTAAAACACATACCAATAAAAAATTTAAAATTTTTAAAAGAATTATATAACTTTGGCCCAAAATTTAAAACATTCAAATTAAAACCCATTGACAATTTAAAAGGCTAAAAAAAGGGGGGGTGGTTCACGCCAGCCCTGCTTGATGGAAAAGAAAAGTTTTTAGGGCACGGCGAAAAACCCAGATATCCAATATCCTTCGTATCTCCAGGGCCAAATCGTTCCAGAGGGCAGGAGCTGCCACAGAAAAAGCCCTTCCCCTGGGGGTCACCAGCCAACATTGCCTGGCTGACGGTACCCTGAGGAGTCCCTCTCTGTGGGAGCGTACTGGTCGGTGGGAGGCTATCGGCGGCAGAAGGCGGTCCCGCATATTCCCAGGTCCTATGCCATGGAGCGCTTTAAAGGTGGTGACCAACACCTTGAAGCGCATCTGGAAGACCACTGGAAGCCAATGCAGCTCACGCAGGAGAGGTGTCACATGGGAGCATCCCCTTGCTCCCATAATCCCCTGCATGGCTGCATTCTGCACCAGTTGGAGCCTCCGGGTGCTCCTCAAGGGGAGCCCCATGTAGAGAGCATTGCAGTAGTCCAGGCGGGAAGTGACGAGTACCTGAGTGACTGTGCGTAAGGAGTCCCGATCCAGAAAGGGATGCAACTGGCGAATCAGGTGAACCTGATAAAAAGCCCCCATGGCCACAGCCATCATATGCTCTTCTAAAGACAGCCATGCATCCAGGAGGACACCCAAATTGCGAGCCCTGCCCGTGGGGGCCAATAACTCGCCCCCAATATCCAGCGATGGCACCAGCTGGCTATATCGGGACACCGGAAGCCACAGCCACTTGGTCTTGGAAGGGTTGAGTCGAAGCCTGTTACTCCCCATCCAGGTCCGCATGGCCTCCAGGCACCGGGACATCACTTCAAGGGCATTGTTGGGATGGCCTGGGGTGGAGAGGTACATATGCAGTGCTATATGGGAGAAAACCATCTCTGGCACATTTAAGGGTTTTTGGAAGCAATGCGTAAGTGCATATTTCAAAAGCAATTAGAAGAAAGGGACAACCAAAGGGTGCCTTTCCCGCTGCCTTGAAAGAGGCGGTGGTGAGGCCCCTCCTCAAGAAGCCTTCCCTGGACCCGGCTGAATTAGCCAACTACCGTCTGGTCTCCAACCTTCGTTTTGTGGCGAAGGTTGTTGAGAGTGTGGTGGCACGACAACTGCCCAGGCACCTGGATGAAGCTATCTATCTGGACCCGTACCAGTCAGGCTTCAGGCAGGGGTACAGCACTGAAACGGCATTGGTCGCGTTGGTGGATGATCTCTGGAGGGCTCGGGACAGGGGTTGCTCCTCTGTCCTGGTCCTGTTAGATCTCTCAGCGGCTTTTGATATCATCGATCATGGTATCATGTTGCAGCAGTTGAGGGGATTAGGAATAGGGGTCACCATTTTGCGGTGGTTCTCCTCCTTCCTCTCCAACCACTTGCAGTTTGTGTTGACAGGGGGGCAGAGATCGACTTTGAGGTGCCTTGCATGGGGAGTGCCGCAAGGGTCAGTCCTCTCACCCCTTCTGTTCAAGATTTATGTGAAGCTGCTGGGTGAGATCATCCATGGTTTTGGGGTGAGAGTCCATCTGTACGCTGATGATACTCAGCTGTACATCTCCACCCCAGACCACCCCAACGATGCCCTTGATTTGATGTCTCACTGCCTGGAGGCCGTGCAGGTCTGGATGGGGAGAAATAGGCTCAGACTCAACCCCTCCAAGACTGAGTGGCTGTGGTTCCTGGCATCGCGATATAGTCAGCTGGTGCCATCGCTGACTATTGGGGGTGAGTCTTTACCCGCCACAGAGAGGGCAGGCAAACTGAGTGTCCTCTTGGGCACACGTCTGTCTTTAGAAGAACATATGACGGCCGTGGCCAGGGGGGCTTTTTATCAGGTTTGCCTGATCCTCCAGTTGCAGCCCTTTTTGGATCGTGACGCCTTGCGCACAGTCACTCACGCCCTTGTCACCTCCCGACTGGACTACTGCAATGCTCTCTACATGGGGCTCCCCTTGAAAAGCACCCGGAGGCTCCAACTGGTCCAGAATGCGGCTGCGCGGGTGGTTATGGGCGCAACTCTTTGTGCCCACGTGACACCCCTCTTGCACGAGCTGCACTGGCTCCCAGTGGTCTTCCGGGTGCAATTCAAGGTGTTGGTTACCACCTTTAAAGCGCTCCATGGCATTGGACCTGGATACCTTCGAGACCATCTTCTGCCACCAGTAGCCTCCCACCGGCCAGTCCGCTCCCACAGAGAGAGTCTCCTTAGGGTGCCATCGGCCAAATTATGTCGGCTGGCGACACCCAGGTGGAGGGCCTTCTCTGTGGGAGCCCCTGCCCTTTGGAATGAACTGCCCCCAGAAATTCGTAAAATCTCTGATCTCCGTGTATTTCGCTGTGCCCTCAAAACTTTGTTGTTCTGCCAGGCTGGGCTATCAAGGTAAAGATTTTAATTGGTTTTAAAATATGGGATTTTAAATTTGGGGTTTTAAATTGAGCCTATCATTTAATAATTTTAATTATTTTTGTCTGTCTTTGTGCTTTTAATCAGGCTGTACACTGCCCTGAGTCCTTCGGGAGAAGGGCAGTATAGAAATAAAATAAATAAATAAATAAAATAAATAAATAGAAAGCTCAGGTTTATGGGCTATGAGCCTGGTTCAAAAAGCTATCGCTTTAGCGATGGGAGCAAAAGAATAATGATTTCCAGATCTGCTAGCTTTGCAAGGCAAAACTGGAACAGAATTGATGCCAATTTTTGAAATGATCCACTTAGCAACAGTAACTCACTTAGTGACAGTAACTCAGTGATGGTAACTCACTTAGTGACAGTAACTCCCTTAGTGATGGTGTCAGTATTCAGGGAGGAGAAGCTGAAAAAGATATGAAGCAAGAGAGGGTTGGAGCACAGCAGCAGTCAATGCCACACAGGTCATAAAAACGGCAGGCACTCCCTGCAACCCGAACGGCATTACAACCCGAACGGCATTACCTGGAATTTGTAGTTTCCTAGGGGACAATTGAAAGTAGTCTTCCATTCATCCCCCAGACAGATGCGTACCCTATAATACACCTCATATAAATCAAGTTTCATGAAGATTTTCCTGGTTGCCATAGTAGTTAACAAGTCCGTCATAAGTGGCAATGGGTATAATGGCTCCATACAGACAGCATTAAGGTCCCTGAAATCAACACATAGACACAATCCGCCATCCTTCTTTTCTCTAAAGAGTACTGGTGCCACCAAATGTGATCTATTGGGTAGAATGAACCCTCTTTCTAGGTTTTTGTCGATATAATGCCTTAGTTCTTCTAAGGCATTATTCGATGACTCTCGGGGAGTCATCGAATACATTTGAGGCTTTGGCAACTTGGCCCTGGGTATCAATTCAATAGCATAATCGGTGTTATGATGGGGAGGTAGGGTTTCACATTCGTCCTCACTAAATACCCATATCAAGTCTCTGTATGTATCCAGGACCCCTCCTTGAAGTACTTGTTATGGTTCCTTCCTTGTAACCCCTTTACCATGGTCGCTCTTTTGAGGTTCAGAACCCAATGCCACCCTTAATTTATTAACCCCCTCGCCCACCAAATGATGGGTTCCCATTTATCAAGCCAAGCAAGCCCTAAAATAAGGGGCTCAATCATTTTGTCTATCACCACGAAACCGAGAAGTTCCCAACGCTCCCCAATTTTGAGTCTCACCGGATCAGTGACATGTGTAGCTGGCTGTTCCCCCAGGGTTGACCCATCCATTTGTTCAAACACTATAGGTACCCGCAATTTAGCGATGCGAATGCCTAAGCTATCCGCTATCGAACACCTTATTAAACATCAGGTGCACCCTGAATCTATTAAGGCCCCTTGAGGATCTGTGTTCCCTGTGTGTGGATGTTTAAGAGTGACCATATTATGAACAGGCATATGGGGTCACATACCATGGGGTCATGTATCTCCTCCTCCTCTTCACTGATCCCCGACTCCTCCGGTATCTGGGCCATTTCTGGGGGACATCCAGTATCATTACGTAGGCTTGTGTCACTACCGGGCGACTGAGTCGCTATTCAGGATCGTTCAGGCGTCATCTGGGAATGAGCCTTAGGTCTACTCATGGGAGTTGGTGCTTGTGGAGTTGAAACATGGGGCTGTGGTACTGGACAATCTGCCGCTCGGTGACCCTCTTGGTTACAGCAGTAACACCTAAACGGTCATCTGGGTGGAACAACAGGTCTGACTCCGGTAGGGATAAAGGGTTTCCCTGCTTCCCAGTTTATTGACTGCTTATCCATGGTTCTACGAGGTTGGCTCAGCCCCTCATTCCTAGTATGGAATTCCCACAATCCAACATCCAACTCCACTGCTGCTTTGTACCAATCAGTTATATGGGATCTGAGTCCTCTATACACACATGCCTGCCTCAATTCCTAGTATAGCCCCATATGGAACTGATGTACAAGCAGTCTCTTGGGCCACCCTCTCAGTCTTCCTGCTATTTTGTGGAATTCCTGCACATATTTCTGGGCAGGCCTCCCCCATTGCCTCAATGATACCAGGTCTCCCTCAGCCACTTGGGTGCTTGCCTCATCCTCAAAATGAATGCAAAGGGCCTCCAGAAAAAGTCCTAGATCCTCCAGTTCCTGGGCATGATCACTATGCAGGCTGGCCACCCAATCAGCAGCCTCACCTGTCAGCACCATTGTGACAGCAACTACCATTGCCCATTAGGAGGGATAGAACCAACCATATAGATGCATATGGCTAAGTACTTGGCTCAAAAATAGAGCCACACATTCTGGGTTTCCGACGAATGCAGCCTATAAGGGAGGTGGGCCCCACAGTACCTGCTGTGGCCACATACCTGGGCCCCACATGGGGAGTTGGTCCCTAGCCTGAGAAGGAGCCCTACCATCCCGATCTCCCCTATGGGTTCCTGGTTTTTGTCTAGTCGATGGACCTGCCTCATGTTCTCTTGCTACTCTTATATGGGTCTGGGCCACTCCACGCATCGCTTCTCTCAATGATGAGGATGCCTCAGGAATATTGTGTTCCTCTGCTCTGGGCCTAGGTTGAGCCTGTTCTGCCCACAATTTGGGACTGGGTAATCGAAACCTACTTTCAGAAGTTCCTCCTGATGTTTACCCCACCCCACCTTGCCAATTGACTGAAGGGTCCAGTCCAGGTGTCCATGGTTGCCAAGAGGGAGCATCTCTGAAACTTGCTTCCCCAAATCGCTCCCTTAATATATCCAATGTAGTCACTCCAGGGCCAGTGTATTAACTCCATTCTCCCTCCTCGTATTCAGCGCATTGCCTCTCTCTCCAACCTTGAAACTGAGTTCCTGAAGGGGGAGGTGGAGACTGAGAGTAAAGTGCTGACAAATTGGAGGATGCTGACACTGTGAAGAGAGACTAAATACTGAGTAATACAAAAGGAAGCAAGGGAGACATCGGCCGGCTAAGAAGGAACTAGAAAAACTTATAGAAGAGGAAAAGGGTACTGTAAAAAGGACTTGGAAAACTATATCAAGAAAGCAGGAGAAAAATGTGGGAAATAATTTGTTACTAATTAATTTATAAATTATAGAGAGATTGAATATAATTGTGGATGTGGTTGTATTTATAGCTTTATAGTTTAGTATTTAAATATATAGAGAAAATTGTTGGAAATTGTCTTTATTATTACTTGATTATGATTATGATTATGATTATGATTTATTACATTAATTATTGACATTATTAACGCCATAATATGATGACTTATACATTCTATTGTTAATGAATTTTTGATGCTGATTGATGTTTTGGATTGATAATTTTGAACTGTAGATTGATATAAATATTTAGAAATTATAAGTTATTGAGCTTAGTGTGCTAAGAGTGAGTACAATAGTTATAAGAATAAGAATATAGACTTGGTGATAAGTAAGAAAGGAATAAGTTAAGTGATATTTAGGGTGTGCTGGAGGGAAATAAGAGGTCTGTAAATAAGTGGAGAGGTTGGTTTAAATTGGTGGCAGAGATGATGAGCATACCCAATTTAATGAGGATTGGTACAGGAAGGAGGCAGGTAGCCCAAGCTATGACAGTGGAATTGAGTACAGCAGAGCAAAAATCTATAGAAGAAATGATGGAGAGGGAGAGATCAAATTCATTTAAGGATCTACAGTTAATGCTGCAATCCATGCAAGAAGTAATGCTGAAAAATCATGAAGATTTGAAAAGAGAGATAGGAGTACTGGAGAACTTAAAAAGATGAAATCGATAGATGGTAAATTTGAATGCTTCCAATAGCAAATTAAGAAAAATGAGCAAAAATTACAAGAGATGGGAGAAAGAATGGGAAGGAAAGAAAAACGTGTGGATGAAATGAGTGGAAAATTAATGCAAGCTAATAAAGAACTCAAAATGACTGTTATCCAGTTAGAAACAGAAAAGGCAGCCCACTATCTATGATTCCAGAATGTGAAAGAAGATAAATGTGAGGATTTACTGGAAATTATACAGATCTGTTGGCAGGAGCTCTAGGCATTGGTAAAGAGAAAATGGCGAATGAAATGGACGAAATTTATTGAATCCACACCAATTATGTGAGGAGACATAATTTACCTAAAGAAGTACATATTAGGTTTGTAAAGAAGTTGATCCGTGATGAAATAGAATGAAAGACGATCCGTTGGAGTACAGAGGGAGACAATTGGTGGTATTCAAGCAAGTACCTAGGAGTTGTGGCCTGTGCGACTGATGGCTGATTCGGACAGCAAGGAGGCTGGTGTGGTGCTGCGCCAGCAGCCTGTGCAGCTGGCATTCGAGTCGGACAATGAGGCTGGAGAAGATGTGGTGCCAGAGGCGGGGATTCAGCCAAGGCCTTCAGAACCTCCAGAAGCTCCCTTAAGTGAAGAGGACGAAGAGGAGGAGCCTCTTCTTGATGCATGGGCACACAGAGCTGCCAAAAGGCAGGAGTGGCTCCTCAGGAGGAGGTCTCCTCGAGAGTAAGGCTTGAGGCTAATTGGCCACTCCCTTAGACTATTTAAGAAGGAACGCCGACTGAAGCAATTTGCAGGGAACAACTGTTCACTCTCCTTCGTGCCTTGATCTTAGTTCGCTGCAAATTGCTTCTGGACTTTCTGCCAACCATAGTAAGATTAAGATTATTTATTCTTTGGATTCTTGCAGGCTGTAAAGAAAGTTAATTAACAACCTTTGTTTGAAGAAAAATGAGTTTATTTTAGTAAATTAGGGTTTGTACAGACTTTATGTATGCTGCATTCTTTGGGGTTCGTAGCTGGGGCAGAACAGTTTGTTCCCTGCCTGAAAATACACACACAAACCTTGATTAAGATGGAGCAGCTGAAGGAAGAGAATGTGCAGCTTTGGCAGCAGTTAGCTGTGATGGCTGGCCAGCTGGCTCAGCTTCAAACCCAAATGGCTTCATCTCCTCCTCCTCCTCCTCCTCCTCCTCCTCCTCCTCCTCCTCCTCCTCCTCCTCCTCCTCCTCCTCCTCCTCCTCCTCCTCCTCCTCCTCCTCCTCCTTGGAGAAACTACCCGGTAGCTGTGCCAGACAAGTTTGCTGGTAATTTGGAAATGTTCCTGGCTTTCCTTGGACAATGCAATTTATTTATGAGTTTGTGAGCTGAGGATTTTCCCAATGACCGAGATAAAGTCGGATTCATTATCAACCTGCTTTCTGGCTCTGCAGCTCGTTGGGCCACGCCTCTGTTGGTTCAGAACAGTCCGTTGCTTAATGACTTTGGGGGGTTTTGTGAGCACTTGCGGCAAATGTACGAGGACCCTATCAAAGCACAAACATCCACCAGATGGTTGAAGTCCTTGAAGCAAGGCCGGCTACCCCTACAGGAATACATTAGCAAATTCCATTTGCTAAGCCAGGACTTGGCCTGGAACGAGGCAGCACTTTTGGATGTATTCCAGGAGGGTTTGTCGGAGGTGTTACAGGATGAGTTGGCTAGAGTGGACATTCCTCCAACTCTTAATGAACTGGTTCGTCTGTGCCTCAGAATTGATGCGAGATTAGAGTGGCGGCCCTCTCATCGTGCCCATCAGGAACCCCATGTGAACCCAGTTGTACATGAGGCTTCGGCTCCAAGGGAGGAGCCCATGTTAATTGGTGCAGCCAGACCCTGCCTGTCCATAGCTGAGAAAGACAGACGACGGGCAGGGGGGTTGTGCTTATATGGTGGGGAGCCTGGACACTTCACCACCTCTTGCCCCAAGAAGTGACGTGGGGCGTTGGCTCTTGGCCCTGCACCACAGTCACAGTCTATCCTGTGGGGAAATCGGCCAGAGCCCGATCTATGGGAGACCCTGGGTTGGGCACATACCAACACTGGCTCACACCCTGCGGATGTGGATTCCAGACCCCCTCGTCATTTGATTTTGAACACCAAAGCCTTCATTGCCAAAAACCCCCAAGGGATCCCGGCTCATGATTTGGTGGACTCTGGTGCGATGACCAATTTCATGGACGAGGCGTTTGCCAATCACTTTGCCGTTCCCCTGTGCCCAGTGGATCCTCCCATGGTTATGGAGACCATTGATGGTCAGGTGCTTCTGTCTGGGCCGATTAAGGCCACCACTCAACCCGCGCGTCTGACCGTCGGTAAGCATGAGGAGGCCATTCAATTTTATGTCACATCCGGATTACATTTTCCTTTGGTTTTGTGGCTGGCTTGGCTTCGGACTCATGATCCACACATCCTTTGGTCCCAGAATTTCATATCATTCCTGAGCCTGCAATGTGGATCATACTCGCCAAGTCTGCGCAGGCCAGGTGCAGGGTCCACCTGCGGTATCTTTGCTGGTCAACCTCTTGGACTTCGTGGACGTTTTTAGTGAGAAAGAGGCAGACCAATTGCCCCGACACCAATCGTACGATTGTCCCATTGATTTAATCCCGGACGCACCGTTTCCCTGCAGGGAAGTTGTATTCTATGTCGGACCCTGAATTGGTTGTATTAAGGGAATTTGTGGTCAAAAACCTGGCCCGGGGTTTTATCAGGCCCTCATCATCGCCCTTGTCCACTCCAGTACTCTTTGTCAAGAAGAAAACTGGAGACTTGCGTCTGTGCTGCGGTTACCGTAAACTGAATGCCATTACGGTGCGTAACTGGTATCCTTTACCCTTGATTCCTGAACTCTTAGAGAAACTTTGGGAGGCTACCGTTTTTACCAAGTTGGACCTGCGCAGCATTTACAATCTGGTTTGGGTATGAGAAGGGGATGAGTGGAAGACAGAGTTCAGCACCAGGTATGGCCGTTTGGATTAACCAACACTCCCACTGTCTTCCAGCATTTTATGAACAATATTTTCTGGGATCTTTTGGACCAGTTTATTGTGGTTTATCTCGATGACATCTTGTTTTACTCGACATCTCAGAAAAGTCATCTCCAACATCTCCATCTGGTTTTGCAATGGCTTCGGGAACACCAGTTATATACAAAGCTGGAGAAATGCCAATTCTACCAGATGACCATCGACTTCTTGGGCCATCACATTTTTCCCGATAGCATCACGATGGATCTGAGCAAGGTAGAGGCGTTGAGAAGTTGGCAACCTCCCCATCAGGTGAAAGATGTTCAGCGACTCCTTGGGTTCGCCAATTATTATCGGACATTCATCCCTGGCTTTGCCATTTTGATCGCGCCCCTCACTCGACTCCTGCAGAAAAAAGTCCTGTTCCGGTGGGGCACCCCCGAGCAGCAGGCATTCCTGGTCTGAAAGCAGGCCTTCATGAAAGAGCCGATTCTGAAACATCCTGACCCTCACCGTCTGTTTGTGGTGGATATTGCGGTCGGAGCGGTGTTACTCCAGGCTCACGTGGCTGGCGGTACTCTTTTTCCTTACGCATGCTATTCCCAGAAATTGAATCTGTCCGAGCACAATTATACCATCTGGGAAAAAGAGCTACTGGCCATTAAGACCGCGTTTGAGACCTGGAGGCATCACCTTGAGGGGGCCCGACATCAAGTGGAAGTCCGGATGGACCACAAGAATCTGGAGTTTCTGCAGACTGCGCGGAAACTCAATCAGCGACAGATCCGGTGGTCCTTCTTTTTTACCCACTTCAACTTCAAAGTGATGTACACACCGAGTGGGTGTAATCAATGAGCAGATGCGCTCTCGAGGAAACCCGAATATGCCCAAGTTGAGGACCCACTTCCGCCTTGGAATATTCTTCCAGTCGAATTGTTTGCTGCCATCCAGGAACCTGTCGACCTACGGATTCAGATCTGGGAGGCACAGCGGCAGGACGCCTACGTCGACCTTCAGAAGCATGAAGTAGGGCCTGACTCTCCCTGGACGTTTACCAACAATCTCTTGAGGTACTGGGAGAGACTTTATGTACCATCGGGGCCACTTAGGGGTCTTATATTGTTGTTCTGTTCCTGTCCCACACACGCACCCCCACAGACGGCTCGGAGTTAATAAGCCACACGACAAAGTCTTTGAAGATAAAGCTGGCAGCAACCCAGTGGCTAGCTGCCAATTCAGACTTTACTCACACAAAACAAAGATTAGACTGCAAGCATTCCAATAAAGCAGGCAAAGTTTCAGCAATACAAGGATTAGTCCAAATGCAGTCCGACAAGGCAGGCAAAAGTCCAGTAATGCAGAGATCATGGATTATTTTTAATTTTTGCTCGTCACAAACTGAACCGGCCACCACACCCACATTTATATCCTGTGGGGTGTGGTCCAGTGACTCAGCTAATCTCTGGCACGCCTTCCCCTCTGCTGTGCATGTTTCTCCCTGCGCCACTGTTGAGGATCCAGCCAGCACTTATCTCCTTCGTCGCTGTCCACCTGTGGCTGCGGGGACGTGCTTGGCTCTGGGCCTATCTCTTGGCCTTTGGTGTCCTCCGGAGGCATTGCCAGAGAGGAGGATCCTGGAGAGGGAGGCCTTGCCAACTCCTCTCCCTCACTCTCAGAGTCTGCATCTGTCGATAGCCCAGGCTCAGGCAACAGAGCCACAACAATTGTCCCAGTGCCATGACAACCCTGTGGTGGGACATTTCAGTCTGTTTAAAACCCTTAACCTTCTTGTGGCCTCATCTCCATCACAATGCTCAGACGTATGTGATGTCCTGCGTTCGTTGCCGACAGGCCAAGTCGGCTGCGGGCACTCCCCCAGGACTACTTCAGCCCTTGCCGACACCAGAGAGACCTTGGGGTGTTATCTCAATGGACTTTCTAACGGACTTGCCCCTGTCTTCGGGTTTCACGACTGTGTTCATAGTGATGGATATGTTGAGGAAGATGGTGCATTTCATACTCTGTCGCGGATTGCCGACAGCTCATGCCACCGTCGGCATGTTCATCCAACATGTCTTTCAGCTACACGGCCTACTGGATAGGGTTGTATCGGACAGAGGGACCCAGTTCACCACCAGTTTTGGAAAGGGCTGATGACGGCCTTAGATGTCAAGATCTGCTTATCGTCGGCTCATCATCCCGAAACTGACGGTGGGACTGAAAAAGTCATTGGAATATTGGAGCAATACCTGGGCTGCTTTGTCAATGAGCAACAGGACAATTGGACAGAATACTTAGCAGTCGTGGAGTTTGCTTTTAATAATTCCCAGCACACCTCTGCTCAAACCACCCCTTTCTTAGCCAATCTGGGCTATCACCCACGTTTCTCTCCGCTCATGCCCCTTGACTCCCCAGTTCCAGCAGCAGATGAATTCTTGACTGAGTTACAGGCTGTTCATCAGTTGGTGAAACAATATCTCGACAAGACCAAGGAAGATTATAAAAGGGCAACACCACCGTTGGCTGTTGGGCATCGTGTGTGTCTGTCGAAGCATCTCCCCTCAGACTAGCCAGTCAGAATAGTAGACCATCGTTACATTGGACCTTTCCCTGTAGAGGTGGTCACCAATCCAGTGGCCTACCGCCTGACCCTGCCTCAGTCTTTGAGGATACACCCTGTGTTTCATAAATCCCTTCTGGTTCCCGAACAGCCTATCTGTCCGCTCCGCCAAATTGCCCATTCTCAGCTGGCGCCCCGTGACAGAGATGAATCACTCAAGTACGAGGTTGCTAGCATTTGAGACTCCCAGTGGCTGAAGGGTCGGTTCCAACACCTCATCGAGTGGAAGGGGTATGGGCCGGAGGACTTCACATGGGAGGATGCAACCTCTGTTCACGCTCCAGATGTTATACATGCCTTTCACGAGCAGTTCCCATCCCGACCGCATCCAGATCGACAGACTTGGGAGAAGGGCCCTGTGGTGAGGGATAGTGTTGTGGCCCATACATGGCCTATGCGACTGGTGGCTAATTTGGACAGCGAGGAGGCTGGTGTGGTGCTGCGCCAGCAGCCTGTGCAGCTGGCACTCGAGTCAGACAATGAGGAGGCTGGAGAAGATGTGGTGCCAGAGGCAGGGATTCAGCCAGGGCTTTCAGAACCTCCAGAAGCTCTCTTAAGTGAAGAGGACGAAGAGGAGGAGCCTCTTCTCGATGCACGGGTGCGCAGAGCTGCCAAAAGGCAGGAGTGGCTCCTCAGGAGGAGGTCTCCTCAAGAGTAATGCTTGGGGCTAATTGGCCACTCCCTTAGCCTATTTAAGGAGGAACGCCGACTGAAGCAATTTGCAGGAAACAACCGTTCACTCTCCTTCATGCCTTGATCTTAGTTCTCTGCAAATTGCTTTTGGACTTTCTTTCTTTCTTTTTTTTATTGAAAAGTTTTAAAAAATTTTACACATATTTTCCCTTCCCTCCTCCCCCCTCCTGGCCCAACCCTCCCCCCCGGACTTCCCAGAGCAAATACAGGATATAGCAATTAACAAACATATAAAAAAAACCCCATAAGCTAACTATCTATAGATTTATCTCCCTTTTGCACTTTAACTCCCCTTGTTCATATCTGAATATAACTATTTAAACCAATTATTGCTTGAAAATAATCAATCCAACTTCATTCTTGTCCTTTCTTCAATAATAAGCAAGTCTTCTTTCTTCCAGCATTGCATAATCAGAACTCAATTACAATTAACCATCACATCTCCAACCCTTACCTATATTAACACATTAACAAAATATTTTAACCAATCTCAAATAAATTATATTGTAAAAACCTTATTTTTACTTTTTACCCCATAAACTCATATTGATTCTTCCTGGAAACATTCCTTACTTAATAGCTTTGCATAAACTTATTCATCTTATTCTCTACAAATCCAGTGCTTATAATCAAATAACATCTTCACTATTTGATATCTATAAAAAATATTGTAAAAAAACCTTCCCTCAACACTTGCGCCACTTATATTTTCCTTATAACCCACAAGTTTATATTTATTCTTCAACAAAACATTCTTTATAAGCTTATATAAATTTTTCAGCAAAGCATTCCTTGAAATATAACTTTAGTGTTAATATACTTCAGGACAAAAGTGAAAGTTTGGTCAGTAGCCCATAACAATTCAAATGTAACATTACTTAATATAACTTTTCAAGACAAATCATGTCCCTAAATATAAGTAAATCATTCATTTACACTATAACATAACTTTTCAAAACAAATCATATCCCTAAATACAGGTCTAATCATTCATTTTCACTACTACTATCCTCCCCAAGCAAAAAGATTGTAATTTTTTCATCTCCATTTTTTCCTGACTTTTTTGCGAACCTTCTTCTTCAGTCTTATTCCTCCATCTTCTTTTATTTTTATAAGTCCTTGAGTTTTCAGCTGAAGTTGCTGTACCTTACAATCTTGTTCTCTTCGCAAAGTAATTCCTTTCATTAAACACACCTCTTTAACTGTGATTGAGAGCCCATTTTTGTAAAAAAATTGTAAAATTCCACTTCAAATCCTCCTTCTTATATTAGAGATCCCAACACCTCCTGACAATTTTCCAGTTGACTGTATCAAAGCCTCTGGAGAAATCTCTCTCAATATTTCCTGGTTACACTCCTTCAAACCTCTCAGCCTTTCCTTCTTAATTTGAAAAACATCCATTCCATTTTCCAAAAGCACATTAAACTGGATTGTTTCTTCCACCTCTTCCTTCAGCAACTCACTATTATTTGGCAACTGAAATACCGATACAGTATCTTCACTTGTAACTTTGTTTTGAACTTGAATAAAATCCTTGTTGAAAAACCCTTCCATTCTTTTCAACACAGAGGTAAATGATTCTAAAATTTCTTTAAAGAAATCCTCAATCAATATTTGTGTATTTACTGATGTTTGTAATAGTGAGCCTTCATCACTTTCAAAAAAGCCAGCCATTTTTTTTATCCATCCACCTTGAACAATGCTGAGTGTTAACAGCTTTGTTGAAAGTTAACTTTCACTTTCACACCCTATTAAGCACAAGCACCATTTTCTTCACTCCTTTAAGCAGCTTCAAAAAGTAGCAATTTAAGCGTGGAATTAAGGGTTTGTTACTTGCGATTGTCTGTTCTCCTGTATTCATTCCGTCTGCATAGATAATCAACTTAGATCTCAATAAAGATTGCAAAAGTGGTCACAATGTTTTTTTCTGCTTAAAGCAGAAGCGCCCTGGATCTCGGAGTTTCACCGGACTTCCTGGTGAGCTCTCACCCTCCGAGCCCCCAAAACTATTTCAGGGGCTTTTGGGGAGCTCTACCCCCATCTGATTACTCTCCTTTCCCTCTTCTCCCAGGGGAAAGGTTTTCCAGCTGCCAGACAGCTGATTTGCGCTGTCAGGGCGGCTTTACAAGATCACAGGGCTGGCGCTCCGAGAGAGAGCGTCCAGCAATGTTGGTGGTGCCACCGGAAGTCCCTGCTTCTGGACTTTCTGCCAACCATAGTAAGATTAAGATTATTTATTCTTTGGATTCTTGCAGGCTGTTAAGAAAGTTAATTAACAGCCTTTGTTTGAAAAAAAAACCCTGATTTTATTTTAGTAAACTAAGGTTTGTACAGATTTTGTGTATGCTGCATTCTTTGGGGTCCATAGCTGGGGCAGAACACTAGGAGATTGAGAGAACTAAGACAACTCTATCAAATATTAACCTCTAAATTAACACGATTAAATATTAATTTTTGATGGCTAATACCAGAAGGGATCATGGTAGTATGGCAGGAAAAAAGATTTAGACTGGACACGATAAGACAAAGCGGAAGAATTTTATAGGCAAAATTTTGGCAGTGATGACCAAGTAGAGGAAAGAGAATCAAGAGAAGAATGTGAACCAAGAGAACAGATATTAGAAGTGACAGAAGCCCAAATAAAGGAAAGAGGAAATGGGAAGGAAGAAAAAATAGATACAGAAAAATATGATGAAGGCAAACACAAAGAACATAAAGAAGTTAGACAGATGAGGGTGGTAAGATCCAGACAGAAATAGAGATGCACAAGAAGAAATAACACTTTTATCCTTAAATGTTAATGGCTTAAATGCTCCTACAAAGAGGAAAAACTGAGTAAGATGCATTTAGATATAATAGTATTACAAGTAACACACATAAAGAGGTCACATCAACATGTACTAAAATATTGTATGCTGGGGAATATGTTTACAGCTCTATCTCAGCAGAAAAAAGGGGGAATTATGATATACATTAAGGAAGGAATTCCAGCCAAGCAGATCTGTAAGGTCGAGGAGGGTAGAATACTAATAATAGAGATAACTTTAAACGAGAAGAAAGTGAATTTGGTGGGACTATATGCACCAAATGAGGGCCAAACAGTATTTTATAAGAAATTACATAATATGATTGGAGAATTAGAATATGATAATATCTGTATAGTTGGGGATTTCAATGCGATAGTAGATAGAAAATTAGATCATAAGAGTGATAAAACAAGGAAAACTATTAGAAGGATACTGCCCAACACGTTCTATAAAATGGTGGAGGAGTTGTGTATTAAAGATAGCTGGAGAGAAAGGAATGGGAAAGAAAAACAATATACATACTATTCAGGCAGACATAACACGTGGTCCAGGATTGATATGGCATGGGTGTCAACATAATTGGATTCGGAAATTGAGGAAATTAAAATTGACATAAACTCATGGGCAGATCATAATCCTATCA
Organism: Pituophis catenifer annectens; assembly: GCF_029215685.1. Classification (NCBI taxonomy): domain Eukaryota; kingdom Metazoa; phylum Chordata; class Lepidosauria; order Squamata; family Colubridae; genus Pituophis; species Pituophis catenifer. Next base: position 28,116,837 of record NW_027256887.1, read on the forward strand.
GAATCAAATGGAAAGGACAAAAGAAGATAAAGAGATGGACTTTAAAAAAAGCAGTTTTGAATCAGAATGAGTTTAAATTGAAAATGGATGAACAAATGAGCTTATTCTTCCAAGTCAATAAAAAGGAAGATACAAATAACAAAATTTATGGGACACTGCAAAAGCTTTTATGAGAGGAATTGCAATAGCTTATATGGCCAAGGAAAATAAACAAAAAAGGCAAAGACAGAAAAGTTTAGAAGAGGAATTTAGTAGATTGGAGAAGGACTTGCAAAAGGAACCACAAAAACAAGAGTTGAAAGAACAATAAGATGTAACTAAACATAAATTAAATATTATTTGAGAAGGAGAGTTTGGCCCAGCAAATAAAAAGTATTAAACAATTTTTTTTTTAAAAAAAATGTGAATAAGCTGGGGCGGTGGCTGGCATATAGATTACAGAAACAGAGGGATACAAGATGGATCAATAAATTACACAATGAAAAGGGCAAATTAATACATCAAAATGAAAGGAAGAGAAGTGTAGCCTATGAGTTTTTAAAAAAAATTGTATCAAGATAAGGAAAAGATAGGTGAAGGTAAGATTTGGCAATATCTTCAGAAAATGGGACTGCCTAAAGTATCAGTAGAATGCAAGGAGATGTTAAATAAAGATATAACACCATTAGAATTATTGGAGGCAATTAAGAAACAAAAAGCCTGATGGATTGCCATCAGAGATTTATAAAAATCATCAGGAGATATTAAGTCCAATATTGTTAGAAATATATAATGAAGTTTTAAATGAAGCAAAGATTCCAGCCTCATGGAAAGAAGCAACAATTACATTGGTTCCGAAGGAAAATTCTGACCTGACATTTATTAAAAATTACAGACTGATATCCCTATTAAATATGGATTATAAAATTTTTATGACAATTATGGCCAAAAGATTAAAGAAATTCTTAGAAAATTTCATCCATTCTGATCAAAATGGCTTTCTGACCAGACGATATATATGGAATAATATTAGGATTATATTAGACATCATAGAATATTATGAGCTTCACAATGAAAAGCAGATGGTACTAATATTTGCTGATGTGTAGAAAGCTTTTGACAATGTCAAATGGGAATTTATTTATTTATTTTTTTATTGAAAAAGTTTTCAAATACAAATTTTTTCCCCTTTTTTTTCCCTCCCCCTCCCCCTCCCTAACCCCCCCTCCCCACCCATCCCCCCCTGTGACTTCTTCATAACAAAAAACCTAATTCATAACAGATTACTTACCCCCTCCTCTAAATACTGACCTTTACTTACTAAAAATATTATTAATATTATAACATCCCCCTTTATCCATACATTTCAAGAAAGGAAAAAAAAAAAGAAAAAAAAAGACATTATACTATAACATTGTATAATAACTTCTAATTTAGCAAAATAATATTATGACTCCCAATTTGGCAATAATCTACCCTTTTTCTCCTCTCCCAAGCTTATATCTATATATTATTACAACAATTCAAAACCACCTTCCACTTTAAAACTATACAATAAATCCTACTTTAACATTTGATCTATATATATTACTATAGCATTTCAAAGCGGCCCTCCCCGTAAAACCTAATTTAACATTTATTCCACTCTATCCATTTCCTCCACTCCCCTAAACATATCACTTAAAAATCCCTTTTCTTAAACTAATCAGTCTGCAAACTAGCTTATTCACCCACTGTCCTGCAAAATTATCATACACAACAATTCTTAATATCTTTAATTCATTGCCCACTCTACTTAAAAATATATGTATATATATTCCATTATATCTAAGTAAAAAAGAAAAGACAATAACTTTAAATTTATAATCCATATGATATCTTCTTTAAAGTCTTTCCACTGGATTATTAAAACCATCATCCATAATAGGGTAACATAGCTTGCTGATGCAACAGTATATTCAAAATCTTCAATCATTTCTACCCCCATCAGTAGTAAATATCCTCTTATATGTATGAAAGTAAAAACAACCACCCGAGTGACATTATAGTTATATTCCATGTAGTGATAATTGTGGCTTTCATCAGGATTATTGATTCCCATCTTCGTAGTGGGTAACAACCAGATCTTCTGCATGCCCCAGTATGACTCTTTTGCCTTATAATTCAAGATAATTATAATATAGTTATCAGCACAAAAAGGAGTTCCAAAGTAGATAATTAAAATCCATCAGTTTAAGGCTCTTTTCACATCCCAAAATTACGGCAATGCAGAGGCCTGTCACCATCCTCAGGATAATATTGACCAATACGTCGCCTCCTCTATATTTTCACATACTCATTCATTTTTAAAGTCACTGGCTTCACTGTTGCTTGATTTAGAAATTTCTATTTTTATGCGACCTATTTCTTTTTTTCTTTTCTTTTTGCGGGTTTGATTTCCATCCTGGTTTCCTTTCTACGGATTGTATATCAACTAGTCGGTTTTGATTCTGCTCTGTAGATTGATCTTGTTGGTTTTGTTTTTGTGTCTCATCTTTCTTTTTTGCCCCTTGTATATCCCCTAATTGGTTTCCATGCTTGTCCTTGACTTGATAGGTCATCACATTAAAGTCAGATGCCACTTCTTTCAGATTTGTAAATAATCCAGCTGGGGTATCCAAAAAATCCAAAGGCGGTTTATCTGGTACAATCTCTGTAGCTCGATATTTTCCCTTTATTTCCAATTCCTTCTGCTTATCCTGTATTATACCTGAAGACGTTAAATTCATTTTCAATCTGTTTTGATAAAATTCTTCCGCTCTTTCAACTGTATTTAACTGGTATCTTTCTCCTTGATATCTCAATATGATACCAACTGGAACGTCCCACCTGAATGGGATATTTCTCTTTTTTAACTCAGTCACCAGAAAAGCAAAATTCTTCCTTTCCATTAATATCTTAGGTGGGAGTTCTTTGTAAATCCAAATCTTTCTTCCATGCAGTTGCAAATTAGAATTGAAAGAATTTTGCACAATATTATTCCTAATTTCTTTATCTGTAAAATAAATCACTACATCTCTAGGCAGTTGCCTTTGCTTGGCAATCCAGGAATTTATTCTGTAAACTCTGTCAATCCTACAAAACACTTCCTCGGGTTGGACCTTTAAAATCCCAGCTAGAAATTCAGAAGATATTTTCCTTAAATCATCTCTATTATTTTCCTGCAAACCTCTCAGTCTTATCACATATTCTGTGAAATTATATTGTACCATTAAAACCTCTCTTTCAATCCTCTGTTGCAGATTTTCTACATTACCAGACTTTTGATCAGCCTCCATTTTAGGTTTTTCTTCTGAGCTATTATCCTGAGTGTTTATCAAATCATTTTCAATTTTTTGAATTCTATTGTCCAATTTATCTTGAATTTCTTCCATTTTAGACTCTAGTACATTAGTATTTGTAGCCAACTGTATCATAAATTCTGACAAACCATTAGCAACTTTTAAAATTTTTTGCTCCAAAAAATCAAACTTAGATTTCACCAATTCTTTAATTTCCTGCTTAAATTTTTCAAGATGCTGATTCAAAATCTCATCCCTTCTTACAATCTCCTCTAAAAGAAATTCTATTATATTGAAATCAGGTTTCTGAGATTGAAGAGTTAAAACTTGTTCTTTTAAGTTGTTAGTGGGGGAATCCCCCCCCCACTACTTGTTTGTTTGACTTTATAAGTTTCAGTGCCATGTTTCCGCCCAGGCAAGCTTTGTTAAAAGAAAAAAAAACAAGAAAAAAGACTTCTTTCCAATCAATAACAATGTCAAGTCTCCAGGGAAAAAAAGGAGAGAAAAAGACATAGGAGCGAAGTTTTGTCTACAAATGTAGCCAGTGGTGTTTATTCCGCTACATTGTATTAATAGAAAACGGAAGGACTTTTCCTTTCAGCCTCTTCTCCAGCCGCGGCAGACGCCATTTTAAAAGGCTTTTTTTTCTCCCCCTTTCCTTTCCTCTTTTCTCTTAAATAATTTTTTTAAAAGATAAGTAAGATACTTGCGATTCAATATTACAGGTCCAGCTCACATTTTCTTTGAGTAATCTGTTAAATTCGCAGGCTTGCTCTTCACGCCTGGCTCTGCATTAGCAGAGGTCTCCCAAAGCCCGGAGCAGCGGCTGGGGATATGGGGCATCTCATCCGCTCCGTCCCAAAAGTAAAAAAAAAACTTTTGGGACTCTGCAGAGAGTTCTACCCACCCCTGCCGGCTCTATCTCCGTTTCCTCATGGAAACGGAGTTTTTTCGAGCCGCCATTCCGCTGTGAAGGCGGCTCTGACAGGCAAAGGAAGCTGACGATCCCAAGGGAACGTCTGGCGGCGGCCAGCAGCAAACCGGAAGCCCGAATGGGAATTTATTTTAAATCAATTAAATTATATGGAATTTGGGGAAAAGTTTATAAGGATGTGTAGAGCAATTTATTCCGAACAAGAGGCTAAAGTGGTAATCAATGGGGAAACAACAAGGAATTTTCAAATCCAAAAAGGTACGAGACAAGGTTGTCCACTATCACCGCTACTGTTTATTTTATCATTAGAAACTTTGAATAGAGTAATTTGAGAAGATGATCAAATTAGTGGTTTAAAGATTAGAAATGAAATTTTTAAAGTGCAGTTGTTTGTGGATGATCTTGTCTTTATTATTGAAGAGCCCATACAGTCTGGTGTATGGCTGATGGAAGTACTGGAGGAATATGGGGAGGTAGCAGGCCTAAAGATAAACAAAGATAAAACGAAAATGTTAGTAAAAAACATGATGGAAGAGGAAAAAAAGAGTTAGAGGGAAAAATTGATATTCAGATAGTAAAAAAAAATAGATATCTAGGAATCCAACTGACTCCAAGATGTGTTATGCTCAAAGAAGAGAATTATAATAAATTTCATTGAACATATTAAAACCCATTTATTAAGATGACTGTTTTACCTAAAATATTATTTTTATTTTAATGTATACCAATTTGGCTTAAAAAAGATTTATTTACAAATTTGAATAGAATTATATCAAAATTCATATGGCAGGGCAAAAAACCAAGAATTAAATTAAAATTATTACAAGATGCAAAAGAAAGAGGGGGATTTGGCCTTCCAGATTGGGAAAAATATTGTCAAGCAGCATCCTTGGTGTGGGTAAGTGATTGGTTACATCTTAAAAATAGAAGATTACTGACATTAGAAGGACATGATCTTCAAATAGGGTGGCACGCTATCCTCTGGGAGGAGAAGTATAAAGTTCACCAGTACTTCCAAAGGCATTACATCAGGAGGGCACTCTTAGATACTTGGATCAAGACTAAAAGAAGTAACTATATAGAAGTCCCCAATTGGATATCGATAGTAGAAATGCTCACACATCCAAATCTTATTAAAGAAGGAGGGGTTGTTACATATAAAGAATTATTAAATGAGAAAGGAGAATTGAAATCAAGGAATAATTTAAAGGAAGAAGGATTCGAATTAGAATGGTGGGCATATCTACAAATATAATCTACATTTACGAAGGATAAAAAGGAATGGAGTATAAAAATAGAACCAACAGAATTGGATAAAATTTTACTAAGTACGGAGGGAAAGGCTATAAAGAAACTATACCGCTCTTTATTAGAACAAGACTTTATTTGAAGAGCAAGTAAAGGAGACTATGATAACCTAGAGTAAAATGTTTTGGTTATAGTATTGATTTGGATAATTGGCAGAACCTATGGGAAAAAAATATCAAAATTACATTGGCGGCTTCATATAAAGAAAACCTGTATAAAATATTTTGCAGGTGGCACTTCCCACCCACAAGATTGGCAAAAATTAGCAAAAAATATTCTTCAAGATGTTGGAAGTGTGTGGTGGTTCCAGGGTCCTATTACCATATGTGGTGGGAGTGCTCAAAAGCAAAAAGTTTTTGGCATCAAATAAAGAGCTGGCTAGAAGAGATTTTAACGGTTAAAATAGAAGTCAAACCAGAATTTTTCTTATTGAGAATGACAGATGGTAAATATTAAAAAAATGTAACCTACCTGATATTACATATATTAACAGCTGCAAGAATAGCATTTGCTCAGAAATGGAAGAGTAAAGAAACACCTTCAGAGGAAGAAGTATTATGTAACATCTTCAGTTGTGCAGAAATGGACAGACTCACTTTGGAACTCAAAAATAAAAGTGAATCAACGTATTATGAAATGTGGACTAAATTTTATGAATGGTTAGACAAGAGGAAGAATGCCAAAAAGAAGGTGTAGTGAATGTCTAGAAATGTATATGTCAATGTATATTGAACTTGTGAGTGAGATTTAGGTTTTTTGGATATGGATATAGGGAGGGATTACATAGTATGCTTGACATGTAATGCAGCAAGATATATAATAATAATAATAATAATTTTATTTCTATACCGCCCTTCTCCCGAAGGACTCAGGGCGGTGTACAGCCTATTTAAAAACACAGACAAAACAACAATATAAAATTTAAAATAATTAAATAAAGTGGCTCAAATTTAAAACCCCAATAAATTTAAATAACCCAATTTAAAACTATTGTATTGATAGTCCGGCCTGGCGGAACAACAGGGTCTTCAATGCGCAGCGAAACACCCGGAGGTCGGAGATCTTACGAATTTCCGGGGGCAGTTCGTTCCACAGGGCTGGGGCTCCCACAGAGAAGGCCCTCCCCCTGGGCGTCACCAGCCGACATAACTTGGCTGATGGCACCCTGAGGAGACCCTCTCTGTGGGAACGGACTGGTCGGTGGGAGGCTATTGGTGGCAGAAGACGGTCTCGGAGGTACCCGGGTCCTATGCCATGGAGCGCTTTAAAGGTGGTAACCAACACCTTGAATCGCACCCGGAAGACCATTGGGAGCCAGTGCAGCTCACGCAGGAGGGGTGTCACATGGGCACAACGGGTTGCGCCCATAACCACCCGTGCGGCCGCATTCTGGACCAGTTGGAGCCTCCGAGTGCTCTTCAAGGGGAGCCCCATGTAGAGAGCATTACAATAGTCCAACCGGGAGGTGACAAGGGCATGAGTGACCATGCGCAAGGCGTCCCGGTCCAGAAAGGGCTGCAACTGGCGAATCAGGCGAACCTGATAAAAGGCCCCCCTGGCCACGGCCGTCATGTGCTCTTCTAAAGACAGCCGTGCGTCCAGGAGGACACCCAGATTGCGAGCCCTCTCCGTGGGGGGCAAAGATTCACCCCCATAGTCAGCGATGGCACCTGCTGACTATATCGGGGCGCCGGAAGCCACAGCCACTCGGTCTTGGAGGGGTTGAGTCCAGACCCGCACGGCCTCCTGGCAGTGAGACATCAAATCAAGGGCATCGTTGGGGTGGTCTGGGGTGGAGATGTACAGCTGAGTATCATCAGCGTACAGATGGCACTTCACCCCAAAACCACGGATGATCTCACCCAGCGGCTTCACATAAATGTTGAACAGGAGGGGCAAGAGGACCGACCCTTGCGGCACTCCCCATGCGAGACGCCTCGAGGTCGACCTCTGTCCCCCTGCCAACACGAACTGCGAGCGGTCGGAGAGGAAGGAGGAGAACAACCGCAAAACGGTGCCCCCTATTCCTAACCCCCTCAACCGCTGCAGCATGATACCATGGTCGATGGTATCAAAAGCCGCTGAGAGATCTAATAGGACTAGGACAGAGGAGCAACCCCTGTCCCGAGCCCTCCAGAGATCATCCACCAACGCGACCAATGCCGTTTCTGTGCTGTACCCCTGCCTGAAGCCCGACTGGTACGGGTCTAGATAGATAGCTTCATCCAGGTGCCAGGGAAGTTGTCGTGCCACCGCGCTCTCAACAACCTTCACGACAAAATGAAGGTTGGAGACTGGACGATAGTTGGCTAATTCAGCCGGGTCCAGGGAAGGTTTCTTGAGGAGGGGCCTCACTACCGCCTCTTTCAAGGCGGCAGGAAAGGCACCCTCACTCAGAGAAGCACCTATAATCCCCTGGAGCCAGCCTCGTGTAACCTCCCGGGAGGCCAGTACCAACCAGGAGGGACACGGGTCCAATAAACACGTGGCGGCACTAATCTTACCCAGAACCCTGTCCACATCCTCGGGAGTCACAGGATCAAACTCCTCCCAGATAACATTCTCAAGACCTGCCCCGGTCTCCTCCCGTGGACTCATCCAATCGGAGTCCAAGCCATCCCGAATCCGAGCGACTTTATCATGCAGGAATTGCAGAAAATCCTCAGCACGACCCTGCAAGGGGTCTTCCTGCACTCCCCCCCGAAGAAGGGAGTGGGTCACCCTAAACAGGGCGGCTGGGCGGTTCTCTGCAGATGCGATAAGAGCAGAAAAATGGTTAGATTTTGCCGCTTTTATCGCCACTAGGTAGGTCTTGATATAAGACCTCACCTGTGTCTGGTCGGAATCGGATTGACTAGTCCTCCAAATGCTCTCTAGGCGTCTTTTCCGACGCTTCATCTCTCTCAGCTCCTCAGAGAACCAAGGAGCTAATTGAGATCGGCATCAGGTCAGAGGCCGCAAAGGCACGACGCGGTCCAAAGCTCCAGCGGCCGCCCTTTCCCAGGCGGCTACCAGCTCTTCAGTCGAGTCGTGTGTTAGAGTCTCAGGAAACGGCCCAAGCTCTGTCAGGAACCTTTCGGGATCCATCAGGCGCCTGGGACGGAACCATCTGGTCGGTTCCATCTCCCTGCGGTGGGGGCAGGCGGTAGGAAAGTCTAGTTGAAGGAGTGAATGATCTGTCCATGACAAGGGTTTAATATCTAGGTCCCCTCTACCAAGATCATTCAACCACTGACCAGAGATAAAAATCAGGTCCAGAGTGTGTCCCCCTATGTGAGTGGGGCCTTGAACTAACTGGGTCAGGTCCAAGGCCGTCATGGAAGCCATGAACTCCCGAGCCACCTCTGACGCCTCACCTGCGGATGGGAGGTTGAAATCCCCCATGACAATAAGTCTGGGGGTATCGACCGCCACCCCGGCAATGACGTCGAGTAGCTCGGGCAGGGTTGCTGCCACGTGGCAGGGAGCCAGGTACGTAGTCAGCAAACCCATCTGCACCTCACGGCCCCACTTCACACAAAGGGACTCACATCCGGCTATCTGAGGAACAGTGGTCTCCCTCGGACAAAGACTCTCCCTAATGATCACCGCCACTCCCCCACCCCTCCCCTGGGCCCTTGGCTGATGAAATGCACGGAAACCTGGCGGGCACATCTCTACGAGGGGGACCCCCCCTCTTGGCCCAACCAGGTCTCTGTAATACCTGCCAGGTCTGCACCCCCCTCCAAAATAAGATCACAGATGAGGGGGGCCTTATTAACCACCGACCTGGCATTACATAACATCAGCCGCGGACCCTGGGCCTGAGGCTCTTCACATCCCAGGACATGAGTGACGCATTGGGGGCCGGAGTGCGCAATCGCTCGGAGACAGCGCGTGCGCACCCCCGACACTTGATATGACCCCCTGCGCCCGTCATACCTGCCCCTCCCACTCATGATTTCAATTACACAGCCCTTTCTATTGTCCCCCTGCCCCCCCGGTTAAATTTCCTTTCGCGACCCCTCTGCTGCAGCTAATCAACCCATCATCCCCGCGCAGTCGCTATCTGGACCCCTCAGGTCCACTTTTACACTTTTACAACCCCCACCCGACCCTCCCGGGTCCCCTTAAAATTTTCCTTAAAAATTTAGCTAAAAAACCCCTCAGCCCCCTCTTTGCTGCATGCCATCTCTCGGGGTCCCAAAGCCCGTCATCAAGATAGGCCCTCGATAACGTGGAGGGCCAGGCCTGCGAGAGGGGGGAGTCTCGCAGTGCAAGAAGGTCGGTTTTTTGGAGCATCAACCGAGCCAAAGATGGGGAAAAGAAAAGCCAGTCCGGGAATCTGTCATAGTCCAAGGGATAACTGAGCATAAAGGTCACAAAATATCCATTTATAGGGCTGGACTCCACTGTCCTCTCACGACAGGGAGAGGGTCCAATGTTCTTTTGCTCCAACAGAGGCTAATGGCCAACCATCCTCTCACGACGGCCGGTCCCGTTACAAAGTATGTAAATTTGTATATAGATTAAGGAATATATTACTTATTAATTGGAATTAGACAGAAATGTTAGAAACCGGAGATATCAAACCATGTCCACTGTTTTTAAATTTGAATTATTAATAAAAAACTTTTTTTAAAAAAAAGAAAGAAAACATGAAAAATTAAAAAATGAAATGAATGAAAAAATTGCATGATATCAGCTATCATTTAATGTATAATAAATTAATGTCATTTTTTTAAAATTTAAAATGCCTGATTTTATAAACTGAGTCTGAAATTTTTAACTCAGTGTTTACATATATATGTCCCCAACTTATAAAAATAAATAATAGCACAATTCAGGAGAGAAAATAAATTTTTGTTTGAATAAGGATATAAAAAGAGAGTGTGTTATAAGTGCAGCTCACATTTTAATTTTATTATACTTAGTTTAATTCAGCTTTTATTTAAGGTAGCTTATATAGACAAAACATATTTTAAAAATCTGCTTCTAAAGAAAAAAAAAAACTTCACAAGTTTTGATGCCCAAAATTAATATATAAGAAATTAGTATTACAAATATGACACCTTCTGTATGTGCCTTTGGTTTCCTACCTTTCAAACCTTGTTTTTATAGTACTTTTCACAGGAAACACCACTGAATAGCCTTAAAAATGACTAAAGGGTAATACTATGTGAAACAAAGGACACACCTACATATCAAGTATATTTTAATAAGTTTTGCAAGCACAGGAATCCATTATAATCTAAAACCGTTTTAATGCATTATGAATCACCTGTTAAAAATAAAGACAATCTAGATTTTTGGTAAATATTTGTAGAGCCAAACAATAAAAAGATGTATAACCATAAAATTCTTAGTGAACATGTGTGCAAGTAGGTTCATTTTAAAAGGAAAATTCCTATTGCCTGTGTCATAACCAATTAAATTCTCAAAGTAATGGCCCCATTTGCATACAGAACAGAACCCACAAGTGGGAATTTTAATGGGCATACCACCTGAGTACATTAATTGAGAGTGACACTACTTGAACTGGTTTTCTGCTTACCCCACTGAAAATTCTACTCATATTATTTTTAATGTCAAGCTACAAGTCAAATTTCCAGATGATGGACTTGTTCTTTTTTAAGCACTGAATTTGAATAAAGGATTGTTTTAATTCTATTATGCAATTCACAGCTTTGCTTTAAGCAATCTGTAATTCTGATTTTCACCAATGCTTAATTCTTCTCCCAGTGATTGGAATTTAAATTTCTTCATTAATTTGAGTATAATTACATTAAAAATAAAGACTTTCAACTACTAATTTGCTTTTGAATGAGACTTTGATATATATTTTAATAAGAATGTGTGTTACCATAAAATGTGTAATAGTTTATCAAAATGTAATTGTGTAAATATGTTTTATTAAACATTCTTTTAAAACACAGAACAATTTAAATATTCCTCATTTTACTTATATTTAGAGTCCAGTTAAGAAAGTTACTTGCAACCAAACCTTGTATCTTGGTTACCAACTAATTTCTTCTGCTATAGACAGTGATCATGACCTTGAAGGTTATTGAAAATTATAAGCCATCTCTGCAGTCTATTATGTAATCAAAGAGTTTATCCTTCACATCACAAAATAAGTATATTGAAAGCTATGTGTTATAGGTTCACTGGGAAAACCATATTGTTTAATCATAATTCACTTTACACTAAATATGCAGTCTTCTAAAGTAGCACCAACACAATACTTCAATAGTTTCATTATAATACACTCCAAAGGACTTTTTTTAAAAAATGTTTTCCAGCATTAAGAAAAATTCACTGGTTCTCTTAAGAGCAAGTTTGCTGATTTCTGGGGTCATACTGAAACACTGCACTTGGAAATTATTTTAAGTTTATATCAAGAAATGGTATGCAAAGCAATTTTTTATTTTAAAACAAAAATAAAACATAAAAACATCATCATTCCAAACAATGACCAAGAAATAGTATGAAAACAATGTTTACCAATCATAAAAAGGAATATTAAGTTGTTTATGAGAACCACTTTAGTTTACTGGTTAAAGCATTAGGCTAGAAACCAGAAAAGTTCTATTCCTTCTAATCTTGCTTTAGGCATAAAACCAGCTGAGTGACCTTGGGCCAGCTACTTTCTCTCAGTCTTAGCAAGCAGGCAATGGCTGAAATCCTGCCAAGAAAACTGGTCTAGGCAGTCACAAGTCAAGACTCTTGAAGGCACCCCATACAGACAAAATTTGCATACTGTTAAGCTTTGCATCAAAGAATTCTCTTTCTCTTTTAGAAATGAAACTTTGTTGTGGATATAGTATAGTTTCCTTCATCCAAACCCTCTTAAGATGAGAATTTGCCCATAATTGCAAAAGTCTTCAGTTTTCTTCCCACTACAATGTCAATGCTATTGTAAGATTGTTTCTATGATTTAATCCCTGCCATTCAAATATAATTCAAAGTCAAACAAACTGGAACTTCTGTGATTCTGCAAACAAAGCAATACATTGGAAATCTACACCATCCACACATTGTCTTTTTTAATATGATCTAAAAGTAATTGTAATATTTTTTCATTGTATGATATACTACAGCACTCCTCAACTTACAACAGTTCATTTAGTGACTGTTCAAAGTTACAATATTACTGAAAAAAGTGACTTATGACAATTTTTCACACTTACGACCATAGCAGCATCTTCATGGTCACATGGCCAAAATTTGGATGCTTGGCAACTGGTTCATATTTATGACGGTTGCAATGTCCCTGGATCATGTGAACACCTTCTGCCACCTTCTGACAAGCAAAGTCAATGGGGAAGCCAGTTTTATTTAACAACCAGGTTATTAACTTAACAACTGCAATGATTCACTTAACAGCTGTGGCAAGAAAAGTCATAAAATGGGGCAAAACTCACTTGACAAATATCTCACTTAGCAATATAAATTTTGGGCTCAATTATGGTTGTAAGTCAAGGACTACCAGGTTAACATCAGGAAAGTATTTTATATGGGAATCTTTGCTTCAATACAGATTTTCCTTTGTCTTAGGGTTTTTGAAACATCTGTATTGAGGCAAAGATTCCTATATAAAACTCTCTCCTGATATCAACTTCTAAAGTAGACCAGAAAGGGAACACAGAGAAATGAGCTATTTCTATTTTATTGTAAGGTTATATTAACAAAATCTTGCAAGTCTGATAGTACATTTGTCCTCTTATCCTCTTTATAGTCAAAAAAAACTAGGGAGGGTCCTTCTGAGATTCTTGCCCCACCTATATTTCTGCTATGGGCTAAGTTGTTTTCTATCTAACTGTTACCTTGGCTGCATCTTATCCTGTCTTCCAAGGTGATCACATATATCATTGCATCACATCTACAGAGTGCCTCACCATTTTCATCCCAGAGATGAACAAACAACATTATAGCTAGATTGCTTTCCTTAATCCTCCACAGACAGGGGTTGAAAAGTCAGAAGAGTGATCATGGCTATGAAATTCCTCTTTTTAATGTATGTTGCATACATGATATGTGTAATGTTAGATCAGGCGCAGGGAAAAGAAGACGTGACCAGCGAGATCCATTCAATGCTTTATTGAGAACAAGAACAGACTGCTGCTGCGCTGCCGGAGCTCTCCCTTTAAGCACTCCGGCAGTCGCACCGCCCAGCAGACAGCGGTTTGAATTTCCCGCCAGTGGATTAGCCAATTCCCGGAGGATGTCCTTATAAGGACATAACACTCCTCCCCTCCTAGTTAGCAAACAGTCAGTCAAAGTCAATGAACATCATGTAATCGCGCAGGTACGTGGGACGCCTAGACGTCCTAGTTGACCTGCGCAGTTTCACTTGTTTGTCGATGCTGACTTGGCCGGACGGGGCTCCTGTGTCTCTCGGTTCCCTCCCTGGAACTGGACTCGGTTCGGCTGTCGAGTGTGCGGGGTCCACCCCAGCGCCTCCGGCCGAACCTTGGACCGCTGGTTCTGATGGTCTTCCTCCTGGCCTATGCATCGGTCATCTCGCTGCGGTCGCTCGGCGCAGACCAGGGAAGAGCGTCTGAGTCTCGGTAAGTGTCTGGTTGTCACTTGCTCCTCCCCGGTTACCCGGGCTCCGCGGTTCGGTTGTGGTTCTGGTTCCCGTTGTTGGGGGGGTGTCTCGGATCGGTGCCCTCAGGTCCCGGCCCCCGGTGGCTGTCGGTGTTGTCGTTGGTTGTGTTGGCCAACCTCGCCGGGCTGGTGCAGGCCTCCCTGGTCGGGGTGGCAGAGGCCTTCCTTGCCAGGCTGGCGTTGGCCTACTCTGCCGGGGTGGCGGTGATCGTCCTTGTTGTGTTGTTGTTGTTGGGTTACCTCTGCGGGGTGGTGGAGGTCTCCCTTGCCGGGGTGGTGTTGGCCCCCCTGGCCGGGTTGTTGTAGGCTTTCCTCCCGCACTTGTCCCCGGTCTACTGCAGGTCAGTGGCTGGGGTCTTCCATGCCGGGGTGTTGTTGGGCTGCCCTCTCTGATGGATGGAGGTCCCCCTTGCCAGGGTGTTGTGTGCCATCTTCACCCGCGTGCTGTGGTGTGCCCTCCTCGGACAGTCCCCGGTCTACTGCTGACCTTGGTTGGCAATCCTCCTTGCTCTGGGCCCGCCTGATGCCCCTGCCGGGTGGCCGGGGTTCGCCCTGGTTGGGAAGTCTCCGGTCTACTTCCCTGGAACGACGCTGCCCTGGTTGATTGGGTTGTTGCCTCCCCACCTTGTCGGGGTGTTGTAGGCCTATCTTGACGGGGTTTGGTAGGCCCACCTCGTCTGGGTGTTGTTGGCCTCCCTCGGTGGGGTGTTGCAGGTCTGCCTCGCCGGGGTGTTGCAGGTCTACCTTGTCAGGGTGTTGCAGGTCTACCTCGTCGGGGTGTTGCAAGGCTACCTCGCCGGGCTGGTTTCGTCCTACTTCCCTCCAGCTCTTTTCTGGAGCTTGTCGATGTGACGCCTACAGACCTGCCCATCTTCCAGCTCCACTCTGTAGGACTCCGGGCTGGTTGTGCTTTCTATCTTCCCCTTCAGCCATTTTGGAGAGCCGTGGAAATTCAATGCAAAAACCAGATCTCCTATGCTGAAGGCACGAAGTGGGTGGCTGGCAGTTGCGGTCACTTTTGGGCTGTATTGTGGGTGCAGCCGGTCCAAGGGTGACCTTAGCCTTCTGCCCATCAACAGTTCAGCTGGGCTCTTGTGGGTGGTGGCATGCGGCGTGATGTGTTGGGTGAGGAGGAAGAAGTCAATTCTTTCCTGCCAGTCGCCCGTGCCCATCTTGGTGAGTGCCTCCTTAGTGAGTCTCACCATCCGTTCAGCCTGTCCATTCCCAGCTGGCCTGTAGGGTGCTGACAGGGCATGGCAGATGCCCCTTCCGGCTAGGAACTCCTCCATCGTCTTGGACGTTAACTGGGGCCCATTGTCAGAAACCAAGACGTCCGGTAGCCCGTGTGTTGCAAATAGCCGCCGGAGTGCCCTGATGGTGGCTTCGGACATGGTAGATGCCATGGGGACGACCTCCAGCCACTTGGAGTAGGCATCTACGACTATCAGGAGGTGTTGCCCCTGCATCAGGCCCACGAAGTCAATATGTACCCGTGCCCAGGGGCTGCTAGGCGTCTCCCACTCTGAGGTTGGGGCTTGTGGGGGGGGGGGCGGGGCGCACCTCTTGGCACGGGTCACATCTGGTGACCCATTCCTCAATGTCTTTGTCCATGGATGGCCACCAAACATAACTCCGTGCCAGACCTTTCATCCGTACGATGCCGGGGTGCCCGCTGTGGAGGGTTTCCAGCGTCTTCCATTGCAAGGCGTGGGAATCAGCACTCTTTCTCCCCATAGCAGACAGCCTCTCATCGTGGACAGCTCCTGCTGCTTCCTTGTGAATGGGCTGAATTTCTCAGCGGGTTTCTCTGTTGGCCAGCCTCGCAGGACCCAGGACTTAACTTGCTTGAGTATGGGGTCCTTCTGGGTGTGGGCTGCCACATCTGCGGATGTGACTGGACAGTTTATGTCAGAGTCAGTGTGGAATAGTCCAGACGTGGGCGTGGGGTCTTCTACTGGTTCCCTTGATGCTCAGTGCATCTGCGTTCCCGATTGACTTCCCTGGTTTGTGGATTAGTCTGTAGGAGTAGCCCGCTAAGAAGATTGCCCAGTGTGTCATTCTGGGTGACATGAATGTCGGGGTGGGCTTGTCCCCTGCCAGCAGTCCCAGTAATGGTTTATGATCAGTCACTATGGTGAAAGTCCTGCCATAAAGGTATTCGTGGAAGCATTTGGTGCCTGCCATGATGGCCAATTCCTCTTTGTCCAGCTGACTGTAGTTTCTTTCAGCGCTGGACATGGTCTTTGAGAAGTAAGCGATGGGAGCTTCCGAGGGTTGGGTAGTTCATGGCTAAGCACTGCTCCGACCCCGTACGGTGATGCATCGCAGGTCAGGCAGAGGGGAAGTGTCTCATGGTACTGCATGAGCACACTGTCTGAGGAAAGTAGCTTCTTAATTGCCCGGAATGCTGCTTCTTCCTCTTCCTCCCATCTCCAGGAAATCGCTTTCCCCAGCAGGCGATGGAGTGGCTCCGCGGTTGTGGCTTTCTGTTTTAGGAAAACACTATAGAAGTTGAGTAATCCTAAGAAAGCCTGAAGCTCTGCTTTGTTTTTGGGGCTGGGAGCCTCATGTATAGCCTTAACTTTGTTTTTTGTGGGGTGAATGCCTGTGCCATCTATGAGATAGCCCAGGAACTCGACTTCCTGGACTCCGATGATGCACTTATCTCTTCGGACCCGCAGACCCTTCTCCTTGAACCGCTGTAGGACTTGCCTTAGCCGTTCAATCAGTTGTGTCTTTGAGTCCCCTGAGATTAAGACATCATCAAAGTACGGCACCACCCCTGGAATGCCTTGGAGAAGGCGTTCCATCATTGATTGAAAAATTCCTGGGGCTGCGCTGACCCCAAACTGGAGGCGGTTACATTTAAATGCGCCTCTGTGGGTGACAATTGTTTGAGCCTCCGCTGTTTCCTCATCAACTGGCAATTGCTGGTAAGCCTGGGCCAGGTCCAGTTTGGCAAATATTGATCCACTTCCGAGGGAATGCAACAGATGTTGCACCACTGGAACTGGGTATGCGCTCTGCTGCAAAGCCTTGTTAATTGAACATTTATAATCAGCGCAGATGCGCACAGACCCATCATGCTTCATGGGGGTCACAATGGGGGTCTCCCATGTCGCATGATCAATTGGTTCCAGAACACTGATCAGCTTATTTAACTGAGCATCTACTTTCGGCCTCAAGGCAAACGGAACCCTGCGGGGCTTTAGCCTAATTGGTGTGATTGATTTGTCTAAATTGAAGGAAATTGGCTTCCCCACAAATTTCCCCAGCTTACCATCGAAGACTTCCTTGAACTCTTCGATGATGTTGTCGAGTTCATCCTTCTGGATCTGGTGAATCCCTCCAATTGTGAGCCCTAGTGGCTGGAACCATTCCACTCCTAGCAGGTTCGGGCGGCTGTGCTCTATGACTGTGATGGGCAGGCTGCCATGGAACTGGTTGTAGGAGACTTGTATGCAGGGTCTCCCTAGGACTCTGATGGGGTTTCCTCCAAAATCGACGAGCTTCGAGTGAAGAGGCTTCAGTTCTCACTTGCTGATGTTGGGTTTCAGGCGCTTCAGCTGATGCCAGTCCATGATGGAGTAGATCGAGCCCGAATCTACCTCCATTGAGCATGGCAATCCTTCCACGTGGACGGTCACGTGGAACTTGATGGCATTGTCCACGTTGGTGTGGGCGATGTTCGTCTGATGGACCGCTCCGCTCCTGGAAAATTCTTCGTCTCCGCATCTAGATTGACCAGAGGACCATTTGGATGACCTCTGGTAATCTTTCCGAATTTCGCGATTCCGGTGCCTGGGTGGTTCGGGGGCTGGGTCTGCGGTTCTGCAGGCCTCTGTGATGTGCCCCCTCTTCAGGCAACGTCTGCAGGTGGCATCTCTCCAACGGCACGATGCCCTGGCATGGTCCCCTCTGCAACTTCCGCAACGCTCTCCCCGGTCGCCATGTTGTGCGGTTTCCTGCCTTGGTGGTCTGGACACTTTGTGGACAGCCATCTCTTCTTCAGATTCTGATGCAGCTGTGGAATCGTCCGTTGAGCTTTGGGGGTTTTTTTTGGATTTTGTGTACCCCCTTCGCTTTCATCATCGCGGCAGCCGCTTTTTCAGACATCTCCGCCACTGTGGCTTCCTCTACGACATCCTTGAGCAGCAACTTTTTTCTGCTCAGCAATTTCTTCTGTAGGGCTCTGTCTCTCATGCTGAAGACGATTCGATCGCTGATGGCATTGTCAACGTTGTCAAATTCGCAATTTGCTGCGATTTGACGAAGCGTGGCCACAAAGTCTTTGATTGATTCACCTTCCTTCTGGTCTCTCTGGTGGAAGTTGAATCTGTTGGCGACTGGTGTCCCTGTGGGGGCATAGTGCTCCTGTAGGACTTGTTGTAGGTCAGTCCAGGGCATCTCCTCTATGTCCCTTGGTGCCACGAGGTTGATGGCCATCTCCAGGACTTCGGAGCCGCAGTGGGCCAGGAACAGGGCTCTTCTGCAGTCATCGTCGAGGACTCTGAAGTTGTTGCCTCTCAGGAATTGCCGGAATCTTATCATATAAGATTTCCACTTTTCCTTCCCTGGTTGGAAGGGCGCGATGGCGAGCATTGCGGTTTCGGGTGCTGCCATGCTGTCAGTGATCTTGGTGCCATGACTTCAGCTCTTAGTTGGTGCTGGTGTCTCAGGAGGGTCTTCGCCTTGGTTCTTGAATCCTTCGTCGCCAGTGTTAGATCAGGCACAGGGAAAAGAAGACGTGACTAGCGAGATCCATTCAATGCTTTATTGAGAACAAGAACAGACTGCTGCTGCGCTGCCGGAGCTCTCCCTTTAAGCACTCCGCAGTTGCACCGCCCAGCAGACAGCAGTTTGAATTTTCCGCCGGTGGATTAGCCAATCCCCGGCGGATGTCCTTATAAGGACATAACATGTAAAAAGGGATAAGGCTTCATTTACATGATTTCAACCTCTGCCTTGTCCACTTTCACCCCTCATAGACATCCCTGGCTTATCCCTGTCTTATCTAGTCCATTTACAATTAATATCCACTTTACTTTTATTCGTTTGATTGGACTACAGCAGTTGAATTTTCCCACAGCATTTTAGCAATTGAAAAATAGAGATATTTATAACATCTATTTACTAAAATAGGATTGTTATTGATGAACTTAAAAACAGTTTAACAATACAGCACATCATATAAGACAGGTCAAAGTTTAATAATTATCTCACGTTAGACATATCAGTCACTAATAAACAAAAACTCTGTAGGGGGAAAAGTTAAAGCAGAGTTAAAATAAGCACATCATTACTAAATGATATGCTTATCATTTAAAGTAGATTGTACAAATGCCGTCCTATTTTATATGCAGAATGGCCAGCCAAGACATCTCTAAAATTAAATCTTAGCTTTATAAATCAATATAATAAATAAATGATATAATAACCCATTCCTCTTGTGAAAAGAATCAAGTGTAAAGTTATTACAGGGCTGTTCCTAATTTAAGGTGTTAAAATCATATTTCAAAGGTACTAGATTGACAAAAGTTGCTCTTAACCTGCAACAGCTCTATAAATGCAACATTGCTTTTACTTTACTTTACTTTTATTTAATTTGTATACCGCCCTTCTCCCGAAGGACTCAGGGCGGTGAACAGCCAACGATAAAATACATACATACAAAATTTAAAAAACAGAACTAAAATTGAATTAAATAATTTGGCCCAGACAGATTAAAACCCTAATCAATTTAAAACAGATTTAAACTTTGAAAATTAAAAGATATTGAAAATATTAAAATATTAAAATTGTTTAAAAATTGTTTAAAAAGAGGGAGAAAGTTAGGCCAGGCCCGCCTGGTGAAATAAAAAGGTCTTTAGAGCGCGGTGGAAGGTGTGTAGATCCAGGATCCTCCATATCTCCGGGGGGAGCTTGTTCCAGATAGTAGGTGAGCCCACAGAGAAGGCTCTCCCCCTGGGGGCCGCCAGTCGACATTGTTTGGCCGACAGCACCCGGAGGAGCCCCTCTCTATGAGAGCGTACCGGCTGGTGGGAGGCTATTGGTGGTAGTAGGCGGTCCCGCAAGTACCCAGGTCCTGAGCCATGGAGCACTTTAAAGGTGGTAACCAAAACCTTAAGCGCACCTGGAAGACCACCGGGAGCCAGTGCAGCTTGCACAAGAGGGGTGTTACATGGGAGCACCATGTCGCTCCCACTACCACCCACGCGGCTGCACTCTGTGCCAGTTGGAGCCTCTGGATGCTCCTCAAGGGGAGCCCCATGTAGAGAGCATTACAATAGTCCAGGCGGGAGGTGACAAGGGCATGAGTGACCGTGTGTAAGGAGTCCCGATCCAGAAAGGGACGCAACTGGCGAATCAGGCGAACCTGATGAAAAATCCTCCCGGTCACGGCTGTTAAGTGCTCTTCTAAAGACAGCCGTGAATCCAGGAGGACGCCCAAGTTGTCCACCCTCTCCGTGGGGGCCAATGATTCGCCTCCAATAGTCAGTGATGGCACCAACTGATTATATCGGGACGTCGGAAACCACAGCCACTCGGTCTTGGATGGGTTGAGCCTGAGCCTGTTCCTCCCCATCCAGATCTGCATGGCCTCCAGGCACCGGGACATCACTTCAAGGGCATCGTTGGGGTGGTCTGGGGTGGAGATGTACAGCTGGGTGTCATCAGCGTACTGGTGGTACTTCACCCCGAAACCACGGATGATCTCGCCCAGCGGCTTCACATAAATGTTGAACAGGAGGGGCAAGAGGACTGACCCTTGTGGCACCCCACATATGAGGGGCCTCAGAGTCAACCTCTGCCCCCCTGTCAACACAGACTGCGACCGGTCAGAGAGAAAGGAGGAGAACCACTGCAACACGGTGCCTCCTACCCCTAACTCTTCCAACCGGTGCAGCATGATACCATGGTCGATGGTATCAAAAGCCGCTGAGAGATCTAATAGGACCAGGACAGAGGAGCACCCCCTGTCCTGAGCCCTCCAGAGATCATCTACCAATGCGACCAATGCCGTTTCCGTGCTGTACCCGGGCCTGAAGCCCGACTGGAACGGATCCAGATACGTCATTTCATCCAGGTGCTGGGGGAGCTGTTGCGCAACCACACTCTCAACAACTTTTGCCACAAAGGTTGGAGACCGGACGATAGTTTACCAACATTGCTGGGTCCAAGGAAGGCTTCTTGAGGAGGGGCCTCACCACCGCCTCTTTCAAGGTGGCAGGAAAGTCACCCTCACACAACGAAGCATTTATAATCCCCTGGAGCCAGCCTCGCGTCACCTCCCGGGAAGCCAGCACTAACCAGGAGGGGCACGGGTCCAATAAACAAGTGGTCGCGTTCAGTCTGCCCAGAATCCTGTCCACGTCCTCAGGGGTCACAGGATCAAACTCATCCCAGATAACATTCTCAAGACCTGCCCCAGTCCCTCCCCCTGAGACTACCCAGTCAGAGTCCAGATCGTCCCGAATCTGAGTGATTTTGTCACACAGATACTGAGCAAAATCCTCGGCTCTACCCTCCAATTACAATAGTGTAACATAACAAAATAAAAATACTATATAAGTATACACTGGAAAAAATGCAATTATTAAAAAGCAAACACTGGAATTTAATCTATGAGTTTCTCAAATTGAGTGTGGGATCACTACAAATGGAAAAATGTAATTACTGTCCTATAGTAGATACTACTAACCAGTTCAGCTAGTTAGTAAACACATAAAACTGTAAGAAAATACATGGGTAATAGAGGGAGGGTAAATGTTTGTAATGTAAATGTATGCAATTTAGGATTATAAATGGAATGTGCATGGTTGACCTTAGAATGATTTAAAAATACACTTTTAATGAAGTAATCAATGATTTTCTCATAAATGCAGCTGAAGCCTACTTCATCTTTTTTTCAAATCAAGGACTCAGTTGTAAGCAAAGCAACAAAAGGTTGGCAGAGTGATTTGAAAACAAGTATTACGGGGCACAAAGGCTCTGACCCCAAAACACTTTATGTTAAACTGATTTTGCATTTCATTTAAAGGCTTCTAAGTACATGTTATATTTTACCCCTTGGATGCTAGGAGAATGTTTACTTCTAAATAAATAAAGGTTGGCCTTGGTACAGAATCTATAATATAGATTCTTGCTTAGTTTTTAATTGTATAGTTTTGTGTAGAAAAATCTCAGTGCAAAAAATAATATGCATTTAGAGAAAGCTTGAAGTATAACAACTCTTAATATTTTAGAACTATACTAAAATTTGAAAGTGGAACAGTGATTTAGTCCACAGCATGGTAGACAAGCATGGAAAGTTCAAAGCCATACTGCAATTTGCTGAGGGAGATTGGCAGGAACTGAGAGTGACATTACAGACAAAAATCCAGGTCACACATCACTCCAACCCACACAGTGTATCTCAACCTTGCCTACTTTAAGCTATGTGGACTTCAGTTCTGGAAGTTGAAGTCTCAAAGATTGATAAATATTGCCCTAATAATTTGGTTTGTTTCAACTTGGTATGATTTCTTCAGTGATCTGCATACTTTATTTGTAAACAGTGAAGTATGGTATGTAACTAAATCTTTTCTGTTCTCAAGCATTCTGATAAGTAGACCAGAGGTTTTTTTTTTTTTTGTTTGTTTGTTTGTTTGTTTGTTTTGATGTCTTTGAGTCAGTGTTGACTTCTGGCAACTGCCAGCATTAGTCTTTACAGTAATTTTTGCAAGGTTTTTTCCCACCCAGAAATGGTTTGCCATTGCTTGCTTTCCAGGGCTGAAGGTAAATGACTGGCCCAAAGTCCCCAACTTCCTTTAAGCCTAAAGCAGAGCTAGAACTCAGTCTCCTGGTTTATAGCTTGGTGCTTTAACCACTATATCAGACCAAAGAGTCATAGACCACCTTTAACATGCATTTTTCCCTAGAAAAGCAGGGTTCCCCTAACTTACTCAATTATAGTGGAGTTACTTAATCAATTCAATGTGCATAAGTCAGTCAATTATGAACTGGCGGATAACTGTGGTTAATAAATCAAGGGTAATGTGTTGTCTATCATTCTGACACAATTTTCTAAACCAAATTGAAAGGAGTAGAAGAAACATATATGTGGGATATATCACTTCCAGGAATAAAGTAACTATTTTTTCTGAAATATTATTTGTCTCAGGCTTTTACAATCTAAGATATAGCTATACTGTAGAAGAGTTGGAGAAATGAAGTAAAGTAACTAAAAAAAATAAACAAAATAGTTGTGTTTCAAAATTATTCCTACAGAAAAATAGAAGTTATATTACATAGTTTTCTTCACTTTTTTCTTCTATTAGTAGTTTGTATTAACTTTTATATGCATAAATGTAATACTTGATAAAAGTTATTATTAAAAAAATTAATAAGAGCCAAGGTGGCACAGTGATTAGAGTGCAGTACTGCAGCTACTTCAGCTGACTGCTAGTTCAGCAGATCAGCGGATCAAATCTCACCGGCTCAAGGTTGACTCAGCCTTCCATCCTTCCGAGGTGGGTAAAATGAGGACCCAGATTGTTGGGGGCAATATGCTATTTAGTATACTGTCTATGGTGTAAGCCGCCCTGAGTCCTCGGAGAGTGGGCGGCATAGAAATATGAATAATAAAATAAATAAATAAATAAAATAAAATAAAATAAATAAAGATTCCTTCCTTCCACCATCACAAATATACAGTAAATACAAACACACACACAATCATGACTAGAAAGTCCACAGAGAATTAAACTTAATGGAAACTTCCTGTTTCAGCTGAAGACTTCTACTTTTACAGATGAAGTAGGTACTAATAAAAATATACCCATTTGAAGAATACATATGGAATTATTATATTTAAGTAGTTTGACATTTTAGAAAAGTATATACATTTCCTTGCATTTGCTTTAAAAAAATAAAATCAGTTTCTATGAAGGATGGTAGTATATTTTTAATTTCAAAATGACATAATATTCT
This sequence comes from Pituophis catenifer annectens, assembly GCF_029215685.1. NCBI lineage: Eukaryota > Metazoa > Chordata > Lepidosauria > Squamata > Colubridae > Pituophis > Pituophis catenifer. The sequence continues at coordinate 28,140,939 of NW_027256887.1, forward strand.
ATGCAATTTTGAAGTACTCAACAGAGCAAAAAATGGCAAATGCCCCAGCAACAAGAAGATAAAAATGTAGTCTTAGCAGATAAACATAGTACTAGACTAGCCACAAAAGTTATTTACTGGTATTTGTCTGAGTTAACAGGCAGTTAATATACAATCCCATTCTAAAAAGGCAAAGTTTAGCAATGCTTAAGGTAGCATACCTTAAATACAAAATTAGTACATTTGTTCTTCCTTCCATCTAATGATCTGTAATGTTTGTTTGGCAATGCTAATCCATTTTAAATAATGAAGTAAACATAATTGTGTGGCATTAAATAGATGGCTGAAAGCAGACTGCTCAGGGCACAGTATATTCCCTTTTATCCAAAGATTATGTCCAGCTATTTGCTTTGTAATAGGAAAGATCTTCCAATATGTAACAAATCTCTCTTGCTTGCCATAATAATAGAGAGATATGCTTAAGAAACCAATAACCCAAGGAAAAGAATGCCTCTCTCATTTACAAATGTGCTTTAACCTTTCAAAATTTATAATTAAGGGCATATAGATTGATTTTGTTTACTCAATGTAAACTTTGTTTAAACTTTGTTTAAAATGTTGGTTATACAATGTTCTTTAAATTCTGTCAGTATAAATGACACTGCATCCACCCACATTTTTCAGAATCAAAGGGTTGGGCAGAAGATACTCCTGCTCTTCCCCTAACTCATTTGCCAATGCACTAAAACTCAAGATCAAAGAATTTTATCAAAAGATATTTCATATCTATCGAAGACCAAAAAATAAGTGAAAATCATGAAAAATCAAACAGTAGGCCCTCCTGGGAATAAAACAATTGTTGCAGCATTCTATGAAATAAGAACAGTTAACTTAATTTTCAACATATGCAAGCAGGTACATTGAGAATACTGTAAATTTTCTTGCCACTAAAAACTTAGCAGCAATTATTGATAAATCACTATTTCTAATTCAGATTTTAATTTTTATTTATCATAAAATGGGTTATTCTTTAAATAGAAATAATTAATAATTGATTGAGATCAAGAAAATACTGACATAAATGGGAACAGCTAAAAGGATCTCTATAGTATATATAAGCTATTAGTTACAATAACATTTCCAAGAGACATAATACACATAATATTCCAAGATACGGAAAATTCTGTTATTTATTAAAAACATTGGACTAGATTTTAATTACTCCATGAGAAGAATTCAGGAATATTTAAATCAAGATATGTATTACCTTTTTCTAAATACATTCCTTCTCCATTAAACAACTTCAAATACTGTATGAAATCTAAATATAGTTTTTAAATCTCTTGCATAATGGTTTCATACACTATTGGAAGTTTTCTAAAAATCTATTTAAACCTTTTTTATTTTTTGCATGGAAAAGCATTTTTTGAACATCTAGCTTCATTTTCTTTCAATATAAACTGTTTTCCCTCATTCTTGATTATTTACTTAAATTTATTGACTTTACTGTTTATCATCCAGATGAGGGAGATGAAGGACAAACCAACCTAACTCTTTATAATATTACATACTCCCTTTTTGTGACCTTGTAGTCTCTTAATTTGTGGTAGAGTCAGACTGATTGGATGGAGTTGAGCGTTTAATGGCTGGATGCCCTTCCTGATGCCTATGTGGCGTTTGCAGCAGATATGTTGTACTAGGACAGAAACATCTTCCACTACCTAGGATTGAATTCTCAGCTTTCCATGTAGGAGGCAAGCGCCTTCACCACTACGCCACTACGCTACTCTCTTTACAATATTACATAAGGTATGCAAAAATTATAGAAGTACTTTAAAACTGCAGTCATTACTTAGAATAGACACGCACAAGACTGTACTATAAAATATGAACAAGATTATTCTTCAGGCCTTAATAATATGACTAGATCAGATAAATTAATTTGCATTCCAGTTAACATAAAATATTGTTGTATTTGCTTGAAAACAATTACAAATTTCTCTAAACAAGAATCATTAAAATAAATTTTCTTGTTTGATTGTCCAGCTATAAAAAGAAAGATCAAATAACAAAAATTCAAAGAAGTTATCCCTTCTTTCTTTTTCCAGATACAGCCATCAAATTGTTTCATTTGTGTGAATAGAATAGAATAGAATAGAATAGAATAGAATAGAATAGAATAGAATAGAATAGAATAGAATAGAATTCTTTATTAGCCAAGTGTGATTGGACACACAAGGAATTTGTCTTGGTGCATATGCTCTCGGTGTACATAAAAGAAAAGATAGATTCATTAAGAATCATAAGGTGCAACACTTAATGATAGTCATAGGGAAACAGTCAATATAAATCTTAAGGATACCAGCAACAAGGTTACAGTCATACAGTCATAAGTGGGAGATGGGTGATAGGAAAGGTGAAAAGATTAATAGTAATGCAGACTTAGTAACTAGTTTGACAATGTTGAGGGAATGATTTGTTTAGCAGAGTGATGGCGTTCGGGAAAAAACTGTTCTTGCGTCTAGTTGTTCTGGTGTGCAGTGCTCTATAGCATCGTTCTGAGGGTAGGAGTTGAAACAATTTATGTCCAGGATGCGAGGGGTCTGTAAATATTTCACAGCCCTCTTTTTGACTCCTGCAGTATACAGGTCTTCAATAGAAGGCAGGTTGGTAGCAATTGTTTTTTCTGTAGTTCTAATTATCCTCTGAAGTCTGTGTCTGTCTTGTTGGGTTGCAGAACCAAACCAGACAGTAATAGAGGTGCAGATGACAGACTCAATAATTCCTCTGTAGAATTTTTATCAACAGCTCCTTGGGCAGTTTGAGCTTTCTGAGTTGGCGCAGAAAGAACATTCTTTGTTGAGCTTTTTTGATGACATTTTTGGTGTTGGGTGTCCATTTTAGGTCATGAGATATGGTAGAACCTAGAAATTTGAAGGTCTCTACTGTTGATACTGTGTTGTCTAGTATTGTAAGAGGTGGTAATATGGGAGGATTTCTCCTAAAGTCCACCATTATTTCTACAGTTTTGAGTGTGTTCAGTTCCAGATTGTTCTGGTCGCACCACAAGGCTAGTTGTTCAACCTCCCATCTGTATGCAGATTCATCATTGTCTCGATCGAGACCTATCACTGTTGTGTCATCTGCGAACTTCAGTAGTTTAACAAATGGATCGTTTGAGATGCAGTCATTGGTATATAGAGAGAAGAGAAGTGGAGAGAGCACACAGCCTTGTGGGGCCCCTGTGCTAATTGTACAGGTATCTGATGTGATTCTGCTTAGCTTCACCTGCTGCTTCCTGTCTGTTGGAAGCTTATGATCCATTTACAAGTGTGTTCAGGTACTGCTAGCTGGTTTAGCTTAGTTAGAAGAATGTCTGGAATGATGGTGTTGAATGCTGAACTAAAGTCTACAAAGAGGATCCTTGCCTAGGTCTTTGGAGATTCAAGATGTTGTAGGATGTAGTGCAGAGCCATATTAACAGCATCATCTGTTGATCTATTTGCTCAGTATGCAAGTTGTATGGGGTCCAACAGCGGATCCGTGATGGTTTTCAAGTGAGACAGCACTAGCCTTTCAAAGGTTTTCATAACTACAGATGTTAGAGCAACTGGTCTGTAGTTGTTCAGTTCCTTGATGGTGGGCTTCTTTGGCACTGGGATGATAGTAGAGCATTTGAAACAAGAAGGAACATAGCACATCTCTAGCGATTTGTCCTGCATTTATTCTTTATGGCCTACTATTCAAAAATTCTCTTCAATTTTTCACTGAGATTAATAGTGTGTAGTAGGTTGCTGCAAGGACATTTAATAGTGTCTTTTGAAAGACTTTCTTAGAAATAGAGAGATGCAGAGAACAGCCCTCTTTCGTTTTTCAAAACTCAACAACAACAAAAACCAGAATAAACAGAAACTTATGATGGGAAACAAATCCCACAACATTCCATACATGTTTCTAAACAGTCTGCTGATTAACAACAGGCATCCATAATGCCACAGTCCATGTCACATGGGCAGTTGCAGTCATCTCCCATTTCTTCCCCACAGCAGCAGGCCACCCATGGGCAGATTCTACATGAGGTTTGCTCCAGGATGAGGCCACAGAGGATGACGAATTCACAGAACAAGCCAAAATACAGTGTACACAGCAATCTTGAGAAAGTAGACAGGGAGGGAAGGAATAAAGAGAAGAAATTTCCTACTACATTCTGTATGACCATTCTGGAGAAAACAAAACACCTTAAGAGTAAACAGAACCATTTTCTTTTTTTCCACATTACATTATATGCATGCATAATATGAGAAGCACTTTTGCATGCCAGCTTACCTTCCTTTCAATAGTCTAGTAATTATCCACTTAAGATAAATGAAGTCAGCAGTGCAATGACTCATCAGTACAATTACTCAACATTACATCTTAAAGTTACAGAATACATGTAAAGTTATAGCACACATATATTGCCTGGACAACTTGTTAGGTTTACACCATATCCTAACACTAATAAAGAAATGCTAGCTATAAAATATAAAAATAAATTGGGTTGAAAAATGAAAACAAAATCTTCCAAAGAGATTATTCAGTCTGTCACTTATAAATGAACCAGGTACAGATAGTCCTTGCTTACAATATTTCATTTAGTGACCCTTCGAAGTTAAAATGGCACTGAAAAAATAACTTATGACCGTTTTTCATACTTATGACCATTGCAGGATCCCCATGGTCATGTGATCAAAATTCAGATGCTTGGCAACTGACTCATATTTATGACAGTTGCAATGTCCTGGGTCATGTGATTCCCTTTTGTGACCTTCAGACAAACAAAGTCAATGGGAAAGCCAAATTCACTTAATAGCCAGGCTACTAACTTAACAACTGTAGTGATTCACTTTACAATTGTGGCAAGAAAGGTTGTAAAATGGGGCAAAGTTTGCTTAACAACTATCTCGCTTAGCAACAGAAATGTTGGGCTCAATTGTGGTCGTAAGTCAAAGACTATTTTTAATGCAAACAATGTTGGGAGAGATGCATGTTTGATTCATCCACAATCAAAAGAAATTAGCCACTGGTGTTACATAAGCATTTTTGTTTAATTTGTTAGTTTATCTGTTAGCTCATTTCTATAAATAATGGACAGTAATACATAAACACGATGAATAGAAAATGTTCACTGGTAACAAAAAAAGGAAAGAAGAACCAGCTAGTAAGAAGAATGCTTACATATATTAAATGATGTTTTTCATGAAGAATAACCATACCTACAAGTGACCTTCATCCAGTGCTTAGCAGATATGACACATGAAATGAAGCTGGGGAGTACAAGTTCAGTGAAGAGAACCAAAGCCAGATTGATGGGGATTAATTAGACTGTTGTCATGGAGATTGTCATGGAATAAAACTAACAATTTCCTCTTATGGTTTTTTTAAAATAATGTAAACGAAGAAGAGTTAAGAAGAAATAGGTGTCTCAGTATTGATAATTCAAGATTAGCTTAACTTTTTTTCTCTATCTTGACAATGAACACCAAATAAAGGAAGAAAAGAAAGAAAAGTTTCCAAATTACAACAAATTATAACTACCAGTAAACAAAATGAAACGGCCATGCAATTAATGTCAATGACATTACATGCAGAGCAATGATTGTGAAAATAAAACAATAAATAATTATATCATCATTATCATCATCTTAGTATTTTAATTTGTTAAAGCCACTACATTCCAAAACTCTGTAGCATACAACATCCAGAATAAAATTTAAAACAATTAGTAACATAACAGAACTAAAAATACCAACAAAAACAGCCATTACAATAAAATACATGCACAGCAGGGACCCACTAACACATTAGCTCAGGTGCAGAACAATTATTGTGAACAAAAATAATACCAAAACATGGGTAGTCCTCGACTTACAACCATTTGTTTAATGATCATTCAAAGTTACAATGGCATGGAAAAAGTGAGTTATGCCTGTTTTTCACACTTATGACTGTTGCAGCATACCCATAGTAAAAATTTGATCATGATCAAATCATGACCATGATCAAAATTTGGTTGCTTGGTAACTGGCATATATTGATGACAGTTGCAATGTCCCAGGTCATGTAATCACCTTTTGTGATTTTTTTTGACAACCAAATTCAATGGGGAAGCCAGATTCACTTAACAACTGTGTTATTAACTTAACAACTGCAGTGATTCACTTAACAACTGTGGCAAGAAAGGTAATAAAACGGGGCAAAATTCACTTAAAATTATCTTGCTTAGCAATACAAATGTTGGGCTCAACTGTGGGCATAAGTTGAAGACCACTTGTAGTTTTTATTTTCTAAAAACCTACTTAGAAAAAAAAGGAGAAGAATTCACCAAAATAATTTAGCAACAAAGTTTCTGATCCTGATTACCAACATTGTGTAACAACTACCTGTACATTCTTCATTTATTTTTGCAAAACTAAAATAAAAAATAATAATAATCTAAACAGGTGGCAGTGTATGCCATAACATTTTTGTATCATTTTGTTAACACAATCTTATTATCAATCAGTGTCACTTAAAAAATAATTCTAAACAGTTTATCTATTTCACCATTTTTATTGTTCATGTCTATTTATAGATTATCCATGAATCAAAATCTTTTCTGAATAAATAAGTGTCATGACAAAGCTCAAGAAGATACAATGGCTTATTTTCTGGCTGTTATACAGTATGTCTATTTTTATTTTTTGGCTGTTAAACACAGCATAATCATAGTTGGTTTAACTATCCCTACTTAATCCTTTCTTTGTTGTTTCCATCCATCTATACATTGCTTATTTTCAGTTAATCATATTTATCTTTATTCTTTTTCATAACAATTTAACATTGAGACATGGTTCTTGCTTAAAATATACCTTAAATTATAAATTCCTTTTAACATTTTAAATTAACCATATTTATCGTTATCCTTTTTCAAACCAATTTAACATTAACACACAATTCTTACTTCAAACATACCTTTAGATATGTTTATAAATTCCTTTTAACATTCTTAATTTCTGTAAAAACCTTCTTTTTATTACTACAATCCACCTGTACATTGTTTTATTTTAATCACATTGTTTCAATCTTCTTTTTTCTTTTTCCAGTCGTGTTTATCTTATTTCTTCATCTCCTCACCTGCAAACTTATATTTCCTTCCATTTTCAAAGTTTTCAATTTTGTCCTCCATAAGTCATATTATATCTTTTTGTTATTTTTATTCCAGATATAATATATCAAATCTTCTGTTGGGCCTCTGCTTAGTCCTTCTTTTATTCCTGCACCAATTTTTTAAGTTATTATTGTTTCAACTATAGGAGTTCCATTATAATTTCCTTTTCTTTTCACAAAAGTCAAGCTGCCTGCAGACAGGGAAAAAACCCCTCCTCAGCAAGATCCCAAGACTTTTATCTGTAGAACTCAAAATTTCCCATAGCAGAAAAGAGTTACAAAGTTCCTTTTTGAACCAGATGGTGTCCCTCTACAATCCACATTTTCCATTAGTCATGCAAGTACCCATTTTGTGCTATTATGTAACAAACCAATTTATTTCTTCTTTTTTTAATTTTAAAAGTATCCAATCTTTTTTTTTTTTTAAAAAAAATCCAATTCAAATTTTAAAATATCCAGTCTTTGTCCCATATCTTGATATTTAATTCCTTTAGTTCTATTCAAAACTTAGTTGTTTATTGGGTCTTTGTTTCTTTAAGGTAACATTTTAAACTTTCAGCCCCTTTGTTATTCAGCCGCTATTTTATAGCTAGAGGTCTCATAGATGTTAATAGATGTTAATGGGCATTGTTCTAGGTTGGGTTGGTTGTCACTCACCCAGTCTCAAACAGCTCCATTTCTATCCACTTTCCTCTAGCACATTTCTTGCCTGGTTGTCCCAGCTTCGTGGTAACCGCCATGGCTGCTGCCCCCCGCCGCCAACTCACAGAGGGTTCCCTCTGACCTCCGAGGAACTTGCCTGTTCCTCTTGGTTGTCCGAGGTGCCCCTCCTTTTCCCCCATCCCTGCAGGATGGTTCCGGTCCAAAGACCCATCGGCGGCAGTTCAGCAGCCGGGGTTTTCGCAGAGCTCATCAGAGCCCGCTATTTCCCCAACTGTCTTGCCGTGATGACAAACCGGAAGTCCTCAAGAACTGAAATTCTGATGATGTCTTATTACCTTGGTAAACTTTGCCTCATAGGCTTTGAGGTTGACACAATGCAGGAATTGAAGCTTTCTGAAAGAGATGCTTGGCCTCCAACCTTCATATCAACAAATTATAGGGACTTCCAGTGGCAACACGTCGTCGAGAGCAGCTCCTCTCGGGGCGCTAGCCCCGCGATCTGTTAAAGCCGCTAAAACAGCAAAAAACAGCTGTTTAGCGGTTAGAAAGTTTTCCCCTCAGGAAAAGAGGGGAAAGAGAGCAGCCAGGCTTGGGTTGAGCTCCCCAAGAGTCCCAGGAACAATTCTGGGGCACGAAGGGTGAGAGCTCCCTAGAAGCCTGACACAAGCTCCGGACCTGGAACGCTTCTGCATTTAGCAGAACAAGACGCCGCGACCATCCCTGCAACATTTTAACACTATTTTGGATACAAAGCAGGCAGAGCAAAGACAGGAGGAACTCCAATTGCAAGTATTAAACTTTAACTCCTGTGTATTGAATACTTCCTTCTAGATTGCTGTGGGAAGAAAATGAAAGGAAATGGCGCCGAGCCTTAATTGGGTGTGGTAGCGAAAGTTAACTTCAAAGTACTCATCTGCGCTGACAGTTTCTGCTGCTAATAAACGAGACTGGTCTCAAAAGAAAGAAGAATTAAATTGGACTGTAGAGAAATTTAAATTTACTGAGGACTGAAATTAATTGGAAATTGAGTTAACTTCTGGAAGTGGTTGCTGTAAAAGTTTTAATTTGGAACTGAAAATTTGAAAATGGCTTCTAAGCAAATAAAGATTGCTGGGGCTAAAATTACTGTGAGCTCCCCTATTCCACCACCCAAACCACAATCTTTGACAGCTCCAGCAGAACCACAAGTTTTAACCCTGGAAGCCTTGTAGCAAGCCTTAAAGCTGCAAGCCTTCTCTTTAGAAGAAAAATTTACTTCTGTTCTTGATGAAAAAATAAAAGTGGTGACTGATAAAATGGATGAAGTAACTCTAGAAGTTACAGAAATCAAGGATGAAATTCAAGCTCGCAATAAGGCAATTAGAGAAGACATTATTTTTGCATTTAAAGGTCTGGCAAGTCATATTGAAGGGTTAGATGAAAGACTAGAGGAAGTTAATCAATCAAATGTGAATTTGGAGAATAAAATGGGAGAAGTTCAGACTCAGATAGAAAAAGCAGATTCAGAGGTGATGATGATGCAATACAGATCGATGGAATTTGCTATAAGAGTAAGAGGCCTGAAAGAAAATACCCAAGAGAATTTGAGAGAGATCTTTGCAGAAGCCTTTGCACAGATAATTCAAGAAAGAAAGGAGGATCTGGATTGGCAAATGGATAAAATTTATCGCATTAATTCATGGTGGCCAGGCAGAGAAATTTACCAAGAGATATTGTAATTTACTTTACAACAAGAAGGCTAAGAAATACGATATTGCAGGCTTCCTACAAAAATAAACTTCAAGTGGCAGGGCAGGAAGTTCTAACACTAAAAGAAATTCCTCCCAAAATGTTGAGAGCAAGGAAGGACTATGCTTTTGTGGTGGATGAACTCAGAAAACGTCAGATACAGTATAGATGGGAGATTCAAACTGGATTGGTGGTGGATTATTCAGGACAGAGATTTCGTCTTAATACATTATGGAAAGCAAGGGATTTCTACTTTAATGTATTGAAGGCTGGAGGTTCCTCTTCCCCAGAAACCAGAAGAAGAAATGAAATAGAGGAAAAAAGAATGGGAGTGAAAGAAATTACCCAGGCTTGGCAGAGGTTCAAGGAGGGGTTTTGATTGTTGAAGAAGATTCATTACAACTTACGAGCTCTGCCCAAGATATGGAGTTATTTGGCAAAATAGAGGAGCCGAGGGATCAAAGGCAGACTCGAGTAGCAAAGAAACGCCAAGAGGAATTAAAGGTGCAGCAAGCTCTGATCAAAGCACAAGAAACCACAAAATCAGAAGCAGTGGGAGGAGCTAGGCCAAAGATCAAAGTGAAAGATGACCTTCAGCTGATGCTTGAAAAGCTTCAAAGTGTCAAAAATGGCAAGTAAATTTCTAACTTGGAATGTCAATGGATTAAATTCACCACAAAAGAGGAGGAAAATATTTCATTATCTGAAGCAGTACAAAAATGATATTATATGCCTACAAGAGACACATATTAGAATGCAAGATCAAAAATATTTAACAAATTGAAGATTGGGGACACATTTTATAGCATCTGCAACGGAGAAGAAAAATGGTATAGTTATATACCTAAAAAAAAGACTTAATTGCTAAATTAATTGAAGCAGATCCACAAGGAAGATATATTGCAATTGAAATCTTAATAGAAGGGAAAAAAACATTATTGATTGGACTATATGCACCAAATCAGCAACAAGAATGTTTTTATAAGACTTTACATGCTAAATTAATACAGTGGAATTATAAAACACATATAATGATGGGAGACTGGAATGGAGTTTTGGATATTAAAAAGAATAAAAAAAGATCTCTACAAAATATTCAAACACGTGCTAGATTGCCTAAATCTTTTTTTTTATATGATGGAGGATATGGAGCTGAGAGATATTTGGCATGAGAGGAATGGAGAAGAGAAAGATTTTACTTTTTTCTCTGACAGGCATCAGTCATTTTCCAGGATTGATTTTATATTAATTTCCAATGAATTCCTTTCTAGGGTGAAGAAAACGAAGATATGTCCAAGAACATTAACAGATCATAGTCCGGGTTTGGATGGAATTAGAATATGAAAAGGCACCCAGGAAGTCCTGGAAGCTGAATGAAAATTTGTTTAGATATGAGGAAAATGTGAAAGAATGTAAACAATTTATGAAAGAATTTTTTGTTATGAATTTGCATAAAGGTACACCTATGGAGATGGTTTTGGATACAAGTAAGGCATATATGAGAGGTATTTTAATTTATTTGAATAATAAACATAGATGTAAAAGAGAAAGGAAACGGAAGGAGTTAGAAGAAGAAATAAAAAATAAAGAGCAAGTATTAATTTTAAGCCCAACTGATAAGAAAACAAAAGAAGCAATTAATTTATTGTGAGGGCAATTTAATATGTTGACGGCAGATCAGGTAGCAATAATTTGCAATATGCCAAACATAACTCCTTTTGTAATGCGAATAAACCAGGCAGATGGTTGGCATATTTGCTTAGGAAAAAACAAAAGCTACGTACTATAGAGAAAATAGAATATAAGGGTAAAGAGATGTACCAGCAAAATATGATTAAAAAAGCATTTTCAGAATTTTATACCAAGTTATATACTAGTGATAAGATTCAAGGTATAGATATAGATAAATATATGCAGAGGGGGAATATCTCCATACTTTCAGAAGAACAAAGGGAAGGATTGAATCAATTGATAACTGTGGAGGAAATTATTTTAGCAATTAAACAATTGAAGGTGGGAAAAGCACCTGGGACAGATGGGTTGACAGCAGTTTATTATAAAAATTTGCAGGCAGAAATGGTGCAACCACTTAAAGAATTATTTAATAAAATACAAACTGGAGGACAAGTGCCTCCTTCCTGGAGAACAGCATTTATTTCCCTGATTCCAAAGGAAGACCAAGATCATACTCAGCCAAAAAACTATAGGCCTATTTCATTGTTAAATACAGATTACAAGATCTTTACTAAAATATTGGCAAATAGGTTGATGCCAGTTATGCAACAAATGATTCACAATGACCAAACCGGTTTTATTAATAGGCGATATATGAAGAGTAATGTAAGACAAATAGTTAATATATTGGAGTATTTGGGAAAAAACAACCAGGTCCCTGCGGTGCTCATATTTTTAGATGCGGAAAAAGCGTTTGATCGATTGAACTGGAATTTTTTATTGAAAATAATTGAAAAGATGTAATTTGGAGAGTACTTTATACAATCTATTAAGGCAATATATCAGCAACAAACAGCACAAGTAATAATTAATGGTAGTTTAACGGAAACCTTTAATATAGAAAAGGGAACAAGACAAGGATGTCCTTTATCTCCATTATTGTTTATTTTGACTTTGGAAATTTTGTTGAATAAAATACGTGTTTCAGATAAAATAAGGGGAATTAAAATTAGGAATGAGGATTACAGGGTACAAGCATTCGCAGACGACCTGGTTGTGACTCTGACCCAACCAATAAATTTGGTTATAGGTTTAATGGATATAATTAACCAATATGGACAAGTTTCTGGATTTAAAATTAATGCAGGGAAAACGAAGATAATAATTAAAAATATGGTTGCAAGTCAAAAAGAAGAAATTGAAAGAATAACAGGATTTGAATCAGTTAAGAAGGTTAAATATTTAGGGGTTTATATTACAATATCAAATACGAAATTATACAAGTATAATTATGAAGTACTGTGGCAAAAAATCCAGAAAGAGATGGAAGGTTGGAAAAAATTGCAATTATCATTGCTGGGAAGGATAGTTGCAGTAAAGATGAATATTTTGCCAAAATTTTTATTTCTTTTCCAAATGATACCAATACTGAAAAAAGATGGAGATTTGAACGAATGGCAGAAGGGTATTACCAATTTTGTGTGGGCAGGAAAGAGATCAAGGATAAAACGGAAAATAATGCAAGATATACGTGAAAGAGGAGGTCTCAAAATGCCTAATTTAAGATTGTATTATGAGGCAGCTGTGCTCTCAGCAATTAGTGATTGGATTAATTTAACAGAAGAGAGAATATTGAATATTGAAGGGTATGATTTGTTATATGGATGGCATGCATATTTACTATATGATAAAAAGGTGGATAAGAATTTTAAAAGTCATATATTAAGAAATGCATTGTTACGTGTATGGAAAAAGTATCAATATAAATTAAATAACAAATTACCTATTTGGACAATACCTAGACATATGATAGAAAATATAAGTGTGGAGCAGAAACAAGATGTGACTACCTATAAAGAGCTTCTTATTTTGGAAAGAGATATATTGCAATTAAAATCTTTAGAGGTATTAAAGGAAGAAAGGAAAATTCAAACCTGGTTTTAATATGGGCAATTGTATACTAGGTGGAAAGAAGATCAGAAAATTGGTATTGTGCAAAATGAAGAAAATTTAATAAAACAGATCAGAGATCAAAGCCCAATGCATATTAAAAGGTTGTATAATGCACTGATAGAAATAGATTCAAAAACTGAGTTAGTGAAGGATTGTATGATAAAATGGGCACAAAACTTTGGGGAATCAATATCTATGGATGTATGGGAGAAAATATGGGTTAGAAATGTGAAGTTTACTCAAGCCCAAAATTTAAGAGAAAATTTTTATAAAATGTTTTATAGATGGCACTTAGATCCCCAAAAGTTAGCCTGTATGTACCCGAATTTACAACCTACATGTTGGAGATGTAAATGTGATGATGCAATGTATTTTCATGTATGGTGGACATGTAAGAAAATTAAGGATTAAGATATGGTGGATTATACAAAATATTCTTAAAAGGAAGATAAAATTTACTCCACAGTTGTTTTTACTGGGTATAATTGAAGGATGTACAGTTATAGAGACTAATTTGATTTTGAATTTAATAACGGCAGCCAGACTTTTGGTGGCGCAATACTGGAGGAAGGAAGAAATACCTACTATTGAAGAATAGACATTAAAAGTAGCCAATCTGGTGGAGATGGCTAAAATTTCTGCATATTTGAAGGACCGTTTGAATGAAAGATATGTACTGGAATGGAGAAGATGGATTAACTATATACAAAACAAATATGGGACTAAAAAGTTGCAAATAGCTTATGAATGAAATATTCAGATGATTTCCTTTTTTTCCCCCCTCTACTTTGATATCTTAGTATCTATGGCAGAGTTAAAGAGTAAGGGGAAGTTAAGAGTTTATAGTTAGTTTGCTTATGTTAGATTATGTTTGTTAAATGCAATACCCTGTATTTTGCTCTGGGAAGTCAGGGGGGGAGGGAGAGGGGAAGGGGTGGGAGAAGGGGGGGAATTTGTTTGTAAAACATTTTAAAACTTTTCAATAAAAAAAACCAAATTATATACACAGTCATAAAATTGTTTACTTGTGGAATTAGAAAGGGACCACAGAGATAAATGGAAACATCAGAGACATAGTATTTATTCTCTGATAAATTCAACTGAGCTCCATGTAACAGAGAGAGATTGCCACATTCTAAGTAAAGTGGAAGCTTGTAGACTTAACAAGCATCTGAGGAAATAATCCATTTCCAGAGGTGGAAGTGGCAATCTGAGGGAGAGCTGATGACTGGAGAGTGGATGAAAATCGTTGCTTGCCTTACATATTGCCTGCTGATTGGTATAATTTAAGGTACCTATTATAGCTTTTTAAAAGGTTCTTGGATATGCCATCCTCAATCTATGACCATTCAGTCAGTGACTATAGTTACAATGGTGTTGGACAAAATGATGGGTCTTTAGAGTTCTGGCCATCCCAGCACTTACAACCAGTTGCCAAGTGCCCTGCAATCACATAGTTGCCTTTTGCAAATTTCCCAGCTAGCTTCTCCAGAATGTCAATGGGGAAGCTAGCAGAGAAGGTTGAATGCCACTGGGATAAGTCTCCCCAACCTATGCACCATTCCCCAGTCCCTCTGTGTTCACATTATGCCACCCACTTGCACAGGACCATGCACTCTCCTTGACCTGCACAGCACCTTTTTACAATTTCCCTGACCCTTATACACCCTCTATGATTCATGTTACTTGTGAACCCTCCCTGACTCACACTGTGCCTCTTGTGCATCCTCTCCAACATCTGCACTACAACTCTCGCCCAACCCACAACAATCCTAATGCAAAACTCCGTATACTCTCCCACTCATTCCTCTATTTGTGTAGAAATTCTTGTGCACCCTCCCTGACTTCCTCCATGCCCCTTCATGCCCTCCCCCACCAGCAGTAGTCACTTACTTACCTAGAGGCCTGGGACTTGCAATTTCCTGCAACTGAATTCCTGGGATTCAGTTAACGATGACAATTGGGAATACAGGGATTGCCATCTCTAAGCAACACAAGAAGTCAATGACATATACTTTTTGTTTTAGAAAATACATTATACACTATATTTTTCAATTTAAATCAGACATGATTATTGCACTATAGCATCAGGAGGTACAGTGATACAAACCTGATGTGAGACTGTGAGAATACTGTGAGAGAAGAAGAAAAGTGACATTTAAATTACTTCAGTGAATGGTGGGAAGCACCAGAGTATGTAAAAGAGAGAAGAAAAGTACAAATTTGCAGAGGCTGAAAGCAAGAACTTCAGACATTGGCATATCATACAAACTACATACAGAACCTGAAGGATCAGAAAGGTGACAGGAGATGTGAGATGACATAATTCTTGCAAGCAAACAAGAGTTCCTCTTGACAAGATGTCTAGCTGAAAACATCAATTTCTAAACAAACAAGATGCTATATACATTTGGTGATCATGCATATAAAATTGTATTTTTATATTTATCTTTGTTTTTTAATACCTTGAAACATTCTCTGTGATTTATCACTGTTGATTGATAATGTTTTGAAAATCATTTGCGTCACATTTATAATTTGTATAATATTTATTCTACTCTTTCTTAGGTTAGTTTTTCCTAATATTTTAAAGGACAAACTCTTCCCTCATGGAATAATTCCATAAAATTCCATAAAATCTTGTTCTGTGTATCAAGATTTAACCAACTGATTGTAAGGCAGCCAATTTAAATATATCTATATAACATGATTCTATAGTATACAGTACAAATTTTTATTTATTTATTTTGTGCCTTAAGGTCAGTGTTAACTCCTAGCAACTGCCTAGATTAGTCCCTACAGTGTTCTTGACTATATTTCAGGAGTGGTTTTGGCCTGCTTCCTAGGACTGCGAGAGATCAGCCAAAATTACTTAAGCTGGGTAATTTACCCAGCCCAGCTTTGTGCCTAAAGAAGAACTAGAATTCATGGCTTCTGTTTTGTAGCCTAATGCCTTAACCAAATTGGTTCTCAATACATAGTTGAGGTATGTGTGTGCAGTGGTGGGATTCAAACAGGGGTGAAATGCTACCGGGTCAGACTGGTTCAGGAGAACTGGTAGCGGAGATTGGGGCTGGTTCGACCAACCAGTAGCAATCGCTGGCTGGCCAGGCCCCGAGCTGGTCCGCAGCCTGCAGTCCTGCCATGCTTCCCTGCCTTCCACACTGTCTTCCTGGTGTCTCAGTGTCCAGCTTGCGAAGGCAGGCAAGCAGAAGGCCACATGGAAGGAAGGCAAGCATGGCAGGGCTGCGGGGAAGGAGCTAGCAGCTTACTTCCTTCCCCGCAGCCCTGCCATACTTGCCTGCCTTCCACACTGCCTTCCCAGCAGTCCCCCATGCCCACTTGCCTTCCGAGATCAGTGTCCAGCTAACCCTAACCCCCACACCCTTGGGGGAGATGCAGCAGATGCTACCTTTGCCCAAAACCTCTCTCACATCTTTTGGAAGCAATTGGGAGGCGTGGGAGGGGTGGAGAGTGCAGGCATCACACCAAGCAGCCCTCCTCCTCTGCCAGCTTTGAGGCTGGGCAGGGCTCGGAGCAACAAATGGGAAGGCAAGGCGATCATGACTTTCTCCTCCTCCTCCTTGCGGGGTTCATTGAGTTTGTTTTGCAAGCTTGCCCGAGGTTTGCATCTTTGCACAGCCTTTGGGGCTTTTGTGCAGCAAGCCCCCCTTTTCCTCCTCCTCAGGTCTAACATGGGTTTTTAATTCATGAGGAAGGAAGAGAAACCCTCCCCATCCCACCTGAGGACTGATTAGTTTTTCTTGTCACTTGTGGTGGGAATCCAGCCTTTGTGTGGGAGGGAATTGCTTCCCCCTGGCTTGGGGAAGACACAACTGTTGTGCTGGGGTTGAGAGGGGTGGCGGCGCTGGCGCTGAGAGGGGCTGCTCGCTTTCTTCCTTCTCCTGCCACTGCCGCTGGAGCCAAGACTGCTGCTCCACTGGGGTGTGCATCGGCAGATCTCAGCGGGAGGGGGGCAGATGTAAGGCTGACGCTGGTTGTGGGGAAGGGAGACCGGCTGTGCTCGGCCAAAGAGCAAACCTTGGGGGAGCATGGCTGGGCTCACTCACATTTTGGGCTTGGCACGCTAGGCTTCTGTGGGGCCTTTGGGCGACTGCCATCCACTTGCCTTCCCCTTCGCCTTGGGTCCCGCTGCCTGAATCCAGCCCATGATGGGGACACGCTCCTTCCGGGCTAGGCCACCCACCCTCCCAGAGCACTTTCTTCCTTCCTGCTCAGACCAGGTGTGTGTGTGAGTGTGTGTGTGTGAAAGAGAGAGAGAGAAGAAGGAAAGAAAGAGTGACATGAATGATGTCATGATGGCCACGCCCACCAAGCCATGCCCATAGAACCAGTGGTGAAAATTTTTAGACTTCACCACTGGATTCAACTGATTTGCACCACTTCAGCTGAACTGGTTGTTAAATTGCTGGCTGTTCCCGCCCCGCCCATCAGGGGTTGCCATTCAGGGTGGGGAAACTGCAGGGGCATGACTGAGAGCCACGCTGGTCAGCTGGGTCACTGCAAATGGACCAGCCCAGCCAATCAGCTGGGAGGCTGCTCCCTCCCCCCCCCCCCCACCCGCAGTCCATTTTTAGCTTGGAGAGCTTCCTGCAGACTCCTGCAGCAACCACCATTCCCTCACTAACCTGCTTTCCAACTCAGTTCTCTGGCATGCAGAGCAACAAAAGAAGACCATGAGACTACCACTTAAAAAAAACTTCAGTCAGATCTTCCAACTTCGCGATATCTTTTTCCCCTGAGAAGTTGGAATATCTGACTGAAGTTTTTTTTTAAAAAACTGGTAGTCACATGGCCTTCTTTTGTTGCCCTGCAAGCAGAAGAATGGAGCTGGAAAGCAGGTTAGTGAGGAAATGGTGGTTGCTTTGGACTGATGTGGAAGTGCGGATTTTGCATTATGATTGCTCATAAGTAAATAGGAACCAGTAAAAAGGAATGGAAAAATCCTTATCTGTGGATCAGCATTTTTCAGTCTTGGCAAGTTTAAGATGAGTGAACTTCATGCTGCCTGGGGAATTCTGGGAATGTCCATGCACCTTAAAGTTGCCTAAGTTAAGAAGCATAGGTGTACACTACAGTTTAGCATTTTCCATTCCTGTTTTTTTATTTATTTATTTATTTATTTATTTATTTATTTATTTATTTATTTATTTATTTATTTATTATTAAAATTTATATGCCACCCTTCTCCCGAAGGACTCGGGGCGGCTCACACAAATAAAACAACAACAATAACAGCTAAAACCAATATGAAAATTAAAATCCCCAAAATTTAGAGTTTGGTGCAATTAAATAAATCAGTTGTGGTTTCCCTAACAAATAGTGATTAAAGCAATATGAACCATTACTGGACTTTTTGTGAGAAACTGAAATTAAAAGTTGATCTGTGCACTGATGATTAGATATGCGATTATGGAAATAATATAGACAAATGTTAATCTTAGAGTAAGAGTTTGATATATTTTGTACTTATATCTGTACCAAAGAAACTTGGAAGTCGTTCTTTTGTTGTTTTCCTTCTTTTCCTCTTTCTTTCTTATGCTTTCACTCTTTTTCTTTCTGGAGCCTTTTCTTTTTTCAAATCTGTTTTTTATTTGTTTATCCCTTAGTTTTGTATTTTTTTGATGTATGAAGGATCAAATACTCAGCTATTATAATTCTACATTCCTTATTTACAGAAATCATATTAAAATTTAGAATGAAATTCACTGGGAGCCATTTCATATAAGGCAGGCTCTGAGTCCCTCTAACCAAAAAGTTTTTATCGATAGAAGATAATATTCGTAGCTCAGGGTTGAACTGTGGGGTCCTTGGTGCTCTCTGAGCTTGATAGTTTTCTTGTAGATGTTTTATTACCAAACTAGGTAACATCATCAGTACTAGAAGGGAGTAGAGTTGCTCTTATTTTCATATACTAGTGGCTTACCCTGTCAATGTTGATCTGTTGCTTCACAAACAGTGTTTTGATTGGTGCCAGGTCTCTACAGCCTCAGGCAGAGAACGGCTATTCTGCACCCCTCCCTCAAAAGTTATTTAAAAAACAGAGTTTCCCAGCATTCCTTTAGGAACCTCCAACATGCAAACTGTGGTTACTCATCCTAAAATGAATCCTCTTTATCTGGAGCTTCAAAATTTGCTATTTGCTAGGAAGATGTGTAGCTAAAAGTCAGTCTACATTTAGTGTACATCTGACTTTGGGGATATTTCTTCATAACAAAACAAAAGTGCATTTTCTGTACAGTTCACACTCCTTGCTCACTGGGTCTGGATGTCACAAAGCAAAGCCCACATTTTGTAATTAACCCCTGTGCCCTGTTTTGACTGGCAGAGTACTGCAGGAGGGTGAGTGCTGTCACGCCCCCTGCCCAGGCCCACAGAGGCATGCCCACCCACCCAGAATTAGGGCACGGTTGTTAAAATTTGCAGCCCACCACTGCTCCAAGATACCTTCTAATTCTAAAGTCTCCAAAACAAGGGAATTTGCTTAAATTGAGTGTGTGTGTGTGTGTGTTTCTCAGGAATAATGGAATAACAGAGTTGAAAGGGACTTTGGAGGTCTTCTAGTCCAGCCCCTTGATCAGGCAGGAAAACTGAGGATGCCAAAATCTGAGTGGAGGGCCTGGGAAAGGTATCAGATTAACAGAATAACACTTAGAAGGGACTTTGGGGGGACCCTATACCATTTCAGAGAAATGGCTGTCCAGTCTTTTCTTAAAAACTTCCAGTGGTCAAGCATCCAGAACATCTGGAGACAAGTTGTTCCACTGGTTAATTGTCCTCACTGTCAGGAAGTTTCTCCTTAGTTTTAGGTTGCTTCTCTCTTTGTTCAGTTTCCATCTATTGCTTCTTGTTTTGCCTTCTGCTTCTTTGGAAAATATATTGCCCCCCCTTCTTTGTGGCAGCCCCTCAAAAACCTGTTTTGTGACCTGCCTATCACACTCTTGCGCAAAACATGTGAGCCATTTCCTCCTTTTAGTGGTCCATGAAAGTATATCTATAGTACGTCAATGCAGATAATAAAGTTGAAAAAAGGTGTCCGGTTTGGCGTCCCAGCGATGCAGTCAGGGAAATAGCTGGCTCTGATGAGCCCCACGAAAACCCTGACTGACGAGCCGCCGCCGATGGGTCTTTGGACCGTCTTATAGGGACAGGGGAAGGAGAGGGGCGCCTCGGACGACCAAGAGGAACAGGCAAGTTCCTCGGAGGCTGGAGGGAACCCTCTGAGTCAGCGGCAGGGGGAGGCAGCCATGGCGGCTGCCACGAAGCTGGGACAAACAGGGAAAGAATTGTGCAGGAGGAAAGAAGAAAGAAAGAACGATGTGCTTTGAAGCCGGTGAGTGACACCAACCCAGGCAAGAAACCATGTTAGACTATGGACTTTTACTAATAAGACCCCCAGCCTTAAACAGCGGCTGTAGATTTGTGGGGCTTGAAGATTTTGTAAAGTAACAATAGGGGATAACGACTTTAGTACTGATTGTTTTGGACAAATTGGCTATTAACAAATCAGAAAACTGAGTTTTCCTTCAAATTGGAACAGATCTTTGAAAAAGAGAAAAGCGACAAATAAGGACTTAAAACCTTTAAAAGTTAGATGAAGCAAGGCAAACGGATGGTTACATAATTGCTACAAAATGGAGATTGCTGTGACTAAGTGAAAGTGTCTTCTGCTTGAAAAAGAACTATTTTGACTGGCTATTTACCCTGGATTACTTAGAAAATAACTGGATTTTTGGATTTTGGAGATACCTATTCTGCTTATGGGTGGTTTTATAAAGAAAGAAGAAATATAATGGAACTAATAAAATCGAAACTAACTGGTGCAGGGACAAAAGAAGTGGCGCAGGAACAAAAGAAGGAACTGATGAATTCTACATGGAACAGACTTTACAATAGAATTAAAATGATATATAGAGTTTCAAACATGGATATACTGATTTTGAAGTGGAATACTTACGGACAGATAGGAAAATGAAGAAATAAAATAGATAAACTTAAAATGTAATGTTTAAATGAGTTTTAAATATAAGCAGAAAGTGTCTATGGAAAAATAAAGATGGAAAATAAAAGAAGGTAACTAAAATAGAAATTTGATGTTAAGGTGGTTAAAAACGATATTTTTACAAAAGCATAAGAGTATATATTAATATGAGACAAACTTAAGAAAATTTATTAGACTAAGGGAGAATAAGTGGAGAATATGTCTGATGCAATATGTTGTAATTTTAAATTGTAAAATTTATTAGACTATGGGAGAACAAGTGGAGAATATGATTGATGTAACATGTTTTAATTTTAAATGGTGAACAAAGTTGAGAATGGTAAATATTATTAAATGTGAATGATTAATGAACTATTGGATGATAAAATAAGAAACACAGACTTAAATAACAAATTGCGATTGAATTTAATGTATGTTGGAAATGATCAACATTAAGAAATAGGTTGGGAAACACCCTGGAAGAGTATATTTGGAAATAATTAAATAATAGATAAATATACTGAAAAGAAAACACTCAAAATAAGATATGCTGGGTATCAGCCAAACAAGAGGTGGAGATGTGGAGGACAATATGCTGGAAATCAGCCAAAATAAAATATGCTGGAAATCAGCCAAACAATAGTTGGAGGTAGGGAGGAAAAATATGCTGGAAATCAGCCAAAATAAAAAAAAATGTTGGAAACCAGCCAAACAACAGTTGGAGTTATGGAGGAGAATGTGCTAAAATTCAGCTAAAATAAAAATTGCTGGAAATCAGCCAAACAATAGCTGGAGATATAGAGGAGAATATATTGGAAAATAGTCAAATTAATATGGGGTGAAAAAGAATATGTTAGAAGACAATTAAAATGAAGTGAAACGATTTTGAGATTATTCTGTGTAAAATGAAATGTGTAATAGATGATAAGCTCAAGAAAATTAAGTGTAAATTGACAAAGTTTAAGATCTAAAGATTGGATGAAATGGGTCCAGACATTAAGAAATACAGATAGAATTTTGATTTATAAATTGAAATAAAAATAGAGTTGTATATATTGGAAATTAAGATTTGTGGTGATAAAATAGTAAGGTAAATACTTAGATCGAGAGGTTATAATATTTCTTAAATTTGTGTTTTGATATTGATGTTAAAAGAAGTAATGGAGAAAATTTAGGAAAGAGTTAGAATGAACTTTGATTTATATTTGGATATAAAAATGAGTGGAGTTTATTTGGGAATTAAGATTTGAGGTGATATAATAGGATGGCCTAAATTAAGATGTTAGAATTTATGGTAAAAAATTTTGTTTTGATTTGTAATTTTAAAAGATGCAATGAGGAAATTTTGAATGGAGTTTGTTAAAAAATGTAAGCAATTGTACCTGTTTATGACCGGATCAAGACTTTGTTCTTAAAAGATATATTTTATGTTTATGTTTGAAAAAAATAATAATAATAAAAAATAAAGTTGAAAAAAGGTGAACAACATTTTTACAGAACTATAGACACGTTGAGGCAGGGTGTGACAAGGAGTGGCTGGGAGGGGAGGGGCCGGGTGAAGTGCCCCTTGACGTGAGTGATGTTGAGTTGGCAATACCCCCCAGTCACATGACCACCCAGTCATACCCACCCAGTCACATGACCACCAAGCCAGTTGATAAAAAATTTGAATCCCTCCACTCTGTGTGTGTGTGTGTGTGTGTGTGTGTGTGTGTGTGTGTGTGTGTGTGAGAGAGAGAGAGAGAGAGAGAGAGAGAGAGAGAGAGAGAGAGAGAGAGAGAGAGAGAGAGAGAGAGAGAGAGAGAACCTTGTATGTGGGAGTTTTTCCTCTCATTATAATGAGAATTGTGTGGATCCTGTGATCAAGCCAATTAATAAAAACTGCTTTAACTAGTAATCTATAAAAGAAAGTGTATAAAGTTAGTCAATGTACATTTGAAATAGAGGAAACAGAGGAAACTGCCAAGATGATCAATCTTCCAGAACAATTGTTTCTGGCATATTCACAATAATGTTGAGAGAAGATTATGAAAGGGGCTAAAATGATATTTTGCCTTGTTCTCCTTTTCTTTTTTAACTTCTGCTGCTCTTTTTACAGTAGTTGGATCAATAGATTAATCGCAGAAGCAAGATAAAATTTATTTATATATTGAGGGTATGGAAATAAATAAGCATTTACAGGTAATCCTTGATTTACAATCACAACTGGGTCTGGAACTTTCATCACTAAGTTGCTAGGTAGGTCTTGCCCAAATTTTGGGTGAGGCAGTTAATCAAATCACATGGTTGTTAAGTGAATCCAACTTCCCCCATTGACTTTGGTTCTTAGAAACCAACTAGGAAAGTCACAAATCACAATCATATGACCCTGAGACACTGCAACCATCATAAATACATGCCAGTTGCCAAGCACCCAAATGTTGATCATGTGGCCTTAGGCAACTGAAACAGTTGTAAGTGCAAGGACAGTTATAAATGACTTTTTTCAGTACCATTGAACTATATGGTCTTCTACTAAAAACCATTCATTTAGTGACAGTTCACAGTTACAATGGTGCTGAAAAAAGTTACTTACAACCAGTCCTTGCACTTACAACAAGTTATTACACATTTTGCTTGTCTTGCCTCTGTAATGATACTGCCAGTTAGTAATTAAAAAAAACTCCATGATTAGTAGTGAGATGAACTAATATCTGAAAGCGGGAAATACTTCTCATTTCTTTCAAATACTTGCTATAATTTCCACCAAACATTTTCCTTTGGGGAAATAAGTTATGTTTTACAATAATGATTTCTACTTCCTTCTGAAGGAAGTTAGTACTCACCCTTCTCCTAGAAAAATGAAATATTTTAGGATATACTAAAAAGGCAGAATATTTTCCCTAAAAGAGAAGCAGAAACTCAAGAGAAGCAGAAACTCAGCCCCCCACCTTTGTTAATGGGCCATTAAGGCCTGAGCCAGTCTATTCTACATAACAAAAAACTCCTTCAGGCAGAGCCATTTAATTGCCGTTTATTGCACCACCCACCAAGTTTCAACCAAACTTGGCACACAGACAACCTAAAAGGCTAGCTATGACCTTTGGCAGTGTTGAATCCTTAGATTTACAGCCCTCATCGGGCTTTCCCCCTGCAGGAAGGTGCTGATTGGCCCAGCCGCTAGCAACAGCAAGAGCGGGAAGTTACCAGAGTTCGGATTGGTTAATATGTATCTGACAGCAATTATTTAAGCGCCTATCAGAAGGGGGTTGTTCTGTTCTGTTACCAGAGTGTTCCTTGTTATAAGAGTTGTGTTAATAAATGACTTGTTAGAAGCAACAGGCCTCCGTGTGCTGCCTCTAGGATTCAATAGGCAGCAACCAATCAGGATACTCTTCCTGGGCCCCAGGAAGTTCAAAGCCAGAGAGGGCATAAAACCAAGGCACTCTCAGCATCTCGGACCTTTTCTGTTCAGGAACTCAAACCATGTGATCCTGTACACCATTAAACCATCTTTCCAAGCAGTCTCCATGTTTCCAGTGTCTTTTTCCCCACTTGGAGCTGAACCCAGAAGGATATTTCTTCCAACACTTCTGAAATATGACTCAAGACTCTTCAATTATTTTTAGACGATTGCTTAATTATTATCAGGAATGGCCTTTGTTATCAACTTACCTTCAGGAAAAGTACCTAGTTTATGAGAACAAGCAGAGCTTTTCTTACTGTTTTCAATGTTGACCAACAGGCTGGACTGAATTTTTCTGTGTATCTTTTGGGAAACAGATGCAGAAAATATTTGGTTATCTGGTGCATCAACTTTGACTCCACTGCAAAATCCACTTTCACTATTCAGACTTCTGAGGCTATTTTGTTTTTTGCTGGTTCCTTCCTTACACTTGTCAAGTGGCAAAGTATTTGGCTGAGGCAAACACTGAGATTGTGCTTTAAAAATATGTTAAAGAAAAGAAAGAATTAGAGCAGTTAACTGTTGTAATGATGCCTATTTAAACAAAGTTTTCCAATGTTCAGTCACGTTTACATAACTATGACCTGCTAACTATGAAAGTTCATCAGATTAAAAATACTGATTGCAATATATTAGATTATAAATTGCTTTAACTAATACATTTGGGGGTTTTATTATAAGTTATATTATCTTTGATTATAAAATCACATTATGCAGGACTGATAAAGTCATCAAGTATCTGCTAATATTTGATTACTAATGAACAGTCTGAATATATATTTTAAAAATTGAGATCATTGTAGCAGTGTCACTGAATACAGAAAAAATATTTTATATAATGCAGTGAAAATTTCTGGAACAAATTTTCCGTAAATATGTATTTCTCCTACTTTAATTGGATTAGTATATCTAGTATACTTTCTGTTGGACTTACTACAAATGGAATTTCATCTATAAGGAGTGTCCAGGATCATCCAGGAAGTTCCTCAAATCTTTTTTTTTTTTTAATTTGTTATTGGAGCAAATGGTCTGCCATATTACACAAATATATTTAGATATAATACTGGCTCGAGTTTGAGATAAATTACTACTATATACTAATGATGATATTCCAGTTTTCAGTTGTGTGGACTTCAACGCCCCAAAATCCCCAGGGTAATTCATTCCACACATCTTAAGTTGCCATGTTTGAGAAACACTGCTTTAAACACTAACTATGGATTTAATTTTGATCTCCCAGTGAAACCATGTTAAGAGATTTACTTATTTACTGTAAGAAATTTTGAGGTTTTAAGGATTTAAAACCTCAGAGATTGTTAAATATTCTGAGTCAAACCAAGTTTCTCTAAAATAGATTAAAAATTAACGTATCTGTAGGCAACAAGCTCCCATGGCTGTTAAACTAAAATTAGAATTTTAAAAAATAATTAAGACAATATTGCTAAAAGCGCAAAAAAAAATTACAGTTTATAAAGGCAGAATATAAAAACTAAAACAAAAAAAAATGAGACTCCCCCCTCTTTATATAATACATAATACACAATTATATACATTTCCAGAAGTAATTCAGAAAAAATATATTTTGGTTCCCTTTGAAAAAAACACCAAGGCAGAACTCTGAAACCACCATACCTATTTTTTAATTATAGAAAATCTACTTTAGGAAATGAATGGTTTATGCATATGGAGCTCATAAAATACACTTCCTAAGACAACTAGGGTAGAAATCCTTTGGGCTTTCAATAAACAAACAGATTCCGATGAAAATATTTTAAAATGTTTCATATAGTAGTGGAATATATTCACTAATTTTTGGATTATACACAAAGTAATCCTTGCATGTATTACAGATGTACCTCCAAGTTACTAAAAAGTAAATAACAGGACAACTGTTTTACAAGCCTTCCAATTTTGTCAATTTCAAGATTAGAAACCTCTTTCTATTGATTGCTAGGGAAAATGTTTTGCATCCTTTTTGAAGGTTTAAGATTCTTTCTATGGAGTTATTCAAAAATGTATTTAAGTGAGGCATGTCTAGAACTGGATGGTAAGAACTTCATTGTGGAAAAGAAAGCCAAAAATATTGAGAGGTTGGGCTGGGCTGACTCAAATCATCCCTGATTATTTAAAAGTACTCTTACCATCAGTCCTTTGAACTAAGAGAAATTTTACACACTGGTATATTAACATTGATTAACTTTATTAAATAAATGAAACAAGCACCAAAATATGAAGTTACTTCTTCACTGAGACTCTTTTTATCTCAGTAGGACCTGAATGAACCTCTGATAACATCTAGGGACAAAGGTAGGCAAGAATTTGGAATATCAATCAATCAATCAATCTATCAGAATAGAGCTGGAAGGGACCTTCAAAATTTTTTAGTCCAACCCCAGCTCAAGCAGGAGATCCTATACCATTTCAGACAAATGACTATCCAGTCTCTTCTTAAAAATTTCTAGTGATGAAACACCCACATCTGATGGCAAGCTATTCCATTGGTTAATCGTCCTCAGTTAGGAAGTTTCTCCTTAATTCCATTGGTTACTTCTCTCCTTCATTAGTTTCCATCTATTGTTTCTTGTCCTGCCCTCTGATGCTTTCAAAAATAAGCTGACCCCTTCCTCTTTGTGGCAACCTCTCAAGTACTGAAATACTGCTATCATGTCCCCCCTAGTCCTTCTTTCCTCTAAACTAGCCAAACCCAAATCCTGCAACTGTTCATGTTTTTGTTTCCAGGTCTTTAATCTTCTTAGTTGCTCTTCTTTGCACTTTTTCCAAAGTCTCAATATATTTTTGTAATGTGATGACCAAAAGTGGATGCAGTATTCCAGGTTCTTACTAAGACTTTATAAAACAGTAGTAGTAGTAATACTTCATGTGATTTTGATTATATGCCTCTGTTTATACAACCAAGAATTATATTAGCTTTTTTGCCTGCTGCCGCACCCTGCTGGCTCATATTTAAGTCATTGTCCACTTGGATTCCAAAATCCCTCTCACAGTTACAGTTATTTAGCCAGGTTTCACCTAATCTGTACTTGTACCTTTGGTTTTTCCTGCCTAAGCGTAAAACTTTGCTTTTTTCCACATTAAATTTCATTTTGTTGGATAGGGCCCATTGTTCAAGTCTGTCAAGATCTTTTTGGATCCTGAGTTTGTCTTCTGGGGTATTGGCTATTCCTGCCAACTGAGTGTCATCTGCAAATTTGATGAATTTCCTTTCTATTCCCTCATCTAAGTCATTTATGAAGATATTGAAGAGTACTGGGCCTAAAACAGAACCTTGTGGTACCCCACTGCTTACTTCTCTCCATGTAGATGTAGTACCATTAAGGACGACACGTTGATTACAGTTTGTCAGCCAGTTACAAATCCATCTGTTGGTGATATTGTTTATCCCACATTTTTCTACTTATCAAGAAGTAGGTTGTGGTCTACTTTGCTGAATGCCATGCTGAAGTCTACAGCATTTCACTGGTCTACTAATTTAGTCACTTTGTCAAAGAATGAAATAAAATTGGTTTGACATGATCTGTTTTTATCTTCTATTCCCTTTATCTTTTCCAGTATCTTCCCAGGTATTGATGTTAAGCTGATTGTTCTGTAGTTTCCTGGGTCTGTTTTTTTTCCTTTTTTGAAGATGGGAACCACATCAGTTGTTTTCCAAACCTCAGGTAATTCCCTGGTGTTCCAGGATCTTTGAAAGATATGGCACAATGGTTCTGAGATAACATCTCAGATAACTGGGATATAATCTGTCAGGTCCTAGTGATTTATATTCATCAAGTTCAGATCGGTGTTCTTTAACCATTTTCTTGCTTATTTTAATTTTTATTTCTGGTCTGTCCTTTATAGTTATACTTTTGGTGGATTGGGCTATCGTTTCTTTTTGCATGAAGACTGATGTAAAAAATGAGTTAAGCAGTTCTGCTTTCTCTTTGCTGTCTGTTACTTCCTTGCCATCTTCTCTCTTAAGTGAGCCTACTTTTTTCTTGATTTTTTTTCCTTGTTATTTATATGTTGAAAGAAACTTTTTTTATTATTATGTTTGACTTTTGTTGCAAGTCTTTGTTCATTCTGAACCTTTGCTTTTTGGACTTCATCTTTGGGCTATCTGTTGATACTCTGCCTTAGTTATGTGTCCCTCTTTCCATTTTTTTTTTGAACAATTTTTTTTTATTTTTTAAAAACACATAAACATACAAAAATCTTTTCCGAACGAGCCATTGATCCGGTCATAAGTAGGTACAATCACTAATTCCTCTTTAACAAAAGCTTTTCCCAAATCCCCACTAATTACCATCCTTTTTTTTAAAAAAAAAGCAAGAAAAAAAAAAAGAAATTATCTAACATATCATTTTACACAAATCAATTACCTTCTATTATTTCACCACAAATCTTAATTTTCAAATAACACAACTTAATATTCTCTACCATTGTTGCCATAAATTCTATCTGATAAAAGAAAATTTTTTAAAAAACCCATTACACTCATCTTAAAGTCCTTAATTCAATATCATTTCAATTTCTTTTCCTTTTAATATGGATGGATATAACTTAAAAATATAAATCATCAAAGTATTAACTGTTAGCATTTATCATCTTCATTTTACTATTTATCTCATCTTAACCCTTTTAATCACAACATAATCATTTCATTGTTAGTATTAATTCCAGTATGGTCATCTTTATTTCTAAAGGTTTATCCCAGTATATAATCTTAATTTTAGTCATCCTCTTTTGGCTGTTAATCACAGCATAATCTTCTTAAGTTTTACTGTTACGCCCAGTATAATCATAGTTTTTACTGTCAATCCCAGCATAATTATTTTTATTTTTACTGTTATACCCAGTATAATCATCTATGTTTTGCTCTCTATCCCAGCATAATCACCTTAGTTTGCTGCTTATCCCAGCATAATCACCTTTTTAAAAAATTTTACCATCCATCTATACATTGCTTATTAATGTTCAATCACATTGTCATTATCATCTTTATAACAATTTAACATTAAGGGTTAGTTCTTATTCCAAACACATCCTTATGTAAATTAATAAATTTCTGTTAATATATTCTATTCCTCTCATATTCTTACTTTCTTCTTTATTTCAATTTTTTATATATTATATCAAATTCTTCTCATATCCATATTCATTTTTATTCATCTATAGAAACCTCATTTTTATTATTACTATCCATCTATGCATTGCTTTATTTTTAGTCACATTGTTTCTATCTTCTTTTTTCCAGCCATGTGTATATCGTTCCTCATTTCCTTGTCTGTTAGCAGATATTTCATTTCAATTTCAATGTTCACAATTTAATTTTCCATATATCAGTTTAGTTCTTTTTCTTACTTCTATTTCAAACAAATCACATCAATTTTCTTCTTTTGTTCCTGCGCCATTTGACTTCTTTTGTTCCTGCACCAATTAGTCCAATTATAAGAGTTCCATCATACTTTCCCTTCCCCCCACTCACCAAAGACAAATAGCCTGCAGACAAACAAAAAACAGCTCCACCACCAAAATCCCTACGGTTGTTACCTGTAGTATTCATAATGTTCCCAAACAAGAAGCAAGTTACAATGTTTCTTTTTAAACCAGAAGGTGTCCCACTACAATCCACAATTTCCTTTAGTCATGCAAATCGCCATTTTGTTCCAATTATATAATGTTCCAGCTTAATTCTCTCCTTCTTCTGTATTTTAAAGATAATAATTCTTCTTTATCTTCTTTTCTTTAAAAATCCAATTCAAATTTAAAGTTGTTCAATTTTGAACCAAGTCTCAGTGTTTATTTTTCCAATTTAATCTACTCAAATATCAATTTTCAGTTGGGTCTTTTTCTTTTCTTTTAAAAATTTCATCTTAAAATCTTCTATGCCCCATAGCTCCTCAGCCATTGTTTTAAGGCTATGTTTTCGACCATGTTTTCGAAAACCAAGTTGGTTGTCACTCACCTGGCTTCAAAAGGCATCGCTCTCTTCGCTTTTCTCCTGCACATCACTTGCCCGGTTTGTCCCAGCTTTGTGGCAGCCACCATGGCTGCCGCCCCCCACCGCCGACTTACAGAGAGTTCCCTCTGACCTCCGAGGAATTTGCCTGTTCCTCATGGTTGTCGAGGCGCCTCTCTTCCATCCCCGTCCCTGCAGGATGGTTCCAGTCCGAAGACCCATCAGCGGCGGTTTGGCAGTCGGGGTTTTCATGGGGGTTGTCGGAGCCTGCTATTTCCCCGACTGTCTCGCC
This sequence comes from Pituophis catenifer annectens, assembly GCF_029215685.1. Taxonomy (NCBI): domain Eukaryota; kingdom Metazoa; phylum Chordata; class Lepidosauria; order Squamata; family Colubridae; genus Pituophis; species Pituophis catenifer. Next base: position 28,171,822 of record NW_027256887.1, read on the forward strand.
GCAACGTCAAACTGGAAGTTCCCTCTTTCCATTTTTTTGTACATGTCCATTTTGTCTTTCAATTTATCAGAGAAATCTTTGTGGTTTCTTCTTGGATTTCTTCTTTTTCTTTTTTAGTGGTATTGTGCTGGATTGGGTTTTTATGATAATATTTTTCAGAGTTTCCCGTGCTTCTTTTCCCTTTAGGATTTTCATCCATGGAATTTTTCTTAGGCTGTCTCTGAGTTTGTTAAAATCAGGTCTTATAGTTTAAGACACTTGTTAGATTATATTCTATTACTTGTGTTTGCATTATATTGAATTCCAATGTGTTGTGGCCATTCTTGCCCAAAGTTCTGTCAATTTCAACTCGCTCTATCACTTTTTCTCTATTAGTAAGAATTAGGTCCAGTATAGCTCTAGTTCCCTCCTCTACCTTTTGGATGATAAAGTTGTCATCTAGGTTAGTTAGGAATCTGTTTGATCTCTCACTTGCTGCAGAGTTTGTCTCCCAGTTGATATCAGGGTAGTTAAAGTCTCCCTGTCAAGGCTTCAACTAAGGAAATCAAGGAAATCACAACCCTGAGACTTGGCTGCTTCTCAAAGGTCTTCTTTAATTTATTTATTTATTTATTTATTTATTTATTTATTTATTTGATTTGTATACCGCCCTACTCCCGAAGGACTCAGGGCGGTGAACAGCCAAGCAATAAGATACATAAATACAAAAATTTAAAAAACCAGTTAAAATCGAATTAAATCATTTTTTGGCCCAGACAAATTAAAACACCCCAATAATTTAAGAACAGATTTAAAATTTATATATTAAAAGAGGGAGGAGATTAGGCCAAGCCTGCTTGATGGAATAAAAGAGTCTTCACAGCGCGGCGGAAGGTGCGCAGATCCGGGATCCTCCATATCTCTGGGGGGAGCTCATTCCAGACGGTAGGTGCCCCCACAGAGAAGGCTCTCCCCCTAGGGGTCGCCAGCCGACATTGTTTGGCTGACGGCACCCGGAGGAGTCCCTCTCTATGAGAGCGTACTGGCCGGTGGGAGGCTATTGGTGGTAGTAGGCGGTCCCGTAAATAACCAGGTCCTAAGCAGGTCCTTTAATGAGTACATCATATTGGCACAGTTTTAATGGAGAGCCAAATCTAAATCTTTCCTGCAGTTTCAGTACAATTAAACTAGGAAATAACCCCATCCCCAAGTGTTACAGGTCATGTTGGCCAATTAAGTTAATTGGCAGGCTCTTCAGGCACTCCTTTCCCAACCTTATCTGTTGCCAGTGGAGATGACCTTGGTTCTCATGAGAAAGCTCTTTGTTGTGTCTAGTAATGCATTCCAACCTCCTTCCCCCTGTGTAGCAACTGAGGAACAGAGAGATGACTGCGGCCAGGTTCAGTTCGAAGTTGACAGTCGGCTCTCTTCCCCTAGTTTGTGAGGAGTATGTCAGCCCCAAAGTTGGCCGAATTGTGGCCTTTTGTGTGTGTGTGCGGTTGCTGGAGAGGTTTCTTTTCTCTCAACTTCAGGGATGACACAGCCTGGTGTGAAGGGGCTAGGGAGGGCATTGGTAGAGATTAGCTGGGTGTTGTAGTCTAAATAAAATCTTTCCCCTGGAAATCAAGGGCGTTCATGCAGGTGTCTGCAAGGTGAAGGCTGAGGTCATCCTGAAACTGGACTATATTTATTTATTTTATTTATTTATTAATTAAATTTCTATACCGCCCTTCTCCAAATAGGACTCAGGGCGGTGCACAGCCAAGGTAAAAACAGAGCATACAAAATTTAAAAACAGTATTAAAATAATTAAATATTTGGCCGTAAATTAAAACAACCCAATTTAAAATCAATTTAAAATTTAACTCAAGCCAGCCCAGCTAGTTGAAATAAATAGGTTTTCAGGGCCCGACGAAAAATCCGGAGGTCTGTTATTGTACGTAACTCTGGGGGAAGGTTGTTCCAGAGGGTGGGTGCCGTCACAGAGAAGGCTCTCCCCCTGGGGGTCGCCAGCCGACATTGTCTGGTGGACGGCACCCTGAGGAGGCCCACTCTGTGCGAGCATACTGGCCGGTGGGAGGCTATTGGTGGCAGAAGGCGGTCTCGTAAGTACCCCGGCCCTAAGCCATGGAGCACTTTAAAGGTGGTCACCAACACCTTGAAGCGCACCCGGAAGACCACCGGAAGCCAGTGCAGCTCGCGCAGGAGAGGTGTCACATGGGAGCGCCTCGTCGCCCCCATAATCCCTCGCGCGGCCGCATTCTGGACCAGCTGGAGCCTCCGGGTGCACCCCAGGGGGAGCCCCATGTAGAGAGCGTTGCAGTAGTCCAGGCGGGAAGTGACTAGTGCCTGAGTGACTGTGCGTAGAGAGTCCCGATCTAGAAAGGGACGTAACTGGCGTATCAGGCGAACCTGATAAAAAGCCCCCCTGGCCACAGCCGTCAAATGATCTTCTAAAGACAGCCGTGCGTCCAGGAGGACGCCCAAGTTATGAGCCCTCTCCGTGGGGGCGAGTGATTCGCCCCCAATAGCCAGCGATGGCGTCAGCTGGCTATATCGGGACGCTGGAAGCCACAGCCACTCGGTCTTGGAGGGGTTGAGTCGGAGCCTGTTTCTCCCCATCCAGGCCCGCACGGCCTCCAGGCACTGGGACATCACTTCAAGGGCATTGTTGGGGTGGCCTGGGGTGGAGATGTACAGCTGGGTGTCATCAGCGTACTGATGGAACTCCACCCCGAAGCCACGGATGATCTCACCCAGCGGCTTTACATAAATGTTGAACAGAAGGGGCGAGAGGACCGACCCTTGTGGCACCCCACAAGCAAGGTGCCTCGGGGTCGACCGCTGCCCCCCCGTCAACACAGATTGCGACCGGTCAGAGAGGTAGGAGGAGAACCACCGCAGAACGGTGCCCCCACCCCCACCCCCGCCAACCGGTGCAACATGATACCATGGTCGATGGTATCAAAAGCCGCTGAGAGGTCTAACAGGACCAGGATAGAGGAGCAACCCCTATCCCGAGCCCTCCAGAGATCATCCACCAATGCAACCAATGTTGTTTCCATGCTGTGCCCAGGCCAGAAGCCGGACTGGAGCGGGTCTAGATAGACAGCTTCATCCAGGTACCGGGGAAGCTGTTGCGCTACCACACTCTCAACAACCTTCGCAACGAAGCGAAGGTTGGAGACTGGACGATAGTTAGCCAAAACAGCCGGATCCAGAGAGGGCTTCTTGAGGAGGGGCCTCACAACCGCTTCTTTCAAAGCAGCCAGCAGGACCCCCTCACTCAAAGAAGCGTTAACAATCTTCTGGAGCCAGCCTCGTGTCACCTCCCGGGAAGCCAGTACCAACCAGGAGGGACACGGGTCCAATAAACATGTGGTCGCGTTTAGCCGTCCCAGGACCCTGTCCATGTCCTCGGGAGCCACAGGATCGAACTCCCCCCAGATAACACTCTCAAGACCTGCCTCAGTCATCCCGTCCAGACATACCCAGTCAGAGGCCAGCCCTTCCCGAATCTGAGCGATTTTGTCATACAGATACTGCACAAAGTCCTCAGCTCGGCCCTGCAATGCTGATTGGATCATGTGACTGAGACTCTGGGAGGGAAAATTATGAAGTTTTACTTTTATATATATATATATATATATATATATATATATATATATATATATATATATATATATATATATATATATATATGTGTTTTCTGAGGTTTTCGCGGGTGTTTGTATGTAGGTCTTTGGTTATTCGGGTTTTCTCCCGCGTAAAATTGGAGGTTTCTTGGCAACGTTTCGACGAAGTCTCATTCGTCATCTTCAGGCTGGTGTTCTCGGCTTCGTGCTTCTAGGAGCAATGTGTGTGATCGCAGCTGTTTCTTCCTTTTAACTGCCAGTGGGGGTGTGAACTGATTGGGTGGGAGCTTGGCTGTGTTATGATTGGGCAGAGGTGTGTTCTGATTGGTTGGGGGTTTGGCTGTGCTCTGATTGGATGGGGGGTTGGCTGTGCTTTGATTGGCTGGGTGTGTGCTCTGTTTAGGTGGGGGCTTGGTTGTGCTCGGGTCAGTCTGAGTAGCAGGGGGATTTGAGCTGGTGAGCTGTGTTGCTGTTGTTTGGCTTCGCGTTCGTGGCCGTGCTATCTCTTCATGGTGGGTGTCAGTCTGCTTCATGTATGGATTGGAGGGGTTTAAGGTGGCTAATGATGCAGCTGTGGTCTGGCTTCTGGTCTGGGGTCGTGCCTCATTATCAGTGTGGGTTCGAGTCTGCTTTCTGCGTGGATGTGTGGTGGCTACATCCTGTGTGGCTCTCGTGAGTGTGGGTCTGTTGTCATTCTTTGTGTTAGGGACTCATTTGTCAATAAGGGCGGGTTTCCAAATGGCTGGTAGGCGGGAGGTATCATCGCGTTTATTCATGCTGTGTGGACATTTTTCTATCTCGATGGCTTCTCTGATTATTCTGTTGTTAAAGTGTTCAGTTTTGGCGATAGTTCTGGTCTTTTTAAAATCAATATCATGTCCTGTGGCTTTGAGATGTTGGACCAGGGAAGAAGTTAGTTCCTCTTTTCTGACTGAGTTCTTGTGTTCTTCAATGTGTGCACTTATTCTTCTGTTGGTTTGTCCGATGTATGTGGTGGGGCAGGCGGTGCATGGGATTTCATATACTCCTTGATTTTCTAACTCAATTTTGTCTTTGGGGTTTCTTAGGATGGTGGATATTTTTCGGTTTGTGCAGAATGTTGTCTTGATGTTGTGTTTGTGGAGGATCTTGCTGATTCTGTCTGTGGTGCCTTTTATGTATGGGAGGAGGGCTTTGCCGTTTTCTTGTTCACTGTCTTGGATTTTAGTGGGGGTTTCTTTTTGGATTAGGTTGGTAATCTTATTTCTTTGGAATTCATTGGATGTTAGTACGTTAGTGAGGGTGTGTAGTTCGGTTTTTAGGTGTTGTTCGTCAGCTAAGCGATTTGTTCTGGAGATGAGTGTCTTGGCTACGGAGTTGATCTGTGCTGGGTGGTGGTGTGAGAGTGCGTGCAGATAGCGGTTTGTGTGTGTTTCCTTCTGGTAGATGGTGTGTCCTAGGGAGCCATTGGATTTTTTGTAGACTAAGACATCCAGGAAGGGAAGTTGGTTGTTGTCTTCTGTTTCCATGGTAAACTGTATTTTGGGGTGTAGGCTGTTGAGGTGTGTGAGGAAGTTGTCCAGTTTTTCTTTCCCATGTGGCCAGATTATGAAGGTGTCGTCTACGTATCTGAGCCAGAGTTTGGGTTTGTGATCAGATTTTTCTAGAGCTTGGGTTTCAAAGTGTTCCATGTAGAGGTTAGCAATGACAGGTGAGAGGGGTGATCCCATGGGTGCTCCTTCTATTTGTTTGTATTTTTGTCCGTTATAGATGAAGTATGTGTTGGATAGGCAGTGGTTGGTCAGATCTAGGATGTGCTTGGGGGGGTTATATTTGTTTTGGATAGCTGTTAAGGCTTCTTTGATTGGCACCTGGGTGAAGAGGGATATGACATCGATGCTCACGAGTAGGTCGCTGGGCTGTAAGTTTTGTTTCTTTATGATCTCTATGAACTGGAATGAGTTTTTTACATGTGAGTTGATGGATTCTGCATAGGGCTGTAGTTGTTTGGCGAGAAATTTGGCTAGGTTTTGTAGAGGTGAGCCTATGGAGCTGACTATGGGTCTAAGTGGGGTTCCTTCTTTGTGTATCTTGGGGAGACCATAGAGTTTAGGGCATCTGGATGATTTCTCTCTGGGAATGATTCTTTGCTGGATCTCTTCACTGATGGGGGAGGCTTTTATTTTGGATCTGGTGGTTTTTTCCAGGTAGGTGGTGGGATCTGTGTTTAGGGGTTTGTATGTGGAGTCTTGGAGTAAGTTGGTTAATTTGGTTTGGTAGTCAGATGTGTTCATAACCACCGTGGCTGACCATCATATTCTAGTATGTCAACTTATCTGTCATTCTAATACCTACATTCTAATACATACATGTCTCTTTCTTTTTTTTTTATTTAAAAAGTTTTAACAATCATTACAACAATTTCCCCCCCTCCCACTCCCCCATCCCCCCTCTCCCTCCAACCCCCCTCCCCCGACACCCACCCCCCGGACTTCCCAGAGCAAAAACAGGGTATAGCATAACAAACAAGCTAAAATAGGTTAACTTTCTGTGGTTTCCAAACTCCCCCTTGCTTTTTAACTCCCCTTTCAACTAGCTAAACATATTCAAAAAGAAAATATAGATTTCATTCATAAACTATTAGAAACTTTTTAGTCCAATATTTCTTTTGAATATAGTCAATCCATCTTCTCCATTCCAATATATAACTTTCATTTGAATGGTCCTTCAAATACGCTGAAATTTTAGCCATCTCTGCTAAATTCACTACTTTTAGTGTCCATTCTTCAATAGTAGGCAAGTCTTCCATCTTCCAGTACTATGCCACCAAGAGTCTGGCTGCTGTTATTAAATTTAAAATCAACTTAATCTCTATAACAGTACAATCTGTAATTATGCCTAACAAAAAGAACTGTGAAGCAAATTTTATCTTCTTTTTGAGAATATTTTGAATAATCCACCATATTTTTATCCAAAATGCCTTAATTTTTTTACATGTCCACCATATATGATAATATGTGGCATCATCACATTCACATCTCCAACACTTAGGTTGCACACTTGGATACATACAGACTAGCTTTTTAGGATCCAGATGCCATCTATAAAACATTTTATAAAAATTCTCTCTTAAATTTTGGGCTTGCGTGAACTTCACATTTCTAACCCATATTTTTTCCCATGTTTCCATCATTATTGGTTCTTCAATATTTTGTGCCCACTTTATCATACAGTCCTTAAGTAACTCCGTTTCTGAATCTATTTCTACCAACGCATTATACAACCTTTTTATGTGCATTTGACTTTGATCTCTAATCTGTTTTACCAAGTTCTCCTCATTTTGCAGAAAACCAATTTTCTGATCTTCTCTCCATCTAGCTTGCAACCGTACATATTGAAACCATGTTCGAATTATACTTTCTTCTCTTAGTTGATTCAAAGATTTTAATTGTAGTATACCTCTTTCCTTGTTAAGAAGCTCTTTATATGTAATCACATCCTGCCTTTGCTCTACACTTATATTCTCTATCGCGTGTCTGGGTATTGCCCACAATGGTAACTTCTCGTTTAGTTTATACTTGTACTGTTTCCAGACATGCAATATAACATTCCTTAATATATGACTTTTAAAAGCCTTGTCCACTTTCTTTTAATTCATTATTATAATTTATTATTCATAGAATAAATAAGCATGCCACCCGTAAACCAAATCATTTGAGACCTCCTCTTTCACGTATATCCTGCATTATTTTTTATTTTATTCTCGGTCTCTTCCCTACCCAAAGTTATTAATATCCTTCTGCCATATCTTCAAATTCTCATCTTTTTTAAGTATTGGTATCATTTGAAAAAGAAACAAAAACTTAGGCAAAACATTCATTTTTACTGCTGCTATTCTTCCTAACAAAGATAATTGTAATTTTTTCCAGTTTTCCATCTCTTTCTGTATTTTTTGCCACAACAGATCATAATTATACTTAAATAATTTCACATTTGATGTCACAATATAGACCCCTAAATACTTAACCTTTTTTACAATTTCAAATCCTGTTAGTCTTTCTAATTCTTCTTTTTGATTTATAGTCATATTTTTAGTTATTATTTTCATTTTCCCTGCATTTATTTTAAATCCAGATACTTGTCCATATTGATTAATTATATCCATTAGACCTACAACTGACTGTAATGGTTGGGTTAAAGTAACAACCAAGTCATCTGCGAATGCTCGTAATCTATAGTCATACTGCCTAATCTTAATTCCACTTATTTTATCCGACCCACGTATCTTACTTAACAAAAATTCCAAAGTCAAAATAAACAATAATGGAGACAAAGGCATCCTTGTCTTGTTCCTTTTTCTATATTAAAAGTATCTGTTAAACTACCATTAATTATTATTTGCACTGTTTGTTTCTGATATATTGCCTTAATAGATTTTGTGAAATGTTCCCCAAATTGCATCTTTTCTATTATTTTCAATAAAGATCGCCAATTCAATCTATCAAATGCTTTCTCTGCATCAAGAAATATCAGCACCGCAGGGATTTGGTTGTTCTCCCCCAAATACTCCAATAGGTTAACAACTTGCCTTACATTACCCTTCATTCGTCTCTCATTTATAAAACCAGTTTGATCATTATGAATCATTTGTTGCATGACTGTCACTAACCTATTTGCTAATATTTTAGCAAAAATCTTGTAATCTGTATTTAAGAGTGATATGGGCCTATAATTTTTTGGCTGGGTGTGGTCTTGCTCCTCCTTTGGAATCAAAGAAATATAAGCTGTCCTCCAAGATGGGGGTACATCTCCTCCAGATTGTATATTAGTAAATAATTCTTTAAGTGGTCCCACCATTTCTAATTGCAAATGTTTATAATAAGCAGCTGTCAAGCCATCCATCCCAGGAGCTTTACCCACTTTCAACTGCTTAATTGCAAACATAATCTCCTCGGTGGTTATTGGTTGATTTAAACCCTCCCTTTGCTCTTTTGTAATTGTAGGAATATTCTCTTTCTGTAGATATCTATCTATATCTGTACCTTGAATTTTATCACCAGCATACAACCTCGTATAACATTCTAAAAATGCTTTTTTAATCATATTTTGCTGATAAACCTCTTTACCTTTATATTCTATTTTCTCTATGGTCCGTAACTTTTGTTTTTTCCTTAACAAATATGCTAACCACCTCCCTGGTTTATTAGCATTACAAAAAATATTATGTTTAGCATATTGCAAATTAGTTGCGACCTGATCTGCCATTAACATATTAAATTGCCCTCGCAATAAATTAATTGCCTCTTTTATTTTCTTATCTGCAGGATTCAATATCAAAGCTTGTTCTTTTTTTCTGATTTCCTCTTCTAAATCCTTCCTTTTTTTTCCCTGTTTGTGTCTATATTTATTATTCAAATATATCAAAATGCCTCTCATATATGCTTTGCTTGCATCCCAAACCATTTCCATAGATGTACCCTTATGCATATTTATAATAAAAAATTCTTTCATAAATTTTTTACATTCTTTTACATTTTCCTCATATCTAAACAGATTTTCATTTAACCTCCAAGACCTCTTAGATCCCCTTCCATACTCTAATTCCATCCAGACTGGACTATGATCCGTTAAAACTCTTGGACAAATCTTAGTCTTCTTCACTCTGGAAAAGAAATCATTTGTAATTAATATAAAATCAATCCTTGAGAAAGATTGATGTCTATCAGAAAAAAAGGTAAAGTCTTTTTCTTCGGGGTTTCTCTCTCGCCAGATATCTCTCAGTTCCATATCCTCCATCATTTGAAAAAACGATTTTCGCAATCTGGCACGCGTTGAAATGTTCTGCAAGAGCCCCTTCTTATCTTTTTTAGTGTCCAAAACTCCATTCCAATCACCCAATAAAATACATGATTTATAGTCCCATTGTAATAACTTGGAATGTAAAAGCTTATAAAATTTTTCCTGTTGTTGGTTCGGTGCGTAGACTCCAATTAAAAGTATTTTTTCTCCTTTTATTAAAAGTTCAATTGCTATAAATCTTCCTTGATCATCTGCTTCAATTAATTTGGCAATTAAGTCTTTTTTTAGGTATATAACTATACCATTCTTCTTCTCAGGAGCAGATGCAACAAAATGTATACCTAACCTTGCATTTATTAAGTATTTTTGATCTTTACTTCTAATATGAATCTCTTGTAAAGAAATTACATCATTTTTAAACTGTTTCAAATAATGAGATATTTTTCTCCTCTTTTGTGGTGAATTTAGGCCATTAACATTCCAGGTCAAAAATCTAGTTGCCATTCTTGGCTCCCTGAAGCACTTGAAGCATCTGCTGGAAATCTCCATGCATTTTACTTTTTGGCCTTGCTCCTCCCACTGCTTCTGTTTTTGTAGTATCTTGAATCATTTGAAGTTGCTGCACTCTTACTTCTTCTTGACGCTTGGCTGCCGCTCGAGTCTGTCTTTGATCCTTAGGTTCTTCTATCTCCAAAGCTTGAACAGTAGTCGAAAATTGTATTAATTCTTCTTGAATAATCAAATCACCCTTTTGGGCCTGTGCCAACAATTCTTCTTTCTCCCCCTTTCTTGCTCCCTCTATTTCCGTCTTCCTTCTAGCTTTCTGGGGCTGGGGGCATCCAGCTTTAATACATTGGTATAGAAATCTCTTGCCTTCCACACTGAATTGAGACAGTATCTTTCTCCTGAATAATTCACCACTAGACCAGCTGGAACTTCCCATCTATACTGTATCTGATGGTATCTCAGTTCTTCCACCAGAAAGGCATAATCCTTTCTGGCTCTCAACATTTTGGGAGGAATTTCTTTCAGTGTTAAAACCTCCTGCCCCTGCACTTGAAGTTTATTTTTAAAAGTGACTTGTAGGATTTCATTGCGTAATCTCCTTGTTGTAAAATAAACTACAATGTATCTTGGTAGATGTTTCTGTCTGGCCACCCATGAATTGACACAATAAATTTTGTCAATTTGCCATTCAAAATTTGCTTTTTGATCTTCCATTATCTGTGCAAATGCTTCTGAAAAGATCTCTCTCAAATTCTCTTGCTTATTTTCCTTGAGGCCTCTTATTCTCAGAGCAAATTCCATGTGTCTATATTGTATCATTATCACATCCTCCTCTGCTCTTTCCATCTTGTCCTGGACCTCCCCCATTTTATTTTCCAAGTTCTCATTAGACTGCTTAATTTCTTCCACTTTTTCATCTATTGCTTCAATGTGTCCTGTCAATCCTTGTACTGCCATAATAATATCTTCTGTAATTTCTTGGTTTCATTTTTGAATAGTCTCTTTGACCTGAGCTATTTCTTCAGCAACTTCTCGAGTTTGCTCCTGAAACATTGAAGCAATTTTTTTTTCTGTAACAGAGGCTTGTGTTTTGAGGGCTTCCTGCAACATTTCAAATTTTAATATTGTTGGTTCTGTTGGAACAGAGAGAGATTGCAATCTGGACGTTTGAGCTGGTGAAGCACCAGCACTTTTGGGGACAATAGCCTTAATTTGTTTTGAGGCCATTTTTAGTTTCCAATTTAAATTTAATCAGCTGCCAGAACAATAGATCCACCAAATCCAGAAATCAGTCTTTAAATAATATCAATCCTTTTTTAAAAAATCACTGCTGTAATCTTTGATCTTCTCCTTTAAAAAAAAAAAACACAGATCTTTAATTTTGAACAGGAGCTGCCAACACTAAAAGAAACTTTCCTTTTTAACTTTCGCTTGCACGCCCCATGAAAGCTCAATCACCATCTTGGTTTCACTTTCTCCCCTTAATAAGTCAGAAGGAAGTAATACACATTTGGAGTTAAAGTTCAGTACTTGCAGATCTAATCTCTCCTGAGTTTGCTCAGCCTGCTTCCGAATGATGTTTATTCGAAGCATTGTTTGCACGGGTGGTCGCGGTGTCTTCTTCTGCTTGAAGCAGAAACGTCCCAGATCCGGAGCTCTGTCGGGCTTCCAGGGAGCTCTCACCCTTCGAGCCCCAGAATTGTTCCTGGGGCTCCTTGGGGAGCTCTACCTACGCTCGTCTGCTCTCTTCCTCCCCTTTTCCCAGGGAGAAGGTTTTCAAGCCGCTAGATGGCTGCTGGTAGCACCACAGGCTCTGAGGATGCTCTTTTCTTGAGCGCCAGCCCTGCAATCTCGTAAAGCCGCTAGAACAGCGCATATATGTCTCTTTCCATGTCCATCTAACCTGATTCTTTTGCATTGCAATTTCTACCTCATGTTTCTAACCATTAATAGAAACTATCCCATGTAGCATAGTATTCTGTATCTCCCTTATCTTTTATTTTTAATGTTAGTTTGTCCATTTCTTCCTTATCGTCTCCTCCTCTGAAGGGGTGTTTTCACTGTTCCATTGCTGCACATACACAATTCTTGCTGTGGTCAAGATGTGTAATATTAGGTATATTGTCCCTTTATCATAACCATCTGATATAATACCTAGTAAAAATAATTCTGGCTTAAACTCTATATGTTGTCTGGTCATTTTTTCTAACGACATATGATTTGTATCCAAAATTTCCTTGCCTTTATACAGGTCCACCATATGTGGTAATATGTGCCAGGTGTTTGTTTACATTTTCAACAGTTTCAGTAATGGCAACTATATCATATTTATTTTTATGCACTAGTACTTCAAGTTCATCCTGTTTGTTCCATAAACTTTGAACATTTGTGTGTATGCATTTGAGTCCTCTATGGGTCTTGGGTATGTTTCTTATATCTCCTACCTTGTATCTGGATTTTCCATCCTTTCCATCACACTCTACTTCATTCTGTTTCTCCTTCTCCTTCTCCTTCTCCTTCTCCTTCTCCTTCTCCTTCTCCTTCTCCTTCTCCTTCTCCTTCTCCTTCTCCTTCTCCTTCTCCTTCTCCTTCTCCTTCTCCTTCTTCCTCCTCCTCCTCCTCCTCCCCCTGTTGTTGTTGTTGTTGTTGTTGTTGTTGTTGTTGTTGTTGTTGTTGTTCTTCTTCTTCTTCTTCTTCTTCTTCTTCTTCTTCTTCTTCTTCTTCTTCTTCTTCTTCTTCTTCTTCTCCTCCTCCTCCTCCTCCTCCTCCTCCTCCTCCTCCTCCTCCTCCTCCTCCTCCTCCTTTCTCTTTACTTCCTACCTCCTTATATGGTTGATTATCTAGTGGTTTTTGCTTGGAATTAGGTTCTAAAGGCCTTGAAGATTGCCTCTCCCCACCTCATTTTTATTTTAAAGCCTTTCTGATAAGATGAGCCAGTTGTTTTCCAAATACATTCTTTCCAGTTCTTGTGAGGTTCACTCCACCCCTTGCCAGTAGCCCTTCATGTAGGTAATGCAGACCATGGTCTAGGAAACCAAAGTTCTCTTGGCCTTTTGTATAGATGAGCTCCTTGAGCTCCTAATTCTTCAACTTTGTTCCCTATCTGTTTGTAATCTCTTCTTGCTTTCAGATTCATTGTTGTGTCATTTGTCCCTATGTGTAGGAGAAGAAAGGGGTGGTAATCCATGAGACTGATTATTTTAGTAAGGTTCTTAGTTACATCTTTGATTTTTGCTCCAGGGAAATAACATAGCTCTCTAGACTGACTGTTTGGTCTGCAGACTATAGTTTCTATCCCCAAAGAATCAAATCTCCTATCACCAATATTCACCGTTTTTACCCTAGGAAAATCTGGGATACTATTCTTCCTGTCACAGGAATGTTGGGTTGTATCTCCTTTTTAGAAACTATTGATAACTGCTCTTTTATAGGTATCTGCATATTTTCTTCTATGGGAGGTTATGAAAGCAATTGTTCAGTTCCAGAGAGGCTTCACTGGAATGGACTAGGATAGATGATAGGGGTGTTGCTCTTTCTTGCTGTTTTCTTCTAAAAATGACATGTTTCCATCAGTCTTCATCTTTAGGTTCATATATAGGATCATTTTTTTCTGAAGCTGTTTGTTCCCTATTGTGTTCAATTTGGGTGTATCGGTTTTCTTCTTTGTTCATATATGGACTCATTTTTTAAAAAGCTCTTCACTCCCTATTGTGTTTAATTTTGGTGTAGTCTTCTTGTTTAGGTTGGGGATTCTTGCTTTGTTCATTGAGTTTCAGAGTGGCTAGAGTTCCTTCTAGACTCTTTACTTTTTCTTTTAGTAATTTATATGATCTACATTTGATACACATATATAGTTTGGGTCTTCTGTAGCAGGAGATTCTGACAGATGGCAGCCCAGTCTCTTCTTGAAAGCTTCCAGTGGTGAAACTACCACAATTTCTGAAGGCAAGCTATTCTATTGGTTGATTATTCTGTCAGAAAATTTCTCCTTATTTCTAGGTTGAATCTCTCTTGATTCCATCCATTATTCTTTGTCTGGCCTTCAGGTGCTTTGGAAATAGGTTGAACGCCCTCCTCTCTGTGACAGCCCCTCAAATATTGGAACACTGCTATTGTGTCTCCTCTGGTCCTCCTCTTCACTAGACTAGCCATGCCCAGTTCCTGTAACTGATCTTGATTGAATCCCTCTGTTAATGCAATTTAGGATTCCATTCCCTTTCATGGATCACTGCCTTGTTGTGGGGAAGGGGCTTGTGCAGCACAATGAAATCATGAGCTATGCCATGCAGGGCCACCCAAGATGGAGAAGTCATAGCAGAGACCTCTGACAAAACGTGATCCACTGGAGAAGGAAATGGCAATCCACTCCAGTAACTTTGCCATGAAAACCCAATGGACAGTACCAAAAAGCAAAAAGATATGACGCTGGAAGATGAGCCCCTCAGGTCGGAAGGTGTCCAACATGCTACTGGGGAAAAGCAGAGGGCTAGTATTGGTAGTGCCAGAAAGAGTGAAGCGACTGGGCCAAAGCCGAAAGGATGCTCACCTGTGGATGTATCTGGTGGTGAAAGGAAAGTCCAATGTTGTAAAGATCTATACTCCATAGGAACCTGGAATGTAAGATCCATGAATCAAGGCAAGCTGAATTAGGTCAAACAAGAGATTACAAGACTGAACATTGACATCTTAAGAATCAGTGAACTAAAATGGTCAGGAATGGGTGAATTTAATTCAGATGAACATCAGGTATTCTACTGTGGGCAAGAATCCCTCAGAAGAAATAGAGTAGCTTCATAGTCAGTAAAAGAATAGGAAAAGCAGTACTAGGATACAAATCTCAAAATGACAGAATGATCTCAATTTGAATCCAAGGCAAACCATTCAACATCACAGTAGTCCAAGTCTATGCCCCAACCACTGGTACTGAAGAGGCTGAAGTTGACCAGTTCTATGAAGACCTACAACACCTTCTAAAATTAACACCAAAAAATGGTGTCCTTATCATCATGGGAGATTGGAATGGTAAAGTAGAAAGTCAAAAGATAACCGGAATAAAGTTTGGTCTTGGAGTACAAAATGAGGCAGGGCATCATCATAGAAGAGAATACGATGGTCATAGCAAACATTCTTTTCCAACAACCCAAGAGACATCTCTACACATGGACATCATCAGACTGTCAACACAGAAATCAGATTGACTATGTGCTCTGCAGTCAAAGATGGAGAAGCTCGAACAGTCAGTAAAAACAAGACCAGGAGCTGACTGTGGCTCAGATCATGAGCTTCTCGTGGCAAAATTTAGGCTTACATTGAAGAAAGTAGGGAAAAGCACTAGGCCATTCAGGTATGAACTAAACCATATCCCTGATGAATATACAGTAGAGATGACATAGATTTAAGGAATTAGATCGCAACATTATACAAGAGGTAGCAACTAAAACCATCCCAAAGAAAAAGAAATGCAAGAAAGCAAAATGGCTGTCTGAGGAAGCTTTGCAAATAGCTGAGGAAAGAAGGGAAATGAAAGGCAAGGGAGAAAGAGAATGCAGATTTCCAGAGAATAGCTAGAAGAGATAAGAATGTCTTCTTAAATGAACAGTGCAAAGAAATAGAAGAAAACAATAGAATAGAATCAGAGATCTCTTCAAGAAAATTGGAGATATGAAGGGAACATTTCATGCAAATGGGCATGATAAAAGACCAAAATGGCAGGTACCTAACAGAAGCAGAAGAGATTAGGAAAAGGTGGCAAAATTTCACAGAAGAACTATACAAGAAGGAGGTTAATGTCCCTGATAACCACAATGGGGTGGCCACTGACCTTGAGCCAGACATCCTGGAATGCAAAGTCACATGGGCCTTAGGAAGTCTGAGCAACAACAAAGCTAGTGGAGGTGACAGTATTCCAGATGAGTTATTCAAAATCTTAAAAGACGATGCAGTAAAAGTGCTACACTCAATATGCCAGCAAATTTGGAAAACTCTACAGTGGCCACAGGATTAGGAAAGGTCAGTTTACATTCCAATTCCAAAGAAGGGCAATGCCAAAGAATGCTCAAACTACCGCACCATTGCACTCATTTCACATGCTAGCAAAGTTATGCTCAAAATCCTATAAGCAGCAGTATGTGGACCAAGAACTATCAGAAGTGCAGGCAGGATTTCGAAGAGGCAGAGGAACTAGAGATCAAATTGCCAACATACCCTGGATCATGGAGAAAGCTAAGGAGTTCCAGAAAAACATCTACTTCTGCGTCATTGACTATGCTAAAGCCTTTGATTGTGTGGATCATAACAAATTGTGGCAAGTTCTCAAAGAGATGGGAGTACCAGACCATCTTATCTGACTCCTGAGAAACCTATATGCTGGTCAAGAAACAACGGTGAGAACTGGACATGGAACCACAGATTGGTTCAAAATTGAGGAAGGAGTTTGGCAAGGCTGTATACTGTTGCCCTACCTATTTAACTTATATGCAGAGCACATCATGAGAAAGGCAGGGCTAGATGAATCAAAAATTGGAATTAAGATTGCTGGGAGAAATATCAACAACCTCAGATATGTAGATGATACCACTCTAATGGCAGAAAGTGAAGAGGAACTAAAGAGCCTTCTGATGCAGGTGAAGGAGGTGAGTGCAAAAGTTGGCTTGAAACTCAACATTAAGAAAACTAAGATCATGGCTCCCGGCCCTCTCAATTCCTGGAGAATAGATGGGAAAGAAATGGAGATAGTTACAGATTTTATTTTCCTGGGCTCCAAGATCACTGCACATGGGAACTACAATTGAAAAATTAGAATATGCTTGCTTCTGAGGAGGAAAGCTATGGCAAAGTTAGACAGCATACTAAAAAGCAGAGACATCACCCTGCCAACAGAAGTGCATATAGTCAAGGCTATGGTTTTTCCAGTTGCAATATATGGTTGTGAAAGTTGGACCATAAGGAAGGCTGAGCACCAAAGAATTGAGGCCTTTGAACTCTGGTGCTGGAGAAGACTCCTGCGAGTCCCTTGGACTGCAAGGCGATAAAACCAGTCAGTCCTAGAGGAGATCAACCCTGACTGCACTTTAGAAGAAATACTTTGGCCACTTAATGAGAAGGAAGGACTCATTGGAGAATAGCCTAATGCTGGGAACAATTGAGGGCAAAAGAAGAAGGGGACGGCAGAGAATGAGGTGGCTGGATGGAGTCACTGAAGCAGTCGGCATGAGCTTAAATGGATTCCGGGGGATGGTAGAGGAGGCGAAGGCCTGGAGGAAAGTTGTCCATTTTCTTTAGAACATTGGGATGAAATATCTTGCAAGTCAATAGGTCAGTCTCTGTGTCTGTGATTTCTTTTCTTTGTTAAAAAGTTAAAAGTTAAAAAAAATTTCCCTGTTGCAAAGTGTCAGTTTACAATAGTTTACAAAAGTTCTTGACCTTTGTTCTCCATTTTCAAAAATTCATATCTTCCCTGTTTTAAGTCTGTCTTTTTCCATTTTTCCCTCTTAGATCATTAAGAATTTAAAAATTTCTAAAGAATTAATAGAAGCAAACTGTTTTTTTAAATGTTTACTTGAAAAAAGAAATTGAAAAAAATTGAAAAAAGAATTTTATAAAAAAAATTGAAAAAAGACTTTTAAAATTGAAAAAGATTTAAAAATTGAAAATTAAAATTAAAAAGATATTTAAAAGTTGAAAAAAGATTTAAAATTCAAAAAAGAATTGAAAAATTGAAAAAAGAAATTGAAAATTGAAAAAAGAAATTTAAAAATTTGGGAAAAAAGATTTTAAAAAACTTCAGAAATTTTAAAAATTTAAGAATTTACAAGAGTTCTTTGCCCTTTATGAAGTGTTATGCACTTCTTTATATTAGAAATCTCAGGCTTTTTCTAGATGCTTAGCTCTTAACCCTCTACAACCTGCCTTTAAAGTTTCCTCTCTGTCCACAAGTGTTATGTACTTATCCTTTTCCTCCCTGCCCTCTTGCTCTTTGGTTGCCTGACCACTGCTGGGGTTTTTGGTACGATGCCTGGTGTTTAGCCACAACTCAGCTGCTCTACCACACTGTTCTCAGCAACTCCTGGTCCACCATGCTGCTCTCAGCCACTGCTGTGGGCACTTCAGCTTGCTGTCATACTTAGCTTTGTACCGCTGCTGCTCAGCTGCTCTGCCGCGCTGCTCTCAGCCACTGCTGATCTGACATGCTGCTCTCATCCCAGCTCTGGGCACTCTTCTATTCTGCCACTTAGCTCTGCCCAGGTGCTGTTCAGGGTCCACCATGCTGCTCTCAGCCACTGGTCTGCTGTCACCTAGCTCTGTTTCACCTCTGCTCAGTGGCCTCAGTTTGTACCTTACCACCTCCACTGAGATGCCTGGCTGGGTTGCTGGGCTGCCTCTCCATCTCTCAACTGGGGTGCCAGGCTCTCAGCTGGGGCACTAGACCCCTCATAGCTAGATCACATTCCAGCTGTGTCATCTCTTAGCTGGAACACCAGCCCCCCCCCCAAAAAAATCTAGAAGTTTATTTTCATAATGCTGAAAATGTAGAAGATTTTTTAAAAATAAAATTTAAATGGAAATTTCTATTCTTGGATGTTAGTCTTATAAAATAATAGAGTAACAGAGTTGGAGACAAATACTTTTTCACAAAATTCTTAATTTCTTAAGAGATTCAAACAGATCTTCCACTTTAAAAAATAATTCAACCTGGAACTTTACTATCACAAAATACATTTAGAAATTTGGTCACTAATAAGTGGGACAAAAATTAATTTATTTGGTCATTATTTGTCAAGGCTGTTCTGAAATTGATAAAAGAAAAAAGAACATATTTATTAGAAACCTTTGCTTATATTTTCCCATTATTTTTATTTTTATCCTCAACTTTTATTTACTGAAGAGAAAGCAATAAGTAGAATCCTGAATCTCCTAAAGTTGCAGATGGAGACCATTAGGTAAATGAGGTGCATATAGCTGAGCATACTAGCTAGAGTCAATTGGGCCTATTGGCATAAGTCAAGGAAGACAATAGTCAAACATGAATTTGTCACCTATCCTCAAAGTGAACTGAAACACATTCAAGCAATTGCATTTAATTATAAGGTAAAATGAATTTTCCTTATGTTCAGATGTAAAACCAAGGCAAAATGGATATAAGTGGTTATATAAATCCTGAGAAACTCAATATCATCTATACAGATAATTCTATATGTTCATGTTCATATCTGCAATAATTTATTTATAATATTATCATATTCCACTATATGATACTGGGCAAATGCACCAATCAGAAAGTGAAATATCTTTTTCACCACTATGGAATAGTTGTTCAAAGAGAATCTAAGCTATGTTCAGTAGGATCGTATACTGTAATCATACATGGTTGCCCATTAACAGCAGCAGCTAAGGAAACCACAAAGTTACTATACTCTCTTGTCCAAAGACAAAGTCAAAAAAATTGTCCATGGCCAACAAGAAGGCTTGCTATATCTGCAGAAAATTCTCAAACACAGCTTCCCGTGTGAGTAGAAATTATGAGCCCACTCTTGTACACAATTCTTAAATATCATAATTCCAAATCATACCAGATAAGGATATATCCCAAATGAAGTATAGGTAGTTCTTTCTTAATGACTGCTCACTTAGTTAACTGGCCCAAGTTATAACAAATCCCAAGAGGCCTGGCTTTCCAAAGACGGCTTCCCTCACATGACCATTGTCAACTTGCAAAGCTTTCAAGTTGCCATGAGCAGGAGGGAGGAAGAACTGAAGTGAATTCCATACATTCTTCCTGACCGCAATCAGAAGGAGGGTGTTAGGTTTCACAGCCAGCCAAAATGGTTAATTGGAGAATGTGATTTATGACATGGCCAGAGAGGAAGGGAGAGACAGGGTCATAGGGGAACATAAATCTACGTGGGATCAGTCCTAACTGCATCCGAATATTGCCGAATGTTGCTCCTAATAAATGACTGTATTTCCTTTGAAGTTTGGATCATGGCTCATGAATTAATTAGGGCATCTTTCAGAAACTTGACAACCATATTTTGGGTGCTTGTCAACTGGCTTGTCTTTATGGTCAATTGCAGTATTCTTAAGCATATGACATGGTTTATCATGTTTTTTGCTGGAAACCAGTTTTTCAAAAAACACCAGCAGGAATGCATTGACTCATTTAATGACCAAAACATGTACTTTATGACTAGGGTATTTGCTTAATGACCACTACAAAAAAAAGTCATAAAATTCAATTGTTGTCATGGTCGCCTCACTATACCAATCCTGCTTGCCACCAAACATCAACAATGGGAGATGGGAAAGAAGGCACTGGACTGCAAGGGGGATATTGAGGAGGATAAAGGAACGCAAGTGTGCCAACTGAGACAGATCCAGCTCCTCAAGGTCTTCGGCTGAGAAAGCTCGATGTGGAAAGGCCATTCCCAAAACGCAAGTGTAACCAATTGGCTAGAAAATAGATACTGGGAGGACCAGGGGAAAGGGGAAAGTTTTCCTATGCTGTTTGCATGTGAAAATGTTAGAATTGGCTTTTCCACTTCTATACACACATGGAATGTTCAGTAAAGTTATACTCTTGGTAACAGATGTCCGAGGAATCTCCTTTGATGTCTCAACCAGTAAGATGGTTGACATTAAGCCAATTCTCATAGTCTACTTGGATCCTACCAGGAAATTTGAGCAAAACTGTCGGTGATAGGCAGACTCAGAAGAGAGAAAGAAGCTGGGTGAAGCTCTGGCTCAGGAAGCCCCAGCACTGCCCCAAGCTGGGGTAAAAGCACCTACTGAAGACAAAAACCAAAAAATCCAAGCAACAGTCTGCAGCCACTAGAGAGTAGGCAAAGGATGTTCCATACCAGTGAACAAAGACTTGTTGGGCAGCTAACATGGGAAAGGCAGTGGAGACTAAGAATGCCTTCCCTCCCTCTGGAGTCAATGTGGTACATGGAAGCAAGTGGAGAACCAGGCAGGCAGCAAAGTGGGATGACCCAGTTGAGTGGGAACTCTTGGTCATCACTGCAAGCCTATCCATGGAGCAGTTGAAGGAGAAGTTTGGAGGGATGAAGATTCATCTGGCAGCAACACTAGAGACCACAGACACCCCCCGGGTTCAGGAACCACCAAAACCTAGGCAACCCTGGCTACTCCTTCTCCATCTCTTCTTCAGCCAGTGACACAGATGCCCAGAGTCCCAGAACAGACAGAAGTTGCAGCAAACCTCGTCACTCCTCTTTCTTCTCTTCAGCTGGCAGCACCGGCACCCATGGCCGCAGCCAGAAACCCAGCACTGGAATCAATGACAGCAGCTGAATTCCACCACAGGGGTTTGTTCTAGCACCAGCCACTCCTCTTCATGGTTTGTTTTGATGGATGCTCAGGCTACCTGGCTCACTTCTTGGCTCAAGCCTGGCACAACATGGAACAATGTACCCAGGCGACGCAGCCTGGGTGTCAGCCTCCGCCTCTATATTGCTTGTTTGCTTCGGCTGCCATTGTAACGGGGGGAGGGGGGAGCTGTCTGGGTATTTGGAATGGGGGAAGTGAGCTGGTGGATATGTCTTGTAACAGGGAGTGAATTGGAGAAAGTTTTTCTCAGCGTTTTCTCTGCAGCTGGAAGGCGTGCTGATAACAAGTCAAGGTCAACTGTCCTGTCATACCAGAAGGATGGGGCCATCTGAAGCTGCACCCCACATGAAACCTTGGGGGGATGTTGATTGGATAATCCTGTCTGGACCCTTGGGGGAGGGGTTTGGGGATGCTTTCTATATGTGATTTTCACACCTATTGCCTCAGACCTTGCTTTTCTTTGGTTGCATTCAGTTCATACTCAGTAAAGGTACCTTTCTCTATGAAAATGGAGTCGGAGTATTTCTTTCTTGAGTTTGAAAGGAGGCATACCTGACATTAAGCAAGGTCTCCCTTAACAGCCATCCTGGATAAAACTACCGTGAAGGCTAAGCAAAGAATGTATGACCAAGGCAGGGACCAGGAGGACATGGGAGCTGCTGGACCCCTACCTCCCAGTCATGCCGCAGCTGGGAAGCTTCAGAGTGGATGGCTGATTTACGGCTTGAGGAAAAGCCAGTGAGAGCCAAATGCTCGCTGGGCATGGGGAAGATGCCAGAGCTGGAGGAGATTCCCCATGGAGTAACAACTATCAGATGCCAACACAGAGAGGCTGCCTGGCAGGAAGAGCTGACCCAGGCTTTACAACTACTGAGAGAGGCTTGTGAGAGTTGAAAAGCCCACAAAAGGTATGGATTGCCTGCCCATGAATTGCCTGTCCGGGGGGGGGGGGAGGCTGATCGCCCTGGGCGTGAAATTGAGGCTTCTGCTCACTTAGAAGAGAGACCCAAAGCCCGGGAAGACGCAGTTCAGGCATCTGGAATTCAAGCGGCGGCTGCGATCCAGGGCCCCCCTGCTGGGCAGGCATTGCCACAGAGGCGTAAAAAGCCCAAAATCCCCTTGCTATCAGTAAAATACGGGGGAGATCCCAAGGGATTGGGATTCTTACTAACCCAAGTGTGGAACTACATGCAAGAATGGGGGGAGGACTTCACCTCAGATGCCGCACGTGTGATGTGCGTTACCATGGCCCTGGAGGGGGTGGCGGCTGAGTGGATGGTGGGACTCCATAATGAAGATTCCCCTTTGATGAGAAATTATGACCAGTTTATGGCAGCCCTCAGAGTGTGCTTTGAGGACCCATTAGCTGAACGAAAGGCGAGAATCAGGATGAAGTCCATAAATCAGGGGCAGAGATTGGTGGCTGAATACACCCAGGACTTCTGCGAGCTGGTGCGCCACATGAGAGGGTGGTCAGAAGTTGCCCTGCTGGAATGCTATAAGGATGGCCTCAATGAGGATGTCTACAAGGATTGCTGCTCCCAAGGGGCCCAAATCCTCCAAGGGGATTTGCAAAGTTGGTATGTGTAGGCTGCTGATGTGGAGATCGATTTGGCCAGAGATCGCTACCGTGATGGTCGCACCTGGAACAAGCCACCGTCCTTACCCCACAAAGGGGCCCCAAAGGCTACCGGGGGACCTTCAGGCTCCAAGCTGAAGTCCACCGCATGCATCAGATATGGAAAAGAGGGGCACAGAGTGGCTGATTGTTTCTCCAAGCCTGGAGCCAAGGCGCCCCCTGGTGGAGGGAAAAGAGCCAACAAACCGCCCACAAAACCCCATGAGACCACCCTAAAAGGGGTGGAAGTCATTGAGTTTGCTCCCCCAAACCAGGGGGGGGGAACTCCGACCACTGCCAATGACAGTGAAACTGAAACTGATTCCGATGAGGACCTCATGGTAAGTCAGAGTGGGGAACCCATGACCATCCCAGTGGAACTAAAGGTACCATCTACTGGGGCCCAAGGGAAGATGCTAGCCTTTCTAGATTCGGGGTGCACAAGGTGTGTCATCAGCCCTGAAGTCATAGAAAAGATGGGTTTAAGACTAAGAATGATGAAAAGGCCCATCACATTCTGTCAGTTAGACGGGTTGATAGCTGGGGAGGGGGCAGCCCATTTTGTGACTGAACCAGTTGAGATGTGGATGGGGGATCACCAAGAAACTCTGAGCTTTATTGTGGCCCCTGGCATGGAACGACCCCTTCTACTTGGACTGCCCTGGCTCCGAAAATGGAACCCGCATGTAAATTGGAGGACTGGCATGTTGTGCATCCACTCTAGCCAGCAAGGGAAGAGAGGGGGAGAGCCCCTATTGCATGGGCAAAGTGGTGAGTGAGTTGGTGGCGGCCACAACAGAACACCTTGTGGGGGAGGAAAAGATCCCAAAAGAGTATTAGGACCTCCAGGAAGCATTTAGTGAAAAGGCGTCAGATGTGCTGCCCCCCCATTGGCCTACAGACTGTAGTATAGAAATCCTCCCAGGGGTGAAACTCCCTAAACCAAAAATCTACCCCATGACACCCCCCCTCTGGGAGCTGGGGGAGCGACGAGACTTTATCGATAAAAACCTAAAACATGGCTTCATCCAACCAGCTAGGCCACGAGTAGCCGCCCTGGTGCTATTCTGGGAGAAGAAGGATGGGTGCCTTCACCTTTGTGTTGACTATAAGAACCTCAACGCCATTTGTGTGGAAAATGTTTACCTACTGCCCCTCATGAAAGACATGCTAGCCCACCTGGCCAAGGGGAAGATTTTTACTAAACTGGATTTACAGGAAGCTTATTACAGAGTTCGGATTAAGGAAGGTGACAAATGGAAAACTGCTTTCAATTGCCCACTGGGTTTTTTCCAGTTTAGGGTGCTCCCTTTCGGATTACAAGGGGCCCCAGCAGTATTCATGCAACTGATCAATGAGGTACTGCATGAGCACCTCTACAAGGGGGTCCTGGTCTACCTGGATGACATACTTATTTACACTGAGACCATGGATGACCATGTAAAACTGGTGAGGGCTGTCCTGAAAACAGTTAGAGCTGCTGAGCTGTATGCTAAGTTGTCAAAATGCAAATTCCACCAGACTAAAATTGGCTATTTGGGGTACAGGATCTTGCATGAGGGGATAGAAATGGACCCAGAGAAAGTCTGGTCAGTCCTGGAATGGGGGCCTCCAAGTACCTGCAAGCAACTACAAAGCTGCTTGGGCTTTGCTAACTTCTATCGACAGTTCATCCCCTCATTCACGAAGATTGCCTTACTGATTACTAACCTCCTGAAAACAAAGGAAGAGGCGAAGCCAAAATCTTCCCGGCCTCTTGAGTGGACTATGGAATGCCAGGCGGCTTTTGAAAAACTGAAATGACTGTTTGCTGCTGAATCGGTCCTTAAATACCCTGACATGGAGGCTCCATTTGTTGTCCAGGCCGATGCCAGCAATGTGGCCATCAGGGCAGTGTTACTTCAAGCCAATGCCGAGGGAAATTTACAACCCTGTGCCTATACCTCTCGGAAATTATCTGAAACCGAGAGGAGATAGGATATCTGGGAGAAGGAGGCTTTTGCTGTTTGCTGGGCACTGTTAACATGGAGGCACTTCCTGGAAGGGGCAAAGCACCCTTTTGAGGTGTGGGCTGATCACAAAAACTGAGGCCCTAAAAACGCCCCAGAAGTTGTCACCTAAGCAAGTCCACTGGGCCCAACACTTTAACCCCTTTAATTTCTCTCTGCACTACCTTCCTGGGGGAAAGAACTTTATGGCAGATGCTCTTTAGAGACTACCTCAATACAATAGTGCCCGAATGGAAGTGATATGCCCGGTTATCCCCTCGAAACAGCTGGCTGCTCCAGTAGTTACCAGAGCCCTGGTGAAAAGGGACCTAACCTTGTCCAGCGACTTGAGTGAGCAGTTAAAAGAAGCATTAAAAACTGATGAGTGGTTTTTAGCTCACTCCAATGAGTGTACACTTCGTGAGAGTCTCGCCTGAGTGGGAGCGAAGCTGTATGTCCCCACCAGCCTGAGGGGAGCGGTGTTACAACACGCCCATGATGCTAAAATCATTGGGCATTTTGGGTTTCTAAAGACATTACATTTAGTTAAATGACAATTCTGGTGGCTGGCTCTAAAGAAAGACATAGAAGCCTATGTGGCAAGCTGCCCTGTATGTGTGTCAGTGAAGAAGCCTGCTGGGAAACCCCCTGGGTGACTTCAGAGTGTAGCCAGACCGGGAGCTCCATGGAAGGAGATATCCATGGATTTTATTGTGGAATTGCCCGAAAGTGGGGGGGAAATATGGTCATTTGGGTGGTTACAGATTTGTTTTCCAAGCAAGTGCATTTTATACCATGTCCCAAGATCCCCTTGGCTAAAACTCTGGCTAAACTGTTTGTCCAGCATGTGTATAGATTACACGGGGTTCCTGAGTGAATAATCTCAGACAGAGGTGTTCAGTTCACCTCCCAATTCTGGAAGGAGTTCCTGGGGTTGTTAGGCTCCGCCCAGGGGTTAACCCACCATCCTCAGACCAAAGAGGCTTGTCAAAGAACTAACTCGATATTGGAATAATACCTTAGATGTTACATAAATTATCAGCAAGATAACTGGGTGGACCTGTTGCTGTTTGCAGAGGTCGCCTATAATAACTCTATACACAGCAGTACTGGTTTTACCCCATTCAAGGTGGATACATGTTTGTTCGGGTTCTCAGGGAAACTAGTAAAGAAAACAACTTCACACTTGTGTATTGGCTAAAATCTGCATTCTGACTTAAAGGGAGGGGTCTTTACTGCTTTAATCCTACTTGTCTTGCCTAAGGGTATTCAGATCTTGCTTTAACTTGGTTGCTATCACTTCTGCTTAATAAAAGGATCCTTTTGAACTACCACATTTCAAGAGTCTTTACTTTCTTAAGTTGGAAGGAGAGGCAATCCTTACAGAAAGCAAGATCTGCAAAACGTCAACCCAGAGAAGCAATCTTTGCTCTACTGAGGGGATCTTGCAAACCTTGCGTCTGAATGAAGCAGAGAACTGGGAGAAGTTGAATGCTGGGGGGAGACATCAACTGCCACCCAGATGCCTGTTTCGTACACCCCATCAGAGAGGATGAGGTAACCCTGGAGAATCTTGAAAAGCCCCGCTTCCCGATTAGCATCGGGAAGAAAGATAGCTGGGATGAGAGAACCAGAGGAGTCACCCTCAGCTGTGGCAACCAAAAACCAGGGTGGAAACTGGAACTAGAAGCTCTTGCTGATCAGGGGGGACTAACTGAAGCACCACTGAGGCAGGATTGTCTGAAGAGGCATATAACCCAATTGGTGATGGAAACTTTGGAAAATCTCAACATCCAAGGGGAACCAAAGAGCTCTGAAAGGGCAGCAGTTGCGGATGATGCCACAGGAGGCACCCCCCTTCTGGAGCTTTCCTATCGAGCAGATGGCACAGCAGCAGTGGGAGAAGACCCTGCAAACCCTCCCCCTGTTCTGCCCCAGCTACGGATCCCAAAGAACGCAGCACACACGAAGTCCATTCAATCCTTAGTTCACTAAATAAACCAGTCTTTTAAAACAATGGTTGTTAATTAACTGCATTAACAGCTGCCAAGAATTCAAAGAATAATAACTGAAAGCTTACTATGGTTGGCAGAATGCCCAGAAGCAAAATATTTCTTTATTATTTATTTATTGGTTCGATTTATATGCCACCCTTTTCCAGAGACTCAGGGCAGCTTACAATGTGTTAAGCAATAGCCTTCATACTTTTGTATATACCTGCTTAGTAGGGCTTTCGGGCCCCCCTAAGCGGTGTTCTTTTTTATACAAAGTCAGCTTATTGCCCCCACAAACCAGGTCCTCATTTTACCTACCCCGAAAGGATGGAAGGCTGAGTCAACCTTGAGCCTGGTGAGATTTGAACTTGCAGTAATTGCAGGCAGCTGGTATTACTTAACAGTGCTTTAGTCTGCTGTGCCACCAAGGCTCTTCCTTTGCAGGAAGCTGATAAGATAAGCAAGACAAGACATGAAGATATGTGAACTAAGTTGTTCCCTGCAAATTGCTTCAGTCGACATTCCTCCTTAAATAGACTAAGGGAGTGGCCAATTAGCCCCAAGCATTACTCTCAAGGAGACCTCCTCCTAAGGAGCCACTCCTGCCTTTTGGCAGCTCTGCACGCCCATGCATCGAGAAGAGGCTCCTCCTCTTCGTCCTCTTCACTTAAGGGAGATTCTGGAGGTTCTGAAGGCCCTGGCTGAATCCCCGCCTCTGGCACCATCTTCTCCAGTCTCCTCATTGTCTGACTCGAGTGCCAGCTGCACAGGCTACTGGCAAAGCACCACACCAGCCTCCTCACTGAATCAGCTACTAGCTGCACAGGCCCCATACGGGCCACAACACTATCCCTCACCCTTCCCCCAAGTCTGTCAATCTGGATGCAGTCAGGACGGGAACTGCACGTGAAAGGCGCGTACAAGATCTGGAGCATGAACAGAAGTTGCATCCTCCCATGTGAAGTCCTCCGGCCCATACCCCTTCCACTTGATGAGGTATTGGAACCGACCCTTCAGCCACCGGGAGTCTTGAATGCTAGTGACCTCGTACTCAAGCGATTCATCTCCTTCATGAAGCGCCAGCTGAAGACGGTCAAGTTGGCGGAGTGGACAGGTAGGCCGTTCGGGAACCAGGAGGGATCAATGAAACACAGAGTGTACCCCCAAAGACCGAGGCAGGGTCAGGTGGTAGGCCACTGGATTGATGACCGCCTCCACAGGAAAAGGCCCAATGTAACGATAGTCTAGTTTTCTGACTGGCCGGTCTGAGGGGAGATGTTTTGTTGACAGCCACACACAATCCCCAACAGCCAACGGTGGTGTCCCCGCCGAGAGCAGTCCGCGACCCTTTTATAATCTTCCTTGGCCTTGTCGAGATATTGTTTCACCAGTTGATGAATGGCCTGTAACTCAGTCAAGAATTCATCCACTGCTGGAACTGGGGAGTCAAGGGGCGTGAGAGGGAAGAAACGCGGGTGATAGCCCAGATTGGCTAAGAAAGGGGTGGTTTGAGTGAAGGTGTGCTGGGAATTATTAAAAGCAAACTCTGCGACTGCTAAGTATTCTGTCCAATTGTCCTGTTGCTGATTGACAAAGCAGCGCAGGTATTTCTCCAATATTCCAATGACATTTTCAGTCCCGCCGTCAGTTTCAGGATGATAAGCCTTCAATATTTCATAAATATTTAGGGGGAAAAAAGATGGCTCAAAATGTCTCTGTGTTGATTTTCGAAATCTGATTACGATCAGTGTGTAGAACATGTATCCCCTCCCCCTTATGAAAGATATGCTACACACATCGCTAAAGGGAAAAAAATTTTCAAATCTGGACATAAGGGAGGCTTACTACCATGTTAGAAATAAGGAGGGGGATCAGTGGAAAATAGCATTTAACACCCCGCTCGGGTGCTACCAATTCAAGGTGCTCCCCTTTGGGTTACAAGGAGCCCCTGCAGTGTTTATGCAGTTAGTAAATGAAGTGCTACATCAGCATTTGTATAAGGGGGTCCTGGTCTACTTGGATGACATTTTAATATATACTGAGACCAAAGCAGAACATGTAAAACTAGTCAGGGCGGTTTAAAACAAACTCCACTCTGTCAAACTTTATGCTAAACTTTCTAAATGTGAATTCCACCAAGAGAAGATTGACTATTCGGGGTACTGCATTTCACACCAGGTCGTAGAAATGGACCCTCTAAAAGTGCAGGCTGTACTTGATTGGGAACCTCCATGCATGCGTAAACAGTTACAAAGCTTCCTGGGTTTTGCCAACTTTTACCACCAGTTTATCCCTGCTTTCGCTCAGTTTGCCCTCCCCATCACCAAGCTCTTAAAAATGAAGGGGGAGGGCAACCCTAAACCGAAGCAGCCGTTGAATTAGACTATGGAATGCCAGGCGGCATTTGAAAAGCTTAAATGGCTGTTCTCGGCAGAACCAATTCTAAAACACCCAGACATGGAGAAACCATTTGTCATACAAGCAGATGCCAGCGATGTGGCAATAGGAGCGGTCCTGCTTCAGAAAAATGAGCAAGACCAACTACAACCATGCACTTACACATCCAAAAAGTTGAATGAGACTGAGCAAAGGTGGGCCATTTGGGAGAAAGAGGCTTATGGAGTTCGTTGGGCACTGTTAACCTGGAGGCACTTCCTAGAAGGCAGTAAGACCGCTTTTGAAGCCTGGACTGATCATAAAAATCTAGAAGCCCTAAAGACCCCAAGGAAACTCTCCCCAAAACAAGTACGATGGGCTCAGTACTTTAAATGGTTTGATTTTACTCTAAAATAACTTCTGGGGGGGAAAGATGCGCTTTCTGGCAGATGCGCTATCCAGAAAACCGCAATACAATAGTGTTAAATCAGATGTAATCAAACTCATAGTATAAAACAATCAACTAGCCACTAAAGTAATCATCAGATCCCAGGCAAAACAAGAAACATTGACGGACAATGATACCACCCAAACTTTTAAACAAGCATTGGCCACCGATGAATGGTTCTTGAGCAGCAAATCCAGCTGTCTGATGAAAGAAGACTTGGCTTGGATGGGAGGGAAGTTGTATGTCCCTGCAAGCCAAAGACTATGCTTAATGGTACAGTGCCATGACTCCAAATTAGCTGGACATTTTGGGTTTGTGAAAACTTTACACCTGATTAAAAGACAATTTTGGTGGCCATCACTAAAAAAGGACATAGAAAGCTATGTAGCTAGCTGCCCCATTTGTGCAGCAGCAAAAAGACGTCAGGGGAAAACCCCAGGTCTATTGCAGAAAGTAGCTGAGCCTTCAGCTCCATGGAGAGAGATTGCAATGGATTTCATTGTAAAATTGCCAAACAGTTATTTGGGTGGTGACAGACCTGTTTTCAAAACAGGCACATTTTATACCTTGCCAAGAGATCCCAACTGCTAAAGGTTTAGCCAAATTATTTCTAATACACATTTATCGACTTCATGGAGCTCCACAAAGGATCATCTCTGACAGAGAGGTTCAATTCACATCCAAATATTGGAGGGCATTTTTGGACTTACTTGGTACTGGCCAAGGGTTGAGCTCCTCTCACCACCCGTCTACTAATGGAAATTCTGAAATTTTGAACTCGGTGCTAGAGCAATATTTATGATTTTTTATTAATTTTCAACAGGATAACTGGACTGAACTTTTGCCTTTTGCTGAAGTTGCGTTTAATAATACTGTACATTCAAGCACTGGGTTTACCCCTTTTAGAGTAGTGACAGGCCAGGATTTAAGTCCCATATCTGAACTACCCACAGAAGAACCCACCATCCCCTCACTTAAGGAGTGGATGGATAATTTGCAAAACACATGGCCAGTGGTTAGATTAGCCTTAAAGGAAGCTAGAGAAGCTTTTAAAATTCAAGCTGACAAGAAAAGGATGGAACCCAAAACTTTTCATGTTGGAGACAGAGTATACTTATCTACAAAATTCCTGAAATCATTACAACCATCAAAGAAACTAGGGCCAAAGTTCATTGGACCTTTCCCCATCACTAGAGTCAGCAATCCAGTAGCAGTTGAACTACTCCTTCCAAAGACACTCAGGCAAGTCCACCCAGTATTTATTTATTATTATTTATTTATTCAATTTGTATGCCGCCCCTCTCCAAAGACTCAGGGCAGCTCACAATGCATTTAAAATCATTATAAAAAACATTTTAAAATTAAAAATATTAAAAACATTAAAACTCATTCACACCATTCATGGCCGGATCTCGCTGGATCGCAAGAGTGAGATCAACGGCCCCAGGCCTACCAGAAAAGCCAGGTCTTCATCACTTTTCGGAAAGCCAATAGGGTGGGGATGGTCCAGACCTCAGGAGGTAAGTGGTTCCAGAGAGCTGGGGCAGCCACAGAGAAGGCCCTCCCCGCGGGCCCGCCAGCCGGCATTGTTTAGCGGATGGGACCTGGAGTAGACCAGCTCTGTGGGATCTTACCGGTCATCCATCTCTTAATTTTTGTATACTATCCTAATACTTCTTGGCACGTGTGACTCTTTGTGGACTTTGGTCTTTCTTTGTCTCCTTACTATCCTTATCTTCCTCCTCCTTTTCCTTCGATGTCCCTTCTTTCTCTCTTATCTGCTGGGTTACTTCTTCTTTCGATGTTTCCGCCTCTAACTCCTCTTTATTACTTTGATCCTCTTCAGACGCTCGTAATTGATCCAGGAACTCTTGAGCTGCTACTAAGCTATCTATCTTAACTTTATTCCCTTGCCACGTGATCCACATGCCTTCTGGTAAGATCCACCTGAAGAGAATATTCCTTTTGTTTAATTGAGTAGCCAAAAACCTATAATCTCTCCTTATCTCCCTTACCCTCCTTGGGATTTGTTTCAGTATGACCACCTCCTTTCCCTTATACATGATTGGCTCATCTCTTGCCATACTATAGAGGATATCCTTTACCTTCTTCCTTGCGAATCTTATATGCACCTCCCTTGGCAATTTATTTCTTCGTGCATAATTTGTCTGGACCCTGTACGCCTCGTCAATTTCCTTTATAATATCCAATTTATCTTGTTGCAACACCTCAGCAATTAATTCTGCCATCACCTGGCACAGATCTTCTTCCTTATCTTCCGCAATGTTTTGGAAACGGAGATAGAAGGAGGCTCGATCCATTTCCAATTGGGTAATTGAGTCTGCCAATTCCCTGTTCTGTTCCATCAGTTTTTGGTCAACCGTATCTAAATTTTTTTCCTGTTGTTCCATTTTAACTTCCATCTTTTTAATCTTCTGTGTATTAGTTTGTATCGATTCCTGTATACCAATCATTTTTTGATCTAATGCCCTAATATCTGTCTTCAATTCAGTATGGTTACTAGACATTTTTTCTTGTAACATAATCATCGTGTCCTGTATTGCTGTCAATGTTGATTGCATTGCTTGCATTGTGGGTAGCATTCCTGATTTCTCCATTTTAGAGAAACCTTCAGTCAATTTCTGTGTAGCAGGTGATGTCGTTGTGATCGTGGGATTTGAGGATGTTTTCTTTCCTGTTTTTGTCACCGTGGATGAGAAGCTCATCATCTCTTTTAATACCTTTTTCTGTTTTCTTGTTATATTTTCAATGTTTTTCCAAATTGTCATCCACCAATATTTAACTGCCTCTATCAAATGAATTTATATTAAATCGTTCCCTTCCGTTCCACTATTCAATATTGTTTAGTAATACAATAAATCAATAATTCAAATTTTTATCTATTGCACAAACCTATCTTGTAATAAGTCACTTATTGATCAATTAATAGTTAAACTAATTTGAACTAAGATAACCCTCTCACCTGCTACCACTACTTAAGCAAATTATCTTTACCTACTCTTATTTAACACTTAAGCACTGATGACTTTCTAATATATCTTGAGCAATCTAAGTACACATATAGATAATTAATTATGCAATCTCAATATTCAATATTTTAAGTTATAAAAAGCTAATCAAAATTAAGAATTAATAATTGAAAGAAGAAAGGAGGAGAAGAAAGGGAAAAATCCAATTATAGAATATAAAGGATTATAGCGTATATAAATTCCTTAATAAAAAATCTAAAAAGTACTTAATAAATTTTAAATAAGTTCACAATTAATTTAGATTATCTAAAATGTAATATGTAATATATATAATATTAATATAGATATATACTTGTAGATATATAAATTTTCTAATATTTTTTTTTGTTGTTGTTATTTGCCCAACTCGTTGATTAATTAATTGATTAATTGCTCAATAACTTCTCTCAGTCATAAAAGAGCAAAGGGGAAAAGCAACCAAAAATATAAAAAAATTCTTTTACAATGATGCAGCAGGCACGCTTTGCTGTATGATCTGCTTCGCGTTGCTCTTAAGTTCAATCACTCTCCATTTGCATTGTCATTCAGATTTCATCAGCCATGTTATCTTCCCCAAGTGCTCCTTCTCAGTCTCTCAGCTCAAGACAGTCTTATTGTTAGTCCTGACAGCTACCGCACTTCCAAAATCCAGTTCCTTTATTCAATTAGTCTATTCCACACTCTTAACTTTCCAAAGTTTGTTTGCTCAAAACAAAGTATCAATCCAATCCACTGAAGGCTCCGTCTCCCTTTCTAAAAGTATCCTCAGTCTCACCAGCACGTCTGCGATTTCGTCTCCCACCAATCTCCTCCAACCTCACAATCGCCGCCAATTCCTTCCAGGATCCTTCTTATCCGACGCAGCCAGCACAATCCAATTGAACTCACTCCGAGCGTGTTTAAGGGAGAGTAGTACGAATGATCATAGGCACCAACTTCACCGAAATCTTCTTGCTTCCTGTCTTTTGTTGGCTATCACAGCTTCAAGTCTGCCATTTAAAGCAGACGCGCTGCGTTAGTTTGACAGCGGTAGTCGGTCCAGCAGAGAGTGCTTGCTCCTCACCGCTCTGCCTGCTGACACCCCGCTATTGTCCGCGGAGCTCTCCGAGCTCCCACGCCTCGAAGGGACCCCAAAACGCAACAAAAAAGTGGCGCTGCAAGCAGCGATCGCTGTCACAGCGCCATATCGCTGGGATTCACCAACCGGAAGATTGGAAATTGATATCGGTTAACGTAAATGGCCTAAACGATAACAAAAAGAGGAAAAAATTTTTTACAAAATTAGCTAAACAAAATATGGATATAGTGTGCCTTCAAGAGGTCCATATTAAAAAGGAAAATCATTGGAATATAAGAAATTGGGGAATCTTTATGCATCCCTAGCTGATAAAAAGAAAAGGGGAGTAGCATTGTACATCAAGAAGGAAATAAAAGCCGAACTAAAATATGCAGACCCGAAGGGAAGGGTATTAATCGTGGAAGTTAAAAGAGGCAACTGTCCAATCTTATTAACAGCAATTTATGCCCCGAATGAAAACCTAGGAGACTTTTATAAAAAATTAGGAGAGAGATTAAGCATGATGGATAAGAGCAAGATTTGCATAATTGGCGATTTTAATGGGGTAATAGATTCAAACAGAGATTATAAGGGGACCAAGGGTAAAAAGAAAAAGAGGAAAAATTTACCAAACCCATTCTTTGATATGGTAGAAGAACTCAATCTAGTGGATATTTGGCGGGTTCTGCACCCATATCAGAGGCAGTATACATATTATTCTAATCCTAAGAAATCTTGGTCTAGGATTGATATGATGTGGATAAGCAGAGATATAGGGTTAGATATTAAGTCAACAGAAATCATGCCCAACATTTGGGCAGACCATAATCCATTAGAGGTTAAATGGGAATGTACGCACAAGAGAAGAAATACAAGATGGAGATTAAATAATCAATTTCTAAAGGACAAGCAAAATGTTGAGAAAGTAAAAAAAGAATTAAATTTATTTTTTGAAGTAAATGAAAAGGAAGCAACATCTCAAGGTATCATATGGGATACAATGAAAGCGTACATAAGAGGACTAGCAATATCGTATAGTGCACACAGGAATAAGGAAAGAAGAGAGAGGCAGAAGGCACTGATAGAAGAATTAGGGAAAGCCAAGAGGGAACTACAACATAAACCAGATAATAAGGATGTTAAAGAAAATTGGATGGTTATACGGCACAAATTAAACGTAATAGATCAAGAGGAATTGGCGTACAAAATGAAACGAACCAAACAATATTATTTTGAAAATGCAAACAAACCGGGCAGGTGGCTGTCCTATAGGTTAAAAAAAGAAAAAGAGAAAGGCATAATTCATCAATTGGAAGACCCGGAAGGCCACCTCAACAATAAACAGGAAGATAAATTGGAGATTGCCCGAGAGTATTATGCGGCTCTGTATGCGGAAGAACAAATTCCTAATGAAAAGGTGGTCCAATACTTGTCAAAAGAAAGTCTTCCAAAAATCGGGGAAGAGGATAAAGAAATACTTAATAAAGAAATAACAATGACAGAATTAAGGATGGTAATATCAAAACTTAAAAAGAACAAATCCCCAGGCCCAGATGGGCTTCCAGGGGAATTTTATAAAAATTCGGATTTGGGAGAAATTTTGTTACCAAAGTTGTTAGAAATTTATAATGAGGCCCTAACAGTATCCAAAATTCCAGAATCATGGAGAGAGGCGTATATTACTCTCCTCCAAAAAGAAGGAGAAGACCCAAAATTAATTAAAAATTACAGACCGATATCCCTCCTGAATACGGACTACAAAATCTATATGGGTATTTTAGCAGGAAGGCTAAAAATAATTTTGAATAAATTAATACACAGTGACCAAAATGGATTCCTCCCTGGGAGGCAAATCAGGAATAATACAAGGATGATAATAGACATATTGGAATACTATGAGGAACACCCGAACAAAGAAATGGCATTGGTCTTTGTCGACACCCAAAAGGCATTCGACAATCTTAATTGGCAATTTATGAAACAACAAATTATCCAAATGGAATTCGGATCAAATTTTGTCAATACGATATCCACAATCTATCAAAAACAAAAGGCTAATATATTACTGAATGGAGAACTAACTAAGACTTTTCAAATTAGAAAAGGGGTCCGACAAGGGTGCCCTCTATCCCCACTTCTATTTATCTTAGCACTAGAAGTATTCTTGAGAAAGATTAGGAACAATAATGAAATAAAGGGTCTGACAATCAGAAAAGAGATATATAAGACACAGGCATTTGCAGATGATGTGGTATTAATCATGGAAGAACCATTAGAATCAGGCACTAAAATTCTGGAAGAATTGGGCAATTACGGGGAGGTAGCAGGCCTTAAATTAAATAAATCCAAAACTAAATTATTAACAAAAAATATGATGGAGGTAAGGAAAAAAGTACTGGAAGAATCAATGGAGATCCAAATCGCCAAGAAGGTAAAATACCTGGGGGTCTGGATTTCATCAAGGTGCTCGGCCCTCAGAGAGGATAATTATTTACCATTGATTAGAAATATTAAACAGGATCTGGAAAAGTGGGGAAGACTACAGATATCATTATTAGACAGAATCGCGGCAATAAAAATGAGCATGTTACCCAAGTTATTGTATCTATTCCGAACGGTCCCTGTTAAATTAGATAAAAAATTCTTTCTGGAGCTCAATAGCATCATCAGGAAATTTATTTGGGAGGGAAAGAAACCAAGGATAGCAATTAGGAATTTACAGGACAAGAAGGAAAGAGGGGGTTTCGGATTACCTAAATGGGAGTTATATCAAAAAGCTGCAAACCTAGTATG
Source organism: Pituophis catenifer annectens (assembly GCF_029215685.1). Lineage (NCBI taxonomy): Eukaryota > Metazoa > Chordata > Lepidosauria > Squamata > Colubridae > Pituophis > Pituophis catenifer. The sequence continues at coordinate 28,208,370 of NW_027256887.1, forward strand.
GCTGAAAGAATGGGCAACCCTGAGAAATAAAAGACTGTTAACTTTAGAAGGGTATGATCTCCAGAAGGGTTGGCATGCATATCTCTGGGATACTGGGAAGAAGATAAAAACTTACTTCCATAGACATAAAATAAGGGAGATCTTGATACAAATATGGGGAGAGATGAGACAGAAGCACTATAGGAAAATTCCGAGATGGCTTTCCACCATGGAGGCTATAATATATCCAAATGTATTAGAAGTGGGTAAAACGGTCAGATACAATGAATTATTAGATGGGGGAGGGAACCTTAAAACAAGGGAAGAATTGATGGAACAAGGTATTTCTATAGACTGGTGGCCATATAACCAAATTAAATCCAGATATAAAAAAGATAAGGAGGAATTTGGCATTGAAATGAGCATAAATGGATTTGACAAGATATGGATGGGTACGGACGACAAAATTCTAGCTAAATTATATAATTATTTATTGGAGTACGATATGGCAGAGGAAGTAGTTAAAGAACCGATGTTAGCATGGGCCAAAAATATAGGACAGAATATAAATTTGAACGAATGGGATTCAATATGGAATAATAACCTTAAAATGACAAAGGCGACGACTTATAAGGAAAACCAATACAAGCTGTTTTATAGATGGCATATGGCCCCAGCTAGGATAGCGAAGATCTACCCCAATTCGAGCCCTAAATGTTGGAAATGTGACCATCAGCAGGGTACTTTTTATCATTGCTGGTGGACATGTAATCAGGCACAAAAATTCTGGAGGATGATATGGGTGTGGATTAGAGAAATAATAAAAGAAAATTTTGATTTTGACCCAAAAGCTTTTCTCCTGGGAATTTTGAAAACTGAATATGCAAAAAAGAAAAAGTATTTAATTATACATATTCTGACAGCCGCTAGAATTTCCTTTGCCCAGTATTGGAAAGAAAAACAAATACCACCTCAAGAACATGTTATTGGAAAAATATTGGAGTGCGCCGAAATGAACAAATTGACTTCAGAAATTAATGACAGAGAAGATTCAGAATTTTATAGCGTGTGGGACATGTGGTACGAATGGATGGGGAAAGAAATAAAGAAGGTAATAGAGATTAAATTTTAACTAATTAACAAAATCTATATGAATAGTATTAGATTTAGTCTTAGAGAGTTGAGCACTATTATTTTTAAGTGTTTGAAATTAAATCTAGCTTCAAGAAACAATATCAACAAAAGACAAGCAATAATGCATGTAGATGTATATATGTATATAATTGCACCAATGAACCGAAAATGTACCGATTGTATCACTATATGTTATAATAAAAATCAAAAAAAAAAAGGGATCTTACCGGTCATTGGGAGTTATGCGGTAGAAGGCGGTCTCGAAGATACCCTGGCCCTGAGCCATGTAGGGCTTTAAAGGTAATAACCAACATCTTGAATTGTGACCGGAGACCAATAGGGAGCCAGTGCAGCTTGCAGAGAATTGGTGTAATGTGGGTGTACCTAGGTGCACCCACGACAGCTTGCGCGGCTGCGTTCTGAACCAACTGTAGTCTCCGAACACTATTTAAGGGTAGCCCCATGTAGAGCGCATTGCAATAATCTAACCGTGAGGTGACAAGGGCATGAGTGACTGTGAGGAGAGCCTCCCAATCCAAGTAGGGTCTTCAGAGGTGATCCAACCAGTTATTCCATCCCACCAACTTGCTACACCAGTCATCACCTGTGCGCAAGACAAAATGAAGCCTCAAATAGGCAAGGATGTAGAAACAACCATAAAGGTGGCATTAGAAAATGACATGTGATTCCAAAACCATAGAAATGAATGCACGATGCAAAACAGTTTAGCCTCAGTAGGGGCTAAATTGTACATCCCTGCAAGTCAATATAGTAAGAATAGAGCAGGAAGGGACCTTGAAGGTCTTCTAGTCCAACCTTCTGCTCAAGCAGGAAACCCTATACCATTTGGATCTGTAGGAAGCTGCTAGTCGGAGGGAGAACGGCTGTAAGGAGCTCTCCCAAAAGCAAATTAGGTTTTTCTTTTTTTAACGTTTTAAAGTATTTTTATATTTTTAACTCATTTTTAATCTATTTTTAATCTATACCGGACTCTTACAAAGCACATATAGTGTGGCTACTGTTTGCTTTAGACATATTTTAACAACACTACAACCTGCATTCCTGGCCTAGGCTACTCCCGTGACTCCTCCTCGCAAGGCCTGAAATTCGGATTATCGGACTTGTTGACAAACTTCGCTGGAGGCCCCTAACTTCGGAGGGGACTTTGAGCTGTTTGTTTTTGGAACGAGTACAGTAAGGAACTGGCTGCAGACGCTCCCGGTAGGACTGCCTTTAATGAAACCCTATCAGCTTTTAGTCTGCTTCTCCCACATATTTCCCTGTGAAATAATTTAAACAATTTAAACAATTCTGAAAATAGATGATAGCAAAGAAGTAGGAGTAAAAGACAAGCCGTTGTTTGGAAAGGAGATTGGTTTTTATCTCTGTGCCTCGGCTGAGACCATCATTAAGGCCTACCTTAACTACGATGGCTGAGGGAGGATAAATTATTGCGATATTTAATTCCACTGGGAGAAGCTGGATCAACTGCCTACCAGAATGGGAAAGAAAAGTAAGAGGCAGAGAGCTTGTTCTCTCTCCCCAGAATCTATGATGGAACTTAATTACTCCAAGCCTCTTAAACAGCTTAAATTGGATGACTGTATGGAGAGGTGTAATCCAGAACCCCAATCTGAACTTCGAACTTTGTCTCTATCGACTGTATCACTGGGAGAGGGAGATACAGAAGGGGAGTTTTCTTCCCGGATTTCAGATTCAAACTTGCCTGCTAGAATGGGTTTTTTCAAGCTCTATCCCCTCACCTACTTCTAGCTGCTTAAAAGAAGTTCCGACATATTCAGACCTCAGAGAGATGGTCTGTACTCAGAGTATGTTAACTGCGCACACAGTAGATTCAATATATGACTTACTGACATCGATCAAAAGAGACATCGAGAGGATCTTCCAATTCTTAAATGGCCCTCACTCTGCAGCTAAGGAGGGTGAGATTGCACACCGTCCTGACGCGCGGAGAGAATGGGAGGGTGTAAGACCTCAACCCAAACAACAAAGCATTGCAAGTACTGATGCTAACCCTCATCAAGGAAGAAGGTTGTTAAAGAAACAAATCGCTTTAAGGATAAGGAAAATCCCATGCAATAGAGGACGATGGACTTCAAAGGAAAGGATAATCCTCTCACTTGCACAGCTATTGAAATCTGATCCTTTATTAATAGATCTACTCAGATATGAAAAACTTCCCCAGCATAGCAATTGTGTCCGACTAATACTGCATTTTGACAGCAATACTATACCGAATGCTGTAATGAAAAGAAAAGGATCCCTGCTCAGATTTGAAGTCATTCCTACAAGAGTCTTCTCGAGTGGGCCTATTAAACCGCTTTTACAAGGATTTAACCAAACATCAAAAATGGTACCTAGGAACCACTCTGCTACCTCCAGGGTCTTTCCTCCAGAATCCGGAGAAACTATGGAGGCAGGCCAGATCAGGGAGGTCCCATATATGAAGGCAAGCACTGACAAGCCAGAGGATGATATAATCAGCGAATTTGTCTCCTTGTCTCCAAAGGAGCAAAGGTCAATGTTAATTGAATTTGACTTATTAAGATCTTCACTAGCAGAAGCCTGCAGTTCAATGAGAAGGCCATCCAAGTCGGAAGAACGGGGAAAGCATGTGCAGACAAGGCCTAAAGTCGTAAAGTCCGTCCAGCGGGATAGAAGGGAAGGCAAAAGTCTTTTCAAAAAAACAAAGACCATGAACGTAGCAGCAGAAGTTCACCCTCCCCCAACAGTGCAACTGCCCTCACCTGTCTCATCTTCTTTAAGAATGGAGGAGGCACTTCCGCAACAAACAGAGGCCACTTTTGACTCCTTTGGCACTCCAGAGAAGGCGGTGGTAGTAATTCCGGACCCCTCCACCAGAAGGGTGGAGGAAGAGACACAAGGAGTAGTGCCTCGGGGTGATTGACTAGACAACAAATGGCCAACAACTAGGGTACCTTATATCCCCAGCCTTTCCCTCCTGTCCTGGAATATAGCGGGCTGGAAAGGCATTGCAAACCGGATGGATTTTATAAAATTGATTTCAACACATCATCTTATCCTCCTTCAAGAAACCTGGCTGACTACTAATGATCCACAGATCAGCTTACCGGGTTTTGCCTCATGGCATAAACCAGCAGGCAAAGTCAATTTAAGAGGGAGGGCAATTGGGGGCTTAACCACATTGGTCAAAAGGGATATGGGATGGAAGGGTGAAGAAATTTCTTTAGATCCTCAATTCCAATATATTCTGCCTATTAGATGTACGTACAGGGGGATGGACTTAATCTTAATCAATGTATATATCGCTCCTTTTTCATTCCACCTTCTAGGAAGGGATTTGTGGGATGAATTAGACTCAGTATTAGCTACCTTAAAGGGACACTTTCCCCAAGCAAAAATTATATTAGCTGGAGATACTAATGCAAGACTAGGTCCCTCAATGAAGAGCTATGCTAACCGAGGCCTGGTACCAACTGGATACTTTTATAATGAGTTCATTTGGTCCTCAATGGACAAGAGGACCAATAAATATGCCCAGAGGTTAATTTCCTTCCTGTTTATGAATGATATGCAAGTATTAAGCGGCTCGAGTGATGGGTATATATATATCCCTATACTTTCTCATCCAACAAAACCTCAACCTCTATCGATTATATCTGCACTTCCTCTAGTTTAGTACACCATTTTTCAGAAGTAAGAGCTATATTTAGAGAGGAAAGTGACCACTTTCCCATCACGGCTCTGGTTTCACTCTCTTCAGAAGTTAGGCCTCATTCAAGAGAGGAAATTGACACCTTAGCAAACGCCCGGGTTTATAACTATAAAAGGTTATATTGGCACAGACTTGATGTCAAATCTGTTACTGCTTATTTGGGCTCAGACGAAGCCAGACACCTAGCAAGGGAAATCTCCCAATCTAAGCCCGGAGACAACACCCCAATGCCAGCTTATACAGAGCTAACTTCTACTCTTAGGAACTTAATGATCCAGAATGATAGAAAAGTAGATGGGATCTCTAGAAAGTGGTTTGATGATGATTGTCATAACTTGAGGTCAAATCTAAGAGCCGCAGTTAAGAAAGTTAACCGATCCAGACAGGATGGTGATTATTCAAATATGGTTCAACTCAGGAGAGCATACAAATCCCTCCTGAAAAACAAGAAAAGTAGCTATAACACCAGGATGTGAAAAGAGGTAGAAATGGCAGCGAAATCCCAATTCCCTACGATCTTTTGGCATAAGATAGCCAGTATATTAAAACAACGTTCCCCATTTATGGACACTGATATATCAGCAGTAAAATGGGAGAAGCACTATCTTGCTTTATTTGATGGTAACAATACAACAAATGTCTTGCAATTGGATATCCTCCAGCAAGAATTAAGGAAATGTCCGGAATGGACACCAGTTACCCCTACCGAAGTTAAGCATATAATTCAATCCTTAAAGGCCGGGAAGGCCCCTGGAGAGAACTTGTTGCCTCCTGAACTCTTTAGGTCCAACATTGACTTTTGGGTACCGGTGCTGGTAGCACTGTTTACTTATATCGATAAAGTAGGGATAATCCCTGAAGGGTGGAGGTTAGCTATAGTTTTTCCAATTTTTAAGAAAGGTGACAGAGCCGCCCCATCCAACTACCGCCCCATCAGTCTTCTTAATATAATTTCAAAAATGTATACGAAACATCTCCTAAATAAAATAGAGGACTGGTGCTTGGATAAGGAAATTCTGGCAAATGAGCAGGCAGGTTTTAGATCAGGTAGGTCTACCATAGACAATTGTTTTGTCCTTTCCCACTTAATTAATAAATACAAGGCCCAGGGGAAAAAGCTGTATACCGCCTTTATTGATTTTACTGCTGCTTTTGATTCTATAGATAGGAACCATTTGTGGAGGAAACTACAAGTTATGGGGATGGACCCCAGACTTATTTTGTTGATCAGGATTCTCTATACTAATACGGCAATTAGAGTCAGATATGCAGCAAATGGGGCCTCAACAAACAGCATACCAACAACTAGAGGAGTGAGGCAGGGCTGCCTGCTGGGCCCTACTCTGTTTAACCTTTATATAAATGATATCCCAGCGCAGCTGGATGATCTTATGACGCACAGCCCCCAAATAGGCTCTTGATTTATTAACGTATTAATGTATGCCGATGACTTAGTGTTGTTTTCTAGAACCCAAATAGGAATGAGGAGACTTCTTGACAAGCTCACACATTACTGTACTGCAAACCACTTGACTATAAATGTAGCTAAATGTAGCTAAATCAAAAGTTTTAGTCTTTGGCAACAAGAATAAAAAGCACAATTGGCAGATTAACGACACAAAAATTGAACAAGTTACCCAATATACTTATCTTGGAATTGTTTTTTCCAGTGCAGGAGGTTGGACTCCGCACCATCAATACCTTTCTCAAAAGGTTAGAGCAGGAGCAAGCCTTGTATCTAAATTAAGTAAACAAATCCAACCAACCTCCATTTTACCTCTTCGTAAAGTCTTTCAGGCTAAACTTGTTCCGATTATGCTCTATGGTGCTGAAATTTGGGGTCTTACAGAGGCCCCCATATTAGAGAGAACTCAAAATAATCTGTTAAGGAGGATGCTTGGGGTAAACAATTCCACTTCAGCTGCAGCCGTCAGAGCTGAATTGGGACATTTCTCACTGTACACCTATACAATCACTAGGGCGATAGCCTACTGGCTAAAAATGACTCAGATGGAAGCCAGCAGACTCCCCAATATCTGCCTAGAGGAACAGCAGATTTCAAATCCTCAAAGATATTCCTGGCTAACCCGGCTGTCAGAAATATTGAACCGATATGGCGTAGGGTTCCCGTTGTGTGACACGCTGAAGCAAGTTAAACAACGGATTAAAGATATACATGGGCAAATGGACATGGCAATCCTTTCAACTAATCATTCCCTTAAACTGCTGATAGCAGTTAAAACAACTTTCACCCTGGAAAAGTATTTACATCTAGAAATGCCATCAGTGGAGAGACAGTTATTTGTTAAGTTTATATTCGAACTTTTAGATACCAACGTTAGATTCAGCTGTTATCGGAAAATCCTGTATGACAAAAGAATAGGCATATGTGGGGTAAACGTCGTGGAGGACACGGCGCATATAATATTCGAATGTAGTCTCTATCAGGAAGTTAGAAATCAATATCTGTCCCCAATTATAAATAAATTTCTCCACTGGAATATAAGCCAAAAATTAGCATTTCTGTTGAGGGCTGACTCTCCTCCCCTGGTAAGAGCGATCACTCGATACCTTAAAAGGTTGACGGCAATACGAGCCAGTTATATCAAGGAAAATTTTATCGATTGTAAGAAAGATGAGCTCAGTTAGAGAGGAGCTATCCTATTTGGGTTATCTAGTCTTCTAGTCTTGGCAACTTAGCTATTGAAATTTGATATGGTAAAATTTTAATGTCATCTATCATATATTTTTAGATTGCTATTTTTGTAACTGTTTTATCTTTTTCCCTTTTTCTTTTCTGTTTTGTTTGAAAAGGCCTTCGGGCTATTCAATAAACTATACTATACTATACTATACCATTTCAGTTAGGTGGTTGGGCAGTCTTTTTAAAAAAATCTTCAGTGATAAAGCACCTACAACTTTTGAAGGCAAGCTATTCCACTGGTTAATTGCTCTCACTGTTAGGAAGTTTCTCCTTAATTCCAAGTTGCTTTTTTTCTTGATTAGTTTCCATCCATTGTTTCTTGACTTGCTTTCTGTTGCTTTGGAAAATAAGTTGACTCCCTCTTCTTTGTGGCAGTCCTCAAATACTGGAATACTGCTATCATGTCACCCTAGTCCTTCTTTTCTCTAGACTGGCCATACCCAACTGTTCTTCATATGTTTTTGTCTCCAGGCCCTTAATCATCGTAGTTCCTCTTGTTTACAATTTTCCAAAGTCTCAACATCTTTTTTGTAATGTGGTGAAAACTGGATGCAGTAATCCAGAAGTTATTTTACTAGGGATTTATAAATAGGTGCTAATACTTCACATGATTTTGATTCTATGCCTGTGTTTATACAACCAAAGATTGGATTTGCTTTTTTGGCTGCTGTCACACACTGCTGGCTCATGTTTAAGTGAACATTAGAACTAATGATCCATTTGAACTCCAAGGTTCCTCTCACAGTTACTGTTTTTGAGCCAGGTTTCACCTAATCTATACTTGTCCCTTTGGTTTTTCCTGCCCAGGTATAAAACCTTGCTTTTCTCTGTATTAAATTTCATGTTGTTAGATAGGGCCCATTGTGTGGGAATTTGGGAGAGGGTATGCCTGTTGAAGAAAATCAGAGCATCACAGGACTGGTTTGTGCTAAGGGGACTTCAAGGCCATTTGCCCTGAGTGTGGAAAGTTACTAGACAAACCCTTCAGAGTTCTCAAAAGATCCAGGCGGCACCACACTGGCTGCATTTGGACTAGTCATGGGGGGAAGGGATGGAACTGTGTGGAATATTCTTTTGTCATTTTGCAAGGGAACTTAGATTCTGCCTGGCTTTATTGCAGATAGCATCTCTTAGTAAAAGTACCTTTATTTCAATCAAATGGAGTTGAAGGTTTTTCTTCGCTAAAGGATCAGACTAGGACAGGTCTGATAGTGGCATACAATAATTCATACACAGTAGTATTGGATTCACCCGCTTTCAAGTAGCCACTGGCACAGAATTTGTGCCTATACCAGAACTCCCTCAAGAGAACTCTTCAATGACATGATGGCTTGCAACCATCATGACTTACAATGGAAATTCCAGGCTCCATTACAGTCGTAACTCAAGAAATACTTGTGATTGATATTTCTCCCCATCATAAATGTCACTTCCAATACAAAGAATCAAAGTGATACAACTTACAGAATGAGGGTGGAGGTTCGTTCTCCGAGCTTGTGGGTTGGTTTCCAAATGTTTCATTACCAGGCTAGGTAACATCTTCAGTGAAGTTTAGGGGATATCCATGTTGGTGTTCTGCTTATAAGGGCTTCATGTGGACATTGGGTCTTGTGATGGGAAGGTCATGTCAGGTGAAGTGAGACCCTCACCTGACATGACCCACACCTGACCCATCACAAGACCCATCACAAGAACCTCATCTGACCTAACCCTAACCCTAACCCTAACCCTAACCCTAACCCTAACCCTAACCCTAACCCTAACCCTAACCCTAACCCTCACCCAGGGGTAAAATTCAGCTGGTTCTATCTGGATTGGGCAAACTGGTAGCGGCGGCTGCAGGAGGGTCTGCCCATCCACATGGACATCATGATGTCGCTTTTTTGCAACATTTTAAGCCTCTGAGCATGCGCAGAAAGCTTTGCACATATGCAGATGATGGCACGCACACATTTGCAAACCGGTAGAGAAGGTAAGTGAATTTTACCTCTGCCCTAATCCTAACCAATCCAGGAGGTCAGAGGACCCTCATTCACCACATCACAGACTTACAAAATGTCTTAGCTTCAACTTATATTAGAACAGATGATTTTCAATTTATATTAGAACAGATCATCTGGCCAAGAAATCCAGAGCAGTGTGTTGGTGGAGGTTACTTGGACTGATACCTTAAAATCAGTTCCTTGAGAATCTTCAACATCAGCTCATAACGCAGCATATTAACCATTAACATTGCAAATTATTTACAATGGGAAGATTTCCCAAGAGTTGCTGAAAGTTGACTACTACTATAGGTTTCAGGATGCTAGAAAACAAGCTACAGCAAGTTAAAAAAAAATAAAATTATATAGTAACTGCCTCTTAAAGTGTAATAATGCAAGTTCAGGGAAAATATAAAGCTGAAATGCACTGAAAATTTATTGGCAGGAGCTTATATATTAATACTATTTTTTGAAGCATAAATTTAACTATGGACAAAGGAAACCTTAGTTCTTGAAATCTATTTTCTATAGGAGACTCATACATTAAAACATTTATCCTAACTCTCATAAGGTGAAAAAAAAAATCACCTTCAGTTCTAATGTGTGCAGACAATTCAAAATCATTCACTCACCGAAAACACAATTCTCATTTGTAAAAGCACCTTATCTAAAATATCTTTGTATAAAATAAAGAAAAATATTTGTCAAAACAGTCAGACATGTCTGATGGTCTTCCCAGGAGCATGCAATGCCTCTAGGCAGACAAACAGTAGTTCTGCAAAAAAAAAGAAAAGGAAAAAAAATCCCCTTGGTTCTTTGTGTTAATTTAAGTCTCATGGCAAACTTTATATATGTATGGACAGGCAGGCTATTTAAAGGGGGGGGATGTTCTTTTGTGGTCTTATTTGCAAGACTGATAACTAATAATTTAATTTAAATTCTAAAGACACAACAGGAAAGCCTCACTCATTAACAAAAACGATAAATTTCCATCAAGCATCTTCAGTGAACAGAAGTATACTGGCAATTCACCAACAAAAGAAAATCTCCAAAGATATTAAAATATGATCACTTTTATACAGAAGACTCCATTTACATGGGTAAGCAGACACAATTTAATCAATCAAGAGCTCAGATTAGAACTCAACATTTTTTTCCTATGGATGAGTAACTTGATCTACTTCCATTTTCATCCTAAATCAGTATTGATAAAAGTGTAAATATTTCCTGAATATGCAAGCATCTTGTCATTTAGTAGTCTAACAGAGAGGTATATTTCCTAGAATTTCTGGAAATAAAATCATATGCTTTCCAAATTATTTTTAATTTTTTTTTTAAAAAAGAAAGAAAAATAAAACATACAAACATCATTCATTCAATCAAGTACAGACAGTACATCAGTCGGTTTCCATCCCTAGTGCGCTCTCCTCTCTTTACAACATCACTACATATCCAAAATTTATTCTTACGTAAAATATATCAGTTGTATCATCATTTAAAGTATTTCAGCATTTACTTATATATCACCATTTTTTATTATCTACCCAATGGTAAAATAAATCCCATATCAAATAATATTGTTTTTCTTCCTGCTCTCTTATTTCTAATGTCAGTTTACTCATTTCGGCACAGTCCAACATTTTCCTAATAATTTCTTCATCTGTAGGTATCATTTCCACTTTCCAATTTTTAGCAAATACAATTCTAGCTGCTGTTAGAAGATTCACAATTAAATACTGCAGTTCTTTGTTATATATTTCTGGTAAAATCCCTAATAAAAATATCTCTGGTTTAAAGTCTGTGTCTCTTGGTCATTTTTTGGTCCAATATCTTCTTCTAGGCATGTCCACCACATATGGTAATAGGATCCTGGGGTCTGATGACATTTCCAACACCTCTCCGATTTGTTCTGGAACATTCTGGCGATTCTCGATGGGGATAAATGCCATCTGTAAAACATCTTATACAAATTTTCCTTATATGCTGTAGACATTGTCATTTTATAGTTATGAGACCACAATTTTTGCCATTTTTCTAAATCAATCCCATAATCAAAATTTTTCCCCCATGCTACCATCGATTCTTTAACTTGTTCTTCTTCCAGTTTTAACTCTAGCAAAAACCCATACAGCTTTTTAATAATATGATCATCTGCTCCCATTAAAATCTGATCCAAATTAGTCAAAGCATTGTAAAACCCTTCTTGCTTACAATCTTCTCAATACCTAGAAAATATTTGCATATATGAAAACCAATCCATCTTAAATCCTTGTTCCTCTAGTTCCTGTTTTAATTTGAGTTCACCCTTTTCATCCAATAGTTCACTATACCTAATAGTTTGTTCCTTTCTAAATATTACGGGATAAGAAAAAGCCTCTGCTGTAGATATCCAAACAAGTATTTTCAAATAATAAAGTTTCTTAACCTTCTCCCAATTCAGCCATAAAGTTTCATGTATTTGATGTCTTCTGAAATACCCTTGTATTTTTGTTCCTTTGTACCATAAGAAAGCATGCCAACCCATCAACAAATCATGTCCCTCCAAATTTAATAGTCTAGTATTCCTCAGAGTTATCCATTCTTTCACCCACCTTAAACTTGCAGCTTGATAGTACCATTCAAAATTGGGCAGACCGAAGCCACCCCTTGATTTAGCATCTTGTAATAGCTTTAACTTTATTCTCGCCTTTTTCCTTTGCCATATATATCTCGTTATCATTTTATCTAAGTCTATAAAAAATTATTTATCCAGCTTAATTGGAATTGTCTGAAATAAATACAGAATTCTAGGCAAGACATTCATGGTTGAAATCCTACCAATCAAAGACAATTGTAAATTGCCCCATTTTAACAAATGAAAGTGAAGTGAAAAAAAAAGAGAAGAAGAAAGAAAGAAAAATTGAATAAAAGAAAAGATATCAATAGAGTAAAATAAATTTTTAAATCAAATGAAATTTAAAAAAGAGACACGAGATATCAATAAAATAATATCATTATATAAGGTGAGAGAAATATTGTATATTGAAGAATATAGGATATTGATATTGTAATAATAATTCAGATATTAGGTAGATGTTATAAAGATGATGTTTGTTGTAAATTGTTTTACTTGCATTTATAAATGTATTATGTGGTTTCTTAAATTAATAAAAATTAAAAAAAAAAAAACAAATCTTGCCCTATCTGTTGTTTAAGCTTGTTGTAATTGTTTTCTTTCAAAGCACTACATCTTGGTGTTAAATGTATCCCCAAGTATTTATTTTGTTTGTAATCTGCATTTTTGAAATCTCTATCAACTCCTCTTTCTGTTTTTTCAACATATTTTTAGTCATTACTTTCGTTTTATCCTTATTAATTTTCAAACCAGCTACTTTTCCAAAATCTCCAATAATTTCTATTAATTTACTTATTGTTGTTAATGGTTCTTCAATAATAAAAACCAAATCATCTGCAAAAGCTTGGAACTTGTATTCTTCCTTTCGAATCTTCATGCCCTTTATCTCTTTTTCTCCTCTGACATGTCTATTTAAAACTTCTAATGTCAATATAAACAACAATGGGGATAAAGGACATCCTTGTCTCATGCCTTTTTCTATTTCAATCGCATCCGTCAATTCTCCATTTATCATTACTTTTGCCGTTTGTTTAGAGTAAATAGTTTCAATGGCCTGCACAAATTTCCTCCCAAAGCCCATTCTTTCCATTTGAAGGGTCATAAACTTCCAGTTAACGTTGTCAAAGGCTTTTTGCACATCTAGAAAAACCAAAGCCATCTGCTTTTCAGGGTGTGCTTCATAATACTCTAAAGTGTCTAAGATTATTCTTATGTTGTCCCTAATTTGTCTTTTTGGAAGAAATCCATTTTGATCTGAATGTATGAAATTATTTAAGTATCTCTTAAGTCTCTCCGCCAATATTGAAGCAAAAATTTTGTAGTCCGAGTTTAACAAAGATATAGGTCTATAGTTTTTGATTTGTTGTGGGTCTGTATCTTCCTTATGAATCAAAGTAATATATGCCTCTGTCCAAGATTTGGGTATTTCCTTCTTTATCATCACTTCATTCATCACCTCCAGTAATGGGATGGTCAAAGGTTCTTGTAATGTCTTATAATATTCAGCTGGTAGGCCATCAGGCCCTGGTGCTTTGCCATTTTTTTGTTTCTTAATTGCTTCTATTAACTCCATCATCGTTATGTTTCTTTCCAACATCTCCTCAATATCTTTACTAATCTGAGGTAAATTTGCATCTTGTAAGTACTTGGACACTTCCTCCTCCTCTATTGTCTCTCTTTTATAAAGTTTTCTATAAAACTCCCATATAATCTTTCCCATCTCTTTATGTCCAAATTTGCTTTCCCCTTGTTCATCAATAAGGTGTGTTATGTTCCTTGATTCTCTTTCCTTTTTCAATTTATATGCTAGCCATCTGCCTGGTTTATTCGCATTTTCAAAATAGTTTTGTTTAGCACTTCTTATCTTCTGAGCCAGTTCTTCCTTCTCCAATATTATATGCTTTCAACGTTCAGTGCTTCAGTGTTTATTTTGTTTGTTTGTTTGTTTGTTTGTTTGTTTGTTTGTTTTTAAATGGATTTGCTGCCCATCTCATTTTAAAGTGATTCTGGGCAGCTCTTGGAAAAGCTCTAATTCTTTGTCAATAAGTAAATGGCAAGAACGTAGGAAAAAGTCTATAAACCTAAATGACAGAGTTATTAGAATTGACAGTGATGCTTTAGACCAGGGGTATCAAACCTACAGCATCACGTTGCCGTCACATGACATAGGAGCTGGGGTAGGCGTGGCCTGTGCATGATGCATCTGATCCAAGGGCTGCCAGTTTGACATTCCTGCTTTAGACTACTGATAGATTGGAAGTCTTATTATAATGTATCGCATATGTTCACTAGTTTCATATTGCAATTAATGTGCAATATGAAATCATAATGTGCAATATGAAATATGCAAAAAGCAAACCCTATGCAATTGTTTTAGTTTAATTTTATGATTTCTATTAGGATAAAGAGATAAATTCTGTTTCCAAGTAGGCTTATTTTTTCAACATTTGCATATAACTTTTTAGCTGAATGGTTTTGGAGTATTCAGAAATGATATACAGGTTAAATAAAAAAATGAGTAAGCCCTCGCCTACCCATGTATTAATTATAGCAATTTAAATTTATTTTAACTATCGATCATTTTTCACTAAAGATACTTGAATCTTGTGCTTAAAATGCACTTGAAACCAATTAGAATCTATGTGTATGCCTGAATTCTAATATACAGAACAAAAAACATTTGAAAGTTTTTATGATTAAACCACTATAATTCAAATTAAAATCAAAATGTTTTCCCTTATTTTTAAAGGCTATATACAACTGAAAAAAGGAAAAAACAATGAAAAGCTTAATATGAGGAAACGACACAATGCTTTCTTAAAACACAGTGATGCCAAGGGACTCTTACTCTCTCTTTAATGATCCACTACTCTCATTCAGCTGTCTTTCTTTTTTTAAAAAATCTTTACATATATGACAGCTCTCAAAAGTAGACCATAGACCATCTGGCATTTTCAGAGGTGTAACTTGTGCAAATTCAGCCCTACTGGGAACACAATGCTATCTTCTGCCTGTGTTATAAAAGATACAGTAGAATGTAGAACTTATGAGTTGTTTTGAATTATTCATTTTTTGCCTGTATATTGAATTTTTTTTTTACAAACTCTGCATTTTGTACTACATAATCACATACGTTAAAGGTACAAAGAAATTTTTTGACACCTCTTTTCTATAGTAAGATGGCATTTTTTTTGATATGTGAACATGCAGTGTCTGTTATATCATTCCAAACAGACCATGTGCTGCTACAAAAGACTCTATTTTCCACTATGTATGAGCAAAATGTTATTCTTCCCATTCAATAATTAATGCAATATCTATCAGAATTCCAATATTAGATTTAGGAACATTCAGCACCTTAAATCCAGGATAGCACTGGAGAAACATTTTTTTAAAACCCAAAACAATGTAGAATGCTAAAATATTACATATCATATATCTAAATTGTTAAATTGTTCTCATGATATTACAAAACTAGTGGATTTTGTTCAATATTTTACAGTGTTATTACTAGTAAAATTTTTATCAGAATTAGATTAATGATTAAATAGAATGAATCATTTCTGAAAGAAAAACAGCAAATACTATTGCAAAGACAATATATTGCTATAGCCTGTAATCTATTAGCATGTTTCACTGAAGCACTCTTATTGGCCACTTCATAAGCAAACCTTAATATAATAATTTGTGTGTTACTTATCCAACATTATGTTGTAATTTACTTGTGTGGTTACTAGATAGCATAAAAGCATGTATTTATTACCAAGATTTCATAGACATGAAATAAAAAAATTAATAGTCCCTATTTAGATTTTAAATTCATATCCAGCTGTCAAAAACATCTGCCTATTTACATTATGTATGCTTATATATTCTCTTTCACTGCAAATTAAATATTAAACGTTCAAATAATTTTTAAATCCATGAAATGCACGCTTAGCTATATTCTGTTTTCAATGTAAGAAAATACTACCCACACCACACAAAATTTATCCTATTAAAGAGAAAATAAATCAAGCAATATATCAATTATGTTTATTATTTATTTTTATTTATTAATTCAATTTGTATGTCGCCCCTCTCCAAAGACTCAGGGCGGACATGTTCTTTAGTTGGATGAATTGTTTTGTGATTGATTGATCTTCTACATATAATGCTTTTGAAGAAGCAAACTATCTGTAATAAAACAAATAAATAAAAATTATAAAGATGGATCAGATTCCTGATTACCACATCTATACAGTTTTCTTAGTAGCTGTTAAAGAAAACTACAGGCATAAAATTTAGTCTATATACAGTATTTATTTTATAAAAAGGAAAATCATTATTATATTTTCTAACAAAACTGTAATTAGCACCATATTTACCAAGCATCCTTACCAAGCAACTATGCAAACTATAGTAACAAACCAAAACTCAACAAAAGTGAAAGTAAATGATGGCTTATTTACAATTAAAGATAATGGAGCTTTTGAAAATTTGCTCTAGTTCATAAGGATATAGGCAGCTTTCTCTTAATTCAGTTTTCCTTTGATTATGTCACTTAAACTTTATGGGAGATGAAGTTCATGTTGGATTCGATGATAGAAGAGACGGACACAGTTCTTCAGTAACAACAGCTCTTTAATAGTAGACCAGTACAACCGAACAACCTGCTTGTCTGGCAGTGTCCTCTTTTATAGAGGGCTGCCAGATGGCTTAGCCAATGAGATTCAAGTATTTTCCTGCCTATTTGGTGGACCTGAGTGAAGCCTGCAGCTCACTTCCTTACTTCCTTATATTGTATTTAACACCCCTCCCTTCCTAGAACAAATTTACATATTTACATATTTACATGTTTACAACGTAATCACTCAGGTAGGCGGGGCTAGTACGAGTTCTAGTTGACCTGCGCAGCTCAGTATGGTCCTGGGCATCAGCCTGAGTGGGTGGATTAGTTGCTGTTTCTAAACCTGCCAATGGAACTTCCTGGAACACGTCTTTGGGCGTGGCGTGGACTGGAAGTTCCAACCCTTCTGGAGATCTTTGCTGGAGTCTTGGTTCCACAGGTGGGTATTCAAGCTGCACAATCGGGTTTGAGTCAGTGTTAGACATTGGATTTAACAGTTTAGTACAGTCAGGGATTAGCCGCTGGTCGGTTTGAGCTAGGTCTGGTGTTCGGAGTGTAGAATTAGAAAGTCAGTCACGGAGTTGGTCCACGGAGATGGACGCCACAATCGTCCATCCTCTAAGTCAATTTGATAGGAGCGAGGATCAGATATTCCTACGACCCTGCGAGGAATCCAAATGGCACCCCCAGCATAATTGTGGGCATAAACCTTGTCCCCAATCTCGAATTTACGAATTTTTCCAGTTAAATTGGAGGAGTCTCTGCAATGTAATTTGGGTGCAATAGATCCAATTGTGATCGGAGTCTCCTTCACATGAGGAGTTCCGAGGGGCTTCTGTTGGGGGCAGAATAATGTGCTGTACTAATAAGAATTTATCAATTCTGGCCTGCCAATCCCCTGGTTCCATTCTAGCCAAGGCTTCCTTAGTAAATCTCACTAATCGTTCAGCCTGGCCATTACTGGCCAGATGAAATGGTGCCACCAGGGCATGTCTGATGCCCAAGTCAGCTAAAAATGTTTCAAATGGGAAGGCCCTCAATTGTGGGTCATTATCTGAGACTAGTACATTGGGGAGGCCATGTGTGGTGAACAGCTATCTAAGTACCTTGATTACGGCCTCGGCAGTGGTCAATGCCATTAGAATTACTTCTAACCACTTAGAGTAAGCATCCACCACAATTAAGAATGTTTGCCCCTTTACTGGCCCTGCGAAGTCAATGTGCACTCTGGCCCAAGGTGCCTGGGGGGGGGTCTCCCATGTTTTTGGTGGGGCAACAGGTGGAGCCAGTCAGGATTCCTGGCACGGGGAGCAGGTGGCGACCCATTCCAATATGCCACGATCCATTTTAGGCCAATAGACGTAACTCCTGGCCAGAGCTTTCATTCTGACTATACCAGGATGCCCAGCATGCAAAATTTCTAACACCTCCTTTCTTCATAGCTTGGCAGGTATGACTACCCTTTCCCTCCATAATAAGCACCCCTTTAACACAGACAATTCATTTCTGCATGAAAAATAAGGCTGTGCTGATTCCGACAACAGTTTGCCGGGCCAGTCCCTCCATACATAGTTTAAAATTTGCAATAGTTCAGAGTCCTTAGCAGTAAGTTGAGCAATTTCAGCCATGGTGACGGGACCCACAGCAGTGTCCTCAAGCAGGAGGACCTGGCAGTCCAGCGCAGGTCCTCAACCAAGGCAGGCAAAGTGCAATGGCTAAGGGCATCTGCATGCCCCAGGGACTTTCCGGGATGGTGAAGAAGCCGGTAGCTGTAGGCAGTGAGAAACAGCAACCAGTGCACCATCCCAGGGGGGTAGTATGTTTGGAGGCAGGCGGTCGCCAGCCAACAAACCCAGCAGGGGCTTGTGGTCCATTATGAGGGTGAAATGTCTGCCATACAAATAGTCATGGAAACGCCAGACCCCAGAGATTGCAGCCAGCACTTCTCTGTCCAGCTGCCTGTAATTTCGCTTGGCGGCAGACAATGTGTGAGAATAGAAAGCAAGAAGCTAGGAAGCTGGTGGCTGAGGACAGCCCCAACCCCAAAAGGTGAAGCATCACAAGTCAAAATTAGGGACAGGGAGTCACTGTAATGCACCAATACGCTGTCAGAAGTCAGCAGGTTCTTTACGGCGGTGAAAGCAGCTGCCTCGGCCCAGCCCCATACCCAGGAAGCCTTCTTTCCCAGCTGCCTATGTAAGGGTTCGGCAACAGTGGCCTTATGCCTCAAAAATATGGTATAAAAATTTAGCAACCCTAGAAAGGCTTGCAGCTCCCACTTATTTTGGGGGGTTGGGGCGTCCCTAATGGTGGCAATTTTGGATTTGATTGGGTCCCTGAGCCATCAATTATGTAACCCAGGAACTCCACTCTGGGCACAGCAATGTTGCACTTTTCGCGCTTAACTTTAAGACCCGTCTTCCTGAATTTGGCTAGGACAGTCCTAAGGCGGGCGAACAGGCTTGGTTTATTGGTAGCGGACACCAGGACATTGTCAAAATAGGGCACCACCCCAGGGATGCCCTGTAAAATCTGTTCCATGAGACTTTGGAACAGTCCAGGTGCCACGCTGACACCGAATTGCAAGATAAAACTAACATTGAAACTGAACTTGATAGAAAACAAAAAACTGGGGCAAACTATTAAAATGACATTCAACAAAGAAAAATGCAAAGCTTGGCATTTAAGGTACAGAAAATCAAATCAAACAAAACAAATACATCTCATTCAGATTCAAATAACTCATCACAATGAATGCAAGCTATGAATTCTAGTAAATGAATATTGAAGTTGCTTTACCAGATCCTAGTTTTGCTTTACCAAATCCTAGTTGTCTCTAGTTTTAAACATATGCATTGTATTACTGATTTTATAACCAATTACAATAGTGATCAACTAATTTATAATCTAATATTTTATGTATTAGTATTCTTGATCAGCATGTTACACTTTCATAAATCACATTATCAAGGGTGTTTTGTTTTTGTCATAAAAATTATGAAGTCTCAAGATAAGGCAGTTAGTTATTCTTCTAAGAATTACTTTCCTTATTTTTTTTTCTTTTTAATATTCTAAAATAAGTTGGAGCTTATTTTAATTTGTTTTATAGCAGTACTTTAACCAAGCTAAATGTAAGCTAAAATACACTAACAATATATATAAATGCTGCAAATTATACTAGATAGATTCAAAGGTAATTATTGAAAGGGGACTGTGACCTTAAATGTTTACCATTTTTGGAAGCTTTCTGATTAGGGATGCATGTTACCTATATTCTCTTCATGGAAATAAAACAGACATGGAGAAAAGGACGTATAGTTCTATGATACAAAAAACATGCATAAACTTTACACATAAACTCCCTTTATTTATCAGTATTATCAACATGAACCTCTGATCATGTTGTCTTATTTTATTTGCCGATATGGCAAGTACTGTACATGCAAGCACTCATAAAATTCAAAAGGAGCAATACTTTTTAAAGAATTGTAGGTGATGAAGCCAATGGTCTCAAAATCTAGATCATCCAATACAGCTTTAGTATCATCTAGTTGCCTAGATAGTCTTAAAAAGAAAGAATAGACAATCAGAAAGGGAGCTTAAATGGAAACATGCTTCATAATGACTTAGACTGTTTACTTTCAAAAGGATCTCTTTAATTCTGAAGAGACTGAGATGAAAGTAACAATGGAAGGAAGAGCTGTAACTCTGAAGAAGGAACCTTCTTTTAAACATATGTACCTAACCATTATGTTATTGCTTCTTGGGGTAGGGATGAATAGAAAAAGCAGAACAAGTACTTGACTAAAGAAGTCAAAGACAAAACAAAGTTAAAGGCAAGAGAAAACAGAAAATAAAAATAGAACTAAATCTTTTTAAAAGTAATACAATTCACTACATCTTTCCAAATGTGCTTATCCTTGTAAAACATTCTTGTGTTCACTACAACAATCCATTGCCATTGTCTTTTAATCTTTTTTTTTTTTATGAATTTTTTTTTTTATTTGATTTATATGCCGCCCTTCTCCGAAGACTCAGGGCGGCTTACAATGTGCTCAGCAATAGCCTTCATCCTTTTGTATATTTATACAAAGTCAGCTTATTGCCCCCACAACTGGGTCCTCAATTTACCTACCTTAGAAAGGATGGAAGGCTGAGTCAACCTTGAGCCTTGGCGAGATTCGAACCCTGCAGTAATTGCAGGCAGCTGGTCTTAATAACCAGCTTAATAACAGGATGCCTTAAACCCCTGTACTACCAAGGCTCTTCAAATTTTATTGAATTAAGAACATATTACAATTCAAACTATACGGTTCGGCAACGTGTAGTCATATTGTATATTTACAAGTCCGGTATCTAGTCAATTATCTAATTATTTATACAGTTTGTACAAAAATTCTTGTGTGTAAAATTGATTACTGTTTAATTAGAGTACAATAATATATAGGGTTAACTAATCATTGTGCATTATTCCACATGAGTATTAACTTTTGCATTTAATTTCTAACCACCTATACCACAGATCCCAGATCGTATAAAATTCTGAATCCTCCTTTCTGTTTAACACATACGTTAATCTGCACATTTCTGCGCAGTCAAGTATCTTATTGACTATCTGTTCCTCGGTTGGTCCTTTTTTCTCTTTCCAATATCTGGCATAGGAGAGTCTAGCAGCTGTGACAATATGAATAGTCAAATATTTCTTGTCCTTTCCAAATGTTCGTTTTAGCACTCCCAGGAGATAGATTTCCGGGAGGAAGTTAATATCCTCCTTTAATATTTCTTGGATCCATTTTTGTATTTTTTTTTCCAAAACTTCCTCGCTTCCAGACACGTCCACCACATGTGATAGAAGGTACCTTGGTGGTGACCACATTTCCAACACTTGGGGCTTGCATTTGGGTAGATCTTAGAGTGTTATCTGGGGGGAGTTTGATCCTGTGGCTCCCGAGGACATGGACAGGGTCCTGGGACGGCTGAACGCGACCACATGTTTATTGGACCCGTGTCCCTCCTGGTTGGTACTGGCTTCCCGGGAGGTGACACGAGGCTGGCTCCAGAAGATTGTTAACGCTTCTTTGGGTGAGGGGGTCCTGCCGGCCGCTTTGAAAGAAGCGGTGGTGAGGCCCCTCCTCAAGAAGCCTTCTCTGGATCCGGCTGTTTTGGCTAACTATCGTCCAGTCTCCAACCTTCGCTTCATTGCAAAGGTTGTTGAGAGTGTGGTGGCGCAACAGCTTCCCCGGTACCTGGATGAAGCTGTCTATCTAGACCCGCTCCAGTCCGGCTTCCGGCCTGGGCACAGCACGGAAACGGCATTGGTCGCATTGGTGGATGATCTCTGGAGGGCCCGGGATAGGGGTTGCTCCTCTATCCTGGTCCTGTTAGACCTCTCAGTGGCTTTTGATACCATCGACCATGGTATCATGTTGCACCGGTTGGCGGGGTTGGGGGTGGGAGGCACCGTTTTGCGGTGGTTCTCCTCCTACCTCTCTGACCGGTCGCAATCTGTGTTGACAGGGGGGCAGCGGTCGACCCCGAGGCACCTTGCTTGTGGGGTGCCACAAGGGTCGGTCCTCTCGCCCCTTCTGTTCAACATGTATGTAAAGCCGCTGGGTGAGATCATCCGTGGCTTCGGGGTGGAGTTCCATCAGTACGCTGATGACACCCAGCTGTACATCTCCACCCCAAGCCACCCCAATGATGCCCTTAAAGTGATGTCCCAGTGTCTGGAGGCCGTGCGGGCCTGGATGGGGAGAAACAGGCTCCAACTCAACCCCTCCAAGACCGAGTGGCTGTGGCTTCCGGCGTCCCGATATAGCCAGCTGACGCCATCGCTGGCTATTGGGGGCGAATCACTCGCCCCCACGGAGAGGGCTCGTAACTTGGGCGTCCTCCTGGACGCACGGCTGTCGTTAGAAGATCATTTGGCGGCCGTGGCCAGGGGGGCTTTTTATCAGGTCCGCCTGATACGCCAGTTGCGCCCCTTTCTAGATCGGGACTCCCTACGCACAGTCACTCAGGCACTCGTCACTTCCCGCCTGGACTACTGCAACGCTCTCTACATGGGGCTCCCCCTGGGGTGCACCCGGAGGCTCCAGCTGGTCCAGAACGCGGCCGCGCAGGGGATTTTGGGGGCGACGAGGCGCTCCCACGTGACACCTCTCCTGCGTGAGCTGCACTGGCTCCCGGTGGTCTTCCGGGTGCGCTTCAAGGTGTTGGTGACCACCTTTAAAGCGCTCCATGGCTTAGGGCCGGGGTACTTACGAGACCGCCTTCTGCCACCAATAGCCTCCCACCGGCCAGTACGCTCCCACAGAGTGGGCCTCCTCAGGGTGCCGTCCGCCAGACAATGTCGGCTGGCGACCCCCAGGGGGAGAGCCTTCTCTGTGGCGGCGCCCGCCCTCTGGAACAACCTCCCCCCAGAGCTACGTACAATAACAGACCTCCGGATTTTTCGTCGGGCCCTGAAAACCCATTTATTTCAACTAGCTGGGCTGGCTTGAGTCAAATTTTAAACGGATTTTAAATTGGAATGTTTTAATTACGGCCAAAATTATTTAATTATTTTAAACAGTTTTAGATTTTGTATGCTTTGTATGTATGTCTTGTTTTTACTTTGGCTGTTCACCGCCCTGAGTCCTATATTGGAGAAGGGCGGTATAGAAATTTAAACAAATAAAATAAATAAATAAATAAATAAATTCTAGATGGTGCTAAGTACCATCTATATAGCATCTTATACTGATTCTCCTTATAGCTTGTTGCTCTTGTCAGTTTAAGATTGCTATTCCATATTTCTTCCCAATCATCAAGATTTATCTTTGATTCGATGTTTTTCCCCCAAGCGATCATTTGATCTTTTAATATTTCTCCTTCTCTGTCGTATTCGAGAAGGTAGGAGTATAATTTAGCTAATAATTTGTTCTCACTACCTAGCCATACCTTATCCAAACTATTTGTCCCCATCTCTATTCCCTTTTCTTGTTTATCTTTACTATAACGGGATTTAATTTGTAAATAGGGCCACCAATCTATATGGATCCCTTGCTCTTTTAGCATCTCATTGGGTATAAGGTTACCACTGTTATCCAGGATATCTTGGTAGGTGACCATTTTCTCCCTACCTAACGTATTTGGATGGACCAGTGCCTCCATTGTGGATATCCATTTTGGGTATTTTAAATAATGTTTATGCCTGATTTCTTTCCATGTCTTCATTAATGTATCTCTAATTTTGTGTTGGTGGAAACATGTCCCTTTTCCTTTGTCCCAGAGGTAGGCATGCCAACCTCTCAATAGGTCGTGCCCTTCCAGTTGTAAAATTCTCTTATCTCTTAATAAGGCCCACTCTCGTAGCCATACTAAATTGGCCACTTTATGGTATAGTTCCCAGACTGGGAGTCCGAATCCGCCCCTATTCCTTTTTTCCTGCAAGGACCGTAATGCAATTCTCGGTTTTTTCCCTCCCCAGATAAACTTCCTTACTATCCCATTTAAGTCTGAAAAATATTTTCTGTCAATACTAACAGGAGTAGTTTGAAATAAGTATAGTAATTTGGGGAGAACACTCATCTTAACAGTGGCTATCCTACCGAGGAATGATATTTGCAATTTCCCCCATCTATCCAAATCTTGCTTTATCTTTGTCAGTAAGGGTGTATAGTTATCTTCTTTTAAGGTTGAGCATCTGGCAGTAATCCAAATCCCTAGATATTTAATCTTCTTAACTATTTGAATACCCAAATTATTTACTAGTATTTCCTGTTCTCTTATTGGGATATTTTTTGTTAACATTTTAGTTTTTGTCATATTTAATTTAAATCCTGACAGTTTCCCGTATTCATCTAATTCTTTCAATACTTTTGGTCCTGTTGTTAGTGGGTCCTCCATTATCAACACTACATCATCGGCAAAAGCTTGATTCTAAAAGGTTTCATTCCTAATTTCCAATCCCCGTATTTCTTTATTTTGCCTAATTTTCCTTAACAAAACCTCCAGGGCTAATATAAATAAGAGTGGAGAAAGTGGACAGCCTTGTCTCACCCCTTTACCAATCCGGAAGGATTTAGTTACATCCCCATTCAATATAATATTTGCGCTCTGTTTATCGTAAATTGCTTTTATCGCGTTTTCAAAATACCCCCTGAAGTTCATTTTTTGGATTTGTTGGGTCAAAAATCGCCAATTTAAGTTGTCGAAAGCCTTCTGGGCATTGAGGAAGGCCATTGTCTTTTAATCTTATCTCTTTCCTCTTTTTGAAGATAGTGTCGGTTCCATCTAATCATTAGTCTTACCCTTCCCTTCGTCTCAACCCTCCTAACTCTTTTTAAAAAAATGTTGTTTGATATATTCCCCAAAAAGGGGAGGAGGAGGAGGAGGAGGAGGAGGAGGAGGAGGAGGAGGAGGAGGAGGAGGAGGAGGAGGAGGAGGAGGAGGAAAGGGAAGATGAGGAAGGAAAAGTATTTCTACTGTATTCTTATTAATATCATTCAACCTAGGGCACATGAAATAATATCATTTGTTATGTTCTAACCAGCCATTATCATCTTTCCACATGTCCACTTTTTATTCATTCCATTGAAAGTATTAGGTGATTAGGCCCTATCACCTAATACTTTACATGTGAAATTTCTACTTTCTCTTCCTGCAATCAATCTCTTTCATTCTCATTTTAATTTTTATCTTTCTTCCAAGTCTGTTTTCCCCCTAATAATCTGATATTGACATTAGCAAATAAAATTCTGACCCATATTCAGAATGTCTCAACTTGTATCGATACATATTTTCTCAATCTTATCATAAATCAATATGCTTTTTTATATTTCACCCTTTACTGTATGTATAAAGAAATAGGTTTATACTTAAAATATTTATTCTCAACATACATGTGTCTCATTTGTTTCTCTGAATTCTTATCTCATTTTCATTTATCCATCCATTTCACCTGATATAATAAGCTTTTTTTTACAACAGCACTGAAAAAAATGACTTATGACTGTTTTTCACACTTACAACCATTTCAACATTCCCTATGGGCATGCAATCAAAATTCGGATGTTTGGCAACTATCTCATATTTATGATGGTTGCAGTGTTCCAAGGTCATGTGATCACCTTTTGTGACTTTCTGACAATGGGGAAGCCAGATTCACTTAACAAACTATGTTACTAATTTAATAACTGCAGTCATTTACTTAATAACTATGGCTAGAAAAGTTGTAAAATGTGCAAAATTCACTTAACAACAGTCTCACTTACACTTAGGAACAAAAATTCTGGGCTCAATTGTGGCTGTAATCTGAGGACAATCTGTATTTATTTTTTTATCATATATTCTCCCATACATTCAGTATATTAATCATCCTTTAATAATCCATAAAGCAGACCTTATGCCATAAGGCTGAACGCAACAAGCCCATGACAGGAGAAATGAAAAAAAAGTAAGTGCAGACATGAAAAAAAGAAAATCCCCCCTCTTCCCTCTTTCAGATAGAAAGATAAATTGTTTTGGCAAAAACCTCTCAGAAATTTAATAAAGAATGAAGAGAAGATTAAAGATAGTAAGGCAAAATAGTAAGACAATAATAAAGTTTTCTAATGATGCAGAAGGTCAATCAACTCAAAGGTCAATCTCTTGAAAACTCTGGCAGAAAAAAAGAATTCTAAAATTATTTGTTGGCAGTCACATCCGAGGGAGGGAGAGCCCTGACTTACTATTGAAAACGTGTGTATATAATTTTTATAAAGTTTTTAACTACCTACCTGAACCTGAATATTGGAGTTAAATATGATTTTCATACACTGTAGGCAAATACTGTATGTAATATAATTTCCTGCAGCTGAGTGTGATTAGGACATCTATTATTCTTGTACCCACTTGGCAGTTACATACATATCTAACCATAAAATTAAAATCAAATTAAAATTTCCCAAACTGATGGTTCTTTCGCATCTGCTTGGCAGTCCAGGCTCTGAACTGCTCTGGAAGTCCATGTCTTTGGGTAACGATTTTTAATGCTTTTTCTTAACATTCAATCAGAATTTGCTTCTTTAACTTAAATCAATTATTTCATGTCTTGCATTCTGGAATAACAGAATAGGCTTTCACTTTATTTCATGTATTTGAAGAATGCTATCTTATGCTCCCATAAGGAGCATAGTTCTTTAGGAATTGTATTATAAATCCATTCCTTAAGGTAAGAAAGTTTCCCACCCCAGGCTTGTGCCACAGTCCAAGAAAGAGTGGCTTCCTACAGAATAACCAAGAGATGCTGAACTTGCACAAGTTCCAAAAGAGTCTAAATCTTTTACAAAATACTTATGTCCTCACATTAAGACATTTTACACAACAAAGTAACATAATGAGGACATCAATGAAATATGCATTCAGTATTCATAATTAGAAAAATATTAACTTTAGATTTATTTGTTAGGAGAAAGTCTTTCAAATTCACTCCATAGTGGGAAAAAATGAGAATTCAGGTATGCCTTAAATACAGCAAGTCTCACATGTAATATTCATGACATGGCAAAGATATTTTAGCTATATTACTAATATAATTCTTATCTGCCTCTCGTATGAATATTTTACTACAATAAAGCATGAAGAAGCCCATGCAATGTTAGGTGGGCACTGAGAAACCCCAATCGTTGTCTTTCTTAGCTTTAGAAATTCATTGGGTGACCAAGCCACTCACTCATTCACCATACAACCCACGATGCAGGCCTATTTAGTAGGGGAAAACCAAAAAGTAAAGGAGTCAAATCAAAAGGTGTATGAGAGTTCCAATAACTAAATACATACATACATACATACATACATACATACATAGCCATGGATTGCTGAAAAGTTATGCCATTACACTTATTTTACAATGCCATAAAAGGTAGTTATTTTAATTTCAAACTCCCTAATAGTTGCAGGATTCTTACTACTAGAATATAAGATTATGTGAAATCACTAATAAGGAGTGTTAAAAGGAAAGTGAACAGGACAAACTTTTTCATATTCATCTTGAACATTTGTAATAGAACATTCACAGAAGAGATGGTAAAGACTGCTGTAATGGGAGGAAATTATCCATGCAATTTTTTTCCAAGTTAAAATTCTGTTCCTCCTTTCAGTTCAGACAAGATATAAATCTCTATTCTGCTCACATAGTTTCAATATAGCTGAGGGCAGGGTACTCAAAAGTCCTTATCTTATGGAATTAACTGAATGGGAACCAATATATTTAGACTATTTTCTTTGATCTTCAATATTTTTGAAGAACTAAGGCATTCTGTAATATGTATGCAACAATTTAGAGATGACAAGTTTCTTCAGTTAAAAGTTGAACACTGCTTTTTCCAGAAATATCAAGAAAAATTAGTGTAGTCTTGTTCCAGTGTCTTTGTTGTATATTTCCAAAAGCAATTATATTACCCTTTTATATATATATATATATATATATATATATATATATATATATATATGTGTGTGTGTGTGTGTGTGTGTGTGTGTGTGTGTGTGTGTGTTTAATAATAAACCTTATTTTTACTAATAGTAGAATGAATTGCTGAAGCATTTACTAGCACCAGAATTTACCTTATTAAGGATAAAATAAACAAAACTTGAACTATTTTTGCAATGCTGTACAACCCATAAGAATGTGATTATTGTAATATTCTGTACAGTCATAATCCCATATTACGCATATATCCAAGTCTCCAGATTCTACTTATCTTCCATTTTCTACACCTGGTTCCATGTCCAAGTGAACAGTAGGGGGAGTAACACTAGATACAGAACTGAACAGGGGCAAATACAATATTGCATTCAGCTTGCTCTCTAAGGTGACCTCAACTACTTGCTCTTGCACCATAGTTCAAAATCACATATTTTTCTTTGTTCAGCCTTTCTGATGGTCCAACTTTCCTAATCACACAGCCAGTGCATATTTTAGCTGCCACTATAGTATCTGTACACTGTGGTACAGTGTCTAGATTTTTCACATTTTTCCCAAGAAACAAATATTACTTTATTTGTTCAGGAGTATAACCACAGCACCTGTGGATTTTTGAGCTAAAGAACTACTTTCTTAGTTAATCCGTATTCTGTTCTAAATTGTCGCTTCCTAATCAGCATTCAAATTCTTCAAGATGGAGATGACTTTTAAAGGCTATCCATAATTTGTATAGGTCTACACAAACAAAAAATTTAGTTTTTAATAACTGATAAAGCAAAAATATTTTGGGGAACTCTTGCCTTTTCTGTTAGTAATTGTGTACTTGTACAATGTGATTTTGGTGCTTCTGCTTCTCCTGAAACCAACTTGTTCCTGTGGTAGTTTTGTTGAATGTATTGTTTAACTCTGGGTGCAAAATTTTGAGGGTCTCTTATTAGCATATGAAATAAGTACAACTATCCAACAATTTTAGCATTCATTAGCAGGAGTTATTACTTGCTGTTGGAATACAGGTTTTCTAGTAAATGCTGTGTCTTCCATAACTACTGTAAAAGAAATCAATTTGCAAACTTCCTATATTAGCGTAGATGAAATTTATTTCATACAATGTATCTCCCATATTTACATCTGAATATAAGAATTATAAGTCTGGAGGCATTTAGAAATATTACAACTCATTTTTTGTTTAAATATTTTGTGTTGATCTTTTCCTTATTCTAGAGATGGCTAATGTTTTATTAACCAGGATATAGTAGGGGCATATCCTGTGGCTCACAGTTTTTACATCTACTTTTATATTTCAAATGCTAAATATGGATAATTGAATATATCATTACCACAGAAAATTGCAGGCTACTACAATGTCAGCTCACTCATTATTTAAAGTACAGTGTGGGCAGTTTCTTATTTCTTATATATTATACAACTAACAACACAACAAAAGCATTGGAATTCCAATTAAACACAGACTTTAGCAGTATTTTTCACAAGATTTTTAAAATGCACAACAGAAATGTATCAACTGAGCCAGTGAGGGCCAGGAGCTGCCTCTCATTCTGTCTCTCTGGGCACCTGGAAGTGTTTCCACTGCACTCTTGCCAGCCCCAGCCCTGCCCGTGGCGCCAGGCAATCTCGCAGCCAAGGGCCCCTCTCTTCTGCAGCTCACCTTGTGGCTCTAGAGCAGGCGGCGACCACGGTTTGTGCTCCGCCAGGCCTGGAGCTCGGGTCTTGGTCAGGTTGCTGCTACGTTGCCTCCCAGTGCAATGCTCGGCCTCAGCTTGGGAGCAAACCTCTGCCTTCCCTGAGATGTGTGATCAACAAAAAAATGGGGGGGGGGGGGAAGGGATTTTCCTGCTGATCGTCCTTTGAGACTAGCACAGATACACATCCCAAAAAGGCTCCATCCAAAACCTTCAGCCTTGCAATCCTGCACAGGGAAGGCAGAGGTTTGCTCCCAAGCTGAGGCAGAACGTTGCACTGGGAGACCTCTGCAGGTAATATTGAGTTGCACGTCTTGCTCCAGTGAGTGGGATGCAGACTGGGGGCTTGGCAGCCAGGGAAGACATGGTTTTGGGATGCAAAGGAAGAAGGGGTAATCTCCCCCTTTCTTCATCTCACTGCATGGAGCTCGCACAATGCAGCGTGACCGCTGGCAAAGGGGGCCTGGCAGGGGACGTGCTCCAGAGATCTGGGCCTGCCAGGACCCCATGCTAGGCAGGAGCAACCCAGCAGGGCTCCTGAGTGCAGTGCAGCTAGGAGGGTGATGAAGCCAGCAGCAGCAGGTACAGCAGGCCCAGCAGCCGGGGAGAGGTGGGGGAAGCTGATTCTGAAACACCACATGGCATTCTGCCTCATCATAGCAGCAGCCTGATCAAGACCCGAGCTCCAGGCCTGGTGGAGTGCAAACCGTGGTCACCGCCACTCCAGAGCCACAAGGTGAGCTCTGGGAGAGCGGGGCCCTTGGCTGCGAGGTTGCTTGGCACCACGGATAGGGTGGGAGATGGCAGGAGTGTGCTGGAAACACCTCCAGGTGCCCAGAGACACAGAACAAGAGGCAGCTCCTGGACCTCGCTGGCTCAGCTGATCCGTGGGCCACAATTAAGGCTCTGAGCCACCATGAGGTGACTGCATTTGCCTCCTGCGCATCAAAAAAAATAAGACCTCCCTGAAAGTAAGCCTGAGTGCTTATTTTCAAATTTAAAAGAAAACAAGACCGGGTCTTATTTTCGGGGAAGCACAGTAAATGTGCAGATGCTCTCTATAAGTGGAGCAAAATACTATTACTGAATTGTTACTGCAGGGCCAAAAAACAAACTATCCAACATATAGTGATGAAGTGTCAAAACAGAGCCTATAATGGAGCTTTGCTGATTTCCTGGCTGTGACAAATGAAGCAGAAAAAAATATATCTGTAAACTAGACATATGTTTACAATATTTTAGATTTCATATTTTGTATTTTTATCTTGTTTTCATCAAAATGTGATGTAAATGTGCCATGTTATTAAAAAACAAATAATGACCAATTACCACACACATAGCATAATTTTATGCATGCTTTACCAAATAAAATTTCAGTTTGCTTGCTGGGGCTTATTCCAAACAAGTAAATTTTAGTTAAGTAAAACATAAAAACAAGATAAAAACATCAAATCTTATCCAAGAAACAAAAGTTATTTTGCTTATGTAATACATTCCCTGTAATAAAATTTAATCTACTTTATAATCACTACTTTTGGGGAAATCCCTTTGGAATCCTTGCCTCTTCTCAGATTTAAGATTACCCTGTATGTGGAAGAGCTTATTGAAATAATGACTGATATAAAAGTACATCACTGAAATATGTACTAATAGTGCTTTTTCATTCATGTATTGATTTACAAATTAAAGTCACTTTCAAAATATCACATTGTCTATGAATGAAAATCCCATGCATGATTAAAATCACTTCCTGCTAACTATCATTTTGTCTGATTGGAAAAACTTCAGCACAAATTAGCTTTTAGTGAGGCCTCGGTCAACTGTCCCAATAAGGAATCTCTAATAGTAAGAGCTGATTTGCAATAGAGATTTCACTAGCATATTTGTAATCATCATATGATAAAAGATGATCATGTGAAGCCACCTTAAATGATTACCTCTCAGAAGACAATTCACTAATTCTTGCAAATGGGGACTCTGCAAAAATAGCCACTTCAATTTCTCAAGTACCATAGAGAATTTGAATTTTTAAAATGTCATGCTTTACCTTTAAAGGCATTCATTTTTGACATATCTAGATAGTTTAAATTTCTCCTCTTACTGAAGAGTAGACTTATAAGATAGTAAAACATGTCCATCATAAGTTTTTCTTCTTCCCATATGGATGAAAACATGCCTTTTCAGGGGGAAAAAAAGGTATATGTTTAATGAAAAAGAGGATAAATTTGAAGCTGAAGTGATGGATGGCAGTGACCTTTCTATCTGTAAAACATCAGCATATAATAGGCTATTTAATCTTGAGAACTGGATTATTATTAATCAATTATTCATGACAGTTTGAATATATGGGAGATGCTTCTTGTTTTGTTAAATATCACAAAGCAGACGTCCTGTTTGAGCAACAGAAAGATTAAATCTGAGTAAATGTACAAGATACTACAATCTTCAATGTCTACTGCTATTTCAACTTAAGCGTATTTACCTGAAAGGAAGACTTAGATTAGTTCCCAAATTAATTATTGTTATAAAATGAGTGTAATCATAAGATACTGAAGCATGGTAATGAAAGCAGATGAGGGAAGATAGTAGTATGCAATATTTCTTTCTGGGAAGGAATGTCTTAAACTGTTTTCTTTACAACAAACATAATATCTTTTATACCTTTCTTAAAGTTACAGAACAAGCAGAATTGTAGAATACAGTCCTATATTTGCAATAATTTTTATTACAACAAGGATAATATGAGCAGGGAATATCTAATTTGCTTTAGCAGTAAGCCTAACATTTTGGAAGTAAATATGTGTTTTTGAAATGAACACCGCAACACCTTGTTTTTAATTTCATACTTAAAATGGTCAAGTCCATCTTCACTTTATCACTGCAATTAAGTAAATATGAATTGATGACAACCATTTCAAAAGTGTTAATTATCTGCTATAAATATTATCAGCTCTTAGGGACTACAAAGTGAGATTTTCTTTATGAACACAAGTTACTATTTTTCAAGAGTATGCTTATAATTGCATTCAGATCTTGTTCTACAATTTTAATTTTCTAAATAGAATAGTATTTTAACTGAAAGAGTAACAAATTCCTGATTGTAGCTAAGTATTGTAATAGTACTGTATTAATAAAAATTAAACTTTATGGCAATCTATACGAGTATAAATGTTTCTCACTAATGGCCCCTATATAAATATCTTCATCAAGTCAATTAAATTTCTAATAGAAATATATTGCTCTCTTGCATCAAGAGACATAAAGAAACAAGGACTCTGCATCAGCATCTTAATTCCAGAGTTGTGTGACAGTGAGATGGGCAACATATATATTTAATAAACAAATAAATAAAATTGTTTATAAGCCATTCATATATGGTTCCTGAGCAAATCAAAAGAAGTATGAACAGTCATTAGAATCAAAAGTAAGACTATATACTCAGTGGTGGAATTCAGCCAGTTCACACCACTTCGGGAAAACCGGTTGTTAACTTTCTGAGCAGTTTGGCAAACTGGTTGTTGGAAGAAATCATTAGGGGAGAGAACCGGTTGTTAAATTATTTGAATCCTACCACTGTATATACTATATCTCAATCAAAGAATACTAAATGAAGAATTTTCAGAAAGCGAGGAGGAGTTGATTCAGAAAGCAATTTATAATAACAGCAGCCTAGACAGGTCTTGCAATATTCTTCAGGTACTGAGGAAATGACAGCAGTTTATCTCCAACAACCCCCCCTCCCAATACTCCAATTTTAATAAATAAAGTTATATTCTTGGACACTATGATAACATTCATGGATATTTGCCAGTAAGATTGGTCCATGGTTTATTATCTTACTGCATAATATAAAAATAAAAAAGAAACATCTGGAAATAATTACAGCAAAAAAATTAAAAGCTCTTATAACAAAAAAACAATAATTGAAACTATGTAGGTATATAAATAATCCATTCAGGAGAAAGGAATATTCAGTCATGAATGTATCAACTAGATACAAGAACAGTTTTTCCCTGAATGCCATAACTCTGCTAAACAAATAATTCCCTCAACACTGTCAAACTATTCACTAAGTCTGCACTACTATTACTATTAGTCTTCTCATCGTTCCTATCACCCATCTCATCCCACTTATGACTGCATGACTGTAACTTTATTGCTTGTACCCTTACGATTTATATTGATTGTTTCCTGGTATGATTTGATTGCTTATTTGTACCCTATGGCTATCATTAAATGTTATAACTTCTGATTCTTGATGAATGTATCTTGTCTTTTTATGCACACTGAGAGCATATGCACCAAAGACAAATTCCTTGTGTGTTCAATCACATTTGGCCAATAAATGTGTACAGCACGGAAACGGCATTGGTCGCGTTGGTTGATGATCTCTGGAGGGCTCAGGACAGGGGTTGCTCCTCTGTCCTGGTCCTATTAGATCTCTCAGCGGCTTTTGATACCATCGACCATGGTATCATACTGCACCGGCTAGAGGAGTTAGGGGTGGGGGTTACTGTCCTACGGTGGTTCTCCTCCTTTCTCTCTGACCGGTCGCAGTCTGTGTTGACAGGGGGGCAGAGGTTGACCCCGAGGCCCCTTGTATGTGGGGTGCCACAAGGGTCGGTCCTCTCGCCCCTTCTGTTCAACATTTATGTGAAGCCACTGGGTGAGATCATCCGTGGTTTTGGGGTGAAGTACCACCAGTACGCTGATGATCCTCAGCTGTACATCTCCACCCTGGACCACCCCAATGATGCCCTTGAAGTGATGTCCCAGTGCCCGGAGGCCGTGCGGATCTGGATGGGGAGAAACAGACTTAGGCTCAACCCATCCAAGACCGAGTGGCTGTGGTTTCCGACATCCCGATATAGTCAGTTGGTGCCATCACTAACTATTGGGGGCGAGTCATTGCCCCCCACGGAGAGGGTTCGCAACTTGGGTGTCCTCCTGGACTCACGGCTGTCTTTAGAAGAGCACATGACGGCCGTGGCCAGGGGGACTTTTTATCAGGTCCGCCTGTTTCGCCAGTTGCGCCCCTTTCTGGATCGGGACTCATGCCGGTCACTCATGCCCTCGTTACTTCCCGCTTGGACTACTGCAATGCTCTCTACATGGGGCTCCCCTTGAGGAGCACCCGGAGGCTCCAGCTGGTCCAGAATGCAGCCGCGCGGGTGGTTATGGGAGCGACGTGGCGCTCCCATGTGACCCCCCTCCTGCGTGAGCTGCACTGGCTCCCGGTGGTCTTCCGGGTGCGCTTCAAGGTTTTGGCTACCACCTTTAGAGCGCTCCATGGCATCGGACCGGGGTATTTACGAGACCGCCTTCTGCTACCAACAGCCTCTCACCGACCAGTACGCTCCCATAGAGAGGGGCTCCTCAGGGTGCCATCGGCCAAACAGTGTCGACTGGCAGCCCCCAGGGGGAGAGCCTTCTCTGTGGGGGCACCTACCATCTGGAACGAGCTCCCCCCAGAGATACAGAAGATCCCGGACCTGCGCACGTTTCGCCGTGCCCTCAAAACTTTTCTATTTCAGCAAGCTGGCCTGGCCTAACTCCCCTCTTTTACATTTTTTAATTTTTTTTAATTTGTGGCTTTATAAATTGGGTGTTTTAATCTATGTTTCGGCCAAAATATTTAATAATTTTAAGGGATTTTTAATATTTGTATTATCTGTATTTTATCTTGGCTGTTCACCGCCCTGAGTCCTTCGGGAGTAGGGCGGTATAGAAATTTGATTATAAATAAATAAATAAATAAATAAATAAATAAATAAATAAATAAATAATTATATTATATTATATTATATTATATAAACAAAAGCAAGATTAAAATAACTATTCTATTCCTACCTATGCTTTGTTAACAGATCAAAAATCTAAAGCACTGACATTTTCTTTAATTCTGTTTTCATTACTTCTTGCATATACTGTTTTTGGCAACAAACTTAAAAATAGTTTGCTATTATCTTCTCCCAGGATGGTTTTGTTTTGTTTTTGGACTTTCTGGTATAGCTACAGAAAGCTATACTCCTGAGATTTCCTCATAATTTCCAATTCTTATATTAATCAAGACCATCTTTGCTTGACTTGATAGTATCGACGTGCATCCAACCTGGATTCATACATGAAATAATGTGATACATGAAATAATAATGTGATAAACATTTACATTATTCTATAAACTTAACTAACATGAATTATAATACATATCTTGTTTAACATATTCTATAAATTTTGATTTGTTTCAGCATTTCACAAGACCAAGAGCTCTATCTTGATGAAATACTTTTGCACTTGTTACTCACAAGAAATAAAAAGATTGCTTTGTAAATTAATGAATCCCTAATCAGAATTGAATCCAGATGGAAGGTCCTTGTCTTATATAAGAGGTATCACATTAGCACAGATTCTTGGAACAAATAAGTTCTTCTCGTGTTCTGTTTATTCACATGATCTACTATAGAGCCTACATATCAAAATACTTTTTTGTGTACTTCATTTTAGTTTGGCGCACCTGGAGGAGAAGTATACTCATGTGCAAATGCTGTTTGTTGATTTTAGTTCAGTGTTCAACATAATTATTCCTCAGCATTTGGTGAACAAACTGTGTCTATTAGGTTTTAATACTTCTTTATGTAACTGAATACTTGATTTCCTTATTGATAGGCCCCAGTTTGTATGAGCTGGAAGAAACGTTTCCAATTCCATCTCCTTGAGTATGCGTTCCCCACAGTGCTATGTCTTGAGTCCATTACTGTTCACCTTGATGACCCATGACTGCTGTGCCAAGTGAAGTATGTGGATGACACACAGCAGTGGTGGGTCTTATCCGGGATGGCAATGAAGATTCTTACAGGGAGGAGGTGAAGGCTTTGGTGGACCAGTGCAATTAAAATAACCTGGTCTTGAATGTTAACAAAACAAAGGAGATCATTGTTTGTTTTAAAAAGAACCAGCATAGTCATACACCATTTTGTATCAAGGCTGAAGCTGTGGAGGTGATCAATAGTGTTAAGTATCTGGGAGTGCAGATAATTAACAGCCTGACTTGGTCTCTTCATACTTTATCTTCAGTGAATCATGCAAATCAGTGTTTGCATTTCCTGAGTTGGATGAGGAGAGCACATCTTTCTCCTTCTGTCCTGGCCACTTCTTACAGATTGAGAGCGTTTTAACAAACTGCACCACTGTTTGGTAGCAGTGCCTCAGATAGAAAGTCCATAAAGAGAGTGGGAAGGACAGCTGTGAAGATTATAGGAAGCTCACTTCCTGATATTCAGGATACTGCTTATAAGGGCTATGTGCTTAGAGCTCAAAGCATTGTTAGAGACCCCACACACCCATTTCATGGTCTGTTTCTGTTGCTCCACTCTGGGAGGAGGTTTCAAAAATAGCAGGACTACTAGATTCTGTAATAGCTTTGTTCCATATGCTATCCGTCTTGTAAACTTGCAGGATTTTTTTCCCTCAAGTATATGTATACATTTCAACTAGAATGTGATGTTTCTCTGTGTCATATAAGTGTGTGTATATGGGAATATGCATAATGGTTATCTTTTGAAAGCTGAATGCAACAAAATTTCATTTTAATGTATGCTGATTAGTATACATTTAAAGTGACAATGAAGTTTTTATTCTACCCTGTTCTATTCTATCTACTGTAGAGCCTACAAATCAAAACACTGTTAGATGTTACAATCCTTTAATTCCATAGTAATTATTCAAAAGTAAATTCTTCAACTGCCACAATAGTATTGCTGCTATTGGGTTTGTTCAGCCTCTTATGTGAAACTTAAATGATACCATAATAAATCTTACTTGAAATATATTCTAGTTATCCTACAATGCTCCTGCACACTCATACACCAACCAATAAGG
Source organism: Pituophis catenifer annectens (assembly GCF_029215685.1). Taxonomy (NCBI): domain Eukaryota; kingdom Metazoa; phylum Chordata; class Lepidosauria; order Squamata; family Colubridae; genus Pituophis; species Pituophis catenifer. The sequence goes on from NW_027256887.1 coordinate 28,246,134, forward strand.
CTATACCTCATGCTAAGCCATAGTTTGTTTTAGCTATGTTTTATGGACAAATATAACAGACTGGGTCATCCAGAATGCAAAAATAATGATCCTGGTTTATAAACAATAATGATGGGCAATAATGAACAATAATGATGGGGAAACATTGTTCTAAACCACAAACAGATCCTGTTGCAGTTTAACAAAATATGTCATCTTAGAACTATATAACACATATTTCTATAATTATAAAAAAAGAGCAATTGAGATACTGGATGGATCTATTTACCAATCTAAATTACAATGTGGTTTGTTTAGTTAGGGTAGAACACTATGTGAATACTTTATACTATTTATACTTTATACTATTTTATACTATTTATACTTTATAAACTATTTATAATTCAGCACAACATATGAAGCTAACCAAAATCACCAATATAATGTATTTGTGTCACAGTTTCTCCTCTTTGATACATAAGATTTACAGAAATAATTCTTGGGGAGAAATTTGATATACTTGGTAACATATTGTAGTACATTAACAGCCTATAGGGCAGTTTACATTGAAAACCGCTTCCTCCCCATCCCTCAAAAAAAAGGACAGTAGCTTTGCTATTTTGTAAATACTTACTTCTAATGAGATTACCATCACTGCCATTTCCCCAGATGGACTGGGCATGTGTATCTGCTTGTATGTTTTGATTATGTGAATGTTCTGGTCCTCTTAGCACTCCTACAGCTGTTTTGTCTTAACCGTGTTTTCTAAGAACCACAAAACATTAAGATTAACATTTTATTTTTCCATTTTTAAATTTACTGTGATAAATGAGTTTCACCAATTAGTTGACATATAGACCTTTAGGGATTTATACACTCTACAAAGACTCTCTACTGATACACTCTACAAAGAATAGTTTTTCACAAAAATTCAATATACTACCGTTATTATACTACATGAAGACTATGGCGGCGCGCATAGACGCTGCAGCTTTGAGCTCCTGATATCACAGTGGAGTGTGTAGGCAAAAACTAGTCTATACCCACGGGGAGTTACTAAAGATTGGATCTTCTAGTCGATTAGATATTACCAGTGACTTCCAGTGGTCTCATAATATACCAAGTGGCATAGTAAAACTCCCAGGCTCTCCATGGATTGTTGTTGGGCCTAGGAGGCAGAGAAGAGAATGGAAGCAGAGGCGGGGATGCAGAGCTGGTTTACTAGCTCGGTTACAGAAGCAGCCTCACAGACCAGCATTACCAAGCATTTTTCTAATCAACTCTAGTTCCTTTGTCCACAAAACTGATGAACTAGACCTATGGGTAGCAGCAAATAAGCTCATTCGTGACTGCTATCCATTTGTACCAGATGCATCAGTGGAGCTAACTAACTGCACCACACACTGCTTCGACAGAAACAGCAACTCTAGTAAAAGCAAAAGTGGAGGACTTTGTATTTACACACATAATGACTGGTGTACTAACAGTAGAGTTACTTATACACACTGTTCTCCAGATGTGGAACTCTTAACTGTCATTTGTTGGCCATTTTATTTACCTAGAGAGATTTCTGTTATAGTTATCACCACTGTCTATATTCCACCTGATGCAAATGTTAGCACAGCACTGTCTAAGTTATATGACGTCATTGAGAGGCAGCAGCAAACTTACCCTGAGGGCGCTTTTGTCATGGCTGGGGATTTTAATCAAGCCTGACTAAAGTCTGTTCTCCCTATGTTTGTGCAGTATGTGCAGTATACCACCAGAGATAAGAACACTCTAGACCATATGTACTCAAACTTAAGACAGGCATATAGACCAATCCCCCTCTCCCATCTGGGTACGTCTGATCACATCTCTCTGCTACTGTATCCAAAGTATATCCCTCTTAGGAAAAGGATATGGCCAGTCAGGAAAATTGTCAAAATCTGGCAAACTGGCAAGTTGCAGGACTGCTTTGAGACTACCGAGTAGAGTATATTTGAACATTTGGAGCTGCAAGAATTCACTGATGCTGTACTCTCTTACATTAAAACATGCACAGACAATGTAACAGTGAATAAGCCCATAAGAGTTTACAGTAATCGTAAACCCTGGATGTCAGTAGGGGTACAGGGAGTACCCCTGTACTGAGAGCCCGAAACTCCACCTTCAAGGCAGGAAATGAAGATGAATACAACGAGGCCAGGACAAATATGAAGAGAGGCATTAAGGCAGCTAAACAGAAATACAAACAAAAGGTAGAGAAGCATCTGGAAGATAATAAGTCAAGACAGGTGTGGCAGGGGCTACAACACCTAACCAACTATAAGGGCAATATGAAAAAAAATAGCCAATGCTGATGCCCTGCTGGTGGAGGAACTAAATAGCTTCTTTGCCCGCTTTGAGGTCAAAAGACTTGTCTCTGTGGCTCTAGTCCAGGGGTCAGCAACCTATGGCTCCGGAGCCACAAGCGGCTCTTTTGTGGCTCCCTGTCAGATGATCCCACCACTGGCTGGCCCCACCCCTCACCCGCCCTTCCCAGTCACTCCTTGCCTGGCCTGAGAAGGTAAGGGCGGCGGCAGGGGATGTAGAAGTGGCCAGGGCAGAGACAGAGGCATACAGAGAGAGGGGGAGAGAGAGAGACATAGAGAGATACAGAGAGAGGGGGAGTGGGGAGAGAGAGGGAGGGAGGGGAGAGAGAGAGATATATGTCAAAAGGATTTTGTGATTCCTGGTGTTTTTGGTTCTCTGCCCTAATGACCGGTTGGGTAGGTGTGGCTAGGAGGGTCATGTGACTGGTGGAAGTGAGTGACATCGGCCATGCCCACCCAGGTTTTGTGGCTCCCGGTGTTTTATTTTCTGTGGGAAATGGATACAAATGGCTCTTTGAGTATTTAAGATTGCAGACCCCTGCTCTAGTCCAAAGGCCCTATAACCTCCAGCCACTCGCCCTGGATGAACATCAAGCGAGAGCTGTGCTGAAGGCTGTAAATCCCAACAAAGCTTCAGGTCCAGACGGGGTGCTGGGGAAAGTGGTAAAAACCTGTGCTGACCAATTAACAGGGGTCCTGACTAGGATTTTTAACATCTCCCTGCAACAGGCTAGAGTCCCATCATGCTTGAAAGTAGCCAGAATTATCCCAGTTCCGAAGAAAGCAGCCATAAACAGCCTGAATGATTATAGACCCATTGCACTGATGTCTATAGTGATGCTTTGAGAGACTGGTCCTACAACACCTCAGGTCCTGTCTTCCACCAAATTTTGATCAACACCAGTTTGCTTATAGAAGCAAGAGGTCGACAGGAGATGCCATTGCCACTTCTCTACATATTGCACTGAGCCACCTTGAGAAATCAGGGAATTATGTCAGAATGCTTTTTATAGACCAAGGGTCGGCAACCTCAAACACTCAAAGAGCCACTTGTACCAGTTTCCTACAGAAATAAAAACACACAGGGAGCCACAAAACCTGGGTGGGCATGGCCAACTCGATGTCACTCATTCTCACCCAGTCACATGACCCCTAGCCATGCCTACCCAGCCACAAAACCATTCTTTATGTCTCTCTCCCTATCTCCCCCCTCTGTGTCTCTCTCCCTCTGTATCTCTCTCTCCCCCACTCTACGTATCACCCTGTGTGTGTGTGTGTCTCTCTCTCTCTGTATGTGTGTGTGTCTCTCTCTCCCCCCTCCCTTCAGGCGACCGCCCTCCTCCTCCCCTCTCCTCTCGTAACCTCCTGGCCAGCTGTGGCTGAGCAGGAGCATGTGCATGCGCGGGGAGACCCTCCTCAAGCAAGCGCCGAAGTGCAGCAAAGACGTGCACAGGGTGGGCGGCTGTTTCTTAGGAGGGTCTTAACAAGACACAGCTTCTCTCTTGCACTAATGCTCCGGCCATTGCTTTGCCATGTCATCCCCCATCCCCGGCAGCTCTTCAGCCGAGCACGGAGCGTGCGAACTCCAGCCCGAAGCAACAGGAAGTGAAGGCTGTCTTACATGCAAAAGTGGAGTGAAGGCAGGTACAGGACTGCTTCGCTCTTGCACTCTCTGATGACCCTCTTCCCCCTCCTCCTCTCAGGATGCCCCGGACAACTGTGGCTCAGCCGGAAGCATGTGCATGCATGGGAAGACCTTTCTCAAGCAAGCGCCAAAGCTCAGGAAAGGCGCATGCGGGGCAGGAAACAGTTTGCTTAAGGAGGGTCTCCCTGCACATGTGCACGCTCCCGGCTCAGACACAGTTGGCCAGGGGATTATGAGAGGAGGAGGGGGAGAGTGCAGGAGTGAAGTGGCCCTGTACCTGCCTTCACGTCACATTTGCATGTAAGGCAGCCTTTGCTTCCTGCCATTTCGAGCTGGAGTCCAAAAAAGAAATAAGAGGGGTGAGGGGCGGAGCCAACCAGTGATGGGACAGGGAGCCATGACAGAGGGCCCAAAGAGCCGCTTGCGGCTCCAGAGCTGTGGGTTGCCGACCCCTGTTATAGACTATAGCTCGGCCTTTAATACCATTTTACCAGCATTCTCATTGAAAATCTGACTGACCTGAATTTTCCTCCCCTCACTTGTGACTGGGTCAAAAACTTCCTGACAGATCATCCACAAGCAGTAAGAGTTGGTTCCTTTACATCTTCCACCCTGAAGCTCAGCACAGGCTACCCTCAGGGCTGTGTGCTCAGCCCCTACCTGTACTTGCTGTATACACATGACTGCATATCCTCTGATCCATCCAACATCATGATAAAGTTTGCAGATGACACAATGGTGCTGGGTCTCATAACTGGAGGGGATGAATCAGCATACAGGGAAGAAATCCAGAAGGTATCCACATAGTGCTCAAAAAATAACTTCTAAATATTAGTAAGACAAAGGAGATGGTGCTAGATTTCCAAAAGCACAGAGAGGAACTTGCCTCACTGTATATTGAGGGGGGCTGTGTGGCGAGAGTTTCCTCTTTTAAATTTTTGGGAGTGCTTATTAGTCAAGATCTTACCTGGAAAAACAACACATCCCTGGTGATTGGCAATGCCCAACAGACTTCATTTCCTTAGAGTCCTGCAAAAAAATCAGGTGAAACAACAGCTGATTACTTCTTTCTATCTGTCCACGATAGAAAGTGTCCTCACATACTGCATTACAGTATGGTACACTGGTTTAACTGCTGCGGACAGGAAGGCACTACAGAGAGTGATCAATTTGGCACAAGAAACGATTGGTTGCCCTCTAACACCACTGGATGACATTGCCAGGTCTTGCTGCTTTAGCAGACTAAGAAAGATACTCAGAGATGATTCACACCCTGCTCAGTGTCTCTTCACACATCGGGCAGAAGACATCGAAGCATATCCAGCCGAACAAATGGTTTCTATCCTTGAGCTGTCAGACTCTTAAACACAACTACAATCACTCCACACACATGCGGAAACATATGACTAGTTTTTCTTTTTCTTTCTTTTTCTTTTTTCCTCCTAATTGCTTGCATAGGGATTATTCTTTATACTATTTATGTTGTTTGTATTTTTTTGTCATGGACTGCACCAGTGAGGCTAAAACCAATTTTGTTGTATACATGATGTACAATGACAATAAAGGCTATACTAATTGTTGAGAAACTCAGCAGATCTTTAGTCTATCCACAATCACTTCGTACACACAATCTTTTTCCCGTATGCAATGCAAAAGAAATTAGAAATATTATAAATGAGTTGATATACCATTTTTGACCATGGAAAGACAAGTGTCAATTTACATCAATAGAAGAACAACCATTCAAAGACTATGAGAAATTAGAAGCATTCTAAATGAGTAAATGGAAACAGTTTAGCATCACATTCCACTAGAAAAAGGAGTCTGTACTAAAAGACAAACTGTTTAATAGTATATTCCAGCAGAGGAGGGACGATTTATTCACAGGAAAAGTTGTATATACAATCTATAAAAGAAGAATGGAATTACAAGATTTAGTGGAAAACTTTTGATCTGATTTTATTTTTTATTTAGATTTTTAATCCTGCCTTTTTATTTTTATAAATACCATATTTTCCAGAGTATAAGACACTCTGGAGTATTAGACGCACATTAGTTTTTGGGAAGGAAAACCAGAAAAAAAAAATTCTGCCTCTGCCTACCAGTATTCATCTGGCTAGCGTCCTTGCAGCAAACAGAAAACAGCCCGGTCAGCTTCAGCACGTTATTGCAGCCTGATTCAGCATGAGCAGCTGATTGGCAGTTGGATCGGCCTCTATGACTATGACTGCTGTACTGTAGGCAAGCTGATTTGTTTGTTCAATTGATGTTATCTGGACTACTGCAAGTGCATAGTTCACATCTATCATCAATGGCACCAAATGTTTTCTAGGCACAGTCTTCAATGTTGGAAGCCTTCTTCTTTCCGCATTTGTTGCAGCATGTGCCAAGATTTTAGCTTTCAGTTCAATGCCTCGCATTGAGTACTCCTGGTGCGTCAATGATGACTTCAGACCCTTGCTGATCCTAATCTTGCAAAATATCCGCATTTTCTTCGAATTCAGACTGTTCAGTTGCTCCAGATGTTATTGGAGTATTTTCTGCTGCCACTTCAGCAGACTGCTGTTCAGCAGTCTGTGTTCCTGTTTCACAATTTTTCCGTATTTCTTCAAGCTCGATTTCACTGAGCACTTTGTTCTGAGTGATGAATCGTTGTTGATCAGCTAATCGTAATTCAGTTATCCTTGAGTCTGGGTATTTTTGTTTCCATAATTTGTACATCCTTTTTTGATAGCCTCGTTTTTCTGGTTCTGCTTTGTAGTAGCATTTCATTACTGTGCAGTTCTCTGACATGATGTGTTTCTGCCACTTCTGAGGTTGTTCAGCTTCCAGTAGCTCTGCAGGCCCATGCCCTGGTTGCTCAGCTATGGGACCTGTGGCCTGTAGCCCACTTGTCGACGGATGCCCAGGTTCCCCAACACCCGACGTGGTCCTTGTTAACCCGGGCGACGACCAAGCCGGTATAGGCCGACGGCCCATTAACAGTTCAGTAGAGCTGCTGTTGGTAAAAGGGCAGGGGGTTACGTGTTGGGTCAATAAGTACCTTGCCACTTTCTCTGACCAGTCTCCTTTTGTGAACCTGGATAGGGCATCCTTGGCCGATCTCACGGCGGGTTCAGCCAGCCCATTACTGGCCGGGCAAAATGGCGCTACCCTGGCATGATGGATGCCAAGCCCTGCCAGGTAGATTTGGAAGGAGGCAGAAGTTAGTTGCGGCCCATTATCAGAGATGAGGACATCAGGGAGGCCGTGGGTGGCAAATTGTCTCCGCATTGCCCTGATTAAAGTGCTAGCTGTGGTGGATGCCATCAATTCTATCTCAACCCACTTCAAATATGCATCCACCACGATCAGGAATGTTTGCCCATGGAAGGGGTCTGCGAAGTCCACATGAATCCTGGGCCATGGGCTTTTGGGCATTTCCCACTCTCTCACAGAGGCTGCTGGGGCAACTGGGCATAATAGTTGGCATGCCTGGCACTTGTGACCGACGCAGTGGCTGACTGGTCAAAATTGGGCCACCAGACGTAACTGCGACCCAATGCCTTCATCTTGACGATGCCAGGGTGTCCTTCATGAAGTATTCCATGACCCTGTGTTGTAGCTGGGATGGCACAACTACCCTGTTTCCCCACAGGAGGCACCCTCACTGTACTGACAGCTCGTGCTGTCTAGCCTGGTATGGTTTGAACTCCAACGGCACTTTCCCCATAGGCCAGCCCCTACTCACCCAGTCAAGGACCTGGCACAGTACGGGGTCTTTGACAGATAGCGCATCGACATCAGAAGCTGGCAAATTGAGGAAGTCAATGAGGAGCACTGATGAGGTTGTGGAGGGGTCTAGCACGGACAGTGGAAGTGGGCAGCGGCTGAGGGCATCTGCGTGGGCAAGATGCTTGCCAGGGCGGTAAATGAGGTGGTACTAGTAGGAAGCTAGGAATTCTACCCATCTTGACATGCATGTGAGAGGACTTGGGGGGGGGGTTGTTTGTTTCCTGCCACCAGCCCCAGTAGGGGCTTGTGGTCAGTGACTAATGTAAAAGGACAGCCGTATAAATAGTCATGGAAAAGTTTTATGGCTGCGACGGCAGCCAAAGCTTCTTTATCTATTTGGCCATAATTGCGTTCCATGGAGGACAAGGTCCTTGAATAGAATGCAATGGGGGCTTCTGTGCCATTGGGCAAGGCATGGCTGAGAACAGCCCCAATGCCAAAGGGGGAGGCATCAACAACTAGGACCAGGGGGAGGCTGTCAGTATATTGGACTAGGACAGCATCAGAGGTTAGAAGGGTTTTGACAGCTGCAAAAGCAGCGGCTTCTGTGGGGCCCCAGGACCAAGGGGTCTTTTTGTCCAGAAGCCTGTACAGAGGCTCCGCAACAGATGCTTTATGGGGCAAGAAAATGCTATAAAAGTTGAGAAGCCCCAAGAAAGCCTGTAATTCAGTTTTGTTAGCTGGGGTTGGGGCTTTCCTGATGGCAGCTACCTTAGAGGGTGTTGGATGGATGCTGGTGGCATCGATGAGGTACCCTAGGAATTCCACCCTCGACACTCCAATTCTACACTTTTGTTTCTTTAGCTTGAGCCCAGCCATTTGGAAATGGCGCAGGACTGCCCTCAGCTTGTGCTTCAAGTCAGCCTGATTGGTGGCTGAGATGAGCATGTCATCAAAATAGGGAACGACTCCTTGCAAGCCTTGCAAGAGTCATTCCACAAGACCCTGAAAAATGCCCGGGGTGACGCTAATGCCAAACTGGATATGTTAGCACTTGAAAGCGCCCCAGTGGGTCACTATTGTCTGAGCCTCAGCCATGGCAGCATCCACAGGAAGCTGCTGGTAGGCTTGTCTACTTTTGCAAAAATGGTTCCCCGCCCAAGAGAGTGCAGCAGATGCTGCACCACTGGCACTGGGTAGGGGTTGGCTTGGAGGGTCCTATTCACTGTACATTTATAGTCAGCGTGTCAAGCTTCGGTGCTATCTCAAAATAAATGACTTTCCAAACTGCCAATCTTTAAGGAAATTTTCTCTTTATTCGAGTACGGCAACCGGATCATGACTCTGTGCGGTCAGTACTGACCTTTGCCCCCCAATCCCTCCCTTTCCGATCCCCAATTCTCTGCTTCTCATTGGCTATTTTCCAAGTCACTCTCCTGATTTCTTTTCCTGTCAGTTCAGAGGAATGTTCCCCCTCCCCTCTTCATCTCCAAGGAGATTGAAACTTCAAAGGGATTTAGCAGGCAAAAGTTCAAACTTCATCCTCCCTTTTCTATGTCAGTGCTGAGATGTTGACATCTGGCCACTCTCCCTTCACTCTCCCGGTGAGGCCTGTGTGAGACAAACAACAAGTTTAGTATCTTACCCCGTCTGAGGGTGTGTCCCACCCCCTCCCGGCTTGTCCGGGTGATCTGCATGGAATTTAGCTATGAGGCGGTCAGCTTGAATGTTCATGCTCTTCACCCAGAAAGCTTCTGACAAGGGGTAACCCTTCCACTTAATTAAGTATTGGAGGCGTCCTCTGTGCCACCTCGAATCAAGAATTCGCTGTACTTCATAGTGGGTTTGGCCTCCAACAGTCAAGGGCCCTGGGGGATGACGTGGCACCGGCCTTAAAGTTGAACCTACCACAGGCTTCAGGAGGCTACTGTGAAAAACGGGGTGTATTCTCCCTCTATCTTTGTGCCTGCAGGATGGACCCTCTTCCAGTCTGACGGCACATTCAAAATCTTGCTTTAACTCCTCCATGGGGCTTTCAAGTGGCAGCTTTGAAGTTTTCTGCTGTCTGGCCTACTGCCACTCCCATAACCAATCCGCCCTTCCCAATTCACTCAGAGGCTTCCCCTTACCTTTAGCGTCTGGAAAGGGGAACTCAGCTTCTGCAGATTTTGGCAAAATCCACCAAGGTTCATCATTTTTTCTTCTCTTGGGCTGGAGCATGATCATCTGTCCTTGGTAATTCTGTGGCAGTGGGGGGGGAAGGGGGGGGTTGCAGCTTTGCTGGGGGAGGGGGTGGCCCTGTTGCATCCAAGATGGCTGGAGTAGGGAGGGGGGCTGGTTCACAGCTACTTGAAGTAAACTTTCAGTAGAGAGCTGGCTTCCTGCCATGGCTTCGGAACTTTGGCGCCACTCCATCCAAACATCTGGCAGAGAGCTGGAGGGCTGGAGGTTTGCCAGTTTGGCTTGGAAAGTTGTGAGTACTGACCGTCTGTCAAGCTTCGGTGCTATCTCAAAATAAATGACTTTCCAAACTGCCAATCTTTAAGGAAATTTTCGCTTTATTCAAGTACGGCAACCGGATCATGACTCTGTGCGGTCAGTACTGACCTTTGCCCCCCAATCCCTCCCTTTCCGATCCCCAATTCTCTGCTTCTCATTGGCTATCTTCCAAGTCACTCTCCTGATTTCTTTTCCTGTCAGTTCACAGGAATGTTCCCCCTCCCCACTTCATCTCCAAGGAGATCGAAACTTCAAAGGGATTTAGCAGGCAAAAGTTCAAACTTCATCCTCCCTTTTCTATGTCAGTGCTGAGACGCTGACACAGCGCAGATTCTTATAGACCCATCTGGCTTGATGGGTATGACTATGTGGGTCTCCCAGGGGGCATGGTCAGTGGGCACTAAAACACCTTGGGCTATCAGCTTGTCAAGTTCCTTTTCTACTAAGGGACGAAGTGCGAAAGGCACTCTCCTGGCCTTTAACCTAATTGGTGCAATCTGGGGGTCTAGATTAAGGGAGATGTGTGACCCATTATATTTACCTAATTCGTTGTCAAAAACCTCAGCGAATTCAGTCAGGACATCTTTGAAGTCGTCACAGGTGGTTGAACAGATGCCAGTAATGCCAAGCCCAAGGGCGCCAAACCAGTCGAGACCCAGCAGGCTGGGGAGGTGGCCATTTACGATGATTAAGGGTAGGCTGACTGTGAAAGTCTTGTACTCCACTAGGAGTTTGATTTGGCCCAGTGTGGGGATATGGTTCCCCTGGTAATCTCGCAGTCGCAGATGACTGGGTTCCAGGGTTTGTTTCTTGCATGTGGGGACCAGCTTTAGCAAGGTGTCCCATGAGATGAGGGACTTTGAGGATACGGTGTCAACCTCCATGCGGCAAGGGACACCCTCAATGGTAATTGTAAGGTAAATTTTGTGGCTGGATGGTGTTTTGGATTGGCAGGTGGCCACATCAGGGAATCTGGTTTCCCAATGAATGGTGTAGCAGTCCCCATGAGGCTTCGCAGTTTTTTTGGAAGGGCTGTCTGCTGGTGGGTGTCAGGGAGGTCAGTAGGTTGGCTCTACAGACATGCGCCAAATGTCCTTTTTTTCCACACCTGCGGCAAACTGCTGTTTTGAAGCGGCAATTGGCCCTGGAATGTTTTTCACCACAGCCCTGGCACGGTGGGCCGGCAAACTCTTTTTCCGGGGCATTAATTTTGCCCCTCACTGTTCTGAGGCGACTTATGTTGTCCTCCTCTTTGTCCTCTTCATCAGGTTCCATTTCTTCCGAATGTGACTGGCTTGTTGGCAGAGATGGAACCTTGTGATTTCCTTATCTCCGTGGTGGATTTGCTTGACAGCTCACACGCCTGTGCCTCTTCAATAGCTGACAGGAGGGTGATTTCCCTTTTTTCAAGCAAATGGCGTTGTATGCGCGGGTCTTTAACCCCGCATACAAATTGCTCTAATAGGGAATCCTCCAAGTCTTTAAACTCACAGTTCAAGGCTCCAGTTCTGAGGGAAGCTATATACTGGTTGATAGATTCCCCTTCACCTTGGAGAATCTGCCTGAAGTTGAACCTCCGAGCGATGCATGAGGGGGTTGGCGCGTAGTGATTCTTAAGCTTCTCCTTCAAGACCTCCCAGGGGACCGACTGGACAGGAACAGGGGCCATCAAAGCCATCGCTGTGGTAAACATTTCTGGGCTGCATGAGTTCAAAAAGTGAGCCCTTTTATGGTTGCTGGTCAGACCTGTGTAGTCATTTGCTGCAAGGAAGCATTCAAAACGGGCTTCGTACGAGTTCCAGGTCTCCGTCAGTGGGTTGAAGGGAGCGAAGGTTGGAGGTGCCATCCTGACAAGGACAGGTTTCTAGTTCTCAGGCGAAGCTGTCTGGGCGATGTATTGTCGCAAGTGACTCAGGTGGCACTTGGCTAACATGGCCAGCTCCAGCTCGTAGTGACTTTAGCTACCTATTACCTCATGCCCAGGATCCCACCTTCGTCGCCAGTGCTCTGTAGAGTGACGGTGGGCAGTAACTGAGGCAAGACAGGTGTAAAAGGAACAAAGGTTTATTGCTAACAGCTAACAGAACAGCTTCAGAACTAGAACAGCAACTCAGGCGTTTGACAGCTATTTATACAGTAGCTGTCAAACCCCTCAGCCAATGGGGCTGCTGGAATTCTCCTGCCGGCTCTGGGTGCGTCTTAGCCAATGGGAGCGATAAGTCGTATGTCCGAGGACCAGTCGTAAGTCTGAGGACTTAGCAGGGGGGGTAGGAAAGAGGCCTAACTGCCTGTTCAGTGGCAGAATCAGGAAGAATTATTATTATTATTATTATTATTATTATTATTATTATTATTATTATTCAAGTTTAAGTTTCAAGTTTATTAGATTTCTATACCGCCCTTCTCCCGAAGGACTCAGGGTGGTGTACAGCCATATTAAAACACATAGATTTATAAAATTTAAAACCAAATTAAAATCAATATATAAAATTGGCCCGCAAATTTAAAACACACATAGACCCATAATAAAATTCATATTAGGCCAGTCCGGCTTGCTGGAACAGGAAGGTCTTAAGGGCGCAGCGAAAAGTACGCAGGTCGGGGCTAAGACATAGCTCTAGGGGCAGCTCATTCCAGAGGGCTGGTGCCCCCACAGAGAAGGCTCTCCCCCTGGGTGTTGCCAGTCGGCATTGTTTGGCCGACGACACCCTGAGGAGCCCCTCTCTGTGGGAGCGTATTATTATTTAATTTTTTAAATATTAAACATAAAAATTCAATGTCTGTATAAACAGTGTGTTGTCCGAGTACAGTTGTTTTTGAGAAATAGTACCGTGTTTTCCCGAAAATACAACATGTCCTGAAAATAAGGCCAAGCCTGATTTTTGGGGTGGGCGTAAATATACGCCCTCCCCTGAAAATAAGCCCTAGTGAAGGGGTGGGCATGGGCAGCACAGGAGGCAGCCCTTCCCTTCCCTGGTTACCTTATGGAAGCTCAGCACCTTAATTGTGGCCCGCAGATCAGCTAAGCCAGCAAGGGCCAGGAGCTGCCTCTCTGTCTCTCTGCCATAGCTTCAGGGCAAACCTCCACCTTCCCTGCGCAGGATTGCAAGGCTGAAGGCTTCAGAGGGAATATTTTTGGGATCTGTGTCTGTGCAGAGCTCCCCAAGGATAGAACGATTGGCAGAGAAAGTGGGGGGATTTTCCTGCTGATCGGAAGCCTCCAGCCTTGCAATCCTCTGCAGGGAAGGCAGAGGTTTGCTCTGAAGCTGTGGCAGCGCATAGCACTGGGAGGCCTCTGCAGAGAGACAGAATGAGAGGCAGATCTCGGCCCATGCTGCTTCTGGAATTGCTTCTTTCCCTCCTCCCCACCCCCAAGTCTGTTTCCTTTCCTTTGTTGCTTCTGGGATCGCTTCTTTCCCTCTTCCCCTCCTCAGTCTCTTTCCTTTCCTTTGCTGCTTCTGGGATTGCTTCTTTCCCTTCTCCCTTCCCCCCCACTCTTTTTCCTTTCCATTGCTGCTTCTGGGATCCCTTCTTTCCCTTCTCCCCCCACCCATTTCCTTCCCTTCCATTTGCTGCTTTTGGGGAGTAGACAGCATGACAGAGAGAGCGGGGCCAGCAGTAGCACTTTAAAAAAGTAAGATCTCCCCAGAAATAAGCCCAAGTGCTTATCTTGAAGCCCAAAAGAAAATAAGACCCTGTCTTATTTTCAGGGAAACACAATAATAATAATAACAATTTTCATAACATTAATAATAATCACATAGTAATAATATTTGCTTATCCATTTTGGTAAGTCTTCAATGAAGTTAATAATTCCCTTACGCTTTTAAGTTTCTAACTTCTGTTTCTGCTAGTTAGCCACTGATAAAACAAATCCCATGTTAAAAAGTATTCAGTTTCTTCCTTCTCCTTAATTTTGAATGTTAGTCTATCCATTTCTGCACATTCTAATTTTTTTAAATAACATTTTTATCTGTAAGGATCTCTTCATTTTTCCATTGTTGTGCAAACACAATTCTAGCAGCAGTTAACACATGTAAAATTAAATATGTATTCCCTTTATTATATTTTTCTGGTAGAATACCCAACAAAAATATTTCTGGCTTTAGATCTATGTGTTGCTTTACTATTTTTTCCAACCGTGCATGTATTTTTTGTCAAATTTTTTTTTGCCTTTGGGCATGTTCACCACATGTGATAGTACGAACCCGGTATCTGATTACATTTCCAACATTTAGCAGACATATCCTTAAACACCTTTGCCAATCTTGCTGGTGGAAAATGCCATCTATAAAACATTTTATATAAATTTTCTTTCTATGCAATTGACATTGTTAGTTTATAATTCCTATCCCACAATTTCTGCCATTTATCTAATTCTATAGTATATAACCAAAATTTTTGGACCATATATCATTGTTTCCTTTACTTGCTCTTCTTCCATTTTAATGCTTAGTAGGTAGTTATAAATTTTTTAAATTAGTTTTCATCTGTCCCTGTTAATATCTGATCCAGTTCTGTTGGTTCTTTGTAAAAACCATACATTTTAGCATCTTTCTCATGTCTTCATTGTATTTGCACATGTGACCACCATGCCAAATCAATAATTGACATTCCTGCTTAGTTTTAAGTTCCCCTTTTTTATTCAAAATATCCAGTCAAAACCCATGACTGGAACATACTGATAGAAGGATACAAACTCTTCAAAAAAACCAGACCCCATAAAAGAGGAGGTGGAGTTGCACTGTATGTAAAGGACCACTATATTGCTACATAATTGCATGAAACCAAAAATGAAAACCTCCTAGAATGCATATGGGTCAACATAAAAGATAAAAAGAATGACATGGCCATAAGTGTATACTATAGGCCACCCAATCAAGCAGGAAAAATAGATATCCTTTTTGCCAACCAACTAACAAACATATGTAGAAACACACTACAATAATAATGGGGGACTTCAATTACCCTGATATCAATTGGAAAACTAATTCTGTACCAAGTGAAAAATCAAATAGGTTCCTAACCAACCTAGCTGACAACTTTGTTGTCCAAAAGTTAGAGGACGGAACTAGAGGGACAGCCATACTGGACTTAATACTTACAAACAGAGAAGAAGTGATAGAGGGAGTTGAAACTGCAGGAACCTTGGGTGAGAGTGACCATGTCATACTAGAATTCAACATAATACAAACACAAGCAGTAGAACAAAATGATACCAGAGTCTTAGATTTTAAAAGAGCTGATTTTAATAAACTCGAGAGAACTTGGGAAAGATTCCTTGGATGAAAATCCTAAGGGGAAAACAACTCAAGAATCTTGGGAAACTGAAAAATACAATCATAAAAGCCCAGACCAGTGCAATACCACTGAGAAAGAAAAACAAGAAATCCAAGAAGAAACCAGCATGGCTACACAAAGATCTCTTTGACAAATTAAAAGACAAAAAGGACAAATACAAAAAATGGAAAGAGGGACACATAACTAAGGCAAGATATCAGCAGACAGCCAGAATCTTTTATTATTAATTATAAAGATTTTTAAAATTTTAAATATCTTTTAGTATTTATATATTCAATTTTAAATTGGTTTTAAAAGTTTGGGGTTTTAAATTTGTCGGGGCCAAAATTATTTAATTTGATTTTATTCTATTTTTTAAATTTTGTATTGTATGTGTTTTTATTGTTTGGCTGTGCACCGCCCTGAGTCCTTCGGGAGTAGGGCGGTATAGAAATCTAATAAAATGAAAATGAAAAAAAATGAAATGAATCTGCAAAGACAAAATCAGGAAAACAAAGGCTCAGAATGAACAAAGAGTTGCAACAAAAGTCAAAGATAACAAGTTTCTTCCAACACACAATAACAAGAAAAATAACAAGAAAAAAAATCAAGGAAACAGTCAGTCCACTAAAGAGAGAAAATGGCAAGGAAGTAACAGGCAATAGAGAGAAAGCAGAGCTGCTTAACTCATTCTTTGCATCGGTCTTCACACAAAAAGAAACTATAGCCCAACCTACCAGAAACTTAACTGTAAAAAACAGACTGGAAATAAAAGTTAAAACAAGCAAGAGAATATCTGTCTGATCTTGATGAATACAAATCAGCAGGACTTGATGGATTACATCCCAGAGTTCTAAAGGAGCTGGCAAATGTCATCTCAGAACCATTGCACCACATCTTTCAAAAATCCTGGAACACCGGGGAACTACCAGAGGACTGGAAAAGAGCTGATCAGGTTCCCATCTTCAAAAAAAAAAAAAAAAAAAAAAAACCTAGGAAACTACAGACCAATCAGCCTAATATCAATACCTGGGAAGATACTGGAACAGATTAAAAAAAAACAAAAAAACATCTGCCAACACCTAGACATGAGTAAAGTAATAACTAGCAGTCATCTGTTTGTTAAAAACAGATCATGCCAAACCAATCTTATTTCATTCTTCAACATAGTGACTAAATTAGTAGACCAGCGAAATACTGTCAATATAATTTAATTTAATTTAATTTAATTTAATTTAATTTAATTTAATTTAATTTAATTTAATTTAATTTAATTTAATTTAATTTAATTTAATTTAATTTAATTTAATTTAATTTAATTTAATTTAATTTCCAATTTATATACCGCCCTTCTCCCTGAGGACTCAGGGCGGTGTACAGCCAAGATAAAAAACATAGAATACAAATATTAAAACATTTAAAAATATATATAAATTTGGCCCGAAAGTTAAAAAATCACAGACTAATTAAAAGAATTTAAAAATTTCTTCTTAAGCCAACCCGGCTTGCTGGAAAAGATGGGTTTTCAGGGAACGACGGAAGGCATTGAGGTCATGGATTCTCCTTATCTCCGGGGGCAACTGATTCCAGAGGGTGGGAGCCCCCACAGAGAAGGCCCTCCCCCTGGGGGCCACCAGCCTATATTGTTTGGCTGATGGCACCCTGAGGAGGCCCTCTCTGTGGGAGCGCACGGGTCGATGGGAGGTCGTCGGTAGCAGCAGGCGGTCTCGCAGATAGCTAGGCCCTATGCCATGGAGCGCTTTAAAGGTGATAACCAACACCTTGAAGCGCACCCGGAAGACCACCGGGAGCCAGTGCAGCTCGCGCAGGAGCGGTGTTATATGGGAGCGCCATGTTGTTCCCATCACTACCCGCGCTGCTGCATTCTGGACCAGCTGGAGCCTCCGGGTGCTCTTCAAGGGAGCCCCATGTAGAGAGCATTACAGTAGTCAAGGCGAGAGGTGACGAGGGCATGAGTGACTGTGCACAAGGATTCCCGATCGAGAAAGGGCCGCAACTGGCGAATCAGGCGAACCTGATAAAAGGTCCCCCTGGTAACAGCTGTCAGATGTTCCTCCAAAGACAGCTGCCTATCCAGGAGGACTCCCAGATTGCGAGCCCTTTCAGTGGGGGCCAAAGACTCGCCCCCAATAGTCAGTGATGGAGTCAACTGACTATATCGGGATGCTGGGAGCCACAGCCACTCAGTCTTGGAAGGGTTGAGCTTGAGCCTGTTCCTCCCCATCCAGAGCCTCACAGCCTCCAGGCACTGGGACATCACTTCAAGGGCATCGTTGGGGTGGCCTGGGGTGGAGATGTACAGCTGGGTGTCATCAGCGTACTGATGGTATCTCACCCCAAAGCCACAGATGATCTCACCCAGCGGCTTCACATAAATGTTGAACAGAAGGGGCGAGAGGACTGATCCCTGCGGCACTCCACAGATGAGAGGCCTCGAGGTCGACCTCTGCCCCCCTGCCAACACAAACTGCGACCGGTCGGAGAGAAAAGAGGAGAACCACCGCAACACAGTGCCTCCCACCCCCAACTCTTCCAGCCAGTGCAGCATGATACCATGGTCAATGGTATCAAAAGCTGCTGAGAGATCTAATAGGACCAGAACAGAGGAATAACCCCTGTCTAATATACTTAGACTTCAGCAAGGCATTTGATAAAGTAGACCACAACCTACTTCTTCATAAGCTAGAAAGAAGTGGGATAGATAGATAGCTTCACCACCAGATGGATTTGCAACTGGCTAACAAACCGTACTCAACGAGTAGTCCTTAATGGGTCTAAGTCTACATGGAGAGAAATAAGCAGTGGAGTGCCACAAGTGTCTTAGGCCCAGTACTCTTCAATATCTTCATAAATGACTTAGATGAGGGAATGAAGGGCAACTCACCAAATTTGAAGATGATACTAAGCTGGCAGTCACTGTTCTTTTTGATAAAGGCATTTTAGATACGACTCTCAGACTCTTTGTTTGCACAGTCTATTTCTTTTGAGATTAAATTTATTTGGGGTTAAAATAGTTATGTGTAAGACCAAATGCAAGTCTACCATGACATTGATATTCTCATTGGTAAGAAAAGAAAACATTCTACAAAAAAGAAATATTATGAATACAAATGTATGAGTTGTAGTTGTTATTTGGAAAATATCTTCCCTTAAGAACACCACCAAAAAGAGATCTTCAATTTTATTCCAGTATGCTAATTACATCAATTTAACCTGAGCATACAGTAATTTAGCCCAGGACTTTTTGGAATGGGAGGCAACCGTAGCTTTGGTGGAATTCTGCAAATGATCTGATTAGAAATTTGTAGCTGTCTTCAAGTGGCATTTAAAAGAATATTTTGGACATTGTTAATATGGTGCTTTTCCTGGCTTTTCGATAGCCCCTTTTATTGGAGCCACAACAGTAGTGGTATTCAATTTCTTTTACTACTGGTTCTGGGGGTGTGGCTTTTTGGTAGGCGTGTCTTGATGGTCATGTGACTGGGTGGGCGTGGCTAGGTGGTCATGTGACTGGGCTGGTGTGACTAGGTGGTTACAATCCTAGTTCCCCCTACGAGGATTCCTGCATCTGGACCTTTTGCAATCCCCCAAAGGGTCAAAGGAAACCAGATTCCATACAATTCTGAACCTTTAAGGCAAACCAAAAACAAGTGTTCCTCACTTAATGGCTGGTTGCTTAGCAAGTGTTCAAATTTACGATTGATCTCCCCAGAGCTACTTCACCTATTTTTGGAGTTTTGACAGCCATGCATATACCCACACACCCACACATACACACAAACACACATTTATGACCAGTTACAACATCCCACACAGTCATGTGACTGAGGTTTTCTATGTTTTTTGCCAGTTTCCAACAATTCCTTCTGATTTCTGTTTAAAAATGCCCATTGGGGAAAATGGACTTGTTTAACAACCATAGTGTTCACTTAATGATGACAAAGTTCACTTAATGACCATGGTGTTTGGCTAACTCAGGGATCTGCAGCCTTAAACACTCAAAGAGCCATTTTTCTATTTTCTTTTAAACATTATGGTGTTCATGAGTAAACTGCAGATTAGAGGCAACCAGCAGATTGCTGGCTTACTCGCTCTGCTGCTCGCCACCTGCAAGTCGCAGGCAGCAAAAGAAACAACTGCCTCCTGCCTCCGTGCATCGAGGAGGCTGAGCAGCAGCAGGAAGAGCACGGACCTCCTGACACAGGAAGCAGCTGCCAGCGATGCCCTCAGGTGAAGATGTTGTGAGCAAAGAGGCTTGACCCCCCCACCTTAGGAGCCTCAGTTTACTCTTGAGCACCATTGGCCTTTCTCCCTGCCTCTCCTGGCCAATGTTACTCATAAGTAAACTGCAGCTAGGATCTTCCTCGTACTTCCCTCACAGGCCAGGCCGACTTGGGGAAACACATGGGAAGAGCTCCAGTGCCGCAATTTCCCGTGTGCTCCCCTTCCTCCCTGCACGCATCGGTCCACCCACTGCTGGTATCACCCTCCGCCAGCTCTCCCTCCCCCACCCACTGGCCTGTGCTCTTTGTCCTTACCTTTGCCAGTAGCGGTGAGCAGAAGTACATGGCTAGATTCTGCAAGTAGTGGCTGGGCCAGGTGGGTGGGCAGGCAAGACAAGCGTCGAGCAGGCGGGCAGGGCAAGCGAGCATCAGGCGGGCAGGGCGAGTGAATGGGGACTGGGCGACCAGTTCAGGGGTGTGGCCAGCCAGAGGTTGCTACCGGTTCAGCAAACCATGCCAAATTTCTGCTAACGTTTCACCCAAACCGGTGTGAAGCGGCTGAATACCACCTCTGAGCCACAAGAACTGCTGCTGGTAACACAGCTCATCAAACTCACTGGACAGTCTCCATTTGCTAAATATAAACTAAATGAGAAGGAATTAACTTTGGAAAACTGGGGAGACTGGCAATCTCTTTGTTATGCCTACCAGAAGTACCTCTTTCACACACTGTAGAGCAATTTTTAGTAACATTGGAAAGAAGAAAAGCTGGCAAGAGACACACCAATCACTTCTCTGAAAATACTCCAGGTCTTTTGTTACCAGACAGCTACAACTTAAGTTGTAGTATACCTCTTTCCTTATTAAGAAGCTCTTTATAAGTAATCACATCTTGTTTTTGCTCTACACTTATATTCTCTATCGCGTGTCTGGGTATTGCCCACATTGGTAACTTATCATTTAATTTATACTGATACTTTTTCCAGACACGCAGTAAAGCATTCCTTAATATGTGACTTTTAAAAGTCTTATTCACTTTCTTGTCATATAATAAGTAAGCATGCCAACCGTAAACCAAATCATATCCCTCAATATTCAATATTCTTTCTTCTGTTGAATTCATCCAGTCACTAATTGCTGATAGGGCAGCTGCCTCATAATATAATCTTAAATTGGGCATTTTGAGACCTCCTCTTTCACATATATCCTGCATTATTTTTTGCTTTATTCTCGGTCTCTTTCCTGCCCAGACAAAATTATTATTTTTTTTAAACATTTTTTTTTATTTTATAAACAAACAAACAATACATAATCAATCATTCAATATATCTTCTGAATACACCTTTTAAATCTTCTTTTTGCTCCTCCAATATTTATCATATCTTAATATTGTAAACAAACAAACAAATAATACATAATCAATTATTCAATATATCTTCTGAATACATCTTTTAAATTTTCTTTTTACTCCTCCAATATTTATCATATCTTAATATTGTCATTCCCTTTATTATAACATTTCCCCCATTTTTCTTACTTCTCTATAAATACCTTAATCTATCTTTTAATTATATTAAAAATTAGACAACCATTTTATCCCCACACAACCTTCAACCCCCCCACCCCCATCCCCGACTTCCCAGAGCAAAAACAGGGTATAGCATTAAACTAAACATAGGCTAAAATATGCTAACTTGCTACAAGATTCAAAACTCCCTCACCCTCTTTAACTCCTCTTTTAAAAATTGTTCATCAGCCTCCCCTTTTAAAATTCTAATTTAAACATTTTAAAACTTTCTTTAAAGCATATCTCTTTAAGAAAAAGAAAGGAAAAAAAGGGGGGGAATATTATTTTGCATCCATTCAATTTTAAATTAACCATTTTAGTACTTCATTAAGTTCTTTTTTTTTCTTTTTTTCCCCTTCCTCCTTCTCTCTCTCAAAAAAAAAAAAATACTTCAATAGAATATTCTTCAGAATATAACCTTAAAGATACTATTAATCCATTGAGTTTAATTATTTCTAACTCTTCAGTTCATTCTTCAAAATATCAATTTCAAAACTTTCAGAAAACTATCCATTCACTTTAAAGTTAACCATTTTAATACCACAGTCATTTTTTAATAAAGCTATCCATTTTTAGTTAAACATTTTTACTTAAACTTAATTTTTTTTTTGCTAATTTCAAGAGACTTTTCAAATTTATTATTAAAATCCTCCCCAAAAGAAATTAATCTTCAATTCTCCCTTTCTTTCTATATTTTTTCCAATCCTTCATCTTCAATAATAGTTTCTCCTTCAGCATTGCACCTCCCCCTGCTTTTTTTTTTTGAAAATTTTTGAATGTAGATTTGAGACTGATGCATCTTTGAAGATCGCTCTCTCCTAAAAGTTATCTCCTTCACTTTGAAACCTCCATTTTGACTCTTCCTGCTTATATAATCAATCACTTCGTCTCTTAAAAGTTGATTCTGTCTATAAAACCAAGAACTGTCACCTCTGTTTTCAATGTGGTAACTTCCATTGTGTTCCTGACAGTCTCTTTTCCCTGCTCCAAAGACAAGTTAATTTGATTTTCTTCCTTTTTTCCGGCCAGCAAATCATTTTTGTTCTCCAGATTACAATTTTGAATAGTCCTTTTAATTGATTCCAGTATAGCAGAAGTATAGAAATTTAAAAGTTCTTGTAAAACCTCTACAGTAACAACTTGTGAATTTGCTGGCTCATATAGTAATGATCCTCCATCCTTGATGTCAGCCATATTTCAATTCCCAGTTTAAGTTTGTTCAGCTATCAGCTCAATAAATCCAATAATTTTCCACACAATTTAGAAATATAAAGTAGTTAAGGTCAATACCATAGTCTTTTTCATTTCACTAGCACTTTAAATCTTTTTCTTGCTGCGTAATCCGGTAGTTTTTGCAATGTTGCAGCTTTAACGATCACTTTCATTTGTAAGTTTCATTTTAAACGCCCTTAAGCGCCATCTTTTTTCCTTTTTCTTTTAAATGGAGTTAAAGTTTAATACTTGCATTTTGTGTTCTCCTGATTTGCTTCCTTGTCTTGTTCCTTTTTCTATATTAAAAGTATCTATTTAACTTCCGTTGATTATTATTTGTGCTGTTTGTTTCTGATATATTGCCTTAATAGCTTGTGTAAAATGTTCTCCAAACTGCATCTTTTCTATTATTTTCAATAAGAAATGCCAGTTCAATCGATCGAATGCTTTCTCTGCACCAAGAAATATTAGCACCGCAGGGACTTGGTTGTTCTTCCCCAAATACTCTAATAGGTTAACAACTTGCCTTACATTACTTTTCATTTGTCTACCATTTATAAAACCAGTTTGATCATTATGAATCATTTGTTGCACGACTGGCATTAACCTATTTGCTAGTATTTTAGCAAAAATCTTATAATCTGTATTTAAAAGTGATATAGGCCTGTAATTTTTTGGCTGGGTGTGGTCTTGGTCCTCCTTTGGAATCAGAGAAATAAAAGCTGTCCTCCAAGATGGGGTACATCTCCTCCAGATTGTATATTGGTAAATAATTCCTTAAGCGGTCCCACAATTTCTAACAGCAAGTATTTGTAATAAGCGGTTGTCAAACCATCCGTCCCAGGGGCTTTACCCTCTTTCAACTGCTTAATTGCAAACATAATTTCCTCAGAAGTTATTGGTTGATTTAAACCCTCCCTTTGCTCTTTTGTAATTAGAGAAATATTCTCTTTATGTAAATATCTATCTATATCTATACTTTGAATTTTATCACTAGTATACAACCTTGTATAAAATTCTAAAAATGCTTTTTAATCATATTTCGCTAATAAACCTCTTTACCTTTATATTTTATTTTCTCTATAGTCCGTAACTTTTGTTTTTTCCTTAACAGATATGCTAACCATCTGCCTGGTTTGTTAGCATTGCAAAAAGTATTGTGTTTAGCATATTGCAAGTTAGTTGCAACCTGATCTGCCATTAACATATTAAATTGCCCTCGCAGTAGGTTAATTGCCTCTTTTGTTTTCTTGTCTGCTGGATTCAATATCAAAGCTTGTTCTTTTTTCTTAATTTCCTCTTCTAAGTCCTTCCTTTTTTTTCCTGTTTATGTCTATGTTTATTATTCAAATATTTATTTTATTCATTTATTTATGTATTATTTAAAGTTGTATACCACCCTTCTCCCGAAGGACTCAGGGCAGTGCACAGCCAAATTAAAATACATACAATACAAAATTTAAAATAATTTAAAACAGAATTAAATCCAATTGGCTTCCCGAAATATTTAAAAACCCATTACCCTTAAAAAATCCTTTAAAAATTTTAAGCCAGCCCAGCTTGCTGGAATAGGAAGGTCTTCAAAGCTCGACGGAAGGTCCAGAGGTCCGGGATTAGTCGTATTCCTGGGGGTAGCTCGTTCCAGAGGGTGGGTGCCCCCACAGAGAATGCCCTCCCCCTGGGGGTCATCAGTCGGCATTGCTTGACCGACGGCACTCTAAGGAGGTCCTCTCTGTGGGACCGAATTGGCCGGTGGGAGGTTATCGGTGGCAGAAGGTGGTCTCGCAAATAGCCGGGCCCTAAGCCATGGAGCGCTTTAAAGGTGAGAACCAATACCTTGGAGCCAGTGCAGCTTGCGCAGGCAAGGTGTCACATGGGAGTGCCAGGTCGCTCCCATAAGTACCCGCGCGACCGCATTCTGGACCAGCTGGAGCTTCCGAGTGCTCCTCAAGGGGAGCCCCATGTAGAGAGCATTGCAGTAGTCCAGGCGAGAGGTGACGAGGGCATGAGTGACCGTGCATAGGGAGTCCTGATCCAGAAAGGGACGCAACTGGCGTATCAGGCGAACCTGATAAAAAGCCCCCCTGGCCACGGCCGTCATATGTTCTTCTAAAGACAGCCATGCATCCAGGAGGACGCCCAAGTTGCGAGCCCTCTCCGTGGGGGCCACTGACTCGCCCCCAATAGCCAGAGTTGGCACCAGCTGGCTATATCGGGACACCGGCATCCACAGCCACTCGGTCTTGGAAGGGTTGAGTCGAAGCCTGTTCCTCCCCATCCAGGCCCGCACGGCCTCCAGGCACCGGGACATCACTTCAAGGGCATCGTTGGGGTGGTCTGGGGTGGAGATGTACAGCTGAGTATCATCAGTGTACAGATGGCATCGCAGCCCAAATCCACGGATGATCTCACCCAGCGGCTTCACATAAATGTTGAACAGGAGAGGCGAGAGGACCGACCCTTGTGGCACCCCACAAACAAGGTGCCTCGGGGTTGACCTCTGCCCCCCTGCCAACACGGTCTGTGACCGGTCAGAGAGATAAGAGGAGAACCACCGTAAAACGGTGCCTCCCACTCCCAACCCCTCCAGCCGGCGCAGCATGATACCATGGTCGATGGTATCAAAAGCCGCTGAGAGATCTAATAGGACCAGGACAGAGGAACAACCCCTGTCCCGAGCCCTCCAGAGATCATCAACCAACGTGACCAAAGCTGTTTCCGTGCTGTACCCAGGCCTGAAGCCGGACTGGAATGGATCCAGATAGACAGCTTCATCCAGGTACTGTGGGAGCTGTCACGCAACCACACTCTCAACAACCTTCGCCACAAAGCGAAGGTTGGAGACAGGACGGTAGTTTGCCAAAACAGCCGGATCCAGAGAAGGCTTCTTGAGGAGGGGCCTCACCACCGCCTCTTTCAAGGCGGGAGGCAAAACACCCTCACTCAGAGAAGCGTTAATGATCCTCTGGAGCCAGCCTCGTGTAACCTCCCGGGTAGCCAGCACCAGCCAGGAGGGACACGGGTCCAATAAACATGTGGTTGCGTTCAATCTCCCCAGCATCCTGTCCATGTCCTCGGGAGTCACAGAATCGAACTCCTCCCAGATGACATTCTCAAGACCCGCCTCAGACACATCGCCTGAACCCACCCAGTCAGAGTCCAAGCCGTCCCGAATCTGAGCGATTTTATCGTGCAGATAACATGCAAAATCCTCAGCATGCCCTTGCAAGGGGTCTTCCCGCGCTCCCAGACGCGATAAGAGCGGAGAAGTGATTACACTTCGCCGCTTTTATCGCCACTAAGTAGGTCTTGATATAAGACCTCACTAGTGTTCGGTCAGATCCAGAACGACTAGCCCTCCAACTACTCTCTAGGCGTCTTTTCCGGCGCTTCATCTCCCTCAGCTCCTCGGAGAACCAAGGAGCTGGGCCGATTCGGCGCCAGGTCAGAGGCCGCAAGGGCACGACCCGATCTAAAGCACCAGCGGCCGCCCTATCCCAGGCGGCCACCAGGTCTTCCGTCAAGTCGTGAGCCTCAGGAAATGACCCAAGCTCCATTTGGAACCTATCAGGATCCATCAGGTGCCTGGGGCGGAACCACCTAGTCGGCTCCGCCTCCCTGCGGCAGGGTGTGGCAGTCAGAAGGTCAAGTCTAAGGAGAGAATGGTCTGACCATGACAGGGGTTCAATGACTATATCCCCTATATCAAGGTCCAGGTCCAGAGTGTGTCCTCCTATATGAGTAGGGCCATGAATTAACTGAGTCAGGTCCATGGCTGTCATGGAAGCCATGAACTCCCGAGCCACCTCAGACGCTTCACCGATAGACGGCAGGTTGAAATCCCCCATGACCATTAGCCTGGGGGTCTCAACCGCCACCCCGGCTATGACGCCGAGGAGCTCAGGCAGGGCCGCTGCCATGCAGCAGGGAGCCAGGTACGCAACCAGCAGGCCCACCTGCATCCCATGGCCCCACTTCACAAGGAGAGACTCACATCCGGCAATCTGAGGTACAGTGGCCTCCCTAGGATTGAGACCCTCCTTTACAATAACCGCCACTCATCCACCCCTACCCTGAGCCCTTGGCTGATGAAATGCGCGGAAACCCGGTGGGCACATCTCAATGAGGGGAACTACCCCTCCTGGCCCAACCAGGTCTCTGTAATACCCGCCAGGTCCACTCCCCCCTCCTGAATTAACTCGCAAATGAGGGGGGCTTTATTGACCACGGACCTGGCATTGCACAGCATCAGCCTAAGACCAGGGCTCTGAGACTCTGGACAACCCAGGGAATGAGATGAGCATTGGGGACCGGAGCACCTCACTGCTTGAAGACAGCGGGCACGTGCCCCCCCCACACGATGTGACCCCTGCTCCCACCATATCTGCCCCTCCCACCAATAATCCCGATGGAATCGCCCTCCTCCATACCGACACTAACCCCCTCCACTCCCCGCTCCACACCTCCTCGGACACAATCCCGTGCCGGGCCTGGCTCACCCCCCACCAGAACACCCTCCCTCCCCCTAAAACCCCTTAAAAGATTACATAATGACAATTTTAAAAAACCCCTCAACCCCCTCTTTGCTGCGTGCCATATATCAAAATACCTCTCATACATGCTTTACTTGCATCCCAAACCATTTCCATAGATGTACCCTTATGCATATTCATAATGAAAAATTCTTTCATAAATTTTTTACATTCTTTTACATTTTCTTTATATCTAAACAAATTTTCATTTAACCTCCAAGACCTCTTAAATCCCTTTCCATACTCTAATTCCATACAAACTGGACTATGATCCGTTAAAACTCTTGGACATATCTTTGTCTTCTTCACCCTAGAAAAGAGATCATTGGTAATTAATATAAAATCAATCCTAGAAAAAGATTGGTGTCTATCAGAAAAAAAGGTAAAATCTTTTTCTTCAGAGTTCCTCTCTCGACAGATATCTCTCAACTCCATGTCATCCATCATTTCAAAAAAAGATTTTGGCAATCTAGCGCGCGTTGAGATATTTTGCAAGAGCCCCTTCTTACCTTTTTTAGTGTCCAAAACTCCATTCCAATCACCCAATAAAATGCATGATTTATAATCCCATTGTAATAACTTGGAACGTAAAAGCTTGTAAAATTTTTCCTGTTGTTGATTCAATGTGTATACTCCAATTAAAAGTATTTTTCCCCTTTTATTAAAAGTTCAATTGCTATGAATCTTCCTTGATCATCTGCTTCAATTAGTTTAGCAATTAAGTCTTTTTTTAGGCATATAACTATACCATTCTTCTTCTCTGGAGCAGATGCAACAAAATGTGTACCTAGCCTTGCATTTATTAAATATTTTTTATCTTTCATTCTAATATGAGTCTCTTGTAGACAGATTACTTCATTTTTAAACTGTTTCAAATAATGAAATATTTTCCTCCTCTTTTGTGGTGAATTTAGGCCATTAACATTCCAAGTCAGAAATCTAGTTGCCATTCTTGGCTCCCTGAAATTTCTGGAGCATCTGTTGGAAATCTTCATGCATATTGCTTTTTGGCCTTGCTCCTCCCACTGCTTCTGTTTTTGTAGTTTCTTGAGTTGTCATCTGGAGTTTCTGCACTCTTATTTCTTCTTGACGCTTGGCTGCTGCTCGGGTCTGTCTTTGATCCTTAGGTTCTTCTATTTTTTCGCATACACCCAAAGCTTGAGCAGTAGTCGAAAGTTGTATTAAATCTTCTTGAATAATCAAAGCTCCCCTTTGGGCCTGTGCCAGCGATTCTTCCTTCTCCCACTTTCTTGCCCCCTCTGCTTCCGTCTTCCTTCTAGCTTCTGGGGACTGTGGGCATCTAGCCTTTAGTACATTGGTGTAAAAATCTCTTGCCTTCCACACTGAATTAAGATGATATCTTTCTCCTGAATAGTTCACCACTAGTCCAGCTGGAACCTCCCATCTGTACTGTATCTGACGGTTTCTCAGTTCTTCCACCAGAAAGGCATAATCCCTTCTGGCTCTCCACATTTTAGGGGTGATTTCTTTCAATATTAAAACCTCCTGCCCCTCCACTTGAAGTTTATTTTTAAAAGTAGCTTGTAAAATTTCATTGTGTATCCTCCTTGTAGTAAAATAGACTAAAATGTCTCTTGGTAAATGTTTCTGTCTGGCAATTTGCTTTTTGTTCTCCCATTATTTGTGCAAATGCTTCTGAAAAAAATCTCTCTCAAATTCTCTTGCTTATTTTCCTTCAGACCTCTTATTCTCTTTTTTTTAATTGAAAGTTTTATAAGAAATACAAACATTTTCTCCCCCCCCGCCCTTCCCCCCTCAGCCCTTCCCTCCCCCCTTGCCCTCCCACCCATCCCCCCTCAGCCTTCCCCCCACCCCCCTCCCTTGACTTCCCAGAACAAGCACAGGGTATAGCATCCACAAACATAAAACTAAAATATGCTAACAAATTGTTGACTTCAATTCTTTCTAGGTCTTTAACTCCTTATAACTCAAAACACTATAAACATAAGCTAAAAGTTAAAAGTGTTTCACTCATAAGCTATATGAATCTTCTTAGTCTGATACTTGTTTTGAATATAGTCAATCAATCTTCTCCATTCCGTTATGTATCTTTCGTTTGAATGGTCTTTAAAATATGCTGAAATTTTTGCCATCTCTGCCAAATGCACAACTTTTAGTGTCCATTCCTCAATAGTAGGTGGATCTTCCTTCTTCCAATACTGTGCCACCAGTAACCTGGCAGCTGTTATTAAATTCAAAACCAACTTAGTTTCTATTACAGTACAATCTGTAACTATTCCCAACAAAAAAAACAAAACTGTGGTGCAAATTTAATCTTTTTCTTTAAAATATTTTGCATAATCCACCATATTTTTATCCAAAAAGCCTTAATTTTTTTACATGTCCACCATATATGAAAATACGTAGCATCTTCACATCCACATCGCCAACACTTAGGTTGTAAATTTGGATACATACAGGCTAGTTTTTTTGGATCTAAATGCCATCTATAAAACATTTTATAAAAGTTCTCTCTTAAGTTTTGAGCTTGTGTAAATCTTACATTTCTAACCCATATCTTTTCCCATGTTTCCATCATTATTGGTTCTCCTATATTTTGTGCCCATTTTATCATACAATCCTTGACTAGCTCTGTTTCTGAATCTATTTCCACTAACACATTATACAACCCTTTTATATGCATTTGACTTTTGTCTCTTATTTGTTTTATCAAATTCTCATCCTGTTGCGAAATACCAATTTTTTGATCTTCTCTCCACCTGGCCTGCAGCTGCCCATATTGAAACCAAGTTCTAATTATTCCTTCTTCTCTTAATTGCTCCATAGGTTTTAATTGTAGTCTGATTCCTTCTTTATAAAGGAGTTCTTTGTATGTAGTCTTATCTTGCTTTTGCTCCAAATTTATATTCTCTATCGCGTGTACTGGGTACTGTCCATATTGGTAATTTATCATTTAATTTATATTGATACTTTTTCCAGACACATAATAGAGCATTTCTTAATATATGACTTTTAGCTGGGCTGGCTTGAGCCAAATTTTAAACGGATTTTAAATTGGAATGTTTTAATTACGGCCAAAATTATTTAATTATTTTAAACAGTTTTAGATTTTGTATGCTTTGTATGTATGTCTTGTTTTTACTTTGGCTGTTCACCGCCCTGAGTCCTACATTGGAGAAGGGCGGTATAGAAATTTAAACAAATAAATAAAATAAATAAATAAATCTACTTTCTTATCATACAATAAATAATAGGTGGATTGTATAAAACATTCTCCAAGTTGCATCCTTTCTATTAATTTTAATAAAAAATGCCAATTCAATCTATCAAAGGGTTTCTCAGCATCCAAAAATACTAGCACTGAGGGCACCTGGTTGTTCCTTCCCAAATACTCTAGTAAGTTAACAACTTGCCTTACATTACTTTTCATTTGTCTACCATTTATAAAACCGGTTTGATCATAATGAATCATTTGCTGTATAACTGTCATTAATCTATTTGCTAATATTTTAGCAAAAATCTTATAATCTGTATTTAAAAGTGAAATTGGCCTATAGTTTTTTGGATCTGTATGATCCTGACCCTCTTTTGGGATCAAAGAAATAAAAGCTGTACCTCTCCTCCCTGTTGTATATTATTGAATAATTCCTTCAATGGTTCCACCATTTCCTCCTGTAAGCTTTTATAATAAACAGCTGTCAAACCATCCATCCCAGGAGCTTTACCACTTTCAACTGCTTAATTGCAAACAAAATTTCCTCGGAAGTTATCAATTGATTTAAACTATCCCTCTGCTCTTTTGAAGTTATGTAGATGTTCTCTTTCTGCAAATATCTATCTATATCTATATCTTGAATTTTCTCACCAGCATACAGCCTTGAATAAAACTGTAAAAAAGTTTTTTTAATCAGTTCTTGCTTATAAACCTCTTTACCCTTGTGTTTTATTTTCTCTATAGTCCTTAATTTCTGCTTTTTCCTTAACATATATGCTAACCACCTGCCTGGTTTATTAGCATTACAGAAAGTATTATGTTTAGCATATTGTAAGTTAGTTGCCACTTGATCTGCTATTAACATATTAAATTGACCTTTCAGTAAATTAATTGCCTCTTTAATTTTCTTATCTGTTGGATTAGCTATCAAAGCTCGTTCCTGTTTTCTAATTCTTTTCTTTTTCCGCCCTGTTTTTTTTTCTATATTTATTATTCAAATATATCAAAATGCCTCGCATATATGCTTTACTTGCATCCCATACCATTTCCATAGATGTACCCTTTTGCATATTCATAACAAAAAATTCCTTCATAAATTTGTTACACTCTTTTACATTTTCTTCATATCTAAACAGATTATCATTTAACCTCCAGGACCTCCTAGTCCCTTTTCCATACTCCAGTTCCAACCAAACTGGACTATGGTCTGTCAATGTTCTTGAACAAATCTTTGTATTCTTCACCCTAGAAAAAAGATCATTAGTAATTAGTATAAAATCAGTCCTTGAAAAGGATTGGTGTCTATCCGAAAAGAAAGTAAAATCTTTTTCTTCTGGGTTTCTTTCACGCCAAATATCCCTCAACTCCCAATCATCCATCATCTCCAAAAATGACTTGGGCAATCTTGCTCTTGTTAAAACATTTTGCTTAGGTCCCTTCTTATCCTTTTTTACGTCCAAAACACCATTCCAGTCACCCAATAGGATACAAGTCTTGTATCCCCATTGTATCAACTTTGAATGTAGAAGATTATAAAATTTTTCCTGTTGTTGGTTCAGGGCATATACTCCAATTACCAGTAATTTTTCTCCTTTTATTAAAAGTTCAATCGCTAAAAATCTTCCTTGATCATCTGCTTCAATTAATTTGGCAATTAAGTCTCTTTTCAAATATATGACTATACCATTTTTCTTCTCTGGTGCTGCTGCTACATAATGTGTACCTAATCTTGTATTTGTCAAATATTTTTGATCTTGTATCCTAATATGAGTCTCTTGTAAACAAATTACATCTTTCTTAAATTATTTAAGATAGTGAAATATTTTCCTCCTCTTCTGTGGCGAATTCAAACCGTTGACATTCCAGGTTAAAAATCTAGTTCCCATCTCTGGGCCTCTGAAGCATCTGGAGCACTTTCTGATGTTCTTGCCTCATTTGACCTTTAGGTCTGGCTCCTCCCACTGCTTCTGTTTTGGTAGTTTCTTGAGTTGCCATCTGAAGTTGTAGCTGTCTTAATTCTTCCCTGCATTTAGCTGTTGCTGCTCTAGTCTGTCTTTGATCCTTCGGTTCTTCTGATATATCAATTAAATCCAAATCTTGAACAGCAATCTGTAACAATTCTTCTTGACTCGTTGAAACTCCCCCCTGGACTACTGTCATCAGCTCTTCTCTCTCTCCTTCCATTACTTCCTTCTTTCTTTTTCCTTCTGGTGATTTGGATGTCCCAGCCTTTAACACATTGACGTAAAAATCTCTTGCTTTCCATATTGTATTAAGGCGATATCTCTCTCCCGAATATGTCACCACTAGGCTGGCTGGCACTTCCCATCTATACTGTATCTCACGCTTTTTCAGTTCATCCACCAGAAAGGCATAATCCCTTCTAGCTCTCAACATTTTGGGAGGAATTTCTTTCATTGTCATCACCTCCTGGCCTTCCACCTGAAGCTTGTTTTTGAAGGTAGCCTGTAAAATTTCATTGCATAATCTCCTTGTAGTAAAATATATTACAATGTCTCTTGGTAGATGTTTCTGTCTGGCCACCCACGAATTGACACGATATATCTTGTTAATCTGCCAGCCTAACTCCACTTTCTTCTCCCCTAACATCTGTGCCAATGCCTCTGACATCACTTCTTTCAAATTCTCTTGTTTGTTTTCCTTCACCCCTCTTATTCTTAAAGCGAATTCCATATCCCTGTATTGAATCATGATTGCATCAGCTTCAGCCCTTTCAATTCTATTCTGAGTCTCTGCAACTTTATTATCCAAAATTTCTATAGATTGCTTAATTTCTTCAACTTTGTCATCCAATATTTCAATATTGCCTGCCAGACCTTTAAATGCCAGTAATATATCTTCCCTAATTTCCTGATTCCAAATTGAAATGTCCTCTGAAACAGCCTGTATTTTTTCATTAGTTTCATTAATTTTTTCGTTAATCACAGTGGCAAGTTTAGTCTGTGTAGCTATTAGGGCTTCTTGTATCATTTCAATCGTTAAAGTCTGTGGGTCTGTTGGGGGTAAAGAGGCTTGCATTTTAAAAGTGTGAGCTGGGGAACTTCCAGCACTCCCAGTTCCTTTAGTGGAAACAGTCTTTACAGGTTTTGAGGCCATTCTCAGTTTAGGTTAAATTAATCTTTATATTTTAGTCAGAAGCCAAAAGGAAAAGTTCATCAAAGTCAAAAGTTTTCCCCAATCTTAAATTGATGTCTTAAAATCCTCCTTCTCTCATTACAAAAGCTCTTTTCAGGCAAGAGGCTTCCAGCGAAATGAAACTTTTCTTTAACTTTCACCTTCCACGCCCTTTTCAAGCTTCTATTACCATTTTGTTGCAAATTTACTAAATTGTTACTTCCGAAGGAGGCAATAAACATTAGAGTTAAGTTAAATACTTGCAGTCTGACTTCTCCTGGCTTGTTCTGCCTGCAGCAACTCAGGATGTTGTAGTTCCCCTCATTTGTATTTAGCAGAATTGGTCGCGGCTTCTTGCTCTGCTAATTAGCAGAGTCGACCCAGGTCCGGAGCAGATTGACAGGCTTCTAGGGAGCACTCGCTCTTCGCGCCCCAGAATTTCTCCTAGGGCACTTGGGGGGCTCTACCTCCGCCTGTCAGCTCTCCTCTCTCCCCTTTGCCCAGGGAGAGGGTTTCCAGCCTCCAGACAGCTGTTTTTTTGCTGTTCTGGAGGCTTTTACGGTGCTGGGGATCGGGCGCTCACAGAGGAGCGTCTCAAAGTGCGTGGAGCCAACCGGAAGTCCCAGACCTCTTATTCTCAAAGCAAATTCCATGTCTCTATTTGTATCATTATTACGTCGGCCTCTGCTCTTTCCATCTTATTCCGAACCTCTCCCATCTTATTTTCCAAATTCACATTAGACTGCTTAATTTCTTCCACTTTTTCATCTAATAATTCAATATGGCTTGCCAGACCTTGAACTGCCATGACGATATCTTCTCTAATTTCCTGATTTCGAATTTGAATAAACTCTTTAATTTCAGCCATCTCATCAGCGACATCTCGAAATTTATCCTCAAACACAGAAGTAATTTTTTTCTCTGTAACAGAGGCTTGTGTTTTAAGGGCTTCCTGCAACATTTCAAGTGTTAATATTTGTGGTACTGTTGGAGCAGAGAGAGACTGCAATTTAGACATTTGATCTGGCGAACTCCCAGCACTTTTAGGGACAACTGTCCTTATTTTTAGTTTTCAATTTGAATTTATTCAGCAACCAGAACAACAAATCCACCAGGTCCAAAAATTTCCAGTCCTTAATAATATCATTTTTTAAAATCACTACTATAGTCTTTTTAGCCTTTAAATCTTCTTTCTTTCAAAGCAAAAATCTCTAGTTTTAAACAGGGGCTGCCAGTGCTAAATGAAACTTTCCTTTTAGCTTTCACTTTCCATGCCCCATTAGAACTCAATTGCCATCTTGCTTTCACTTTCTTCCCTTAATAGTTCAGAAGGAAGTAATACACATTTAGAGTTAAAGTTTAGTACTTGCAAATCTGATCTCTCCTGGCTTTGCTCAGCCTGTTTCCAAATCCAATGTTTTATTCAAAGCGTTGTTTGCAGGGGAGGTCATGACGTCTTGTTCTGCTTAAAGCAGAAACATTCCAGATCTGGAGCTCTGTTGGGCTTCCAGAGAGCTCTCACCCTTCGAGCCCCAGAATTGTTCCTGGGGCTCTTGGGGAGCTCTACCTACACCTGTCTGCTCTCTTCCTCTCCTTTTCCCGGGGAGAAAGTTTCCAAGCCGCTAGACAGCTGATTTGTGCTGTTCTAACAGCTTTACATGATCATGGGGCTGGCGCTCACAAAGGAGCGTCTTCAACGCCTACGGTGCCACCGGAAGTTGGGAAACCTTTACATCTTTAATGTTTGCTTTTATTATGCTGTATGCTGCCCAAAGACACTTAGTAGATGGGCAGCATATAAATTTAATAAATAAAACCCATCTTTAATTCAGTTAATTTACCAACTAAAACCAAAAGAAAATGCAAAAAAATACAACGGGGAACAAAAGAAGTAATGTAAATTAATGTGGCAATACCTTACTGAATCTACAAAAATCACTCCTTATTCTTTCAGTATCTTCATCAGGACACCCAAATAAGTGCTACAAAGGATGCCGAATTCACACATTCATGCCTAATAAAATAAAAATGTATTTCTTTTTAAAAGTATGGCCAATTAAAAGTTTAGTCCACAGTTTCTGTAAGCATGATCAAATAGCTAATTAATCAGGTGAAGCCAAATAAAGTTCCTTGTAATATTATCCTTCAGATAAAAGCTGATTGGTCTTGGCATCATTGTAAATTCATGTAAACAATCGGGACGTGTAGAAGCCAAATGGAATGTAAATCCAGTAAGGAAAGTATTGCAACTATTAAAAGAAAAATATGAACATATTAGTTTCTGTTTATTAAAGACACAAGATTAGTTTACTTCAACCCATTCATTTGCAAACAAGACAATTAAAGATGCAATGCCAGATTGAACCACCAAGCTGAAGATATTCCAAGCTATGATCAACAGTTCTTTTGCTGAATCAAAATGAACAGCTGGAAAGGCTTGAGAAATGAGGTCCAGCAAACAGCAGCCAAATTGCTACTGATAATTAAAGCTGTAGCAGAACACTAGTATCTGAAGATAGTGTTCCAGAGGTCAGAACATTGTAATCCCAACATCCTCCTTCCAAAAAGAGAGTTAAAATTGTTATAATGTGCAGATCTGGACTAAGTGAAAATTGTTGCATCAGCCCAATAAATTGTTACCTTAGGTTGACACAAGTCTGATTTTATATGTGTAATTTGTAACTGAACAGTTGTTAAGAAAACTTAAATACTGTAAGCTATGGCTTACTAGTGTGACTGAAGCATAAGAACATTAGATGGAGGATAAGTCGGCATGAATGAAAACAGGTTGACTGAAGAATGAAGATTAAACAATTATATTCCATCTGATATTCAAAGGTGGCTTTCTGAGCTCACCTTCTCCTATAGTAACTACATTAACTTTAACAAGCAAGCTCCCTGGAATTGGGAAAGCAGGGGTGTCAAACTGGCAGCCCAAGGGCTGGATGACTCACACACAGACCATGCCCATCCTGGCTCCGCAAAGGCAAAAAAGTCATGTTACATTGCAATACATCACATGACTGAGTTTGACACCCGTCATGTAGAGCATGTCTCTAGTAAGAAGTTAAGTTAAGAAACAGATATCCCTTTCTTCCCTTAATGAGAAGCCAGTGTTAGTCACCTATGAACACCTTGAAGCAATTTGCACCAGAATTGAGAAGTGTAGTTAAGGTGCAATTAGATTAGAATTCTGAATCAAACATGGTATAAAATTGTTGTTAAAAACATTAAATTGCCTTATGTAGTTGATGTGCTCACTGGAGTAAATCCTAAATTGGCTATAACAGAAAAACTAATAACAAAAATGATCCTACTAATTACACATCCATCTGTTTATTAAATTTAATTAGCCATTCCATGCAAGACATGTAGAAAGGAAGTGGTGCAATTGTTTTAAGGAGGAAAACATCATTGAAGATAACTAATCTGGTTTGGAGAATGCAAATTCACCACAGACCAGTCTAGTATAAATCAGCACATTCTGGGAGTGTAGATGCTGCTCTGAATGAAGATAGCAGAATTATTACCGAATGCCTATAGAAATTCTCAGTCATCCAGGTCATGGTTGTCCCAAAAATGCTTTTTCAAAAAACAATTGGACTTTTTTCCTTGAAGATGTTTCACTTCTCACCAAATGCGTTAAACCTACCCCTCCAGATAAGATCTACCATCTAGCTCAGCGGTCACTAACTGGTGGTCCGCAGACCACTGGTGGTCCATGAGAAAATGTTGGTGGTCCGCAGAAAAATTATTTGCATTTTTTATATTGCACTAAATACTATTTATAAAAATACTTTTTAAAAAATTCATATTAGTGGTCCGTGAGATTTAAAATTATGAATTTAGTGGTCCCTGAGGTCCAAAAGGTTGGTGACCCCTGATCTAGCTGGCATTACCCTGCCTGCTGTTCACAGAGAAGAAGAAGCTGTCAGCGTCCTCTGGAACCACCTGTGCTCCGCCGAACAAACACCACACGCACACACTCAAAGGTGAAGCTATCCGGTTTAAACGTAGCTTACACGGTGGTCATACAGTAAGCGCTGAAGTTTTCTGATGAAAAACAAAGTCAGAGACGCCCGATTCCTCTGCTTATCTGGCTTTATAGAACACCCCCAAGCGCCCCGCCCTTGCTCAATTGTGCATTTAAAGTGACCACGCTATTTACTCCTTCAGTTACTTCCGGATCTCGCTGTCCCTCGTATTGAAGGGGGTTTGTTTCCTTTGACATCGTTTTATTGACCCTGTCCCCAGATTCCCTATACCGTCCACCACCTGATATCACCGTGCCCTGCTAAATGTTACAACACCCCCCTTCACCGTGTCTCTGTTCTTCTGGCTTGTCACAGTCCCCGGGATCATGTGTCGAGGGAATGGCTGACATACGACATGCGCCCCCCCCCCAACCAGGTCTCTTCCTGTAGGGACATAAAAACATTTGGTTATTCTCATTAAGTGGGAAAGTGTCCATCTGGTTTGTTTGGATATGTTTCATGGAATTGTTTTAGTAATCATGGAGCATCTATATCCTTCGTTTTCACTCATGTTGCTTCTGATATAGGGTATCCCTTCCAATGTAGTAAATACCTAAGCTTCCCATGATATATCTTAGAATCGAGGATCTTTTTAATTTCGTATGAGCTTCCTGTCACAGACCCTGGATGTGTTCCTGTCTCTCTTATTTTGGCTGCTGGTTTTAGGAGACTACTGTGGAATACTGGGTGTATTCTTTTCAGTAAGGGGGGTAGTTGTAAGGATACCGTTACGGGATTTATTATTTTGGTGATGGGAAAGGGACCTATATACTTTGGACCTAATTTTTTACTGGGCATACGCAGATTGATATATTTTGTGGACAAATACACTTTTTCTCCTATTTTGAAGGGTAGGTTATCTCATTTCCGTTTGTTTACTTGGGTTTTGTACGCTTCAGAAGCTTTTTCTAATGCATTTTTGATGTGTGGCCAACTCTGTTTAACCTTCTCTGTCCATTCTTTTGGACTATGGGAACTAGTCATTTGTACATCTAGATCGGGGATGGCCAGGAACTCTTTTCCAGAAACTACCAGGAAGGGTATATAACCTGTACTGCTGTGCACGGTGTTATTATATGCTGATTCTGTGAAAGGTAAGAGTTCGTACCAGTCTGTTTGTTGGTATGACACATAAGAACGTAGATACCTTTCTACCATGGCATTAGCTCTTTCAACGGCTCCGTTGGTATTTGGGTGGAATGCAGAGCTCAGTCCCTGTTCTGTTCCTAATTGTCCTAGGAAACGTCTCCAGAACTGGGCGGTAAATTGGGGACATCTGTCTGAGATTATACGTTTGGGTGTGCCATGAAGTCGATATACGTGTTGGACAAATAGTTTCGCTAGACGCCCTGCTGACAGTAGTCCTTTACAGGGGACAAAATGTGCCTATTTGGAAAACAGGTCCATATTACATTGTGTCCTTTGCTGGGAGGCAATTCAACTATGAAATCCATGGCTATATCTTCCCAAGGCCTCTGTGGTTCAGCCATGGACTGTAATAAACCAGACGGTTTCCCTGACAAGGGTTTAGCTCTTATACAGATGGGACAGCCTTGTATATATGTCTCTACCTGTTTTCGCATATGTGGCCACCAGAACTGTCTCCTCACTAGATGCAACGTTTTCACAAAACCAAAATGCCCTGCTGTTTTTACATCGTGGCATTGTCATAACACCTTGTCTCTCAATCCTTCAGGGATATATAATTTATCTCCTTTCCACATTAGTCCTCTTCTCTGTGTCACTATCTGGGGATTGGTCTTCAACCAACTAATCAGCACATTGCTAATTAGTTGCTAATTTTTTCCTCAACTCCACTACCCAGGTTGTGGGGAGCGGGAATACGTCCCTTCCTTGCTTTCCTGTCTGTTTATAAGGTATTAAGGCTTGTGTTATCTCCTCTTTTTGGCTCTCAAATTGCGGCATATGCGATAGGGCATCATAGTTCTTTCCCCCTGGTATCGCTTTCAGCTTGATGGTAAATCTGCGGAAATATTGCACCCAATATTGCACCCAATGTGCCTGTTTCGGGGACAGTTTACGAGGCGATTGAAGTGCCTCTAGATTTTTGTGATCCGTCCATACCTCAGATTCTACCTTAATCCCTTCTAGCAAATGCCTCCACGTTTGCAAGGCCCATTTTATGGCATACGCCTCTTTTTCCCAAACCGTCCAATTTCGTTCTGTATCGGTTAGTTTTCGGGAGGTGTAGGCGCATGGTTGAAGAACCCCATGTTCATTTCTTTGTAGGAGAACACCTCCTACCGCCACATCACTTGCATCCGCCTGGATTACAAAGGGTTTCGATGTGTTAGGATGTCTTAGTATGGGTTCATTAGCGAAGAGGGTTTTCAACGTGTCAAATGCACGTTGACATGATATCGTCCAATTGATTTTTTGTTGTGGGTTGTCTTTCCCGACTGCAATTTTTCTCGTCTTTAAGAGATCAGTCAACGGTAAAGCCACCTTAGCAAATGAGGGGATAAATCTTCTATAAAAATTTGCAAAGCCCAGAAAACTTTGTAACTGTTTTCGGGTCTTTGGAGCCTGCCATTCCAACACTGTCTTAACCTTATTTGGGTCCATTTCAATCCCTTTTTCTGAAATCCTAAATCCCAAGTAATCTATCTCTGTCTTGTGAAATTCGCATTTCGATAGCTTTACATACAACTGAGCCTTCTACAACTTCAGTAATATTTGCCGTACCAGATGAACGTGTTCTTCTAGGGTATTGGAGTATATTAGTATATTGTCTAGATATACGAGAACTCCACGATACAGGTGATCATAAAGTATACTATTGATAAACTGCATAAAAACTGCAGGGGCCCCCTGTAGAATAAATGGCATGACCCGGAACTTATAGCTGCCCAAAGGGCAGTTAAATGTGGTCTTCCATTCATCACCCGCTTTTACCCGGACCCTGTAATACGCTTCTCGGAGGTCCAACTTAGTAAAGATCTTCCCTGTCGTGAGAGTGGAAAGCAAATCTGTCATAAGGGGTAAGGGATAAAGGGGTTCCATACAGACAGCATTTAATCCCCGAAAATCAATACACAATCTTAGCCCTCCATCTTTCTTCTCCTTAAATAGAACTGGCGCTGCCATATGCGCACGACTGGGCGAGATAAAACCCCTGGCTAGGTTCTGGTCTATATAACGCCGCAATTCCTCTAATTCAAGGGGAGTCATGGAATACATGCGGGGTTTGGTAGACTAACACCTGGTTTCAACTCTATCGCACAGTCTGTAGGACGGTGGGGTGGAAGGGTCTCACATTCCTTCTCGCTAAACACACGCCATAGATCTCTGTATACGTGTGGGACTTTTTCTAGACAGGACATCTCTCTTCCAGTTGCTCCTACATCTCTACTGTCTTCAGGTGGATCAGGGCCTACTGCCAAGCGTAATTTGCGAAAACACCCTTCCCACCAAATGGTAGGTTTCCACTTATCTAACCATGATAGGCCTAGAATGATGGGTTCAATCATTTTTTCTACAACCACAAATCGTACTACTTCCCGATGATTCCTGATCTCAAGTGTCACAGGCTCTGTAACATGGGTAGCCGGTTGTCCTCCTAGCGTTGAACCATCCATTTGCTCAAAATAAATAGGTTTCTGCAATCTCACTACACGAAGTCCAAGTCTGTCTGCTATCGCCCTTCATAAAAGGCAACGGGTGCACCCGGTATCTACTAAGGCCCCTTGCTGTTCCAGTCTACCTGACCCAGGGTGTTTCAGTGTCACCTGGATAACAAAAGGTCGGACAGGATCACATACCATAGGATCCATGTGTTCCGTTTCCTCCTCAACGTTCCCCTCCTCCGTCGGTGTTCGGATGACGTCAGGAGAGCCACCGTTGCCATCACGACCATTGGCCTCACCACCTCTTGTTTGAGCTGCGATACAAGAGCGCTCCGATAGTCTGGAACGGAAACCCGCCCGCCTATTGGAACCTGATGCCTGGATGTCTGGGGCCCGGAGAGGTGGGAGTGGGCAATCAAGCGCTCTGTGGCCCTCCTGGTCACACCGGTAACATCGGAATGGTCTTCGTGAGGCAATACCACCTCTTACTCCTATAGGCATATATGTTCAAATGCCTCCCCACCCTGTTGGCGGCTTCTCCAACACCTTTCGTTGTGGGGCCATGGTGTCGCTTCGCATCCGGAACTCCTTCAGGTCTACATCCAATTCGACAGCCGCTTTATACCAGGCTGTTATGTAAGGACCAAGGCCCCTATAAACGCAGGCCTGACGTAGGTCTCTATCCAGCCCCTTATGGAAATGGTGAACTAATAAACATTCGGGCCAGCCCTTCAACCGATTAGCCAAGGTACGAAATTCCTTTACATAGTCTTTAGCCGCTCGTCCATTTTGTTTTAGTGAAACTAGATCACTTTCGACAATGGCCTGGGTGCTGGCATCATCCTCAAATCAACTCCGTAATGCTTCCAGGAACAGTCCCAAATCTGCCAGTTCTCGAGCATGCATGGTGTGTAAACTGGCCACCCAGTCAGCTGCCTCACCTGTCAACACCGTCGTAACCGCTACTACTCTGGCCCACTGAGAGGAATAATAGTGCCCGTAAGCATCCATGTAGCTGATCACCTGGCTTAGAAAGAGGGCTACACGCTCTGGATTCCCATCGAACATGGCTTGTAAGGGAGGGAGACCCCATGGTATTTGCTGTACCCAAGGCCCTGGGATCCATGCAGGTGCTGGATCCCGTTCACGCCTGGACCGCTCTCCACCCCGAGGGGCTCTTTGTTCCCATGAGCGGGACCGTCTAGCAGCAAGCTCACCTTCCTGCTCCTCATGATGCCCCTGACTATGTGGCTGTCGTCATGTACCATGTATCCCCTCGCTTGATGAGGAACCCCCCCCCAGGGAGCAGGGTCTTCATCCCTTCTGCCCCTGTATCGAGTACGGT
Source organism: Pituophis catenifer annectens (assembly GCF_029215685.1). Taxonomy (NCBI): domain Eukaryota; kingdom Metazoa; phylum Chordata; class Lepidosauria; order Squamata; family Colubridae; genus Pituophis; species Pituophis catenifer. The sequence continues at coordinate 28,288,457 of NW_027256887.1, forward strand.
CTACTCGCAGCTTTGGACTGGCCAAACGCACCCTGGATTTGGACATTCCGCCCGTTGATGCTCCCACCCCACTCTGCCACGTATTTGACTAGTCTGCCCCGGGCGCCCAGGGCTGCCAAGAGGGGGCATCCCGGAAGCTAGCTTCCCCAAACCTCTCCCTCAACATATCCATGGTGGTTACACCAGGGCCGGAAGAATAACTCCAGTCCCCCTCTTCCTCCTCCTCCGTCCATCTCCTTTCCCGCCACCCTTGGAATTGAGGGGCTAGAGGGGGGTTGGCTGATGTCTGAAACCCCAACTTCCCCAGTATAGTGATACTTTGCCACCAATTTCCAGATGGTTTTCGAGCAGCTTCAGTCCCCAATGAATCCTGTCTTTCCTGCTTGTCTTCTGGGGGCGGGGGCGACACCACTCTCTGTTTGGGGCGTACCACTGGCTGTTTGCAATGCTCCTCCGTCTCCATGTTTTGCCCCTCCTCTGCCTCCAGCTCTGTCCCCAAATCCAACACCGTGGCATCATCCGTCATGCCCTCTGCCATCACAGCTGCTTGCAGTCCTCAGACAGAAGAATAAAACGTCTCCGACTTTCTGTCAGCCTCCTCTGGAACCACCTGTGCTCCGCCGAACAAACACCACACGCACACACTCAAAGGTGAAGCTATCCGGTTTAATCGTAGCTTACACGGTGGTCATACAGTAAACGCTGAAGTTTTCTGATGAAAAACAAAGTCGGAGATGCCCGATTCCTCTGCTTATCTGGCTTTATAGAATGCCCCCAAGCGCCCCGCCCTTGCTCAATTGTGCATTTAAAGTGACTGTGCTATTTACTCCTTCAGTTACTTCCGGATCTCACTGTCCCTCGTATTGAAGGGCGTTTGTTTCCTTTGACATTGTTTTATTGACCCTGTCCCCAGATTCCCTATACCATCCACCACCTGATATCACCGTGCCCTGCTAAATGCTACAACACCCCCCTTCACCGTGTCTCTGTTCTTCTGGCTTGTCACAGTCCCCGTGATCATGTGTCGAGGGAATGGCTGACACTCGACAGTATTTCTTTTCCAAACAGAAGGAGGATCTCTACAATCCACATTTCCACTTAGTCACAGGCAATCTCCATTTTATAGCTATTATATAACCAACTGTTTGTCTCTCTTCTTTAACTTTCCAAAGGTGTTAAATCCCGAAATAACACTTCTCAAATCCATTCCAATTAAAAGAAAAACCCAATTTTCTAATTTGTTAAAAGCCAATTCTTCCAACTCAGTTTATACTAAAGCAAAATATTTATTTATTTATTTATTTATTTATTTATTTATTTATTTATTTATTTATTTATTTATTTATTTATTTATTTAATTTTTATACCGCCCTTCTCCCGAAGGACTCAGGGCAGTGAACAGTTAAAATAACATACATATAAAATGTGAATATAAGATGATTAAGCCAATTTGGTTCATCAGTTAAGAATCTTCAGCATAAAGATTTAGAACAATTAGAAGAGATTTATGCCAGCCTGGCCTTGTAAAATAGAAAGGTCTTAAGTGCACGACGGAAAGTACGAAGATCTGGAATCATTCGTATCCATGGGGGTAACCTGTTCCAAAGGGTAGGTGCCCCCACAGAAAAGGCTCTTTCTCTGGGAACCACCAGTCGACATTGCTTTAGTGACGGCACCCTGAGGAGGTCCACCCTGTGGGAGTGTGCTGGTTGGTGGGAGGTTATTGGTTGCAGAAGGTGGTCTCGTAGGTACCCAGGTCCATGGAGCACTTTAAAGGTAAGAACCAACACCTTGAAGCGCACTCGGAAGACCACCGGGAGCCAGTGCAGCTCGCGTAGGAGAGGTGTTACATGTGAGCACCATGTCGCTCCCAATATCACCTGCGCAGCTGCATTCTGGACCAGTTGGAGCCTCCGCGTGCACCTCAAGGGGAGCCCCATGTAGAGAGTATTACAGTAGTCCAGACGGGAGGTGATGAGGGCATGAGTGACTGCGCGTAAGGAGTCCCGATCTAGAAAGGGTCGCAACTGGTGAATCAGGCGAACCTGATAGAAAGCTCCCCTGGCCATGGCTGTCATATGCTTTTCTAAAGACAGCTGCATGTCCAGGAGGACACCTAAATTGTGAGCCCTCTCTGTGGGGGCCAATGACTCACCCCCAATAGTCAGTGATGGTATCAGCTGGCTATATCGGGATGCCGGCAGCCACAGCCACTCGGTCTTGGAAGGGTTGAGTCAGAGCCTGTTTCTCCCCATCCAGATCCGCACGGCTTCGAGGCACCGGGATATCACTGCAAGGGCATCATTGAGGTGGTCTGGGGTGGAGATGTACAGCTGAGTATCATCAGCATAAAGATGGCACTGCACCCCAAAACCATGGATGAGCTCACCCAGAGGCTTCACATAAATGTTGAACAGAAGAGGTGAGAGGACCGACCCCTGCGGCACCCCACAAATAAGGTGTCTTGAAGTCGACCTCTGCCCTCCTCCCAACACAGACTGCAACCGGTCAGAGAGATAGGAAGAGAACCACTGTAGAACAATGCCTCCCACTCCTAGCCCTTCCAGCCGGCGCAGCAAGATACCATGGTCAATGATGTCAAAAGCAGCTGAGAGATCTAATAGAACCAGGATAGAGGAGGAACCCCTATCTCGAACTCTCCAGAGATCATCAACCAATGCGACCAATGCCGTTTCAGTGCTGTAACCAGGCCTGAAGCCGGACTGGAATGGATCTAAATAGACTGTTTCATCCAGGTACTGCAGAAATTGCTGTGCCACCACACTCTCAACAACCTTTGCCACAAAGTGAAGGTTGGAGACAGGATGGTAGTTTGCTAGAATAGATGGGTCCAGAGAGGGCTTCTTGAGGAGGGGCCTCACCATCGCCTCTTTCAAGGCGGAAGGCGAGTAACCCTCACACAGAGAAGCATTTATAATCCTCTGGAGCCAGCCTCGTGTAACCTCTCAGGAAGCAAGTACCAACCAGGAGGGACACGGGTCCAATAAACATGTGGTTGCGTTCAACTTCCCCAGTAACCTGTCCACGTCTTTAATAGGTCTTTGTTTCCAATTGTTGCTTTACCAAATCCTCAAGCCCCAAAGATCTACAGCTGCTATTTAAAATTTGGGGTCTTATTTATAAAAATCCATGCTGTTTCTGTCAGGTTTCGATGCTATCTCAAAATAAATTACGTTGTTTCTTGCCTGGGTTGGTGTCACTCACCTGGCTTCGAAGCACAACATCCTTTCTTCTTCCCTCCTGCACAAATCTTTTCCCAGTTTGCCAAGGCTTTGTGGCAGCCGCCATGGCTGCCTCCCCCCACCGCCGACTCAGAGGATTCCCTCTGGCCTCTGAGGAACTTGCCTGTTCCTCTCGGCTGCCTGAGGCTCTCTTCTTCTTCCCCCGTCCCTGCAGGATGGGTTCGGTCCAAAGACCCATCGATCAGTGGTTCGCCAGTCAGGGTTTTCATGGGGCTCATCAGAGCCCGCTATTTCCCTGACTGTAATGCTGTGGCGCCAAACTGGAAGCCCCCATGTCAGGATGTTTAAGGACCAGTTCGGCAGCGAACAGTCATTTTAGTTTCTCAAATGCCGCTTGACAGTCCATAGTCCACTCGAGAGGCCGGGAGCGCTTTGGCCTCTCTTCTTCTTTCGTTTTCAGAAGATTAGTAATAGGTAGTGCAATTTTTGCAAACAAGGGGATGAATTGTCGATAGAAGTTAGCAAATCCCAGGAAACTCTGTAGTTGTTTGTGGGTGCATGGGGGGGGGCATTTCAACATGGCCCGGACCTTTTCTGGATCCATTTCTATCCCCTCATGTGAGATGTGGTACCCCAGATAGTCAATTTTAGTTTGGTGGAATTCGCATTTTGATAGTTTGGCATACAGTTCAGCAGCTCTACGTTTTTTCAGGATGGCCCTCACCAATTTTACATGGTCGTACATGATCTCCGTGTAGATAAGACTGTCATCCAGGTAGACCAGCACCCCCTTGTACAGGTGTTCATGCAGCACTTTAATTAGTTAATTATCTGCATGAACACGGCAGGGGCTCCTTGCAGTCTGAAAGAGAGCCCATGAAACTGGAAGCATCCCAGCGGGCAGTTGAAAGCGGTTTTCCATTCATTCCCTTCTCTAATCCGAACTCTATAATATGCCTCCCTTAAATCCAGCTTTGTAAAGATCTTTCCTTTGCCTAGGTGGGCTAACATGTCCTTCATGAGAGGCAGAGGGTAGACATTTTCTACACAAATCTTGTTTAAATTTCTATAATCGACCACCAGACGAAAGGACCCATCCTTCTTTTCCCGGAATAGTACTGGTGCTGCCACCCGCGGCCTCGCCGGTTGGATAAAACTGCATTTTAAGTTTTTATCAATAAAGTCTCGGAATTCCCCCAGCTCCTGGGGGGTCATGGGGTAGATTTTTGATTTAGGGAGTTTTACTCCAGGGAGGATTTCAATGCTACAGTCCATTGGTCAGTGGGGGGGCAGCACATCTAACGCCTTCTCACTGAACACCTCCCGGAGGTCCCAGTACTCTTTTGGGATCTTTTCCTCCCCCACAATGTGGTCTGTTGCCATCACCGCCCCCTCGTTCTCCACTTCGCCCACACACTGGGGTTCCTCCCCTTTCTTCCCTGGTTGTTTGGAGCGGATGTGCAACACTCCCATTTTACCTTATTCTTTTACCTTGCATAAGTTGATAAAAATCAGAAATCCCAGTTTACGGAATACATTGCCATTTGGGATTTTTTTGAATGTTTCCAAATACTTAAATATTCACGAGTATTATTATCAAAACCCAACCTATATCCCAATATCTCCTAAAGATTTCTCACCACCAGAACTCCAAGAAATAAATACCTTTTCTACTACATGTGATAGAACTTGCCATGATTACAAAAGAATTAATAAGACTTTGTAAAATAGTCCATAAACGATGAAGTTGCACTAACTTTTCATTCTAATACTCATGGATGATAAAATATAAGACCAATGATACCTTTGCAAAAAAACTGAATCAAAGAGACACCTCAAGTGGTAGTCTCAATTTAGCTAATGAAGTATCAGCCTGGACATCTTCACTTTCCTTCAAGCTTGCTGCCAGTTGCCATGGAAACAGTGGGGGAATAACCAATGGGTATTTGGGAGGGGAAGCATGCAAGAGGTGAAACTGGAATTTCTAAAAAGCGATGGGGAGGCCTGGATGCGGAGAGGCCAGCTTGGGTTGCTTAACGTCTTCAAGGCCAAATGTCCTGGGAATGGCATGCATAAAGGAGGAGTGATGTACCTGGACCAGAAATGTCCCCAAAACATCTTCCTGGTCGATGATTAAACTCTGGTTGCCTGGCTACTGGGGGGGGCTCTGGGATTAGTTTCAATTTGTCTCTTCATCCACATTTTGCTTCAGACCTTGCCTGACTTTTGCTGCAATCAGTTCTTTCTTAGTAAAAGTATCTTTTCTCTGAATCTATGAAGTCAAGACTTTTCTTTCATAAGGATTGATCAGAGGTAGCCCTGACATGAAGGCCTTGGTGGGCTACCACAAGTAAATTTCCTACATAAACTATTGGTCTGATGAAAATATTTATCTGGTATTTACACTGGGATACTTTGAAGGACAAAATTAAAACAGAGGATAATATTCATTATATTAACATTTTACCCCAGAGACATAGTTGGATCTTAATCCATCTATTTATATCTAATTCATACTTTTCTAAAAGTTTCAATATATTTATTTCCAAGTGTTTATAAAAACTTTGGGGAATATAACATCCCAAGTATGTTATATGCTCAGTGAAAATCACAATATTCAACTCTTTGTATAACAAAGAGTTATACAAAGTTAGAGCCTAAGGGAAGAGGATAATGTTTGTTCCAGTTAATTTAACAGCCAGAATACTTTGCAAAATACTGTACTACCTGTATAAAATGAGGCATAGAAGTAGAGTACTTAGTTCAAATTGCATATAAAGCAGCATATAAAATAATTTGTACTCACATCCCACCTAAATAATACCCATGATCTCCAAATATTACAGTAATAGCTAAAGATTCAAAGGATCAAATTAAGTATCAAGGATGAAATGAGTCAGCTCTACTGAGAGTCACATTGTAACTCAAGAGTTTGATACATAACCTTTTAGCAATTACTAATAAGTACTACAACATTGTGTAAAAAAATCTTATTTTTTTTTCAATTAAGAGCATTATAAAGTAAATCCTAATTATAATGCTCACCTACATAAAATACTGTCTTAAATTATACACACACACATATGAAAAAGAAATAGGTTTAGAGAGATTCTGACCAACCTTTGTTTATAAGTATATTTCCAGCAAAGTAGATTGAATGGCGTCAGCATGAAATTGCTGGTGGAAGAGGAATCACATGAGAAAAGTACCAATCACCATCAGCAAATAATAATAACAGCTGAACAAAAAGTGTTATGAGATATACAGAGTAAACAAACTGAATAAATGGAAACAATTTTATCACATTAGTGTATTTCAATTACTGTAATTTTCAGGTGTTATTTGTACATATAATAGGATATATACAACTGAGAAGAAAAACGAGATTTTTCCAGATTACAGTATTTCATTCTGTTTCATAAGCAAGTGGCATTTCAGCCTAGTATTATTTGAAACCTATATTTTATATATATTTGTAGAGGGTTGTAAGCAATCACTGTATTTACTCAACAGTATTAAAGTATAAATCTGTTGATAGATGGAGATGTCAGAGGTTTTTTGCCATGTTTTCACAAAAAATGATTTCCATATAAAAGCCTGTTTTCTAAAATAATAAATATTTCTGTTGTGCAAATAATGAATGGTTGTGCAAATAATGAATGCTAAAATGACTTCTACCTCATATGCTGCCTCAATGCTTTCATTAGTATTGATAAAAATTTTGCAAAATTTTTAAGCACTCCAGAATTTATCATTTAGCTCAAGTACAAGCACAAGCATCACACACACACACACACACACACACACACACACACACACACACACCAACCAGACAAAGAAGCAAATGTAAAACAAATTAGTTGAGCAATTATCTCTGCATGTAGATTTAGCATCATTATATAGATTAAACAATTGACCATTTATTCTATCCCAAGTACATATTAAGCCGTAGATTCTACAATGACTGACCATGAATTATTTGGGAGAAAAAAATTACTCTTATCAGAAAAAGAAACTCATAAAGATTCAGGCAAGATGTGGATTATATGTTACTTAATCCATTCATCTATAAGAAAGTTCATCCTGAATTAATATAGCATATTATTATTTTCTATATGATAGATTCATTATATATCATGCTTTTAGTTACATATTATGTATGTTCTTGATATATATTCAGTGCATATCTTGTAACAGCTCATGAAAAGTTTGAATGTGTATGCTGTGAATACAAATTAAAAGGAAAATGTGTTTGCATATTATGAGTCCACTATGTTGAAACCATAGTTAAATCTTTAACAGTATAAAAAGAAGTTCCTATACATGCACAAAGAAGTGGTTCTCTCATGCTTCTACAGCCTAGTGAAATTCAGTTTACACCATCTAAGCAATTCAAAAAAGACTAAAACAGCTATAGATTTGTAAGAAAATTCAGGGAACCACATTTCCTCTCTAAAACATCTTCTAATTCATTTATTTTCATAAAATACAGGACTTGGAATTATAGTTTCTGCTATCAAAAATTATTAGAACCAGAGCTTAATCTGCAGAAATTCTAAGAATTGAATTTTTTATTCAAGCAAATAACGGAGAGCAATAGACGGGTTTTAACATACCAATCCTTTGTGAGTAAATATAATGGGATGAGGGGATGACTTTGGGAGATAGAGATAAGAGATGCAGCTAAGGGAAAGGTTAATAAAGGACAACTTATTCCAAAATGGGGTGGGGTGAGACAAGTGGCTCAGAGGGGACTTTCCCTAATTTCTTGGGTTTTAAAGAAGATGGGGTGGGGAAAATTTGTTTTCAGACTTGCAAAATTTTGTTAATGTAACTTTACAGTAAAGGCTGGTTGGACTTCCTTTCTGGTCTACCTTGCATAACTGCACAATTATTGTAGCAGCGGTAGTGAAAGAAGTGTTGCATTATATCATGCTAAATATAAATAGGGGTCAAAGTAAAATTTTGAACACATTGGATGAAATTGTACAGTGCATTTCAGTCAATCTTTGAGTAAGCAGACTGATAGTACTTCTGCATAACAACATGTTAAACACTGTTTCTTTCTATACATCTGAATGCATGCTTACAACTTATACGCAGTTATTTACAGATTCAAAATTACATAAGAACCAAAATCTTCTAGGCTCTAAAACTAGTGAAGGAGCAAATTGAAGCTATCACTTCTGAAAACCACCATTTGAAAGCATTTAGTATTCACTTCATAGAAACTAAATTAACTGAATTCTTAAATGAACTCTTATTAATGGCAATGTGCCAAAATCAACAGTCTAATATTTATAAATTGATAAATTTGGCTGTCTAAAGAATTAATGGTTTGTAATATAGTAACTACACTCAAGAAGACACCTAATGAGATGAAGATGGTGATAGATAGATAGATAGATAGATAGATAGATAGATAGATAGATAGATAGAAAGAAAGATAGATAGATAGATAGATAGATAGATAGATAGATAGATAGATAGATAGATAGATAGATAGATGATAGAAGAATAAATGATAGAAATTCTCTTTTCAGGCCTATGGGTGGTATGTGTCTTCCTCAATCTTGGGTCCTCAATCAGAAGCCTGGGAGTTTGAGGATTCTTCGCAGTATCTTAGCTGTTCCTAGCAGTCTTCTGGATAGAGAGTTTTTTTGGGATCTGTTGGAGCCACTCTCCCAGTTTAGAAGTCACACCCCCGAGTGCTCCTACCACTACTGGGACCATTTTGGCCTTTACTTTTAATATCCCCTCTAGTTAATCCTTTAAGCCCTGGTACTTGTTCAGCTTCTTTGACTCCATCCTGATGTTGCTATCACTTGGCACCACTATATCTATCACCACTGTTGCCTTTAGTTCTTATCTACTACCATGATGTCTGGTTGATTGGCCAGCATCTGCGTATCTATTTGGACTGGGAGTCCCACAGGATCTTATCCCTTTTATTCTCCACATCCTTCAGTTGAACCTTCCATCTGAGTTTGGAAGGGTCTAGCATGTATACTTGCAGATGTTCCTGTACACAATGCTAGCTATTTGATTGTGCCATTCAGTGTATGCTGTTCCTGCCTTCAACTTTCACTCTGCTAGTATGTGTTAGATTGTCTCTGAGACCTCTTTGCATAGTGTATGCCTTGGGTCCAGTCTAAGTGTGGTATACCCCTACTTCTATGGATCTAGTGCTTAATGCCTGCTGTTGTGCTGCTTTGATTATGCATGGTCTTATCTTGCCATGGCAGTTATATTGTACATATTAAAGATTTTCAAAAAGATAGATATGAACTAATATAAAATAAGAAAAAGAAGGAAGGAAAAAAATCAAAGATGCTAAAAGTGTGACAAGGGAAAAAAGTAAAGGAAACAGACAAGAAACAAAAAAATACAAAGTTGCTTCAATCTGTTTTTACAGCATTTATAAGTACAATTATAAATTTACCTCATTTTATGATTATAACAAACTGTTTTCCTAATGAAAAAGTGATTCTATACTACTGGAAATACTATGTTGATAGCATAACCATTTATCAGTAATATAGGGGAAGCTATCTGATTATTCTGATAACTTTCAGAATTCACAGTTAATAAAAGAAATGGTTATGCTATATAATTTAGTATATTAGATTATCACATTATCACAAATTCCTCAATTTCCTTTTTCTGCTTCTTATGTTTTTATTTGGAACATTTTAATATATTGGTTTAAATGTTCTAACTACCGGTAGTAAATTTAAAGTATGTATTCACTTTATCATGCGCTGTACATCAGGATAAGAAAAATTATTATATATTCATTTTAGGATTCTGTGAATATATATATATTAATATACAGTTTTATTTTTTATATATAAAGGAGAATTTGATGTCTGAAGAGTTTTTGGCATGAGGGAGGGAAGAAGAAAAACTATTTTAAAAAATAGTTCAAATTATGTTACAACAATTTATGAGCTTTATTATATTTTTTAACCAAACACCACTTTCACTAGTTGCTCTGTTCCATAATTCAGTATACTTGATTTAAAAACATGATAAATTATAAATTAGATAAATTCAAGATATCTCATTTAATATTTTGCCTTATATATTTTCTGAATATTATAATACTATAAGTATCAGTCCTAGTACTGTTTTGTATTTTAGATAACTTCAGTTCACTTTGAATAATTTTTAGTGAATCTGACCTCAATGTCTATTTATAAGACATAATAAAAGAAATATAACTAAAATTCTTCATTTGAGACCTATGTAATAAAATTGTGACAAAATAGAGAGTTGTTATATTTTGTGTAAAATACATGAAGTTCATTTTTATAGAAATATAAGAAGTATTCAGTACTATAATGAAAAAGAATGAAAAATATAATGTTCTAATGTGTTGCAGAGTTGATAAAGGTTTACTGTGACTATGGTCCTGGTTACACATCTGCCTAAACTTATGGAGAGAAAGTGGAAAGAAATTAGAGATGTGTATGAAGTCCAGGGGGAATGTGCAAGGCAACTGTGAATGATCCAGAACCTGCTGTTTCATGTTCATGTACTTCTCACTATGTTCTTCTCACAATGCATGTTCTTCTCCAGACCTCCTACCTCAATACATTGAGGTTGTTGAAAGGCCAGGTCAAGGGCAAGACTGTGTGCCATTCCATTCTTTCACTCACTTTGAATTTAAGATAGGACAAACATCTGAGTGGGGTTTAGGGCTTCTTTCCCTGTAATTATTCAGTAAAATATTTGATGGTTATGAAATGGCTATTCTATAATTGTTTATTTTATTATTGTTTATTATATATTGCTTATTATGTTATTATAATTGTTATAATCAAAAATGATCAGGAAGAGAAAAAGAAAGGATGTTGATTTGTTCTTTTTTGATTGAGGATATTGATTAGAAACCAGGCGACAGTGAGGTCCAGTCCCATCTTAGGTCTGATAACCAGCTGGGTGACTTTGGGCCATTTACTCTCTCACTCTCTCTCAGGCCAACTCATCTTCTTGGATGTTGTTGTGGGGAAAAAAGAAGGAGAAAGGAGTATTAGAAATGTTAGTTGACTTGAATTGTTTATAAAAATAATAAAAGTGAGATATAAATAAATTAAATAGACTAGAGTGTTAAAAGTTTTCACAGCACTTAGAAAAGAAAGTTAAACAGTTTGTTGTAACAAAAGTTATATCCAGCTTTAGCTTTAATGAGTCATGTGTCTATGTAATTGGTGATAATACCTTCTACAACAGTCATGAAATGACCTTGATGTTTGTTTAAGAGATGGTAGCAGGCTGTAAAGTCCTCAGCTGATAAAGTGAAATATTGAAGTTGCATTGTTTTTTCTCCTTTTTTACATTAGAAAAACTTCCCTCAATTTAGATACATTGTTGACCCACTTATTTTGTTCATAGAAACTAATTTCTTGATGAAAAAATAAACATTTTATTCTCAGTCATATTGCTGAAAACAGTCAACAGTCAAATTGTTACTGGCTTATTAATATGAAAGGATCCAAATCCATTCTGTTTAAGATAAGAAATAAGGAAAGCAGAATATGATTTTGTCCCCTGGTATAGGGTTCTAAAAATAATTAAAATGTAATTATTTTATTACTGTAGTGCTAGTAGACGTTTCTCCTGGAAAATTAAAGAAATAAGTACACATATTTTTGCTTGTATTTCAGTAATAATGAATATGGTCATAACTGAGATCAACAGTTAACTATTTCACTAATTCAATTCAATAACCACCTCGTTCAATAATTAATAGTCATGACTATATTGAGTCATTATGAGTGGTTCATTGGTTCACCCACCACCCCTCACCCAAATAGCTTAGCCATAAAATTAAGAATATATGGAAGCTAAGCCATTATGGCATAGGTATAGTTAAATCTGTTGAAATTAATTTAAGGTGTATTTTAGAAAAGTAAAAAAAAAAAAAAGTTGTGAGTGATTTCCATGAGATTTGTGTAGAGATAATAGCAAAATGTGGGCTGGATTCTGTCATCACTAAATGAATATGTAACTGGTTGATCAATCATACCCAATAAGTAGTATCAAACTGGGGAAAATGTTCTGTGGCACATGTTATTTAATGTATTCATAAATGACTTGGATACCTATGTTGGACAGTAGAAAATCTAAAAAGGAGCAGCAAGTGGATCAGAGTATGAACATGAATTAAAAGTGAATGCAACTGCAGGGAAAGAAAATATAATCTACATTGCAGCTATTTAAGTATAGTGTCAAGATCAAGAGAAGTCATGGCTCCTCTTTATTCTCAATTGGTCTAAAAAACTCTAAATCATGGAATACTACATCCAGTTTTGAGCACCATGTTTTAGCAAGGATATTAACAAATGAATGAATGAATAGAAAAAGTCACCAAACTGATAAAGGGACCAAAAGTAAAAACTTGTAAGGAACACTTGGAGAGTATGTTTAGCTTGAAGAAGAAAAGATTACAAGGAGATGCAGTAACTGTTTCCAAATTTTTGAAGGACTGTATGTATAACACGTGGGTGGGGCAGGGGAATTGTTCATAGTTCTTACAGAAAAAAGGACAAAAATACCCCAACAACTTTAAATCACAAGCAAATTAGTTTTTACTTGGAAACCAGGAAAAATCATTAAAGAAAAACTGTTGTATATTGTAATTGATTGCCTCAATAAGTGCTGGACTGCTGTTAAACAGTGCTATGTTTAAAGAGGATGACCACTTGTGGATGCTGTAGTAATGGGATCCTGGCCTGAACAGGATCCTTTAGATTGTATAATTTCTCATGTTTCCAGATCTTGTAGAAAAAGGAGATTTGAAACAGGCTAGCTATGTTAATGAAATTTGGCAAACTCTTTTTTTTTTTAAAGTCAGCCTAAGGTCGGTTGAGGCAGCTATTTAAATAAATAACCCATGTTATTATTTACATTACTATTGCATCTGGTACATCCTTTTTATTATCTAGGAGAGTTCAAGGAGATTTATATATTACATATATAAATATGTAATATCTCTAAAACTTTTTAATCTAGTCTGATTAAAGGGTATTGCTCATAATGGAGGGAAATATATGAGGCAATTTATGGCATTGGAAAGTGATTAAATGCTGCTCAGGCATTTGATAATTGTAGAAGCTGTTTAGTACTGTATTCAAATATTCCAGCCCTCTGAACATTAATGTCTCTGAACCAACAAAGTAGGAGTTTTATGAACTATTCAGATACTTTTAAAAATTAGATTGTTTTGCAGCTATTTACTGAATCTCCCCATCTTTTTCACTCATATATACATACATAAAAGAAAATGAGCTTTACCTAGCATCTAAAACCGTTTGACTAACATGCTGCCATGTATTATTTAGCAAGAATAAACAACATACAAATTAAGGGAATATTAACTGTAACATCAATCTGCTATTTTTATCTATTAACAACAATTGGAATCAATTTCATTCATTTGGAGGGATGGCAAAATCACCCCTTCATAGAGCCACAAGGAATTCTTTCAAGTTATGTTTATATTTGTCAGTTCAATCAATATTTTCTTGTCCTATATACTGATGATAAATTCTGAATGCTCCCTTCTCAAAATGGGCAAAATATGCAGTGCAGAAATGAGCTGTGTTATGGATAGCTGTATCTAAAAGCACATTAGATAAGCCATCGTGTTATTTGGAAGTCAGATGTTCCCTGTCCCTATAGCAAATCATTTTCTTTCATTTCAGGGACAGAAGTGTTATTTCACTGATGCATGAGGACGACAGCTCATTTCATGTTGGTGTGATCCATATGAAACATATAACATATACTGCTGAATCTTCCGAATAACTCTTGAAGCAATAAAGAAAAATACAAGGTTTTAGGCTTCTTCAACTAGGGATTTTGTATCCAGTCTCTGTGTTTAAAGAGGTGAACCTTGTTGATACCAAAACCTGAGAAGATCTAAGAAGGATACCCAATTAGAAAGATATTATCTTATCCTGACATATCTGAAGAAAAGAGATTGAAGAGTACAAGAAAAGGCCCCTTTGTTCATGATAGTTTGTATCTGGAAGCACCTAAATACAAACCCAGGATATTTTAAAATAGTTCAACCATGGGAAGTTGTATGGACCAGAGTGCTTGAGCCATATCTAACCGCAACAAGTTCTTCGCACAGTGCAAGCCTGAGGGATAATTATTCTCAGTGAATATAGTTGTATGACCAGCAGGGGCTAAGAGAAAAATCTAACTGGTCAGTTCCACCCTGTTAATTCTTAGAAGAGAAGAGTTCAAACCACAAGTGTTTTTAAATGGAACTCTGCCAAAAAAATGTACCTCTATAAGTGTTTATGTACAACCAATGAAGTTGCAATGTTTGTGAAATAAAAGAGACATGCTATAATTTCTTCCATCCATCAGGAGATCTAGGATCGTGGGAAGTAATTCCTTGCTCTCAGACATGACACTGAAGTGAAAAACTACCTTGGCATTATCCTCTGTCAATGAAAGAGCAATTCAACATTTCTTCCTCACTCCTAGTTTCTGTATCCTTTGGCCCTATTCCTATTAGTTGGAAAGAAGAAATAGGCCAAGCTTTTGACATCAGTTCAGTGCTTACAAAATTGTAAATGCTTGGTAAACATTAAATAAAAACAGCAAAACAATAACCTCAGTAATATTTAGCACAGTAATGTTGCAAAGTCTTTCATGATTTTTATCATGCATTTCATGCACAATTTTTTAATGAAAGATTGTTCAGTTCGGTAAAAAAAAAATTTCACTTCATTAGTATTTATCAATTAAAACTTATTTAGCAGTTAATTATCTTTCAAATAATAAGTATTTTGTTTATAATTATGTTTATAATTATATAGGACATAGAGAACACAGGTCATATTTGAAGTTAAAATCAGCCAATATGGTTTTGTAGTCATGCTTCATTATTTAATCCAAAAATTATATTGTACTAGCTGGACGCCCGTGTCAGACCTGGGAGACATCTTTTACAGCTGGGCCTTCAGGCCTGCCACATTTTCTACTGTGGGAAATTGAGAGGGGGGATTGTTGGGAGTATGGGTGATATATAATCAAAATTCTTTTCTCAGAGAGTCAAACCACAGTGCCCAGCAGCTGCCATGAAGGGACTGGCTGCCAAGAGGGGATTTTCAGTTTTGGATGGTGCCTGATTGGATCATGTGATGGACGTGTGAGTGCTGGGCAGAGACTTGAACTTTCTTTTGGATGGGGGAAACCTGGAAGCTTTCAGATTCATGTTTACTCAGATGTGCCAATATGACATCTTCAATAAAATGGGACTTTGAGGAAACTCAAGCCTCGGAGTCTTCTTTCATTGGAGGTGTTTCTTGGAACTCTGACAGCCCATGCTTTGCTATGAAACTATGTGCTTAGGCTTGATAAATTGACACTTAAAGCCTGAAACTGAATGTAGAATGTGTAACTCCGTAGCATCACGGCATGTTAATATAAGGCAACTGGCAGTTGGAACAGAGGGGGAGGGGGATTAGAATGTCCCAGACCACAGGCCGGATGAGTCACATGCTGGCCACACCTGGTTTAGTGAAGGAATAGCATCAGAGCATGTTAATATAAGGCAACTGGCAGTTGGGACAGAGTTACTTTCAGGTGGGGAGGGGGAGTAGAATGTCTAACTCCTTAGCATCAGAGCATGTGAATATAATACTGTATATGAAATACTAATGATCTGATGGTCATTTCAAAAAATCCTTTCTTAGCGAGCACCTAGAAGCCTAGAGCAACATACATGCTAAATTTTAAGTTTGTAGGCTTTACCATTCTGGAGATTTCATGATAAGTGAGTGGTATTTGGCTTTTATATAGATAGATAGATTTTTACCATTACCTTAAAGAATATTTATTCCTTTTGACATATCTGCAGTGGCTTTCTGGCAGTATGATTTAGATAGATGTGGAATACAAAGGAGGTTTATTCAGCTTGAATATATGGCAGAGATTAATTAAAACCTAGTCATCATCCTTGTGATGTTAATGGTCCTCAGACCATTAGCCTTGCATTGCATTGGCCACCCAGAAGTAGCAGCTTCTACTGCAGAATTGCATGTTTTAGCTATATTTAGTCACTAGAACTGAAATGGGTTCTAAATTCACCAGTTAATAAGCATTTATTTTAGTCTGCCTGCTATTTTCTTCACAAACAGATGAAATCTTGAGGACATGTCTTTGCAATCTTGAGCCATGTTATATGTGTAAAACACATCTTAGTGGACCTAGATGATCTTGATATACACATGCATGTATATATGTATTTCCAAGATTTATTATCATACAATTATACCTCAACTTGTTTTGTCCTGTCTGTCAGCCTTCAGACATCATTTAAAGACCTCTATAATTTTTATTCTTTGATTCTATGTGGAGATTCTATACATACCTGGATATCAGTACAGTAACAATGCTACTTCATCCTGAACTGATGTAAAACGTCTCCAGTTGATTTTATGTAGATGTTAAATAATGTGGGGAAAATTATTCAGCCTTGTTCCACCCCATATGAAAGAAGCATAGACTTCACTGCTCATTTCTCTCTATTACAGGCAGTTGTTGTCTCGGCAACAGTTCAAAGTTATGACGGCCCTCCAGCAGTCACATCACTGCATGTCAGTGCTTGGCCTCCTGCCTGCATTTTGCAGCATCCTGTAGACAAGTGATTGTGTTTTATGTTTTTGCCAATACCTGGCATTTACTTCAGTTTTGCCAATGGGTTCACTTTATCCATTGGGTTCAATGATTAATAATGGGTTCACTTTATAACTATGGTGGTTGCTTTATGACTGCTACAAAAAAAGGTTGTAAAAACAGGTCCATATGAAGACCTGCTTTATGACCTGTTTCATGACCATTATGATTTAGACCAAAGTGGGCAGGGTCCATTACAGTCAAATGTTAAGAACTACCTGCAGTCTCTGGTGTTACCCACTCACAATGGAACAGAGTTCCTATAAAATAGTATCCCCAATTTATACTTCTCCTAGGTAGGCCATCACTGAAGTTTCAAAGGATGTAATTGATAACAATAGCCAATCCCATTTTTGTCCCTCACATGAGTATGAATCCTGACTGAAAGGGATCCAAATAATTGGCTTTATGCAAGATCTTAGCTATTGAAAATGAATTACTTTCTCTAAAATATTCCCCATAAAAGGAACAATGGGGATTTGGCAAAAAGTTTCTAATGTCATAGAGTCTGGAGGTAGTTTCCTCAATCACCTATTGAAACCTAAAAAGACCTATAGGGAATCTTTTTAGGACTTTCTCTATGGAACTATGTTTTCAATAGTTCCAATGTTGACAGTAGAGACAACCCAATCTCCAACAAGTCTGGCTATATTCACTGAGAATTCTAAAAGGACCTCAATACATTTGGAGATCATGAAATGACCATATGATCATTCATTCTTAAAGGAAAGCAGAATCAGCTCTGACCTGTATCACAGGTAGTGTCTATCTAAACACTGCCCAAAATTACATTAGATCAAATAAAATCTAACTACTTGAATAAGCCACAATGGCTGGTTTCATATAACATGATAAGTAAAAAACCAAACATTACTTTGTCAAGTTTCACAAATCGTACTACCGGTAGTCATAAGAGTCATAGAGCATATGCACCAAGACAAATTCCTTGTGTGTCCAATCACACTTGGCCAATAAAAAAATTCTATTCTATTCTATAATGAGAGGTTTGGTTTGGTTTTAACTCAGCCACTATAGCTTACTGTCTTTGCCATTAAAAAAGAAATTGTCCTTAATGAAAATTCTCTACTCTGCTTTGAAGGAAGGAGAACAACTTCATAATCAGTAACTTTTTCAGTGATTCACAATTTATATTCATACTGCTGCTATCACCTGGAGAAAATGCTGAATTTGCCATTATTAGGTGATGTAGGAGCCATGATTGAAAATACATTAGCTGTGTCACTGCACTGAACCAGGACCAACCCTCTAAATACTTATTTAGCAAATGAAAGACATCTTCAGAACAGAAATGATATGTGCTGGGATTCAGAGATAGGACATGGAGCCATATATTGGCACTAATCTCCAAACTGTCAGTTCATTGTTCAAAAGCTAATGCATGTTCAGAGCTATAATCAAAAGCATATGCTCTGTTTTAGAGTCAGATTGGGAAAAGCTGCCCAGCCTCTTCTCTGTTATTCTACCACAACAACTGTAA
The DNA here is from genome assembly GCF_029215685.1 of Pituophis catenifer annectens. NCBI lineage: Eukaryota > Metazoa > Chordata > Lepidosauria > Squamata > Colubridae > Pituophis > Pituophis catenifer. The sequence continues at coordinate 28,306,859 of NW_027256887.1, forward strand.
CTGAGGATAGGATCAGTCTGCTAACACACATGCGTACGCACCCTCTGATGCCTACAGCTGTAGAGCTGCGAAGAGAAATACACCAAGGAATACATTCAAGCTGAGAAGAAGACATCTGGATGAAATATAAAAGCTTCTTTACCATTAACAAAGGTTGCCAGAAGAGTAGTTAACTATTGTGATAGTGTCACCCATTTAAAAGTGTGTTTAACATTTGGCTTAGACTCTGAAGGATCCCAGATAGACCTACAACAGCACACTATGAATGACTGATCCTTGCTCCTATTACCTGTAGCATCTGCAGCCTGTGTCTACTGCTATTACTCCTTTAACAGGATTACAGATGAATTGCAAATAGTTCAGACTATGCTGTGTAAATGTCAATTAAAACCCGTTAAACATTTCAGCTTTCTCTCTGCTAGTGCCTTTTTGTCTTGTTCTCTCTTTTGCTCTCTGTGTGTACAGGGACATTATATAATTCTTTATGTACAGAACATTATATAATTATAACAATAATTCATACACCTTTGAGGAAAGAAATCCTAAATTATTAGTGCTGTTGTTAAGGAGACCAAGGTTCTCAAGTAGCAGAGCCTTGACAGTTTGTGAAAAGAGAGATGCATCCATGATGCTGTCCTCATTAGTCAAGACAAGCTGGTAGATCAAGGGGGAAGAATTGTATCAGAGTAACAGCTCTTATCTGTGGCTCAGACCAGTCCGGTTTAGTTTTGAGTTTTTGTATTATGCAGGTCCTGTAAAATGTTTGCCAAGTCTCTTAAGACCATCAGGGCAATGCACATTCTTTCTCTTATGATAATATGGAAAAATAATCTTTTCTCCCACCTAATATTTGCTTTTTCCATTTCAAAACTAAGCTCTTTAGAACTAGGTCTGCTTTTTCCAATACCTTTGTATAGTAATTAGCCTACCAGTTCTTCCATCTCAGGTTGTACATCAGATGACTAATTGAAAACATTGTATTTTCATCACTCAAATCTGCAAAATAATATAGCAAAATGAGCATTTATATGTGCAAAATTAATACATGTTAAATTTAGACTAAGGATTATTTTACATAATGCTAAAAATTAAGAAGGTGTTCCCATCTTCATTTCACCTTTTAAAAAAATCATCTATTTGATTTGCATTTGGATCCTTCCATGATTACAGAGCTTATTGGTAATTTTGATCCATCCTACATCACTGAGTTGTTGTTCAGCAGGTAAAACTAAGAGAGATCATATGTAAACCACCATGAGCACTGAGAGGAAATGCAGAATTTATTTCAAGTCTGTTTATAATCTTTCTTATCAATGCATCCAATCCACAATAGTCAGGTTATCCCACTTCCAGAATCCTAGAATATTTTTATAAGATAGAGTGACATATTGGAGGGTTATATAGTGTTAATTTGACTCACTGAGATGGCAAACAAGTGGATATATTATTTGTAGGATGAACTCTGAACTAGATCATATGAGCTTCTGGGATGGGATGAACTTCTGGGTTTGAGAATGCCTCTGAAAAATGGGATGATGTCACCTTGAATGAGGTAGTGCTGTGTCCTCTCCTCAAGGTACTATCTTTCAATCCAGCTGCTTTGGACAATTTATGCCCATATCCAAAATTCCCTTTCTAGAGAAGATGGTAATTGCAATTATGGAGGACCCCATCAGATTATCTAAATCCCTTTTGATATGAAATGGAAATCCCCTAGACATGAATCCCCTAGACATGAAATGGAAACTGCTTGATTTCTTTTGATAATCTGCAGAGAACCTGGATAAAGTAGGTTCAGTTACTACTGGACATTTCACAAATAAAAAAAGATTTAATGGCAGATGAGCTGAATTAGGCATTATGAATAATGCATGTAATATCAGTTTTGCCCTTTGGGCAGACTAAAAAATTAGCACTAAAACCATTTTATTTTGTGTCCTTTCAAGATTTGGTTAATCTTAATCACATTAAAGTACATTCCTAGACTCTGAGTTACTTCTGTTTCTTTTCTAGCCTAGCTTAAAGTTGCAAACAAACTTGAAAGTCTCTCATAGATCCTCTTCATTTCAACTATACCTAAGACAGTCAAGGTAGAATTGTGTAGAATATCATTTTTATTCTTTCTATTTTCCATGACTCAGAAATCTGTAGCAGCATCTTGTACCCTTCCCCTTATATGAGTAAAATACAATCCTTCACACATACAGTAGATACAATAAATTCATTTCTACAGTGAAAATAATTTAACTTTGCAAAGTGTGAAGGTCCTTAAATTTATATGGAAGAATATGTATGCAATGAAAAACCCCATGCCTCTATTAAATTGATGGGATTGCTTCTAAAAGAGTCATTTTTCTGTATATAATAACTATTATGCAAAAATTAAATACCAATCAATTAAACAATTAAAATACCATCCCCAAAATCTCATAATGAAATCCCAGGTCAGGTCAAATACAGTGCTATTGTTATTATGGGAAGAATGTTGAACTTTCACAATTTGGCCAGACAGATGTGTTCAATATTGACACTACCAGGGGCTAAAATACAAGGACATCTAATCCCTCATAATGCCAGTATTGAATGTACTGTGACTATTCTATGGCAAATTGTAGCAGCTATTTAATAATACATGGTAGGAAACATAACATGGAGAAGATCAAGCCAGTTAACCAGGGCAAGGTTGCAAGTATAGGTTGTGATTTGTGTCTATGAATTATTGGTGCTAAATATATGCCGTAAACTATACTGTTGTATTTTGTTTTGCCGGCTGTTACCATGTTAAATTCTGTGACCATAAAAAGTTAATACAATATGATACCCAGAGAAATGAAACCCTTGGGCAACATGAAGGATGCACAACAACTTTCAACCTCAAGCAAAAAGAACAATGAAAGATGGCTCACTATGTCAACTGTGTCATAATTTGGAAACAAGAAAAGGGAAATGAGAAATGATTTTAAAGACAGGAAAATTGAAAAAAGAAGTACAGCTAAAGTAGGACAAAGCTAATCATGGAGGAGATCATTAGAGGGAAATAAGATTAGAAGAGGATAGAAATATTACAATAGACATCATTATATTGTTTATATTTATATTATTATTTATATTGTCTATAATCAAATTGGATTATAAAATGACAGAAATATTCCTTAAAGCATATGTAGAACATAAGGTACAATAGTCCAACTGACCAAAAAAAGTACTATTTGCAAATAAAATACTAAACTGTTTAAAGTGTATAAAGAAGAGATTCACTGCTAAGAGTCCTATGTCAATAAATATGAATCAAGACTGTATGTCCTAAGGATTGGGACAGAACAGTGAGAATATCTGTAGCAAAGAAGGGAGATGCTAGGGAATGTACAAATTACATACCATTTGCATTACTCAAGCAAAATTTGGCTTAAGGAAAGAATAGCACCATACATGGAAAGAGAAATGTTACATCAAAAGGCAAATTTCAGAAAAGGCAAAAGGATAAGAGATCAGATAACTAACATAAAGCAAACAATAGAGAGACAGCCAGATAATTTCTGAAGGATATCGGGCCTTTGTTTTACTGAGTATAGCAAGGCCTTTGTGTAGATCATGCCAGACAGTGGAATATATTAAGGTTAACAAGCATGCCAGAAACCCTTATTGTTCTTCAGAGAACTTTTACAATGAACAAAAAGATACTGTAAAAACATTTGGAGAAACAGTAATTCAAAATAGGAAAAATAGTGACACAAGGTATATAATGTCCACATAACAGAATAACAGAGTTGGAAGAAACCTTAAAATTGGAAGAAATTATAGGTAGAACCAAAGTTGTTGGCTGAAATATTAATATATTTATATGACATCCCTTTGGTAGCTGATAATAGATATTCTATGTAATAAAAATTTAATGTAATTTAATGTACTGCACTCATAAGCCATCCAATCAAAATCACATCACAATCATAACCACATAGCCACCTAGGGTAGTCCCATGGTGAGATAGCTAGCAAATAAATGTAACAAATAATGATAATCAATAGCTAATTGACAAGATCACTGTACATTCCAACCCCTATAAATCAATTAACAATGGTTGAGGCTGCCAGAAGAGCAAGAACCAGAACTTTGTATGTCTCTCAATACCTGAAGTGGTAAAAGAGAAGTAAAGAAGAAGATATTAATAATGTAAAATAAATATATCAATAATATTTAAACAGTTTGTTATAGAAATTAAAGAAAGTAAAACAAATCATTAATGTTAAAAATGTCAGTTACCAAACCTATTGAAGATGCGGTTGACAGCAAAGAAGTGAAGGCAGTAGATCAGGGGTGTCAACTTGTGGCCCGCAGGCAGGATGCATAGTGCGCTGCCTACACCCATGCTTGGTTTAGTAAAGGGGGGAAAGCCATGATATGTCATGTGACAACGTGAATTTGATACCTCTGCAGTAGATAATTTTGTTGTCTTTGATGGAAGAAGAAATAAAAATAGGCAGCATGCTAAAGATGTAAAGAGATTAACCCCAGGAAAGAATTTATTGACAAATTTAGGGCCATAAAAAATACGATGTTTTTAAATAACAAAATCAGTATAACTAAGGGAATATTTTTTCCAGCAATAATGTGTGCTATGAAAGCTGCTATGAAAGGCAAAGCAAAAGACTAAAGATTGATGCTTTTGAATTATAGATTTTTGAGGCAGTTATTAAAAGTTCCATTGAGTGCAAGAAGAATTACTTAGGTGGCCATAGATTAAATAAAGACTACTGTACTTGTTTGAGGCTAAAATCATCAAGCAGAAACAGACATACTTTGGATGTACAGCCTTGGAACCATATTATAACACATTTTAAAATATCACATATATTTCCCCAGATGTTACAATGCTTCAAGGACATTACCAGTATATTCATCACAGAAAGATATAATAATTTTTATACTATTTAGTATGCTTGCTTAAGCCTTTGAATATATCAGCACAATAATACTGACTGGTAAAAATGTGTAATTGCAATCTTAAAATAAAACAATGTTTCCTTTGAAATAATCATGGTTTTATACTATATATAATAGAACACCTGGAAAAATATAACCTCGATTGCTTGCCAAAACATTTTTAAGGAGTGCAAGAAATTAAGAACATTTAATAGAAGGCATTTAGATTGGACAAAATGCTTGATCAAAGAACATTCTACCAAAACAAATATTTATTTTTTTTTAAAATGAGAATCCCAACACAATCTTACTATAAAGATACAAGAAAGCTTCATAACCTATTGTGACAGGTTTGTAACAAGAAGTGCTCATCTAGAGATAAAAGAAATGAGAGAATACTGAAGTATGATGATTATGACCATTAAAAACTGCAAATGAACAGAAAATATTCAAATAATTTCTGGAAAAGCACTAGATCAAAATGAACATATAATTTGCTGTTATCTAGGAATCTTTGTTGTAGAACATAATAATTCAGTAATATCAAGATAGCAGAACAGAAGAGAAGTAATTGGAACTGCCAAGTGAAAAGAAAACCAGAGCAGAGGTATTTCCTGACATGCAAGCAAGAGAAGAAGAAAGTTGGTAGATATTGTAAATGATGAATTTATTTATTTATTTATCTACTCATTGATAGTTCCATTTACAACCCATTATTTCATTATAATCATGGAGCAATTTCACCAGCTTCACTGGCATTTCAGTAGAAGTATTCCAGAAGAAACTGGTTATAAATTGCAGCATGAGTTAGTCGTAAAGATTTCACTTCACTCATTTTTTGTTCCTGAATGAGATGAACGAATTTATGAAAGGAAGGAAGGACAATGCAACGTCCATTGTTTAGCCTTGGACCAAAAAGCATAATTTTGTTAAAAATTTATCATTGTCTAAAAATAATTACAGGGTTGGGTGTTTTTTTTTTTTATTTTTTTTTTTAAGATATTGAAATAGATTTATGTTCCCATCACAGTTTCTCAAGCAGAACATATACAGCCATTAAGGACAGGAACACATTACCTTTAAAAAATTATATACGGTCTCCACATGGTGATAGGATATAATTACCTGAAATGATTTCTCTAATCCAAAATTATAGTTTTCAGTATTTTAAGGGGGGAAATTATCTATAGTGTACAATAATGTAACTAGTTCTGAGGAGCGGGTTTTTTGGATTTTTTGTTTTTTGCTAACAAGGATCTATCTAATATTAGGAACTTTGGAAATGAATGCCAGAATCCCATCTAATGGAAATATTGATAAATAACCATAAACACATTAACTAGTTGATTTTAAGCCAAATTCTTGACCGTACAATTTTTTGAAAGCAGAATTGAATGAAAAAGTGGTCACAACCTTTAGAAATAACATTGTGTAGAGTGTGGTACAGCATAGAAAACAAAATCAGCTTTCTTCTAGGTGAGACAATGGCAGACTAAGATGTTGTTGAAGGAATAGAGATGACACTGCAGCAAAGGCCAGTAAAATGCCAATAGTTGCCATCTATTGGCAAAGGCCAATAGATGGCCAAAGACCAATAAGTCTGGGCCAATGGAGCCTCTTTGGACAAGGAGAGGCTGAGAGATTGCCCCCTTGTGCTGCTGACAGCTGCTTCTTGTGAGGAGACCACACTGGAGCCTGTAAGGACGGTGAGATCACTATACTCATTTTAAAAGAAGAGGAGGTCAACTTATTTTCAAAAGCACCAGAAGGCAAAAGGAAAAACAATGGATGAAAATTAACCAACCTAGAACTAAGGAGAAATTTCCTAACAGTGAGAACAATTAACCAGTGGAACAGTTTGCCTTCAGAATCTGTGGGTGCTTCATTACTGGAGGTTTTTAAGAAAAGACTTAAATTTGTCTGAAATGGTATAAGGTCTCCTGCTTAAGCAGGGGATTGGACTAGAAAACCTCCAAGGTCCCTTCCAACGATGATGATGAAGCACTATTCTTTTCAAAAGGAACTTCTTCCTTTTACTTTTGTGTGATTCATGAAATGGCTATTATTAGAAAAGAAATTAAATGGACAAAAATGACAGATAAAGGCACTACTGTACATCTGAGATTTTTTAAAGATTTTCCAACTGGAAAAGAAATTGATGACTATAATAACAGCATCAGAATCTGCTTAGGTGAACGTATAATTTAAAAGAGAACCAGAGAAGAGACAAAAGATGAGAAGGAAACTAATTTGAAAGAATCTTTAGGATGACTGAATGAAGTGGTAAACCAAATTAAAGTCAAAGTGGGAGTTTTGGAAAACAAAATAGAAGTGGTGTAAAATAAAATAGATAGAAAAAATAGAGAGGAAATTATTAAGTCAAGAGATAGAAAATGACCTTGGCTATTGCTTATTATTGGACTTAAAGGGAGGACTGTTAAAACTTTTAAAAGGAATCTAGAATGGGCAGAAGAAGATAATGGATGGAGACTATGTCCTATAACAGCAAATTATTATGTCAAATTTAAGATTATGAATGTCAGAATATTGTGCAAAAGAAAATATAAAATTTATTTTCTTGACCAGGGATAACAAATATTTTTTATAAAATTGCTGGATTCCATGTGAGAACACTTTAAGGGCTTTTTGCTGAAATTGGATAGATTTGTTAATATTTTTTAGATTTGCTAATGGAAAAAGGTTAAAATATGGGAAGTGATCTATGTAATATAACATCAAAGGGGGAAGAGAATGGTAGGATTAGAACCAGCTCCTCATCCAAGATCCAACACAGGACAAAAGTCATTAGACACAGTAGGAATTGCCCAACTCCCTTTCAGAACACAAGCCCCTTCATTACACCACCCCCAGAGCAGCCCAAACTTCACCTGGAAGCTCAGATAAACAATAAGCCAGAGGTTGACCAGATTAGCTGAGACAAACGCTTAGGATTTTCATTTCCCCTTTTGCCTATAGAGTCAGCTATGACCCCTACATAACCCCTACATGACCCCATAGGAATCCGACAACAGCCAATAGAATATTAAAGGACATGTTCTTGCATAGGAACAGGAAGCTCAAATACAAAACCCAAAGAAAGTATAACCTCCACCCTCAACTCCATTTTGTCAGCTGCATCAGAACCATAAACGCAGCCTCCATGTTTCCAGTGTCTTTCTCCCAGCTTGGAACTGAACCAGATGGATATTTCTTCCATCACCATGAATAGAGAAACATTCCACAAGACATTGGTCACATGACACAAAATCCAGCCTCTCCATCCTTCATCTGATCAAGCAGATTTTGCCAGATTGCCCAGTGCTTTTCTTTCTGATAGGCATGCACAAATGAAATTGATAACTGACTATGTACAGGGGCTTTGGATTGTAGTGTCCTTCTATATTCTTGTCTGTCCAGACTGTTTTAAAAAACAAAAACAATGCAAGATCAAATATGGTTTAGTGGAAGAAAAAAACTAAAGCAGTGGTGAAATCTAAAATTTGTTACTACCGGTTCTGTGGGTGTGGCTTGGTAGTGGGGGTAATGTGACTGGGTAGACATGGCCAATTTTTTTTTTTTTACTTTTAAAACCATTTTTTCTACAACCTCTTCAGTGAAGAGGTTGTAAAAAATGCTTTCAAAAGGCTCTGATGATCCCAGCTGAGTTGCCTGATCGGCAGAGGTTTTTTTTCTTTTAAAAGCCTCTGCTGATCAGGCAACTTAGCTTGGATCGTCAGAGGCATTTAAAAGAAAAAAAGCCTCTGCCGATCAGGCAACTCAGCTGGGATCATCAGAGTCTTTTAAAAGCATTTGATGATCCCAGCTGGGCCGCGCGATCATCACAGGCTTTTTTTTTTACTTTTAAAAGCATTTTTTCGGCTGAAGAGGTTGTAGAAAAAATGCTTTTAAAAATTAAAAAAAAGCCTCTGATGATTGTGTGGCTCAGCTGGGCATGGGGGGGGGGGGCAGGGATTTTTGCTACCGGTTCTCTGAACCACCCGCCTCCATCGCTACCAGATTGGGCGATCTGGTCCGAACCAGGAGCATTTCACCCCTGAACTAAAGCAAAGCCAGTTTCAAACTATGGACCAGATATGGATAGGACATGGAGGAAAAAAAGTAGAAATATTCCCCGATGGGAGTGCAGTTTCTGACCATCCTTATCATATGATCCAGATTACTGCTATTATTAAAATGGCTTCTATGCTGTTAGGATTTGCCCATTGCTGTAAAATATATGTGCCACATTTAAGAGATGATGTACTGATTTAAACATGACCATTTGATCCAAAAGATAGGAAGATTGTTTAACACACAAGAATCCTGTACTCTTATATCTGCAATCCATAAGGTTGAAACTATGCACTAGATCAAGCCACAGGATATGGAGAAAAAAAAGTAGAAATATTCCCCCATGGGAGATGCAATTTCTAACCATACTTATCATATGACCCAGATTTCTGCTATTATTAAAATGGAAACTATTCCAGGGGGCTTCCGGGATGGCGGGATGGTGCGGTGTAGAAAGATGGGACTCCATTCTTTTTGCCCGATTTTTCGCATCTGGAGACAGGTAATGGTAAAGTTGGACCTTGGAGAGAACAATGATAGAAAGAGGATAACTCAGAGAGGGTGGGGAGAAGGGCGATCCCCCGCCATGGAGGGTGGAAACCCCAAAATCCGGTGCAGAAGAGACCAGCTGTTTATGGCTAGATCTGTAGGTGTGACAGCCTGATTGAATGGCAAGGAAGCAAAATAGTGAGAAACAGAAAGAAGTATTGGCAGTGAGAGTTTAAATAAAAAGAAATACCGAACTTCTTCTCTAAGTCAATGGGATCTGCAAATGAGCATTAAAGTGAGTTTCCAAAGTGTGAAAAGTGGCGCCTTAGCGGTGGGAGCGGAAAAGAAAGAGGAAGGAGGAAAGAGGAAAGAGATAGTCTATTCCCCAAGATTACCCTGATTATTTAACCCTAAATACTTTGTCCAGTGGCTCTGCCTTACTTTTTTGATCTAATCCTCGGCCATCGCTGGTATCAGGACTGGAGGAGATACAGACATCGAGAGTCTTGGATTATGGGGAGATAGACCACCTTCTCTTTGTTTGTTTCAAATGGTTTGGTCGCTGTGAGAGGACGTCCCTTTGAGACCTCTATCCCCACCTCCTTTGGATGGACTTACTACAACCACAAGACTTCCCATCGTCGTGAGAGAGCGATGATGTTCCAATGTATTGACATTTGTAACATACTGGTCTCCCTTTTACATCTATTTCCTCCCTTATTTTAAATTACCTGTCTTAACCATCTCTAACACTCTTAGAAGAAAATGATCCTTCATCTCCTTCAACTCGCTCCTATCTTTGATGTATTCAACTACGGAGCTCCTTGCACTGCGAGATTCCCTCCTCTCGCATGTTTGGCCCTCTCAGTTATCAAGGGCCGCCCTTGAGGACGGGTTTTGGAACCCCGAGAGGTGGTTTGCAAAAAACCGACGGCTTTGGGGGTTTTTAGATAAATCTTTAAGTTCTATTTTAAGAGGTTCTGGGAGGGATTGTGGGAATGGATCTGGGGGGATCCATAAATCCACTGAAAGGGGTAATGGGTCTGATAATCATGGTGGGGAGGATGGGGACAGAAATCTGACAAGGATGCAGGGGGATGAAGCGATGGGCATTAGTATAGTAAGTGGGAGGGGCAGATATGACGGCTGCAGGGGGCCATATTATGTTTCGGGAGTGCACACTCATTGTTTACGAGCGATTGCCCACTCCGACCCCCAAAGCACTGCTCGTTTCCCGGGTTGTTTAGAGTCTCAGACCCTGGGTCTACGGCTGATGTTATGTAATGCCAGGTCAATGGTAAATAAAGCCCCCCTCATTCATGATCTTATTTTAGAGGGGGGTGCTGACCTGGCAGGGATTACGGAGACCTGGTTAGGCCAGGAGGGAGGAGTTCCCCTTGTGGAAATGTGCCCGCCAGGTTTCTGTGCATTCCATCAGCCAAGGACCCAGGGAAGGGGTGGGGGAGTGGCAGCAATCATTAGAGAAAGTCTTTGCCCGAGGGAGGCCACTGTTCCTCAGATAGCCGGATGTGAGTCCCTCCTTGTGAAGTGGGGTCGGGGGATTCAGATGGGCCTACTGATTGTGTACCTGGCTCCCTGCCATGTAACAGCGGTCCTGCCTGAGCTGCTCGACATTATAGCCGGGGTGGCGGTGGAAACCCCCAGACTTATTGTTATGGGGGATTTTAACCTGCCATCTGCTGGTGAGATGTCGGAGATGGCTCGGGAGTTCATGGCTTCCATGACGGCCATGGAACTGACCCAGATAGTTCAAGGCCCCACCCACTTGGGGAATCACACTCTGGACTTGATTTTTGTCTCTGATCAGTGGCTGAATGATCTAAGAATAGGGGATATAGACATCAAGCCCTTGTCATGGTCTGATCATTCTCTCCTTCACATGGACTTTCAAGTCACTTCCACCCACCGCAGGGAGATGGAACCAACCAAATGGTTCCGTCCCAGGCGCCTGATGGACCCCGAAAGGTTCCTGATGGAGCTTGGGCCATTTCTTGAGACTCTGGCTCACAACTCGATTGAGGACCTGGTGGTCGCCTGGGACAGGGCGGCTACTGGGGCCTTGGACCGCGTTGTGCCTTTGCGGCCTCTGACCCAATGCCAATCTCATTTAGCTCCTTGGTTTTCCAAGGAGCTGAGAGAGATGAAGCATCGGAAAAGACGCCTGGACAGCGATTGGAGGACAAGCCGATCTGAATCTGACCGAACACAGGTGAGATCTTATATTAAGACCTACCTAGTGGCGATAAGAGTGGCGAAGTCTAGCTACTTCTCCGCTCTTATTGCATCTGCAGAGAACCGCCCAGCTGCGCTGTTTAGGGTGACCCGCTCTCTACTTCAGGTGGGGGTACGGGAAGATCCCTTAAAGGGTCGAGCTGAGGATTTTGTACAATTCCTGCATGATAAAGTCGCTCAGATTCGGGAAGTCCTGGACTCCGATTGGGTAGATCCAGGGGAGGAGACGGGGGCAGGTCTTGAGAGCGTTATCTGGGAAGAGTTTGACTCTGTGGCTCCTGAGGACGTGGACAGGATTCTGGGCAAGCTTAACGCTGCCACATGTTTATTGGACCTGTGTCCCTCCTGGTTGGTACTGGCCTCCCGGGAGGTTACACGAGGCTGGCTCCAGGAGATTATAAATGCTTCTCTGAGGGAGGGTGTCTTTCCCGCCACCTTGAAAGAGGCGGTTGTGAAGGCCCTCCTCAAGAAGCCTTCCCTGGACCCGGCTATATTATCAAATTATCGTCCAGTCTCCAATCTTCGCTTTGTTGCGAAGGTTGTTGAGAGTGTGGTGGCGCGACAGCTTCCCCGGCACCTAGATGAAGCTATCTATCTGGACCCATACCAGTTGGGCTTCAGGCAGGGGTACAGCACAGAAACGGCATTGGTCGTGTTGGTCGATGATCTCTGGAGGGCTCGGGACAGGAGTTGCTTCTCTGTCCTGGTCCTATTAGATCTCTCAGCCGCTTTTGATACCATCGACCATGGTATCATGCTGCAACGGTTGAGGGGGTTAGGAATAGGGGCACCATCTTGTGGTGGTTCTCCTCCTTCCTCTCCGACCGTTTGCAGTTTGTGTTGGCAGGGGGGCAGAGGTCGACCTCGAGGCACCTCGCATGGGGAGTGCCTCAAGGGTCGGTCCTCTCGCCCTTCTGTTCAACATATATGTGAAGCCAACTGGGTGAGATCACCTGTGGTTTTGGGGTGAGAGTCCATCAGTACGCTGATGACATTCAGCTGTACATCTCCACCCCAGACCACCCCAACGATGCCCTTGATGTGATGTCTCACTGTCTGGAGGCTGTGCAGGTCTGGATGGGGAGAAATAGGCTCAGACTCAAGCCTTCCAAGACCGAGTGGCTGTGGCTTCCGGCGTTCCGATATAGTCAGCTGGTGCCATCACTGACTATTGGGGGTGAATTTCTGCCCCCCACAGAGAGGGCTCGCAATCTGGGTGTCCTCCTGGACGCACGGCTGTCTTTAGAAGAGCATATGATGGCCATGGCCAGGGGGGCTTTCTATCAGGTTCGCCTGATTCGCCAGTTGCAGCCCTTTCTGGACCGGGATGCCTTGTGCACTGTCACTCACACCCTTGTCACCTCCCGGCTGGACTACTGTAATGCTCTCTACATGGGGCTCCCCTTGAAGAGCACTCGGAGGCTCCAACTGGTCCAGAATGCAGCCACGTGGGTAGTTATGGGCGCAACACATTGTGCTCCCTGCTGCTATAAGTCCTACACCGTTCACCTGAGTTGGATGTACATACCGTCAAATTAAAGCTGACAGTCTACAGTTAACGCACATTGTGTTTGTTTCATTCCAACTCCATTGTGGTGGTGTATAGAGCCAAAGATGTTAGAATTGTGTCGATGTCCCAATATTTTTGGACCTGACTGTAACCATGTTACAATATAGAGATATGGAATTTGCTTTAAGATTCAGAGGGGTGAAGGAGAATAAACAAGAGAACTTGAAAGAAATGATGTCAGAGGCATTGGCACAGTTGCTGGAGGAGTCAAAAACTGAGCTGGGCTGGCAGATTGACAAGGCATATCGTGTTAATTCTTGGGTGGCCAGACAGAAACATTTACCAAGAGATATTGTAATATATTTTACTACAAGGAGAGTATGCAATGAAATTTTACAGGCTACTTTTAAAAATAAGCTTCAGGTTGAAGGCCAGGAGGTGATGCAATGAAAGAAATCTCCCCCAAGATGCTGAGAGCTAGAAGGGAGTATGCTTTTCTGGTGGATGAGCTTAAAAAACGTCAGTTACAGTACAGATGGGAGGTCCCAGCCGGTTTAGTGGTGACATATTCTGGAGAGAGATATCGGCTTAATACAATATGGAAAGCAAGAGATTTTTACATCAATGTATTAAAGGCTGGGACACCCAAATCACCCAAATCACCAGAAGGAAAAAGAAAGAAGGAAGTAATGCAAGGAGAGAGAGAAGAGCTACTGACAGTAGTTCAGGGGGGAGTTTTGACTGGTCAAGAAGAACCACTACAAATTCAGATGGCTGTTCAGGATGTGGATTTAATTGATATATTTGCAGAACTGAAGGATCAAAGACAGACCAGAGTAGCAATAGCTAAGCGTAAGGAAGAACTAAGACAGCAGCAACAACAACAACAACAACAACAACAACAACAACTGCAGATAGCAACCCAAGAAACTACCAAAATAGAAGCTGTGGGAGGAGCAAGACCTAAAGGTCAAATGAGGCAAGATCATCAGAAATTGCTCCAGATGCTTCAGAGGCCCAGAGATGGGAACTAGATTTTTGACCTGGAATGTTAATGGTTTGAATTCTCCGCAGAAGAGAAGGAAAATATTTCACCATCTTAAACAATTTAAGAATGAAGTAATTTGTTTACAAGAGACTCATATTAGGATACAAGACCAAAAATATTTGATAAGGAGACTTCTGGTTGGTGACTTGCAACGATATGGTGTCGAGTGAGTGATCGCTGCTCCTCAACACCCTCTGTCACCACATTTTGGGGATCCCTTTGGGGGCGCAGGACCCGGAGAGCCCTGTGGACAAAAGAGAAAGCCAGGCGAGGGAGAAAGTGGGGTGCAGCCACTTCTCACAAGTCCGGGTGGCTCTGTCAATCCAACGTGGTGAGCCGGTCATTTGATGGTGGGCCTGAAGCTGCAATAGCCAGCAAAAGACGGGAGCTAAGGAGGAGATCGGAGGTGCCGTGCTAGATCTAAAGCCACATTCCCATACCTTGGAGTGATCTAGCGTTGAGAGAGGAGGTCGGTGGAGTTGGGAGAGGAGTGCTTGGTGCGGTGAGAGGTGGCAACGGAGAGTGCAGAGCAGATCGCAACGGCGGAGACCCGACAAGCCGACGAGAGATACGGAGGGAGCAGATCGCTTTGATAAAGAGTTCTGGAGGGCGCAGCGAGAGGGAAAAGAAAAACGAATATCGGTGTGGCTGGCGCTGTGATCGGCAAACAAGGAGGAAAGTAAACCGGAGAAATTACTGATCTGTTTTTTTTTAGCATTTCAGCGAAACAGGAAGTGTGGCCATTGAATTGAAGGGGTGAGATAGCAGAGAAACTGACAAGGAGACGATCTAGCAGTGAGATTCATCATAGAGAAGTGCCGGAACTCAGTAGAGCGGAGAGGTGAAGATTTACAACTTCGTGGACACTATATAACAATATTTAGATACTTGGATATTCATTTTTCCTCCTCCTCCTTTGAGTAATTGTGTCTCTAACACTTGGATTTTGATCTTTTAAACATTATTATTAATAAGAATAGCTAATTGTTGAGAAATTGTTAAGAACTATAGAATACAGGAATATAGAAATTAAGTGATTCTATCTAGTAATCATTAGACATATTTACAAATAAGGACATAGATTTGTACCTAACTAATTAATTAATTTACTATATTTATTCACATTTATCTAATTATATCTATCTACTTTAGAATATTTATTCCTACGGGTAGTATTTATTAATTTACTTATATCAACTTTTCATATTAAGGCTCGAATTTAGATATATAAGAACTATAGAGAGAACTTACTAATTTATTAACTTACTTATATTAATTCTTATATTAAGGTTGAACTTAGCTACAGAAGAATCATATTATTTACAGGAATATATAGGTATAAAAATCTTGTTTTTGTAATTATATGTGAAAATTAATTTGGATCTTGGTAATGTGATTTAACTCTTAAGTTTTTAAATTACTAAGGAATTTTGAGAATCTTGGTGTGTTAGGAGGATTTGATTTAAGGAAGATACTTTGAGGAATTGATTCCCTCCAGTTGAGACAGTAAATCTTTAAATAGGAACCTAAGAAGTGGAACTAATTGAGGAAACAGGGGCAAAGCCATTGAATGGTCATTTGGAAAAATATAGAGAAAATTATAAGAGAGCAAAAATTAACTCTGAAAGAAATGGCAACAATGACATCAACAATTTTGAAATCAGGCAAAAAGGCCCCATCCAATCCTACCTTAACAAACAATGTCCCCGGTGATTCAGAAGCCCTTAGAAGGCATACAGAAATCAGACAAGCCACCAACGATCCCAACTCTTCAAACAGTACAATCTTCTTTATCGTTAATTCAAGAGACCATGCTAGCAATGCAGGAGAAATTGTTAAACAGTCATTCCGAACTAAAAACAGACATTCACGTTTTGGACTCAAAAATGACTGAGATTCAAGCCTCTATTGCGAACAATGAGAGAAGAATACAAAATGTAGAACAAAGGATGGAACAAAGCGAGAAAAGATTAGATATGGTGGATCAGACAGTCGCGATGCAGAATAAAGGAATCGAAGAGTATCTGATACAACTGGAAATGGATAAGGCTTCATATTACCTCCGCTTCCAAAATATCTGCGAAGAAAAGGAAGAGGATTTAGGCGATAAAATAGCTGAGCTGATAGTGGACACCCTTCAGCAAGATAAACAAGATATTATTAAAGAACTCAATGAGGTTTACAGGGTTCAAATGAATTATGTGAGAAGAAATAGGCTCCCCAGGGAGGTCCACGTGAGGTTCGCCAGAAGGAAAGTGAGGGATATTCTATTTAACATACCGAGAGAAGAACAGATTGTATTTAAAGGAAAGGAAGTGAATATTTTGAAACAAATACCAAGGAGAGTGAGGGAAGTGAGGAAAAATTATAGGTTTCTGGCAAGCCAACTGAACAGAAGAAGTATTATATTTAGATGGATTCTGCCAGAGGAGATGCTAATCACATGGCAGGGAAGAAAAATCAAAATTGACAGTTTAGGCATAGCACAAGACTTTTTAGATCAACTAAGAGGAGGGGAAGAAGAGCAAATTAGTAAGGAAGTGATCGATATAGCAAATACAGAAGAAGAAGAAACCTCACAAGAGCAAAGCACAAAGGAAGAAATAGAGGAGGAGAAGAAAAAAGAAGAAGCAGAAGAAAAAGGAAAGAAGACTAGACCAGTAAGAGCAGTAACGTTAAAGACAAACAAGAACTAGAAACCGGACATAATACTAGAAATGGATGGCTTAAAAATTTTATCCTTAAATGTTAATGGTCTAAATGACCACAAGAAAAGGAAGATAATTCTATCAAAACTGGTAAAACAGAACCCAGACATAATTTGTATACAGGAAGTCCACATAAAAAAAGACGAGGCAAATTGTTTAGAATTTACCAAATTTGGCAAAGCTTTTATGTCATTAGCAGAGAAAAAGAAAAGGGGAGTGGTTATATATGTGAGAAAAGGAACTGAGGCAGAACTAAAATACAAAGACACCAAAGGGAGAATTTTAATGGTAGAAATTAAGAGAGGTAACTCAAAAATGATGTTGGTGGGGGTATACGCCCAGAACAAAAAACAAGGACAATTTTACAAAAAATTACACAAACAATTAGGAAATTGGGCTCATGTTGAACTTTGCATGTTAGGTGACTTTAATGGCATTGTCAACCCAGAGAAAGATTATAACAGTGGGGAAAGAAAAAAAAAATAAAAGGTTACCTCTGCCAAAAAGCTTTTTCAATCTGGTGGATGAAATGAATTTAATTGATGTGTGGCGTACTTTACACCCGTATGATTCCCAATACACTTTTTACTCAGCTTCACAGAACTCCTGGTCCAGAATTGACATGGTATGGACTACTAGAAAATTAGGTCTAGAAATTAAGAAAGTGGATATATGTACAAATACTTGGGCAGATCATAAACTTCATGAAATAAACTGGCACTATACAAACAAGAGAAAGCAACAGAGATGGAGTCTAAGGACTAACCTCTTGAACGAAAAAGAGTTTGTAATAAAATTGAATGAAGAAGTCAAGCGCTTCTTTAGCGAAAATGGCAAAAAAGGCACGGCGAAGGAAATTGTATGGGATACCATGAAAGCGTATGTGAGAGGGGTAGCGATTTCATATTTGGTGTTTAAAAATAAGGAAAAAAGGAATGTTAGGGAGATTTATAATAGGAAACTAGAAGAGGTGGATAATAAATTACAACAAGACCCGGGAGACGAGATGGCTAAACAAAAATGGATGATGGCAAGGCATAATCTCAATATTTTGGATCAGGAGGAGTTGGCGCAAAAGATCAAGAGAATAAAACAGTATCACTTTGAGAACGCAAATAAGTCTGGAAGGTGGCTGTCTTATAGATTAAAAAAACAACAGGAAAAAAATCAAATTCTTATATTAGAAGATTCCAGAGGCGATATTTTGACAAAAGAAGAGGACAAACTAGAAAGAGCGAGAGAATTTTATGAAGCCTTATATAAAGATGAAGGGATCGACCCAGAAAAAACCGAACAATACCTGATAGAAGCTAACCTCCCACAGATATCGGAAGAAGAGAAGGAAATACTAAACAAAAAAATTACAATAGAAGAACTTAAATCGGCCCTCACTAAAATTAAAAAAAAATAAAACACCAGGCCCAGATGGTCTCCTGGGGGAAATATATACAAAATTTGAGGAAGAACTACAATTAGAATTGTTAGAAATATTTAATGAGGTTTTTGGAAGTATACCAAAAGGCGGCCAAACTAGTATGGGTGAAAGAATGGGTCACATTACAAAACAAGAGATTATTGACGTTAGAAGGCCATGACCTACAGGCAGGCTGGCACGCCTATTTATGGGACTCAAAGAACAAAAAAGAATCATATTTTTATAAACACAAATTAAGGGAAACTCTCATTCAAATATGGGAAGAAATTAGGAAACGATTTTATGGGAAAGTACCATATTGGCTTTCAATCATGGAGGCCCTGACCGCCTCAAATAAAAGGGATATTCTAAAATTCGGCACGTATAAAGACATATTAGACGACAATGGAATTCTTAAGTCTCGGGAAATATTAGGAAACCTAGGCTTTAATTTAGATTGGTGGAGCTACCTACAGATAAGCTCAAGATATCAAAAAGATAGGGATCAATTTGGTATAGAGAGGAAATATAACAATTTGGACAAAATTATACTAGGGACTGAAAAAAAAATGCTAGCGAAATTTTACAATTTGTTACTAGGTGAGGACAGGGCAGAAGGAATAGCCAGAAATCAATTAAATATTTGGGAAAATAATATTGGTTATAAGTTAAACTTCAATGATTGGGAGGAGGCCTGGAATAGAAACTACAATTTGACTAAATCAGCAACCTATAGGGAGAATCATTATAAAATTTTCCATAGATGGTATCTAGCGCCAGCTAGATTAGCAAAAATATTTCCTAGTGCCTCAGCAACATGTTGGAAGTGTGGAAAGGAGGTTGGCACCTTCTTTCATATGTGGTGGTCCTGCCCCGAGACAAAAAAGTTTTGGATAAAAATACAAAACTGTTTACGAGAAATAGTGGAAGAAGAAATAGAATTATCCTCTGAAATCTTTTTATTAGGAATGATTGGAGATGGATTTTCTAAAGATAAGAGACATCTTATAATATTGCAAAATACTGGAAAGATAAATCAATTCCTCCAGAGATAATAATAATAAATAAAATCCTAGAGTGCGCAGAAATGGTAAAATTAACAAATGATCTTAATAATGAAGAGAACTTAAAATTCAATGCAATATGGGAAAGGTGGTACCAATGGTGGAATAATAGAATGAGATCGTAAGATTACATTTATTGTTTAATAATGGTAGATTTGAATGTATTAGATATGCTTATAATGTAAATATGTAACTACACGACACCTCAGACGTTAGCAGAGATTCGATGTTTTGTTTTGTAAAAATTTTAAAACCAATAAAGTATATTTTAAAAAAAATATTTGATAAATGCAAGATTAGGTACACACTATGTTGCAGCAGCATCAGAGAAGAAAAATGGTATAGTTATATATGTGAAAAGAGACTTAATTGCAAAATTAGTTGAAGCGGACGAGCAAGATTTTTAGCGATTGAACTTTTAATAAAAGGAGAAAAAATACTTGTAATTGGAGTATATGCCCCGAACCAACAACAAGAAAAATTTTATAATTTACTACACTCAAAGTTGACACAATGGAGATATAAAACTTGTATCCTACTGGGGGATTGGAATGGTGTTTTGGATGTAAAAAAAGACAAGAAGGGACCTAAACAAAATGTTTTAACAAGAGCAAAATTGCCCAAACCGTTCTGGGAGATGATGTACGACTGGGAGTTGAGGGATATTTGGCGTGAAAGAAACCCAGAAGAAAAAGACTTTACTTTTTTCTTGGATAGACATCAATCTTTTTCAAGGATTGATTTTATATTAATTACTAATGATTTATTATCCAGGGTGAAGAACACGAAGATCTGCTCAAGAACATTGACAGACCATAGTCCAGTCTGGATAGAATTGGAGTATGGGAAAGGGCCTAGGAGGTCCTGGAGGTTAAATGATAATTTGTTTAGATACGAAGAAAATGTAAAAGAGTGTAAAAAGTTTATGAAAGAGTTTTTTTCTAGGAATATGCAAAAGGGTACATCTATGGAAATGGTATGGGATGCAAGTAAAGCCTACATGCAAGGAATTTTGATATATTTGAATAATAAATATAGAAAGAAACAGGGGGAAAAAAGAAAAGAATTAGAAGAGGAGATTAATAAACAGGAACGGGCTTTAATAGCCAACCCAACAGATAAGAAAATTAAAAAGGCAATCAATTTATTGAAGGGTCAGTTTAATATGTTAATAGCAGATCAAGTGGCAACCAATAAGAGCTTTGATAGTACAGTGGTCTAAGCACCCTGTTATTAACACAGCTGCCTGCAATTACTTGCTGGTTCGAATCTCTCAAAGGCTCAAGGTTGACTCAGCCTTCCATCCTTTCTAAGGTAGGTGAAATGAGGACCCAGTTGTGGGGGCAATAAGCTGACTTTGTATAAATATACAAAAGTATGAAGGCTATTGCTGAGCACATTGTAAGCCGCCCTGAGTCTCCGGAGAAGGGTGGCATATAAATCAAATTATATATATACATACATATACATATACATATACATATACATATACATATACATATACATATACATATACATATACATATACATATACATATACATATACATATACATATATATATATATATATATATATATATATATATATATATATATATATATAAACCAATTTACAATATGCAAAACATAATACTTTTTGTAATGCCAATAAACCAGGCAGGTGGTTGGCATATTTGTTAAGGAAAAAGCAGAAAGCAAGGACAATAGAGAAAATAAAATACAAGGGTAAGGAGGTTTATGAGCAAGAATTGATTAAAAAAGCTTTTTTAGAGTTTTATTCAAGGCTGTATACTGGTGATAAAATTCAAGATATAGATATAGATAGATATCTGCAGAAAGAGAATATTTCTATAACTTCAAAAGAGCAGAGGGATAGCTTAAATCAATTGATAACTTCCGAGGAAATTATGTTTGCAATTAAGCAGTTGAAAGTGGGTAAGGCTCCTGGAACGGATGGTTTGACAGCTATTTATTATAAAAGTTTACTGGAGGAAATGGTGGAACCACTGAAGGAATTATTCAATAATATACAAGGAGGAGAGGTACCTCCAACTTGGAAGACAGCATTTATTTCGCTGATCCCAAAAGAAGGGCAAAACTATACAGATCCTAAAAATTACAGACCGATTTCACTTTTAAATACAGACTATAAGATTTTTGCTAAAATTTTAGCAAACAGATTAATGACAGTTATGCAGCAAGTGATTCATCATGCTCAAACTGGTTTTATAAATGGAAGACAAATGAAAAGTAATGTAAGGCAAATTGTTAATTTATTAGAGTATTTGGGAAGGAACAACCAGGTCCCCGGAGTGCTAGGTTTTTTGGATGCTGAAAAAGCTTTTGATATATTGAATTGGCAATTTTGATTAAAATTAATAGAAAGGATGCAACTTGGAGAACATTTTATGCAATCTATTAAGGCAATATATCAAAAACAAACAGCACAAATAATAATCAATGGTGGTTTAACAGATAATTTTAATATAGAAAAAGGAACAAGGCAAGGCTGTCCCTTGTCTCCGTTATTGTTTATTTTGACGCTGGAAATTTTATTAAATAAAATACGTGAGATTGATATAATAAAGGGAATTAGAATTAGACAGTTTGAATATAAGCTACGAGCATTTGCGGATGACCTGGTTGTTACCTTAGCCCAACCGGTACAATCGATTACAGCCTTGATGGATGTAATCCGTTCATATGGACAAGTATCTGGTTTTAAAATAAATACAGCTAAAACAAAGATAATGGTTAAAAACATGGACAGAAGCCAGAAAGAAGAGATAGAAAGGTTAACAGGATTTGAAATAGTTAAGAAGGTTAAATATTTAGGGGTTTATATTATGACTGCAAATACGAAATTATATCAATATAATTATGAACCGTTATGGCAAAAAATACAAAAAGAGATGGAAAATTGGAAGAAATTGCAGCTGTCTTTGCTGGGTAGGATAGCTGCTGTAAAAATGAATATCTTACCAAGATTTTTATTTCTTTTTCAAATGATACCTATACTTAAAAAAGATGAAAATTTGAAGGAATGGCAGAAGGGCATAAACAAGTTTGTGTGGGCAGGGAAGAAACCACGAGTTAATCAAAAGATAATGCAAGACACCTTGTTACTTCCCGGTTGGACTATTGTAATGCTCTCTACATGGGGCTCCCCTTGAAGAGCACTCGGAGGCTCCAACTGGTCCAGAATGCGGCCGTGCGGGTGGTTATGGGCGCAACCCGTTGTGCCCATGTGACACACCTCCTGCGCGAGCTGCACTGGCTCCCAGTGGTCTTCTGGGTGCGATTCAAGGTGTTCGTTACCACCTTTAAAGCGCTCCATGGCATAGGACCCGGCTACCTCCGAGACCGTCTTCTGCCACCAATAGCCTCCCACCGACCAGTCTGTTCCCACAGAGAGGGTCTCCTCAGGGTGCCATCAGCCAAGTTATGTCGGCTGGCAACACCCAGGGGGAGGGCCTTCTCTGTGGGAGCCCCAGCCCTGTGGAACAAACTGCCCCCGGAAATTCGTAAGATCTCCGACCTCCGGGTGTTTCGCTGTGCATTGAAGACCCTGTTGTTCCGCCAGGCCGGACTATCAACACAATAGTTTTAAATTGGGGTATTTAAATTTTTTGGGGTTTTAAATCTGAGCCAATTTATTTAATTATTTTCAATTTTATATTGTTGTTTTGTCTGTGTTTTTAAATAGGCTGTACACCGCCCTGAGTCCTTCGGGAGAAGGGTGGTATAGAAATAAAATTATTATTATTATTATTATTATTATTATTATTATTATTATTATTATTATTATTATTATTATTTATTGGTTAATCTTTAGTGAGATTCACAGCCTTTGAGGCTGGTTAATAGCTCAGCAGCTCGAGTCCTAACCAAGGACCTAGGAACTGTTAAGGTATCGTCGGAGGATGTAAGCTGTTCCGAGTAAGGTGGTTTTTTGTAGAGTCAAAATGTTCAAGTCCGGCAAATTTAGAATTTCTAAATAGCGGGGTAGCCCTTTGGGTATTATTATTATTATTATTATTATTATTATTATTATTATTATTATTATTATTATTATTATTATTATTATTATTATAGAGGTGGTCTTAAAATGCCCAATTTAAGACTGTATTACAAAGCTGCTACCCTCTCAGCAATTACAGATTGGATAAATTTATGGAGGAAAAGATATTGAATATTGAAGGATATGGTCTGGTCTACAGCTGGCATGCTTATTTATTGTATGACAAGAAAGTAGATAAGACTTTTAAAAGTCATATATTAAGAAATGCTCTACTGCGTGTCTGGAAAAAGTATAAATATAAACTAAAAGATAAGTTACCAATATGGACAGTACCAAGACACGCAATAGAGAATATAAATTTGGAGCAAAAGCAAGATAAGTTTACATATAATGAACTCCTTTATAAGGAAGGAGTTAGATTACAATTAAAATCTATGGAGCAATTAAGAGAAGAAGGAATTATTAAGACTTGGTTTCAATATGGTCAGCTGCAGGCCAGATGGAGTGAGGATCAAAAAATTGGTATTTTGCAGCAGGATGAAAATTTGATAAAGCAAATAAGAGATAAAGGTCAAATGCATATTAAAAGGTTGTATAATGTATTAGTGGAAATAGATTCGGAAACAGAGTTAGTCAAGGATTGTATGATAAAATGGGCACAAAATATAGGTGAACCAATAATGTTGGATACATGGGAAAAGATATGTGTCAGAAATGTAAGATTCACACAAGCTCAAAATTTAAGAGAGAACTTTTACAAAATGTTTTATAGATGGCATCTAGACCCAAAAAAATTAGCCTGCATGTATCCAAATTTACAACCCAAGTGTTGGCGATGTGAATGTGAAGATGCTACATATTTTCATATATGGTGGACATATAAAAAAATTAAGGCTTTTTGGATAAAAATATGGTGGATTATTCAAAATATTTTAAGGAAAAAAATTAAATTTACGCCACAGTTTTTTTTGTTGGGAATAGTCACGGACTGTACTGTAATAGAGACCAAGTTGGTTTTGAATTTAATAACAGCTGCCAGATTACTGGTGGCACAGTACTGGAAGAAGGAAGATCCACCTATCATTGAGAAATGGACTTTAAAAGTTGTGCATCTGGCAGAGATGGCAAAAATTTCATCATATCTTAAAGATCATTCAAATGAAAGATACATATCAGAATGGAGAAGATGGATTGACTATATGCAAAAAAAGTATCCGAACAATAAGATTCATATAGCTTATGAATGAAATATTTTTAAGTAGTTTATGTTTATAGTTTTTGAGTTATAAGGAGTTAAAGATTTAGGGAGAATATGAATGCAATAATTTGTTAGCATATTTTAGCTTTATGTTTGTGAATGCTATACCCTGTGCCTGTTCTGGGAAGTCTAGGGAGTGGAGTGGGGGGGAAGGAGGGGAGGGGGAAAGGGTGGGGGGGAGAAAATGCTTGTATTTCTTATAAAACTTTTCAGTTAAAAAAAATTCTGATTGAGTTCATATTTTTTCTATTTTATTTCAAATTGTACAGACAACCCTGGCAATCCATTGCCTGCTTATCTATGTATATTGAACAGCTTATAATTGGCTGAAAGCTAAAATCAAACCAATTACATCATGCTTTAGCACATGTGAATATCATAAATAAAAATTGGTATGATATTACTAGATGCCAGCATTGATATCTCCAATATCATGTCAAGTTACTGTTAAAAAAGCATTTTGTCTTTCTAATACAAAAAAGGTGGTCCTTTTATGACTTGTGGACTTCAACTCCCAGAATTCTGGAGTCAGCCAAGGTTCCCCATTCCTGTAATACAAGTATCATAGATAATGTTCGCATTCTCTAATTTATATCAATTTTCTTAGAAATCCTAATTTAAAAGACATTCTGAACTTTGAAAATTGAACCAGGTGATCTTCAATGGTTGCAAACCTTGTCTGTTGAGAACTGTTACCAGGTCTTAAAATAATGAAATTAAATAAAAAAGGTAAAATAAAGTATTCATGTTATATGCAGGATCTCAATATGGAAATTGGATTTTTATAGCCAAAGGTAAGCAAGCAATTTATAAAATATTTTTTCCTTGCCAGAAATATAGAATAAGTATTACCTAACTTTTAATGCCATCGTTTATTTGATTTCTTACCATACTACAGTGAATATACTACATCTGTCTGGAACCCGCACTGCATATCGGACATAAATACAATTGAGAGAGTCCAGAGATATTTTACGAGAAGAGTCCTCCATTCCTCTAACCTCAATAAAATACCTTATGCTACCAGACTCCAAATTTTGGGCTTAAACAATTTAGAACTATGCCGACTTCAGTCTGACCTAAGCATAGTACATAAAATTATCTGCCACAATGTTCTTCCTGTCAATGACTACTTCAGCTTCAACCACAACAATACACGAGCAAATAATAGATATAAACTCAAGATAAACCGTTCCAAACTCGATTGCAGAAAATATGACTTCAGTAACAGAGTGATCAATGCCTGGAATGCACTACATGACTCTGTTTCTTCCCCAAACCCTCAAAACTTTAACCTTAAACTGTCTACTGTTATCCTCACCCCATTCCTAAGAGATCTGTAAGGGGCGTGCATAAGTGTCTATTGTCTATATTCAATCTCTATCCATTGATAAAATTGCCCCCATATGTTGTAATACTCCAATTCTTCCTTCCCTCTAATTGCTAATGTTAATCGACTCATTTCTGTACATTCTAATAGTTTCTTAATTAGCTCTCCCTTTGTAGGATTTTTTCTGCTTTCCAATTTTGTGCAAATACCATTCTTGCTGCTGTTATTACATGTATAATCAAATATGTATTTTCTTTACTAAATGTCTCCGATAAGATACCCAACAAGAACAGCTCCAGTTTAAGATCAATGTGTTGCTGTATCATTTTCTCTAACCAATTTTTGCCCAATACTTTCTTGCTTCTGGACATGTCCACCACATGTGATAATATGATCCCGATGTCTGGTGGCATTTCCAACATTTAGTTGATTTATCTTTGAACATTTTTGTCAATCTTTCCAGTGACATGTGATATCTATAAAACATTTTATACAAATTCTCTTTATATGCTGTAGCCATTGTTAATTTGTAATTTCTTTCCCATAATTGCTGCCATTTATCTAATTCTATTGAATATCCAAAATTTTTTGCCCATGCTGCAAATTTGCCCATTGTTTCTTTTACTTGTTCTTCTTCTAATTTAACTCTAAGTAAATAACTATCAAATTTTAAAATCATTTTCTCATCTTTTCCTGTGAGTATCTCATCCAACTGTCATCTCCAAGTAAAAACCATATAACTTTGCATCTTTTTCATATGGGTCTTTGTATGTAGGTCTTTGGTTATTCGGGTCTTCTCCCACGTAAAATTGGAAGTGTCTTGGCGACGTTTCGACGAAGTCTCATTCGTCATCTTCAGGCTGGTGTTCTCGGCTTCGTGCTTCCAGGAGCAATGTGAGATCGCAGCTGTCTCTTCCTTTTAACTGCTAGTGGGGGTGTGAGCTGATTGGGTGGGAACTTGGCTGTGCTGTGATTGGATGGGGGGTTGGTTGTGCTCTGATTGGCTGGGGGTGTGTTCTGTTTGGGTGGGGGCTTGGTTGTCCTCAGCTTAGTCTGAGTTGCAGGGGGATTTGAGCTGGTGAGCTGCGTTGTTGTTGTTTGGCTTCATGTTTGTGGCCGTGCGAGCTCTTCATGATGGGTGTCAGTCTGCTTCATGTATGGATTGGAGGGGTTTAAAGTGGCTAATGATGCAGCTGCGGTCTGGCTTCTGGTCCTTGGTCGTGGCTCATTATCAGTGTGGGTTTGAGTCTGCTTTCTGCGTGGATGTGTGGTGGTGACATCCTGTGTGGCTCTCGTGAGTGTGGGTCTGGTGTCATTCGTCGTGTTAGGGACTCGTTTGTCAATAAGGGCGGGTTTCCAAATGGCTGGTAGGCGGGAGGTATCGTCTCGTTTGTTCATGCTGTGTGGGCGTTTTTCTATCTCGATGGCTTCTCTGATTATTCTGTTGTTAAAGTGTTCAGTTTTGGCGATAGTTCTGGTCTTTTTAAAGTCAATATCATGTCCTGTGGCTTTAAGGTGTTGGACCAGGGAAGAAGTTGGTTCCTCTTTTCTGACTGAGTTCTTGTGTTCTTCTATGCGTGCACTTATTCGTCTGTTGGTTTGTCCGATGTATGTGGTGGGGCAGGCGGTGCATGGGATTTCATATACTCCTTGATTTTCTAACTCAATTTTGTCTTTGGGGTTCCTTAGGATGGTGGATATTTTTTGGTTTGTGCAGAATGCTGTCTTGATGTTATGTTTGTGGAGGATTTTGCTTATTCTGTCTGTGGTGCCTTTTATGTATGGGAGGAGGGCTTTGCCATTTTCTTGTTCTCTGTCTTGGATTTTAGTGGGGGTTTCTTTTTGGATTAGGTTGGTGATTTTATTTCTTTGGAATCCATTGGATGTTAGTACGTTAGTGAGAGTGTGTAGTTCGGTTTTTAGGTGTTGTTCGTCAGCTAAGCGTTTTGTTCTGGAAATGAGTGTCTTGGCTACAGAGTTGATCTGGGCAGGGTGGTGGTGTGAGAGTGCGTGCAGATAGCGGTTTGTGTGTGTTTTCTTCTGGTAGATAGTGTGTCCTAGGGAGCCATTGGATTTCCTGTAGACTAAGACATCCAGGAAGGGAAGTTGGTTGTTCACTTCTGTTTCCATGGTGAACTGTATTTTGGGGTGTAGGCTGTTGAGGTGTGTGAGGAAGTTGTCCAGTTTTTCTTTCCCATGTGGCCAGATTATGAAGGTGTCATCTACATATCTGAGCCAGAGTTTGGGTTTGTGATCAGATTTTTCTAGAGCTTGGGTTTCAAAGTATTCCATATAGAGGTTGGCAATGACAGGTGAGAGGGGTGATCCCATGGGTGCTCCTTCTATTTGTTTGTATTTCTGTCCATTATAGATGAAGTATGTGTTGGATAGGCAGTGGTTGGTCAGATCTAAGATGTGCTTGGGGGGGTTATATTTGTTTTGGATAACTGTCAAGGCTTCTTTGATTGGTACTTGGGTGAAGAGGGATATGACATCGAAGCTCACGAGTAGGTCACTGGGCTGTAAGTTTTGTTGCTTTATGATGTCTATGAACTGGAATGAGTTTTTTACGTATGAGGTGATGGATTCTGCATAGGGCTGTAGTTGTTTGGCGAGAAATTTGGCTAGGTTTTGTAGAGGTGAGCCTATGGAGCTGACTATGGGTCTAAGTGGGGTTCCTTCTTTGTGTATCTTGGGGAGACCATAAAGCTTAGGGCATCTGGATGATTTCTCTCTGGGAATGATTCTTTGCTGAATCTCTTCGCTGATGGGGGAGGCTTTTATTTTGGATCTGGTGGTTTTTTCAGGTAGGTGGTGGGGTCTGTGTTTAGGGGTTTGTATATGGAGTCTTGGAGTAGGTTGGTTAATTTGGTTTGGTAGTCAGATGTGTTCATAACCACCGTGGCATTGCCCTTGTCTGCTGGTAGGATTATTATGCTGGTGTCTTCTTTCAGGTTAAGTAGTGCTGTCTGTTCCTCTTTGGGTAAGTTACTTTTGGGTGGCTTGCTGGTGCAGAGGATGTTGGTGATTTCGAGTCTGATTCTGTTTGCATCGTTGGGGTTGATTTTGGTCAGGCTGGTTTCAACTCCGCATATAATGGTTTCAGTGGGGATGCTTTTGGGAGCGACTGCAAAGTTGAATCCTTTGGAAAGGACATTGGTTTCGGCTTTGGTGAGGATCCTATCTGAGATGTTATGCACTGTTTGTTTCATGTGTGGCTGTGAGGGTGGAGGGGATTGTTTCTGGCGTTCTTGTAGTCTTCGGAGTTTGTTGGTGTGTGTGTCTGTCTTGAGGGTGGTCTGTGTTTCGGCTCTCCAGACGGCAAGTTGTTTGGATTTGTCCCAAAGTGCAGGGTGGATCTTGTTGCTGAGTTTGAGGTGAAGTGTGAGGAGATCCTTGTTGATTCGGTCTAGGAGGAATCTTTTTCTGTGGAGTTCATTTCTGATTAGGGCTAGTTCTGTTCTTTTCAGAATTGGTGACTGCAGAGTTGGAGTGGAATTTCAGTTGGAAGCCTGTGGGGATTAAATTTTGATCTCGGCAGTTGCGTAGGAATGCAAGGTCACATAAAATGGAAGCTCTTTGGACTTCAAGTTTTTCATAGGTCCTGGTCAGATGGTGGATTTCATCCCTGTAGAGGTGCGATATTTGTTTTCTCAGTTTATTGCCCCCACAACTGGGTCCTCAATTTACCTACCTTAGAAAGGATGGAAGGCTGAGTCAACCTTGAGCCTTGGCGAGATTCGAACCTGCAGTAATTGCAGGCAGCTGGTCTTAATAACCAGCTTAATAACAGGGTGCCTTAGACCACTGTTCTACCAAGGCTCTTGGTATATACCACTCCATAACAATCCCTTGTTCTACTAGTTCTTGATTCGTTTTCAATTCCCCCTTTTCTGATAAAATATCTTTATATCTGATAATATTCCCCATATTAATAATATTTGGATGTACTAACGCTTCCATTGTTGAAAGCCATGTTGGTATTTTCAAATAATGTTTCTCTCTAACCTTCTCCCATACTCATAATAAAGCATTCCTTACATAATGTCTTTGAAAATAGCTATGCATCTTATTTTTCCCATACCATAAAAAAGCATGCCAATCTAATTGTAAATCGTGCCCCTCCAAAGTCAATAATCTTGTATTTCTTAATACAATCCATTCCTTCATTCATGATAATGCTTGATAGTATAATTCCCAGTTTGGTAGTTCAAATCCTCCCCTTTGCCTTGCATCTTGTAACATTTTCATATTGATTGTCACTTTTTTCCCCTGCCATATAAATTTCATTATCATTCTATTCAGGTCTTCAAAATATTTTTTTCCCAGTTTTATCGGTATTGTTTGAAATAAAAATAACAATCTAGGTAATACATTCATCTTAATTACAGCTATTCTTCCCATTAATGATAATTGCAAATTTTTCCATCTCTCCAAATCTGTCTCGATTTTTCCTTTCAAATTATAATAATTATCTTCTTTAATCATTACACACCTTGCTGTTACTTGTATTCCTAAATACTTTACCTTTTTAGTAAACTGAATATCTAGTTTCTCCATTAAATTCCTTTCTGTTTCTCTGTGATATTTTTCCCAATATTTTTGTTTTATCTTTATTAATTTTCAACCCTGCTACTTCTCCATGTTCTATCAGTCTGGGTCCTACTTCTTGCCTAGAGGAGGAGGCATAGAGATTGGCCCAATGAAGGTGTGACAAACCCTGGCAGAGGGCAAGTGAGTAGGTTAGGGAAACAGCAGAATGAGGGAGATGGGGGGGGGTAAGGAAGAACAACGCAGACCCGTCACAAGATCATGGGTAAAACAAATGGGCTTAGAGGAGGCAACGTGTGCGCCTAAAAGGGAAAGGCATAACAATGAGGGAGAGGGAGCCGGGAGTAATACCTTCAAAGCAATGCCTGATAACCCTGCGTTCCCCCCCCCAGGGAGAGAAAGAGGCAACACACAATGGGGCAGGAGGCAGGGGAAAGTGCATCGTCATCTGTCAGCATGACTAAGGCAGAAAATAAGATAATTACAGGGGGAAGGCAAGGGTGTGGGCCTGTTACACGCGCAATGACCAAATTGATCAGCATTACATAAAAGCAAGCAGCTCTTCAATGGTGATTTTATACTCTGACGAAGTTGGTAGGGGCCGACGAAAGCTTAGCACAAGTTTTAAAATAAAATTTTTTTAAACTTTTGAATGTTCCGGATATCGTGATGTCTATCGCTTCTTCTATAACTATACCTGGAACTTGCATCTTCAGGACAATTCTATATCTATATCTATATCTATATATCTATATCTATATCTATATCTATATCTATATCTATATCTATATCTATATCTATATCTATATCTATATCTATATCTATATCTATATCTATCTATCTATATACACACACATATACATACATATATACATATATGTATATATGTATATAGGAATAAGAGTATATATTTATTCTTTCCTTGTTGTTATTTAATGCTCCTTCTCTTCTTCAATCTTGCTTGTAGTTATAATTATAATTATTTTCTATCATACAATAACATCAGTCCTCTTTTCAATCTCAGTCTCTCACCTTCAGTCCATTAAATCACCGATTACAGTTTAAATCCCACAAATTTTCCAAAACTTTCTTATTTTCTTCTTTACCTTTTAGAATATTTAGAGTATTTAAAGTTATTTGATTTCTCTGATTTTCCACTCTCTCCAGTTCTCTCCATCTCCGTCTCAGGATCTTAACTCTGTCACTCCTCCGAATCTGTTTACTCACTCCCTGGGTTCCTCCTTCTCTTGCACTGTTATCTTCTTCTCCTGCTGCACTTCCCCTTTAATCAGTGCCACTTGTTAGTCTGTCCTTTTCGCACCCACCTCACTCCGCGCTTTTCCGTGTTTTACAATTTCTCCTTCTGGGTCTATTTCTGCCACTCGAAACTGCTGTTTTCACTCTTTGCTTCCCTCTAGGTGGTCCCTCTAGGTGGTCTAGTTTTTTGGGTTCCAGAAACGGCACCCCATTTCTTCACTCTCTCCATGATGACGTCACTGCCAGAAGTCAAGAATATCAATTCTTGACAGAAGTTCTAATTAAAAAAGAAGTAAGCTTCAGATGGTTAATACCAGAAGGAATATTGGTGTACTAGCAGGAGCAAAGACATTGATTAGACTCTATAGAGAAAGCAGAACTATTTTATGAGCAATATTTGGGGTTTCAAGAAGAGGAAAGAACAAGAGAGGAAAGAGAAATTAGAGTCCAGGAAGAAGCGGTGAAAGAAAAAGAACAAAAAAGAGAGTTGGCAGGAGAACAAGAAGAAAGAGCAATAAGAGAAGGAGCAAGGTTAAAAGACCCTAAAGATCAAAGAGAGTTAAGAATGGCATGATTGGCAAAGACTAGTGATAAGTAAAGTATGGAAGAAGAAATAAAAGCAATATCAATAAATATTAATGGTCTAAATTTGGCGATAAAAAGGAAAAGAACTCTTAATAAATTGGGAAAACTAAAACTGGACTTAATATGTTTACAAGAAGTTCATATTAGACAACAACCACAAAAAACTATTGGAATATCCAAAATTGGGAGAATTATTTTCTGCATTGACACATCAAAGTAAAAGAGGTGTAGTATTATATATTAAAAAGAGACTAGAACTGAAACAAATATTTACTGATGAAGAAGGGAGGATCCTTATGGTGGAAATAACACTGAATTATAAACAAATACTCTTGGTAGTGATATATGCACCAAATGAAAATCAAGAAGAATTTTATAGAAAATTACATAGGAAAATAATAGAATTTGAGTATGAAAATGTCTGCATGATGGGAGACTTTAATGCAATAAGAGAAGTTGATTTGGACTATAAAATGACAAAGATTAATAAAAAGCTTAGAAAAACTCTTCCAAAAGCTTTTTTTACAATGGTAGAGGAACTAGACATTCAAGACGCCTGAAGAGAAAGACATTTGAAGTAGAAACAGTATACATTTTATTCAAATAGACATAGGTCATGGTCCAGAATAGATATGATGTAGATGTTAATTGATTTATTAGTTAATGTGCAAAATATAAATATTGAAGCAAGCATTTGGGCAGATCATAACCCAATTACAATCACATGGAAGGGAAAAATAAAGAGATTAAGTTGGTCTTTGAATCAAACAATATTAAATGAAAAAGAATTTCAATAATATATGGAGAAAGAATTGGTTTTCTTTTTCAGGGAAAATAAAAAGGAAGATACCTCACTTCAAAATGTGTGGGATACAGCGAAAGCATACATTCGAGGTTTGACAATGATTTATTTGGGAAAAAGAAATAAAAAGAAAAGACAATCTCAAAAAAAATTGGAAGAGGAATACAAGAAGTTAGAGATGGAATTACAAAAAGATACGCAAAATAAGAGGATTAAAAATCAAATGGATTTGAAAAAATGAATTTAATTGAAAAAGAGGACTTGGCAAATAAAATAAAGATGTCCAAACAAAACTTTTTTGAAAATGCTAATAAACCAGGTAGATGGTTGGCTTATAAAATGAAAAAGGAGAGAGAGAGAGAAAACTAATTAATCCATTAATGGATGAGGAAGGAACTTTATGTTATCGAAATGAGGAAAAGAAGAAAATAGTACAGAAATACTATGAGAAACTCTATAAACAAGAGATAATATCTGAAGAGAAGATAAAGCAATACTTAGAAAAGTCTGAAGTACCTAAAATACCAGAAAAATACAAGAAAGCTTTGGAAGAAAGAATAACGATGATGGAATTAACAGAGGGGATTAAAAAATAAAAGAATGGTAAAATGCTGGGTCCAGATGGTTTGCCAGCAGAGTTGTACAAAATATTACAGGATTTAATAAGTAATACAATGTTGGAAGTATTTAATGAACTTTTAGTAAATGCAAAAATACCCAACTCTTGGATAGAGGCAGAGGTGAAATCCAGCAGGTTCTGACAGATTCTGGAGAACTGGTAGTGAAAATTTTGAGCAGTTCAGAGAACTGGTAGCAGGAATTTTGAGTAGTTTGAAGAACTGGCAAATACCACCAATGGCTGGTCCCAGAGTGGGGTGGGAATGGAGATTTTGCAAAATCCTTCCCCCAGGAGTGGGGAGGGAATGAAGATTTTGCAGTATCCTTCCCCTGGAGTGGGGTGGGAATGGAGATTCTGCAGTATCCTTCCCCTGCCACACCCACCAAGCCACACCTACCAAGCCACGCCCACAGAACCGTTAGAAAAAAAATTGGATTTCACCACTGGATAAGAGGCATATATTACTCTTATACTGAAAGAAGACACAGACTTACAACAAGTTAAAAATTATAGACCGGTCTCCTTGTTAAATGTGGATTATAAAATATTTGCATCATTAATGGTGAATAGACTGAAGAGATTGTTAAATGAATTTATTCACACTGATCAAAATGGCTTCCTACCAAAGAGACAGATCAGGGACAATATGAGGACAATCTTAAATACTTTGGAATACTATGAAGCACACTCAGAAAAGCAAATGGCATTGATGTTTCTAGATGGACAGAAGGCTTTTGATAATGTGAACTGGCAATTTATGATAAAACAATTGCAGACTATGGACTTTGGGGGAAAATTTATAAATATGATTGAGGCAATTTATAGTAAGCAGTTAATTGCTTCTGAAGTGAGTAAAAAAGATCCTACTCTAAAAATCTGTAATTTTTGTATAACACGCAACAGTCAAGAATTTTGTTCCCTTAGTGAATTCTTGTAGTGAAAGTTATTCAGTTTCTGTTAAATCAGTACATTTGACAAAAATGGAACATAGAGATCATTTAAAATACATTTGTATTTAAACTAGTAATTATCTATCTATCTATCTATCTATCTATCTATCTATCTATCTATCGATCAGATAAAGCCAGATGATAAAACAATTATTTCTGTATCCAAAAGTTCCTCTTGGTTGACTTTTTTTTTTAAAAAAAAACACCCTGTTTTTACCAATATAAGGCCCATTTCTGGCTTTTCATTCAGCTTAAACTGTTGCTTTTAGCAAGAGATTTAGAATTTAATAAAAGGATTTATAACATGAAATTATTTTCCACTGGTGATTTGTCATAGTGATCTAGCATGGTTTTCAAGCTCTATCCTTTCAAAAGTGTGTTTTTATGCGATAACGCTTAATAATAATGTCTGCATAAATAAGTATATGAACGCTTTACTATATTTTAACAAAATACAAATTGCTAGATGCTGATTTCTGACAAGCCACTGCAGTTAATATGTGCTATACAAGTTTGTCCCATCCTCTCTGGTGATGATTACATGCACATATCATTTTTTCTTAAAGTAGTTAGTATTCATTCATGCAAAACATTATGGAGTGTTTTTGATTCTCATTAAATGCTTCTGAAATATCAACACATGCACTGAACAATTAAGACTGTAATTGTTCTCTTACTATTTAATCCTGTTTATTTGGAGCAATACTGAGTTTAGTGTGTACTTACCTACAGATATGTTAGAAATATAGTTCCTCAATTCCCAGCCAGACCATATATATTAGAAATTGTGAGAATTGTGGTCTTCACATATCTGGAGTTACCATCTTGAATAAGGCTCATTTAGTAAAGACTTTAGATTGTATTGTACTGCATTTGTAATATGTTAATAATTTTGAATTACATTAATGTATATGAAAGATACATGAGAAAGAAAAATGTTTTAGCTATATCATGAATCTAAAATATAAGAATGCACAGTAACAGTGAGAGTGTAAATAAACCTGTTCCTCCTAACTCAAGTATGCTTTTATGAGCTCATTGGCTTCTATGCTATTAGGATTAGCACACTGCTGTAAAATATCTGTGGCACATTTAAGAGATGATATACTGATTTAAACATGACCACTTGATCCAAAAGACAGGGAGATTATTTAACACGCAAGAATCCTGTATTCTTATATCTGCAATCCATAAGTCACATATAGAAGTTGTAAAGTTGTTGTAAAGACATTTAATTGGAATATGTCAGAAGGATTCATAAATATCACAGAGCAGTTTGGCATGTTTTGAATTCTATTAATGTAGAGGAAAAAAATTTATAGCACACTGTTGCACCATCCCTCACTATTATCCAAGTTGACTGACCCTGCTTAGAATTGTAATTTCAGCAAGACTCAGGTATTCTGCCAAGTTGCTGTCAACTCTGCTCTTTCAACTACAGCAGTATTGGAAAATATTGCATTACTGGTGCTGGGAATTGTAATTCAACAATAACAACTGTGCCATTTCTTGGCATCAGTGGCAACCAGGTATTTGCAGGTAGGATGAAATCATCTATGAATTTTGTTGGTCAACATCCCACATAGCTTTTATTAAACTGAAACAATAGATAAAGCGTTCTCATTTTCAGCATTGGGGCTCAAGATGGACTTTTTTGTGTGCAAGGTTCTAGCTTTTTGATGATGAGCTCTAATGCCTGATTAACCTCTCCATATACTGTATAAATATGAAAATGAATAAAACATTATAGTGCTTATATAGTTATTTTCATTGTTTCTAAACATTTATTTTGGCAGGACTTGAAGAATTTCAATGAAATTGTATTTCACTTGATTTGTCAAGCTAAGTTCAGACATCAGTGTTCAAATAAAGTAGGTGTATTTTGTGCTTATTATGTAGCTTCTATGTATGTACTATGCTTTCATTGTAAACTTTGAATAAGTCTGAATAAGACTTTGAATAAGAATAACAGAAAGAATAAGTCTTCCATTTTTTCTATGTCAAAAGCCTAGTTACAATTCAGGAAAGCAAGCACAACACTTCTTTGCTTTTGGCTGCTTTTCTCATTCGGTGTTTCATTATTTGCAGGTGATTAGTGCCTTAGACTATTTCCTAATCCAAAAAAACATGCACAATTAAGCTATCACTAAAATATTTTATTTTATTTTATTTGTAAATATTGACCATAAATTATAGCTGTCTGGTGTTACAGAGTTTTGATATTAGAATATATATATTCAACCCCTTCCTGGCTTTCTCTCTCTATATTAAGATAATCACAGTTAGATTGTGTGTTGCATATTCATGTGCCTGTACATTCATGCAGATGCCATTTTACAACTGGTTTAGAATTAGAGAATTTGACAGATGGCAGTTCACAATTCTGCCCAATCCACATAGGCCTAGGAGTATGAATATGAATATACTCTTTCTCATATATATATAAATAATTCAGAAAGTATTCAGACCCCTTTCACTTTTGTCAGTTGTGTTGTGCTGCATCCTGATTCTACAGTTATTGGAATTAATTTTTTCTCATTAATCTACACTCAGTACCCCATAATGACAAAGTGAAAACAGAATTTTATAAATGTCTGAAGAAATCATGTTTTGGAATATCACCGAAACACATTTTTATGGTTGTATGTGACTTCTGTGTCTTGTATGAAGTAAGCCAGTAAATCTATAATGTAATGAAATCTGCCAGCAATACTGTTGAAGCTCTGAATAATATGGGCAGTTTATGTTATTACAGTATTTATAATCATTGCCTTCCCTCTAGAAAAACAACCTAGTTTATCAAATTGCTAAGAGCAAGAAGGCAAATAAATAAAGGGATTTTTTTTCTTTTTAACCTTATGATGTTCCAGCCATGAAATGTTTTCTAAGCAAACACCTTCATATTAAATTATAGAATTTAATATGGAAGTCAAATGGCAACCAAAAAAAGACCCACAGACTATTGTTATACGCCCCCAGCACAAAGAACCAGTTAATATTTCGGCTGATACTTTCTAGACTACTTGCAGTTCCCAAGTAATCTTCAAGGACAGCTCCGGGTAGAATGTGCTACAGTGTTCCAGTTCGGTGATGCAAAAGGTTACTATAGATTGGTGCCCCTACATCAGGTAGAGTCACAACTGCTATACCAGCCAAATCTCAAAAGCCCCTCTAGACACAGCCTCTGAATCTTGTTCAAATAGGAGCTATGAGTCCAAAATGAACTCAGATTGTTTTCATCGTACATCAAGGATAGTGTTTACCCATCCAAAGTTAACTCTGGAGATGTTGACAAATAAACCCAATGTACAAACAGCAAATCCATCATACCTGGATTTTGCTTCAATCTCTCCCATCCAACTTCTATAGCCTTCAGCACAAAGATAGGATAGGATTTTCCTCCAGCCCAGAGTAATAAGATAGTGTTGGGTACCAATGCGGCTGATAAAATGCAGTCTTGCCATTTTTTTCTGAATATATTATGGTTTTTAATAACACTGAGCATGGTATCCTTTAGACCTGTAACAAAATTTTGCCTTGGGAAACCTAATTTACAGTGCTTTAGGTCCTTCTGCTGGGCCACATCTGTAATGTGGTTCTTGGGCTATTTGACAGGGCATTGTTTTATGGTTTCTGGTAGGATTATCTCTTGTTCTTTGTACTGTTTAATTTCTACATTAAACTGAAGAAGTTGCACAATGATTGCTAACATACAAACTAGGAGCCTTTCTGTGTCAATCACAATGGCAACAACCATCCCTGTCTGTTACATTCCATCTTGATTACCCTAATGTAATTTATCTGTCCATAAATTGAATTTGGTACAAAATACATGAACTAGTCTACTAAACAGTATAACAAATTGAGATAAAGTAATATATATATTGAAAAACTTTGAGGACCAACAACTGTATATGATAATGAGCTGGTGCTAACCTTTAAACCCCAGACAATTGGAGAGCCTGTCTGCCCAATTGTTTAGATCATCTGCAGAGGCTCTTTAAATATGTCCTTGCCCATCCCAGCAGAGACTCATATAGATGGTAGGTAGGTAGAAGTCTTCTCTTGTGAGGTTCCCAAGTTTTGAAATGTTGTCTCTAACAAAGTGTGTCCCCTACCCCAAGTCTTTCCAAAACTGACAATAACATATTTCTTTCATCAACTTTTAACAGGTATTTTTTTTTATTTTATTGGTTTTTAAAATCTTAAGCTTTAAATTATATATATAATTTATATATATAAATATATATTATATTATATATATAATGTAATAAATATAGTAAATTAATAAATATACAATGTAAAGTAATATAAAAGGTACCAAATAACATTGCCAATTGGTTGTGAAACAAAAGATGCCAATTAATCTGTTTTGTACATAACTGTTATAGCATAATGACCTTATACACTTATTAAATAAAGGAATCCAAATCTGAATTATTGTCCCATTTACTATTTGCCTTTTCTGATGTTAGTGCTAGAGTGATCCAATTACATGAAACTGGGAAAAATATATCAGATTTTCAACTTTATATCAATATATGATAGACAGAGCTTCACATACTCACTGAAGCACATGGAAAGTGGCTGATTAAATCTTTCCATCTGAATTTGTAAGCTCCAAAACCTTGTTTTCATTTTTTTTATTCTTCTAAAACTTGACAGTTCAACACCCACTCCTTATCTTCAACTGATTTTTAATGTGATTTAGAATGATATGAGAATGTATTTTAACCAGTAAAATATTTATTGGTTTCATCTTGTCAATGAAAAACATTTTGGACACATAATTATTATGTAAGAATTGCTCCATAATAGCTATCATATAATTAATACTCTCCCCAAATTTAAATTAATAGCTATAATTAACACAGGCAAACTTTTGTATAGAGAGCCTAGAAATATACAAATATATCATCATATTGTTTTCATAGGCAAACTAATAAGAGGGTTAGTGTTCATAATCTGTTTTTATCAAATCAAAAATAAAAACAAAAATAAACTAAATCACACCAACAACATTGCAGGAACACTTCTGACAAAATCTATGGCTTATGGTCACGGAATACTCAAAAAGTCAATTTGCAAAACATTTACTTACAATTTTTATGTATAAATTATTCTGTATGAACTAAAAGGATCACAGAATTAAATGTCAGCAAATAACTTCCTGAATATAAAATATCCTTGTAGTTAAATATTTTATTTCTGCATGAGTATTCATGAAAGTCTATGGATTTACTAGGTTTTGTAGCCTATATAAATAGATAATACAATAAAACTCATTGAGTTTTACATTAAGATAAATACTATGAATGAAACTTGTATAGGAAGCCCCACTCCCCAGATTAAAATATTTTAATTCTTAATATTAAAAAGAGGCAGTATAGAATATTTCCCCTAAAGGAAAAGAGGAGAAAAAAATCTTAACAAAGGCAGAAAGCAGCCCCAGTCTTCCTGCCATAGGAAAACAGCCTCAAGCAGAAGCTTGAAGAGGCTGGTCTTTAGGAATGCAGATTTTGTATCCATTCAGAAAGACTGGGCCAATTTATTCATAACCAAAGAGACCCCAAATAAGCAACACAATTAGGCGAGCCAAAGATGACAAGATTAGCCCAGACAAACACCTAAGATTTGCATTATCCCTTTTACCTGTAGAGCCAGCCATGACCCCTACATGACCTCTATAGGAATCTGGCAACAGCCATTAAAATATTAAAAGACACATTCTTATACACAGGAGCAGGCATCTCAATCACAAAGCCCCAAAGAATATATAAAGTCCACCTATCTCAACACCATTTTGTCAGCCATCCGAGAAACATGCCTCTGTCACTGAAGTTTCTGGCATCCAAATAAACAGAGCCTTCTTTCCTGCAGCCAGCCTCCATTTTATTTCCATTATCTTTCTCCCAGCTTGGAACTGGACTGGATTTTTCTTCCAACAATTTGGTGACCCAGATGGAACTCCAAGCTAATCTGATCAATAGACCTGGCCCAGGTAAGCCTCTACCTTGCCAGCAGCAGACTCCTTGTGTCTGTGGGTGGATTTCCTGGACCTTGCCTATTTGGAGCAAGGGTAGTAAAGGGAGTTTTGAGTTTTGAGATCAACGACTGCTTGGAAAGGAGGTGTGTACCTCTAAATTTTAACTTTTAAAGCCTAGGCGAGTGAGGGAAGAGTCTGTATGCCTGTGTGTGAGTGAGAGGACCCTTCTCCCAATCACAGCTGGATCCTGCTTCCTCGGTACCTTTCCTAGCCTCCTTCAAGCTGTTTGCTAGTCCCAAAGGACCATGATTGACAGACTGTGGAAAGCAAGAGGGTTTGGCCAGAGTGCAGACATTCTGTTAAGGAAAAGGAAGAGGCTGTGTGAAAATGGAACAGAAAAATGAGTGAGAGTTGAACCTGGGCAACCATCTGGGAAGTCACTGAGTGAACTCCATTCAGTAGGAGGTGTCTATACTACTATTACTAAAAAAAAAAAAAAAAACCAGAGGTCCTCCCAGACTCTACTGGGTCTGAAAACTGTGAGGCAGGTTGTGGGAGGACTGTACTACTGCAGGAAAGCAGAGATCATTCCAAACCCCTTTTTGGTCTGAAAACTGAAGCCAGATGTTCCCTAGGAAGGAGGGGCCAGTACTCTGAGAAGGGAACCAAACTCCTCCAAGACCCTTTGTTTATTTTTGGTCTGAAAACCGCAAGTGAGGCAGGAAGCTTGTAAAGAGGCTTAGC
Source organism: Pituophis catenifer annectens (assembly GCF_029215685.1). NCBI lineage: Eukaryota > Metazoa > Chordata > Lepidosauria > Squamata > Colubridae > Pituophis > Pituophis catenifer. Next base: position 28,348,439 of record NW_027256887.1, read on the forward strand.
CACAAGGCAGAATCAACTGAATCTCTGCATAGGAAATAGAGAGACATGGAAAACTGTAGTTCGAGGGTCTTGCCAGGATCCCCACTAGGAGACTTGTTCGATGCTTGAGATGAGAGGCGATGACCCGTATGAGGAAGATACAAGCAAGGAAATTATAAAAGGGATGGACTTTGCTCGGGGATGCTGGAAAACTAATTTGGGTAAATAAAGGTACTTAAAAGAAAAGAAAAATATAATAACTTTGATCTTTCTCCCCTTGTAGATTTTTGTCTTTCCTAATTTAGATTAACCAAGATTTATGGTGAGAATGACCAGGGTGTATAAACCTGAGAGTTCTGCTGTTGTTTTCTTTTCTTTTTCCCTTGTCTTTGTGTGTGTGTATGTGTCAAATTTTTTGTGTGCCCTCAAGGTAACTGTAACTGTTAAATGTCTCTAATCCTTAGAGACAAGAATTTTAAATTCTGTACAAAAAAAGTTAAAATAAACCATAACAAGAAAAATACCTTCACCCTAGATTTCCTGACCAGCAAAACAGGATGACGAGAACTGTGTTCCCTTTTCCCCCTCACTCTCTGTACCTTTAAAAACAGCTGAAGTTTGTCAGGAGAGAATGTTTTAAGTTCATTTAGAGGAAAAGTTTTATTCTTGCATTTACTGTAGGTGTTTAAATATGTTTTATCTGTCTATTTAACAACTGTAGTGTCAACCTATGTCTTTTCAAACCCTGCCTGCAAGCTTTCCACCCCATTCCATCTCTCCATCTCCATCCTCTGTTCTTCATTCCTAATGTCAGATCAACAACTCCCCTTCTGGAAGGGTCATCCACAAAGGAGAGAGGTGATCTTGTTCTCTAGGAGCCTTGATGGTGCAGCGGACTAAAGTGCTGTTAAGTAGCACTTATCTGCCAGCTGCCTGCAATTACTGCAAGTTCAAATCTCACCAGGCTCAAGGTTGACTCAGCCTTCCATCCTTCCGAGGTAGGTAAAATGAGGACCCGGATTGTGGGAGCAATAAGCTGACTTTGTATAAAAAGAACACCGCTTAGGGGGTGCTGAAAGCCCTACTAAGCAGGTATATACAAAAATATGAAGGCTATTGTTGAGTATTCAGGTTGACTAGCGCTGCTGAGTGTTGATTGGAGCAGCCGCTAGCAACAAAAGTAGCGGGAATTATCAGCTGTCAGATTGGCTACACAATCTGACAGCTAGCTATAAAAGCCGGTCAGAAGTTATTTTGTTGCTCTGTTCTGTACTGTTACTCTTGCAAGTCATGTTAGCAATTAGTTCACTGATTTAATAAACAGTTGTTGCAGAGGCCTGCCTCAGTGTGTTTCCCTCTGAATACACAACAACTGGCGACCAAGGTGGGATCTCGCTGAGGCGGCCCATTAATTATAATACTGTGATCGGACGATTCGCTTGGCAGCCGAGGGGAAGAGCGTCCCACAGGGCCACCCATCCTGAGGTAAAATGGCTTTTGCTCTGCCACAATTTACACAGTTTGAACCTGCCTCTGAAACATGGGATGAATACGTGGAGAGGTTCGAATGTTTCCTCCAGGCCAACGATCTGGCAGATCTATCTAGTGCCAGGAAGAGAGGCTATTTCCTGAGCTCGTGTGGCCGGGAAATTTTTGGAACGGCCAGGGCCCTGGCCGCTCTGCAACCAGTTTTTTCGGTACCGTGGGAAATGTTACTCGCCAAATTGAAAAATCATTACTCTCCTACTCCCTCTAAAATCGCCTGGCGCCATGCGTTCCATCAGCGAGCTCAAAAGGCTGGTGAGTCCGTGAACGACTACATGGCCTCATTGCGGATGGCCGCACTTCATTGCGAATTCCGTGAGCTGGACGACATGCTTTTGGATCAGCTTGTTTGCGGTGTCAGGGATCTCAAACTGCAGCGGAGATTATTGGCTCACTCAGACCTGACACTTCCAATAGCCATGGACGAGGCCAGGGCTGCTGAAATGTCAGCCCAATCGTCAGGGAGATCCAACGTGCCCACCCCACGGGAGGTCCTTCACCTGCACCCCCCCACGCAGTTCACTACGAGAGTTCGGATGCCGAGGACGCTGCCATGTTAGAGGGTGAGGTGGGACGCCTCAAGATGGTGTGCAAACCCCGATGGCTTGCCCCGCCCAAACCGTTTCAGGGCAACTGCTTAGGTTGTGGCGGCCAGCATAGTCGCACAGACTGCCGATTCAAGACAGCCATCTGCCAGCGTTGCGGCAAGCGTGGCCATCTGTCACGTGTATGCCAAGCTGCCCTCCCCCGTTCTGAAGAGCTGGGGGAGCCCACGCCAAAACTGCGGAAAACGAAGAGGGCTGTCCACTGGGAGAATGCTGTTGACCTGTCCCAGGACTCGATGCTGTTGGCATCAGTCATGCGTCTGCAAGACAGTCGGGATCCAAAATCTACCTTGAGGTCCTTCTGGAGTCTGCTCCCTGCCGGATGGAGGTGGACACTGGCTCTTCCCGGTCACTGATTGCATGGTCCACTCTCAAGGCTCTGGTCCCCACCTTTTCGAGAAGATGACTGCGACCCTGCAATTGTCAAACTGAAAGACTATCAGGGTCGTCCTATCCCCACTCTGGGCTGCGGGTCCTTTTCTGTGTCCTATGGTTCTTTTGCAGGTTCTCTTCCATTGATCGTTGTTCGAGATAGTCTTCCCACATTGCTGGGTTTAGACTGGTTCGCTGCTCTCCACTTGGGGGTGTCCGGCGTCCATGCCACCGGTGTGGACATTGCTGCGGAGCTGACCTGAGAGTTCGCTGAGGTGTTTAATGGCCAATTGGGTAAATACAAAGGGCTGCCCATTTCGTTCTCCCTAGACCCTCAGATAGCCCCAATCCGGCTTAAGCCTCGCAGGGTACCACTAGCTCTGCGGGCCAGGGTAGATCAGGAGCTGGATAAATTAATAGTGCAAGGTGTTTTACAGCCAGTTGAGTATTCAAAGTGGGAGACCCCCATAGTCATTCCTTTGAAGCCCAATGGATCAATCAGGATCTGTGCTGACTACAAGGCGATCCTCAACAAGGCCCTGCAGGCTAACCATTACCCCGTCCTGGTTGTCCAACACTTGCTGCACTCGTTGGGCAAGGGCAAAGTTTTCGCGAAGCTGGATCTGGCCCAAGCCTACCAGCAGCTTCCCATTGATGATGCCACGGCCCTTGCTCAAATGATAGTTACACATCGCGGGGCGTTTAAATGTACTCGCCTGCAGTTCGGGGTCTGTGTGGCCCTGGGAATTTTTCAAAGTCTCATGGAGTGCTTGCTCCATGGGTTGCAAGGTGTCGTACCTTATTTTGATGACGTCCTGATCGTGGCTGCGGATCAGGCGGATCTCGTCATCAAATTACGAGCTGTCCTCTCATGTTTTAAAGACACTGGGCTAAAACTCAAAGCGGAGAAAAGCCACATAGGGGTGCCCCAGGTGGAGTTTTTAGGATTCCTTATTGACGCAGCTGGTATCCGGCCTGCGCCCTCCAAGGTGGAAGTGATTAAAAAGGCGCCTGTGCCTACCTCCAGGGCAGAGCTACAGGCATTCCTGGGGCTCCTCAATTTTTATGCGGTCTTCCTACCTCATAAGGCTTCTTTAGCAGAACCACTCCATAGGCTCCTGGACAAGAAAACACCCTGGGTCTGGTCAAGGGAGGTGGCCGCCTCCTTTCGGGCTGTCAAGGACAGGCTCGCTTCGGATGCTGTCCTTGTGCAATAAGATGTCACCTTGCCCATATCATTGACATGTGACGCCTCCCCCTTTGGGGTAGGGGCTGTCTTGAGTCACCTATTACCTAATGGGACTGAAGCCCCAATTGCGTATTACTCCCGCACGCTGTCTACAGTGGAAAGAAATTACAGTCAAATTGATAGGGAGGCTCTGGCGACCGTGGCTGGAATCAAGAGATTCCATGATTATCTGTATGGTCGTTCCTTCTTCCTAGTGACCGACCACAAACCCTTGTTGGGTTTGCTAGCCGTGGACCGCCAAATTCCACCTATCTTGTCCCCACGTATGTCACGGTGGCTGGAGTTTCTGGCTGCATATTCATACCAGCTGTTGTACAAACCCGGCAAGGCCATTGGGCATGCTGATGCCCTCAGCTGTTGCCCCCTCCCTTCCTCGGTTCTAGATCCTGCCCCCTTAGATTCTATCTTCTTGATTAATGACTTTCCTTCCTTGGTGACAGCTCGGGAGGTGCGGACCCTGTCTGCGGCCGATCCCTTGCTGTCTCAGGCATTGGATTGGGTTCGCCGGGGCTGGCCGCAAGTTCGCCCTAGTACTGAATTTTTGCCCTTTTTCCACAGACAACACGAGTTGTCTGTTCAAGCTGGCTGCCTTCTGTGGGGGCATAGGGTTGTGGTTCCCCCTGACCTACGGAAGGGCGTTCTGGCTTGCCTCCACGATGCTCACCCCGGCGTGGTGCGTATGAAGGCTTTGGGCAGGGGTTATGTCTGGTGGCCCGGCCTAGATAAGGAAATTGAGGACTGGGTAGCTAGGTGCCATACATGCCAGCAGTCTAGGTCTGCTCCTCCCGCTGCCCCCGTGCAGGAATGGGAGTCGCCCAGGTCCCCTTGGGTGAGGGTACATCTCGATCTTGCCGGCCCCTTCCAGGGCCACACTTTCCTTATATTAGTAGACGCTTACTCTAAATGGGTAAGCACCATGGAAGCTGTAATAAGGGTCCTAGAGGGGTTGTTCGCAACTCATGGGTTGCCGGACACGGTGGTCACAGATAACGGCCCTCAGTTTACGTCTGCACCATTCCAGGTGTTTCTGGCCAGACTGGGCATTTGCCACGCCCGCACGGCCCCGTCTCATCCGGCTGTGAATGGCCAGGCGGAAAGGGCAGTGAGGTCAGCTAAGGAAGCCTTGCAGCATTTAAGGGGGTCTGATTGGCATCATAGGGTGTATCAATATCTCCTGGCTCAACACACTACACCTACTCCTACCTTTAGACTCAGCCCTGCCAAGCTTCTGATGGGCAGGAGGCTCCAGATCACTCTGGACCGCCTACACCCTAACTATAACCTGTCGGGTTGTACGGAAAATCAGCTGCCCACTAGATCCTTTGCTATAGGCGATCTGGTCTATGCTTTCAATGTTAACCTGGGTGAGAAGTGGCTACCAGGACAAATAATCCAATTAACAGGCCCCTACTCTTATAGGGTCCAGCTCACTGATGGGAGAGTGTGGAAACGTCACATTAATGAGACGCGTGGCCGATGCAGGCGACCCCCGGGAGGCCCCAGAAGTACAACCTTGTCCTTCGGTCACCACACGAGGTTTGCAACCAGCCCAACCAGACTACACTGGCCAACAACCTCCCGACCCACCGGCCGAGTTACATCCACCACCTGACAGGGCAGTTACTCCGGAAGTTCTACTGCCTGAGAGGGAGGAGGCTCCATCCGGGACTATAACAAAAGACCCAGCCACACCTCCAGCTTTACCGGTGCTTAGACGCTCAGAGCGGAGCCGACGCCGGCCGGCGTATCTGGCTGATTATGCATGCTCTGGTCCAGGTGGGAAGGAGTGTTGAGTATTCAGGTTGACTAGCGCTGCTGAGTGTTGATTGGAGCAGCCGCTAGCAACAAAAGTAGCGGGAATTATCAGCTGTCGGATTGGCTACACAATCTGACAGCTAGCTATAAAAGCCAGTCAGAAGTTATTTCGTTGCTCTGTTCTGTACTGTTACTCTTGCAAGTCATGTTAGCAATTAGTTCGCTGATTTAATAAACAGTTGTTGCAGAGGCCTGCCTCAGTGTGTTTCCCTCCGAATACACAACAGTTTTTGCTTAATGCATTGTAAGCTGCCCTAAGTCTCCGGAGAAGGGCAACATATAAATCGAACCAATCAATCAATCAATCAATCAATCAATCAATAAATCAATCAATCAATAAATAAATAAATAAATAAATAAATAAATAAATAAATAAATAAATAAATAAATATCTTTCAGCCCTGCACAGACAATTCTGCAACCTGTGGAAGCAGACCACACTGACCCAGATGCTGCCTCCAGAGGAGACCCTTCATCCATTTGACCCAGGGAATTGGATTTGGATCCGGTCATCTACTAGAATGTCACTTCCCAGGTCCTACTGATCACCCAGATGTCTGTGAAAGTTGCAGTCTTCTGGATCCATTGGCCCGATGTAAAGCCAGCCATAACAGACCATAGCACCGAGCCAAGCCCAACACCCATCAGACTTAAAAGAAAGGACCCTGAGATTGACAAGTGGGGACTAAAGACTCTCTTTGAAGCCTCAGAAGACAACTGGAAAAACTATGGAGGGAGGGCAGAAACTCATTGTAAGGTTTTCTTTCTTGCCTCATTTATGTTGTAATTAGCCAGTTAAATGGATTCATGGAGGGATAGCATTTGGAAGTGGTTGGCACAGCAAGTCCTGGACACATCGGACCTCTGTCTGGTTGGAGGGGAAATTGTCAAGGATGTTTATACTACCTGTCTTGTATGAGTAGTTGCACACCCACACCATTCAAAACCACACTGAGGCTATCCCTTCACCTACCTCCACATAACATGTCTCCTAGGCTGGTTCTTGCTCTGTGGCACTAAGGCCTAGTCATACCTCCCTGCCAATTCCATGGGAGGAACCATGCATCCTTGGGCGATTAACAATACTTATGCCCTCACTGAGGAGGTGGCAGAAAAGAGATCTCTAATCCCCAACACTTGGTTGTGACTCACTAACAGTGCTGCTCAATAAGAAAAAATATGTTGCCTTTAAAATTTGGGGATTCAGTGTCTACCTTCTCCTAACTTTTTTCTGTCCTTTCCAAATTATTTTTAAGGTGTTGTGGTCAGCCCATGTATTTGGCATTATTTCTATTGTTTCTATATCCTTTCCTACATCTCCATTCATCCATGCCATATCTAATCGGGACCAGGATTTATGTGGGTTTGAGAAAAAAGTGTATTCCCTTTTTTTTGGATTCAATTCACTCCACTGATCGAATAAATTGAGTTCATGTACCATATCAAAGAATGATCCTGGTAGTATTTTTCATTTCTTTTTATTTTTCATACTACTAACATAGTCCTTTTTTTCGTTCACCACCGCATTGTAGTCTCCTACCATGCAAATATTTCCCTGTTCCATTTCTATAAGTTTTTCGTGTAATTTGCTGTAAAATTCTTTTTGATTCTCATTTGGGGCATAAATTGTCATCAACAATCATGATTTCTGCCCAATTTGTAGTTCTATCATTAAAACTCTTCCATCTATATCTTGATATTTTAATTTAGCCTTTATTCCCTCCCTGATATATACCGCTATTCCCCTCTGGTTTTGTTCCCCTAATGCTGTGTATAGTGTTCCTAATTTCGGGAATTCCAAACATTTTCTATGCTGCTCTTTTATGTGTACCTCTTGTAGACACACTATATCTATACCTTGTTTTGCTAATTTTGTTAATATTTGTTTTCTTTTAGCAGGGGCATTTAATCCGTTAACATTAATCAATATTAGCCTAATTTCTTCTTCCATTGTTCTATTTATATATTGGTTTCTGTCTTCTATTGATTCTAACATCTCTTGTGGTTGTGTTCTCAAACCCGCTCCTTCTCCTTCCCTTTGTCCCTTTTCTTCCTTGCTTTCTATCTCCAGTTCTATTTCTTTTAGCTCCCGTTGCTGGTCTTCCTGACTTCTAGATTCTAATTCCTCTTTGCTACTGCTCTCTTCTTCTACCCCCTCCAGCTGATCCTAGAGTTCTTGTGCCTTGTCTAGATTGTCTATCTTGATTTTTCTCTCCTGCCATGATACCAACATCCCTTCTGAGATTAACCATCTAAATAGTATATTTCTTTTAATCAGCTGTGCAGCGAGAAACCTATAGTCTCTTCTCTGTTCTCTTACTTTCTTCAGGATTTGTTTTAGTGTTTGTATTTCTTTATCCTTATAAATCATTGGGTCATCTCTCATAATCTTATAAATTATGTCTCTGATTTTCTTTCTCACAAATCTTATATGAACTTCTCATGGCAGTCTATTGCGCCTAGCATAGTTTGTATGAATTCAGTACGCATCGTCGATCTCCAATAATATTTCTTGCCTATCCCTTTGTAATGCTCCCACTATCAGCCCTACCATAATAGTGCCCAAGTCTTCTTCCTTTTCTTCCATTACATTCTGGAATCTTAGATAGAATGCAGGTTTCTCCATTTCCAGGTGGATAATTGATTCTTTGAGTCCCTTATTCATCGCCATCAATTTTTTGTCTACTACGTCCACTTTTTTTCCCCCATTTGTTCTGACCTCACTTGTATCATCTCTATCCTATTATCCAATTTATTCATATCTCCTTTCAATTCTATATGATTTTTAGACATTGTTTCCTGCATCTTCATCATCATTTCCTGAATGGCCAATAATGTTGTCTGCATAGTTTGTATGTTTGATATTACACTCTGTTTTTCTGTCCCCAGCATTCCTTCTATTGTTATTTTAATTTGCTGACTCACAGCTCTTCCCACTGTGTCGCCGCTTGCTTTGAGGATTCCCTCACAAATTGAGCTTCCTTCTTTCACCAAAAATCAAGGACTTACTCTTTCTTTAGGCTCTTCTCTTCTATTACAGTTTTGGGATATTTTTACTCACTTCAATGACACAGTGTGTTAAATATATCCTTGCTTCCGCATCATCTGTGACTAGTCATGGCCTCGGGCCTGCCATCTAGCAATAGCAGACACTTTCATGCCAGGTTTAAGGGGTTTCCTTTTGTTGCAGTGGGTGATCACCTTTCACCTCGCTACCCACCAGGCTTCCCCTTTATTTCACATGGCTCTCCACGTGAAGGGTCCCCAATCATGAAAAAATCAGAGTTAAAGGATGGAGACCATCCTCTTTCCTCTGCACTGCCACAATGTCGCCACCGGAAGCCCCCCAAATTTTAAAGGAAAAAGAATTTATTTTAAAGATTAAAAAAGAAATGGAATTTTTTTTTACAGAAAATACAAAACAACCAACATCATTACACTTTATATCGGATACGGCTAAAGCGTACCTAAGGGGTATAGTGATAGCTTATATAGCAAAAAAAAAGAGAGAGAGAGAGAGAGAGAGAGAGAGAGGGAGAGAGAGAGAGGGAGAGAGAGAGAAAGCATATGCAAAATACACTGCAGGATGGGATTAAAAAAATTATAATCTAAATTACAAAAAGAGGCCCAGGATGAAAAAATTAAAGGGAAAACGGTTCTGGCTAAACATAAACTAAACATAAATAGTAGAGCAAGATGAAAGGGCAAGGGAATTGAAAGTGGCAAAACAATTTTTTTTTTTGAACATGCAAACAAGCCCGGGAGATGGCTAGCCTATAAATTAAAAAAGGATAGGGAAAAAAGATTGATTCAGGAATTACAGGATGAAAATGGAGAGTTACATTACAAAGTGGAAAAAAAGAAAATAATAATCCAGGTGCTATATAAAAAAGAAGAAATAGATGAGGAGAACATAAAACAATACTTAAAGGTTAATGGTTTACTGGAACTAAAAGAAGAGCAGAGGGAAATATTAAATAAAGAGATAACAGCCACAGAATTTAAAACAGCAGTGCAAAAACAAAAAAGTAATAAAACAGTGGGGCCAGACGAGCTTCCAGGGGAGGTATATAAGAGCTTGTATGAGGATTTTGAAATGATACTACTGGAAGTGTGATATATTGGAGAAAGCCAAATTACAGACTCCTGGGCTGAAGCTTATATATCCCTTATTCTAAAAGAAGGTACAGACCCCAAACAAATAAAAAATTACAGGCCAATCTCACTGTTGAACACAGATTACAAATTTTTTACTACTATAATTGAGGAAAGGTTGAAATTAATATTAAATGAAATAATACATTTGGACCAAAATGGTTTTCTACCTACAAGGCAAATTAGGAAGAATATAAGAATGGTGTTAAATGTCTTAGAATACTATGAAGCGCATCCTGAAAAACAGGTGGCACTAATATATTTAGATGCCCAGAAAGTATTCGATAATCTTAACTGGCAGTTTTTCTTCCAACAGATCAAAGATATGAGATTTGGAGGGAAGTTCAAGAAAACAATAAAGGTGATATACACGACACAAAAAGCTAGAGTGATAATTAATGGGGATAACACAGAGAAATTTGAAATAAACAAAGGAGTAAGACAGGGATGCCCAATCTCACCTCTGCTTTTCATCTTGACATTAGAAGTACTGCTAATCCAAATTAGATACAATGGAGAGATAAAAGGACTAAAGGTAAAAAAAAGAAGAATATAAGACACAGGCATTTGTGGATGACCTAGTGTTCTTCATAGAAGAGCCGCTAGAGACAGGAAACACCTTAATGAATGAAATAGAAAAATTTGGGACAATGGCAGGACTGAAAATTAATAGAGAAAAGACTAAAATGTTAGTAAAAAATTTAATTGAAAAAGAAAAGAAAGAATTAGAAAAAGATTTGGGATTGGAAATTGAAAAAAAGATTGAATATTTAGGAATTTGGCTCACTGTAAGGTGTTCTTCAATAGAAGATGATAATTATAAAAAACTGATATAACAAATTAAAAAAGATTTAGAGATTTGGGGAAAATTACAGTTGTCACTATTAGGAAGGATAGCAGTGGTTAAAATGAATATTTGCCAAAATTATTATATCTATTCCAGACAGTCCCTAAAAATTGGAAAGGAGATTGTTTGAGGAATTACATAAAATAATTGAAAAAATTATTTGGCTGGGTAAGAAAGCACGGATAAATATGAAAATGGTACAAGATAGTAGAAGCTGAGGTGGCTTTGGACTCTCAAAATGGGAACTTTATTATCAAGCTGTGGGGCTATTATGGATCAGAGCCTGGATAAACTTAGACAATAAAAGGGTTTTAATGATTGAAGGACATGACCTACAGGCAGGTTGGCATGCCTTCCTATGGGATAAACATAATAAGGCACACTCATATTTTTACCGACATCAAATAAGAGAAGCTGTAAGGATTGCCTCTCCTTCCAACTTAAGAAAGTAAAAAACTCTTGAAACGTAGTATTTCAAAAGGACCCTTTTACTAAGCAGAAGTGACAGCAATGGATTCAAAGCAAGGTCTGAATGCCCTTAGGCAAGACAAGTAGGATTAAAGCAATAGAGACCTCACCCTTAAGCCAGAATTTAGATTTTAGTCAATACACAAGTGTGAAGATGTTTTCTTTACCAGCTGCCCTGAATAAGTTCATACATAAGTATGTATTCTCATCATTTCTCCTTTATTCTTTAAAGTGAAACAGCCCACATGGCTGTCATAAACATTCCTCAACGTTAAGGGGATCTCAGGGCTCTTTGGTGCCAGGATATAGGTTGTAAAAAAATGCTAGTAAATCAAATCCAAGTCTCCCCCTTCTCCCAATTGAATGGCAGTATCACTTTTAGGGATCTGACAGAAGCATTGATATGGACATGGGGAAATGTTAAAAGGAAACATTATATGCAATTGCCAAACTGGGTTTCACCAATGGAGGCAGCAATTTATCCGAACACATTAGATAAAAAAAAGATGATAAGATATAAAGAACTATTAGATAGCCAGGGGAAGCTTAAATCAAATGAAGAATTAAAAGAACAGGGTATAATTATAGACTGGTGGCCATATCTACAGACATAGTTGAGATATAGAAAAGTTATGGAAGAATATGGAATTCAAGGGGTACCACAACAATTGGATAGAATATTGACAGGCAAGGAAGAAAAAATTATAACAAAAGCATATAAATATCTATTGGAGGTAGAAATGGAAGAAGAAGTAGTGAAGGGTTCAATGATAGCTTGGACACAAAATGTAGGTCTCGGCTCCCCTAGGACCGTGTCCACGCTCAAAGAACACGCTTAAAGCCAAGCTGGTGTATCTTCATTTAATCGTGGCAATCAGCGCTTACAGAAACCGGAATGCAAAGCTAGCAAAACAAAGACGCAGCTGTCACGCCCTTGCAAGCGAGTCCTTATATAGTTCCTTCCAGATTACATTCAGCTGGAAGGTCTTGTACTTCCTCATTTCCTTCGGACGTACTGGGATGCCGTCACTTTTCTAGAGTTTTTTTTTTTTTTTTTTTTTTTTTTTTTTTTTAATTTGATTTATATGCCGCCCTTCTCCGAAGACTCAGGGTGGCTTACAATGTGCTCAGCAATAGCCTTCATCCTTTTGTATATTTATACAAAGTCAGCTTATTGCCCCCACAAACTGGGTCCTCATTTCACCTACCTTAGAAAGGATGGAAGGCTGAGTCAACCTTGAGCCTTGGCGAGATTCGAACCCTGCGGTAATTGCAGGCAGCTGGTCTTAAGCAGCTTAATAACAGGGTGCCTTAAACCCTTGTACTACCAAGGCTCTTGGTGTGTTCTCAGAGTAGTAAGCTAACCCCACGCGACCCCATAAGGCACGTACTGGGATGCCGTCACTTTTCTAGAGTGTTCTCAGAGTAGTAAGCTAACCCCACGCGACCCCATAAGGCACCCGTGCACATAAACGCCTACTCGGAAGCCTATTCCACCACCATCACCCATGTGGCTCAACCCCCCCCCCCTTCCAGCCGGGTATCCATGTTCTGCCAGTGCATGGACATGATGTCGAGTGCTTCTTGACGCTCGACAGTAGGCAGTAATATAAATTTAGACTAGTGATGGCTGGAATGATTGCAGAAGCTCTCCAATGAGATAAAGATGAGATTATTAATGAATTAGATGAAGTCTATAGAGTACATACAAATTATGCTAGACAACACAAATTGCCACAAGAGGTCCATATACGATTTGTATGATGGAAAATGAGAGACATTGTCTTTAAAATAACAAAAGAAGAACTTATGTATTACAGACAGAAAGAAATAATTACATTAAAACAAGCACCAAAAAGAATAAGAGAATGGAGAAAAGACTATTGGTTCCTAGCCATGATACTAAATAAGAAACAAATACCATTTAGATGGATATACCAGAGAGGATGTTGGTGTTGTGGCAGGGGAAAAAAATAAAAGTTGATTCGCAAGATAAAGCACAAGCTCTACACGATCAGGTGGTGGACATAGAAGAACAAATAGTAGAAGAGTAGAGGAATGGAGAGTCAAAGGAAAACAAAGGCAAGAAGGACAAGAAACGGTATGTGAGGAGGGAAGTATAGATAAAGAAGAAGAGGGAGAAATCCAAGAGGAAGAAGGAGTACAAACAAGAGCAAAGAAGAAGGACAGGAAGTAACAGGAAATAGAGGACAGGATAAGTATTAAAGAATGGATTGGAATTTAAAAATCATATCATTAAACATAAATGGACTCAATTCACCAGCTAAAATACACCAAATTTTTAGGAAAATAATTAAACAAAAAATGGATATCGTACAGTATGTCTTCAAGAAACACATATAAGAAAACAGGACGAAAAATATCTACAATGTAAAAAATTAGGAAAATCATTTGTATCGCTAGCAGATGAAAACAAAAGAGAAATAGTAGTATATATTAAGGAAGAGATAGAAAGCAATTTGAAGTATGCTGATTCAATAGGAAGAATTTTGATGATTGAAGTAAAAGTTAAATATAAAAATGTATTATTAGTGGTTATTTATGCAACAAACAGTGAACAAGAAGAATTTTATCAAAAAGTGCATGAAAAAATAATAGAACAAAATATGGAGAATGTATGCTTGATTGGCAATTTTAATGCAATTGTGGACATAAAAAAAGATTATAGGAGTGTCAAGAATAATTAAAAAAAAGAAAAATTTACTGCCTAGAACATTTACAAATTTAATAGAAGAATTAAATTTAGTAGATATTTGGAGATTTTATAATCCAGAAGAGAAAAAATATACATATTACCCTAACCCCCATAAATCCTGGTCCCGAATAGATATGGATTACTAAGACATTGATACAGGAAATAGAAACAGTAGAAATAGTTTTAAATGATTGGGCTGGCCACAATCCAGTAATGTTGGAATGGAAAGGGCAACAAAGGAAAAGAAGTAGGTGGATTATGAACATACAGATACTGAAAGAAAAAGAATATATCGAAAAAATGGAAAAAGAATTAAAGTGGTTTTTTAAGGATAATAACAAGCACCAGACATCCCTTCAGAATTTATGGGATACAACGAAAGCCTATATTAGAGGATTAACAATAGCATATAATGCCAAAAGAAAAAAGGAGAAGGAAAAAGAATATAACAAAACACAAGAAGAGATTAAAAATTGGGAAGGAAAATTGCATGATAAACTGGGAGATGAGCAAATAAGAAGTAACTGGGTGGCAGCCAAACATAAATTGAACTTATTAGAACAAGAAAAATATGTTAATGCATTGAAATTTCAAAGCCACTTTGAACATGTGAATAAGCCAGGGAGATGGTTGGCCTACAGATTGAGGAAAGAAAGAGAGAAAAGAATAATCCATCAATTACAAAATAAGGAAGGTAAATTACAACAGAGATTAGAAAGGAAAAAAGAAATAGCAACCCAATTTTTCCAAGAACTATATAAGAAGGATGGAGTGGCAGTAGAAGAAATAAATCAATACTTAAATGGGGAGGGAATGCCAGTAATAACAGAGAAGGAAGAAGGGATATTAAATAAAGATATTACTATAGAAGAATTAAATGAAACAATTAAGAAACAAAAAAACAATAAAACCCCGGGGACAGACAGGCTACCAACTGAATTTTATAAAGGATTAGGAGAATCGTTAAATTGGATTTTATTGGAAATTTATAATGAGGCATTGAAAGAGGCAAGGCTACCAGACTCATGGAGGGAAGCATATATCTCGCTAATCCCAAAGGAAGGAGCAGATGCAACGCAGCTAAAAAACCACAGACCGATCTCTTTATTTTTATTTATTTATTTATTATTTTATTTATTATTGAATTTCTATACCACCCTACTCCCGAAGGACTCAGGGCGGTGCACAGCCATGAAATAAAACACATAGATATACAAAATTTAAAATCGAATAAAATGAATTAAATAAATTTGGCTGAATTAATACCCATAATTTAAGATACCCATATTTTAAAATACATTAAAAATTTAAAATTTACACTTAAAAGGGAGAAGATTTAGGCAAGGCCAGCTTGATGAAATAAAAGCGTCTTCAACTCGCGGCGGAAGGTGCGCAGATCCGGAATCCTCCGTATCTCTGGGGGGAGCTCATTCCAGATCGTCGGTGCCCCCACAGAGAAGGCTCTCCCCCTAGGGGCCGACAGCCGACATTGTTTGGCCGACGGCACCTGGAGGAGCCCCTCTCTGTGGGAGCATACTGGTCGGTGGGAGGCTGTTGATGGTAGTAGGCGGTCCCGTAAATAACCAGGTCCCAAGCCATGGAGCGCTTTAAAGGTGGTAACCAGAACCTTGAAGCGCACCCGGAAGACCACCGGGAGCCAGTGCAGCTCGCGCAGGAGAGGTGTTACATGGGAGCTCCATGTTGCTCCCATAACCACCCGCGCGGCCGCACTCTGCGCCAGTTAGAGCCTCCGGGTACACCTCAAGGGGAGCCCCATGTAGAGAGCATTACAATAGTCCAGATGAGAGGTGACGAGGGCATGAGTGACTGTGCGTAACGAGTCCCGATCTAGAAAGGGACGCAACTGGCGAATCAGGCGAACCTGATGAAAAATCCTCCCGGTCACGGCCGTCAACGGATGATCTCGCCCAGCGGCTTTACATAAATGTTGAACAGAAGGGGCGAGAGAACCGATCCCTGCGGCACCCCACATATAAGGGGCCTCGGGGTCGATCTCTGCCCCCCTGTCAACACAGACTGCGACCAGTCAGAGAGAAAGGAGGAGAACCACCGTAAAACCCTTCCAGCCCCAACCCTTCCAGCCGGTGCAGCATGATACCATGGTCGATGGTATCAAAAGCCGCTGAGAGGTCTAACAGGACCAGGACAGAGGAACAACCCCTGTCCCGAGCCCTCCAGAGATCATCAACCAACGCGACCAATGCCGTTTCCGTGCGGTACCCAGGCCTGAAGCCCGACTGGAACGGATCTAGATACGACGCTTCATCCAGGTACTGGGGTAGCTGTCGCGCAACCACACTCTCAACAACCTTCGCAACGAAGCAAAGGTTGGAGACTGGACGATAATTAGCCAATACTGCCGGGTCCAGGGAAGGCTTCTTGAGGAGAGGCCTTACCACCGCCTCTTTCAAGGCGGCGGGAAAGACACCCTCACCCAACGAAGCATTTATAATCCCCTGGAGCCAGCCTCGCGTCACCTCCCGGGAAGCCAGCACTAACCAGAAGGGACACGGGTCCAACAAACATGTGGTCGCGTTCAATCTACCCAGAATCCTGTCCACGTCATCTGGGGTCACAGGATCAAACTCATCCCAGATAACAGTCTCAAGACCTGTCTCCGTCACCCTCGCTGGTTCTATCCCATCGGAGTCCAGACCTGCCCGAATCTGAGTGATTTTGTCATACAGATACTGAAAAAATCCTCGGCTCTTCCCTCCAAGGGGTCCTCCCGCGCTTCCTGGTGGAGCAGGGAGCGGGTCACCCTAAACAGGGTGGCCGGGCGATTATCTGATGATGCAATAAGAGCAGTAAAATGAGTACATTTTGCTGCTTTTATCGCCACTAGGTAACTCCTAATATGAGATCTTACCAGTGTTCGGTCAGATTCAGAAAGACTAGCCCGCCAACAGCTCTCTAGGCGTCTTTTTCGGCGCTTCATCTCCCTCAGCTCCTCGGTGAACCAAGGAGCCAGGTGAGATCGGCGCCGGGTCAGAGGCCGCAAAGGCACGACTCGATCCAGGGCTCCAGCAGCCGCCCTATCCCAGGCGGCCACTAGGTCCCCAGATGAGGCGTGAGCCAGAACCTCCGGGATTGGCCCAAGCTCCATCTGGAACCTATCAGGTTCCATCAGGCGCCTGGGGCAGTACCATCTTACCGGTTCCGCCTCCCTGCAGCGGGGTGCTGCGGTTCGAAGGTCAAGGCGAAGGAGCGAGTGAGCTGACCATGACAAGGGCTTGATGACTATATCCCCTATCTCGAGATCACTCAACCACTGTCCAGAGACAAAAACCAAGTCCAGTGTGTTTCCCCCAGTGTGCGTAGGGCCATGAATTAGTTGGGTCAGGTCCATGGCCGTCATGGAAGCCATGAACTCACGAGCCACCTCAGACGCCTCACCCATGGATGGCAGGTTGAAATCCCCCATGACCATAAGTCTGGGGGTATCAACTGCCACCGCGGCAATAACGTTGAGTAGCTCGGGCAGGGCTGCCGCCACGTGGCAGGGAGCCAGGTACGTGATCAGCAAACCCATCTGAACCCCGTGGCCCCACTTCACAAGGAGGGACTCACAACCAGCTGTCTGAGGTACAGTGGTCTCCCTCGGCCTAAGGCCTTCTCTAATAATAACCGCTACTCCCCCGCCCCTCCCCTGTGACCTTGGCTGATGGAATGCGTGGAAACCTGGTGGGCACATTTCTACCAGAGGGACCCCTCCCTCTGGGCCCAACCAGGTCTCCGTAATACCCGCCAGGTCCGCTCCCCCCTCGTAAACAAGATCACAGATGAGGGGGGCTTTATTTACTACAGACCTGGCGTTGCACAACATCAGACTAAGGCCCGGGCCCTGAAGGTCTGTACTACCTGGAGAACGGGTGGAGCCTTGGGGGCCGGAGCACTCTACCGCTTGAAGACAGCGGGTGCGTGCTCCCTTAACATGATATGGCCCCCTGCTCCCGCCATATCTACCCCTCCCACACACAGTACCGATGGTGAAAACATAGTCTGGACCAGCTCGACCCCCTCCGGATCCCCCACCACCCCCGCCAAACGTCCTGGCCAAGCCCGACTCTCCCCCTAGTGGGTTATCCCCCAAACCCACAATCCTAATTCCAATCCCATCCCCCTCCCCCCTCCCAGAACCCCTTAAAAGTTTAAACAAGGACAATTTTAAAAAACCCCGCAGCCCCCTCTTTGCGGCATGCCACCTCTCGGGACTCCAGAGCCCGTCATCGAGGTAGGCCCTCGATAGAATGGAGGGCCAAGCCTGCGAGAGGGGGGAGTCTCGCAGACCAAGAAGCTCCGCTGCTGAGTACATTAATCATAATGGGTGACACGACCATATCCTGAGGGTGTATATAAAGGACCGAGGAGAAGACAAAGGAATGGGGGATCTCAGAGACATATTTGCAGGACCAAGTCCCCTGTCCCCTCACAACAGAGGACCTAGTCCAAAGCCAGGACGACCACAGTTCCAAGGGGGAAATAGATCCAACCACCCTCTCACGGTGGTTAGGTCAGCTGGACAGCCCCCTCTTGTGGTGGGGTGGCAGCAATGAACCGATGCATGTAGACAGCGTCCGGGGGTCAGGTCCAAAAATCGCCCTCTCACGGCATTTTGTCCAGTGGTAAAGACCAATGGTAAAGTCCCCTCGCTGGTAAAGTCCCCTCGCTGGTAAAGTGCATATATGTAGAAAGCTGGTAAAGTGCATATAAACTCTGACTATAAGATTTTCATGAATATAATGGCAAATAGAGTAAAAAAAATATTGAATTGCAGAATACACCCAGACCAAAATGGATTCCTACCAACAAGACAAATAAAAAATAATATAAGAACTGTAATTAACGTAATAGAATATTACGAGGTACATCCAGAGAACCAGGTAGCTCTGATATTTTTGGATGCACAAAAGGCTTTCAATCGGGTTAATTGGCGATTTATGATACAACAAATGAAAAATATGAAATTTGGGGAGAAATTTGAAAAAATGATAGCTTCAATATATACAAAACAAAGAGTGAGCATATTAGTTAATGGGGATCTTACAAATTCTTTCAAAATAAATAGGGGAGTATGATAAGGATGTCCACTCTCACCATTACTTTTCATCTTAACATTAGAAAACTTACTTATAAGAATTAGATTGAATGAACACATAAAAGGACTAAAAGTAAAAAGAGAAGAATACAAGGTCCAAGCATTTGTGGACAACCTTGTATTCTTTGTAGAGGACCCATTTGAAACAGAATCAATACTAATAAATGAGATAGAGAAATTCGGCAAAGTAGCAGGGTTAAAAATCAACAAAGAACAAGACCAAAATGTTAATCAAAAACTTAACAGGAAAACAAATAGAAGAATTAGAAAATCAATCAGGACTACAGGCAGTAAAAAAAGGGAAATATTTAAGTATTAATTTGACAGCTAGAAATGTAGACATAAAGACAACAACTATGAAATCTTAGTACAACAAATTAAAAAAGATCTAGAAAAATGGGGGAAATTAAAATTATCACTCTTAGGAAGAATTGCTGCGATAAAAATATACATACTGCCGAGACTCCTCTATTTATTTCAAACCATTCTGGTAAAATTGGAGAATATTTTTTTTATTAATTTGAATAAAATAACTTCAAAATTTATATGGGAGGGAAAAAAGCCAAGGATAAAATTAAGTATTTTACAAGAGGACAGAATCAGAGGAGGATTGGGATTACCAGCATGGGAAAAATATTACAAAGCGACAAGTCTGACATGGATCAGAGAATGAATTAGTTTGGAAAACCAAAGATTATTAAAATTAGAAGGACATGATCTATTGAAAGGGTGGCATGCCTTCATATGGAACACTGGGAAAAAAAACATATAAACATTTTTAAAATCATATAATAAGAGATTCATTAATTGGCGCTTGGCAAGAAATTTAAAAAAAAAAAACACTACATGAAAATTCCCAGTTGGATATCCATAATGGAGGTGACAATGCACCCCAACACATTGACAGTACAGAAAATAATAAGATATTAGGAACTATTAGACTCTCAAGGAATATTAAAAACGTGACAAGAGCTTAGAGATCAAGGTGTAGAGATGGACTGGTGGCCTTATTTGCAAATACAAACAAGATACAAAAAAGATCAAGATGAAGGAGGAATTGAATTAAACCCCAACCGATTAGACAAATTATTTGAATCTAAAGAAGAAAAATTAATTTCAAAAATTTATAAATATCTATTAGAATTTGATTTGGCAGAGGATATAGTAAAAGGACAAATGATAGCCTGGGCAAGAAACATTGGAAATAATATACAGTTGGAAAATTGGGAAAGGGTGTGGGAAACCAATCAGATTATGACAAGGTCTGTAGCTTATAAAGAAAATCAGTACAAAATGTGGTACAGGTGGTACTTGGCCCCTTCGAGATTGGCGAAGATGTATCCCAACCTCAGTCCAATTTGCTGGAAAAGTAAACGGGTACAGGGGACTTTCTTCCACATCTGGTGGCTTTGCCTAAAAACAAAAAAATATTGGGAAAAAATAAAAACTTGGTTAATGGAAATAACAACAGAAGAAATAGAATTTAAGCCAGAAATTTTCTTATTGGGTATGATTAGAGAAAATATTAGAAAAGAAATAAAATATTTAATATTGCATATAATTACAGCAGCCAGACTGGCATTTGCTCAGCTTTGGAAAACGGACCAAATTCGAACAGAACAATTAGTAATTCAAAAAATCTACAATTGCATTGAAATGGATAGGTTAACACTGGAATTAAGGGAAAAGGTAGACTTGAAATATTATATGGTATAATAGACACCGTCAATAACATACATATATATATATATATTCATGCTGTGTGGGAGTTTTTCTATCTCGATGAAATAATCAAAGAAGCCATCGAGATAGAAAAACGCCCACATAGCATGAATAAATGAGATGATACCTCCTGCCTACCAGCCATTTGGAAATCCACCCTCATTGACAAATGAGTCCCTAACACAAAGAATGACACCAGATCCACACTCACGAAAACCACACAGGATGTCACCACCACACATCCATGCAAAAAGCAAATCCACACCGATGAGGCACGACCACAAACCAGAAGCCAGACCACAGCTGCATCATTAGCCACTTTAAACCCCTCCAATCCATACATGAAGCAAACTGACACCCACCCACCCATGAAGATGTGGCACGACCATGAACATGAAGCCAAACAACAGCAATGCAGCTCACCAGCTCAAATCCCCCTCAAATCAACTTCGTAGCCAAGACACTCATCTCCAGAACAAAATGCTTAGCTGACGAACAACACCTAAAAACCGAACTACACACTCTCACTAACGTATTAACATCCAATGGATTCCAAAGAAATAAGATTACCAACCTAATCCAAAAAGAAACCCCCACTAAAATCCAAGACAGAGAACAAGAAAACGGCAAAGCCCTCCTCCCATACATAAAAGGCACCACAGATAGAATCAGCAAGATCCTCCACAAACACACCATCAAGACAGCATTCTGCACAAACCGAAAAATATCCACCATCCTAAGAAACCCCAAAGACAAAATTGAGTTAGAAAATCAAGGAGTATATGAAATCCCATGCACCGCCTGCCCCACCACATACATCGGACAAACCAACAGAAGAATAAGTGCATGCACTGAAGAACACAAGAACTCAGTCAAAAAAGAGGAACCAACTTCTTCCCTGGTCCAACACCTCAAAGCCACAGGACATGATATTGACTTTAAAAAGACCAGAACTATCGCCAAAACCGAACACTTTAACAACAGAATAATCAGAGAAGCCATCGAGATAGAAAAACGTCCACACAGCATGAATAAACGAGATGATACCTCCTGCCTACCAGCCATTTGGAAACCCGCCCTTATTGACAAACGAGTCCCTAACACAAAGAATGACACCAGACCCACACTCACGTGAGCCACACAGGATGTAACCACCACACATCCACGCAGAAAGCAGACTCAAACCCACACTGAGGATGAGGCACGACCGCGGACCAGAAGCCGGACCACAGCTGCATCATTAGCCCCTTTAAACCCCTCCAATCCATGCATGAAGCAGACTGACACTCACCATGAAGAGGTAGCATGGCCACGAACACGAAGCCAAACAACAGCAACACAGCTCACCAGCTCAAATCCCCCTGCTACTCAGACTAACCCGAGCACAACCAAGCCCCCACCTAAACAGAACTCACACCCATCCAATCAGAGCACAGCCAAACCCCCAACCAATCAGAACACACCTCCACCCAATCAGAACACAGCCAAGCTCCCACCCAATCAGTTCAGGCCCCCACTGGCAGTTAAAAGGAAGAAACAGCTGCAATCACACACATTGCTCCTAGAAGCACGAAGCCGAAGACACCAGCCTGAAGATGACGAATGAGACTTCGTCGAAACGCGGGAGAAAACCCGAATAACCAAAGACATATATATATATATATATATATATATATATATATATATATATATATATATATATATATATATATATATATATATATATATATATATATATAGTTTGCATTGTTGTACTATGTGTATCTTCTTTTTTCTTTTTCTTTTTTCTCTTTTGTTTTGTCTCTCTTTTTTCTTTTTTCTTTCTATTTCTTACTGTTCTCTTACCTTTCTTTATTTCATATTTTATAATGTATGTAGTTAATGTGATATTTTAGCTTTTTATATTTAATAAAGTTTGTTTTAAAAAAAATAAATTTAGAGGAATGGGAAAAATTATGGAACAAAAATTGTAAATTAACATTGTCAACCGCATATAAAGAAAATCAGTATAAAATGTTTTATAGATGGCATTTAACACCGGTGAGATTGGCTAAAATGTACGCAAATATGAAACCGGACTGCTGGAAGTGTAAATATAAGGACAGAACATTTTATCATATGTGGTGGCAATGCCCCAAAGCAAAGAAATATTGGGAACAGATAAGGAGATGGTTACAGGAGATAACAGGAGAACAAATTGAATTTAAACTTGAATCATTTTTTTTTATTGAAAAAGTTTTCAAATACAAATTTTTTCCCCGCATTTTTCTCCCCCCCTCCTCCCTAACCCCCCCTCACCACCCATCCCCCCCGTGACTTCTTCACAACAAAAACCTAATTCATAACAGATTATATAATATTTTACCATCCCCTTACTCCCTCCTCTAAATACTGACCCTTACTTACTAATAATATTAATAATATTATTACTTCCCCCTTTTACCATACATTTCAAAATATCATTCTACTATAACATTGCATAATAACTTCTAATTTAGCATAATAATATTATTATAACTCCCAATTTAACAGTAATCTGCCCTTTTTCTCCTCCCCTGTACTTATATCTGTATATTAATACAACATTTCATAACAACCTTCCACTTTAAAACTATATAATAAGTCCTGCTTTAACATTTAACATTTGTGTATATTAATATAACATTTCAAAGCAGCCTTCCCCATAAATCCTAATTTAGCATTTATTCAGCTCCATCCATTTGCTCCACTCCCATAAATATATCACTTAAGCATCCCTTTTCTTAAACTAAACAATCAGTAAACTAACCTATCTCCACCCACTTTCCTACAAAATTGCCATACACAACAATTCTTAATACCTTTAATCTACTGCCCGCCCTACTAAAAAAAATATTCCGTTATATAGAAAAAATCAATAACTTTAAATTTATAATCCATATAATATCTTCTTTGATGTCTTTCGACTAGATTGTTGAGTACATCATCCATGTTAGGGTAACATAGCATCCTAGTTGCAACAGATTGTTCAAAATCCTCAGTTATCATCTGCCCCCATCAGTAATAAATCTCCTCATATATATATATATATACATATAAAGGAAAACAACCACCCGAGTGACATTATAATTATATTCCATATAATATCTGTAATTGTGGTTTTCTTCAGGATTATTAATTCCCATCATCATAATGGGTAACAACCAGATCTTCTGCGTACCCCAGCGTAGCTCTCTTGCCTTATAGCTCAACATAAATATAATACATTTATCAATAAAAAGAAATCCAAAATAGATAATTCCAATCCAACCAATTTAAGGCTCTTTTCACATCCCAAAATTACGGCATTGCAGAGGTCTGTCACTCTCCTCAGGATAATGTTAACCAATACTTCGCCTCAACTGTCTTTTCATATATTCAATCATATTTTTTTTAAAAAAAAAAAACTGGCTTCACTGTTGCTTAATTTAGAAATTTTTATTTTTGTGAGACCTATTCCTTTTTTTCTTTTCCTTTTGTGGGTTTGATCTCCATCCTAATTTCCTTTCTACAAGTTGTATATTGACTGATCGATTTTCATTATGCTTTATGACTTGATCTTGTTGGTTTTGCTTTTGTAACTCATATTTCTTTTCTATCAATTGTATATCAGCTAATTGATTTCCATGCTTGTCTGTGACTTGATGAATCATCATCACGTTAGAATCCGATGCCACTTCTCTTTTATTTGTAAATAATCCAGTTGAGGTGTCTAAAGAATCCGAAGGCAATTTGTCTACAGAAGCCTCTATAATTTGATGTTTTCCCTTTATTTCCAATTCCTTCTGCTTATCCTGTATTGTGCATAAAGATGTTGAATTCATTTTCAAAAATTTTTGATAAAATTCTTCCGCTTTTTCAACAGTATTTAATTGATATCTTTCTCCTTGATATCTCAATATAATACCAACTGGAGCATCCCATCTGAATAGAATATTTCTTTTTTTAAGTTCAGTCACCAGAAAACCAAATTTCTTTCTTTCCAATAACATCTTGGGCAGGAGCTCTTTGTATATCCAAATCTTTCTTCCAAACCATTGCAAAGTAGAGTTGTAAGAATTTTGCACAATATTATTTCTTATCTCCTTATCTGTAAAATAAATCACCACATCTCTAGGCAATTGCCTTTGCTTTGCAGTCCAGGAATTTATTCTATAAACTCTATCGATCCTACAAAATACTTCCTCAGGTTGAACCTTTAAAATCCCAGCCAGAATTTCAGAAGATATTTTCCTTAAATCATCTCTGTTATTTTCCTGCAGTCCTCTCAGTCTAATCGCATATTCAGTGAAATTATATTGCATCATTAAAACTTCTCTTTCAATCCGTTGTTGTATATTTTCTGCATTACAAGTCTTTTGATCAGCCTCCATTTTAGGTTTTTCTTCTAAGCTATTATCTTGAGTATTTGTCAAGTCATTTTCAATTTTTTGTATTCTATTGTCCAAATTGTCCTCAATTTCTTCCATTTTAGACTCTAATAAATTAGTATTTGCATCCAACTGGATCATAAATTCTGTAAAACCATTAGCCATTTTTATAATCTTTCGTTCCAAAATATCAAACTTTAATTGCACCAATTCTTTAATTTCCTGCTTAAATTTTTCAAAGTTTTGATTCACAATCTCATCCCTTCTTACAATCTCCTCCAAGAGAAATTCAATTATGTTAAAATCAGGTTTCTGAGACTGAAGATTTAGAACTTGTTCATGTAGTTTGTTAATGGGGGAATCCCCCCCCACTGCTTGTTTGTCCGGCTTTGTAAGTCTTAATGCCATGTTTCCGCCCAGACAAACTTTTTTAGAAAAGAAAAGAAAAGCAGAGAAAAAAAAAGTTTCTTTCCAACCAAGATCAATATCAAATCTCCAGGAGAAAGAAAACACAAAAGTGGAGTTTTATCTTCAATTGTAGCCAAGAGTATTTATTCCGCTACTTTGTAGTAATAGAAAACGGAAGGACTTTCCCTTTCAGCCCCTTCTCAAGCCTCGGCAGTCACCATTTTTAAAAATTCTTTTTTCCTTCTTCCCTTCTTGAATAACTTTTATAAAATAAATGAAATACTTGCGATTCAGGATCACAGGTCCAACTCACGTCCTCTTTAATTAATCTGTTAAATTTGTAGGCTTGTTCTTGTCGCCTAGCTCTGCATAAGCAGAGGTCTCCCAAAGCCCGGAGCGGCAGCTAGGGAAATGGGGAGTCTCATCTGCTTCGTCCCCAAAAGTTAAAAAAAAAACTTTTGGGGCTATGCAGAGAGCTCTACCTGCCCTCGCTGGCTCTATCTCCATTTCCTCGTGGAAACGGAGTTTTTTTGAGCTGCCATTCCGTTGTGAAGGTGGCTCTTTACAGGCAATGGGGCTGGCGATCCCGAGGGATCGTCTGGCGGTGACAAGCAGCCAAAACCTGAATCATTTTTATTAGGAATAATTAATCAAAAGATAAAGAAGCAACTCCAACATATCATTTTACATATAGTAACAGCAGCACGAATTGTTTATGCCCAATGTTGGAAACTTGAAAATATACCAGCCAATCAGAAGATTATTCATAAGACATTAGAATGTGCCAAGATGTATAAGCTCACGTTAGAAATAAAAGGCAAGGAAGAAACAGAAATTTATGAGGTTTCGGTCTTGGATCTGGATGGGGAGAAACAAGCTTAGACTCAACCCCTCCAAGACTGAGTGGCTGTGGTTTCTGGCGTCCTATCATAATCAGTTGGTTCCATCACTGACTAAAGGGGGTGAAATCTTGGCCCCCTCAGAGATGATTCGCAACTTGGGTGTCCTCCTGGACTCACAGCTGTCTTTAGAAGACCATCTGATGGCTGTGGCCAGGGGGGCTTTTTATTAGGTTCGCCTGATCCACCAGTTGCGTCCCTTTCTGGACCGGGACACCTTGCGCACGGTCACTCACGCCATCATCACTTCCCGTCTGGACTACTGTAACGCTCTCTACATGGGGCTCCCCTTAAGAGCACCCAGAGGCTCCAGCTGGTCCAGAATGCAGGTGCGTGGGTGATTATGGGGGCGACTCAATGCTCCCATGTAACACCGTTCCTGCGCAAGCTGCACTGGCTCCCGGTGGTCTTCCGGGTGCGATTCAAGGTGTTGGTCGCCACCTTTAAAGTGCTCCATGCCATAGGACCTGGGTACTTACGAGACTGCCTTCTGCCTCCGATAGCCTCCCATCGACCAATGTGCTCCCACAGAGAGGGTCTCCTCAGGGTGCCATTGGTTAGACAGTGTCAACTGGTGACCCCCAGGGGGAGAGCCTTCTCTGTGGGGGCACCTGCCCTCTGGAATGAGCTGCCCCCGGAGATTCGTCGGATTCCTGACCTTCGTACCTTTTGCCGTGCCCTTAAAACACTATTATTCCATCAAGCAGGGCTGGCCTAAAATATTATTTTAATGGGTTATTTTATTTTAGATTATTGGCTAAACTATTTAATAATTTTAAATTGTTTTTAACTTTTATATTGTTGCTTTTTTATCTTGGCTGCATACCACCCTGAGTCTTTTGGAAGAAGGGCAGTATAAAAATTTAAATAAATAAATAAATAAATAAATAAATAAATAAATAAATAAATAAATAAATAAATAAATAAATGGTATAAGTGGTTAGAACAGAGAAACAAAAATGTATAGAATTAAATGTAGATAACTGTAAGAGACACATGACACAGTACTGTTAAAAAATGCTTATTGTTATGTAAATTGGAAAAATGGAAAATAAAAATTAAAAAAAGTAAAAAAAAAGTAAAAATATGTTGCACTAGCATCACATTCATAGGTGTCCCAGGCTCACTGTCTGCAATTTCAGAAATATTACCGTGTTTCTCCAAAAATACGACCTACCCCAAAAGTAAGTCCTAGCTTGATTTTTACACATGTGCCCAATATAAACCCTACCCCCAAAATACGCCCTAGTTAAGACCCAGCCCACTACAGGGTGCACAGGGTGGGTAAGGCGCATGGGGAAAATTTAGGTGGGGATGGGGTGGAGCTGCCCTACTTACCAGGTCTCACACAGCCCAACACCTGCCTTGCCTTGTCAGCTGTTGTGGTCCGCCAGCAGCCTGTGGAGTTCGCATCGGAGTCAGACAGCGATGAGGCTGAGGAAGAACATGAGCCAGTCCTGGAGGTTGGGAAAGGCCTGATGAGGGGTCTGCATCAGAGGCAGACATAGGTTCAGGGCCGTCAGGGAGTGCAGACTTCGGAGCCTCCAGAGGCTGACAGTAGAGAGGCAGAGGAACAGGAGGAGCCTGTTCCTAGTGCACGTATGAGAAGAGCTGCCAGAAGGCAGGAGCAGATAAAGCAGAAAGGATGACTCGGGAGTAGGGCCAAGAGATGATTGGCCCTCCCATAAGGCTTAAAAGACCAGCAATGGCTCTTGGCCTCTTTGCCGGAAAACAACGTTGAGAGAATTGTTTCTTGTTTCCCTGTATTCATTTCTTGTTGGCGTCTTCTGCTTCTGAACTTTTGCCAAGAAAAGTCTTTGGCAGTTTGCCTAATTATCCCAAAGTCGGTGATAAACTGAGGAATGATGTTTTGAAGAATTTGCTTTAATTTAGTTTGGACTATGCCGAGAATGAGTTAATTCTCAGCTGTTCTAATAAAGTCTGTTTTCGAACTGTTTGTATTTAATGCTAACTACTTGGGCCTGGGTCACAACAGATACTGTAACATCATATGTCAGCTTCTGTGAAGACCTATGTGTACCGCCCAGGAACTTTCAAATACACAGTAACAATAAACCTTGGTTCACAGCTAAACTTAAGCAGCTACGTCGTACCAAAGAGGAAGCTTACAGAAAATGTGATAGAATGCTGTACAATCAGGCCAGAAACATATTAACAAGGGAGATCAGAGCAGCAAAAAGAAGCTACTCCAAAAAGCTAAGAAATCAGTTCTCAACAAACGAAACAGCAAACAGGTGGAAAACTCTTAAAATATCACTGGTTATGGCGAACCTCCTTCCCAGACTGAAGGAAATCAACAATTGGCAGATGACCTGAATGTGTTTTACTGCAGGTTTGAAAAGAAACTACAACCACCTATCTCCACAACTCCCATCCCAGACACACCAACAACAGCTAAGCCTCCTGCAACTGACCCCATCCCATTGGGTCACAACCCCTGGTGACCACAGAAAAGGAAGTGCAAGATCTATTTCACAGACAAAAGCCAGGAAAAGTACCAGGTCCAGACAAGATATCTCCTTTTTGCTTAAAAGTCTGTGCTGACCAACTGGCCCCCCATCTTCACCCAATTTTCAATAAATCACTAGAAATATGCCATGTTCCTTCTTGCTTCAAATGCTCCACTATCATCCCACTATCATCCACTATCATCCCAGTGCTGAAGAAGCTCTCCATCAAGGAACTGAATGACTACAGACCAGTTGCTCTAACATCTGTAGTTATGAAAACCTTTGAAAGGCTAGTGCTGTCCCACTTGAAAACCATTATGGATCTTCTGTTAGACCCTCTGCAATTTGCATACCAAGCAAATAGATTGACAGATGATGCTGTTAATATGGCTCTGCACTACATCCTACAACATCTTGAATCTCCAAAGTCCTATGCAGGGGTCCTCTTTGTAGACTTTGTAGACTTTAGTTCAGCATTCAATACCATCATACCAGACATTCTTCTAAATCATCTAGCAGTACCTAAACACACTTGTAAGTGGATCACAAGCTTCCTAACAGACAGGAAGCAGCAGGTGAAGCTAAGCAAAATCACATCAGATACCTGTACAATTAGCACAGGGGCCCACCAAGGATATGTACTTTCTCCACTTCTCTTCTCTTTATATACCAATGACTGCATCTCAAATGATCCATTTGTTAAACTACTGAAGTTTGCAGATGATACAACATTGATTGCTCTTATTCGAGACAATGATGAATACGCATACAGATGGGAGGTTGAACAACTAGCCTTGTGGTGCGACCAGAACAATCTGGAACTGAACACACTCAAAACTGTAGAAATGGTGGTAGACTTTAGGAGAAACCCTCTCATACTACCACCTCTTACAATACTAGACAACACAGTATCAACAGTAGAGATTTTCAAATTTCTAGGTTCTATCATATCTCAAGACCTAAAATAGAGACCCAACATCAAAAACATCATCAGAAAAGTACAACAGAGAACGTTCTTTCTGCCTCAACTCAGGAAGCTGAAATTGTCCAAGGAGCTGCTGATACAGTTCTATAGAGGAACTATTGAGTCTGTCATCTGCACCTCTATAACTGTCTGGTTTGGCTCTGCAACCCAACAAGACAGACACAGACTTCAGAGGATAATTAGAACTGCAGAAAAAACAATTACTACCAACCTGCCTTCCATTGAGGACCTGTATACTGCATGAGTCAAAAAGAGGGCTGTGAAAATATTTACAGAACCCTCTCATCCTGGACATAAATTGTTTCAACTCCTACCCTCAAAACGACGCTATAGAGCACTGCATACCAAGACAACTAGATACAAGAACAGTTTTTTCCCAAACCCCATCACTCTGCTAAACAAATAATTCCCTCAACACTGTTAAACTATTCACATTAGGCTGCATTACTATTGCTATTGGTTTTCTCATTGTTCCCACTACCCATCTCCTCCCACTTATGCTTGTATCCTTCCGATTTATATTTATATTGATTGTTTCCTAGTATGATTTGATTGCTTATTGTACTGTATGACTGTCACTGGGTGTTGTGCCCTGTGATTCTTGATTAGTGTACCTTGTCTTTTTATGTACACTGAGAGCATATGCACCAAAGACAAATTCCTTGTGTGTCCAATCACACTTGGCCAATAAAGAACTCTATTCTATTCTATTCTATTCTATTCTATTCTATTCTATTCTATTCTATTCTATTCTATTCTATTCTATTCTATTCTATTCTATTCTATTCTATTCCTTTTTCCTTTGCCTTTTCTACAGGGGCTAGAAGACTGGGTGTATCGAAAATTCCAACAAGTAGGAACATGTACTAATTCAAAGTTTCTGGAACCAAGCAAAAAAACCAAATTTGCAGCAATTTCAAATACACCAGAATAGAACCATAGTAAATTTGATTCAGCTCTTCTATACAGCCAATATGAGTGTCAGCCTCTGCTTTTATATTACTTGCTTGCTACGGCTGCCATTGAAATGGGGGGAGGGGGAGCTGTCTGGTTAGTTGGGAGGAGAGAAGTGAGCTGGTGAAGTGAATTGGAGAAAGTTTTCCTCAGCGTTTTTCTGCAGCTTAGCGGTGCACTGATTACCAGTCAAGGTCAACCATCCTGCCATACCAGAAGGATAGAGCCATCAGAAGCTGCACCCCACATGACCCCTTGGGGGGATGGGGATTGGATAATCCTGACTAGACCATTGGGGGAAAGGTTTTTTTTATTATTAAAAAGTTTTAGAAAGTTTTACAAATGTTTTCCCATCCCACCTCCCACCTCCCTCCCCAACCCTCGCCCCCTACTTCCCAGAGCAAAATACAGGGTATAGCATTTAACAATCATATACTAACATGTGCTAACTATCTATAGACTCCTATCTCCCTCTTGTACTTTAACTCCCCTTTTACATTACTAAATTTAAATACTTTTCTAAAATCTCTTCATTCATTCGTAAACTATTTGGAACTTTTTAATCCAATATTTGCTTTGAATATAATCAATCCATCTTCTCCATTCCAAAATATATCTTTCATTTGAGTGGTCCTTCAAATATGCTGAAATTTTGGCCATCTCTGCTAAATTTGCTACTTTTAGTGTCCATTCTTCAATAGTAAGCAAGTCTTCCTTCTTCCAATACTGCGCCACCAAAAGTCTTGCTGCGGTTATTAAATTTAAAATCAGATTAGTCTCTATAACCATACAATCTGTAATTATACCCAGCAAGAACAGCTGTGGAGTAAACTTTATCTTCTTTTTAAGAATATTTTGCATGATCCACCATATTTTTATCCAAAATGCTTTGATTTTTTTGCATGTCCACCATATATGATAATACGTGGCATCATCACTCTCACATCTCCAACACTTGGGTTGCAAACTTGGATACATACCAGCTAACTTTTTAGGATCTAGATGCCATCTATAAAACATTTTGTAAAAATTTTCTCTCAAATTTTGGGCTTGCGTAAATTTTACATTTCTAACCCATATTTTTCCCACGTTTCCATCATTATTGGTTCCTCAATATTTTGTGCCCATTTTATCATACAGTCTTTAACTCTGTTTCTGAATCTATTTCTATCAATGTATCATACAACCTTTTTATATGCATTTGACTCTGGTCTCTGATTTATTTTACCAAGTTTTCCTCATTTTGTGTGATATCAATTTTCTGATCCTCTTTCCATCTAGTTTGTAGCTTTCCGTACTGAAACCAAGTTTGAATTATCCTTTCTTCTTTTAACACATTCAAAGTCTTTAACTGTAATGTACCTCTTTCTATATTAAGAAGCTCTTTATATGTAATCACATCTTGTTTTTGTTCTTCACTTACATCCTCTATCGCATGTCTGGGTACTGCCCATATAGGTATCTTATCGTTTAATTTATATTGATACTTTTTCCAGACACGCAATAAAGCATTCCTTAATATATGACTTTTAAAAGTCTTGTCCACCTTCTTGTCATATAATAAGTAGGCGTGCCAACCATATATCAAGTCATATCCTTCAATATTCAATATTCTTTCTTCTATTAAATTGATCCAATCACTGATTGCTGATAGGGCAGCTCCTTCGTAATATAGTCTTAAATTGGGCATTTTGAGACCTTCTCTTTCACGTATATCTTGCATTATTTTTAATTTTATTCTCAGTCTTTTCCCTGCCCAAACAAAGCTATTAATACCCTTCTGCCATTCCCCCAAATTTGCATCCTTTTTGAGTATTGGTATCATTTGAAAAAGAAATAAAAACTTAGGCAAAACATTCATTTTTACTACTGCTATTCTTCCCAACAAAGACAATTCTAATTTTTTCCAGTTGTCCATCTCTTTCTGTATTTTTTGCCATAACAGTTCATAATTATATAATTTCACATTTGAAGTTGTAATATAAACCCCTAAGTATTTAACCTTTTTTACTATTTCAAATCCTGTTACTCTTTCTAGTTCTTCTTTTTGATTTATAGTCATATTTTTAGTTATTATCTTTGTTTTTCATGTATTTATTTTGTATCCAGATACTTGTCCATATTGATTAATTATATCCATTAAACCTATAGCTGATTGCACTGGTTGGGTTAAAGTTACAACCAAGTCATCTGCAAATGCTCGTAATCTATAATCATAATGCCTGATTTTAAGGGGGGGGGGAGGTTTTAAGGATGCTTTCTATATGTGATTTTCGCATCTATTGCCTCAGACCTTGCTTTTCTTTGGTTGCATTCAGTTCATACTCGTAAAAGTACCTTTCTCTATGAAAATGGAGTCGCGGTTTTTCTTTCTTGAGTACTGAAAGGAGGTATACCTGACATTAAGCAAGGTCTGCAATTAACAGCCATCCCAGAAAACTACTGTTGGGGCTGAGCAAAGAATGTCTGACCAAGACAGTGACCAGGAGGACATGGGAGCTGCTGGTTCCACTACCTCCCAGTCATGCCCCAGCTGGCAGGCTTCGGAGTGGATAGCTGATTTACAGCTTGAGGAAAAGCCGGAGAGAGCCAAATGGTCGCTGAGCGTGGGGAGGTTGCCGGAGCTGGAGAAGACCCCCCAAGGAGTAACAACTACCAGACGCTGACGTGGAGATGCTGTCTGGCAGGAAGAGCAGAAAGAAAAACTCCTGATGACCCAGGCTTTGCAACTACTGAGAGAGGCTTGTGAGAGTCGAAGAGCCCATGAAAGGTATGGATTGCCTGCCCATGGGTTGCCTGCTGGGGGGGGAGGCTGAACACCCCGGGGGTGAAATTGAGGCTGCTGCTTGCATAGAAGAGAGAGCCCAAGCCCAGGAAGAGACAGCTCAGGCCTCTGGAACTCAAGTGGCTGCTGCGATCCAGGACCCCCCTGCTGGGTAGGCATTGCCACGGAGGTGAAAAAAGCCCAAAATTCCCTTGCTATCAGTAAAATATGGGGGAGATCCGAAAGGACTGGGATTCTTCTTAACCCAAGTGTGGAACCACATGAAAGACTGGTGGGGGGGGAGGATTTCTCCTCAGATGCCGCATGCGTGAGGTGCATTACCAGGGCCCTGGAGGGGGTGGCAGCTGAGTGGATGGTGGGACTCCATAATGAAGATTCCCCTCTGATGAGAAATTATGACCAGTTCATGGCAGCCCTCAGAACGCACTTTGAGGACCCATTAGCTAAGTGAATGGTGAGAATCAGAATGAAGTCCATACATCTGGGGTGGAGATCAGTGGCAGAGTACACCCAAGAGTTCTGTGAGCTGGTGCACTACATGAGAGGGTGGTCAGAAGTAGCCCTGCTGGAAAGCTATAAGGATGGCCTCAATGAGGATGTCTACAAGGATTGCTGCTCCTGAGGGGCCCCTAGGGATCTGCAAAGTTGGTATGTGCTGGCTGCCAACGTGGAGATTGACTTGGCCAGATCACTACCATGGTGGGCGCACCTGGAGTAAAACACCCTCCTCACCCCACAAGGGGGCTCCAAAGGCTGAAGGGGGACCTGCAGGCTCCAAGTTGAAGTCCACCGCGTGCTTCAGATGTGGAAAGGAGGGGCACCAAGTGGCTGAATGTTTCTCTAAGCCTGGACCCAAGGCAACCCCTAGTGGAGGGAAGAGAGCTGACAAACTGCCCGCAAAAGCCCCCAAGACCACCCTAAAAGGGGTGGAAGTCATTGAGTTCGCTCCCCTGAAACAGGGTGAGTTGGGAACTCTGACCCCTGCCAATGACAGCGAAACCGAAATTGATTCCGATGAGGACCTCCTGGTAAGTCAGAGTGTGGGACTCATGACCATCCCAGTGGAACTAAAGGTACCATCCACCAGGGCCCATGGGAAGATGCTAGCCCTTCTAGATTCGGGATGCACAAGGTGTGTCATCAGTCCTGAGATTGTGGAAAAGATGGGTCTAAGACTAAAAACGATGAAAAGGTCCATCACATTCTGTCAGCTAGACGGGTTGGTAGCTGGAGGGCCCCCAGCCCATTTTGTAACCAAACCGATTGAGATGAGGATGGGGGATCACCAAGAAACTCTGAGTTTTATCGTGGCCCCTGGCATGTAATGACCCCTCCTACTTGGGCTGCCCTGGCTCCGAAAATGGAACCCGCATGTAAATTGGAGGATGGGTGTGTTGCGCATCTGCTCTAACCAGCAAGGAAAGAGAGGGGGGAGCCTCTATTGCATGGCCAAAGTGTCGAGTGAGTTGGTGGCGGCCACAACAGAACACATTGTGGACTTGCAGGAGGCGTATTATAGAGTTCAGATTAAGGAATATCCATGGATTTTATTGTTGAGTTGCCTGAAAGTGGAAGAAATATGGTCATTTGGGTGATCACTGATTTGTTTTCTAAGCAAGTGCATTTTATCCCATGTCCCAAGATCCCTTCAGCTAAGACTCTGGCTGTTTGTCCAGCATGTGAATAGATTACACAGGGCTCCAGAGCAAATAATCTTGGACAGAGGGGTTCAGTTCACCTCCCACTTCTGGAAGTAGTTCCTGGGGTTGTTAGGCTCTGCCCAGGGGTTAAGCTCCGCCCACCACCCTCAGACCAATGGGGCTTGTGAAAGAACTAACTCGGTGTTGAAACAATACCTTAGATTAGTGGTTCTCAACCTGTGGGTCACGACTCCTTTGGGGGTCGAACGATCCTTTCCCAGGGGTCGCCTAAGACCATCAGAAAACCGGTTCTGGGATCCCTCCCACCCCCGCGTTATTCTTACCTTTTATTTGGCCCCACCCCCAATCTATTGCTGCCTCCTGAGTCCCAGCTGATGGCTAGAGGGGAAAAAAACTGTTTAAACTCTTGCCGCGGGGCTTCAAAGGGCCGCCCTACAGCTGATCAGTGTTAAAAGAAAACAAATAAGTGGACCGGTGTCTCCAAAAATAAACGGGTAGACCCAGTGGTAGGATTCTACTTCGGTAGAACCGGTTGTTAAGTAGTTAAGCCAGTGGTTCCCAAAGTGGGTGGCACCATGCCTTAGGGGGAGGTAAGAGGCAAGGGAGGTGGCAGGGGGGCATTAAGTGGCAAGGAGGGTGGCCCTCACTCTTTGGCCTGTGCCTTGCAGCAGTTACCTCCTTGCAAGCAAACAGCAAGAAAAAACAACTCCTTTCAGCTTCAGCATAGGCTAATTAGCCCATTGATTAGATCTGCCTCCCGACTCTCAGCTGATTTGCTCTCAACTGTTTTGCGCAAGGCTCTGCAGCTTGCTGCAAAGAGCTAAATTGCTGGAGCAGATTTTTTTTCTCCTTATGCAAATCAAGCTGAAAACGAAACTGGAAGTAAAGCAGGCAGAGGCAGATTTATTTTCTTTTTCCTCACCAAAAAAGGTAGGTGAAAACAATGGGAAATTTAAGGCAAAAGAGGAGAGTTCAAGATTTTAAAACACAAAAGAAAAAAAGCTTTATTTAACTAGGGAATTGTAATAATTGAGATACTATTAATTGTATATTGTGTTGAAAGCAGAAATGGTTAAGTTGTGGTTTGGAGGAATATATGGGGGAAATTATTTGGTTTATTATTATTGGTAAATATAATTAATTGATTTGTAAGAAATTGGATGGCATGGAAATAATTGGAATATTCATGTTCATATTGATTAATATACAAAAAAAGATAGTTATATAACTAATTGATTTATATTAAAATGTTGAATTTGTATTAAACAACTGTAATATTACATAATTAACCAATGTGAGGATGGATTTAAAAATAGATGACAATGTGAAGGGGTATAATATAGAATAGAAGGGAAAAATTGAATTTGATTAAGATTAGAGATGAGGATGAAGGGTAATATTGGTTTTTTAAAAAAATAGATGAGGAATAAATATGGCAAAAAGGAAATATAGAAATTGTAAATTTAATTGAAATGATTAAACACTGTTTAAATTTGTGAACCAGCCAAATACTCTGTTCAAAGAAAATACATTGTATGTTTGTACCTGTGTTTCTAATTATTGCTATTTTTGTTCTCTTTTATTCTTTAAAGTTTAACAATTCATTCTTTATCTTAATATCTTTATATTTGTTTGGGGTTGGCTTTCTTCCCTTTCATCTTTTTTATTGTACAGCAATCTTTCTCCGCAAACCTACCACCTCTCTCTTTTCTTTCTTTCTTACTTTCTCTTCCCTCCTCTTCTTCTGCTCCCTACTTCCTCTTCCTTTCTCCTTCTCCTCCTCTCTTCCTCCCTTTCTTACCCTCCCTCTTACTCTAATTTCCCTTTCCTTCCTTCCTCCCTTCTCTTCCTTCCCTCTTCCATCTCTCTTCTCCTTCCTTTATCCCTCTCTATTGCTGTATTCATTTTCAATTTTATATTTTCTACTATGGAGTCCAGGCAACCCCAGTCTTCCTTTCATTTAGCAAGTATATTTCTCAAAATTTCCCCTCATCTTTTTAATTATTAGCAGTATTTTTCATCTTATTCCATTTTTTCTATCTTTTTTTTCAATTATTTCCTTTTCAATATTATCTCCTTGTTTCTCTTGCTTCTCATTCATCTTTTCTCTTTCTTTTTTTGCAAGCTAACCAATTCTCTGCTTCTTTATTTCCCTTAAATGCCTCCCTTACTTTTTGAAACATCTCCCTTAGTGTCTCAAATTCATCCTCCCAATTCTCCATATTTTCAATTTTAAAAGGCTAGGATTTTTAAGCTTATTCTTTTCATTTACATATGTGGGGGGGGGATGCTTTTCATCCACAAGCCACAAGGGGGGCTGAGAGCCAAGTCATTCTGACAGTGTCTTTTAAAATTGCTTGGAAGACCCATTTTTCCCCTAACAATAATGGTTTGTATATTTTGGAATAAAACATATACCTGGAAAAAGTACTTGCAAAACTTGGACAGAAGGAAAAGAAAGGCAGGACTGGACTCATTATCAGTAGCTAGTTAGTTCATTGTTATCAGTGACTCCCACTGATTCTAAACTCATTTTAAGACTGGGATTGGTGACTACTGAAATTTAAGTATTCACCATTGGTCTCAGAAATCTTTGATTTGCGAAGACCTGTCAGAAATCACTTTTTTCACCCCTCTGGGTAGTCCTTTTGTGCATATGGACTACTCAGAGGGCTGAAAAAGTTATTTTTGACTGGTCCTCACACTTTTGACCAGTCCTTGAACTTATGACTGTCCTCACATTTTATGTTTTTCTCCCTATCTTGTCACCATGGTGAAGAGAAGCAGTTGTGAAATGAGTGACATGGTTGTTAAGAATGCTACAATGGGCATAAATGATGACCAGTCATAAGTATGAGGACCGGTCAAAAGTGCAAGGATCTGTCAGAAATCACTTTTTTCAGCCCTCTGGGTAGTCGTTTTGTGCATATGGACTACTCAGAGGGCTGAAAAAGTTATTTTTGACTAGTCCTCGCACTTTTGACCAGTCCTCAAACTTACGACTGTCCTCACATTTTACGTTTTTCTCCCTATCTTGTCACCATGCTGAAGAGAAGCAATTGTGAAATGAGTGACATGGTTGTTAAGAATGCTGCACGGACATAAATGTGAGGATGGTCATAAGTGTGAGGACCAGTCAAAAATGCAAGGACCTGTCAGAAATGACTTTTTCAGCCCTCTGAGTAGTCCCTATACACATAATCATGGTCACCCAGTCACATGCCCACCCACTCACATGACATCGAAGCCACGCCCACAGAACTGGTAGTAAAAAAATTTAGAACCCACCCCTGGTTGGGGGTCACCACAACAGGAGGAACTGTATTAAAGGGTCACGGCATTAGGAAGGTTGAGAACCACTGCCTTAGATGTTACATAAATTATCAGCAACATAACTGAGTGGACTTGTTGCCGTTGCAAAGGTTGTGTTGTGGCCCGTCAGCGGCCTGTATAGTTAGTAGCTGATTCCGACAGCGAGGAGGCTGGTGTGGTGCTGTGCCAACAGCCTGTGCAGTTGGCATTCGAGTCAGACAATGAGGAGGTTGGAGAAGATGTGGTGCCAGAGGCTGTTGTGGCTCCATTGCCTGAGTCTGGGCTATCGACAGATGCAGACTCTGAGAGTGAGGGAGAAGAGTTGGCAAGGCCTCCCTCTCCAGGACCCTCCTCTCTGGCAATGCCTCCGGAGGACACCGAAGGCCAAACGATAGGCTCAGAGCCAAGCACGTCCCGGCAGCCACAGGTGGATAGCGACAAAGAAGATAAGTGCTGGCTGGACCCGCAACAGAGGCTCAGGGAGAAGCGTGCACAGCAGAAGAGAAGGTGTGCCAGAGATTAGCTGAGTCACTGGACCACACCCCACAGGGTATAAATGTGGGTGTGGTGGCCGGTTCAGTTTGTGACGAGCAAAAACTGGAAATACTCCATGATCTCTGCGTTACTGGACTTTGCCTGCTTTATCGGACTGCATTTGGATTAATCCTTGTATTGTTGACTCTCTGCCTGTTTTATCAGAACGCTTGCAGTCTAATCTTTGTTTTGTGTGAGTAAAGTCTGAATTGGCAGCTAGCCACTGGGTTGCTGCCAGCTTTATCTTCAAAGAGTTTTGTTGTTTGGCTTATTAACTCCAGGCTGTCTGTGGGCGTGCGTGTGGGGTACGGGGACAGAACAGAGGTGGGGATTCAGCCAGGGCCTTCAAAAGCTCCCATAAGTGAAGAGGAAGAAGAGGAGGAGCCTCTTCTCGATGCACGAGCACGCAGAGCTGCGAAAAGGCAGGAATGGCTCCTAAGGAGGAAGTCTCTTCGAGAGTAAGGCTTGGGGCTAATTGGCCACTCCCCTAGCCTATTTAAGGAAGGACGATGACTGATGCAATTTGCAGGAAACAACTTCATTCACATTCCTTCTAGTCTTGATTCCAGAAATGTTTGATTTCGGCTCTTGTTTTTCTCTTATCAGTTTTCCTGCAAATTGCTTCTGGGCATTCTGCCAACCACAGTAAGATTATGGTTATCTGAAATACTGTGCCTCAGAACTGAGTTATTATTCTTTGAATTCTTGTCGGCTGATAATGATGTTAAATTAACAGCCCTTGTTCAGAAAAGACTGATTTAAATTGTACTTGTGTTTGAACAACTATTAAGAAAGCTCATTAGTAGTCCTTAATTAATAAATTAAGGTTTGTACGGGCTTTGTGTGTGCTGCATTCTTTGGGGTCCATAGCTTGGGCAGAACAGTTTGTTTCCTACCTAAAAACACACACACAAACCTTGATTAAGATGGAGCAGCTGAGTGTAAAGAACACACAGCTTCGGCAGCAGTAGCTTTGATGGCTGGCCAGCTGGCTCAGCTTCAAGCCCAAATGGTTTCATCTCCTCCTCCTCCTCCTCCTCCTCCTCCTCCTCCTCCTCCTCCTCCTCCTCCTCCTCCTCCTCCTCCTCCTCCTCCTCCTCCTCCTCCTCCTCCTCCTCCTCCTCCTCCTCAAACTGCCCGGTAGCTGTGCCAGATAAGTTTGCTGGTAATTTGGAAATGTTCCCGGCTTTTTTTGACAATGCAATTTATTCATGAGTTTGCGAGCTGAGGATTTTCCCAATGACCGGAATAAAGTTGGATTCATTATCAGCCTGCTCTCCAGCTCTGCAGTTCATTGGGCCATGCCCCTGTTGGTCCAGAACAGTCCATTGCTTAATGACTTTCTGGGGCTTTGTGAGCACTTGCAGCAAATGTACGAGGACCCTATCAAAGCAGAAATATCTACCAGATGGTTGAAGTCTTTGAAGCAAGGCCGACTACCCCTAAAGGAATACATTAGCAAATTCTGTTTGCTAAACCAGGACTCGGCCTGGAATGAGGCAGCACTTTTGGATGTATTCCAGGAGGGCTTGTCAGAGGCATTACAGGATGATTTGGCTAGAGTGGACATTCTTCCAACTCTTAATGAGCTGGTTCGTCTGTGCCTCAGAATTGATGTGAGGTTACAGCGGCGGCCCTCTCGTCGTGCCCACCAGGAACCCCATGTGAACCCAGTTGTACATGAGGCTCCGGCTCCAAGGGATGAGCCCATGGAAATTGGTGCAGCCAGACCCCGCCTATCCATAGCTGAGAAGGACAGACAATGGGCAGGAGGTTGTGCTTATATTGTGGGGAGCCTGGACACTTCGCCACCTCTTGCCCCAAGAAGCGACGTGGGGCATCGGCTCCTGGCCCTGCACTACAGTCACAGCCTATCCTGTTGGGAAATGGCCAGAGCCTGATCTAGGGGAGACCCTGGGTCGGGCACATACCAACATCGGCTCACACCTGCATGATTTGACATGGATTCCGGACCCCCTCATCATTTGATTTTGAATACCAAAGTCTTCATTGCCAGTAACCCCCAAGGGATTCCGGCTCATGCCTTCGTGGACTCTGGCACGATGACCAATTTCATGGATGAGGCGTTTGCTAATCACTTTGCCGTTCCTCTGTGTCCAGTGGATCCTCCCATGGTCGTAGAGACCATTGATGATTGGGTGCTTCTGTCTGGGCCGATTAAGGCTGCCACTCAACCCGTGCATCTGACCATCGGTAAGCATGAAGAGGCCATCCAATTTTATGTCACGTCCAGATTACATTTCCCTTTGGTTTTGGGGCTGGCTTGGCTTCGGATTCATGATCTACACCTCCTTTGGTCCCAGAATTTCATGTCATTCTGAGCCTGCAATGTGTGGATCATACTCCCCAGGCCAGGTGCAGGGTCCACCTGCGGTATCTTTGCCGGCTGACCTCTCAGACTTCGTGGACATTTTTAGCGAGAAAGAGGCCGGACCAATTGCTCCAGCACCGATCGTACGATTGTCCCATTGACTTAATCCCAGATACACTGCTCCCTGCAGGGCAGTTGTATTCTATGTTGGACCCTGAATTGGCTGCATTAAGGGAATTTGTGGATAAAAACCTGGCCCGGGGTTTTATTCGGCCCTCGTCATCGCCCTTGTCTGCTCTGGTCCTTTTTGTCAAGAAAAAAACCCAGAGATTTGTGTCTGTGTTGCGATTACCATAAACTGAATGCCATTATAGTACATAACCGGTATCCTTTGCCCTTGATTTCTGAACTCTTAGAGAGACTCCGGGGGGCTACCGTGTTTACCAATTTGGACCTGTGTGGTGCCTACAATCTGGTTTGAGTACGAGAAGGGGATGAGTGGAAGACAGCGTTCAGCACAGGTATAGCCATTTTGAATACACAGTCATGCCGTTTGGATTAACCAACGCTCCTGCTGTCTTCCAGCATTTTATGAACAATATTTTCTGGGATTTTTTGGACCAGTTTGTCATGGTTTATCCAGATGACATCTTGGTTTACTTGACATCCCAGAAAAGTCATCTCCAACATCTCCGTCTGGTCTTGCAACGGCTTCGGGAACACCAGTTATATGCGAAGCTGGAGACAACCATTGACTTCTTGGGCCATCGCATTTCTCCCAAGGGCATAGCAATGGATTGGAGCAAGGTCAAGGCATTGAGAAGTTGGCAATCTCCTCGTCGGGTGAAAGATGTCCAGCGACTCCTTGGGTTTGCCAATTATTACCAGACATTCATCCCTGGCTTCATCACTTT
Source organism: Pituophis catenifer annectens (assembly GCF_029215685.1). Taxonomy (NCBI): domain Eukaryota; kingdom Metazoa; phylum Chordata; class Lepidosauria; order Squamata; family Colubridae; genus Pituophis; species Pituophis catenifer. The sequence goes on from NW_027256887.1 coordinate 28,390,674, forward strand.
GACTGCGCCCCTCACTCAGCTCCTGCAGAAGAAAGTCCCATTCTGGTGGGGCACCCCTGAGCAGCAGGCGTTCCTGGCCTTAAAGCAAGCCTTCATGAAAGAGCCGATTCTGAAACATCCTGACCCTCACCATCCGTTTGTGGTAGAAATGGACACATCGGATCGTGGTCGGAGCGGTGTTACTCCAGGCTCACACGGCTGGCGGTACTCTTTTCCCTTGCACATACTATTCCCGGAAATTGAATCCTTCCAAGCGCAATTATACCATCTGGGAAAAAGAGCTACTGGGCATTAAGACTGCATTCGAGACCTGGAGACATCACCTCGAGGGGGCCCAACATCAAGTGGAAGTCCGGATGGTCCACAAGAATCTGGAGTTTCTGCAGACTGCATGGAAACTCAATCAACGACAAATCCGGTGGTCCTTGTTTTTTACCCGCTTCAACTTCAAGGTGACATACATTCTGAGTGGGCACAATCAATGAGTAGATGCACTCTCAAGGAAACCCAAATATGCCCAAGTCAAGGACCCTCTTCCGCCTTGGACAATTCTTCCAGTTGAGTCATTCGCTGCCATCCAGGAACCTGTCGACCTACGGGTTCAGATCCGGGAGGCACAGCAGCAGGACGCCTACATCGATCTTCAGAAGCATGAAGTAGGGCCTGACTCTCCCTGGACATTTACCGACAACCTCTTGAGGTACCGGGAGAGTCTTTTTGTACCATCGGGGCCGCTTCAGGGTCTTATATTGTCCCAGTGCCACGACAACCCTGTGGCAGGACATTTCAGTCTGTCTCGATGGACTTTCTAACGGACTTGCCCCCGTCTTCGGGTTTCATGACCATATTCGTAGTGGTGGATATGTTGACAAAGATGGCGCATTTTATTCCCTGTCGAGGATTGCCGACAGCTCGTGCCACCACCCGCATGTTCATCCAACATGTCTTTCGGCTACACAGTCTATCAGATAGGGTTTTTTCAGACAGACGGACCCAGTTCACTGCCCAGTTCTGGAAAGGGCTGATGATGGCCTTAGATGTCAAGATCTGCTTGTTGTCAGCTCATCATCCCGAATTTAATGGAATTTAATAATAAATAGTATGGGAACGGTTGGCATAGGGAAATCTGCTTTGCAAGGAGAACATGAAAATAGAATATTACAGTTTTTTCTAATATGAAGCAAGTACATATTATTAAAACCTACCATTATTGTTTTTTTGGATTGCATATGTCTTTTCTTCATTTCAATAAGTTTCCAGAATGAGTTCGTCTGCTGGAAGATATTCTTCATATCTTTCAATGAATATCTTGCAAATTCTCTTTTATTCAGTCTAATACACTGCTCTCCTTAGAACACGTAACAGTTTTTTCCAGTGTATGAATTCTGTATGTGGTTCTTCATAGCTTGGCATTATATAATACAATATAATACTATATTGTATAAGAAGTGAAAATTTTGGATCATAGTTCATTTGATTTAGGAAGGCCAAGTTTATGATTATAGTTATGTTTGATGTATTAAAATTTCTGTCTCCTTTGCTCCATAACATGAAAAGTGCATTACTTTTGTTCTATTATGCTCAGCTTTGTTCCTTTTCTGTAACCATTGGTTCTTCCTGGCCATCAAGATTTTATTTACCTTACATAGATGCCATTTTTATATTAGACAAAATTTTAATTCTCAAAGGTTTTCAAAAGCTGTTTAACTTTTTAGGTTTGGTGAGAACTCAGACAATATATATTTGTTAGAAGAGCACAAAAAGGCATAGACTACAACATGATATTACTCATGTTGATTTCCCATAATTGGAAATTTTTAAAATTTAGCAGCAAATGGTTATTTTTGGCACTATGATTGTTGTTGTAATAGTTTTCTTACAAAATAAAAGCTAAAATAAATACATTGCATTACATTGAGTATATCTATTTTCAGGGGTGGTATTCACTTACCAGTTCATAAATGTGAGCGCACTTGCTATCTCCACACATACCAGTGGTGAAATGTAAAATTTGTTACTACTGGTTCTGTGGGCGTGGTTGGTGGGTGGGGTGGGGGTAATGTGACTGGGTGGGCATGGCCAACTTTTTTTTTTTTTACTTTTAAAAGCATTTTTTTCTACAACCTCTGTAGCCGCATGATCATCAGAGGCTTTTTTTTTTAACTTTTAAAAGCATTTTTTTCGGCCGAAGAGGTTGTAGAAAAAATGCTTTTAAAAGTTTTTTTAAAAAAGCTTCTGATGATTGCTTGGCTCAACTGGGCATTGGGGTGGGGGGTGGGGGGTGCAGGGATTTTTGCTACTGGTTCTCTGAACCACCCGAACCAGGCGATCCAGTCTGAACCAGGAGCATTTCACCCCTGACGCATACGCAGGAGCTTCTGCGCATGTGCAGAGCATCAAAAACAGGATGTGTTGAAGTCCGAGCTGGTGGGTGGAGCCTCCAGCAGCCACTGCTACCAATTCGCCCAAACCGGATATAACTGGCTGAATACCTGTAGGACAGCCACCTGCCCGGTTTGTTTGCGTTTTCAAAATAATATTGTTTAGTCCGTTTCATTTTATACGCCAATTCCTCCTGATCGATAATGTTTAATTTGTGCCATATAACCATCCAATTTTCTTTTACAGCCTTATTATCCAGTTTTTGCTGTAATTCCCTCTCAGCTCTCCCTAATTCTTCTATCATTGCCTTCTGCCTCTCTTTTCTTTTCTTATTCCTATGTGCACTATACGATATTGCTAGTCCTCTTATGTATGCTTTCATTGTATCCCATATGATACCTCGAGATGTTGCTTCCTTTTCATTTACTTCAAAAAAGAAATTTAATTCTTTTTTTACTTTCTCAACATTTTGCTTGTCCTTTAGAAATTGATTATTTAATCTCCATCTTATATTTCCTTTCTTGTGCGTACATTCCCATTTAACCTCTAGTGGATTATGATCTGCCCAAATGTTGGGCATAATTTCCATTGACTTGATATCTAACCCTATGTCTCTGCTTACCCACACCATATCGATCCTAGACCAAGATTTTTTAGGGTTAGAATAATATGTATATTGCCTCTTATGTGGGTGCAGAACCCGCCAAATGTCCACTAGATTAAGCTCTTCTACCATATCAAAAAATGATTTTGGTAAATTTTTCCTTTTTTTCTTTTTACCTTTGGTCCCCTTGTAATCTCTATATTAAGTAATAACTAATCAACAAAGTACGTAGAGAAATGAACAGTATTATATCTATCTGTAGAGATAGGAGTACTACTTTCTCTAACTGTCTTAAAACAAAATTTAGCTTTAAGAAACAATATCAAACAAAAGACAAGTAAAAATGCATGTAGATATTTATATGTATGTATGTATGTATATATTTGCACCACTGAACCGAAAATGTATTGAGTGTATCACTATTTGTAATAATAAAAATCTATATATATATAAAAAAAGAACTGTCTGAATACCACCACTGACTATTTTTCATTTAATTATTCAAAAGAACTGCAAAAAAAATGGTTAATAAGTTAGACAAGGATCAGGGAAACCCAAGTTAATGTATTCCATCAAGTCAATGGGGAACTGAGCTATTTGGGATTTCTGTTAGTTTCTGTGAATAGCCTGTCTGCAGTTTTCAGCTTTTTTAACTCTCACTTTCCTTTTCCTCATTCCCCAAAAAAGTTTTTTTTTTGAGGGGGGGATATATATTTGTTTGTTTTCTGAGGTTTTCCTGGGTGTTTGTATGTAGGTCTTTGGTTATTCAGGTTTTCTTCCGCGTAAAATTGGAGGTGTCTTGGCAATGTTTTGACAAAGTCTCATTCGTCATCTTCAGGCTGGTGTTTTCGGCTTCATGCTTCTAGGAGCAATGTGTGTGATCGCAGGTGTTTCTTCCTTTTAACTGCCAGTGGGGGTGTGAACTGATTGGGTGGGAGCTTGGCTGTGTTCTGATTGGATGGGGGTTTGGCTGTGCTCTGATTGGCTGGGTGTGTGTTCTGTTTAGGTGGGAGCTTGGTTGTGCTTGGGTTAGTCTGAGTAGCAGGGGGATTTGAGCTGGTGAGCTGCGTTGCTGTTGTTTGGCTTCATGTTCATGGTCGTGCCACATTTTCATGGTGGGTGTCAGTTTGCTTCATGTATGGATTGGAGGGGTTTAAACTGGCTAATGATGCAGCTGTGGTCTGGCTTCTGGTTTGTGGTCGTGCCTCATCGGTGTGGGTTTGCTTTTTGCGTGGATGTGTGGTGGTGACATCCTGTGTGGTTTTCGTGAGTGTGGGTCTGGTGTCATTCTTTGTGTTAAGGACTCATTTGTCAATAAGGGCAGGTTTCCAAATGGCTGGTAGGTGGGAAGTATAATCTCGTTTATTCATGCTGTGTGGGCGTTTTTCTATCTCGATGTCTTCTCTGATTATTCTGTTGTTAAAGTGTTCAGTTTTGGCGATAGTTCTGGTCTTTTTAAAGTCAATATCATGTCCTGTGGCTTTGAGGTGTTGGACCAGGGAAGAAATTGGTTCCTCTTTTATGACTGAGTTCTTGTGTTCTTCAATGTGTGCACTTATTCTTCTGATGGTTTGTCCGATGTATGTGGTGGGGCAGGCGGTGCATGGGATTTCATATATTCCTTGATTTTCTAACTCAATTTTGTCTTTGGGGTTTCTTAGGATGGTGGATATTTTTCGGTTTGTGCAGAATGCTGTCTTGATGTTGTGTTTGTGGAGGATCTTGCTGATTCTATCTGTGGTGCCTTTTATGTATGGGAGGAGGGCTTTGCCTTTTCTTGTTCTCTGTCTTGGATTTTAGTGAGGGTTTCTTTTTGGATTAGGTTGGTAATCTTATTTCTTTGGAATCCATTGGATGTTAGTACGTTAGTGAGAGTGTGTAGTTCGGTTTTTAGGTGTTGTTCGTCAGCTAAGCATTTTGTTCTGGAGATGAGTGTCTTGGCTATGGAGTTGATCTGTGCTGGGTGGTGGTGTGAGAGTGCGTGCAGATAGCACAAGCAATAGTTATTATATGATGATATAACATCACATAATTGTTGTTTGTATGTACACTGAGAGCTTATGCACCAGAGAGAAATTCCTTGTGTGTTTGCTGGTCTGCAAACCACATAGGGAATGTGGCAGAAGCAGAGGATCCCAATCCCTCTGGAGTCACGGTGACCCCAGGGGGACAAGTGGAAGGCTAGGCAAGCAGCTGAGTGGGATGATCCAACCAAGTGAAAGTTCCAAGCTGCAGTTCACAATCCATCAATGGAACAGCTGAGGGAAAAGTTAGGTGGATTGGAAGTCTGGGGAGCCACCTCGCTGAGGGCAACAGCCATGGGAGCCGGGACAGATGCCATGAAGTCACTGCCTACCCCTCTCCGCCCCTCCTGTAGCCAACCCTGCTTGGGACAGTGGAAGCCCCCTACAAAGGGACAGCAGCTCCTGTCCCTGCCACCTCCCCACCGGTCAGCACATGAAACCCCAGCGGCAGCCAGGGTCCCCACTCAGGCACTCCTAGCAACAGTGGGGTTGCCACCTGGATACATCTTGGTGCAAGAGGACCAACTGTCACCTCCTCTAGTGGTTGTGATGACCCAGGGCAAGGCATGGAGGCAACATAATCAGCTGATAGTTAAAACTCCCCTTTATTGTTCCAACTTTCCCCCAAATGCTCCCTTGTTCATGGCAAGTCCCAGAGCAGAGCAAAGCACTAATACACGCATCTCCAGCAGTCTCTAGCTGTGGATAGTCCAGCAAAATGTTGTTAGCACAATGGCTTCAAGGCAAGAAGTCCAGCTAGGCAAGGGAACAAGGCAATGAGTTCAACAAAGCAAAAGAACAAGGCAATAATAAGGCAAGATGTCCAGCAAATTCCAGATGTTGGCAACAGCACACAAAACTCCATGAATTCAGTGCTTGTTCATGACAAGCGCCCCTCCCTACAGTATCTCCTTAAGTCTCATTCTCCAGGTGTGCCTTGTGAAGAGGGGTGGGGCGCTCTCCTCCTGAGTCATCAGGTCAGCCTGCACTACTCCTGCCCTCTCTCCACTCTCCATGCTCAGGGATAAGGAGGGGGCAGTCCTTCCTCCATCGCTCCTCATCTTCACTGCCTTCCCTCTCTTCCCCCCTCTCGGTCATCCTGCCCCTGTTCTTCCCTGCTGACAAGCCATCCCAGGCCCAAAGGACCTGGGGCTGCCTTGGCCTGCTCCTCCTTGCATTCCTCCGGAGCCAATGAAGCTGCCCCCTCGACCTCCATTGGCCCCAGCCCCGGCTTGTCCTCCTCTGTAGACTCAGGCTCTGACAGAGCCATTACAGTGGTCCAGTTCAATGGAAACTCAACAACTTGGCCTATTTCCTGACCCAGGTTTGAAACTACATGGAGTGCCATGGAGCGATGTACCTGGATGAACGCACCCAGGTCAGTGCTATTACCTCTAACCCAGAAGGTAATGCCATGATATGGCTGGTGTCTCTCCATGATGAAGGGCCCCTGGAGCTGCAAGACTTGGATGCTTTCATGCAGGTGTTGTGGGACAGATTCAAATTCAGAGATCCACATCTGCTCCCTATGGCAGGGCAAGCAGCCAGTGGCAGAATACATTCAAGATTTTCACAGACTGGTGGCTCACCTGAGAGATTGGCCCAAGTGTACATTGGTCTACCAATTCCATGAGGATTTGAATGAGTTTATCACAACTGCCTATACTGGGGGAGGGAGTGACCCGCAACCTTTGAATGTGGTACCAGTTAGTCACAAATGTGGAGCTCAACCTGATGGAGTACCAGGAACATGCTGCACACGAGATCCAACCCTGCTGAATGCCTGAAACATGTCCAGTGCCCTGAGGAGGAAAAGGTGAAATTCCAGCCATAGGGAAGTAGCCTCACTGGAGCCTGTGAGTATGTTTCCAATGTGGGAAAGAAGGCCACTGAGCAGCTGATTGCCTTGCACCACTGCCAGCATCTGCACTGCGAGCCCTGGCCCAACCAAAGTTGAAAAAAACCACCCCTGAAGCCGAAGGAGAAGGCACCAGCAGCTCAACAGGTTCTGGAGGTCTCTCCACAATCCAACAAAGGGGAGAAAACTCTGACCCACCAAAAAGCCCAGCTTGGTCTTCTATGAAAGCAATAGCGAAATGGAAGATGATCTGGTGGTAAGTGGTACCATCATCTCTATAATGACCTGGGTGGAGATTTTGGTGCCCTACTCAAGAGTAATGGGGGTTTTCACAGCCTTATTGGACTCAGGGTGCATTCAGTGCCTAATTAACCTTCAGACAGTGGAAAAATTAGGACTGAGGCTAAGGAGGTTAAGGCAGCCCATGGTGTTCTCCCAGTTAGATGGTTCCCTGACAGGATGGGTACCAGCAACCTGCCTAATGGAACCAGTGAGCCTCAGGGCTGGGACCCATGTAGAGACTATTCATTTTATTGTGGCTCCTGGGATGACTGAACTCATGGTCCTAGGACTAGCCTGGTGGAAGAAATGGAATCCATCAGTGGATTGGGACAGCAACAAGTGGTGAATGAGAAAGAAAGTGGCTAGCCAGTAGGAGCCATCAAAAGCACTGAATGCCAGCCATGAGCCTGTGGTTAGGAAAGTGAAAGTGAAGTCAGAAAATAAATTAAAGGGAAGAGAGGAGTTAGAGCTGCTCATTCCTAATGAATACTGTGATGTAGCAGGCATTCAGCAAGTGGGAATCAGACGTGCTCCCTCTCCATATATTGTGCTATTGAGATGTTGCCAGGAGCCAAATTGCACAAGCCAAAGATGTATTCCATGATTCCAAGGGAGATGGAAGAACTTCAGAGGTTATAGGCAAAAACTTAGACAGAGAATTCATCCAGCCAGTGAAGTCAAGGATAGCTGCCCCTGTGCTTTTTAAGAAAAAGAAAGATGGGTCTCTTAGACTGTGCATGGATTACAATGAGCTGTATCTGCATGGAAAATATGTATCCCCTCCCCCTCATGAGGAATATGCTGGGTTACCTGTCTAAAGGGAAAAAATTTCCTAAGCTAGACTTTTGGGAAGCATATTACCAAGTGAGGATTAAGGAGGGACATGAATGGAAAACCACATTTAATTGCCCTTTTCTACCAATTTCAGGTGATGCCATTTGGGCTTCAAGGAGTGCCAGCAGTATTCATGCAGTTGATAAATGAGGTCCTGCATGAACACCTGTACAAAGTGGTGCTGGTATATCTAGATGACAACCTAATTTATACCGAGACCATGGAAGAGCATGTAAGGCTGGTGAGGGCAATACTTGAGAAGTTACAAAAAGCCCATCTCTACACAAAGCTGACTAAATGTGTCTTTCACAAGACCATCGTAGACTATCTGGAGTGTTGCATATCTAAGGATGGGGTAGAAATGAAACCATGTAAGGTGAAGGTGATTCTGGAGTGGGAGGCCCCTTGGACCAGGAGGCAGCTACAGAGTTTCCTGGAGTTTGTGAACTTTTATCAGCAGTTTATCCCCATTTTTGCCCAGATAGCCCGTCACCAACTTGAGCCGAGGTGGCGCAGTGGTTAGGGTGCAGTACTGCAGCTACTTCAGCTGACTGCTAGTTCAGCAGATTAGCGGATCAAATCTCACTGGCTCAAGGTTGACTCAGCCTTCCATCCTTCCGAGGTGGGTAAAATGAGGACCCAGATTGTTAGGGGACAATATGCTATTTAGTGTACTGTCTTTGGTGTAAACTGCCCAGAGTCCTCGGAGAGTGGGTGGCATAGAAATATGACTAATAAATAAATAAACTTGCTCAAGATGGGGAAGAGTGAAACCCAAGCTAAGTCAGCCACTAAATTGGTCCATCGAATGCAAGCAGTGTGTGAAAAATTAAAGCAACTCTTTATTACAGAACCAGTTTTGAAGCACACAAACCCCAGATGAACATTTCATAATCCAGACAGATGCTAGCAATATGGCAGGGGGAGCAGTTTTACTCCAGAGGAATGAAAAGGGGGAGTTATAACCCTGTACCTATACTTCTCACAAATTATCTGATACTGAGAGGCATTGGACCATCTGGGAGAAGAAGGCTTATGTGGTCCAATAGGCACTTCTGACATGGAGGCAATTTTAGAAGATAGTAAGATCCCATTTGAGGTATGGATGGACCAAAAGAACTTAGATGCATTAAAGAGCCACAGGAAGCTATCCCCCTAAGATGAACTGGTGGGCTCAGTATTTTAACCACTTCAATTTCACCCTTCGCTACTTGCCAGGGGGGAAGAATTTCTTAGCAGATGCCCTCTCTCTCATATGCCCCAGTATAGAATTGCCTGAGAGGAAGTAGTTAACTCCATCATCCCATCCAGGCAACTTGCAATACCAGTGATTACAAGACAGCAGAGAATGGTCTCTCTGCAGCTGTTTGGAGACCTGTTGATGCAGCTGCTGAAAGATGTCTTGGAGGGGGGAGTGGTTCCTTTTGATGCTAAAGGAGGGCTTAATATGGAAGAGGGATAAATTATACATCCCAGACAGCCAGAGAAACTTGGTCCTGCAGAGGAGCCCATGACACGAAAACTGCAGGGCGCTTTGGGTTTGTGAAAACTTTTTACCTTGTAAACAGACAATGCTGATGGCCAAAGATGAAAAAGGACATATAAGACTATTTGGCCAGTTGCCCAATGTATGCCTCCATGAAGCACCTATCTGGAAGGCCTCTATAACAACTTAGTGTATAGTACAACAGGTTTTACTCCTTTCAAGGTGACCATGGGGGCTGAGTTCATGCTCATTCCAGAGCTCTCACTGGGAATTCCATTCTCAGAGTCGTTGGCTGAGTGGATGGATAGTTTGAAAACCATGTGATGTACCATGTGTGAGGTGCTGAATAAGGCTAGGGAAAGTCAAAAGAGGCAAGCAGATCAGAGACGGGTCCCCCAGAAAGAATTTAGAGTGGGGGATAAGGTGTATCCTTATCTGAATATCTGAACCAGAGGCAACCTTGTAGAAAGCTAGGTCCCAAATATATAGGGCCTTTCAAAATCACCCAGGTTGTAAATCCAGTGATGATGGAACTGAAGTTGCCAAAAAGCCTCAGGCAGATTCTTCCGGTATTTCATTACAATATTTTAAAGCTTTTTTGAGACTCTGGATTGAGACCAGTCAGAGAACTACTTCCTCCTCCCATTCAAGTTAGGGTAAAGGAGTACTATGAGGTCAAAAAGATTCTTGATTCCAGATACCACAAGGGAAAGTTATAATATCTAGTACTGTGGAAACGCTACCCATTAGCAGATGCTGCATGGGTGGCTGCTCCAGATGTTAGAGCAGCAAGGTTGGTTAAGAAGTTTCACACTAAGTACCCTCAGCAGCCCCAATAGGTATTGCAGTAGTAATTTGTTTGTAAGTAATAATATGCATACATGTTTATTATTGTTTCAAGTCTACCCTTATTCCGGGGGGGGGGGATCAGCATGTCAAGACTAATTCACACTTTCACCTACATTCTTCCTTCGCTTGCACCTTGATGATAACAGGGATGGGGTGGATGAAATGCAAGGGAGGGAGAATGGTATTCAAGCATCCATCGGCACCATGGGACATTGCTGGAATCCCAAGGACATACCGGAACAGATGTCCCAGCATGGCTGGCTGTTTCCCATAACAAAATGAACAGGAGTGATTGGTGGACATTTTGGTCTGTGGGTGGCCAGTAGGAAAAAGGGGAATTAACTACCCTTGCTTTTGTGTGGGAAGCCCAGAGTTGGTTTTACTTCTTCTGTGCCAATGTGGTTTATTCAATAAAATGTTATACTCTTGGTAAAATGATGTCCCAGGAGTTCCTTTTTCTGGATTTGCCAACTGGACAATTGACATTTCCTATTGATGAATGTTGGTCATGAATAATTTGCCTACCCCAATAAATATATAGAGAATCAGCCTAAAAAATGTTGCACAACTTGGGCCAAGACTATCAAATAAATTTAGAAGAAAATAAAGTCTATGGAGTGCTCTCTGAGTTTGGTTGTTTTCTTCCAGATGTTTTCTTCCCAACTAGATAATATCATCAATGCTAGAAAAGAGTAGCTTTGCTCTCTGTATATATACAAGTGGCTTGCCATGTCTGTTTTGATGGGTTGTGTTCTTGATGGTTCCTTGATTAGGCTATTATTTACTGTTTGATTATTTGTCTGAGTTGGTACTTTCTTGATTGGGTATTGTTAACTGCATGATCATTGGTCTACTGTCAATTTTGATGTTAATCTCTGCTTATCTGGATGTTGATAGCTGTCAAGAAGGTGGTTTAGTCTTTTTATTTCCTTTTTGGCTTTCTGATTTTCTCTTTTGAATGGTATGTAGATGTTGTTTATCTCTGTGCCTGTTCATAGCTGATTAGTCTAAGTGCCAGGCTTCCAGGAATTCTCTAGTGTTTTTGGACTTAGCTTGGTCTAGGAAGCTAACCATTTCCTGATTGAAACTATAATGAAGTCTGTCTACATATTGTGCAATTAAAGACTTTTCATCATGTCTTCTGACTGCTAATTGGTGTTCATAAGGTTTGTAGAGCTCTCCAGGTGAATTTTGTATCCTTATACATTTTTTAAAAAACCATTCTGAGTTGTTCCTGATGTACTATACTTACCTTTAGAGGAGAATAGTTTGAATTTATCCAGAATATTGGTAGTTTTCTTATATATACTAGAGTGTCCAATGCATTTATGGATAATATTTTTTAAAAATCTCTGAATAATGTATAATTGAAGAAGGTTTGAGAAAGTCATCCATACAGACTGTAGTCAAACATAGAACACATACTTTTCTTGCACAAAATCCTAAATTGTTGATTTTTCAAATTTTTGAAAAAGGGGCTTGTATGATGTGTCCTTTGACTCTGGACAATGAATAAGCATAAATAAAAAGAAAGCTGTTTGATGTTAGATAGATTCTTATGTTCCTAAGAAAACACAGACAGATTATTTGAATGCATAGGCCACCACATTCTTCGGTTGATTACATTATTTGCTTAGCCATTCATTAATTATACATTTTTAGACAACAAAAGGAGGTCAAATATTAATCCCCAAGCCCCCATCACCTAATTTCTAACTACAATGAGCAATTCCATGTTTAATTCATGAGATTACAGAATAATGTTTAGTTTAAAAATAGCTACATAAATAGGACAATAAAAGCAGAAACCAGCACTTTTCTAAGGCTTATCACATGATCATATTAATGTGGCATTTGGAGCAGAAGGACATTTTCTATCACAGAATGAAACTATTTAGAAAACTACTGAGCAAAGAAGTTTATAGGATGCCTGAAACTCTGCTTGTCTAATGAATAGAATAGAATAGAATAGAATAGAATAGAATAGAATAGAATAGAATAGAATAGAATAGAAAACAGAGTTGGAAGGGACCTTAGAGGTCTTCTAGTCCAACCCCTACACCACTTTAGACAAATGGTTATCCAACATCTTAAAAACTTCCAGTGTTGGAGCATTCACAACTTCTGCAGACAAGTTGTTCCACTGATTAATTGTTCTAACTATGATTAATGAAATCATAGAAGAAAATATGGAGGAAAAAGTCTGAATTCCCTTAGTTATTATGCCAAAATATACTTATTATTGCAAATGTACATTGGTAATGTGCAAAAATATCCTTTTCCCAAAAATGGATAATTATCCTCAAACATCCTTTATTGTGGTAAGCAAGTAAAATGTTTGCTTACACTGTTAAAATAAGCAACAGTGGAAAAAATAGTTGTTCTGTTAACTGCCAAAAAAGAACATGAATATGTCCATGAAGTCCCCAGGATTTAGACTGGATTTGAAGTGCTTGTCCTTGCTTGATGTCCATTCATTCAGTGATCATTTAAAGTTACAACAGTGCTTTTTTAAAAAAAAGGACTTGCAATTGGTCTTTGAACTTAAGACTTTCACACCATCCCTGCAATCAGATGATAAAAAGTTTAGCCATCCCATATTTGCAACTGCTCTTTCACCACCCCACTCCACAGCTGCCCTTCATTGTCTTTGCCTGCTTCCCCTCCACTGGGGTCACCATTCTGGGTATTTGCTGGGACGCAAAGTCTGAGACTTTTTGGCACAGCAATGTTGTTGTTCTTTTGCCAGACCTGGCTCTGGGGCTATTTGTACTGAAGGAAAGCTGCCTTAATGCCTCACTGGCCACCCTTAGACTCTCCTCCACCTTTTCCCTACCCTGCAATAGCCACTTACCTGCCGGCTAACCTCCTTGTGAGCCACTTGGGACTTACAAACTTCCTGCCAGCTTCCCCACTGACTTTCTTGGAAGCTGGCAGATAGTTGCAGTAATTTGTTCACTTAATGATCCATGATCCTCACTTGATAATGACAATGAGGACTGCAGGAATTGCTGGACCAAGTGATGCGTCACATGACATTGTGCTTTATGACTGCATCACTTAACATTGAAAAGTGCATGGAACACTGTTACCTTCTGTCAGGTCCACCATCTTTGGCTTGGTGCCTTACTGGCATCAAAGGATTAGAGGGGAGGGATGGGGGGGGGACCAATAAACTTGTATACATTTTGTGTGGGAATTGTGTGGGAGGGGGAATGACAGCTGAAGAAAAACAGATCAACATGGAACTGGTTTGTGTCAGGCATCTTCAAGGCTTTTTGCCTTGAGTCTGGACATTTACCAGCCCCAAAACTTCAGCATTCAAAAAAAAAAAAATCTCACTGGCATTGCATTGGCTGGGTGTTGTGACCCAGGCCCAAGTAGTTACTATTAAATACAAACAGTTTGAAAACAAACAGACTTTATTAGAATAGCTGAGAATTAACTCATTCTCAGTGTAGTCCAAACTAAATTAAAGCAAATTCTTCAAAACACCATTCCTCAATTTATCACCGACCTTGGGATAATTAGGCAAACTGCCAAAGGCTTTTCTTGGCAAAAGTTCAGAAGCAGAAGACGCCGACAAGAAATGAATACAGAGAAACAAGAAACAATTCTCTCAACGTTGTTTTCCAGCAAAGAGGCCAAGAGCCGTTGCTGGTCTTTTATTTATTTAATGTATTTATATGCCGCCCTTCTCCAGAAGGACTCAGGGCGGTGAACACAAGTTAAAAACATGTACAACAAAATCCCATTTTAAACCAAATTAACTAATAAATAATAAATAATAAAACCCAGAATCAGAGTCAGCCTATTTGTTTGAACAGCCGAGTCTTCAGGTCCTGACGGAAGGAGTGGAGATCAGGAGCCGTCCGGAGCTCAGTAGGCAATTCATTCCAGAGGGTGGGAGCACCCACAGAGAACGCCCTACCCTTGGGCACCGCCAGATGACATTGGCTTGCCGTCGGAACCCTGAGGAGAGGAGCCCTATGTGAGCAAACAAGATGGTGAGAGGCAGGCAGGAGAAGGTCCTGCAAATATCCTGGACCTAAGTCATGTAGGGCCTTATAGGTGAGAACCAGCACCTTGAGCGGACCTGGAGAACCACTGGTAACTGTGCAGCTCACGCAGGAGAGATGTTATATGGGAGTAACGAGGGGCTCCCGTAACAACCCGTGCGGCTGCATTCTGGATCAGCTGGAGTCTCCGGGTACATCTCAGGGCCAGGCCCATGTAGAGGGAATTGCAGTAATCCAAGCGGGAAGTAACCAGGACATGAGTGACAGTGCGAAGGTCATCTCGGTCCAGGAAAGGGCACAACTGGTGCATCAGGCGAACCTGTGCAAAGGCCCCCCTGGTCACGGCCATCAGGTGGTCTTCTAGGGACAGCCGAGCATCCAGGAGGACACTCAAGTTGTGAGCCCTATCAACGGGAGCAAGTTTTTCCCCACCCATCAAAAGTGATGGGGTCTCTGAAACCCGAGATGCCGGCATCCACAGCCACTCAGTCTTGGAGGGGTTGAGTCTGAGTCTGTTTCTACCCATCCAGGCCCGCACCGGCAATGGAACATCACGGAAAGGGCATCTCTGGGGTGGTCTGGGGTAGAGATGTATAATTGGGTATCATCAGCATATTGATGATATCTCACCCCGAAGCCACGAATGATCTCACCCAGTGGCTTCATATAGATGTTAAAGAGCAGGGGGGAGAGAACCGACCCCTGAGGCACCCCACAATTTAGGGGCCTCGAGGTGGACCTCTGCCCCCCCGCCCATACAAACTGCAAGCGACCTGAGAGGTAGGAGGAGAATCACTGTAAAATAGTGCCTCCCACCCCCAACCCCACAAGTCACTGCAGTAGGATACCATGGTCAATGATATCAAAAGCTGCTGAGAGGTCAAGTAGGACCAGGATGGAAGAACAACCACCATCCCGAGCCCACCAGAGATCATTCACCAGAGCGACCAATGCCGTTTCCATGCTGTGCCCACGTCGGAAGCCCAATTGGTACAGGTCTAGGTATTCTGTTTCCTCCAGGAACTGTGGGAGCTGCTGCACCACCACAGTCTCAACAACCTTCGCAATGAAGCGAAGGTTGGAGACGGGACGATAGTTATTAAGTGAGTCTGGATCCAGGGAAGGTTTTTTGAGGAGAGGTCGAACCACCGCCTCCTTAAGAGAGGCGGGGAAGACCGCCTCCTTCAATGAAGCATTGACAATTGCCTGGATCCAGTCTCTAGTCACCTCCCTGGTAGCTGAAACCAACCAGGAGGGACAAGGATCCAATAAACAAGTGGAGGAACCACGTTTACCCATAATCCTGTCCACTTCCTTGACAGAAACAGGGTCAATCTCAACCAAGACATTACTCTCAAGACCTACCCTAGTCTCCCCATTGGATTCTGCCCCAGTCAGAGTCCAATCCGATCCGGATCTGAGCGATTTTATCATGAAGAAACTGTACAAAATCCTCAGCTCTGCCCTGTAAAGGATCTTCCCTCACTCCCTGATTGAGGAAGTAGCGGGTCACATGAAACAGGGCCACTGGGTGGTTTTCTGCAGATGCAATGAGGGTGGCAAAGTACTCTCGCTTCGCCGCTTCCATCGCCACTAGATAAGACCTAATATGGGTTCTTAACTGTGTTCGATCAGATTCAGACCGGGAGGACCTCCAACTCTCCTCTAGGCGTCTTTTCCGATGTTTCATTTCCCAGAGCTCCATGGAAAACCAAGGAGTGACCCGGGATCTGCGTTGGGTCAGAGGCCGCAAAGGTGCAATTCGGTGAGAGGTGGGGAATGTCCCAAGCTCCGTCAAGAACCTCTCTGGGTCCATCAGGTGCCTGGGGCGGAACCATTTTATGGGTTAGGTTAACCATTTTAAGCCTTATGGGAGGGGCCAATCGTCTCTTGGCCCTATTCCTGAGTTGTCCTCTCTTCTTTATCTGCTCCTGCCTTCTGGCAGCTCTTCTCATATGTGCACTAGGAACAGGCTCCTCCTGTTCCTCTGCCTCTCTACTGTCAGCCTCTGGAGGCTCCGAAGTCCACACATCATTCCCCGATGGCCCTGGCCCCATTTCTGCCTCCGACGCAGAGCCCTCATCCAGGTCTTCCCCAGACTCCAGGACTGGCTAATGTTCTTCCTCAGCCTCATCACTGTCCGACTCTGCTGCCAGCTCCACAGGGTGCTGGCAGACCACGACACTGAGTTTGGACTGGTCATGGAGGGGGGGAGGAGGAGGGAAAGGAATGAAAGAAATAGTTTTGTATTGATGTGTGGGAAACTCAGATTCCACATGACTTTACTGTGACCAGCATCTATTAGTATAATACCTTTCACTTCAACCAAATGGAGCCAAGGGGTTTTTTTTCCCTAAGGGATCAGACTTGGCCAGGTCTGACATTAGGCTGAATCTGCAATTGTGTTTAACCTGG
Organism: Pituophis catenifer annectens; assembly: GCF_029215685.1. Classification (NCBI taxonomy): domain Eukaryota; kingdom Metazoa; phylum Chordata; class Lepidosauria; order Squamata; family Colubridae; genus Pituophis; species Pituophis catenifer. Next base: position 28,407,427 of record NW_027256887.1, read on the forward strand.
AGAAGATATTGGGGGACTGTGCACATGATGTCGGCTCAAGGGAGCAATCAGGAAGAGATTGAATGCTGGGAGGAGTCTTTGTCCAGGCATCCTGGACCTTCTGGAGACCTTTCTGGACTGGATCTCTCCAAGTGGATGGGAGAGGCAGAAAGCTGTGGTGACCCACTGAAGTTCAGGTGGTCCCTGGGTGTTGGGAGGAAGGAAGGTTGGGAAGAGAGACACATGGGATGCTTTCACCCATTGAAGCCACAGCAGCTATAACGGGAACAAGTGGAGCTGGAAGAACTGGAGGAAGAGGAGGAGATGAGCAGAGAACATGGCCAGGCCAACTGGATGGTGGAGCAAGTCATAAAGATCATATGGGAGGCTTTGAAACCTCAAGGCACATGCCTGAGTGGCACAACCCGATGACCAACTACCTCCAGCTATAGCGACCAATGGGACAGCCATATCTGCTGCAATGACAACCTTCCCAGTCCCAGTATCAGGGGCGACAGCTCAACTTGACTCCCCATAGGGTTAGTACTGGCGAGAAGGAGTTGTAAGTCTCCACCACTGGATGTGAAATCCAACAGGGATCCCTAGCAACCAGGGTTATTCTTAGCCCAGGTTTGGACCTACATGCAGGAGTAGGGTCCAGAGAGAACTATGGAAGGCAGCAAAGTAAGATGTGTTACCATGGCCCTAAAAGGGGCTGCGGCACAGTGGATGGTCACCCTCCACAATGATGATGTTATGGAGCTGGGAAACTTCAATCATTTCATGGTGGCACCCCACAAGCAATATGAGGACCCTTAGCCAATTGCAAAGGTAGAGATCACATCAAGACAATTAGGCAGGGATGGAGAGGCATGGCCAAGTACACCCATGAATTTCATGACCTGGCTTGCAGGCTGCAAGAGATCCTGATTGGCTGCTTCAAAGACAACCTTGAGTGATGAGGTCTACAATATCTGCATCTCCAGGTGTGCCCCACCTACCCTTTATAGCTTGTACATTCAGGTGGAGGAGGTGGAAATCGACCTAGTCCAAAACAAGATAAAAATCCTAAAGGGGAAAACAACTCAAGAAGCATGGCAAACATTTAAGAAATATGATCATAAAAGCCCAGTCCAACACAATACCACTGAAAAAGAAAAACAAGAAATCTAAGTAGAAACCAGCATGGTTGCACAAAGATCTGTCTCATAAACTGAAAGACAAAAAGGATAAGTACAAAAAATGGAAAGAGGTACACATAACTAAGGCAAAATATCAGCAGATAGCCCGAATCTGCAAAGATGAAGTCAGGAAAACAAAGACTCTGAATGAATAAAGACTTGCAACAAATGTCAAAGATAATTTTTAAAATGTTTCTTTCAACATATAAAAAAACAAGGAAACAGTTAAAGAAACAGTCAGTCCACTAAAGAAAGATGGCAAGGAAGTAATAGGCAGTAGAGAGAAAGCAAAGCTGTTTAACTCATTCTTTGCATCAGTCTTCACACAAAAAGAAACTATAGCTCAACGTACCAAAAACATAACTGTAAAAGACAAACTAGAAATTTCAGAACTAGAGTTCTGAAGGAACTGGCAGATTTATCTCAGAACCATTGTATCATATCTTTCAAAAATCTTGGAGCACCAGCGAATTACCAGAGAATTAGAAAAGAGTTGATGTGGTTCCCATCTTCAAAAAAGGGAAAAAAACAGACCCAGGAAACTACAGATCAATGAGTCTAACATCAATACCTAGGAAGATTCTGGGAAAAATAATCAAAAAACAGATCTATGAACATATAGAAACAAATAAAGTTATAACTAGTAGCCAGCACAAATTTTTTTATATTTAAAAAGTTTTAACAATCACTACAACAATTTCCCCCCTCCCACTCCCCTTTCAACTAACTAAACATATTCTATATATATATTTCATTCATAAGCTATTTGAAACATTTTAGTCCGATATTTGTTTTGAATATAGTCAATCCATCTTCTCCATTCCAATATATATCTTTCATTTGAATGGTCCTTCAAATACGCTGAAATTTTAGCCATCTCTGCTAAGTTCACTACTTTTAATGTCCATTCTTCAATAGTAAGCAAGTCTTCCTTCTTCCAATACTGTGCCACCAAGAGTCTTGCTGCGGTTATTAAATTTAAAATCAGCTTAGTCTCTATAACAATACAATCTGTAATTATGCCTAACAAAAAGAACTGTGGAGTAAATTTTATTTTCTTTTTGAGAATATTTTGAATAATCCACCATATTTTTATCCAAAATGCCTTAATTTTTTTACATGTCCACCATATATGATAATACGTGGCATCATCACATTCACATCTCCAACACTTGGGTTGCACACTTGGATACATACACGCTAGCTTTTTAGGATCTAGATGCCATCTATAAAACATTTTATAAAAATTCCCTCTTAAATTTTGGGCTTGCGTGAATTTCACATTTCTAACCCATATTTTTTCCCATGTTTCCATCATTGTTGGTTCTTCAATATTTTGTGCCCACTTTATCATACAGTCCTTAACTAACTCCGTTTCTGAATCTATTTCTACCAAAGCATTATACAACCTTTTTATGTGCATTTGACTTTGATCTCTAATCTATTTTACCAAATTCTCCTCATTTTGCAGAGAACCAATTTTCTCTCCATCTAGCTTGCAACTGTACATATTGAAACCATGTTCGAATTGTCCTTTCTTCTCTTAGTTGATTCAAAGATTTTAATTGTAGTATACCTCTTTCCTTGTTAAGAAGCTCTTTATATGTAATCACATCCTGCCTTTGCTCTACACTTATATTTTCTATCACGTATCTGGGTATTGCCCACAATGGTAACTTCTCGTTTAGTTTATACTTATACTTTTTCCAGACACGCAATAGAGTATTCCTTAATATATGACTTTTAAAAGTCTTATCCACTTTCTTATCATATAATAAATAAGCATCCCTCAATATTCAATATTCTTTCTTCTGTTAAATTCGTCCAATCGCTCATTGCTGATAGGACAGCTGCCTCATAATATAGTCTTAAATTAGGCATTTTGAGACCTCCTCTTTCACATTTATCCTGCATTATTTTTTGTTTTATTCTTGGTCTCTTCCCTGCCCAAACAAAATTATTAATACCCTTCTGCCATATCTTCAAATTCTCATCTTTTTTAAGTATTGGTATCATTTGAAAAAGAAACAAAAACTTAGGCAAAACATTCATTTTTACTGCTGCTATTCTTCCTAACAAGGATAATTGTAATTTTTTCCAGTTTTCCATCTCTCTCTGTATTTTTTGCCACAACGGATCATAATTATACTTAAATAATTTCGCATTTGATGTAATAATATAGACCCCTAAATACTTAACCTTTTTTACAATTTCAAATCCTGTTAGTCTTTCTAATTCTTCTTTTTGATTTATAGTCATATTTTTAGTTATTATCTTCGTTTTCCCTGCATTTATTTTAAACCCAGATACTTCTCCATATTGATTAATTATATCCATTAGACCTACAACCGACTGTAATGGTTGGCTTAAAGTAACAACCAAGTCGTCTGTGAATGCTCGTAATCTATAGTCATACTGCCTAATCTTAATTCCACTTATTTTGTCCGACCCACGTATCTTACTTAAGAAAAATTCCAAAGTCAAAATAAACAATAATGGAGACAAAGGGCATCCTTGTCTTGTTCCTTTTTCTATATTAAAAGTATCTGTTAAACTACCATTAATTATTATTTGCACTGTTTGTTTCTGATATATTGCCTTAATAGGTTTTGTGAAATGTTCTCCAAACTGCATCTTTTCTATTATTTTCAACAAAAATTGCCAATTCAATCGGTCAAATGCTTTCTCCGCATCAAGAAATATTAGCACCGCAGGGATTTGGTTGTTCTTCCCCAAATACTCCAATAGGTTAACAACTTGCCTTACATTACTCTTCATTTGTCTACCATTTATAAAACCAGTTTGATCATTATGAATCATTTGTTGCATGACTGTCATTAACCTATTTGCTAATATTTTAGCAAAAATCTTGTGATCTGTATTTAAGAGTGATATAGGCCTATAATTTTTTGGCTGGGTGTGATCTTGCTCCTCCTTTGGAATCAGAGAAATATAAGCTGTCCTCCAAGATGGGGGTACATCTCCTCCAGATTGTATATTAGTAAATAATTCTTTGAGTGGTCCCACCATTTCTAACTGCAAATGTTTATAATAAGCAGCTGTCAAGCCATCCATCCCAGGAGCTTTAACCACTTTCAACTGCTTAACTGAAAACATAATCTCCTTGGTGGTTATTGGTTGATTTAAACCCTCCCTTTGCTCTTTTGTAATTATAGAAATATTCTCTTTCTGTAAATATCTATCTATTTCTGTAATTTGAATTTTATCACTAGCATACAACCTCGTATAAAATTCTAAAAATTCTTTTTTAATCATATTTTGCTGATAAACCTCTTTACCTTTATATTCTATTTTCTCTATAGTCCGTGACTTTTGTTTTTTCCTTAACAAATATGCTAACCACCTCCCTGGTTTATTAGCATTACAAAAAATATTATGTTTAGCATATTGCAAATTAGTTGCGACCTGATCTGCCATTAGCATATTAAATTGCCCTCACAATAAATTAATTGCCTCTTTTATTTTCTTATCTGCTGGATTCAATATCAAAGCTTATTCTTTTTTTCTAATTTCCTCTTCTAAGTCCTTCCTTTTTTTTCCTGTTTGCATCTATATTTATTATTCAAATATATCAAAATACCTCTCATATATGCTTTACTTGCATCCCAAACCATTTCCATAGATGTACCCTTATGCATATTTATGATAAAGAATTCTTTCATAAATTTTTTACATTCTTTTACATTTTCCTTATATCTAAACAGATTTTCATTTAACCTCCAAGACCTCTTAGATCCCCTTCCATACTCTAATTCCATCCATACTGGACTATGATCCGTTAAAACTCTTGGACAAATCTTTGCCTTCTTCACCCTAGAAAAGAGAACATTTGTAATTAATATAAAATCAATCCTGGAGAAAGATTGATGTCTATCAGAAAAAAAGGTAAAGTCTTTTTCTTCGGGGTTTCTTTCTCACCAGATATCTCTCAGCTCCATATCCTCCATCATTTCGAAAAATGATTTTGGCAATCTGGCACACGTTGAAATGTTCTGCAAGAGCCCCTTCTTATCTTTTTTAGTGTCCAAAACTCCATTCCAATCGCCCAATAAAATACATGATTTATAATCCCATTATAGTAACCTGGAATGTAAAAGCTTATAAAATTTTTCCTGTTGTTGGTTCGGTGCGTAGACTCCAATTAAAAGTATTTTTTCTCCTTTTATTAAAAGTTCAATTGCTATAAATCTTCCTTGATCATCTGCTTCAATTAATTTGGCAAGTAAGTCTTTTTTTAGGTATATAATTATACCATTCTTCTTCTCGGGAGCAAATGCAACAAAATGTATACCTAACCTTGCATTTATTAAGTACTTTTGATCTTTACTTCTAATATGAATCTCTTGTAAACAAATTACATCATTTTTAAACTGTTTCAAATAATAAAATATTTTTCTCCTCTTTTGTGGTGAATTTAGGCCATTAACATTCCAGGTCAAAAATCTAGTTGCCATTCTTGGCCCCCTGAAGCATTTGGAGCAGATGCTGGAAATCTCCATGCATTTTATTTTTTGGCCTTGCTCCTCCCACTGCTTCTGTTTTTGTAGTATCTTGAATCATTTGAAGTTGCTGCACTCTTAATTCTTCTTGACGCTTGGCTGCCGCTCGGGTCTTTCTTTGATCCTTAGGTTCTTCTATTTCCAAAGCTTGAACAGTAGTCGAAAATTGTATTAATTCTTCTTGAATAATCAAATCACCCTTTTGGGCCTGTGCCAACAATTCTTCTTTCTCCCCCTTTCTTGCCCCCTCTATTTCCCTCTTCCTTCTAGCTTCCTGGGGCTGTGGGCATCCAGCCTTTAATACTTTGGTATAGAAATCTCTTGCCTTCCACACTGAATTGAGACAATATCTTTCTCCTGAATAAATCACCACTAGACCAGCTGGAACTTTCCATCTATACTGTATCTAACGGTTTCTCAGTTCTTCCACCAGAAAGACATAATCCTTTCTGGCTCTCAACATTTTGGGGGGAATTTCTTTCAATGTTAAAACCTCCTGCCCCTGCACTTGAAGTTTATTTTTAAAAGTGACTTGTAGGATTTCATTGCGTAGTCTCCTTGTTGTAAAATAAACTACAATGGCTCTTGGTAGATGTTTCGGTCTGGCCACCCATGAATTGACACAATAAATTTTGTCAATTTGCCATTCAAAATTTGCTTTTTGATCTCCCGTTATCTGTGCAAATGCTTCTGAAAAAATCTGTTTCAAATTCTCTTGCTTATTTTCCTTGAGGCCTCTTATTCTCAGAGCAAATTCCATGTCTCTATATTGTATCATTATCACATCAGCCTCTGCTCTTTCCATCTTGTCCTGGACCTCCCCCATTTTATTTTCCAAGTTCTCATTAGACTGCTTAATTTCTTCCACTTTTTCATCTATTGCTTCAATATGTCCTGCCAATCCTTGTACTGCCATGATAATATCTTCTCTAATTTCTTGGTTTCATTTTTGAATAGTCTCTTTGACTTGAGCTATCTCTTCAGCAACCTCTCGAGTTTGTTCCTGAAACATTAAAGCAATTTTTTTTCTGTAACAGAGGCTTGTGTTTTGAGGGTTTCCTGCAACATTTCAAATGTTAATATTGTTGGTTCCGTTGGAACGGAGAGAGATTGTAATCTGGACGTTTGAGCTGGCGAAGTCCCAGCACTTTTGGGGACAATAGCCTTAATTTGTTTTGAAGCCATTTTTAGTTTCCAATTTAAATTTAATCAGCTGCCAGAATGGTAAATCCACCAAATCCAGAAATCAGTCTTTAAATAATGTTGATCCTTTTTAAAAAAATCACTGCTGTAATCTTTGATCTTCTCCTTTTTTTTAAAGCACAAATCTCTAATTTTGAACAGGGGCTGCCAACACTAAAGGAAACTACCTTTTTAACTTTCGCTTTCATGCCCCATTAAGGCTCAATCGCCATCTTGGTTTCACTTTCTCCCCTTAATAAGTCAGAAGGAAGTAATACACATTTGGAGTTAAAGTTCAGTACTTGCAGAACTAATCTCTCCTGAATTTGCTCAGCCTGCTTCCGAATGATGTTTATTCCAAGCCTTGTTTGCAGGGGTGGTCACAACGTCTTCTTCTGCTTAAAGCAGAAACATCCCAGATCCGGAGCTCTGTCGGGCTTCCAGGGAGCTCTCACCCTTCGAGCCCCAGAATTGTTCCTGAGGCTCCTTGGGGAGCTCTACCTATGCCTGTCTGCTGTCTTCCTCCCCTTTTCCCGGGGAGAAAGTTTTCCAGCCGCTAGACAGCTGATTTGCGCTGTTCTAGCGGCTTAACGAGATCGCGGGGCTGGCGCTCAAGAAAAGAGCATCCTCGGTGCCTGAGGTGCCACCAGAAGTCCCCAGCACAAGTTTGTTAAAAGCAGATCATGCCAAACCAATCTTATTTCATTCTTTGACAAAATGATTAAATTAGTAGACCAGCTAAATGCTGTGGACATAGTATGTTTAGACTTCAGCAAGGCATTTGACAAAGTAGACCACAACCTATTTCTTTGTAAGCTAGAAAAATGTGGAATAGCATCATCACCAGATGGATTTGTAACTGGATGACATACCATACTCAACAAGTACTCCTTAATGGTACTACATCTACATGGAGGGAAGTAAGCAATGGGGTACCACAAGGTTGCATCTTAGGCCCAGTATTCTTCAATATCTTCATAAATGGCTTAGTTTAGGGAATAGAAGATTAACTCATCAAATTTGCAGATGACCCTAAGGTGGCAGGAATAGCCAACACCCCAGAAGACAAGCTCAGGATCCAAAAAGATCTTGACAGACTTGGCCAATGGACTCTACCCAGCAAAATGAAATTCAGTATTGAGAAAAGTAAGATTATACACCTAAGCAGGAAAAAACAGAGGTACAAGTACACGTAAGGCAACACCTGGCTCAAAAACAATAACTATGAGAGGGACCTTGCAGTCCTAGTGAACGATCGCTTAAAAATGAGGCAGCAATGTGAGGCAGCAGCCAAAAAAGCAAATAAATTCTGGCTTGTATAAACAAAGGCATAGAATCAAAATCACATGAAGTATTAGTACCACTTTATAAAGCCTTAGTAAGCCACAGTTGGAAAATGTCAGGTGTGTCTCTGTTCAAAACTCAAGAAAGGAAAACCCCAACTCCATGTTTGTAGAGAAAGGTACTTTTATTGAGTATGAACTGAATGTAACGAAAGGAAAGCAAAGTCTGAGGCAATAGGCACGAAAATTACATATTGAAAGCATCCTCAAAACCCTCCCCCCAAGGACCCAAGTTGAATGTCCAATCCACATCTCCCCAAGGTGTCATGTGGGTGCTTCTCAGATGGTCCCATCTATCTGATATGCCGGAACAGTTGATCTTAATTGCTATCAGCACTCCCTGCAGCTGCTACAAAGACAGTGAGAGTTTTCCTCCCTTTCACGAGACATCTTCACCAGCTCACTTCCCCCCTCCCAAATACCCATTATACCTCCCCCCTCCCATTACTATGGCAGTCGAAAGCAAGAAAGCATCATAGAGGCTGAACTATATTCAGTTTTGGTCACCACATTACAAAAAAGATGTTGAGACTTTGGAAAAAGTGCAGAGAAGGGGACGTTGGCAATGCCTGATACGCCCCTTCTCATTGAGTGGAGACAGCAGCCAGATGTGGGTTATGCTCATTGGTCAAATGTGGACTGAGCCTGTCAATTAATTATTAAATCCTGCCCCTATTCCTAGGGATTCCAGCTTTGGTGAAGGAGGAAGACAGACTCTGAGTGTGGAAAGTAGAAAAAATAAACAAACTGTTAGATAAATTTTACTCTTAGTGCCCAGACTGATACTGGGTGGGACTGGCTGCTGTCTCCACTCAACGAGAAGGGGCGTATCAGGCATTGCCAACGTCCCCTTCTCCCTTGAGAGTGGAGACAGCAGCCAGATGTGGGACATACCCAAGTTCACTGTCCCAACTCATGGGAGGGAACAGTCTGGGCCGAAAAACTCCTCCCTGACCTCAACACCTTGTAATACTCTTCTCCCAAAATCAGCCTCTGCAGAGGCAAATTTATCTAATTTATAGTGTTTAACAAATGGAGAAGGAGAGGTCCAAGTAGCTGCTCTGCATATTTCAGACAATGAAGCCTTAGAAGCCTAAGCAGCTGTAGTTGCATCACTTCTGGTGGAATGAGCTGTCACCTTGGTAGGAGGAGGCAAAGATCGCAGTTCGTATGCCATCTTAATCGTTGTTCGGATCCATCGACCTAATATCAAAGAAGATACCTTATTTCCTAATGAAGCCGGAAGATAGGAAATGAACATTGACTCTGTCCTACGAATATCAGCCGTCCTCTGGATGTATAACTTCAGTGCCCGTCTGACATCCAACATGTGTAATCTGTTTTCCAATGGATTGGAAGGTGAGGAATAAAAATCTGGTAAAACAATTTCCTGCAAACGATGAAAAGAAGATTTAATTTTAGGTATAAAAGTAGGATCCAATCTGAGGATCACTCTATCTACATGGAATACACATAAATCATCTCGGACTGACAATGCTGCAAGTTCTGAAATACGTCGCGCCGAAGTAATCGCGACTAGAAAAACAACTTTTTCTGACAATAGACGTAAACTGGTAGAGTCTATTGGTTCATATGGCAAACCCATAAGTGAATCCAACACAATTGAAAGTTCCCAAGAAGGGTATCGATGTATTACTGGTGGACAAAGGTTAGCTGCTCCTCTGAGAAAATGATGAATCATGGGATCTTGTGACAATGAATTATTGGAATTATATGTCAGGATAGATGAGATAGTAGCCACCTGTCTCTTGAGAGTGTTGGGAGAAAGTCCTTTTCTAAACCAGCCTGTAAAAACATCAGTACCTGCAAAACAGAAGCTTGAAGAGCAGAAAAACCTTGGGTCTCACACCAAGATGTAAATGTGCGCCAAGTTGCTGAATAAATTCGTTGTGTTGATGACCGCCTAGATGCCTGCATGGTTCTAATTATTGGAGATGGAATGTGATTTCGCTGGAGAGCATCCCGCTCAACCGCCATGCAGTCATCTGTAGCCATTGTGGTTCCGGATGTGTGATTACGCCCTGGCTGAGGCAATTCGTGATACATGGTATCCTCCAAGGAGGAGTCACTGATAAATTCATGAGGTCTGCAAACCATGACCTTCTTGGCCAATGTGGCGCTATTAGAATGATTTCCGCCCTTTCCAGTATTACAGTCAGGTCCAGAAATATTGGGACATCAACACAATTCTAACATCTTTGGCTCTATACACCACCACAATGGAGTTGGAATGAAACAAACACAATGTGCATTAACTGCAGACTGTCAGCTTTAATTTGAGGATATGTACATCTAACTCAGGTGAACGGTGTAGGACTTACAGCAGTTTGCATATGTACCTCCCACTTGTTAAGGGACCAAAAGTAATGGGACAGAATAATAATCATAAATCAAACTTTCCCTTCTTAATACTTGGTTGCAAATCCTTTGCAGTCAATCATAGCCTGAAGTCTGGAACGCATAGACATCACCAGATGCTGGGTTTCATCCCTGGTGATGCTCTGCCAGGCCTCTACTGCAACTGTCTGCAGTTCCTGCTTGTTCTTGGGGCATTTTCCCTTCAGTTTTGTCTTCAGCAAGTGAAATGCATGCTCAATGGGATTCAGGTCAGGTGATTGACTTGGCCATTGCATAACATTCCACTTCTGTCCCTTCAAAAACTCTTTGGTTGCTTTTGCAGTATGCTTTGGGTCAGTGTCCATCTGCACTGTGAAGTGCCGTCCAATGAGTTCTGCAGCATTTGGCTGAATGTGAGCAGATAATATTGCCCAAAACACTTCAGAATTAATCCTGCTGCTTTTGTCAGCAGTCACATCATCAATAAATACAAGAGAACCAGTTCCATTGGCAGCCATACATGCCCACGCCATGACACTACCACCACCATGCTTCACTGATGAGGTGGTATGCTTAGGATCATGAGCAATTCCTTTCCTTCTCTATACTCTTCTCTTCCCATCACTCTGGTACAAGTTGATCTTGGTCTCATCTGTCCATAGGATCTTGTTCCAGAACTGTGAAGGCTTTGTTAGATGTTGTTTGGCAAACTCTAATCTGGCCTTCCTGTTTTTGAAGCTCACCAATGGTTTACATCTTGTGGTGACCCCTCTGTATTCACTCTGGTGAAGTCTTCTCTTGATTGTTGACTTTGACACACATACACCTACCTCCTGGAGAGTATTCTTGATCTGGCCAACTGTTGTGAAGGGTGTTTTCTTCACCAGGGAAAGAATTCTTCGGTCATCCACCACACTTGTTTTCCATGGTCTCTCAGGTCTTTTGGTGTTGCTGAGCTCACCGGTGCATTCCTTCTTTTTGAGAATGTTTCAAACAGTTGTTTTGGCCATGCCTAATGTTTTTGCTATCTCTCTGATGGGTTTGTTTTGTTTCTTCAGCCTAATGATGGCTTGCTTCACTGATAGTGACAGCTCTTTGGATCTCATCTTGAGAGTTGACAGCAACAGATTCCAAATGCAAATAGCACACTTGAAATGAACTCTGGGCCTTTTATCTGTACATTGTAATTGGGGTAATGAGGGAATATCACACACCTGGCCATGGAACCGCTGAGAAGACAATTGTCCCATTACTTTTGGTCCCTTAACAAGTGGGAGGCACATATACAAACTGCTGTAAGTCCTACACCGTTCACCTAAGTTGGATGTACATACCCTCAAATTAAAGCTGACAGTCTGCAGTTAACGCACATTGTGTTTGTTTCATTCCAACTCCATTATGGTGGTGTATAGAGCCAAAGATGTTAGAATTGTGTCAATGTCCCAATATTTCTGGACCTGACTGTAGTTTCCGAATTACCCTCGGAATTAGAGGATCCGTAGAGCATCCACAGCTTCTGCAACGTTGAACGTTCTATCTTTTATGACCCTAGCCACAAGAGATCTCAACCCGGGTTACGATCCGGGTAGAGGAAAAACTTACCTTCAACTAAATCAAATATAGTTCCTAAATGAAGAATTCTAGTCATCTAGGAACCATAATTCTAGAATCATAGTTCCCAAATGAAGAATTCCAGTCGAGAGTTTCAGATGGCTTTCTCTATGTTAACAGAGAAGCTGTGTGAGGCCAGTGTCTGAATGGTAAATTGGAGATCTGAAATGTCCTGCTGAGGAGTTAAACAGAAGAGACTTAAACAGAGCCTGGGGAAATAGGCTCATGAATGCAGGTTGATCTGGAGGTAAGCCCTCAACCTCCGACAACTCTGGTTCCTGAGGCTCCATCTCTTCCGATACAGAGTGTCTACTGACATAGGAGACGGATGGAGAATCTGAGCCCGCAAGCGAGAGGGCATCTTCCAAATCGACTCTGTCCAGCGAAGCCGAATAGTCCGAATGGACCGAATACACTGTAATCGGTCTGGCAGTCGAGAAAGTATGAGTCGACAGGGATCGTTGCCCCATTGCTGCAATCATACATTGAATGTCCTCTGGACGTAAAGGGGTAGAATCATGGTCTCAGGCTGGGCCGGCCTCTGTAGAGGTTTGAACCAGAGCAGAAGATACAGGTGAATGAACCACCCACCCAGCTGTAGTGCTATACTCCACAGCAGGGCCGGATTTTCCTATAGGCTAACTAGGCTTCAGCCTAGGGCCTCAAGATCAAGAGGGGCCTACATTCAAATTGTTAGCAAAATTAAAATTACACTTTCATTATAGGTGAAAGGGCCTCATAAGTGGAATAGCCTAGGGCCTCTTTTCATCTAAATCCGGCCCTGCTCCACAGCATTGATACCCCACAGGCGGGGGAGATCCCAATAAGTCAGCTGACTCAACTGACACCAGGAAGTCTTGCAGCAACATCTGATCTGGGGTCGGAGAGAGGTCACGTCTACGTTCCCCTGGAGAAACCCTGGCTGTTGTAGATGATGTAGGACCACTGTCCTTGGCCTTGACTACAGGCTTCCATAGAAGCTTTCCCTTGCGTCTAGCAGAAAACTTAGCCTGAGGTTTAATGGATACTCCATCCCCTTGCACATGCTTGGCATCTTACGCTTGGAAGCAACTGACTGTTCCCTTACTGTGGCCTGGTGGCCATGTTTTGACTTGTCCAGAGCCTTAGGCATGATAGGCCATATAACACCCAAGAAGTGGAAAATAGACTCCATGTTAAGCAAGGCAGTCCTGTATCAGGGGAATGTCAAATTCTAGATGTATTCTGAGATAAATATGCGAGGCAGCAACAGAGAAAAGAGAAGGCAATTAACCCCAAGCCTGTAAGGTGAAGCAATGTCTGCCAAAAGGGCTGAAGGCAAGGTTAGGCCAGGGTAGCAGGCACAGCCAGAAAGACTGGAGGCCTGAGAGAAGCTCAACGTGTCGCCTCGCCCCTAAACATAATGGTGGCCAGAACTGCCAACTCAGGGATCACAAAGCTCCGTTACTGATCAGAACAGCAATGTCAAACAGCTGAGATGCGGACCGGTAAGAGAAGTCAAAGAGTCGAGCAGGTATAAATTAGGGTGATTTTACATATCACCAAGCCCTTGTGATGTGACCACAAGTGGCAAACCACAGGGAGCGCGAAAACTCCACTTTGAAGCCGGCGGCAAGGTCAATCAGCTGAGAAGCGGTTAATAGTGACAGCGGGCAGAGCTCTGTTCATTTCCTCAGGAGAGAATCAGAACCTGGAGGAAAAGAACTGACAAGCGGTGATAGTCAGGGAGCGCAAAGACTCCACTCAGAACCTGGCAGCTAGTCTCAAACAGCTGAGAAGCGGCTCTATTGAGTCTGCTGGAGAAAAGCTGTGCCTGAGTGAAAGGCTGACAAGCGGCGAGAGACAGGGAGTGCGAAAAACTCCACTAACAGTTATGCGGCTGGCAGTGACAAAAATGGCTGCCCAAAGACCGTGGGGAGTGCAAGACTCCGCAAAGAGAAGTCGCTGTTTAAAATGCAGGGCTCCACTGGCAAAGCCAATGATTTTTAGCCACCCATGGGAGCGGAAAGCTCCACCAACATACAGAAACTTACCAGTTCGATGAAAGGATGTCCAGCAAACAAAAGAATAGCCAAGTACGACATCCAAGGTCAAATCCAAACAATCAGGTATGAAAGAAAACAGTCTAACTCTGAAAACTGTCAGAGCTAGTGCTGTGCCACCGTAAGAGTGGGAGTGCTAGACTCCACATTATTGTTACTTCGAACAGGAGGAGGAGATCCCCATAAATCAGATGGCTCAACTAATAGTGGGAAATCTTGTATTGACATGTGATCCTGGGTCAGAGAGGAGGCATGTCTACATTCTCCTGGAGACCCAACCGTTATAGCCAATGGGGCAGAGCCAGTGCCTTTGTCTTTGCCAATAGTTTTTCTTAGTAGCTTCTCCTTGCGCTTAGGAAGAGCCTCAGAACAAGGCTTAATTGCTACTCCTTCCCCTTGTGTATGATTGGAAACTTCCATTTTAGAATCCACTGACTGCTCTCGCACTGTGGCACTAATTTTGACTTGGCCAGAGCCTTAGGCATGACTGGCCTTAATTAATCAATCGGGTTGAAAGGACCCCCTAAAATTTTATTAGCCCTGTAATAGGTCAACGTAAATTTAAAAGTAGTTTAAATTAATATAAACATGTTATAGATGTAAATTATATCTCCAACACCATTTCCAGTAGCCAGATGTGGCAGTCTTAGTTTATAAGGACAGAATATGCTTATAGCCAGTACAGAACTAAGGATTGGAAGCTTGATAGAAAAAAACTGTGCCCTTGCCCTTAAACAAAATGGCGGCCGAGCAGTCACCTAAGAACTCGAGCTAGTGTAACTGTCAAAAACTGAAGCACTGCTCAGTCTCAAATGAAGGCAGATCTGTCTTAAACAGTCTAATTTGGCCAAATAATCAAAGCACTGATAAACGGAGGTAGCCAGAGAAAGTCAAGCCTCGTAGTCGAAAATGTTAATTAGCCTCAATCAGCTGTGAGGCAGTTTAAAATAGCAGGGAAAAACTCTGCGCTTTCTTAAAACTGCCGACAAGCGGCAAGAATCAGGGAGCGAGATAACTCCTCAAATGCAAAAGTTTATGGCTATAGTGAAATAGCATCATCCATATTAATCATATGTTGAATGTCCTCTGTGCGCCAATTGATTTGCGCTTGATCTCGAGCCTGGTCCACTTCATTAGAAGTTTGGATAGGAACAGAGGATGTAGGTGCATTAAGCACTGAGAACGTGGGAGCGCTAGACTCCTCAGTAGTGGTTGTACCCATAACGGGATTAGAACCCCAAACTTCAGATGATTGAACTAAGAAACCTTAGAGTCAGTATAATTATTTCTTTTACGTGACTTTTTAACAGTCTTGTCCTGACTGATGACAGCACTGGGAGTCACCAAAGAATGTTTTGCGGTTGTGCGCATAGGAAGTACACATTCCTTTTGTTTCTGATTATGATCCTCCCTAAATGAAGCCTGTGATTGCTCTCTTACTGTGGCCTTTCGGCCATGTTTGGATTTTGAGATAGCTTTAGGCATAATAATAGATTGGGAATCAGATCAAATCTATAATCAGTAAGATGTAAGTTATTTAAAATATTTATTATTTTTCAATAGTTTGAAAGGATAGATAAAGGCTAATATGTTTAATGTTCTCAGGTAAATGTAAAATTCTAGCTGCGCCAGTAATCAAAATGGCGTTTCAGCACTCAACTGGCACAGCCTGATAGGCTGGAGGCTCTCAGGAATGGAACTTGAGTTATTGCCGGTATTCAAATGGCAACCGGCTCAACTGTCAATGTGAGCGCGAGGCTCAACTGTAAGGCAGAGATAAAATTCCAACAGTTAAAAGCCGTTAAGGTAACTATAAGTACCTATGTAGAATAATTATTAAATGAGGCTTTAATTGCTCTTGGGAGCGTAAATTGATATTGGGAGCGTGATTCTCCTCTTTCGGCTAGATTTGAAGCCGCAACTCAGCTCTAAGCAGCTGAACTCAATTTATGTTAGAAAAGGTTTTTAGATGATCTTGGGAGCGTGTAGACTCCTCTTTTCGGCTAAATTTTTAGCCGCATTTCAGCGCTAAACAGCTGAAATCAGTTAAAGTCAGCAGCAGCAAAGGGAGGCTATTTTTAAAAGCGTCAAAGCCGACTTTGATGTAAAGATTGTAGCAACAATCTGTAAAGCTGTGACTTTATTCAGTGGCCGACAAGCGGTTAGCATGAGGGAGTGCGAAACTCCACTTTAATTGTCAGCTTAAATTAGCTGTGACAAGGTGAGCGCAAGACTCAACAATTGGGTTTTTTTTTTTGTTTTTTGTTCTTGTTTTTTTTTTTTTTACATTTAAAATAGCTTCTGCTGATAAAGGCAAAATTAACCCCCCCGCCCCCTTAAGGGAGCGGAATGCTCCAAGGAAATGATTAACTGACCAGTTTCAATGATGTTTTCTGATGCTGAAA
This sequence comes from Pituophis catenifer annectens, assembly GCF_029215685.1. Lineage (NCBI taxonomy): Eukaryota > Metazoa > Chordata > Lepidosauria > Squamata > Colubridae > Pituophis > Pituophis catenifer. The sequence continues at coordinate 28,424,048 of NW_027256887.1, forward strand.
GTAGAAAACGTCCTCAGATGTCCTAAGAATCTTCTGAAGTATAGGTGAATTAAATTAAAATGTTCAGTAGATAAAAGAACTGAAGAAATTAAGCAGAAATAACACTCTAACGCTGAAAAGCAGATGGAGCACACTTTCCACACAACTGTCCAGTCTGACGACTGAGCAAAAAAGCTGGAATCCCTAGGAATAGGGGCGGGATTTAATAATTAATTGACAGGCTCAGTCCACATTTGACCAATGAGCATAACCCACATCTGGCTGCTGTTTCCACTCTCAAGGGAGAAGAACAGCTAAGATGATTAAAGGACTGGAGAATAAACATATGAAGAACGGTTGCAGGATTTGGGTTTGGTTAGTCTAGACAAAAGAAGGATCAGGGGGGGACATGATAGCAGTATTTCAGTATTTGAGAGGCTGCCACAAAGAAGAGGGGGGTCAATTTATTTTCCAAAGCACCAAAGGGAAACAAGAAACAATGGATCGAAACTAATGTAGGTGAGAAGCAACCTGGAATTAAGGAGAAACTTCCTAACAGTGAGGACAGTTAACCAGTGGAACAGTAGTCAGAACTTGTGGGTACTTCATCACTGGAGGTTTTTAAGAAGAGACTGGATAGTCACTTGTCTGAAATGGTATAGGGTCTCCTGCTTAAAGAGTATCACCTGGGGCGCAGGTGGTGAAAATCCTTTCCAGAGAAGAAGGTAGCACCAAAAGCACAGGCAAGCATCCAAATCCCTCAGCGATGCTCCTCCACCTGCTTCAAATGTGGGAAGGAGGGGCACCAGGCCTCTGAATGTAAGTTCTGCCCAAAAGGTGACCTCTGGTCCCAGCAAGAAGCCTGCCAAGCTGCCACTGCTAACCCATGTGACAGCTTTGGAAGAAGTGGAGATTGTAGAGTTCACCCCATCTCCCAAGGATGGTGTGAGAACTCTGACTAGCCCAGCAGAGGGCCTTGGAGAGAGTGATACCATCATCTTGGAGAGATGATGATCCCCTGGTATGTAGCCCAGTTACTCCAGTGACAATCCCCACTGAATTGGTAGTCCAATCCTTGAGACGAAAAGCCAACCTACCGGCCCTTCTGGACTCAGGGTGCACCAGATGCCTAGTTAACACTGGCCTAGTTGAAAAGCTAGGAATGAGACTTAGATCACTCAAGGTGCCAGTGGCATTTTGTCAGTTGGATGGCTCCATAGCGAGGGGGAAGACCCAGTGATGCTTTTCACTGAACCAATAGAAATGCAGATGGAGGCACACACAGAGATTCTAAGTTTTATGGTATCACTGGCATGAAAAGATCCCTAGTGCTAGGTTTAGCATGGCTACTGAAATGGAATTCCTATGTAAACTGAAGGAGGGGACTGCTTAAAATCTGGTGAGCTGAAGTGAAAGGAAAGCCAGGGACGGACTTAGAGGGCACAAAGCCAAGGCAGGAGGTGGGGACTGCAATGCAGGAGTGAAAGAAAGCGTACCCACAAATTCCACAGGAGTACTGGGACTTGTGGAATGTGTTTAGCAAGATGGACTCAGACAAGCTTCCACCACACCCATCAACTGACTGTTCCACAGAAATCCTGCCAGGTGCTAAATTGCCTAAGCCCAAATTATATTCAATGACTCCTAGGGAACTTGTGGAGTTACAGATTTTTATAGACAAAAATTTAAAACAGGGGTTCATCCAACCAGCCTGACCTAGGGTGGCTTTCCTGGTCCTGTTCCGGGGAAAAAAGATGGGCTCCTTCATCTATGTGTGGAGTATAGAGAACTAAATGGGGTGTGTGTTGAAAACATCTACCTGTTGCCCCTAATGGAAGACATGCTAGCCCATCTGGTGAAACTGGACTTGCAAGAAGTATCAGCCTTGGAAGCCATATTAGGCCAGAAGCTTCAATGCTGCCACCTCCTCATGTGTGGGAAAGTAGGAGGGGGAGTTAGGAGAGGGGAGTTAGTAGACATAATAGCGTTTTTCCTATCGGTCAAGGACAGGGTGAGCCAGCATCTGGAGGAGGAGTGGTCAGGGGCTGGCTTGAGGTGGAACGGACGATGATTGGAGCATGTGACCGAAAGGGGAGAAAGGGGTTGGTTTTGGGAGCTTTGTATTATTGAAGGAAAGGCCGGGTTTTTCAGATTCGGAATTTCCCAGATGTGCCAGTTTACCTATTGCTAGTAAAGAGAACTTTGGAAAATGCCTGCTTCAGTGTCTTTACTGGGAGTCGGGGGTTTTCTGGAACGCTGACAAGAAGCATATTACTGAGTCAAAATTAAAGAGGGTGACAAGTGAAAACAGCATTTAACTGCCCTCTGGGTCATTTTCAATTCAGAGATCTCCCTTTTGGACTTCAAGGTCCCCTGCATTTATCATGCAGCTGATAAATGAGGTGCTATATGAGCACTTATACAAGGGGATGTTGGTTTATCTAGATGACATACTGATTTATACTGAAATTATGGTGGAGCATGTGAAATTAGTTAGGACGGTACTCAAAAAACTTTGTGCTGCTCAGCTATATGTTAAGCTGTCCAAATGCGAGTTCCACCTGAGTAAAATTGACTATCTAGGCTACCAATCTCCCATGAGGGGATAGAGATGGACTGGACTGGGCTCCAACCCACACCAGAAAGCAACTGCAACGTTTTCGGGGGTTTGTGAACTTTTACTGCCAATTTATGCCCAGATTGTCCTCCCCATCACCAACCTGTTAAAAATGAACACCCCTCCCCCCAAGATTGTCACCCAAACAGGTCCGCTGGGCTCAATACTTTAATTATTTCAATTTTGCTTTGCAGTACATCCCAGGAGGGAAAAAAATTCCTGACAGATGCTTAGTCCAAAATGCCACAATACAACAGCTCTAAACCTGAAGTAATCAGGCTAGTCATTCCATCTCATTTGCTTGCCACACCAGTAACCACCCGAGCACAAGCAAAAATGAAGCCCCAGATAGATGAGGATGTAGAAATAAACCTAAAGGTGGCACTGGAGAATGACAAGTGATTTCAAACCCATAAGAGTGAATGTACAATGCAAAATAGTCTAGCCAGGGAAGGAGCTAATTTATATGTTCCCAAAAATCAACAATTACTACTGCTAGAGAAAAGTCATAACTCTAAAACCACAGGACCTTTTGGTTTTGTAAAAGATTTGCACTGGATCAAACAGCAATTTTGGTGGCCATCACTTCAAAAGGACATTGAATGCTGTGTAGCCAGTTGCCCAGTATGACGACAAGGGAAATGCCCCATGGAAAGAAATTTCCATGGACTTTATAGTGGAACTCCCTGAGAGTTCCATGAACACAGTAATCTGGATGATAACCAATCTGTTTTTTAAACAAGTACATTTTGTGCCTTTCCAGAAAATCCCTTCTGCACACACCCTGGCTAAGTTGTTCATGCAGCATGTCTATAGGCTGCACGGTGCTCCACAGTCAATAATATCTGACTGAGGAGTGCAGTTCACTTCAAAGTTCTTGCAAGAGTTTTTAAAACTTTTGGGGATGACCCAGGGGCTTAGTTCTTGTCACCATTCACAAACAAATGGAGGCTATGAACATACAAATTAGGTCTTGGAACAATACACATTCTGGACATAAACTGTTTCAACTCCTATCCTCAAAATGATGCTATAGAGCACTGCACACCAGAACAACTAGACACAAGAATAGTTTTTTACCAACTGTCATCACTCTGCTAAACAAATAATTCCCTCAAAACCGTCAAACTATTTACTAAGTCTGCACTACTATTAATCTTCTCATCGTTCCCATCACCCATCTCCTTCCACTTATGACTGTATGACTGTAACTTTGTTGCTTGCCTTACAATTTATATTGATATTGATTGTTTCCTGATTGCTTATTTGTACCCTATGACTACCATTAAGTGTTGTACCTTATGATTCTTAATAAACATATCTTTTCTTTTATGTACATTGAGAGCATATGCACCAAGACAAATTCCTTGTGTGTCTAATTATACTTGGCCAATAAAAATTGACTATTGACTATACCTCAGGTGCTATGTTAATTACCAGCAGGACAGTTGGATGGATCTCCTCCTGTTTGCTAAAGTGGTGTACAACAATTCAGTGCATAACAGCACTAGTTTTACCCCATTCAAGATAGCTATGGGGCAGGACTTTACATCCATGCCTGAGCTGCCCATAGTCACCCTTCCAATTACATGTTTGAAAGAACAGATTATTCTGAGGAAAATACTAGAGACTTTAAAATAGGAGATTGCATTTATCTGTCCACAAAATACTTGCAATCCAGACAATCCTCTAAAAAAATTGGGACCCAAATATGTTGGTCCCTTCCCAATTGGCCCCTAATTAAGAGAATTATTAACCCTGTTGAATTTGAATGGCCAAAATCCCTTCAACAGATTCACCCAATTTTTCATTGCAGACTCCTTAAGTCAGAAATCTTCTCCACACTAGAGCCAACACCACCACCTGAATGTCTCATGATTGATGGTGAACAACATTTTAAAGTTAAAGACATATCAGACTCCTGTAGACACTGAGGAAAATTCTAGTACTTGAGTGGAAAGACTTCCCTTCCTATAAACCAAATGGGTGGATGCAAAGCACATTAAAGTGACCAAACTCATACAACATTTCCACAACCAACATCCTGACAAACCAAAGTGACTCACTTCCTAACTGTATGTTTTCTGTTCCTCCCCACCTTCCTTTCTCTCCTCTGCAGGACTAACATCCTTGTTAAGGGGGAGGTGGCATGTCAGATCCACCATCTTTGGCTTGACACCTCACTGGTGTCCAGCTATAAAAGAAGTAGTGGGGATGATGGGGGAACAAATGGGCAATAAACCTGTATACATTTTGTGTGGGAATTCAGGAGGGGGAAAGACATCTGAAGAAAAGCAAATCCGGTTTGTTCCAGGAATCATCAAGGCCATTTGCCCTGAGTGTGGAAAGTTACTAGCTAAAATACCTCAGTGTTTCCAAAAACATCTCGGTGACATTGCATTGGCTGGGTTTGGACTGGTCGTGAGAAGCGTTGGGAATGAAAGAAATAGTTTTAAATTGATGTGTAGGAAACTCAGGTTCTGCCTTTACGGCACCAGCTGACTTTATGGCAACCAGCATCTCTTAGTAAAGTTACTTTTCACTTCAACAAATGAACTTGCGAGTTTTTCTTCCCTAAGGGATTAGACTGGGGCAGGTCTGACACCTTCCCACTGAAGTGATATCTATTTATCTACTTGCTTTTGCATGTTATAGAACTGCTATGTGGACAAGAGCTGAGGTGAGTAACAGGAACTCACCCTGTAGCATAGTGTTCAGGTCTTGAACCCAGGCTGTCAGTTTTCCAGCTGACAAGCTCAGTATCTTTAACTGCTGAGCCATTGCACCTCCATTGGACATGTAGGAAATCACTCTGATAGTAAATATAGCTTTAGGAAGCATGTTAAACCTAATAAGGATAAATCTAAAATTATTGTTTTATGAACTGATGTTCTTAAATTCATGCCAGCACAACATTGATTTTAGATTGTAAATTCATCAAATTGTATGTGAAAAAGCAAGTTATTTATCAATAACCAAGAGCCCCCACTTCTGTTCTCACCAAAGCTTACAAGAGATCGTCATGAATTGTAGCAGTTACACATTTTTCATCAAGAAATCAGTTCTAAAATAGACAATAGGATCAAACAGCTACATGCAATGTTTGAAATGCCCCATCTCTCTCCCCTCCTCAAATCTCTATCTTTCATACTACAGCATTCTTTTCTGTAACAATTATGCCTTCAGTAGGAAAGAAAGTCTATCAAAGAAGCTTACCAAATAATCATTGATATAATTGTTGTTGTAGTTATTGTTATTACATTCTGCTCTGGGTAGTAATGAATTAGGAAAAACAAATCCCTTCAATTCTCATTTTCTCCATTTCAATTCATTTGTTTTTTCCAAGTACTACTGAAATTACTGTAGCAAAACATAACAATTGCAAAGAAATATAGATTTTTAAATACATGTATTTATTTTTCCCTTGACAATGTATTTAAAGCTTTTCTTAAAACATTTGTCATTGGACTGCTGTCACCGCTCCTTCCTATTTTCAGATGCTCCAATAATACTTCTACTCTTGCCACAGTAACCACTATATTAGGTCACTTATTTGTGGGTTCACACAGCCTATGGCAATTGCTATCAGTTACAATCTCTTCCATCCTCAATTCTTCCTCTGAGAATTACAGAGCTGCCATTAAAATTACATTATTTTTACAGTGTAGAAGGATTGCTAAGCTTTTGCCTTTTTTTGATTAATTTCATGCCTGACTCAGTCAGAGATTAGGCCCTGACACAGGTTATAATTAAATATTGAAATCATGAAGTGCAAGAATGTTTAATTTTTAAAATATGAGTTTTAATTTACCTCATACAGAGAATAGCTCTGGTCACCTGCAGAGATGCATTACACACTACATTGCCTAATGTAGGATGCCTGAATAAGGCTGAGCATACAGTTAAAGTAAACTAATGCAATTTATTGAACAGCAGTCAAATATTTATCCAGTTGATGAAGCAGACTTTATGTGAAACTCAGACAATAATTAAAGAGAACACTGGCTTAAAGCATGCTTATTCCAGAATTCACAAATATGTTACATCCAAGCATCCTTCTTTTCCTTCTGAAATTCTCTCTTCACATTATAAAACAACCTTATCCTTGGAATTTTTCTCACACTTAATGTAAATATTTATTGCCATTTGCTTTATTTCTGGAATGTCCTTTGGATTGCCAAAAATATTAATTGACACTTCAGTGGAAAATAGAGTAAGTTAGTAAAAGGTCTTTCTATAGAATTGTTATTAACATTGTCCTTGAGTCACCATTATGAAGATTAAGAAAAGATTTTACAGAATAGATCCATTGCAACAAAATGCTCCACAACAGCTCATAATGACTCACCTGATTGCAATATGTTTCATCATAATGAAACAATGGCTGAATAGTGGGCTAGTTTTAAAAAAAAATCAGTATTTCTTTAGTCCTTCAACATGAATGGAAATGAGTTGAATCAATCTGAAATTACAATATAGAGCTAAGAGAGTTTTCTTCTCTTAATATAGATACTTTTAAGATCTCTGTATTGCAAAATCTTCTATGATTAAATAACATTATGCTCAGTTCTTCGATCACTCTTGCACTTATTAATCTAGAAGAAAAACCCATTTAATGCAATATGGCTATTAATGTGGCAGGCACTTCAAGTACCTGAAAAACTGCACAAGCTCTATTTAATGTCTCTTTATTAAAAAAAAAAAAAAAAAACCACAAAACTGAGAATGGTGAATTTTGCAAAATAATAGTCCTTATCCCTGACCTTAAGTAATTAATTAAAGCTATGATTATGATTCTTATTATATAACACACTTATATTGTGTATATATTTCTGTGTGTGCGTGTGTGTTGTCAAATGTAAGTTTTCACAATGGCAAATAGATGAAGCAAGGCAGCCTAGTTCAACTTTTCTTAATTGGCATTTGCAATTCTGGGAAGTGCCACTCATCATGGCCATACATGACATAGGTACCAGGTTGGGAGTGGCTGATCTAGCCACTGGGAACCATGTAAATGCTGGTTTGATGGAAAATACAATATTTATTCATATGTTCAGGTTAACGGTGAGCCATCTAATTTCCACCTTTCTCTACACCATTAGGTGAGCAGCACAGTCACATTCCATGACAGCAATACTTGGTGCCGCTTTCTTCATGTTGTTCATGTCTCAGTGTCCCACTCTAGGCAATAAATAGCATAAGAAGCAGCAGTCCTGACATCTGTCACACACATACATAAGTTACAATTTTTGCATCATCAATATGATATTATACTCCTTTTATCATTTGCCCTCACTTGCCTCACTGCAGATGTCCATGTAAGTGTCAGCTGTCATGTCTGCTACACAAATGGAATTAATAACGTTGGATCAACTTGTAGGCTGTCATACTGGACAGTTTCTTAGCTACTATCCTGGTTTTGCCGACATTACGATAGATTTGATCTACATAATTCGACAGGCTAGCCTTTTTATAAGTTCTGAAAAATTACAAAATTTAAAAATGTCTGTCCTTACAAACTCCTGTCTTTGCTCTTCCCCTTTGGATAGACACAGTCAATAGTGGCCATCCCAACAGAATTTCTTTATGAACACTTCTTCCCAAAAGAAAAAACAAAAACTTTTGACACATAAGGTATATCTCAGTCATTATTAAAACTGTTCATTCTTTGGCTAAATGAATGAAGAGCACTGCCACCTTTTTAAAAAAGAAAAACAAACGGGCTCTTTTTCAAAGGAAACTGAGAATCCAGGGATTACATTTTATCCAGCAAGGCAAGTACCCCCCTTTGCAGAGGCCCATTTTTCCATCCCAGGTTTTATGGAGTTTGCTTGCAATTCTAATCAAGATGGAAGAGGGTCTTGTAATGATGCACCCTTTTGATTGGCATGAGAGACTAAAGGGAGATACTGGCATCAGAAGGGTTTGCTTCTCATTGTCCTTAAAGATTATAGAGTCCATTTTGTTTTACGAGGGTTTCACTTTCCTCCAGGAATTTTAGTGGTGCATAGAATTTTTAATGGAAGAATATCTTCACAATAAAAATTATTTAAGATGGCCTTACTTATCTGGCATGCATCAGAGACCATCAAATTATTTTACATAGGACATAATGACCAGCCACTGATGTTCTTCATTCAAGCTTACTAAATAGGTAGAAGGCTTTATATGTAAAAAGAGGTGCTTCTGACAGGGTTTTTCCTCTTATAAATACAGGAAAAAATTCAATAAAATTTGACAAGTATTTAGGTAACCACGGGCCTATTTGGCATTAGCCCAGCATCATATACATTAAACTTAAGTGTGAGTAATGCAAAATCATTAGTCTGATGTAAATAAGGATCATTTTATGCAATCTGTCAGCTTTTCAATAGGATGTTTGATAATGAAATGTTTCTCTAGAAAGAATGCTATGGGGATTAGCTGTTTTAATAAAGTAATACATGTAATTTTATCTGGTATGGTACGATTTTGAATTTTAAAAAATTAGGAATGCTGTATTTGAAAAGGCACCCTAGAGTTGAATCTGTTGTAATGATGATTAATGGAACACTTAAGCAATATTTTATTGCACCTTATTTTTTTAAAAAGGCTACATTTCTTCTTTGGGGTATGAGCAAAATCAAGATGACCAATGATAATTCCTTTAAAAGTGTATCTATAATTTGGCAGAGATCATTGTTACTTATTCTGTCCAAATAGCCCTTAGTATTGGAGATATTAAACTATCCATTAGGGTTTCTGATACCCCAGTTTCCACCAGTATATCCTTCCTCTGGGCAGTGATATAAAGCCTTTACAAATTGGGCTTTTCAAATTCCCAGATAAACTTTGCCTATTAAAGCAAATGAAATATTTTCCAACAGAACATTTTTATTGATTCACAGCACATGTATTGTGAATATTTACACATTTACCTCTGTGGATATTCACCAGCTATTTTTGCATTTGGGAATATTTTGAGAGCTCCATTGACTTCCAAGAAGAAGACATTCAATATTTCTGCATAGATTATTCTAATTGCCATTGTTAACAACAAGTTACCCAATTATATGCAGTAATAAAAATTTTGGTTAGATATGAGCAATGTTTGATATCTCTCCAATTAGCACTAATAGGGATATATAGGCCATAAATGACATCAGCTACTCATGATTGCCACTTCCAGTGAGGCTGGCAGATGAGAAGCTATTTCTCACCAGTTATTTCATTGCCCAGCTTTTTTTTTTTTTTTTTTTTGCTTTAATTTATATGCCGCCCTTCTCCGGAGACTCAGGGTGGCTTACAATGCATTAAGCAATAGCCTTCATACTTTTGTATATTTATACAAAGTCAGCTTATTGCCCCCACAATCTGGGTCCTCATTTCACCTACCTTTGAAAGGATGGAAGGCTGAGTCAACCTTGAGCCTGGTGAGATTTGAACTTGCAGTAATTGCAAGCAGCAGTTGTTAATAACAGTGCTTTAGTCCACTGTACTACAGGCTCTTCCAGCTTGTTCTGCTGTACGTATTTAGAACTTTTGAAAAAGAAAACTATTTTGGTGTATACCTATTGAAAACACAGACGATGGTTCTCCTTTGGAGATTAGCATGTTTAGCTTGAGCTGCAGCTGAACATAGCAAGAATTTCCTCCGTAGTGCTATTAAATGAAGATGACGTGATTTTTATAGCAAATGTTTTAAACAGTTATTAGCCTGACTTTTGTATAATCTTAATAATATATTTCTCCTTCATTGATTACTGCCTTGTTGTGGTGAAGGGGCTTGCATAGCTCAATGAAGCTATGAGCTATGCCATGCAGGGCCACCCAAGACAGACAGGTCATAGCAGAGAGCTCTGACAAAACGTGATCCAGTGGAGGAAATGGCAACCCACTCCAGTATCTTTGTCATGAAAACCCCATGGACAATACCAAAAGGAAAAAAAATATGACACTGGAAGATGAGCCCCTCAGGTTGCAAGGTGTCCAATATGCTACTGGGGAAGAGCAGAGGGCTAGTACTAGTAGCACCAGAAAGAGTGAAGCGACTGGGCCAAAGCCGAAAGGATGCTCAGCTGTGGATGCATCTGATGGTGAAAGGAAAGTTCAATGCTGTAAAGATTTATTATCCATAGGGACCTGAAATGTAAGATCCATGAATCAAGGCAAGCTGGATGAGGTCAAACAAGAGATGACAAGACTGAACATCAACATCTTAGGAATCAGTGAACTAAAATGGACAGGAATTGGTGAATTTAATTCAGATGACCATCAGGTATACTACTGCGGACAAGAATCCTTCAGAAGAAATGGAGTAGCTTTCATAGTCAATAAAAGAGTAGGAAAAGCAATACTGGGATACAATCCCCAAAATGACAGAATGATCTGTTGCTGTAATTCGAGGATCAGACTCAATAATGAATTCAGACTTTTTATGTTCAAATAGAAGATTGTTTATTTACAGAAGGCATTCTATATTCACAGAGCGATTGCAGATAGAAGCAAGGAGAAAGAGTGTGCATCATCTTTTATACCAAGGAGGCGGGATTAGAAGTGGGGAGTGGTAGATATGCAGTTTGTATATCATATTGAAAAACTTCAAGATTAAGAGCTGAGGCTATCACTAAAGCTGTCTTAACACTTTCAGTTCTCACTGTGGGAGAATATGTGTCGGTATAATCCTCAGGATATCTTTGAGCAAAACCCTGTGCTACCAATCTTGCTTTATATAATGTGTTACCCCGTTCTAGATTTTTAATCTTAAATATCCACCTAGTGCCTATAATTGTCTTATCCTTTGGGACTGGTGTTGGAGTGAATACGTTAAGTTCTCATAAACTGTCCATTTCTTTGGCCATGGCTAGTTCCCATTTGTTTCTTTCTTCCAAAGGGAGTTTTAATACATCTTCATATGTGTTTGGTGTTGGTGTTTCATTATGTATGTGCATTATGTAATCTTTAAATCGTTCAGGTACTTGATTTCTGTTACATCTGATTGTTCTTTCTGGTCTATCATTGTTATCATGTAAATATCTTGCCTCCTTTTGTGTTAATGAATCTATTTTGATTTTGGGACAATTTCCTATCCACGTTTTGGTGTTGTCCTTTTGTGTGTTACAGGTTTGCCCTTCTTGTTTTGTTCTACCTTGTGTTTTAATATTAGGCCTTGTCATTGGGAGTATTTCATTGAGATGTATTTTAGACCAATTGGCCTGTTCGTGAAATACAGCGGTCCTAGAGATTATGAATTTGTTGTTATTGTCAATAAATCTATATCCTTTTGTACCTGTTTCATAACCCATGAATCTAAGCCTTCTGGAAACATTATCCCCCTTACGTCTTAATTGTTTCTGTATATGTACATCTGCTGTAACTCCAAACACATGCATGTGGGCTATCTTAGGTTTTTTACTATACATCAGTTCATATGGTGTTTTGTTTATGACGCTAGACCAAAGTCGGTTGAGCGTATAATTGGAATATAATAGGGCTTCTGACCAGAAATGCTTACCTAACCCAGCATCCTCTAATGTACACCTAATCATAGTTTGTAGTGTCGAGTTTCGTCGTTCTACTACTCCATTTTGAAAAGCAGAGAAAGGACTAGAGGTGAAATGCAACATTCCTTTTGATTTTAGCCATTGAGAGAATTCTCTTGACATGAATTCAGACCCTCTGTCTGTCATGATTTGTTTGATTTGTGTGTGATGCTGTGTTTCCACACGTTTATAAAATTCTTTAAATTTTTGAAATGTTTCATCTTTATGTCTTAAGGTGTAGACAAAGCCATAACGACTGAAGTCGTCTACAATAGTGAGGAAATATCGTTTTTTGTATGTAATTGATGGAGTTAATGGGCCAACTAGATCCATATGCACTAGATTAAAAATATGATTTGATGATCTTGTTGCCTTTTTGGGTCTGGGCTTGGTTCTCAGTTTTGAAGACTTACATACTGAACATTCCAGGTAATTTTTACAATCTTTTATTTTAACACCTTCAGCATGTTCAATCATTTTTTGTATTACAGGAAAACTGGCATGTCCTAATTTTCTATGTAATATGTGTGAACATTCATCATGAATTGGCTTTCCAATTATGAGTTTTTTGTTATTGTGTGTATTGTTATCAGATGTAGTTTCATCATTATGTTCTAATTCATGTTCTTCATTGTCACTATCTATATCATTTTCTGTTTCTGTGCTAGTGTTTGAATTAATGTTGTGTAACCATTTTTCTTCTGTAATTAAATATGGTAAGTCTTCTTTGGTAATTATATTACCTATGTTTATTTTGTTTTTCTCTAGAGTTACTTTTCCCTTTGAGAATATTATATTTATGTTAGAGTCCCTGCTTAGCTTTATTGCACTGAGAATGTTGTGAGGTATTTTGGGTATTAATAGTACCCCCTCTATTTTCCCTAGACCGGGTAATTCTACATTTCCTCTTCCAATAACTTGGACTTCCTCTTGGTTTGCTACTTTAATTACAAATTTATCTTCGACGAAGGAAGATAATATTTTCTTATTGTGTGTTGTGTGATTTGTTGCTCTGGAATCAATGAGCCAAGCATTGTCCTTTGAGTCTTGATTTTTGATTATTGTGTGTTTATCTAATCCGTATAATGATCCGGACTTCCTGTCCCTTGAGTTGTCTCTGCCCCCTCTATGTTCTCTAAAGTTTGGTGAATTTCTGTGTCTATATCTGTCCATGGATGATTGTCTATCGTGATATCTGTTTCTTGTGTCATGTCTTTGTCTCTCTCTAGGAGGTTTTGGACAGTCTCTCCTATAATGTTCTTTAGACCCACAATTATAACACTCTATTGTGTCCTGATGCCTGTCTTGGAATACTACCCTTTTGATCTGTCTATGCTCTTTGTGTGTACTGTAGTGGCTTCTTCTCAAATTATCTTCAGCAATTAATCTATTTGATAAACTCTCTATAGATAGATAGCCTAAGTTAATTGTATCTAAATGTGATATGCAGTTGTCCCATGATGGGTCTAATGAATTAATAATAACACTTTTCATTGTCTGGTCAGATATTATTTCTCCCCTTAAATGAAGTTCTGCTCTAGTTGTGTTCAGTAATAGTAAATGTTCACTTATAGTAGTCCCAGGTTTTATCCTGGCTGAGAAAAAGTTTTTAGACATTCTAGTTGTGGTTGCCACACTTTCACTATGAAACAGTTTAAACATACAATGAATTATTTCTGAGACAGTTAGATTATGCTTAATACTATGATAAATAGCAGGTGATATACTAGAGATTAGTAAATAAAATGCTCTGTGATGTAGACAGTCCAATTTTAGTGTCCATGGTTTTTTAGGAGGGTTAGTTATGAAAAATAATAAATTTTCTTTTAAGAAAACAACCTGGAGTTGCTGACTCCATTCCTGTAAGTTAACACTGTCTATTCTCAATTTTGGAAAATCATTAGGCAAATTTCCAATGTTATTTGTTGCATTACTTACAGCTGGAGGCTGTCCATGGTCCTGTATATGCTGATAATTGCAGAATGGTGTAGGGATACTCGCGATTAGTCTGAATGGTTCCCTCTGTTCTTTATTATCTCTATGTTTGTCTGGGCGTATTTGCACATGTGCGTAGATCATTTCGTTCCTGAAGCTGTTGGAGGAGGTTCTCACTGCTGCAGCTCCCTCGCAGTGCTCTTCCTCTGATGACTCGCTCTCTGGCTCGACTTTAGGTGTCCAGTTGTGGATCGGGGCTTGCTTCTTTTCATCGTAGTCGTCTCGGTTGAGGTTTCTGGCTCCCGGAAGCGTCTGCGGTGTGGGCAAGTACTTGCAAGGCTCTCTGGATTCGGGCGTTAGCGCTCTCGTCGGTCGATTCGGAGTGGATAGATGCTGAGACGCTTGCTCGTTTGCTTCTGTATCTTTGCCTTTGGATTGTGCAGTTTGTCTTTTCTTTGTTATTTGGTCGACTGTCTTTGGTACTTTCGTTGATTTCTTTGAGATTTTTAGATTCGGGCCGAAGGCTGCGAAGAGTGTTTTCATAGCTGTTTCGATTTGTAGTTCGGTTGATGTTTCTTCGGTGTCTGTATCAGATTCTTCTGATGAGTAGAATTTTTCTTTTTTATTTCTTATGCTTTGTAGAGCTTTTCGCGCCAGCCATTTTGAACTCTGCTTTCTGATTGGTTCTGGGTCAGCCATTTTGGCGGGCTGACAAAACCAAGATGGCTGCCATTCAAAATTTTGCGCAGAACCGTTAGTCTTTCTTTTAGTTGTATTTTCATCTATGGGTAATTCGCTTACCATTTTGTGGTCTTTTGGTTCTGGTGTGTTGATGTGGTTTTCTCTCGCTGCTCCGCTATCTTTTATGATGTCTTGGAGGTTCGCGATGAGATTTTTGTCGTCTTTTTGGCTTTTCAGCAGTCTTAGTATTTCTAATCTGAGCGTGTTGTTTTCTGTCTCGCTCGCTTCTTGGTCGCCGGGTTCATCGATTACCTCTTCGTCGTCTGTAGTGAAGTTTTCAGATTCTTTTGTTATTTTTATTGTAGATTCATCGATCATTTCTTGATCTGTTTCCATTTCTTTGTTGTGTGCCCTGGTGTTGGGTCTTTCTCTTTTGTTTCTGGAGTTTTCTTTCTTTGGCATGTCTGTTTCTTATTGAGTCAGCCAACCATCCTCTGCTACCAGATTGTTGCCATAATTCGAGGATCAGACTCAATAATGAATTCAGACTTTTTATGTTCAAATAGAAGATTGTTTATTTACAGAAGGCATTCTATATACACAGAGCGATTGCAGATAGAAGCAAGGAGAAAGAGTGTGCATCATCTTTTATACCAAGGAGGTGGGATTAGAAGTGGGGAGTGGTTAGTGAGGAATACATTAGGAAGGGGAGAATAAGTTAACTCTTGACATTCCATGGATATATAATTCTTTCATTCAAGAATGAGGCATTTAGGACTTCTGGTTTACTTCTCGTAGCCGCCAGACGGTCCCTTAGGACCGCCAGCCCCTTCGCCTGTAAAGAGCCGCCTTTACAACAGAAAGGCAGCTCGAAAAACTCCATTTCCAGGAGGAAATGTGAGATAGAGCAGGTGAGTGTAGGTAGAGCTTTCCGCGAAGCCCTCAGAGTTTTTTTTTTTACTCTTGGGGGCGAGCAGATGAGGCTCCCTATATCACTCGCTGTTTGCTCCGGGCGTTGGGAGACCTCTGCATTTTTGCAGAGCAAGGCTACGAAAACAAGCTTTTCAAATAACTAACAGATTAAGCAAAGAGAATGAGATCTGGACCTGGACCTGTGACCCTAAATTGCAAGTATTTATACTTATTTTGCAAAGGATATTGAACAAAGTAAAAAAGAACTTTTAAAATGGTGACTGCCGAAATTTGAGCAGGGAAGCTGAAAAGGGAAAGTCCTTCCGTTTCTTATTAAGCCACAAAGTAGCGGAATAAATACTTCTGGCTACAATTGAAGAAAAAGCTCCACTTTTGTGTTTTCTCTTTCCTGGAGATTTGATTTGATATTGATCTCGTTTGGAAAGAAGCTTTTTTCTCTTTACTTTGCTTTTTTTTCTTTTCTAAAAAAGTTTGCCTGTGTGGAAATATGGCGTTTAGGCTTACAAAGCCAGACAAACAAGCAGTGGGGGGGGATTCCCCCATCCACAAACTATATGAACAAGTTCTTAACTTACAGTCTCAGAAAACTGATTTTAATATAATTGAATTTCTCCTGGAGGAGATTGTAAGAAGGGATGAGATTATGAATCAGAACTTTGAGAAATTTAAGCAGGAAATTAAAAAATTGGTGCAATTAAAGTTTGATATTTTGCAACGAAAGATTATAAAAATGGCTAATGGTTTCTCAGAATTTATGATCAAGTTGGATACAAATACTAATCTATTAGAGTCTAAAATGGAGGAAACTGAGGACAATTTGGAAAATAAAATAGAAAAAGTTGAAAATGATTTGATGAACATTAAAGACAATAGTTTAGAAGAAAAACCTAAAATGGAAGCTGATCCAAAGATTTGTAATGTAGAAAACATACAACAACGGATTGAAAAGGAGGTTTTAATGATGCAATATAATTTTACTGAATATGCGATTAGACTGAGAGGATTACAGGAAAATAACAGAGATGACTTAAGGAAAATATCTTCTGAAGTTATGGCTGGGATTTTAAAGGTTCAACCTGAGGAGGTATTTTGTAGGATCGATAGAGTTTATAGAAAAACTCCTGGATTGCAAAGCAAAGGCAATTGCCTAGAGATGTGGTGATTTATTTTACAGATAAAGAAATAAGAAATAATATTGTGCAAAAATCTTTTAAGTCTACTTTGCAATGATTTGGAAGAAAGATTTGGATATATAAAGAACTACCGCCTAAGATGTTATTGGAAAGAAAGAAATTTGGTTTTCTGGTGGCTGAGCTTAAAAAAAGAAATATCTTATTCAGATGGAATGCTCCAGTTGGTATAATATTGAGATATCAAGGAGAAAGATATCAATTAAATATTGTTGAAAAAGCGGAAGAATTTTATCAAAAAATTTTAAAAATGAACTTAACATCTTTATGCACAACACAAAACAAGCAGAAGGAGTTAGAAATAAAGGAAAAATATCGAATTACAGAGGCCTTTGTAGATGAATTGCCTTTGGATTCTTCAGACACCTCAGCTGGATTATTTATAAATAAGAGAGAAGTGGTATTGGATTCTAACGTGATGATTCACCAAGTCACAGACAACCATGGAAATCAACTAATTGATACACAACTTATAGAAAAGAAATATGAGTCACAAAAGCAAAACCAACAAGATCAAGTCATAAATCAGAATGAAAACCGATCAGTTGATATACAACTTGCAGAAAGGAAATTAGGATGGAGATCAAACCCACAAAAAGAAAGGAAAAAAAGAAACATGTCTCACAAAAATAAAAATTTTTAAATTAAGCAACAGCGAACCCAGTTATTTTTAAAAATACATGACTGAATATATGAAAAGATGGTTGAGGCGAAGTAGTGCTTAATATTATCCTGAGGAGAGTGACAGACCTCTGCAATGCCATATTTTTGGGATGTGAAAAGGGCCTCAAATTGTTGGATTGGAATTATCTATTTTTGGTTTTCTTTTTATTAATCAACGTATTATATCTATGCTGAGCCATAAGGCAAGAGAGCTATGCTGGGGCATGCAGAAGATCTGTCTGTTACCCCATTATGACGATGGGAATTAATAATCCTGAAAAAAGCCACTATTACAGATATTATATGGAATACAATTATAAAGTCACTCGGGTGGTTGTTTTCTTTTTTTATATATACGAAAATATCCATTATTGATGGGGGCAGATGATAACTGAGGATTTTGAATATTCTGTTGCAACTGGGATGTTATGTTACCCTAATACGGATGATGGAGTCAGCAATCCAGTGGAAAGACATCAAAGAAGATATTATATGGATTATAAATTTAAAGTCATTGATTTTATCTATATAAGGGAATATTTTTTTAGCAGGGTGGGCAGAAGAACAAAGATATTAAGAATTGTTGTGCATGGTAATTTTGTAGGAAAGTGGGTGGAGACAGGCTAGAGGGGGGAAAAAGGGGGAAAAATTTGTAATTGAAAACTTTTTCAATAAAAAAAAAAGAATGAGGCATTTACACATGACATGATCTCAGTTCGAATCCAAGGCAAACCATTCAATATCACAGTAATCCAAGTCTATGCCCCAACCACTGGTGCTGAAGAGGATGAAATTGACTGGTTCTATGAAGCCCTATAGCACCTTATAGAATTAATGCCAAAAAATGATGTCCTTATCATCATGGGGGATTGGAATGCTAAAGTAGGAAGCCAAAAGATAACCGGAATAACAGGCAAGTTTGGCCTTGGAGTACAAAATGAAGCAGGGCACAGGCTGGTAGAATTTTGTCAAGAGAATACAATGGTCATAGCAAACACTCTTTTCTTTTTTTTTCTTTTTTTTTTATTGAAAAGTTTTATAGAAAAAAAATCCCCCCCCAATATTCCCCCCACCCTTTTCCCTCCCCACATCCCCCCCCAGACTTTCCAGAGCAAAATACAGGGTATTTCAATTAACAATCATAAGCTAATTCAACCTATCTATCCTTAGACTACTAAATCCCCCCCTGAAACCTTAACTCCACTATAGGTAAGATAATACTTCTAATACTTAACATTCATTCATAAGCTATTTGACATTTTCTTGTCTGATACTTATTTTGAATATATTCAATCCATCTTCTCCATTCCGATACATATCTTTCTTGTGTATAGTCCTTCAAATACGCTGAAATTTTCGCCATTTCTGCTAGATTCGTTACTTTCAGTAATCCTTCTTCCAGTATTGTGCTACCAACAGCCTAGCTGCTGATATTAAGTTCAAGATCAGTTTAGTCTCTAATACTGTACAATTCATTGTTATACCCAATAAAAACAATTGAGGAGTAAATTTCAACCTTTTTTTCAGAACGTTCTGCATCACCCACCAAATTTTTATCCAAAATGCCTTGATTTTCTTACAAGTCCACCATATATGATAATAAGTTGCATCATCACATTCACATCTCCAACATTTAGCTTGCAAATTCGGGTACATACATGATATTTTTTTAGGATCTAAGTGCCATCTATAAAACATTTTATAAAAATTCTCTCTCAAATTTTGTGCTTGCATAAATTTAACATTTCTAACCCAAATCTTTCCCCATGTTTCCATCATCACTGGTTCCTGAAAATTTTATGCCCATTTTATCATACAATCCTTAACCAATTCCGTTTCTGAATCTATTTCCAGTAAAGCATTATACAACCTTTTAATATGCATCTGACTTTGATCTCTAATCTGTTTTACCAGGTTTTCCTCATTTTGCATGACACCAATTTTTTGGTCTTCCCTCCATCTAGCTTGAAGCTGACCATACTGAAACCAAGTATAAATTATCCCTTCTTCTTTTAATACATCTAAGGATTTCAATTGCAGCTTATCCCTTTCCATAAAAAGAAGCTCTTTATAAGTAATCACCTCTGTTTTTTGTTCTATACTTATATTTTCTATTGCATGTCTAGGATTTGCCCATATAGGTATCTTATAGTTTAGCTTATATTGATACTTTTTCCAAATCCTCAACACAGCATTTCTAAGTATATGACCCTTAAACATTTTATCCACTTTTTTTTCATATAACAGATAAGCATGCCATCCATATAACAGATCATAACCGTCTATATTTAACATTCTCTCTTCAGTTAAATTAAACCAATCGCTAATTTGTGATAAAACAGCTGCTTCATAATACAATCTTAAATTAGGCATTTTAAGACCTCCTCTCTCACGTACATCCTGTATAATTTTCAGTTTCACTCTTGGTTTCTTCCTGCCCCAAATAAAAGTATTAACCCCTTTCTGCCACTCCCTCAAGTTTTCATCTTTCTTAAGCACTGATATCATTTGAAACAAAAATAAGAACCTGGGTAATACATTCATTTTTATTACTGCTATCCTTCCCAGCAGAGATAGTTGTAGCTTTTTCCAATTTTCCATTTCTTTCTTCACTTTTTGCCAAAGAACTTCATAATTGTTTTTAAATAATTTCATGTTTGAGGCTGCAATATATACTCCTAGGTATTTGACCTTTTTAACTATTTCAAACCCCGTTATTCTCCCATATCCCTTTTTGAGATCTGGACATGTTTTTAGTTATCATCTTTGTCTTATGTTGATTTACTTTAAATCCAGATACCTTACCATATTGACCTATTATGTCCAACACATATGAAGCCGCTTCTGTAGGTTGAGATAAAGTAACAACCAAGTCATCTGCAAATGCTCGTACTCTATAATCTTGCTGTCTAATTACAATTCCTTTTATTTTATCAGAGTCACATATCTTATTCAACAAAACTTCTAAGGTTAAGATAAACAACAATGGAGACAAAGGACAGCCTTGCCTTGTACCTTTCTCAATTTTAAAAACATCTGTTAATCCTCCATTAACTATTATTTGTGCTGTTTGTTCCTGATATATTGCTCTAATTGATTGTATAAAGTACTCTCCAAAGTGCATTTTTTCTATCATCTTAAACAAAAATTGCCAATTCAGTCGATCAAATGCTTTCTCTGCATCCAAAAATATAAACGCTGCAGGGACCTGGTTGTTTTTTTCCAAGTATTCCAATAAATTTACAATTTGTCTAACATTATATTTCATTTGCCTCCCTTTTATGAAACCTGATTGATCATTATGAATTGTTTGTTGCATAACTGGCATTAGTCTATTCGCTAATATCTTGGCAAAAACTTTATAGTCAGTATTCAAAAGTGATATTGGCCTAAAATTTTCAGGCTTGGTACAATTTTGATCTTCCTTCGGGATCAGTGAAACAAAAGCTGTTCTCCAAGAGGGTGGAACTCCTCCCCCTAATTGAATTTTACAAAACAAAACTCTAAGCGGTTCTACCATTTCAGACTGTAAGATCTTGTAATAAACAGCTGTTAATCCATCTGTTCCCGGAGCTTTCCCTATTTTTAACTGCTTAATTGCTGCAATAATCTCCTCAGAGGTTATTGGCTGATTCAATCCTTCCCTCTGCTCTAACGTTAATTCAGGAATATTCTCTTCCTTTAAGTATCTATCTATATCTATACCTTGTATTGAATCACTAGCATATAGCTTTATATAAAATTCTAGAAAAGCCTTTTTGATCATATTCTGTTGGTAAACTTCCTTACCTCTGAATTCTATTTTACCAATAACTCGTGATTTCTGTTTTTTCCTCAACACATAGGCCAACCACCTGCCTGGTTTATTAGCATTACAAAATGTATTGTGTTTAGCATATTGTAAACTAGTTGCCACTTGATCAGCCATTAACATATTGAATTGCTCTCGTAATATATTTATTGTTTCTTTTACTTTCTTATCTCCCGGATTAAATATAAGTAATTGTTCTTTCTTTTTTATTTCTTCCTCTATCTCTTTCTGCTTTTTTTGTTGTTTCAATCTGTGTTTATTATTCATATGTATTAAAGTTCCCCTCACATAAGCCTTACTAACATCCCAAACCATTTCCATAGAAGTACCCTTATGCATATTAATAGCAAAAAATTCTTTCATTTGTTTTTTAAGCTCATTCACATTTTCTTCATATCTAAATAAATTTTCATTTAGCCTCCAACACCTCCTTTCTCCCCTCTCCTGTTCCATTTCCACCCAAACCGGACTATGATCAGTTAGAGTTCTTGGACATATCTTCGTCTTCTTCACCCTAGAAATAAAATCATTTGTGGTTAGTATGAAATCAATCCTAGAGAAGGATTGATGTCTATCAGAAAAAAATGTAAAGTCTCTCTCCTCCATATTGCGTTCTCTCCAAATATCTCTCAATTCTATGTCTTCCATCATATCAAAAAAGGATTTAGGTAATTTTGCATGGGTTGAGATCTTTGATAAACTTTTTTTATCTTTCTGTGTATCTATTACTCCATTCCAATCACCCATTAATATAAAAAAATTATAGTCCCATTGTATTATTTTAGTGTGTAAACATTTATAAAACTTGTCTTGTTGCTGATTAGGGGCATATATTCCAATTAAAAGCATTTATCAAATATTTTTGGTCTGATAGTCTAATATGTGTTTCTTGCAAACAAATAACATCGTTTTTAAATTGTTTCAAATAATGAAATACTTTCTTTCTTTTTTGTGGTGAATTTAAACCATTAACATTCCAAGATAAGAATTTAGTTGCCATCTTTGGCTTTTCGAAGCTTCATGAGCATCAGCTGAACTTCCTCCTCCACCTTATTCTTCGGCCTAGCTCCCCCCCCCACTGCTTCTGTTTTTTGAACTTCTTGAGGTAAATCTTGAAGTTGTTGCTCTTTTAATTGTTGTTCTTGACGTTTATAAGTTGCTTGGGTCAATCGTTCTCTTGGTTCTCCCTTCTTGGATGGTTCCAAAGTGGGGGGTGGGCCCCCAAGATCCAGGTCTTCTTCCATGGTGATTCCTCCAGCTGCAACTTCAGCATAAGTTTGTATCTGCTTTCCATCTTTTTCTTGTTGTAACATCTCCATTTTCTTTTTACCAACCCCCCCCCCCCCCCGGTGAGGGTGAGTATCCAGCCTTTAGAACATTAACATAAAAATTTTGCCTTCCAAACTGTGTTTAACCAGTATCTTTCTCCACTATAAGTCACTATTAGACCAGTTGGAACATCCCATCTGTAAGGCACTTGTTGGTTTCTCAGTTCATTTATCAGAAAGCAAAAATCCTTTCTGCTTCTTAGCATTTTTGGAGGGATCTCCTTCAAAACCACCACTTCTTGTCCAGCCACTTGAACCTTGTTCTTGTAAGAAGCTTGTAAGATGTCATTTCTGATCCTCCTGGTTGTGAAATAAATCACCACATCTCTTGCCTTTATCTTGCCACCCAGGAGTTGATCCTGTAGATTTTATCAATTCGACTTGCCACATCTTCTGGTCTTTCTTTAATTATCTCTGCAGTAGCTTCAGCAAAAATGTCCTTTAAATTTTCCTTACTATTTTCTTTCAGGCCTCTCAATCTCAAGGCAAATTCCATAGATCTGTATTGTAACATTACCAGTTCATCATCCACCTTCTCTGTTTTAGTCATAATGTCTCCTACTTTGTTTTCCAAATTCAGATTGGCTTCATTGATTTCTTCCACTCTCTCATCCACCTGAATAACAAGTTTTGCCAATCCTGAGACTGCAAAAACAATATCATCTCTTATTTCATCATGCTTTACTTCAACAACTTCTTTAATTGACTTTATATCCTCCTCAAATTTCTTTAATTTCCCTTCCACAATTGCTGTTAGATTGTTCATAGCTGCAGCTTGATTATTCATGGCTTCTTTTATAAATTCTCTGAGTTCATTAAAAGAAGCCTCCTGACTCTGTGAATCAACCGGAAGTTGTGCTTTCTGTGTCACCAATGACACTACTGGAGAACCTCCTCCTCCTTTAGCAACTCCTGGCTTAACTTGTTTAGAAGCCATCTTTTTTTTAAAAAAAACTTTTTTCCTTTCACAGCCACAAAATCCCTTGAACAGTTTTCACAAGCTTGTAATTTATAGTCTATAATTTATTTCTCAAACCAAATAGTCTTTTCTCCACAAACTCTCACTTCCCAGTGGCTTTAATCCACTCTCAGGGTGCAAAGTTCTCAATAAGCACTTTCGTTTCTAACTTTCACTTTCACACCCATAACAAAGGCGCCATCTTCAGCCTCCAGCTCAAAGAAATTCAGTAAGAAACAATGTAAATCCGGAGTTAAGCACTGTTGCTTTGAAGCTTGTTCTCCTGTTTCCGCTCTGCCTGCGCTTGTAATCAATCAAACTCACTTTTGACAGCAGGATCGGTCACGGCGTCTGGCTCTGTTTAAACAGAGTTGTCCCAGACTCGGAGCTTCTTAGTGGGCTGAGTGGGGAGCTCTCACCCTCCAAGCCTCTGGAGTTATTCCAGAGGACTTTCGGGGAGCTCTACTCACACCCACCGGCTCTCCTCTCCTTCTTCTCCTGATGGAGAGGTTTTTAAGCCGCCAGACAGCCGATTAGCGCTGTCAGGGCAGCTTTTATGAAGTCGCAGGGCTAGTGGTCCAAGGAGACCATCCACGACGCCTGCAGTGCCAACCAGAAGTCGCAAACACTCTTTTCCAACAACTCAAGAGACGACTCTACACATGGACATCACCAGAAATATCAATACAGAAATCCGATTGACTACATGCTCTGTAGCCAAAGATGGAGAAGCTCTATACAGTCAGTAAAAACAAGACCAGGAGCTGTCTGTGACTCAGACCATGAGCTTCCTGTTGCAAAATTTAGGCTTAAATTGAAGAAAGTAGGGAAAAGCACTAGGCCATTCAGGTATGAACTAAATCATATCCCTGATGAATATACAGTAGAGGTGACAAATAGATTTAAGGAATTAGATCTGATAGACAGAGTGCCCGAAGAACTATGGACAGAGGTTTGCAACATTGTACAAGAGGTAGCAACTAAAACCATCCCAAAGAAAAAGAAAAGCAAGAAAGCAAAATGGCTGTCTGAGGAAGCTTTGCAAATAGCTGAGGAAAGAAGGGAAGCAAAAAGCAAGGGAGAAAGTTACACCCAATTGAATGCAGAATTCCAGAGAATAGTTAGAAGAGATAAGAATGCCTTCTTAAATGAACAGTGAAAAAAACAAACAAACAACAGTGTTCTGCCCCAGCTACGGACCCCAAAGAACGCAGCACACACAAAATCTATACAAAGCTTATTTTACTCAAATAACTCAGTCTTTTTCAAACAAAGGCTGTTAAGAAACTTTCTTAACAGCCTACAAGAATTCTGCAATAAAGTAATCACAGTCTTACTAGAGTTGGCAGAAAGCCCAGAAGCAATTTTGCAGAGAATCCAGACATGAAGGAGAGTGAACTAAAGTTGTCCCTTACAGATTGCTGCAATTGGCGTTCCTCCTTAAATAGGTTAAGGGAGTGGCCAATTACCCCCAAGCCTTACTCTTGAGGAGACCTCCTCCTGAGGAGCCACTCCTGCCTTTTGGCAGCTCTGCGCATCCGTGCATTGAGAAGAGGCTCCTCCTCTTCATCCTTTTCACTTAAAGGAGCTTCTGGAGCTTCTGAAGGCCCTGGCTGAATCCCTGCCTCTAGCACCACATCTTCTCCAACCTCCCCACTGTCCGACTCAAGCGCCAGCTGCACAGGCTGCTGGCGCAGCACCACACCAGCCTCCATGTTGTCGGAATCAGCTACAATCTGCACAAACCGCTGACTGGCCACAACACAATAGAATAGGAAGGACCGGAGATCTCTTCAAGAAAATTGGAAATATGAAGGGAACATTTCATGCAAAGATGGGCATGATAAAGGACATGATAAAGGATAAAATTAGAACTAAGGAGAAATTTCCTGACAGTTAGAACAATTAATAAGTGGAACAATTTGCCTGCAGAAGTTATGAATGCCCCAACACTGGAAATTTTTAAGAAGTTGTTGGATAACCATTTGTCTGAAGTGGTGTAGGGTTTCCTCCCTGGGCAGGGGTTTGGACTAGAAGACCTCCAAGGTCCCTTCCAACTCTGTTATTCTATTCTATTCTATTCTATTCTATTCTATTCTATTCTATTCTATTCTATTCTATTCTATTCTATTCTATTCCACTCCACCCCACCCCACCCCACCCCACTCTATTCTATTCTATTCTATTCTATTCTATTCTATTCTATTCTATTCTATTCTATTCCATTCCATTCCACTCCACTCCACTCCACTCCACCCCACCCCACCCCACCCCACCCCACCCCACCCCACCCTACTCTATTCTATTCTATTCTATTCTATTCTATTCTATTCTATTCTATTCTATTCTATTCTATTCTATTCTATTAATTATTAATTACCTAGATTAATAAGAGGTGACAAAATTACACAGAAGATCTATGCAACAATGAGCTTTAAATCCCTAATAACCATGATGATGGGGTGGTCACTGACCTCGAGCCAGACATCCTAGAATGTGAAGTCAAATGGGCCTTATGAAATCTGAGCAACAACAAAGTTAGTGGAGGTGATAGTATTGAGGCTGAGCTTTCAAAATCTTAAAAGACAATGCAGTAAAAGTTCCACACTCGATTTGCCAGCAAATTTGGAAAACTCAACAGTGGCCACAGGATTGGAAAAGGTCAGTTTACATTCCAATTTCAAAGAAAGGCAATGCCAAAGAATGTTCAAACTATTGCACCATTGCACTCATTTCACATGCTAGTAAGGTTATGTTTAAAATCCTACAAACTAGACTCCAGCAGTATGTGGATCGAGAACTACAGACGTACAGGCAGGATTTCAAAGAGGCAGAAGAACTAGTGATCAAATTGCCCACATAGGCTGGATCATGGAGAAAGCTAGGGTGTTCCAGAAAAACATCTACTTCTGCTTCATTGACTATGCTAAAGTCTTTGATTGTGTGGATCACAACAAATTGTGGCAAGTTCTTAAAAAGATGGGAGTACCAGACCATCTTATTTGTCTCTTGAGAAACCTATATGCTGGTCAAGAAGTAACAGTGAGAACTGGACACGGAACCACTGATTGGTTCAAAATTGGGAAAGGAATCCGGCAAGGCTGTATACTATCGCCCTGCCTATTTAACTTATATGCAGAGCACATCATGAGAAAGGTGGGGCTAGATCAGTGGTTCTCAACCTTCCTAATGCCGCGACCCTTTAATACAGTTCCTCATGTTGTGGTGACCCCCAACCAAGGGTGGGTTCTAAATTTTTTTACTACTGGTTCTGTGGGCGTGGCTTATTTTGTGGGTGTGGCTTGGAGGTCATGTGACTGGGTGGGTGTGGCTAGCTGGTCATGTGACCGGGTGGCCATGGCAATATGTATAGGGACTACTCAGAGGGCTGAAAAAAGTCATTTCTGACAGGTCCTCGCACTTTTGACTGGTCCTCACACTTATGACCATCCTCACATTTATGCCTGTGCAGCATTCTTAACAACCATGTCACTCATTTCACAACTGCTTCTCTTCAACATGGTATAAGATAGGGCAAAAAACGTAAAATGTGAGGACAGTCGTAAATTCGAGGACTGGTCAAAAGCGCGAGGACCAGTTAAAATAACTTTTTCAGCCCTCTGAGTAGTCCCTGTGCCCAAAAGGACTACCCAGAGGGCTGAAAAATGTGATTTCTGACAGGTCCTCGCACTTTTGACCGGTCTTCGCAGTTATGACTGGTCATCATTTATGCCCATTGTACCATTCTTAACAACCGTGTCACTCATTTCACAACTGCTTCTCTTCACCATGGTGACAAGATAGCGCAAATACGTAAATTGTGAGGACAGTCGTAAGTTCGAGGACTGGTCAAAAGTGCGAGGACCAGTCAAAAATAACTTTTTCAGCCCTCTGAGTAGTCCATATGCATAAAAGGATACAGCAATAGAGAGGGATGAAGGAAGGGAAGGGAAATTAGAGTAGGAGTGAAGGTAAGAGAAGGAGGAAGAGAGGAGGAGAAAGAGAAAGAAAGAGGAAGTAGGGAGAAGAAGAAGAGGGGGGAAGAGAAAGTAAGTAAGAAAGAAAAGACAGAGGTGGTAGGTTTGAGGAGAAAGATTGCTGTACAATAAAAAAGATGAAAGAGAAGAAAGCCAACCCCAAACAAATATTAAGATATTAAGATAAAGAATGAATTGTTAAACTTTAAAGAATAAAAGAGAACAAATAGCAATAAATAGCAATAATTAGAAACACACATACACACATACAACGTATTTTCTTTGAACAGAGTATTTGGCCGGTTCACAAATTTAAACAGTTGTAGGAAGTTAGCACCCACCCCTTTCCTAGAAGAATGAAATATTTTGGGAAATATTAAAAAGGCAGAATATTATATTTCCCTACCTGGATGAAAAATGAAGAAGCATATTTTACAGACAAAGCAGCTCCCACCTTCCTGCCCCCCACCCTTTGTTAATGGGCCAGAGGCAGAAAGTCAATCCTTTGTCAAAGGACATTTGCAACACAATAGCAACAGAAACTAACACAATGGGCCCCATCAAGCCATGTGATCCTGTCCACCATTAAACCATCTTTCCAAACAGTCTCCATGTTTCCAGTGTCTTTTTCCCCACTTGGAGCAGTACCCAGAAGGATATTTCTTCCAACACAGTATTTAGTCATTTCAATTAAATTTACAATTTCTATATTTCCTTTTTACCATATTTATTCCTCATCTATTTTTTTAAAAAAACAATATTACCCTTCATCCTCATCTCTAATCTTAATCAAATTCAATTTTTCCCTTCTATTCTATATTATACCCCTTTGCATTGTCATCTCTTTTAATATCCATCCTCACATTGATTAATTATGTAATACAGTTGTTTAATACAAATTCAACATTTTAATATAAATCAATTAGTTATAAAACTATCTTTTTGTATATTAATCAATATGAACATGAATATTCCAATTATTTCCATGCAATCCAATTTCTTACACATCAATTAATTATATTTACCAATAATAATAAACCAAATAATTTCCCCCATATATTCCTCCAAACCACAACTTAACCAATTAATAGTATCTCGATTATTACAATTCTCTAGTTAAATAGAGCTTTTTTTCTTTTGTGTAAAATCTTGGAACTTTCCTCTTTTGCCCTAAATTTCCCAGTTTGCAGTTTTGTACCTACCTTTTTTGGTGAGGAAAAAGAAAAAGAAACCTCTCTGCCTCATTTTGTCACGTTGCAGCTAAGACCCTGCTTTCGCTTTCTCTTTTCAGTATAGCTAGGGGGAAAAAAACTTGCTCCAGGAATTTACCTCTTTGCAGCTAGCTCTTTGAAGCCCCGCGGCAAGAATTTAAAGTTTTTTTCCCTCTAGCCACCAGCTGGGACTCCGGAGCAGCAATAGATTGGGAGTGGGCGGGGTAAGCGAACGGCGACCGGGCGATCCAGCAGAGGCAGAGGGTGAGTGAAGGCGGGGGGGGGCGAGAGAAGGCTTTGGCGACCCCTGGGAAATGGCCGTTCGACCCCCAAAGGGGTCGCGACCCCCAGGTTGAGAACCGCTGGGCTAGATGAATCAAAAGTTGGAATTAAGATTGTCAGGAGAAATATCAACAACCTCAGATATGCAGATGATACCACTTTAATGGCAGAAATTGGCTTGAAACTCAACATTAAGAAAACTAAGATCATGGCATCCAGCCCTCTCAATTCCTGGCAAATAGATGGGGAAGAAATAGAGGTAGTGACATATTTTATTTTCCTGGGCTCCAAGATCACCGCAGATGGGGACTGCAGCCAAGAAATTAAAATATGCTTCTCCTGGGGAGGAAAGCTATGGCCAATTTAGACAGCATATTAAAAAGCAGAGGCATTACCCTGCCAACAAAAGTGTGTATGATTTTCCCAATTGCAATGTATAGTTGTGAAAGTTGGACCATAAGAAAGGCTGAGTGTAGGAGAAACTGGAAGCGTCGTGGCGATACTGACTGGAAAATAGCAAGCTCCGACAAGCTTCGCAAAAATCCAGCCAGACAAACCACTGTTGGAAGGTCTTCGGACCGGAACCATCTTGGAGGATGGGGGAGAAAGAAAGGCACCTCGGAAGACCAAGAGGAACAGGCAAGTTCCCCAAAGGGTCAGAGGCAGCTCTTTGATCCAGCGGTGGGGGGGGGGGGTGGCCATTAAAACAATTGCTCTAAACTAGGGCAACCAGATAAGATTTGTGCAGGAGCGATGTTTGAATGGAGTATTGTTACTGGGTGATTGGCCAACTCACAGGTAAAAAGAAAAATTTTGGAAGCTTAAAAGAGGTCCCAGCGTGAAATAAGCGGCTAATTGGCACTTAGGAATTTAAAGTGAAGAGAAAAGTAAAAAGGAACCTAAAAGACTAAAGCCCAAAAAGGAAAACTTTCTACCTGGATTTATAATTGGATTTGGGGAAATTAAAAATAGTATGAAAAAAAGAAAATTGAGTGAAAGCATTTTTTAACAATAAAAGGAAGTAATTGAAGTGAAAGTACTTTCTATGTGGATTTAAAAGTGATACATTGCAGATAGAGACAGATTTGGCAAAGTGGGAAAATTTACAACTGTCATTGATAGGGAGAATATCAACGATTAAGATGAATATATTGCCTAGAATCCTATACCTGTTCCAGACAATTCCAATCAGATTGGGGAAATATTATTTTGAAGATTTGAATAAAATAGTGCTGAAATACATTTGGCAAGGTAAAAAAACGAGGATAAAACTAAAGTTGTTGCAAGATGCCAGAATACAAGGAGGTTTTGGCTTGCCTAATTGGGAACTATATTATCAAGCGACAAGTTTGATATGGATTAAGGAATGGATAACGCTAAGAAATGCCAGATTATTGACTTTAGAAGGGCATGATTTGTTACTGGGTTAGCATGCCTTCTTATGGTACAAGGAAACAAAAACACAGGGGTATTTTAGAAGACATTTCATACGAGAGGCTTTGCTATTAAACTGGGAGAAGGTAAAAAAACAACATTATTTAAACATTCCGGTCTGGTTATCAACTATTGAAGCATTCTCATATTCAATAACATTTAAAAAGGAACAAATTGTTAGATATAGTGAATTACTGAATGAAAGGGGTGAACTTAAATCATTGTAAGAATTAGAAGTACAAGGTATAAAGATGAATTGGTTTTCTTATTTGCACATACAGTTTAGACATGATAAAATTATAAAACAGAAGGTTTTTATAACAACTTGACTAGTTTAGATAAAATCTTAACAGGTACTGATGAAAACATAATTAAAAAATTGTATGGTTATCTATTAGAGGTTAAATTGGAGGATGAACAAGTTAAAGAAACAATGATTGCTTGGGGGAAAAATTTTGGACATGGAATTGATTTAGAGAAATGGGAAAAATTGTGGTTGCAAAATTATAAAATGACAATGTCAACTGCATATAAAGAAAATTTGTATAAGATGTTTTACAGATGGCACTTACCCCCGACGAGAATCGCTAGAATGTTCAAGAATAAATCGGAAAAATGTTGGAAATGTCATCAGATACTGGGCTCATATTACTATATGTGGTGGACGTGCACAGAAGCTAAAAGATACTGGACTAAAATCCACACATGGATGGAAAAAATGACACAAAAACACATAGACTTTAAACCAGAGATTTTTTTATTGGGGATTGTACCTGAAATATACAATAGAGAATTGAGATATTTGATCGTGAATGTATTAACAGCGGCTACAATTGTGTTTGCTAAAAATTGGAAAAATTAGAAAATGCCAACGCAAGATGAAGTTATTAAGAAAATAATGGAATGTGCAGAAATGAGTAAATTGACATTCGAAATTAGAGAACAAGAAGATAAACAATATTATAAGATATGGGATCTATTTTACCAATGGTTAGATAAAAAGACACGAAATATGGTAGAGATTTTTCCAATGCAAGAAATGTAGAATTATATAAAATACAATATAAAGATGTACTGTTATTGGAATGACTTAGGAGAATGAAGGGCATAATATAAATTAACTTAAATTTTAGATTATTTTGTATGAAATGAGGGAAGAAACAGCCATAGTTAGACATATGATTGATGAGGATAATAATATATGGATATATATGAATAGAGTGAAGATGCACAAAAGACCGACACACTGTTTGTATTTACATGGAAGATGGGTTTTTTTAATTGATTTTTATATATTTGTTTAAAAAATAAAAAAATTGTCAAAAAAAAGTGATACATTGCTGTCTGGAGATTTGTGGATTGGAGAGAGACATCTGCTGGTGGAAAGGAAGCACTACAACAATTATTTTAGCCTCAAACTGGAATGGTCTAAATAAATATCTGAAGTGGATACTATTTGGAAATAAAAAAGAAAAAAGAGACATTACATGGACTTGAATTTGAAATATAAATTAACTAAAAAAAATTTTTTTCTGTTCTCTGAATTGACAATATGGAAAATTGGGAGTATGAGCATGAGGAACTAATGGAGATGTTTAAGAAGGTGCGTGAAGCGTTTAAGGGAAATAAAGAAGCGGAGAACTGGTTAGAAGATAAAAAAGGAAAAAGAATAAAAATGAAAAGCAAGAGTACAATGTTGAAGAGAAAATAATTGAAGATTAAAAAATAGATAATTACACTGGGATTGACAGTGACAAAATAAAAATGGAAAGTGGGGAATATTCCTCAAAAAAGAGGGGAAGAGAAGGAAATGGGAAAAGATTGAGGTGGAGAATGAAGAGGGTAACAATTTTATAAACAAGAGAAAGGATCTAGGGGAAAGATACAATAAATATAAAGAAAAAGAAGAAAATAAGAGAATGGGTGAAAGGGAGGAAAATATTAAGAAATGGAATTTTGGAGAGAACAAAATAAAATGATTAAAAGGGGAAGAAAAATTGGATAGTAGAAAGGGAATTAAAGCATTTATTGGTTGATTTAAAGGAATGGTATTAGTAGTAGAAATTGTATGTAAGAAGTACATTAGAAGAAGTACATAGATCATGGTAAAATGGAATAATTAATTGAAATTATCTTAATTTGTGGAATGTTAGTAAATGATGTATGTAAGAAACAAAAAAAGAAGTGTATTGTTTATTGTAAAATGGATTAGCAGACACAATGTGAAAGACAGATTGGTTTAAATGTGAAAATAACTGAAATTGTGATATAAAATTGAAATGCTAGTAAACTGAAATAATTAATTGATGTGGAAATAAGAAATTAGGAATTGAAGAAAATAAGAGGTGGAAGGTTAATTGAGTCAAAAGCTTTCATGGTAAAAATGGAATAAGTTGAAATACATTGTTAATAATTAAAAATGGGATGGGGATTTTGAGAAATATATACAATAATTGAAGAAAAAATCAGGGTCACTTATATACATAGAGGAATATATTGACTTGAAAATGAATACAGCAATGGAGAGAGAATGGCAAGAAGGAGTAGAGGGATAGAAGGAGGGGAGAAGTGAGGAAGGAGAGAGAGGAATAGAAGCAAGGGAAAAGGAGAGGAAGAAAGGGAGGGGAAATAAGAGTAGGAGAGAAGGTTAGAAAGGGAGGAAGAAAGGAGGAAGGGGAGAAAGGAAGGGGAAGTAGAGAAGGAGTAGGAGAGGAGGAAAGAAGAAAGTAGGAAAGGATAAAAGAAGGGAGAGAAGTGAAAGAGAGAAGAAGGAGAAGAAGGATTGTTGTAAAAAATAAAAAAGATGAAATGGTAAAAGGGCCACCCCGAACATGTATAAATTTATTAGGATGAAGAATGAATTAATATGAAAGTGAAAAGAAAATATATATGATTAATAATGAAGAAATTAGAATTTAAGGGCGGAAGAAGATGTTCTTTATACAATAAGCATAGAAGTATTAAGATAAGATAAAAAAGTATGGAAAAATATTTTGGCAAAAATTGTAACTATGTAAAATGTATTTGGAGATGATAAGTTGTATAAGATATGATATGGTCAATACTCTGTTCATAAGATATGTGGATGTGTGTGAAAGAAAAAAAATCAATAAAACTTGATTCAAAAAAAAAAAAAGAAAAAGAAAAGAAAGGCTGAGCAACAAAGAATTGAGGCCTTTGAACTATGGTGCTGGAGAAGACTCCTGCGAGTCCCTTGGACTGCAAGGCGATCAAATTGGTCAGACCTAGAGGAGATCAACCCTGACTGCTCTTTAGAAGGCCAGGTCCTGAACATGAAACTCAAATACTTTGGCCACCTAACAAGAAGGAAGGACTCACTGGAGAAGTTCCTAATGCTGGGAAAGATTGAGGGCAAAAGAAGAAGGGGACGACAGAGAATGCAGTGGCTGGATGGAGTCACTGAAGCAGTAGGTGTGAGCTTAAATCGGCTTCAGAGGATGGTAGAGGACAGGAAAGCCTGGAGAAACATTGTCCATTATGTTGTGATGGGTTGGACATGATTTCGCAACTAACAA
The DNA here is from genome assembly GCF_029215685.1 of Pituophis catenifer annectens. Lineage (NCBI taxonomy): Eukaryota > Metazoa > Chordata > Lepidosauria > Squamata > Colubridae > Pituophis > Pituophis catenifer. The sequence continues at coordinate 28,458,104 of NW_027256887.1, forward strand.
CAACAACAACAACAATATATTTAAATTTGTCTTATTAGATATTGCTAAAACTGGTGGATTCATGACCACCTGGTATTCGGGTCTCCAAATGTCTCATCACAGCTTTCTCCAAACTGGTATCCACTAGATCAGGGTTGTCAAACATATATCATCATGGCAGCGTCACGTGATGTATCGGGAGTTTTTTCCCCTTCGCTAAACCAGGCGTGGGCCTGGCCAGCACATGACACATTCAGCCTGCAGGCCACAAATTTGACAGCCCTGCTCTAGATGTAGATGCAGATCTGGAATCCAATTTATCTGGATAGTTTCCAATTGAAAAAGACTGGCCTATTCCATGTGCTAAGTAGTTCCACTGCAGTGATTTTTGTCAGCTGTCAACTGCTTTCCCATAACAGTCCTAAATGAATGCATATTGTTGTCAGGCTAAGTTAAGTCAAACTCGGGGCAAGCTTCCAAGGTCCCATTTAGCAAAGCCACTTTATACATTTTGGAGCAAGTAATGACATTCATACAGCATCAAAAGAGTTACTCATTAACTATGAAATATAAAATTACTGACTTGCATGAGGGATCATTCCTTATCATTTCCTATACCTGGATTGCTTTGATCCCTAAAATCTAGAATCCTACTTATTATCACCCTTTATTTGTGCATTTTCCCCCTTTGCCCTTAGTTCTTCTTTGAAGCAGGAAAGACTGAGAAAAAAATTCAATTTCTTTAATTATGGAGTTCCTTATTGATATACACACACACATAAAACAAATTTTTCTTCTTATTTGGAATCTTTAAATGACACCAAATTCCTGTGTGACTATGATTGCTGGTGGAACTATTACCTTACTTATGCAAATTACCAGAGTTCATGGCAAGCTTGACATTTACAGAATTAATGAACTAAATAATTAAGTGACTTGGTAAGTGAATTGGTAAACCAGAACTATTAATCTTCTAATGAATTCCCTACTATGACTTAAATAATAACTTTTTGCATAATTTTAAAAGATTACAGTGAAGAAACATTGGAATGGAAAATCCATTAATCCATATAAGGAATGTTACTTTTATAAATCTGTCATTATCTCTTTTTTTATTGAATTCATTCTTATCCGGCATTTAGAAAAGTGACTATTCCTGCACTAGTGACTAACAGCCTTCAACAGATCAGTTGCTGAGAGGTTTTTCTTATTGAAACAGAGAGGTTTAGGATCATTTACCACTTCACCCAAACCACTTCCTAAAATGAATAATTAGACTTTCATAACTGTAATTTCATAAATCCATTTTCATTATTATTATTATTATTATTATTATTATTATTATTATTATTATTATTATTATTATTATTATTATTATTATTATATTCTATACACAAATACACAAATAAAATATACAATCCTGCCACCATGGTATAATGTGATTACATTGTCCATAAATATAAGTAGCCTGGATAGCTCTGCAGACTAAGCACTGTAATTTAACACCAGCTGTCTGCAATTAAAGTAAGTTCGAATCTTGCCAGGCTCAAGATTGACTTAGCCTTCCATCCTTTCTAAGGTAGGTAAATTGAGGACCCAGTTTGTGGGGGCAATAAGCTGACTTTGTATAAAAATATACAAAAGTATGAAGGCTATTGCTTAACGCACTGTAAGCTGCCCTGAGTCTCCGGAGAAGGGCGGCATATAAATCAAATTTATATATATATACAGTCATTCCTTTATACATACATAAATCCATTTTCCATGCGTGCATCATATATTTTCAAGCTTTCCCAGAGCTAGTAAGTTAACTAGGCAAATAAAATGGTTCCTCTGTAGCTGTTTCACATAGAAATAATTCTCTAATTTTCATATCATTTTGTTTCAGTATTCACATACTTTTTCTATAGCTCCATAATCAGAAAGATGTTAGAGCAAGTTGAATTCAATGTTCCCCATTATCTCTTTAAGTGGCCATTGATTTTTTATTTTTCCATTTCAGATGGCTATGTTTTCAGTCTTTCAGTATCTGAACAATTACCTAAAAATTAACTATCCAGTGTTGCACTGGTATTTATTAACCATGATACATGACAAAGAAGATAGACTGGGATCAAATGCTAATAGTTGCTATGCTATGCTTTGCTATGCTATGCATACTGAATCAGCAGCATTGCTTGAATCAAGAAAGATTGTGAACAATGGTGTTCTGTATTATTTATGCATTAGGAAAAGAAAACTGATAGATTTCCAAAATTTCATTCTTGCCTCTGCTAGATGTTGCTGCTTTTTTCATTTTGTGGTTTATTCTGAAAACAAAGAAGCTAGACGTTTAAAGATAAATACCAGAGCTGCTGCAAAGATTAACATGTCCAATTCTAAAAATCCCATCCTTGCTGTCACTTTTTTCTCCTCTGTGTGTGAGATTCTTCTTATAATGAATTCGTGTTATTGGATGATGTTAATCACTTGAGATTGATCCATAATAAGACAAACTCCTCAATTCATAAAAAAATATCTTGAGCAGATGGAACGACCAATTCCTCTGTACAAAAGAAGTGGAGTTGTACAAAGCAGGGCATTGCTCTTACTGTACACTGTTTCATAAAGCTCAAAAAGACATGTGCAGGAGAACTTTCTATTGGGTTGTAGTTTTTTAAAAATATATCAGCTTTCTAGGAAGGTGTCTAATGTTTTTCAATGGACTGTACATTTGTTAACTGTCGATCTTTGATCATGATCTTATAAATTACTATTGAAAATGAATAAGGAGGATACATTAACGATTGCAAAACACTTCAGATATAATATTATGCTTGATCAATGAGAAAACATTTGGAGTAAAGGACTAAAGTTTATGATGACTTACAATTTGAAAGGAATTTTTATAAAATGATATATTATTGGTATTTAACACAATAAATTATTAAAGATGTATAAGGGAATATCAAAAAAGAAAATACAATGTGAATGGATCAATATGAAAGTATCTTTTATCACCTTTGGTGGAGTTGTAAGAATGCTAGGAAATCTGTACTTTGATTCATGCTGATATTAAAAAATAAAACCCTAAGATTTCCTTTAAATATTGTGGATACACAGATTGAAAAGAAACATGGGATTTTGTTCTTATATATGATAATAACAACAAGACTTCTACATGCACAGAGGTGGGAAAATATGCAAATTTCTACAAGGGAAAAATGGATGGTGAAATTAATGGAGCTGGCTGAGAAAGCAATACTGATGAAAAACAAAATTTTTCTAGCTTTGTTTCCATTTGGAAATCACTTTTGGACTTTTGCTCAAAAAGGATAGAAATAAAACTTTGGTTTTGGGATTTGGTGGCTAGTTTTGTTTTGATTGTAGAAATACTGTGTATTGTTATTGCTTTTATTTGTTGTGTATGTTTTACATGCTATGCTTTTATTTTGGTTTAAATTAAATTATTTTGTTAGAAAATAATCATTAGGTGCATTCTGGGCTCCCTTCAATCAATATCATCTATTGGAACCCAGAAGCATGCCTTGTCTGTTGCAGTGCTGCCCTCTGGAATAAGACTACCACCCCACCCCACTGAGATCCATGTCATTCTCACCCTAATTATGTTCCACAAGGTTTTAAAACTCAAGATAGGGTCTCTGTGGAGCCCTCTTGGTGACATTTGTTTGTTAGAGAGAATGTGTTTGTCAGTATTTCTTGCTATTTTTTCTTGTTTTTCTTATATTATGTAAACCACTCAGTAATTTTGGAATCAGACAGCCTCTAAATCTCAGAAGTAAACAGATACATTTCTAGATATAAAGCAATCATAATGGAACATCAAAGGTGACTAAAAATGATGGGATACTTACAAGCTATAATGAAACTGGCACTCCAAACCAAGTAATACTGTGAAATAAGCTTTTGTTGCCTACCGTATGTTAACAAGATGTTGCTGGAATTCATAACATCCAAGCATGGAATACTAATTTTGATGTGATGATGGCCCAATAACCATTACAGCCTTGAGATTGTTTCATTGAATAAAACATCTACCTAGGTGAACAAGTTTGTTTCAGGCCTGATCCTAGATTGTAATGAATCTAATTAATTATTAAGATGCTATACATCAACACTATCCATTCCAAAATTTGCAAAAACAAAATCACTGTAAGACATAGGAGTCAATATTGCAAACTTGATTTGGCTTTTCTAGAAATGCTCTAACCATTAACTCTCAAGAAAAAGCATCAAAGAAGTATTCATTACTTTTAAAATGGACATTCTGAGCTCTGCTGTGACAAGTAGCAGCTAGAGGATGAAAGGCTTTAGAACGGATGCCTCAAACTCTAACAAGGAACATGTGAAAATTGTTCTTAAGCCTGAAAGCTGTGCATCCACAGTAGTGTATCTAAGCAGTTTAAGTGATGGCTGTATAATGATGTTTGGGGATTTCTATTGACATTAAAGCTGGGTTCTAGATGGTTCTTGTGTGTGATGTAGGTAGGAGTAGAAGAGGCAACTTGCCAGCCTGCTTCTTCTAAAGCTGGTTTGGAGACATCAACCTAGCACCACCACCCTGTGCAAAGCTTTTTCTCCATCAGATTGCCTTATGGTTTCCTTAAACAAAATACTCGCTTTTTATCACAATCAGAAAATGAGGCAGCAGTAAGGATTTGTATAGACAAGAAATGGCCCAAAAAGTAAAGAAGGTATGTGTGAAGGTATAAGAAAATATTGCCAGAGCAGAAAACTGTTTCAATCATAATCACAAATTTATCTTTGCTCTGACTTTAGGGAAAAGTTTTATTCCATGACTCAGTGGTGACTAAATAGGTCCTGGATGTGACAGTGCTTTGGTGTGAGATTAGGTGTGGAATCATCCTTCAGTTGTACTATCTGGGGCAACCTGTGCTTCTAATGTTAAAGCCTTAGTAGGATAGACCTCTGCTATTATAATATATAGCTTCTCCTCAGCCTGCCCTCTCCAGAAACATATTTTTTTTTTGTAAATATTTTTTTTATTTTTTTTCAAACTTAAACATAAAATATAACTTTCAAGAGCAGAGTCTCGATCCGGTCCATAGATGGTTACCACACTTACATTTCTTTAACAAGCTCCATTCATAATTTCCCATTACATCTTTTACAAATGAAAATTCAAAACATAAAAAAGCAAGTTTTAACATAAATTCTAACATCTTCATCTAAGCAAATCCATTATATCAATACAATTTTAATTTCAAATTAACTTTCACTCATTTTTATATCTATATATCAAACTTAATTACATCTTGTGCTTCTTCACCTTATATCTTTTACCATCAACATCAAAAAATTTTTTTAACAATATTCTAACCTTTTATTCTAATTATTTACCCTACAATTTTATCACCACAAATCTTAATTTCAAATTCCATATCACTCCATTTTATTACACTTTATAAAATAAAATTCCATCTAATTCTTAATCTCTTGACCCTTTCCTTGATTCTTAATATCTTAAACTTTATCAATTTATCTTTGCTTTTATCCAACTTATCATCTATTACACTTTTCATGTTACACAGATTTATCACACCATACCTTCCTCTATTATTTGGCTATTATCCAACGTATTCTATTTGGCTGATTCCCAGCATATTCTTCTCCAGAGCACCAACTATTTTTGGCTAATTTCAATATAATCTCCTCCAAGTCTACCACCGTTATTGGCTGATTTCCAGCATATTTTGTTTGGCTGATTTCCAGCATAGTCTCCTCCTATACTCCCTCCATTGTTTGGCTGATTTCCAGCATATTCTCCCCCAACTCTCCTCCTGTTTGTTTGGCTGATTTCCAGCGTTTTATTGGCTGATTTCCAGCATATTATGTTTGGCTGATTTCCAACATAGTCTCCTCCAACTCTCCTGTAAGTGTTTGGCTGATTTCCAGCGTTTTAACTAGTTTCCAACATATTTCCTCCGAGTCTCAAACTCTTATCTAGTTGATATCCATCTCTCTTATTTTAATCCCCTTAACATATAATTATCTATTTTATGTCAGTTTCCAGCACAGTCTTTCAAATTAATTCTCAATATATTTCATAATAATCATCATTTCCATCATATATTAAATTAAATCACAATTTGTCACTAATATCTGTGTGTCTGATAGTTTGTTCAATAAAACCTTAATCCAGCATAATCATCAATCTGACATTTGTTTGCAAATTAAAATTAAAACATGTTACATCAAGCAGTAAATTTTTCTTAAAGTTGTCTCACAGTAATATATACTCTTCTTTATTGTTTTAACCACCTATATATCATCCTCTATTTTAATTGCCATCTCTTATTTTCTATTTTTTTTACTCCAGAAGCCTTTCTGTTTTTATCCAAAAAAACATATATACCTTTAGGCTTTTAATCTTTACATTTCAGTTTAGTTACATTTAAAATTTATTACTTTATTTCCTCCTTTTCTTCTTTTTTCTGTCTGTCCATAAATGTTCCATTTCAAAGTTCATCTGTTCAAATTAAAAAATTCTGTATGTTTCTTTAATGCTTTTATAATGTCTGTTCCATGTGTGATGCATCAACTTCCTGTCTTTTTTTCCTGCGCCATACCTAATTTTTTTGCTAAACTTGTTAATTTCCATTGTCAAATGTCCAAAATATTCCTTCTTTCTTCTTAAAATCATCTAGGACAGAATAGAAATCTCCAAAGTCCATAAATCTAAAGTTAATTTCAAAGTAATCCAAAGTAAAAAGCCATTTAAAATGTTTCTTTTTCAAACGGAAAGAAAAATATCTTCAATCCACTTTCCTGCTTAGTCACCGCAGACTCCATGGCAATTTTGTAGCCATCCGTCTGTCTGTCTTCATTAGCTTTGTTAACTTTCAAAGGTGTAAATTCCCAAAGAGACATTTCTCCAATCTATTCCAAATAAAAGCAAAGTCAATTTACTGAGTTGTTAAAAGCTAATTAAGCTAAATTTAATAAAGCAAAGTCTATTTCGGGTCTTCATTTCCATTTTTTTTCTTTTTCAATCTTCAAGCCCCATGGCTCTATAGCTGCTATTTGAAGTTTGGGGTCTTTTTTTTTAAGTCCAAATATATGTGTTATTTGTGCCTGGGATGGTGTCACTCACCCAGCTTCGAGATACTCACTCTCTATTCTTCTCCGCTTCTTCTCCTCTCCTCCAGCATGATCTTTGTTCCTGGTTGCCGCAGTTTCAGGACAGCCGCCATGGCTGTCGTTCCACTGCCGCCGGCGTGAAGGAAAAGCCTCCGGCCCCGAGGAACCGCCCGTTCCTCTCGGCCGCCCAAGGGGTCCCTTCTTGTCCCCCTGTCCCTACAAGACAGGGGAGGTCCGCAGACCTGTCGGCGGCAGCTTAGCAGGCGGGGTTTTGGCAAAGCTCTGCGGAGCTTACCATTTCTCTGTCTGTGTCCCTGCGGCACCAACCGGAAGTCTCCAGAGACATATTTTTGAGAGCCCTGCATGATTTGCTTTCTTGCCAGCCAAAGGATCAGCAAGTTGTTGCTATCTTTCTCCTGCTGTATGTGAGTGAGGCGGGGGGGAAGGGGGCTTGCAGAATGATATGAATATCAACATCACAACCCACAGGCCACAAATTTGAGATTCCTGATTTATAATATCCGTCAACAAACTTCTCTATGTTCTATGCACAGCTTAAAAAGTATAAATAATATTAACAACATTGTGACCTGTCCAGTTAGCCAGTTTAACATGCTTTTCTCTAGTCCATAATGTGCCCCCAAAATATTGTGCCATGATTTATAACAGAATTTTGAACAGCCAACCTCTGTTCTGGCTTACTGATGAGACCATTTTGTGTCGCTGTGCTGAGAATTTTAATGCTGACAAGTTAGGAAAGATAATTGGGGGGAGGGAGAAGAGAAGCATCCATCAATCATTTCCATTAACATGGAGGGATGAACATCAGCACCTTGGCATTTGATCATTCCTGCTGCCCATGCCAAAGTGACCATGCAAGGAAGTCATTAGTGACAAGAAAGAAAGGTCCACTGATATGCTGAACAGTAACCACTAGGACATGGGTAGGTTCTGGATCCTGACACATCATTACCACAGGGACCATTGAAGCAATACATGTAACATATTTTGTTTTGGCAGGAGATGGAATACACAATTTTTTAATGTTAGATTTGTTAAATATACATTTTGCAGCTTCAGCTATGGGATGAAGTTAAGATAAAGATTATGTCATGTCCTTAAAGAATGGTTAGTCAATATGTTAAAGGCACAGTTAGGAAGACTGAAGGGTGAGCCCTATTTGTAGCTTTACAAATCCTAAAAAAATACAAAGACCTGTAGAATCTAGAGAAAAGGTTTTGTTCTAAGTATTCTCCAATTTTTCTTGTAAGACTCCACCCAAATTAATCATTCTAGATTCTAGAGAATTGAGGACTTTCTGAAATATTGGTGGAAGGATGGTTTTGATGGATATTGTTTCTGTAAATGCAGAAGAAGTTTCTCCTGGAACAAGAGAGTCTCCCCTTGTTCTCGTTTTAAAAAGAATCATTTCTTTTTAAACCAAACATTTTATCTTTATCAATTACCAGTATTCCTGCTTATTATTTTATTCTCATGCTCATACCACTACATTGACATGATTTACACACTCATTCACATATTCATCTACATCTGTCTATGGAGATTCTCAGTCATCCAGGTCATGGTTGTCCTAAAAGTGCTTTTTCAAGAGGCAACTGGACTTTCTGGTTTTTCTTTGAAGATGTTTAGCTTCTCATCCAAAAAGCTTCTTCAGCTTTGTTCAACTCTTTATCTACATCATTTGATTTTTCTAGATTCAGTTTTTATATAACGTGCCCCAAAACTAAAGTGGGGATGAGGCCTCTCTGTGTGTTTCAATCACAATTGTAGAAAATAAGCAATATCACTTTAATCACAATGAGACAGAAAATAATGAAAATCACCAGGAGTCAACAATGACTTGAAGACATCTGCCCCCCTCTCCAGTTTTAAAATAAGCTAACATTTTTAAAACAAAAAAAGCAAAAAGATTCCCTCCTCAAAAAAAAAGAGGGAGGAAAAATTATCATGCAAATTAATGTATCCCTAAAGTTTAGTGTAGTAATTAAGGCATAAATATAGAAACTGGGAAACATGAGTTCTAGTGCTGCCCTAGACACAAAGCCAGCTGGGAAGCTTTCAATCAGTTACTTCTCCTCAGCCCTAGGAAGAAGGCAATGGCAAACGACTTCTGAAGAAAACCTTGCTAAGAAAATTGCCAGCACTTATCCAAGCAGTGTCCAAGAATTCGACACAATTGAATGAAAGAAAAATATATTCCCTAAAGCACTGGGTATTTTTCATCCACCAAAAATTTACCAACCCACTTATACCGACAGCTAACTAAATATATTTAGAATTACCTACATTGCAGCTGATGGCCGGAGTCTCTGATAAACCCAAAGTCTATCATCAAAATGTCTCAGCTTCCCAAAGTATATAAAAAAATTGTTGTGAAGCCACCTATATAATGAAGAAAAACTTGTTGAATAACCCAGCTTTAAAATAATACAGAATCTATCTTTTTTTGAGGGGAGGGGTAATCACTAAACCTACAGGACAAACTCTGCTGTATGCCTTGGCCCCTCATCAAAAATGTAACATTTAAAGGATGGACGAATGTAAGCAGACAGAGACCTGCAAAGGTGGGAATGGATGGATGGATGGATGGATGGATCTGCTTGACCTAATTCTAACATTGCAAATGAAGAAGGCCCCAAATTAATATCTGATATTGATAGTACTGGACCACTATTGGTTTAGCTATAAAGACCACTTGGAAAGATTCTCTCGCACCCTCTAAACCATCAAACAGCAGAGCTCACCCAACTGCTACTGAAGAGCTGAGCAATAAGAAAGATATGAGAAATGCTAATAATTAAAAGCTAAAGGAGTAATACCCGATATCAAATATTTAAATCAGCATGGAAGATTTCTACATTCTAAGGAAATGCCAGCTAGTTGTAATAATTATCTTTTTAAAAAACAGGAAGGAAAATGCAGCATTAAAGTTGTACAAGGGTTTCCATGGCAAAATGAAATGTTTATTCAATGAAGAATCCCTGCTGCGAACGAACAAAGTAACATCACATTTATTAATCAAAAGAGACCAGAACCAAAACAATGATGGCTTTTAATCCCAGTTCTTTCTGAGCACTAGACCTCTGTATCCATATTTGTTAGTTTGCAAGCACCCAACACAAAACCCCCTCAATAGTTGTGTGTGTACTCACACACACAGGTATTTCTGAATGAAATGTATGGTGATGCTGATTTGAAAATATAACAAAAATACCCAGCAGTATCTCCTGAGCTCATTACAATGCAAGCAGTGAACTAAATTAGGTTCATGGTGGGAACAAAGTAGGTCTGTTGTGATCCGGTCCCTTTCTTTCAAATATCACCTGAATTGCTACCCTGTAGCTTTCCGATCCTAACTAACTGTTCTTGACAAATGAACGATCCTAACTTTACACCCATCAAGGTAATGAGAATGCAGAGGGAACATTTGCAGAGGAAGACTGATGGGAATGGAGGCAATTTAAGGTTCCCTACACCCACTAGATTTATATTTCGATGGCCTTTATTTCATCTGTATGGCTCATTTCTTCATTAAGACACCAAGCTAAAAAGGAGACAGTTGATGATCCAGTGGTGCAGTTTGCAGCTTGCAGAAAGGTCAGGTTGGGCACCCTCCCGATTCCACATTGGGAAAGCACTGAAGAGATACCAAGTCCTCCAAACCATAATTCTTTCTGCTGCTATTTATCTGCTTTTGCTAATCCTCTATGTCTGCCACAGTCTTTTTTTTCTCTCTATTGTATTCCTATTTTTGTCCCACTCCATATAACCAACTTACTGTCCTTGCCTTCCTCCTTCCCACTTCAGCTCTCTGCCTTCATACCCATTTAATTTAAAAAACTCATTTATAGATTTGATGACATTGAAAGCACTCTAACCATTGATCTCTTGATTAAATTATATATCAGCCTTATTAGAAAAAATGATTCATCATGACAGGAAAGTTATCAAAGAATGTGTCCAGATCTTTATCTTCCAGGTGAATTAAGATCTTGCATTTATAAACTGCCCTGATTTCATTGATATTACAGAACTACTCTACTCTAGGATCGAGCCCATGATCATTGTGTCATAATTATGGTTATTATTAAATACCTCCAGATAATTTGTTGCATCCAAACAGGAGAAAAAGAAAGGGAAGATATTGCCATCTTTTAACAGACATTTGAATAGTTTGCATTTATGGCAGTAATTAAAATGGAACATGTAGGAACTCAAAATGATACTATGGTTTCTTTCTCTTTAGTCCACTTTCACAATGAATATTAGTAGAATCTGAAAATACAGAGAACATAAATGGGTTGCAATCTGATTTGTGTTGCATCTGTTCTGGAATTTAAAGTTTTCCCTTCCTCTTTTTTTTTTTCCTGGTCATATATTTCATGCATTTGTTATAAAGACTGGGAGCATAATTTATTGCAAAAGCAGAAAAACCATTTTGCTTTATATTTGCTGCTTTTATTTGCAAGTTTAACTGTCAGGTTCTGCTCTTATTTCTCCAGGCAAGTAAACTTACATGCTGGTCTGGAGAAACTGAGGTCCCTACAGTCATTTTAGAGCTCTCAGAAGCCCAAGGCAGAATTTTCAGTGCCATAAGGTAGATGAGGGGCTTGTGTTAGCCCACAAGCATGCCTAGGATAATTAACAGAAGGATTGCACAATATAAGGCTAAAAATGAAACAGGCTGATTTCAAGGCTGAGATGATATAGATGCAGACTTCTTTGCAGATCGTCCCCTTCTCAAGAAGCCTGCCCTAGATTCGGCCTCCCTGAATAACTTTCATCCTGTCTCCAACCTTCTCTTTATAGTGAAGGTTGTTGAGTCTGTGGTGGCGTACCAACTCCCGCAATTCCTAGAGGAAACTGGTTATCTAGACCCATACCAATCAGGCTTCAGGTGCGGACACAGCAATGAAACGGCATTGGTCGCCCTGGTGAATGATCTCGTAAGATACATAAGATCTCCGACCTCCAGGTGTTTCGTTGCACATTGAAGACCCTGTTGTTCCGCCAGGCCGGGCTATCAACATAATAATTTTAATGGGGGTATTTTAAACTTTTGGGGTTTTAATCCGGCCAAATTTATTTAATTATTTTAATTTTTAATCATTGTTGTGTCTTGTGCTTTTTAAATTGGCTGTACACCGCCCTGAGTCCTTCTGGAGAAGGGCGGTATAGAAATAAAATTATTATTATTATTATTATTATTATTATTATTATTATTATTATTATTATTATTATTATCATCATCATCATCATCATCATCATCATCATCATCATCATCATCATCTCTGGCGGGCCCGGGATGGGGGTTATTCCTCCATCCTGGTGCTACTTGACCTCTCAGCAGCTTTTTATACCATCGACCATGGTATCTTACTGCGACGACTCGGGGAGTTAGGGGTGGAGGGCATTGTTCTACAGTGGTTCTCCTCCTACCTCTCGGGCCATACACAGTTTATCTGGGCATGGGGTCAGAGATCCTCCCCGAGGCCCCTCACTTGTGCGGTGCCGCAGGGGTCGGTTCTCTCCCCCCTGCTCTTTAACATCTACATGAAGCTGCTGGGTGAGATCATTCGTAGTTTCAGGGTGAGGTATCATCAATATGCTGATGATACCCAACTTTACATCTCTACCCTGGATCAACCCAGAGATGCCCTTTCCGTGATGTCTAAGTGCCTAGAGACGGTGCGGGTCTGGATGGGTAGGGACAGGCTCAGACTCAACCCCTCCAAGACAGAGTGGTTGTGGATGCCGGCATCTCATGATCTAGTATCCCCATCACTTCTGATGGGAGGGGAGTGTCTGGCTCCCTCAGAAAGGGTTCGTAACCTTGGCGTCCTCCTGGATTCACGGCTGTCCTTGGTGGACCATCTGACGGCCATGACAAGGGGGCTTTTGCACAGGTTTGCCTCACAGGACGCCCCCCTTTGCTTCACCGCCTCCTTTCAGGACAGCTTAGCCTCTCTCCAGCACCCACAAACAGGAAAACTCAGTAGAGGGAACAATATCAGAACTGTGTCTGATATTGCCGCGACATCAACCAGAAGTCCAAGTGAATTCCATCCCTGATTAGATTCTTCATCCTTACCATGATTCCCAACATTTGGTAGTAAACAAAAACTGTCTACCATCTACAATGGAAAATTTGAAAATGACATAATTCTTTTATATCCTCCTTCTATGTAATTCCTGCTAGCATCTGATCACTTACTTCAGGTCACCCTATTTTATTTAATGATATGTGTGTGTGTATGTGTGTATGTGTGTGTGTGATGATATATATCAATTAGTGAAATCTTTCTTAATTGACTCAGCATGATCCAAGTATAAGTGACCCCACTGACAGCCTAAACTTTATTTATTTATTTATTTACCAAAAATGTATATGCCGCCCTTCTCCCTAAGGACTCAGGGCAGCAAACATAAGTTAAAAACATACAATAATAAAAAGTGAGGTGATTAAAACCCAGATTAAAACAACAACAATCAAAATAATAAAACCCAAGGATCAGTGTCAACCCATTTGTTGGAACAGCCAAATCTTTAAGTCCCGATGGAAGGAGCAGAGATCAGGTGCCATCCAAAGCTCGGTGGGTAACTCATTCCAGAGGACAGGGGCGCCTACAGAGAACGCTCTACCCCTGGATGTCGCCAGCCGACATTGCTGGCTGACGGTACCCTGAGGAGGGCAGCCCTGTGAGAGCGGACAGGATGGTGGGAGTTGGGTAGGAGATGGTCCTGCAAATACCCCAGACCTAAGCCATGTAGGACTTTAAAGGTAAGTACCGGCACCTTGAAGCAGATCCGGAGGACCACTGGTAGCCAGTGCAGCTTGCGTAGGAGAGGTGTTACCCCGGAGTAATGGGGAGGTCCTGTAACCATCTGCACGGCCACATTCTGGACCAGCTGGAGCCTCCAGATGCACCTCAAGGGCAGCCCCATGTAGAGGGAGTTGCAGTAATCCAAACGAGAAGTAATCAGGGCATGAGTGACCATGCAAAGGGCATCTTAGTCTAGGAAAAGGTGCAACTGGTACACCAGGTGAACCAGGCGAAAGCCCCCCTGGTCACGGCCGTAAGATGGTCTTCCAAAGACAGCCGGGAATCCAGTAGGACACCTAAATTGCGGGCCCTCTCAACGGGAGGAAGCACTTCCCCCCCCCATCGAAAGTGATGGAACTTCTAGAACAGGAGACGCCGGCATCCATAGCCACTCAGTCTTGGAAGGGTTGAGTCTTAGCCTGTTCCTACCCTAAACTATTTTCTAACTAGCCCTGTTTTCACTTTCCCATAATTTATAAAATATTGTAGCATCATCTAACTATTGTTGTGGTGATATAAAGCCTGACTTCATTATTTATATATGGGTATAATGATAATTGTTAATGCTATAAGATACTATAGGTCACTAGGCTGGGAATCGTCCATCTTTTCTTGTTGCCTTATACTAGCTTCTCTGGAGAAACATTATACCTCTTTTTTGCCATCAGGCCTGGTTTACTCCAAAAATTGTAAATATAAACCACAGCAAAATGATCAAAAATTTATCTCCAGATTAATCAAGGCTACATTGCTGTTACGTACCGACGTATGCAGGAATTTACATGGCCGCCGCAGATTGGTTGGAATTCACAGCGGGAAAATTAAACCACTGTCAGTGGCCGGCCGGCAAGCCGAAGGGCTTTAAAAAGTCAAGCCGCAGCTGCTGAGATGGCAGTTCAGATTTGGAGATGACCTGATTAAACAGGGTGATCAGAGTTCTGGAGTCTGTCTCTTCTTTCCCGCGCTTTGAAGTTGTGCAGTTGGTCAGCCAGTTACGAATCCATCTAGTGGTGATGCTGTCTAAGCTACATTTTTCTACTTTATCTAGTAGTAGGTTATGGTCTACTTTATCAAATGCCTTATTGAAGTCCAAGTAAATTATATCGACAGTATTCCTTTGGTCCACTAATTTTGTCACTTTGTCAAAGAATGCAATAAGATTAGTCTGGCAAGATCTGTTTTTGACAAATCCTTGTTGGCTTTTGGTTAGTACTTTGTTTGCTTCTAGGTTTTCGCTGATTCGTTGCTTGATTATCTTTTCCAGAATCTTCCCTGGTATTGAGGTCAGGCTGATAGGTCCGTTGTTTCCTGGATCTATTTTTTTTTCCTTTTTTGAAGATGGGAACTTCTTCAAAAGGGGGGTCATATCAAGTGTCGGGGGTGCGCACGTGCTGTCTCCGAGCGATTGCGCACTCCGGCCCCCAATGCGTGACTCGTGTCCTGGGTTGTGTAGAGTCTCAGGCCCAGGGTCCGCGGCTGATGTTATGTAATGCCAGGTCGGTGGTTAATAAGGCCCCCCTCATCTGTGATCTTATTTCGGAGGGGGGTGCAGACCTGGCAGGTATTACGGAGACCTGGTTGGGCCAAGAGGGGGGGTCCCCCTCGTAGAGATGTGCCCGCCAGGTTTCCGTGCATTTCATCAGCCAAGGGCCCAGGGGAGGGGTGGGGGAGTGGCGGTGATCATTAGGGAGAGTCTTTGTCCGAGGGAGACCACTGTTCCTCAGATAGCCGGATGTGAGTCCCTTTGTGTGAAGTGGGGCCGTGCGGTGCAGATGGGTTTGCTGACTACGTACCTGGCTCCCTGCCATGTGGCAGCGACCCTGCCCGAGCTACTCGACGTCATTGCCGGGGGTGGCGGTTGATACCCCCAGACTTATTGTCAGAAACGGCATTGGTCGCGTTGGTGGATGATCTCTGGAGGGCTCGGGACAGGGGTTGTTCCTCTGTCCTAGTCCTATTAGATCTCTCAGCGGCTTTTGATACCATCGACCATGGTATCATGCTGCAGCGGTTGAGGGGGTTAGGAATAGGGGGCACCGTTTTGCGGTGGTTCTCCTCCTTCCTCTCCGACTGCTCACAGTTCCTGTTGGCAGGGGGGCAGAGGTCAACCTCGAGGCGTCTCGCATGGGGAGTGCCGCAAGGGTCGGTCCTCTCACCCCTCCTGTTCAACATTTATGTGAAGCCGCTGGGTGAGATCATCCGTGGTTTTGGAGTGAAGTGTCATCTGTACGCTGACGATACCCAGCTGTACATCTCCACCCCAGACCACCCCAACGATGCCCTTGATGTGATGTCCCGCTGCCTGGAGGCCGTGCGGGCCTGGATGGGGAGGAACAGGCTCAGACTCAACCCCTCCAAGACCGAGTGGCTGTGGCTTCCGGCGCCCCGATATAGTCAGCAGGTGCCATTGCTGACTATTGGGGGTGAATCTTTGCCCCCCACAGAGAGGGCTCGCAATCTGGGTGTCCTCCTGGATGCGCGGCTGTCTTTAGAAGAGCATATGACGGCCGTGGCCAGGGGGGCCTTTTATCAGGTTCGCCTGATTCGCCAGTTGCAGCCCTTTCTGGATCGGGACGCCCTGCGCACGGTCACTCATGCCCTTGTTACTTCCCGGTTGGACTATTGTAATGCTCTCTACATGGGGCTCCCCTTGAAGAGCACTCGGAGGCTCCAACTGGTCCAGAATGCGGCCGCGCGGGTGGTTATGGGTGCAACCCGTTATGCCCATGTGACACCCCTCCTGCGCGAGCTGCACTGGCTCCCGGTGGTCTTCCGGGTGCGATTCAAGGTGTTGGTTACCACCTTTAAAGCGCTCCATGGCATAGGACCCGGGTACCTTCGAGACTGTCTTCTGCCACCAATAGCCTCCCACCGACCAGTTCGTTCCCACAGAGAGGGTCTCCTCAGGGTGCCATCAGCCAAGTTATGTCGGCTGGCGACGCCCAGGGGGAGGGCCTTCTCTGTGGGAGCCCCAGCCCTGTGGAATGAACTGCCCCCGGAAATTCATAAGATATCTGACCTCCGGGTGTTTCGCTGCGCATTGAAGACCCTGTTGTTCCGCCAGGCCGGACTATCAATACAATAGTTTTAAATTGGGGTATTTAAATTTATTGGGGTTTTAAATTTGAGCCATTTATTTAATTATTTTAAATTTTATATCATTGTTTTGTTTGTGTTTTTAAATAGGCTGTACACCGCCCTGAGTCCTTCGGGAGAAGGGTGGTATAGAAATAAAATTATTATTATTATTATTATTATTATTATTATTATTATTATTATTATTATTATTATTATTATTATTATTATTATTATTATTAACTACATCACTCTTTTCCAGTCCTCTGGCAGTTCCCTGGTGCTCCAGGATAAGGTGCTCCAGGAAATAAATAAAATTAATTAAACAAGGCAAACAAATCATATTTCCAGGACAAGTACAAAACAAAGAAGCACAGTAACTAGATTAACTTGAATGATTCCTGTATGTGATGCTCAAATCTATATGAAATCTGAAGAATTAGAACCCTTCAAAATATATGCTTCAAATGCCATTTCCCCCTACATGTTAAAGTTTTAAAACTAGTGTCAACTTGCAAAGCTTTCAAGTTGCCATGAGCAGGAGGGAGGGAGAACTGAAGTGAATTCCATACATTTTTCTGACCGCAATCAGAAGGAGGGTGTTAGGTTTCACAGCCAGCCAAAGTGGTTAATTGGAGAATGTGATTTATGACATGGCCAGGGGGGAGGGGAGAGACAGGGTCATAGGGGAACATAAATCTACGTGGGATCAGTCCTGACTGCATCCGAGTATTGCCGGAATGTTGCTCCTAATAAATCACTATATTTCCTTTGAAGTTTGGATCATGGCTCATGAATTAATTAGGGCATCTTTCGGAAATTTGACAATTAGAACAAATGTAAAATATCCATATATTCATTTTGATTATATTATTTGCTGACAAATTCCAAATCTGTATCAAAATTTCAATCAAATTGGGAATTTGGCATTCAATGCTAATGCATAAACACAGTATTTTTATTTTGTAGTACCCACACTAATATATGATCTGGAACAGTGGTGAAATGTAAAATTTGTTACTACTGGTTCTGAGGGCGTGGCTTGGGGGGAAATGTGACTGGGTGGGTGTGGCCAACTTGTTTTTTTACTTTTAAAAGCATTTTTTCTACAACCTTAAGAGGTTGCAGAAAAAATGCTTTTAAAAGCCTCTGATGATCAGGCAACTCAGCTGGGATCCTCAGAGGCTTTTAAAGGCATTTTTTTTTCTACAACCTCTTCAGCTGACTTCTGGTGGTGACGTCATCATGCCAGGAACGAAGGGAACGGAGCTCCGTCCCCATAGTTCCAATATTCCCGATTTGGAAGCCTTTTTAGGCACTATTGACCACGGAGAGGTCAATAGACAAAAGAGGAAATCTTGAGGACCTCGGAGAGGACAGCAATCCCTCCCAAGGTTCAGAGGAATCCTCTTAAATCCAATCGGGAAAAAACCAGCCATTTTGGCTGGCCTGAGTGTTGATAACTGACTAGTGTGGAAGTGAAGATCAAATAAAAGAAGACATCAGTAAGAAATAAAATAAACAATAAGAATAAGAAAGGTATAATTATAAAGGAAAAGAAGAGAAGTGGGTGATAGTGAGACTCCAAATACCGGTGATTACTGCCAGACAAGCAGCGAGGGAAAAGTGACTGAAGCAGAAATCCAAAGAGTGACAGTGCAAAATTTGACAGGTGGTGGAGATGAAGTGAAAAGTAAAGAAACATTGCGAAAAGGTGGTGGGTTACAAAATTACAAAATAAATTGACATCGAAGAGGAAAGTGTGTAAAATCAGAATTGTGATCATGCTGAGAGACAACGGGGAAAGAGAAATCCAGGAAAAAACCGCGGACCGAGAGATAAACGTATAGTGGAAACTCTAATAAATGGCGAATACAGGATCTTATAGACCTACCATCAGAAAGTGAATTCTACGGAAACTTAAACACTAAAAGAAACCCCATGGTAGTGAAAGATGACACTTAAAAGAGAAAAGAGGAAGAAGAGAAATTTTCGCTTTACAATTAGAGATGGCAGCGAGGTGAATCACAGACACTAGATATTGTAACTAGATACCAGAGTGATACATTGAATCCTCCCGAAAAAGGATACAAATGAGATACTTTTTTCCACTGAAGAATTGGAAGACATTAGGTCATTCGAAACAAGTTACTTTAATTGTGGGACAGTCAGAAACTTGAGTTAACATTGTGAATAAGCAAAACAAAACAAAACAAAACAAAACAAAACAAAACAAAACTGGAGTGATAGAAGACGGATCGAAGAAGAATAACCACGGAAGTAAAATCCAATTGTTTAAACTTGAATATTAACTATTAAGTAAAAATTGATATTTATATTCTAGATTACTATATATAGTGGACAAACCTAACCTATTATATATTCAGTAATATATGTAACTAGCAATCTTCCTTTACCTTATATATCTGAATTTAGATCTTAATTAACTTTGATTAAGTAGTTAACACAAATAATTAAGAATTATTATATATTACATATATTCATAAGTAAACTTAGATATTGAATGATTGATATAATATTGGTAATAAGTGCCATATCTTTTTAGATAGTTAACTATAGACTTTAGGTATTGATATTGTCTAATAATTAGAACTATTATATTGCATATTAACTATATTGACTTTTTGTTACCTTTTCCTGTTTTTTCCTCTTTCTGTGAGTAACTATACAGATTTCTACAGAGATATATTGATTAATTGAAATTGCCTTGGTTATATTTATATATATTTATTAATATATTTAATTATTAATAAATAATATATTAATAATATATATTTATTAATATATTTAATTAAAATAATTATATATAATTATTTGTCTGATATACAGATATTACCTAGAAATAGTAATCTTAAATTAATCTGGCTGACGATCTTAGAATGTACACAGTAACTACTTATAACTGAGTGTTTAGAACAAAAACTATTATTTATTAGTCTTAATATCTTATATATAAATATTGTAATAAATAGAAATAAGGATAGAGTAATGAATTTCTGAACTATCATATTTTCTCCCTTCTCCTCAACCGACCTACCTAACCCTTATATAATGATATTTTAAAGTGAAACTATTAGAAATACTCAGACCAGTGACTACACAACAGAAAAGTAAGAAAACAGATAAGATATTTCATGTATTGACTTCTCTCTTTAGTTATACATAGCGGATAAATCTAATACTAATATAGAAATAAAAATACATCGACCTTATAAAATAAACAGTGTATGAGAATTTGAGAAATTGTAAAACAGAAAATAAAGATGACAACAACAGGTCCATAAACAACAATCAAGACAAGTAAAAAATTAATATCAAACCAGACAGCTACAATATCCTCACCAGCACAACAAAAAACAATTGATGCAATGCTATCCTCAGATAAAGAAAAAGCCTTCCCTACGTTCAACATACAAAATATCCAATCGGTCTTAGCTATGATTCAAGAGGGGATGAATAAGACACAAGAATCGATAGCAAACAATCATGAGGAACCGAGAAGGAATCATGAAGAATTGAAATTAGATGTAGGAGAAATAAATGACAATATTAAAAAAATGGACGACAAGATTGAGAAAATACAACAAAATATTGTAAAAAACGAACAATGGATTCAGAATATGGAAGTAAAAATGGACCAAGCAGAGAAAAAAAATTGACAATATGGAACAAAACCAAACAACACTAAATAAAGAATTGGAAGACTCGATTACATATTTAGAAATGGAGAAAGTATCCTTTTACCTACGGTTTCAAAATATTGCGGAAAATAGAGAAGAAGATTTAAGAGATTTGATGACAGGAATACTAGTGGAAGCCACTCAGAAGGAGAAAGAAGAAATCAGTAGGGAAATAGATGAAATTTACAGAGTCCATATGAACTACGCCCGCAGGAATAAATTATCCAAAGAGATCCACATTAGATTTGCACGCAAAACAGTGAAGGAAGAGGCTTCCGGTCTGGCTTCCATCGCCGCCAGACGGTCCTCTGAGACCGCCAGCCCGCATCAATCATGGTCCAGGATAGATATGGCCTGGATGACCACGGAACTAAGGAAGAACATAAAAGAAATCAAAATTGGACCAAATGTATGGGCGGACCATAACCCAATAATAATAATATGGAAAGGCCACCAAAAACAAAAAAGATGGATAATGGACAAAGAGATTATAAAAGATAAAGACTACACAGAAATGATTAAGAAAGAAATGAACATATTTTTCCAAATAAATACGAGAGAACAAACATCACTTCAAAATCTATGGGACACCACCAAAGCCTACATAAGAGGTTTAACAATTTCCTATAAAGCAGAGAAAAATAGAAACAAACAGCAAAGGAAAGATAATCTATTGACAGAACTTGGAAAATACGAAGCAGAACTACAGAAAGAGCCCCACAGTAAAATGGTTAAAGAAAAAATAAATCTTACAAGACATAAAATAAATCTAGCCACAACAACAGTGAGGAAAATTAAAATGGCAAAACAAAATCAATTTGAACACGCAAATAAAACAGGACATTGGCTGGCTTACAAACTAAAAAAAGAACAGGAAAAAAGAACAATACATCAACTACAGGACGAACAAGGACAAATGTACCACAGGAATGAGGATAACAAAAGAATTACAAAGAACTTTTTTCAGAATCTATATACACAAGAAGAATTTTGAGAAGAAGATGTTAAAGAATACTTAAGTAAAATCAATATTGATTTTAAATGAATAAATTATTTTAAATGATAAATGAAGCCCAAAGAGAATTATTGAATAAACTGATTTTGATGTTTGAATTAATGGAGGCAAGAAAAAAACAGAAAAACAATAAAACACCAGGTTCGGATGGTATACCATCGGAATTCTATAAAATTAGCGACCAGTTAATAGATAATATCTTATTACAGGTCTTTAATGAAGAGCTCTTAGAAACTAAAATTCCTCAATCATGGACAGAGACAACTATTACACTTATACCAAAAGAAGATTCGGACCTTATTCAAATTAAAAATTATAGACCAATATCACTCTTGAATGTGGACTATAAACTATTTACTCTAATTATTTCACAGAGACTGAAAAATATTATTACTGATTACATTCACCCAGGCCAAAACAGATTCATCCCAAAAAGACAAATCAAAAACAATACAAGAACGATAATCAACATTCTTGAATATTATGAACAAAAACCAGATGAACAAATGGCATTAATTTTTCTAGATGCCCAAAAGGCATTTGACAATCTCAATTGGACATACCTAATATCACAATTGGAAAAAAATGAGAGTAAGTGACAAATTCCTAAATATGATTAAGAGGATATATTCCAACCAAAAGGCAAAAATATGGATAAACGGAGAGACAACGGACCAATTTGAAATAACTAAAGGGGTGAGACAGGGCTGTCCCTTATCCCCCCTACTATTCATACTAGCATTAGAGATACTATTGAATGAAATCAGGAAAGACAAAGAAATAAAAGGACTAAAAATAAAAAATCAGGAATATAAATTACAAGCATTAGCCGATGATGTGGTATTTATCATAGAACGACCAAACAATCAGGAATGAAACTACTAGCGAAAATAGAACAATGCAGAAAAGTAGCAGGACTGAAAATTAATAAACAAAAAACAAAAATACTAATGAAAAACTTGACGAAAACACAAGGGAAAGAATTGGAAGATATTTTAGAAATACAGACAACAACAAAAATAAAGTATTTAGGAATTTGACCCACCAACAAAGTATCAACACTCAAAGAAGATAATTACAATAAATTGGCTAAACAAATACAAAAAGACCTAGAAATATGGAGTAAACTACGACTATCACTTCTAGGTAAAATT
The DNA here is from genome assembly GCF_029215685.1 of Pituophis catenifer annectens. NCBI lineage: Eukaryota > Metazoa > Chordata > Lepidosauria > Squamata > Colubridae > Pituophis > Pituophis catenifer. The sequence continues at coordinate 28,480,974 of NW_027256887.1, forward strand.
GCCTCCATTAAAATGAATATCCTACCAAGAATATTGCACCTATTCCAAGTAATACCAATAAACCCAGGAAGAACCTATTTCAAAGATTTCAATAAAATGATATCAAAATATATTTGGCAAGGAAAAAGGGCAAGAATCAAATTGAAACATCTCCAAGACACCAGAGAGAAGGGTGGTTTAGGATTACCAGATTGGCAAACTTATTACAAAGCAGCATTGCTTACATGGATAAAGGACTGGATAGAACTAAAAAACAAACGCATGTTGACATTAGAGGGATTCGATCTGCTGAAAGGATGGCATGCATTTCTATGGGAGGAGAAACCTAGACAACATGAATATTTTAGAAGACATATCATTAGAGAGACACTTTCAAAGACTTGGATAGAAATTAGAAAAAATCACTATGACAAAATTCTAAGATTGCTCTCAACTATGGAAGCCCAAATATATCCAAATGCAATGGACATAGATAAGATGAGAACGTACAATGAACTTTTGAACAGTGAAGGAGAATTGAAGACAAGAAAAGAATTGAAAGAACAGGGTATAGACATTGATTGGTGGCCGTATTTACAAATAAAATCAAGATATAAGAGGGACAAGAAAAAGTTTGGAATCCAAAAAGAGTCGAACAAATTGGATAAAATTCTATTGGGAATAGATGATAAATTAATAACTAAAATTTATAACTATCTACTAAAATATAAATTGGAAGAAGAAGTGGTGAAAGAGAATATGATTACATGGGAGAAAAACTTCGGATATAATATTGAACTTGACAAATGGGAAAAAATATGGAAAATAAAAATCAAACTGACAATGTCTGTACCCTATAAGGAAAATATCTACAAAATGTTCTACAGGTGGCACCTCCCTCCCGCACACTTGGCAAAGATGTTCCCTAACACTTCACAAGATTGTTGGAAATGCAGATCACAAAAAGGGACATACTATCATATGTGGTGGTCATGCCAAAAAGCAAATATAAAATAAAATAAAATAAAATAAAATAAAATAAAATAAAATAAAATTGGGACTTCCGGTTGGCACCGCAGGCGTCGTGGACGGTCTCTTCGGACCGCCAGCCCCACGATCTCGTAAAAGCCGCTTTGACAGCGCTAATCGGCTGTCTGGTGGCTTAAAAACTTCTCCATCAGGAGAAGAAGGAGAAGAGAGCTGGTGGGTGCGAGTAGAGCTCCCCGAAAGTCCTCTGGATTGATTCCAGAGGCTTGGAGGGTGAGAGCTCCTCGGTCAGCCCACTAATAAGCTCTGGATCCGGGACAACTGTGTTTTAAACAGAGCCAGACACCGTGACCGATCCTGCTGTCAAAAGTGAGTTTGATTGAATACAAGCGCAGGCAGAGTGGAAACAGGAGAACAAGCTTTAAAAGTAACTGTGCTTAACTCCGGATTTACATTGTTTCTAATTGAATCTCTTTGAGCTGAAGGCTGAAGATGGCGCATTTGTTATGGGTGTGAAAGTGAAAGTTAGAAACGAAAGTGTTTATTGAGAACTTTGCACTTTGGGAGTGGATTAAAGCTGCTGGAAATTGAGAGCTTGTGGAGAAAAGACTATTTTGCTTGATAAATTATAGACTATAAATTACAAGCTTTTGAAAACTGTTCAAGGGATTTTGTGGCTGTGAAAGGAAAAAAGATTTAAAAAAAAAGATGGCTTCTAAACAAGTTAAGCCAGGAGCTCCTAGAGGCGGAGCAGGTTAATTTATAAAGGAAGCCATGAATAATCAAGCTGCAGCTATGAACAACCTAACAGTAATTGTGGAAGGGAAATTAAAGAAATTTGAGGAGGATATAAAGTTAATTAAAGAAGTTGTTGAAGTAAAGCATGATGAAATAAGAGATGATATTGTTTTTGCAGTCTCAGGATTGTCAAAACTTATTATTCAGGTGGAAGAGAGAGTGGAAGAAATTAATGAAGCCACTCTGAACTTTGAAAACAAAGTAGGAGATATTATGACTAAAACAGAGAAGGTGGATGATGAACTGGTAATGTTACAATACTGATCTATGGAATTTGCCCTGAGACTGAGAGGGTTAAAAGAAAATAGCCGGGAAAACTTAAAGGACATTTGTGCAGAAGCAATTGCAGGGCTAATCAAAGAAAGTCCAGATGATGTGGCAAGTCGAATTGATAAAATCTACAGGGTTAACTCTTGGGTGGCAAGACAAAGGCAGTTGCCAAGAGATGTGGTGATTTATTTCATGACATTTTACAAGCTTCCTAGAAGAATAAGGTTCAAGTGGCTGGACAAAAAGTGGTGGTTTTGAAAGAGATCCCTCCAAAAATGCTAAGAAGCAGAAAGGATTTCGGTTTTTTGGTAAATGAACTGAGAAACCAACAAGTGCCTTACAGATGGGATGTTCCAACTGGACTAATAGTGAATTATAGTGGAGAAAGATTTTTATGTTAATGTTTTAAAGGCTGGACATCCACCCTCACCAGGGGGGGGGGGGTAGAAAGAAAATGGAGATGTTACAACAAGAAAAAGATGGAAAGCAGATACAAACTTATGCTTATCCAGTTGCAGCTGGAGGAACCATCATGGAAGCAGATTTGGATCTTGGGGGCCCACCCCCAACTCTGGAACCACTTAAGAAGGAAGAGCCAAGAGAACAACGACTGACCCGAGCGTCAAGAACAACAATTAAAAGTGCAACAACTTCAAGATTTACCTCAAGAAGTTCAAAAAACAGAAGCAGTGGGTGGGGGTAGGCCGAAGAGTAAGGTGGAGGAGGATGTTCAGCTGATGCTCTTGAAGCTTCGAAAGACCAAAGATGGCAACTAAATTCCTATCTTGGAATGTTAATGGTTTAAATTCACCACAAAAAAGAAAGAAAGCATTTCATTATTTGAAACAATTTAAGAATGATGTTATTTGTTTGCAAGAAACACATATTAGACTATCAGACCAAAAATATTTGACAAATTCAAGATTCGGTACACACTTTGTGGCATCAGCGCCAGAGAAGAAAAATGGGCTAGTTATATATGTAAAGAAAGGATTATCAGCTAATTTAATTGAGCAGATATTCAAGGAAGATATATTGCAATTGAATTATTAACTCAGACTGGAAAAATGTTTTTAATTGGAATATATGCCCCAAATCAACAACAAGATAAGTTTTATAGATTTTTAAATAATACAATGGGACTATAAATCTTTTATATTAATGGGTGATTGGAATGGAGTAATAGATACACAGAAAGATAAAAAAAGTTTATCAAAGATTTCAACACGTGCGAAATTACCTAAATCCTTTTTTGATATGATAGAAGATATGGAATTGAAAGATATTTGGAGAGAACACAATGTTGAGGAGAGAGACTTTACATTTTTTTCCGATAGACATCAATCCTTTTCTAGGATTGATTTCATACTAATTACAAATGATTTTATTTCTAGGGTGCAGAAGACGAAGATATGTCCAAGAACTTTAACTGACCATAGTCCGGTTTGGGTGGAACTGGAACAGGAGAGGGGAGAAAGGAGGTGTTGGAGGCTAAATGAAAATCTATTTAGATATGAAGAAAATGTGAATGAGCTTAAAAAACAAATGAAAGAATTTTTTGCTATTAACATGCATAAGGGTACTTCTATGGAAATGGTTTGGGATGCAAGTAAGGCTTATATGAGGGGAACTTTAATATATATGAATAATAAACACAGATCAAAACAACAAAAGAAGCGGAAAGAGATACAGGAGGAAATAAAAAAGAAAGAACAATTACTTATATTGAATCCAGGAGATAAGAAAGTAAAAGAAACAATAAATATATTACGAGAGCAATTTAATATGTTAATAGTTGATCAAGTGGCAACTAGTTTACAATATGCTAAACACAATACATTTTGTAATGCTAATAAACCAGGTAGGTGGTTGGCCTATGTGTTGAGGAAAAAACAGAAATCACGAGTTATTGGTAAGACAGAATTTAGAGGTAAGGAAGTTTATCAACAGAATATGATCAAAAAGGCTTTCTTAGAATTTTATACAAAGTTATATGCTAGTGATTCAATACAAGGTATAGATATAGATAGATACCTAAAGGAAGAGAATATTCCTGAATTAACGTTAGAACAGAGGGAAGGGCTGAATCAGCCAATAACCTCTGAGGAGATTATTGCAGCAATTAAACAGGTAAAAACAGGTAAAGCTCCGGGAACCACTTAGAGCATTATTTTGTAAAATTCAATCAGGAGGAGGAGTTCCACCCTCTTGGAGAACAGCTTTTGTGTCACTAATCCCGAAGGAAGATCAAAACTGTACCAAACCTGAAAACTTAGGCCAATATCACTTTTGAACACTGACTACAAAGTTTTTGCTAAGATATTAGCGAATAGGTTAATGCCAGTTACGAAATTATTTAAAAACAATTATGAAGTTATTTGGCAAAAAGTGCAGAAAGAAATGGAAAATTGGAAAAAGCTACAATTACCTAGGTTCTTATTTTTGTTTCAAATGATATCAGTGCTTAAGAAAGATGGAAATTTGAGGGAGTGGCAGAAAGGGGTTAATACCTTTATTTGGGATGGGAAGAAACCAAGAGTGAAACTGAAAATTATACAGGATGTACGTGAGAGAGGAGGTCTTAAAATGCCTAATTTAAGATTGTACTATGAAGCAGCTGTTTTATCACAAATTAGCGATTGGTTTAATTTAACTGAAGAGAGAATGTTAAATATAGAAGGTTATGATTTGTTATATGGATGGCATGCTTATTTGTTATATGAAAAAAAGTGGATAAAGTGTTTAAGGGTCATATACTTAGAAATGCATTGCTGAGGGTTTGGAAAAAATATCAATATAAGCTAAACTACAAGATACCTATATGGGCAAATCCCAGACATGCAATAGAAAATATAAGTATAGAACAAAAAACAGAGGTGATTACTTATAAAGAGCTTCTTTTTATGGAAAGGGGTAAATTGCAGTTGAAATCTTTAAATGTATTGAAAGAAGAAGGGATAATTTATACTTGGTTTCAGTATGGTCAGCTCCAAGCTAGATAGAGGGAAGATAAAAAAATTGGTTTTATGCAAAATGAGGAAAACCTGGTAAAACAGATTAGAGATCAAAGTCAGATGCATATTAAAAGGTTGTATAACGCTTTATTGGAAATAGATTCAGAAACGGAATTGGTTAAGGATTGTATGATAAAATGGGCACAAAACTTTCAGGAACCAGTGATGATGGAAACATGGGAAAAGATTTGGGTTAGAAATGTTAAATTTAGCACAAAATTTGAAAGAGAATTTTTATAAAATGTTTTACAGATGGCACTTAGATCCTAAAAAATTATCATGTATGTACCCAAATTTGCAAGCTAAATGTTGGAGATGTGAATGTGATGATGCAACTTATTATCATATATGGTGGACTTGTAAGAAAATCAAGGCATTTTGGATAAAAATTTGGTGGGTGATGCAGAACATTCTGAAAAAAAGGTTGAAATTTACTCCTCAATTGTTTTTATTGGGTATAACGATGGATTGTACAGTATTAGAGACTAAACTGATCTTGAACTTAATATCAGCAGCTAGGCGGTTGGTAGCGCAATACTGGAAGAAGGATTGTTTGCCTACTATTGAAGAGTGGACACTGAATCTAGCAGAAATGGCGAAAAATTCAGCGTATTTGAAGGACTATACACAAGAAAGATATGTATTGGAATGGAGAAGATGGATTGATTATATTCAAAATAAGTATCAGACAAGAAAATATCAAATAGCTTATGAATGAATGTTAAACTTTACTTTAGAAGTATTATGTTATCCATAGTGGAGTTAAGGTTTCAGGGGGGGATTAGGTAGTTTAAGAATAGTTAGGCTAATTTAGCTTATGATTGTTAATTGAAATACCTTGTATTTTGCTCTGGGAAGTCTGGGGGGGAGGGTGGGATGGGAAGGGGGAAAGGGGTGGGGGGGTTGTTGAGAGGGAAAAAGGGTGGGGGGATATGGGGGGGAATTTTCTTTGTAAAACTTTTCAATAAAAAAAAAGCAAAAAAAATTTGGAAAATGATCCAAAAATAATTAGAAGAAATTATTACCCAGAGAGTTCCATTGAAACCAGAAACATACCTATTAGGAATATTAACAAATCATTATGAAAAAGAAATACAATATTTGATAACTCATATTCTGACAGCAGCAAGAATCACATTCGCACAAACTTGGAAATTAGAAGACACGCCATTGGAGGACAAAATAATACTAAAAATAATGGAATGTGCAGAGATGGACATTCTTACCAAAGAAATACAAGAAAAAGAAGATACGGAATACTACCTGGTTTGGCAACGATGGTACGACTGGTTGGAGAAAAGGAAAACGAAATAAAAAATAGGACCATACAAAAAAAAGAGACAGATTAGCAAGACAGAAAGGGAATATCAACTAAGGAAACAATAAATTAAGAAACAAATTTAAAATATCGTTATATAATGAAAGATGTAGAAACATATATAAAGAAATATAGAATACCGATGTAACTTTCTTTTTCTATTTAGGCTCAAATTGCAAGACTTGATTTAAATGTATATTTTGTCTATGTTGTGTATTGTCGTAACTGTATTTGTTTGTGTTTTTTCTTTTTGTTAGTTTGTTTTTAATCAAATAAAACTTAAAAAAATACTATGTTTTGTAACTAAATATAGCTTGCAGTTTGTAAATTACATTTGTTGACTGTGAACTAATAACAAAAAAATATTTTTACAGGTAATGTTGTTTAGATTGCCAAATTTAACTACAACATTTTTGGAAACTGAGACTGATTTTCTCTATATGTATTATTATTTTTTCTTTTTTACATACATAGAAGCAATATCACTTTGAGCAGCTAAAGCCCACTTTAAAAAAAATTTAAAAATTATATAACAAAGTATTGAATGCAGGTTATTATTAAATAATATTTTGTATTTCCTCTTTAAAATTAATTTTTAGATATCGTCCCAACTGATATTTTGTTCTTGTTGCTGCTTAGTGCTTGCTCTCCTGCACTGTTTATTTTGTTATTTTTTCCTCTACTTTCTGAGAAAATGAAAATCATGAATATCTTTCTGAAATGTGTGTATTTGCTTGTTGAATCCTTTCCCCTACTTAGTAAGCTTTGGATGTGAGCATAATAATGCTTAATTCTCTCACAAAAACAAGCTTACAAGATAAAAATTATTATATTAAATGTTCATGTTTCAGCTGTTTACACCCACCATTTTAACCCCAGAAAACATTTTCCAGAGCTGAAAATCTAGCTAGCTATGAGAAAGATTTTTTTAAAAAAGCTGATGTAGGGGGAGGCACTTTCTGTGCAACTTAACAACAAAGCCTCCTTGTCTTTTTCTCACTTGAGAACCAAAGCCACAAGGGAAGAAAGTGATCTGGAAACAGAGAATCAGAAATTATAAGAAATGATTTTTCCCCATTCTTAGCCTGTGTTCTGTTGGGCATGGCTTAATTGGTGGGCGTGGCTTGGTGGTCAGGTGACCCGGTGGGCATGGCTTGGTGGTCAGGTGGGTGTGGCCAAGTCAACATCACTTCTTTGCCCTTTTTTGACCTACAAAAAGAAGATATACCAATTATTTCATGCGATAAATTCTTAAATAATAAATGAAGTACACAAAACAATAAGAGGTACACAAATACTTACATAAGAGCAATAAAAATGTTGTCTTCAATGTTGCTTCTTGCACCAATGATAATAATGACCTACAAGGAGATATAACATGACATACAAATTTAACCATTTAATACGTAAATAAGAATAACAGAAGTACACAAAGCAATAAAAAACAATAAAAGAGGTACATAAATACTTACATAAAACTGTTAGTCGTCTTTAGTTTTGAGATGTTTCCACATAGCTATTTCAGTGGCACTCTCCTCACTTCCACTTTTCTTGCACTTGATGCGCGGATCATTGGCTGAGCGATGGTGTTCTCTGAACCATTTTTTCACTGCAGGAATAGGGTCCCATTTTGGAAGAGGTAGTCCAGTAACACTGATGGTCATGAGGTTGGTTAGATTGGAAACGGCTAGGCAACTTATGCTCTCTGAACATATCAGGTTCATTTTTGGAAAAACCCCTTTCTGCTTCTGCAGAACTCACTGCAATTGTTCTGACAATATCTTTTGCTTTTTTGATACTGTCAGGAATTGCATACCTCTTCGAATCTTTTAAGACATTCTCCACAAAATCTCTATAGTCGTTGATGTCAATGTTGTAGTTGAAAATGTCACTAAATGTGCGCAGTTGTTCTTCAGGTGCTGCCCATGGAACAATTATTTCCTCAAAATCCCAGTACCTGGCACCAAAAACTATAGAAACTGTAGTTTGTTTGTGGTGTCTTGCAGTTGGTTCCCAGTTTTTAAATGCTCACAGTCCATCAGTCATTTCTGCAAATTTTTGATGATACTTTGTAAAAGTCTTTCTCGATGAAGACCAACAAATAGATGGTTTTCTATGAAGTTTATATTTCTGAAGGTTTCTGAGGTAATTAGTCCTTCAACTTTTCTTTTGTACGGACCCTTTCCCTTTGTTAGCAGTTCAAATGCCTTTATTGATCTTCTAACAAGTTTTTCAGCTTTTATTACGTCCGTATTGCGTGCTTGCAGTGCAGTTGAAAAAAGTGAAATTTCCTCCAAAATGTCTATCATCAATGACAAATCATTTAAGAAATATTTATTTTCCAGACGGGCAGCCATACCTGAGTATTTTGCATTTCCATGAAAATATTGATGTAGCACAGGATAAGCATGCCACACAGCTATGGTTGCCCATAAACTACAGGCAGCCCATCTTGGCCCAAAAACTCAACCAATCCTTATGATGTTAATTTCAAGTTCTTCAGATATTTTGTCAAGTTCAATTCATTTTTATTGGACTGCTGGAAAATAGAGCACATCTTATCAATAAAATTTTTTAAATGATTTACCTGTTTTATTTCCTTTATGCTAAAACAAGTTGGACATGATGGTTCAAGCAGTGCCATATGATGATGTGTGGAAACTTGTTTGCTATTGTGGTGCTCATTCCAGATTTTCTCCCAAGCATAACGCTGGCACCATCAGAGCAGAACGCTATCAAATTTTTTTGTAGGCAGTCCCAGGTAAAGCCAACCTTATATAAACTTTCAAAAACTGCAGAACATATTGTCTCTGCATCTTGTTTCTTCAATTCAACAAGCTCAACAAAAAATAGTTGATGGGTCCTCTGAGTCCTCAACTTTTAAGAAAATATCAGAACTGGTTTGCAGGATACTGTTGAGGCTTTATTGATTGATTGATTTGATTTGATTTGATTTGATTTGATTTGATTTGATTTGATTTGATTTATATGCCGCCCTTCTCCAGAGACTCAGGGCGGCTTACAATGTGTTAAGCAATAGCCTTCATACTTTTGTATATTTTATACAAAGTCAGCTTATTGCCCCCACAATCAGGTTCCTCATTTTACCTACCTTAGAAAGAATGGAAGGCTGAGTCAACTTGAGCCTGGCGAGATTTGAATTTGCAGTAATTGCAGGCAGCTGATGTTAATAACAGTGCTTTAGTCTGCTGCACCACCAGGGCACAAATATTTATTTATTTATTAGTCCAATTTATATGCCGCCCTTCTCCATAGACTCAGGATGGCTTACAATGCATTATAGCAATAGCCTGCATACTTTTATGTATATACCTGCTTCTTAGGGCTTTCGGCCCCCCAAGTGGTGTTGTTCTATACAAAGCTGGCTTATTGCCCCCAGAATCCAGGTCCTCAATTTACCTACCTTGAAAGGATGGAAGGCTGAGTCACCCTTGAGCCTGGTGAGATTTGAACTCGCACTAATTGCAGGCAGCTGGCAGCTAAGTGCTAGCACTTAACAGCACTTAGTCCGCTGCACCACCGAGGCTTCATCAATGATCAGACATATCTTCAGATTCCGTGCAATGGTGCTGGAAAACATTTGGGTTTTAATTTCATTTGCAATGCAACTATTTTCACAACTGTTGGCCTTGAATGCAATCCTACACCCAGATCTTTCAGTTTGTAATTCTATCAATTCCTCTATGCTTGAAATTGGTCTGCATGCTTTTGCCAGGCTGTAAACAGTTTTGAACATTTTAGAAGTGGTGCAAAATTGCCTTTCAGAAATCTTGTCCATTGCTTTTGTTATGGCTTCCTGCTCAGCTTGTTTTATGTTTTCTCTACAAATGGTGTGCGATTTCGATACAAAATGTTCTCTCATTTTTTTCCGGAGAGATGCCTGGTGCACTTCCTTGTTTTTCCCAGCTGGCTCAATCTTGAAAAGCTTCCACTCTTTGGACACATGAATACCACTCTCGATTGCAAAGCCATGTTTCGCACCGTATGTACAACCCAGTTTCTTGTCTGAAACTTCCAAGCCGTCATACTTCTCTTGGAAGTAGCTGTATTGTTGCATCGTCCAGCAGTCTGGAAGAATGTTTCCGATTTTGGGTGTGGCGGGTGACTCTATACTTGATTTGCTGCTTTCTTCAGTTTCAGGTGGTGGTGCTTGTGGCACAGAGGATGGTTTTTGTTCCACTTCTGCTGGTGGCTGTTCAAGTTTTGGTTTCTTGGCCAAGAAACCCATCAAAATCTGTTGCCTTTTCATCCTTCCTATTAAAGGCAGCAGCTACTGCAAAAAGAAAATAAAAGCAGCTTTGTTAGCTGATGACACACAATGTTAAAAGCACACAGAAAGCCTCAAAAAGCCCAAAAAACCAACTTTCACACTTTACACACACACAACACAACACAACACAACTGGCTCACCCACAATGTAAAAGCAGCTGTGGTAGACCCAAAATGGCCCCTGCCACAAGCAGGCACCTCACACAGCCACAAAAAGCCACAAAAACCAACTTTCACACTTTACACACACAAAATTCCACATACAGCTTTGTGTAGTTAGAGTGAAACACACTAAATCTCAGAAAGCTGTACAAATATTATTTTATTTTATTTTATTTTTATTTTTATATAAAAGCAGCTAAATTTAAAACTTCCTAAACTTTAAATGGCTAGGTCTAAAAAAAGAACAACTAAAAAAACTCCAATTAACTATTTTTTTTAAAGCTCCCAAAGGGGAAAAAAAACTTACCCAATTGAAGGGACAAGGCAGGCAGGCAGGCAGATAGAGCTGCTCACAGATGAGCTTGATTGCAGGCAGGGAGATTCAGTTGCTTGCTGATGCAATGGATTGCAGATATTACAGCAAGCGAAACAAGGCAGGCGTTGCAACCAGCGGCTCAGGATTCGGTCAGAAGAGCAAAGGTAAGCAAGCTGGAGGCTTGGGGGGAAGGTCGGTAGTTAGCTAGGTGACTTAGCCAGGCCAGGCAGGCAAGCACGGGGACCCAGGGACCAGGGGGGTAGCATGAGGCCCGCAAATGATCCCCGGAGGCTGCACAAACTACGCAAGGCCAGGGATTGTGGGGTGGGGTGGCATGCTAGGTCGCAACCAGCAAAGCTTACCTTTTTGAGCAAGCAGCAGTCAGCAAGGCATCCGAGCGAGGCAAGTTGAGGTCCGAGCGGCCAGGCAAACCTCTGGGCGAAGTAGCTGGGCTGTGTAGGAAGGGGAACTTATATAGGTCAGGGGTGAGTGGGTGGGCCGGAAGGAAGCGCCGAGTGGCTGGAAAAGTGAATGGTGGAAGCGGAAGTGCTGAGTGGCAGGAAAAGTGAGTGAGCGAACGACAAATGGCCAAGCAGGCAAGTGGGCATGAGTGGGGGGGGGGCAGGGATTTTTGCTACCAGATCAGGTGATCCGGTCCGAACCGGGAGCATTTCACCCCTGGTATAGCCCCATTTTGGTGTTATCATAGTTAGAAAATTGGGATTCTCCTTCTGGGAATCTACCCTAGCAGAGGAAGGTTTTCATGGTGAATTAGGATATGTCTACAAAGCTCAACTGCTTACAAATCAATTAGAAGTTGACCATTGATAATCTTCACTTTTGTTAGCTTTAAAATGCAGAGGAAAGACTTCTGTAAATTTTCTTCCTGTTGACCACTAAGAAAAATCATTCCTTCCTGAAATTTCACTACATTTTACTTTTCTTGTATAATAGGGCCATGATGGTGAACCTATGGCACATGTGCCCGAGGTGGCACACAGAGCCATCTTTCTGGGCATGCGAGCTGTCACCCAACTCTCCTGCAGCTGTGCATGCGTGCATGCCCCAGCTGGTGTTCAGGCCTCCGTTGCGCATGCACACAATTCAGGGGACCCAGCTGGTCTTCGGAGCTCTCCTGCACATGCATGGGCATTTGCACATGCATGCAAGAATATTTGCGCACAGCATGCACAGGCATAGATGGCATTTACATGTGTACATTTCACACACGAAATCTGTGCGCATATGCAGATGGTGCTATTGTGTGCACAGCACATGGGGGGAGCTGCACAAAACCTGCGGGCACATGCAGATGGTGCAATTGCATGTGCAGTGCATCGGGGAGCCACGCAAAAGCCGCACTGATACACAGATGATGTGGTTGCACGCACAGTGCACAGGGGGCACCTGCAAAAGCCGTGAATATGTGCAGATGGTGCAGTTGCACACAGAGCACATGGGGAGGAGCCACGCGTTAATGCATATAGCGCACACCCACATGAAGCATGCAAAGTGCACGAAGCGCACAAAGCATGTACCTGTTCAGCACTCGGTGAGTAAAAGGTTTGCCACCACTGTAATAGGCCAAGAAAAACTCATTATAAAATCAAATTCCTATAACCCCTAATACTGAAAAAAAAAAGAAGTCTAATTTTGCTTTATGTTCTGATAAACCAGAAGACACCTAGAAAAATGACTAGGGAATTACAGTTGAAAGAAAAGTCATGATATATGTTTGTTTGTCAAGCTTCCAAGTAATATGTCTCCTGAAATAAAGTCCAAGGCATCCATTTTCCATTAAAGTCTGTTTATTAGGAACATATCAAATTGGCAAGGACTTTGTGTAATTCCGATTCTGGCCAGGATCTGGAATTACACCCAATAAAAAGCAAAAGTCTGAAACTTCCCCCTGAGTCACAATCTCCAATCAATTCTCAGTCCATCAGTCCAGTGATTCCAAACACCACCTTCCTCCAGCTGCAGGCATCTTCTCTGTTCCCACAGGAAGGAATGTCACCTAGACATAACATTCCCCCTTTATCTCTGTAACCCCCCTTTCAACAGTTAGAGAGTGGCGAGCCTGAAGTACTATTAAATTCCTTTACTTGCAAACCTAAAAAGTTAAGAAAAAATAGACAAAGGCTACAATAAAATATGGCTACACATTTGTCATCTTCAGGGTCGACTGTTTGTTTGTGTACTTGTTTGTTTGTTAAATTTATTGGCCACCCATTTTACCAAAAGGCAACTCTGGGTGGCTCTGTTCTTCTGATGGACCACACTACCATTTATATATTATTTACATCCTTTTTGTTTGCTGCTCTATTGACCATTTGACTCTATTGACTGGAAAAAAATAATTCTTAAACACGTTATTTACTGTTTTGCAACCATAAGATTAATTGCTAAAATGACAATGGTGGAAATATCATCTAGCTTGTTTCCACACTAGATATTTAGCAAAGAACAACCATGTCTTTTTCCTACATAATTTATGAGACTCCATATACCATTTATACTTCTATTTATTGATATAGTTTCATGAACAACTTTGTATAACCTGTCTAATATTTTTTTTTAAATCAAGGTATCTAATTAATTAATTAGTGTTAAAACACATGCTATTTTTTAAAAAGATACTAAAATATGCCACTTTAGTGAGTGTTATAGCATGATATCATCATAATATTAATTAGAAAATGAAGAGGAAGACAAAAAAACTTTCCTGGCTCTACATTAATTTATTTCCTGACATTTCATGGGCAGTAATCATAATGTTTATTCATAGTTATAGCTCCCCCCACCTTTACATTCAATTCTCAGAGACTGCCTGGACAAATCCCTACAGTTTTTTGGTAAGGTTTTTCTGCAGTTGATTGCCATTGCCTCCTTCCTAGGACTAAGAGAAAGTGACTAGCCAAGATCACTTTGTCCCCAGTGAAGGACTAGAACTCACAATCTTCCAATTTGTAGCCTTGTGCCTTAACTACTGCACCTATCTGGCTCTCAATTATAACTTAACAATAAATAATTATTTTAATTCTTGTATTTTATTATTTCCCAAATTCAGATATTTCCTGTGAGCTTCTCCTATTTTCATTCTGGTTATTTTGGTACAACAGTACTCTATGCCTGATTTTCTCTATCTCAAATTCTCTCTGGATTGAGTTAATTCAATAAACTATGGTTTAGTAGATTGGTCAAAAAGAGCTTCTTTTCCCATATCTTAATCTACTTTTTAATTCTTTTTCTTAAGTACAAGTTCTTTTCATTTTACATATATACAATTACTTACTTTTCTTCTAATTTTTTAGCGAACTAGAAGAGCCTAGTTGTGTTTTTCTGTGCTCTAATTTCCTAGGTGCTTAGGGTGAATCATTTATGTGAATTCATGTCTGTTGCTAAATATTGGATTCCTAAATTGAACTTTTGAAACTTCACTCTTATTTCATTTTCTTTTCAGTGCTAGAAATATTCCTAGGCTGAATCTTTATCTTACTATGAATATTTAATCTTTGTAGACAATACAGCCTAAAAAAATCAAAATAGTAACCATTTTCCAAGAGCTATGCTATAGATGCTACAAATGCACTAAGTAACAATAAAAAAAAGTACTAGAATCACTTCCAGGAAGTATGAAATACATACTTGGAGAGAGATCTCTGAAGAGTTTTCCCTGGGTTGTAGCTCTCCAGCTTTGGGCTGACATTCCTTCAGTTTTTATGACCCACCTGGTCAGGAAGAGTCGAAAAACTTCTACTCTACAGAATTCACAGCCATTGAAATAAAAAGAGGATTTTTGGGATTAATCGTGTGCTTTTTAATGTCTCAGGAAGCCTAGGTCAGAACAATACACACACACACACATACCCATACAAATATATATTTGTGGCTGCAAAAGCAGCCTGAGCAGCACCTGCGAAGCAGCTGCTTCGTGGACTGTGGGATGGCCTGCTGTGACCATCACACCATTAGGTAAGGAGGGTGTAAGGTGCGTCGCTGGGACTATCATTCTTTTTGCGGCTGCCATTAATAGAAGGGGTGCAGTGGTTAGAGTTGTGGGACCTGCCGCCGCAAGGTTCTTCCACGTGGATGGCAGGTGAGACCTAAGTAAGGGCATGTGGGGCATGTGGGGCACGTTCCTCCCCCCCTTTCCCTCCCCCAGCCTCGCCTCCTTACCTCATGTTGTCTGCACAGCAAGCAACGAGGAGGCCAAGTGATGTGTGGGGTGCGTCACTTGGCTTCCTGCTGCTTTTGCAGCTGCAAAAGTGGCCACGCGTTGGAGGTGGCGGCCTGAGTGGCAGCCCATAAAGCAACTGCTTTGTGGACAGTGGGATGCCTGCTGCGACCATCATACCATTAGGTAAGGAGGGTGTAAGATGTGTCGTTGGGCCTACCACTCTTTTCGCAGCTGCCATTAACAGAAGGGGCGCAGTGGTTAGAGTTGTGGGACCTGCCACCGCGAGGCTCTTCCACGTGGATGGTAGGTGTGACCATTAGGTAAGGGCATGTGGGGCATGTTCCTCCCCCCTTTCCCTCCCCCAGCCTCACCTCCTCACCTCATGTTGTCTGCACAGCAAGCAACAAGGAGGCCAAGTAACATGTGGAGTGTGTCAGCTGCAAAAGCGGCCACGCATTGGAGGAGGTGGCCTGAGCGGTACCCACGAAGCAGTATTTCATGGATGGTGGGATGGCCTGCTGCAACCTTTTGGGAAGCTTGTGCAAAGGGCACTCGCCCCACCCGCCGCCTCCTACCAGTACATGGGCGGGGGGGAATTAAGACAAAAATAAGCACTAGCCATTTTTTCGAGGGTTAAAAGAAAATAAGACCTGGTCTTATTTTTGTGGAAACACAGTACACACACACACACACATACATACACATAAACACACACACACCGTGTTTCTCCAAAAATAAGATCAGGTTTTATTTTATTTTATTTTTCCCCTTCCCCATCTACCTGTATGAGGAAGGGAGTGGGGCAAGCAGCCCATCATGCCAGTTTCCCTAAGGGCCACAGCAGGCCATCCCACCTTCCACAAAACAGCTGATTTCTGGGTGCCAATCAGGCTGCAGCCTCCAGCAAGTGTGGCCATTTTTGCAGCAGATTGTGGCCACAAAAGCATCAGGAGGCCAAGCAGCACACCCCACACATCTCACACCCTCCTTACCTAAGGGTGATGCTCACAAAAGGCAATTCTGTCCATGGAACAGCTGCCTCATAGGTGCCACTCTGGCCGCTGCCTCCAGCAATCATGGCTGCTTTTGCAGCCGAATGCAGCTGCAAAAGCAGCAGGAGGCCAAGCAATGTGCCCCATGTACCTTGTGCCTCGCACTGCCTTCTGAAGGGTATTCTAGCAGCAGCTATCCACAATTTTTTTACTGTTATTTCATCCTGACCCACATGGCCCAGTATGGTGTTGCAAGTTAACATTTCAGAAATGTTACTGTAGCTGTGGAGGTCTCTTTGTGCAATGCTCTGCCGCAGCTTCAGAGCAAACTTCTGCCTTCCCTGCACAGGATTGCAAAACTGGAGGCTCTGAAGCCATGGAGGGAGTGTTTTTGGATGTTTGTCTGTGCAGGGCTCTTCTTTGAAAGAATGATCTACAGGTGAGCGGGGGGAGATTTTCCTGCACATCATCCTTTCCTCCACAGCTACAGTAACATTTCTGAAATGTTAACTTTTAAGACAATACTGGGCCACATGGGTCATGATGAAAGAATGGTAAAAAAATGTGGATACCAGTAACTGTTGCTACAGTAACCTTCAGAAGACCAGTGTGGGGCGGGTCTCCTGCTGCAGAAGTGGCTGTGCCCAAGGAGCACTTTTGGGAGAGAAGGCAAAGGGGAAGCGATCAGCTTCACCTTACCTCTTGCCCTCAGCACTTCTTTCAACTCTCCAAGGGTCTCTCCCAGAACCAAGCTCTGGCAGAGCTCAACCAGAGAAGTGGCCCACAGGCTTTCAGGAACAAAGTTGAGGCTGAGAGAAGCCAGGGTGGGGGGAAAATCTAATGCCGCCCCATCACTCTTCTTTCCTTGGAAATGGAGTCTTGGGAGGGGGAAACAGCACCCTCAGGTAGGTTAGGTATGTCGGTATGTGTATAAAAAGCACAAAGCAAGGGAGCCAGCAGCCATGGATTAAGCAGCTTTGTGAAACTTCATGCCTACACGCAAAGTTTGGTGAGGGAGAGAGAAGAGATACTTCCCTCTCTCGGCAGTGTTTTGCTTGAAAATATTTGAGAATCCAACCAGAGAGAAGGGGTACAGATTTCCATGCCTTCCTTTAAGGAGGTCACTTCGCACCTGCGACATTGGAAGGAGCCCTGCGGGGAGACACTGCCTCCAATGTGCAGGAAATCTCCCTCCCCCCCACCTATTGATCGTCCTTTCAAAGAGGAGTTTCACCACGATGAAGAGGTGGCTGGAGACAATGTTTTCATTGGGTTGGACTTTCTTCACAAGGGGGATTACCTGGGGAGCAAGAGATTTAGGAAGCCTGGGCTGGCATGGGGCAGTTTCTCCAGCGATGCATCTGATTCATCCCCAGGGTTGAGCGTCTTGTGGGCTGGCCGGAGATGGAGCGTCTTCAATGAATTTCACTCTGTTTGTCTCTGTGTCTCTGCGGGTGGTGGTGGTGTCTCCTCGCAGGGCTCCTTCCAATGTCACAGGTGCAAAGCACCCTCCCATGAAGGAAGGCATAGAAATCCGTCCCCCTTCTCTCTGGTCAGATTCTCAAATATTTTTAGAAGAAGCAGCAGAGATCCTGGTCTTTCTTTTTCTCACCCAAACTCCACCAGAAATGAGTCTTTGTGAGACTCATTGTGCCAGTGCAGCCTCTTGGAGCAGGACGCTGCAAGGCTTGTTGTGCTGCTGTGCGCGTGAGCAGTGGCACTGCCGCGAGGTTTGACATACTGATGCAGCTGCGAGTGGCAGAATACCAGCTATGCCGGTGTGATGAAGTTTGCAGTGGTGCTGCCGTTCACATGTGCAATGCCACAACAAGCCTTGCAGGGTCCTGCTCCAAGAGGCTGCACTGGTATGACAAACTTCATGGCAGAGTTTGGGGGACAGAAACAAGCCAGGGTCTCTGCTGCTTCTGTTTTCCTTGCATGCAGCCAAAAGTTTGCAAAAGGCAGGAAGGTGAAATGCCAAGCTCAACCTGTACCCACACCTCATGTATGGGCTGCCCCCAAGTAGCACCGAGGCTGGGGAGGCCATTGGAGGAGCCCTGCACAGCCCCTGCCTGCTTCTGCTTTGCCTTTGCCACGGCGGTGGGTGCTAGAAGGGCACTGTCCTGAAGCCTCCACACCACCAGGCACCCAGAGAGACAGAACACCCAGCCCTTGCTGGATCACCTGATCCATGGGCCACAGTTAAGGGCCCCAGCAACCATGAGATGACTGGGGAAGGGAAGGACTGCCTCCTGTGCTGGCCATGCTTACCCCCTTCACTAGGGCTTATTTTGGGGATAGGTTTGGAAACCACGTGTCGCGTTTTCAGCCTCCAAACGTGTCACATTTTCAGGCAGCAATGACAGCCTTGAAGGGCTCTCGAATGGAGTGTTTGGAGGCTGAGAACACGATGCATGGAGCCCAAAAATACAAGCCATTGTCGGTGGCAATCTCTGCAGCCAGGAAGAGGATGCACGAAGGCCGAAGGCGGGGCTGGCGTGTGGGCAGGTTTATATTCAGAATATAAGATGCACCCAAATTTTCAGCCTCTTTTAGGAGGGGAAAAAGTGTGTCTTATACTCCAAAAAATACTGTGTGTGTGTGTGTGTGTGTGTGTGTGTGTGTGTGTGTGTCCGTGTGTCCGTGTGTCTGTCTGTCTGTCTGTACACATATACATATATGTATACATATACATACACACACACATACACTCACATACAAATACATATACACTTCTATTTTGCCTGTGGATCATAAAAGCAATTGAAAACTAGTGTTAGTTTTCATATAGATTTCATATAGATCTATATGAATGAGGAAAGACCTAATATTATAAAACTATCATTTTTATGTAAAGCCTTTGGCCTCTTAAAATGTTAGAAAAAGATGGTAGAAACAGGTAGGGAAAATTATTTTAAAGATGGGAAATTATTATTTCAAAAGCTGCAGAAGGCAACAGCAGTGGCAATTTAGTAAGTCTAAAAACATATCTACATTTTCATGAAGAAAGGCTGATGTGTCTTCTTTAATTGCAGAGCTACCACAATGAAATTATTAACAATAATGCCATTTGGTAGCTAAACAGTCACAGGAGATATTTATTTTTTATTTGTAAAAAATGGATGCTTAGGGCTCAATTAAGTAAAAATGGCTTATGCCTCATAGCCATATTTGGTAAGTCAATTAACAGAGATTTTGACATGAAAAATTGCTCCTGAATTGAATGCTTTAATCTGCTCTTTGAAAAAGAAGGGTGGAGGGAAAGTACAACAAAAGCTGAACCCCAAATAATTCAGTTGGAAGATCATAATTAGTTTGTGAAAATATATTACTTTTTTTTAAGGTAAATCAAATTAACTATGCCATTTGCTCTTTGAATCACTTTGTGCTTCAAAGAACTGCTAACAGGAACATTTTCTTTGCTGAATTGTTTTTCAGATAAGGATCCTAACCTCCTCCCCATCTGTCTATTTAAAGCAGCCAAGGTTGAAACAGCATTTTCCAAAGCCATTACTTTAATCAACCATTTTTGTACTGGCCAAATTGGACTACAGACAAATATGTCCATACAATGGACAAAAAATTTCCCCTTTATCAATTTAACCTGATCCAAGCAAGGCTTAATCATTGGAGTAGTGATTAAAACATTGGGCTAGAAAGCCATTCTTACATACCAAACCAGCTGGTGATCTTGGGCCAATCACTCTCTCTTAGCCCTAGGAAGAAAGCAGTGACAAACCACTTTGAAATCTTGCCAAGTTGCCAGGATTCAACACTGAACTGAAAGCACAAAAAAAGAGATTAAAATAGAGTCATTTTTTATATTTAATTATCATGATTCAAGTGTGATCTTCAGAGATCATTTCAAAGAATCCTCCATAAGAGACAGTGGCAATTAGACAGAAGATATAGAACCTCATAACTGTGAGATGCCCTGCTCAGAAACGTGGTTATGATGTCTATACACTGGTTCATTTGGCAATAACTGACTATTTTTTTATATATATATATCCCAGGGAGTTATAAAGGTTAAGACATCACTCAAGGGCACCCCAAGCAAATGTCTCAGTGTGGCCAGCTGATTCCCATAACAAAATGGACAGAAGTAATTGGTGGATGTAATGAACTGTGGGTGGCCCATGGGGAAAAGGGGAAATGAACTATGTGTGCTTTTGAGTGGGAAGCTCAGAGCTGGTTTCACTTCTTCTATGCCAATGTGGATTTATTCAGTAAAGTTTATACTTCGTAAAATAATGTCCCAAGAGTTTCTTTTTCTGGATTCGCCAGCTGGACAGTTAACATGAAACCAGATCTCCCAGTAGTGACGGAAGGATCCTATTCATACCCCAAGGGCCAGTGGGTGAGCCACATGGGGAAGGCGGCAGAAGCAGAGGATCTGATTCCCCCTGGAGTCACAGTGACCTGGAGGAGCAAGTGGAAGGCTTGGCGAGCAGCCAAGTGGGATGGCACAGATGAGTGGAAGTTCTCAGCTGCAGCTCGCAGTCTGTCGATGGAGCAGCTGAGGAAGAAGTTCAGTGGGCTGGAGGCCTGAGGGCAGTGGTCACAGGAGTCAGGACGGGACCCAGAAACCATCTCCTCCCTTCCTGTAGCCAATGGTGCCAACCCCACCTGGGGCTGTGGGAGCTCCCCCACCAAGAGACAGAAGCTCCCATCCCAGCTGCTACGCCACTGGGAGGGTAGGGACTGGCACACACAGCTCCAGCAGCAGCCAGTATCCCCAATCAGGCACCCCTGGCAACAATGGGGTTGGCCACCTGCACTCATCCTAATGCAAGAGGACCAACCGCCACCTCCCCTAGCAGTCTGGTCAATGGGCAGCCCAAGTCTGGAACTACATGGAGTGCCATGGAGCATGTACCTGGATGAGCATGCCAGGTCAATGCCATTACATCAAACCTGGATGGGGATGCAGCGGGCTGGCTGGTGTCTCTCCACAATGAGGGGGCTCCAGAACTGCAAGACCTGGGCACTTTCATGCAGATGTTGTGGGACAGATTCGAAGACCCCACAGCAGCCCGGCATCCAGAAACCGGTATCTGCTCCCTGCAGCAGGGCAAGTAGCTGGTGGTAGAGTACATCCAAGATTTCCATATCCTGGTGTCTCAACTGTCAAGCTGGTGAATCCAGAAAAAGAAACTCTTGGGACATTATTTTACCAAGAGTATAAACTTTACTGAATAAATCCACATTGGCACAGAAGAAATGAAACTAGCTCTGGCTTCCCATGCAAAAGCATGCATAGTTCATTCCCCCTTTCCCCATGGGCCACCCACAGCCCATTATGTCCACCAATCACTTCTGTTTATTTTGTTATGAGAACCAGCCAGCCACACTATGACATCTGCTCGGGGTGCCCTTGAGAGATGTCTCATGGGAACCAAGGTTGTCTGGATGCCATTCCCCCTACCCTTGCATTCCAATCCACCATGGCCTTATTCTTAGTCAAGCTGTGAGCAAAGCAGAATATAGGTGAAAGTTTGAGTCAGTCTTGATACCTGGCAGCAGACCTGAGAGATTGGCCCAAGCATATGCTGACCTACCGATTCTGGGAGGGGCTGAACAAGGAGCTGTATCATAACTGCCTGCCCTGGGGGATGCCCCACGACCTTTGAGCATGGTACCAGTTAGCAACAAATGTTGAGCTCGACCTGATAGAGTACTGAGAGCATGTTGTGCATGAGAACAGGCCGCACCGAATGCTGAAGAGATGTCAAGCGCCCTATGGAGGGAGAAAGGGTGCAACCTCTACCAGGGGGGAGAAGCCCCACTGGAGCCTGGAAATGTGTTTCTGATGTGGGAAGGAAGGCCACCGGGTAGCCTATTGCCTCACACCACTGCAAGCATCTCCACTGCAAGCACCGGCCCAACCATAGCCAAAAAAACCACCCCCAAAGCTGAAGGAGAAAACGTGGGTGGCTCAATGGGTCATAGAGATATCTTCCTAATCCAGTGAAGGGGAGGGAACTCTGACCCACAGAAAACCTGGCTTGGCCTTCTACAAAAGTGACAGCAAAGGGGAAGGGGGAAGACAACCTGATGGTAAGTGGCACCATCATCCCTATGATGACCCGGGTGGAGATTTCGGTGCTCTCTTTGGGAATAAGGGGCCTCATGGCCTTGTTGGACTCAGGTACACTTGGTGCCTAATTAGCCTTTAGACAAAGGAGAAACTAGGGCTGAGGCTGAGGAAGTTAAGGCAGCCCATGGGGTTCTCCAAGTTAGATAGCTCACTTATGGAAAAGGCACCAGCAACTTGCCTGACAGAGCCAGTGAGTCTCACAACTGGGACTCATATAGAGACTATTCATTTTATTGTGGCTCCTGGAATGACTGAGCCTATGGTCCTAGGACTAGCCTGGTTGAAGAAATGGGACAGCAACAAGTGGTGAATGAGGAAGAAAGTAGCTAGGCAGTGGAGCCAGTGAAAGCCAGTGAAAGCATCGAATGCCAGGCAATCTGCAGTTAGGGGAGTGAAAGCGAATAAGAGAATACATTAAAATGAAGTGAGAAGTTAGAGCCACTTGTTCCCTTTGAATACTATGACCTAGCAGAAAGGAAATCAAACATGTTCCTGTCCCATTGCCCCACAGACTGTGCTATTAAAATCTTGCCAGAAACCAAATTACCCAAGCCGAAAATGTATTTCATGATGCCAAGGGAACATTGGGGGTTCGTAGACAAGAACTTAGTCATGGAATTTATCCAGCCAGCAAAGTCAAGGATGGCTGCCCCTTTACTTTTCAAAAAGCAGAGAGATTATGCATAGATTATCGAGAGGACTGAAGTGCATCTGTGTGGAGAATATATATCCCCTCCCCCTCATGAGGCACATACCTAGCCAAGGGGAAGATCTTTACTAAGATGGACTTGAGGGAAGCCTATATACCTAGTGAGGATTAAAGAGGGGGATGATTGGAAAACTGAGTTCAACTGCCTTCTGGGTTGCTACCAATTTTGGGTGATCTCATTTGGGCTGCAAGGGATACCAGTGGTATTCATTAATAATTAATAAATTAATTAATTAATAGCAATTAATAAATGAGATTCTGCATGAACACCTGTACAAAGGGGTGCTGGTATACCTTGATGACACTCTAATTTAAACCAAGACCATGGAAGAGCACATAAGGCTAGTGAGACCAGTACTTGAGAATTTGTGCAAACCCCAGTTATACGCAATGCTATCTAAATGTGACTTCCACAAGAGAGCCTAGACTACCTGTGGTACCACATTCTCCAAGGGGGGTCTAGGAACTTCAGGCTCCTACACTTGGCTGCACCGCCTTCTCCTCCAGGCTCCCACCTACACCCATTTACCTCCAGCTTTCCTCCTTGGCTGGCCCTCCCCCAGTCATTCTCCCTGGCCAATGGGCCTCTGCCCCTCTGCCCCTCTGCCCCATGCCCTTCAGCCCAGCCCATTCGCTGAACACTCCCCCCATTTTCCTGGGCCTTTGGCTTCATGGGACAGTTAGCCATCAGCCAATTGGATGACCGGCAGAAGCCATGGTGCTTCTGCCTGCCAGCCTTCAATCATAGGGATTGTGGGGCTATGGGGGAGGTTCAGCAGACAAATGGCAGAGGCACATGGCCTCAGGCACTTGTTAGGAGAGGGGAGGAAGGGAGGGAGGGAGGGAGGGAGGGAGGGAGGAAAGGAAGGGAGGGAGATCACATCGCATCCCAGCCCCAGCCACATGGAAGGTTGCAAGAAGCTCTCATCTCAGCTTCTCTCCTCTCTTGTTCTTTCTCTCCCCAGCCTGCCTCACCGCCCCTCTTGTAGACTTTTGTGGTGATTTATTTTTATTTTTTCAGTCTCTTTTTGAATAAACCCTACATGTCAAGATCCAGCTGCTGCTAAGATTCCCTGTACCTGATCCTGCCTGTCTCACACTGAACAATTGGTGTCAGGCAGTGTCAGAGAAATAGGGGGAAATGCACCAAACTGCTTCAAGGCAGCTTCAGTAAATTTTTACGTCCACCACAAACATCTCAGCCTCACACAAATTGTGTGGTTGCATTTGTTGCTGTGACTTCTTTCCTGGCTGCCACAGGCATGCTGGCTCCTCCTATGCCGACCTGCAGGGGTTGCTGCAGTGAGGCCATCCAGGTTTGGTTGGAAGGAAAGAGCCAATAAAGTTTTCCTGTGGGAACCAAGGATCTTCTCACAGGTGGCTGGCCAGAGGAGGGGGACGTAACCAAGCTACCGGCCAGCAACTGGATTGGACAGTGTGACCAGTGACCTAGATGAAAGTGGAAACTTTTACTTTTAATTAGGTGAAAGCCACAGGAACTTTTAGAGTCAGCTTTCACCAGTTGTGTCAATATGATGTATCCAATTCAATGATTTCTACGGGTTCATTACTTGAAATGCTGACATCAAGCTGACTCTCCTTCAACTCTCCTTCAACTCTCCAATCTAATCGGAGCCACTCTCCAGAGTCCTGAGCCCCAGCTGCTCACCCGATCTATTGAGGGAACAGTAAAGACTCAGGGAAGGTTGAATAGATGGGGTGCTGGGGCTGCTTCCCTGGGGACCCTGCAGACCCCCACTGAGAGCCAAAGGGTGGCAGAAGCTGTGACCGAAATTGCCTTCCAGATGAAAGTCCACACCAAATGGCCCACCGAATGGGACCTCTACCAGGCTGAGGAAGATTTCAGATGCCGGAGCTCGGTCCAGGGTCTGATGAGGGAGCTCCCAGTGACTTCAACTCAGGAGTCAATGACCACCATCCACCCATGGAGGTTGAAGGGGCCCCTAGAGCTGAATAAACCCAGGGATTGGAGGTACCAGACAGCGGTCCACAGCCAGACCTTGGAGAGTCTGCAGGAGAGGTTTGACAGGTTGAGCCTGCAGAGTTTGGAGCAAGCATGCTGGGTTGAGTGAACCAGGGTGATCCTGAGCCAGCCAACCTTGACATTCCCTCCTCGACAGGATCAAGTTTTCATTCCAGTGGCTTGAGCAGCTAGCCCTCTACCAGCTTTATTGGTGCAGTCAATCCCTGGACTGCAGTGTAGCCCACCAAGGCAACACAAGGGGTGGGATCCTGCCGGCCCATCCACACCACCAGCCGGGATTGCAGGCACACCCAGTTGGCCCTACTACCCCAGTCACGGGTGGTCCAAGATCAATGGGCTCCTACACCACCACCTCCAGTGCCGCCACCAGCTCCTACACCAGTTCCTCACCTCCCCGTCCAGCTCATCTGCCGCAGATAAAAGGCACCTTCAGTGGGGCCCAGACAAGCTGGCATTCTTCCTGAACCAAGTGTGGGCTCACATTGACAACTATAGCCCTGACTATTTAACTGACCAAACCATGGTACAAGCTGTGATGGCTTGCCCGGAAGGGGAAGCGGCTGAATGAGTGACCCAACTCCATGATAAAGATGCACCAGAGATGCACCAGAGCTGGGAGACAGTGACATCTTCTTACAAGAGCTAAGAGCTGGGTTCAAAGATGAGTCCCAAACCCAGCAAGCTGAAGCCGAGATCCAGGAAATTAAACAAAAGAGCCACCCTCTTGTCACAATTAAAACAATGTTTTACAGCATATACATGGTTATTGGCCAAGAATTTGTACCAATCCCAGAGCTACCTCAAAATGACCCACAGAACCCCTCCTTGATTGATTGGCTCGACCAGTTACGAGGGACTTGGGCAGTAACTTGAAAAGCCCTAGATGAAACGCATCGAGCACATAAAGCCCAAGCCGATAAAAAGAGGTGCCCGGCACATGCTTATAAAGTGGGGGACATGGTTTACCTCTCTACCAAGTATTTACAAACCCCCCAAAAGTCAAAGAAACTTGGACCCAAGTATGTGGGCCCTTTCCCAATTACTCGAGTCATTAATCCAGTCACGGTTGAATTGGAATTGCCAAAAAATTTGCGACGAGGGATTAGTTATGGAGCAAAGGGTGAGAAGGAGCAGGAGATGGTTTTTTTTTTCCTTGTAGGATGTGTCTTCATGAGAAATGAAAGTAGATCTTCAAAGGGAGACGGCTGACCAACTGCCCTACATTCCTGATGAATGACGCTGCCAGACGTGTTGCCACCTGACCTTTGGAAGACCTTTGGATTGGCTGATGATTTATGAACACGAGGGGGGGAGAAGCTTAGTAGATGCATTTCACATGTTTTGCTCACTTCCAGCTTTACCTGGGTTGCTATCATTTCATATTCAGTAAAAGTACTAAATTCTTCAAAATGCTTGAGTTTGGGTTTTTCTTTCCTGGATACTGAAGGAAGCATACCTGACACCATGTTTCATGTCAGCTTGCTGAAACCAGAACATTCGTCCCCTTTACATCCAGACCAAGAGCCTCCTCCTGTCCCCATACTGATTGAAGGGGAACAACATTTTGAGGTTACGGAGATCTTGGACTCCAGGAAGCATCACGGTAAAGTGCAATATCTGGTGGCCTGGAAACATTTCCCATTGTCTAAAGCCGAATGGGTGAACAAACGTGATGTCTGAGCACCAAAGAAAGTACAGTTGTTTCACACCAAATATCCTGATAAACCTTAATTGATATGTTGTGCTGTTATCTCCTTTCCCCTTTTCTTTTCCCTTTTAGGACTAACATCTCTTCTGAAGGGGGGGCGAACGTCAGCCTCTGCCTTTACTGCTTTGGCTGCCATGGTAACGGGGGGGAGCTAGCATGAAGGAGGGGAAGCGTGCTGGAGAGACAGAAACGAAAGTGATTCTTAAGCTACTGGGCTGCATCTTTGAAGCTGCTGTCAGGTCAACGGTCATGGCATTCCTGATTGATGATGCTGCCAGACGTGTGCTCCCACCTGACCTCTGGGAGACCCTTGGATTGGATGATTTACGATGGACAGTGGGAGGGAATGTTTTCTATCTATAATTTTCGCACTTTTGGCTTAGATCCTGCTTTTCTTTGGTTGTGATCACTTCATTTTCCAGTAAAAGTACCTGCTTCTATAAACAATGGAGTCTGGGTCATTCTTTCTTGGACTTTGAAGGAAGCATACCTGACACGCCAGCTGGGTTGTCGGTCCAGCCCCTGTCAAGCTGAAGAGTAACCAAGGGGGACCTCAGGACAACCCATCAAATGCTTCCGCTGCAGTCAACAGGGCCACTGAGCAGCTGAGTGTCTGGCTCCGGCTCCCATATAAAAAGGAAAGAACCCAGAACCAGCCAAGCTGAAAAAATCCCTGCATAAAGCAGATGAAAGGGGAAAGTTCACCTGCCAAGTCGTGGAGGTCTCCCCTACCTCTAGTGGATAAGAAGGAACTCTGGCCCAGGAACCTCAAGTGCTCATGGCCTACAATAATGATGATGAGAGCAAAGACTACATGATTATAAGTGAAGCCATCTGGCCCTTCACCATCTAGTCAAGATTAGTAATGCCCAAGACAGAGGAAAAAGGTGAGGTGGAAGCCATCATAGACACAGGATGTACCCACTGTCTGATCAGCCTGCCCACGGTCCTTAAGTTAGGGATCAGGACGAATCCATCAGGTTGATGGATCACTAATAGGGGGAGCCCCTGCCATACTGCTCACCAAACCTGTCAGACTACAGATGGGCTGGCACTGGGAACTCATCTGCTTCATGGTGTGCCAAAAATGACAGAAGTGGTGATTCTAGGGCTGCCATGGCTAGACATGTGGGGCCCCACCATCTGGTGGGAAGGGGGCAACAGGAAGCTAAGACTAGGAGTGGGCCCCCTCCCTCCTCCCAACACCCCATGGGGAAAACTTCACAAAAGCTAAACATCACTAAGTGAGATGAAAAGCAGACTATGTCTGAGCAGCCCCCAGGGATGCCCCAAATCCCCAAGGAGAACTGAAACCTAGCAGAGGTCTTCAGCAAAGAAGAATGCAATGCTCTACAGCCCCCACTGCCCTGCCAACTGTTCCAGTGAATTCATGCCCAAGGTGAAACTACCCTGTTTTCCCCAAAATAAGACAATGCCCTGATAATAAGCCCAATTCAGGTTTTGAGCGCATGGTAATAAGGCCAAGAGCTTATTTCAGGGTTCAAAAAAATATAAGACAGGGTCTTATTTTCAGAGAAACATGGTACCTGCCAAAAAATGTACTGCATGACCCCAAAAGAAATGAGAGAGCTTAGAGAGTTCATTGACATGAACTTAGCGAGGGGATTCATACAACCAGCAAAAACAAGGGTAGCTGCCCCAGTTCTATTGAAAGAGAAAAAGGACGGGTTGGTGATATTATGCATAGATTTTAGGGGAAATAATGATGTTTACATGGAAAATATGTACCCACTCCCCCTCATGAAGGATCTGCTAGCCCACCTAGCAAAAAGAAAGGTGTTTACTAAGCTAGATCTACAAGAGACATACTACCAAGGGCGGATTAGGGAAGGAGACGAGTGGAAAATGCCATTCAATTGTCCCCTAGGGAGTTTCCAATTTAAAGTAATGCCATTTGGTCTCCAAGGAGCTCCTGCTGTGTTTATGCAACTAATCAATGAGGTGCTACATGAAGTCCTCGTGTATTTAGATGACACTCTCATTTTTACCGAGTGTGTATTTAACACACTCATTTAAACTAGTATGTCAGGTGCTAAAAAAAACTTTTGGCGGCCAAACTATATGCCAAGCTTTCCAAATGTTAATTCCACCAATCCTGCCTAGACTACCTGGGGTATTGAGTATCTAGTAAAGGCATGGAGATGGATCCTGGAAAGGTCAAAGCTGTTTTAGACTGGAAATCCCTTGCACCTGCAATAGCCAAAGCTTCTTAGGGTTTGCAAACTTTTACTGACAGTTCATCCCCTCATTTGCTGAGATTGCTGTCCTCATCACTGAACTACTAAAAAGGAGTCAAACCATGACCAAGTCAACCATTGAATTGGACCTTAGAGTGCCAAAAAGCATTTGAAACACTTAAGAGACTGTTTGCCATGGAATCAATCCTAAAACAACCAAACACAGAGCATCCATTCTTCATCCAAGCAGACGCCAGTGATGTGGCAGTGGTCACAATCCTACTTCATAAAAATTCCAAAGACAACTTGTATTCCTGGGCCTACACCTCCAAAAAACTCACAGAGACCGAAAGATGGTGGGCGATATGGGAGAGAGAAGCATATGCAGTTTGATGGGCCTTATTGACTTATTGCCACTTCCTAGAGGGCAGCCAAGTCCCATTTGAGGTATGGACAGATCACAAAAACTTGGAGGAACTTAGGACCCCATGGAAACTTTCCCTGAAACAAGTCCGGTGGGCACAATACTTCAATCATTTCAATTTTACACTGAACTATATCTCTGGAGGGAAAAACCTTCTAGCAGACACTCTGTCACAAAAGCCTCAATACAACAGCAATTGTGAGGAGGTGTTCCATGCCATGCTTCCCCCCCTCCCAGCAGGCCTCTCAAGCCACCACCTGTAGGCAAGTGCAATGTCAAAGAGCTGGAGACAATGAAGCCCTAACCCAAAAGCTAAAAAATGAACTGTCAAACAACCTTTGATACAAAGACAACACAGGGTTGCTAAATCTCAGAGACAGGCTAGTGTGGAAGGGTTCTAAGCTAAACATCCCCAATAACCTGCACTTCCAAATACTCCAAAGAAGCCATGATTCCAAGCAGGTGGGGCAGTTTGGCTACTTAAAGATGCTACACCTGGCAAGAAGGCAATTTTGGTGGCCAAAGATGAAAAAAGACATTGAAGACTATGTCAAAAGCTGTGCAACATGCACAGCCATGAAGAAGAGACCAGGGAAGCCCCTGGTCATTTGGACTGTAATAGACCTGTTCTCCAAACAAGCCCACTTTATAGCTTGCTCAGGTCTTCCATCAGCCCACAAGCTAGATAAACTATTTGTAAAGCACATCTATAGACTGCATGGTGTTCCCCACAGAATTATGTCTGACTGGGGGGTCCAGTTCACAGCTAAGTTCTGGAGGGAATTTGTAAAGTCTATTGGGTACTGTTTTCCAATTTGATGGTAGTCCTTGACTTACGCCCATCACGGCCAGCCTTGACCGATGTCGTATGTCCATACCTAAAATTGCACTGTATGGAAGATCATATGGCTTAGGACCTGGGTACCTACGAGACCACCTTCTGCAACCGATAACCTCCCACCAACCAGTACACTCCCACAGAGTGGGCCTCCTCAGGGTGCCGTCAGTAAAGCAATATCGACTTCCGGTTTCTTTGTCTTCGGCGACGGCGGTGCCTTTTGAAGCTCCGCCAGCCCCGCCGCCTGTAGAGCCGCTTCGAGACGAAGAAGCGGCTCGAAAACTTCTAAATCCCTAGGATTGAAGAAGGAGAGATCGCAGGGCACAGGTCGAGCCCCTGTAGCCCCCCAGGGAAGTTTTCTGGGGAGAGAACAGGCGTGGCTCCCTTCCAACCTGCTGTAACTCCGGGCGACGTGGGACGTTTCTGCCTTTGCAGAACAAGCCGGCTGCAGGAAACTTAAAGTGAAAGAACCAGCTTTAATTAACAACGAAACTACCTGACTCCTGAAACTTGGAAACGCAAGTATCAGCGCTTTGTTGATTTTTCAATTTGAGAAAATGCGATTGAGTGAAAGTGCTTTGAAAAAACATGGCGCTTAACTTCAGAGTTAACGAGCCAGCGAGTGTGGATTGGTGAAGTTATTCTGCTCTGTTACAAAGTTTCCAAGTTGCTACAAAGTTGCCTTGCTTGTGATAAGAGAAACAATTGGAAAATTTCTCCCTTTCAATATTTGACTTTGCTTTATTTTAACTTCTATTTGATCAAATCTGGGGGACTTTTTTAGAAGTCTTTGTGCAGGAGGGAAAGGAAAAGGAACTTCCCTTTTTACAAAAACTAGATCACGTGGCAGGATGGCTTCAAAGAAGCAGGAAGGGAAGGCAATAGGGGGGGGATCCCCCACACACAAACATGAAACGCAACTTCCTCCTGCTCAACAGTTACAGACTCAGAAAAAAGAATTTGATATGGGAGATTTAAAAGAATTTATTTCTAAAACTTTGGATGATAAATTTCAAAAATCTCAACAGGAGATAGATGACAAACTTCAAAAATCACATCAGGGGATAGATGACAAACTTCAAAAATCACACCAAGAATTTATGCAGGAAATTAATGAAGTTAAAGATATGGTGAAACAGAATCAAAACAAGGTGACCAAAAAAATATCAGAAGTGGCATCTGGCCTGGCAGAATTTATTGGGAAAGTTGATTTTAAAGTTGAAGAACTTAAATCAGAAGTTAATGTTAAGATGAAAGACAATGATTATAAAATTGCTGATGTTGACAATAAAATGCAGAGAGTTGAAGACGAGATTGTTATGATACAATTCAGGGCAATGGAGTTCGCTATACGGCTTCGGGGAATTCGAGAGGAGGAAAGACAGGATTTGAGACAAGTTTGTTCTGAGGCCCTGGCCAAGATTCTACAAGTTAATCCTGATGTGGTTTTTTAATAAAATAGACAAAATTTACAGAGTGAACTCTTGGGTGGCCAGACAAAGACAACTACCTAGAGATGTGGTCATATATTTTACAGAAAGAGAAATAAGAAACGATATCCTGCAAAAATCTTTTTACACTTCTGTCCAAGTGGGGGGCTCACAAATTGGAATTTATAAAGAATTGCCTCCTAAAATGTTGAAAGCTAGAAAAGAATTTGGCTTTCTTGTTAAGGAATTGCAAAATTTACAGATACCCTTCCGGTGGGACGCACCAGTAGGGATAATTTTCAGATACAAGGGAGAAAGATACCGTTTGAATACCGTGGAGAAGGCACAACACTTTTATACTACTATTTTTAAGGAAAGAACACCATCTCCACGTACATCTACAGTTTTGGAGATTAAAGAGAGTGAAGAGAAGCAACCTCAACGAGAATTGCAAGAACAGTCCAAGCAGGAATTAGAAGGAGTGCAAGGTGCAGAAGGAGGTTTTCTGGATGAGCCCTTGCTGGAATCTTCCCCAATTTTGGACGCGGTTCGGATGACTGAATTTAAGGATCAACGTATAACCAGAGCTCAATCTAAGTTACTTAAACAAAAGCAACAACAACAACAGGAAAGACAAGACAAGGAGGCAGTTAAGAGTACTGCACAAGAGATTGGAGCTATGGGAGGAGCGAAATCGAAGCTTTCGGATGACCTTCAAGTATTTTGCTCCATGCTCCGAAAAGAGGCTGATGACTTTTAAGTGTTTATCTTGGAATGTTAATGGGTTGAATTCAGCACAGAAAAGGAAGAAATTATTTACATATTTGAAACAATTTAATAATGATATAATTTGTTTACAAGAAACGCATATCACAACTCAAGATCAAAAATATCTGATAAACTCCAAACTAGGAACACATTTTATATCCTCAACTTCGCAAAAAAAGAATGGTGTGGTTATTTATGTAAATAAAAAATTAACAGCTAAAGTTATAGAAACAGATGAAGATGGTAGGTTCGTAGCAATTGAATTGCTTATGACAAAGGGCCAAATTCTTTTGATTGGAATTTATGCTCCCAATCAACAACAGGACTATTTTTACAAGATGTTACACACCAAAATACTGCAATGGGATTATAGATCTATTTTAATTATGGGAGACTGGAATGGAGTAATTGATTCTAAATTAGATAAAAAGAGTTTGGCAAAGTCTAGAATCAGATTACCACAGACTTTTTTTGATATGAAAGAAGATATGGAACTAAAAGATGTTTGGAGAATACATAATCCAAAAGAACTGGACTACACTTTCTTTTCTGATAGACACAGATCCTTCTCTAGGATTGACTTTATCTTGTTGTCAGATGATTTACTTGTTAAGACAAAAAGAACAAAGATTTTTCCAAGAACTTTGACTGACCATAGCCCAGTATGGATAGAAATTGAGATGGATAAGGTTGAGAGACGTTCCTGGAGATTAAATGAGAACTTGTTTAGATATGAAAAAAATACAACAGAACTTAAAAAGCATTTGAAAGAATTTTTTGAAATAAATCTGAATAAAGGTACCCCAATTGAAATTGTCTGGGACGCAAGTAAAGCTTATATGAGAGGGGTACTTATTTACATGAACTCTAAACATAGACTGTTTCGACAAAAGAAAAGATCTGAATTGGAAATAGAAATAAAGAATAAAGAACAGTTACTTATTAAAAATCCAACAGACGAAAGAATAAGCAGTGCTATAAAACTTTTGAAAGACCAATTTCAAATGCTTATGGCGGAACAAGTTGCAACAAACTTACAATATGCGAAGCATAATACATTTTGTAACGCTAATAAACCGGGCAGATGGTTGGCTTACACATTGAGGAAAAAACAAAGTATACGGATTATAGATAGTATTGATATTGGAGGGAAAGAAATTTTTCAACAAAAATTAATTAAGGAACCTTTTGTGGACTATTATACCAAATTATATGCCAAGGAGGAGGTGCAGAACGGACTTATAGAAAAATACTTAAACGATAAAAGAGTTACAAAAATTACTGATCAACAAAAGGAAAGAATGAATTATCCTATAACAGAGGAGGAGATAATAGTAGCAATTAAACAGTTAAAAACAGCCAAAGCTCCTGGTACGGATGGTTTAACTGCAGTGTATTACAAAACCTTGCAAGCTGAAATGGTGGAACAACTTAGAGATTTATTTTGCAATATTCAACAAGGGGGTAAAATACCCCCATCATGGACAACAGCTTACATATCCTTGATACCAAAAGAACAAGTCGGTCCTAAAAAACCAGAGAATTATAGACCAATATCTCTTTTGAATACAGATTATAAAATCTATGCGAAAGTATTAGCCAACAGGTTGATGCCAGTAATCCAAAAGGTGATTCATGAGGACCAAGCGGGATTTATCGAGGGCAGACACATGAAGGACAATGTAAGGCAAGTAATAGATTTATTGGAATATCTTGAGAAGAATAAAAAGATTCCTGCAGTGCTGGTCTTTTTGGATGCAGAGAAGGCCTTTGATAGAGTGGATTGGAATTTTCCACTAAAGACTTTAAAAAGGATGGATTTTGGGGATCAATTTATACAGGCGATTTCAGCAATTTACCAAGAGCAAAAGGCACAGATCATCATTAATGGAAGTTTGACAACAGAGTTTAAAATTGAAAAAGGAACAAGACAGGGATGTCCGTTGTCCCCACTTTTATTTATTCTAACATTAGAAGTCTTGTTAAATACAATACGGGACTCTAACACCTTGAAAGGAATAATGATTAGGCAAGAGGATTACAGAATAAAGGCATTTGCAGATGATCTGGTTGTTACCCTATCACAACCAATGGAATCAATAATCCTGATGAAGGACATTATACAAGACTATGGTAAAGTTTCAGGTTTTAGACTGAATCCAAAAAAGACTAAAATGATAGTTAAAAATATGACACAAGATCGTAAATATGAGCTCCTTTCAAGGAGGGCAGGTTTTGAGACTGTACCTAAGGTAAAATATCTAGAAGTTCAGGTTGCAGAATCAAACATGAAATTGTTTCAAAATAACTATGAGGTGTTGTGGCGAGAGGTGCAGAAAGACATGGAGATTTGGAAAAAACTGCAGCTGTCTTTACTTGGAAGAATAGCAGCAGTTAAGATGAACATTTTGCCAAGATTTCTTTTTTTGTTTCAAATGATTCCGGTGCTTAAAAATGATAAACAATTGAAAGTTTGGCAATCTGGAGTGAATAAGTTTGTCTGGAACGAGAAGAAGCCGAGAGTGAAATTGAAAATTATGCAAGATGTTCCAGAAAGAGGAGGTCTTAAACTTCCAAACCTACAGCTATATTATGATGCAGCAGCTTTAACAAGTGATTGGTTTGGAAGGAAAAAGACTGGAATATTGAATGCAGAAAGTTTTGATCTTGAATTTGGATGGCATGCTTACTTATTCTACGACGACAAAGTAGATAAAGTATTTAAAAGTCATATACTTAGAGATTCTTTGATGAGAGTTTGGAAGAAGCACCGATTCAAATGGGATTATAAAATACCGCTATGGCTGGATCTTGGTCATACTTTGTGGAATACAAATATAATGTCACTCGGGGGGTTTTTATATAAAGAGGTTCTTTTTACAGATGCGGGCAGATGGCAACTGAAGACATTGCAGACACTGTTGGATGAAGGGATTAATTTAACTTGGTTACAATATAATCAATTACAACTGAGATGGAAAGAGGACCAAAAAACTGGTATTATGTTGCATGAGGAAGAATTGGTTAGACATATAAGAGAGAAAGGTCCAATGCATATCAAAAGGCTTTATAATGTTTTGCTAGAAAGAGATTCAGAAACTGAATTAGTTAAAGACTGTATGATTAAGTGGGCACAGAATTTTGAAGAACCAGTGATGCTGGAAACATGGGAAAAAATTTGGGTTCAGAATGTTAAATTTACACAGTCGCAGAACCTGAGGGAAAATTTCTACAAAATGTTTTATAGATGGCATTTAGATCCCAAAAAGTTGTCATGTATGTACCCTAATGTTCAGCCAAAATGTTGGAGATGTGAATGTTTGGATGCTACGTATTATCATGTTTGGTGGACCTGTAGGAAAGTTAAGGCTTTTTGGATAAAAATTTGGTGGGTCATGCAGAATGTCTTGAAGAAAAAAATTCAATTTTCTCCACAACTGTTTTTATTGGGTATAGTTAAGGGTTTTACATCGGGTGAAACAAAATTGATATTGTATATGATAACGGCAGCAAGATTGTTGATAGGTAAATATTGGAAGAATGAAGCTTTGCCCACTATTGAGGAATGGACTTTGAAGATGGCCAGTTTTGCAGAGATGGCGAAGATTTCAGCATATTTAAAAGACTGTTCACAAGAGACTTATGAGTGGGAATGGAAAAGGTGGATAGAATATGTTCAGAACAAATATCAAACTAGAAAGTATCAAATAGCTTTTATTTGAAAATAATATACTAGAAATTTTTTTAATGTAATGAGATAAAGAGAAACATTATACAGGGGAGGGAGGGGTTTAAGTCTATATATAAGTGTTATATTAGGGTTCTTTATGAGTATGAGTATATTATAGGGAAGTCTGGGGGGAGGGGAGGGTTAGGGAGGGTTAGGGAGGTTGGGAAGTTTGGGGGGGAGGTGGGGGGGGAAAAGGGGTGAAAATGTAATTGTAAAACTTTTGCAATTAAAAAAAAAAAAAAAGTAAAGCAATGTCGACTGGTGGTTCCCAGGGGGAGAGCCTTCTCTGTGGGGGCACCTGCCCTTTGGAACAGGATACCCCCAGGGATACGAATGATCCCAGATCTCTGTACTTTCCGTCATGCCCTGAAGACCTTTCTGTTTCACCAAGCCAGGCTGGCATAAATTTTCAGATTGTCTAAATTCTATGCTGAGAATCTTAACTGATGAGCCAAATTGGTTTAATTATTTTAAATTGTTTTTATTTCACATTATATGTATGTTATTCTGATTGTTCACCGCCCTGAGTCCTTCGGGAGAAGAGTGGTATAAAAATTAAATTAAATTAATAATAGTAATAATAATAATAATAATAATAATAATAATAATAATAATAATAATAATAATAATAATAATAATAATATATCCTTCACACAACCTCCCTCTGATGGTCACATAGTTAGACAGTTGTCAAACAGGACCATTCAACCATTTTATGACCATTGTTGCAATGGTCACTAAGCAAATACTGCTGTGGTTAAACAAATTGTTGTTGTAATTGTTGTTAAGCGAAAACCCTGGTTTGCTATAGCCCAGACAGCTGGAACTTCAGAACCAGGATGTACATTCACATTTGAAAGCTTGGATTAAAGAATTTCAATTAAGATTTCATGGAATACCTGAACAACCAGGAAAAGATATCAGTTCAAAGGTGGTGAAGGCCTTGGCTCAGCTAACTAATAAAGGGGAAGGGGAAATGGATTTTGACCTAGATAAGACATATAGAATAAACTCCAGATTTGCTGTCACGAGAAAGCTATCAAGGGATGTTCCTCTGCGCATGTCCAAGATGGCCGCTCCCAGCTGAGCGACGGCGATACCCGGGGAGTTTCCCCGGCTTTTGGGGGGTTTTCGGGGGCCGGACCAGCTAATTTTGCCCCATGTCTGGTGAGGGGAGCTTCTCACTGATCGGTTGTTATCTTTTTGAGAGCTGGCAGCTCTCCAGGATGCGATGGCCGGGAAGGAGACGGAGGCGGCTGCACTGTGGCTTTACGAGCAGGGAGAGCGGCTTCGGCATCTCCCCGCGGCTGCCGGACTGGTGGAACGGGTGGTGGCGGCGTCGGCGATACAGTCTCTCCCTGGAGCTCCAGGGACTCCGAGGGGATGGCAGGGGCTTCCCAGCCTCCCAGCAATGAATGGAGATGTTTCGAAGAGCTGGTATCGTCAGGGCTGGCACTCGCTTCAATACTGGGATGAGCGGCTGTGAGGGACGACACCAGAGGGGGCGAAAAGAGATAGGAGG
This sequence comes from Pituophis catenifer annectens, assembly GCF_029215685.1. Taxonomy (NCBI): domain Eukaryota; kingdom Metazoa; phylum Chordata; class Lepidosauria; order Squamata; family Colubridae; genus Pituophis; species Pituophis catenifer. Next base: position 28,518,712 of record NW_027256887.1, read on the forward strand.
AGCCTGTATAGGGAGAGCGAGGAGCCTCTGACCACAATGTACTATCAATGTCAGTTCCTTGGAACTGTTGTTACAGCCATAGATGGGAGCCCTACCTGGAGGGGGCCTATCCCTGGTCCTTCCAGAGGTTCCCCCCCTCCCTTATGTGGATGGGGGTGAGCTAGAAACATTGCTGGTTCTGATGGTCGGAAAAGACCTTGGGCCAAGCTCTTATGCCCCATGTGGTCTGTTAGACTCTGTGAGGCCACTTATCATCTGGAGGTGCCTCTGAACAATATGATGATATCTGCCTCCCATGGACATCTATAGCTTCCTGATTCGCCTCCTGATTCGCCTAAGGTGCAGCCGCCAGAACCATCGGAGTCTTCTCTTGGCCCGCAGACCTGTAGATTGGTGGCTGTTATTAATGCCCCCCAATTGTAGAGGGAGATATTCCGGATTTCAAGTCTTGCATGGAGCCGGACGATGACTGCGGTTTCTGGCCCTTCCCAGCTTTCGTGAGAGGGCAGCTGGTATTAACATCTGGCCTCGAAGTGGCTTAAGACTCCATCCACTGCTGTGAGAGAGCAGTGGAATTTATTGACTTGGAATTGATTGAATATCCCTCCCCAGACTTTGGACTATCTTGATTACCACCAGGCCGTGGACTTCCCCCTGATTAATTAATTAATTGATTGATTAGATGTATTCGCCAACAGAACTTCTTATTCTGCGAGACTCTCCCCTCTCGCAGGTGTGGCCCTCCACTTTATCAAGGGCCTACCTTTATGACGGGCTTTGGCACCCCGAGAGGTGGCATGTCGCAAAAAGGGGATTGAGGGGATTTTTAGGGAAAATTTTTGATAGATTTTTAAGGGATTTTAAGGGGCGGGAGGGTTGTGTGGGTTTGGGGGTTAACCCATGGGGGGAGGGGTCCAGCCCAGCTGTTAGTGGGGCCACGGAGGGTGCGGATTCCGGGGGTAAAGGGGACATCAGAGTCCATTCTGTCGAGGGCTTCTCTATCAATGTGTTGAGTGGGAGGGGCAGATATGGCCGCATCATGTGGTGGGGGCGCGCACTCGCTATCTTCGAGTGGTGGCGCGCCCCAGTCCCCATAGCCCTTCTCGCACCACAGGCTGTTCAGACTCTCAGGGCCCAAGCCTTCAGCTGCTGTTGTGCAATGCCAGGTCCATGGTAAATAAAGCCCCCCTCATTTGCAATCTTATTCAGGAGGGGGGAGCGGACCTTGCAGGTATCACAGAGACCTGGTTGAGCCATGAGGGGGGGTTCCCCTCGTGGATATGTGCTCACCAGGCTTCCGAGCATTCCATCAGCCGAGAGCTCAGGGCAGGGGCAGGTGGTGGTGGTTATTATAAAGGAAAGTCTTGATCCGAGGGAGACCACTGTTCCACAGATAGCTGGATGTGAGTCCCTTCTTGTGAAGTGGGGCCATGGAGTGCAGATGGGCCTGTTGATCACGTACCTGGCTCCCTGCCGCATGGCAACGGCCCTGCTCGAGCTGCTCAATGTCATAGCTGAGGTGGTGGTTGGTACCCCCAGACTTCTAGTCATGGGGGATTTCAACCTGCCATCTATCGGCAAAACGTCTGAGGTGGCTCGAGAGTTCATGGCTTCCATGACGGCCATGGACCTTACTCAGTTAATTCATGACCCTACTCACATGGGTGGACACACTCTGGACTTAGTTTTTGTCTCTGGTCAGTGGTCTAGTGGCCTTGATACATGGGATATAGTCATCGAACCCTTGTCATGGTCTGACCACTCGCTCCTTCGACTGGACTTTCTAACTGCTACACCCTGCTGCAGGGAGGCAGAGCTGACCAGGTGGTTCTGCCCCAGGCGCCTGATGGATCCTGATAGGTTCCAGATGGAGCTTGGGCCATTTCCTGAGACTCTGGCTCATGACTCGGCTGAAGACCTGTTGGGGGTGAATCACTGGTCCCCCCGGAGAGGGCTCACAACTTAGGCATCCTCCTGGATGCATGGCTGTCTTTAGAAGAGCACATGACGGCCGTGGCCAGGGGGGCTTTTTATCAGGTTCGCCTATTATGCCAGTTGCGCCTCTTTCTGGATCGGGACTCCTACGCACGGTCACTCAAGCACTCGTCACTTCCCGCCTGGACTACTGCAATGCTCTCTACATGGGGTTCCCCTTGGGGTGCACCCGGAGGCTACAGTTAGTCTGTGCAGGGGATTATGGGAGCGACGGGGCGCTCACATATGACACCTCTCCTGCGCGAGTTGCACTGGCTTCCTGTGGTCTTCTGGGTGCGCTTCAAAGTGTTAGTGACCACCATTAAAGCGCTCCATGGCTTAGGGCCAAGGTATCTGCGAGACCGCCTTCTGACGCCAATAGCCTCCCACCGACCGGTTTGCTCTCACAGAGAGGTCCTTGTCAGGGTGCCGTTGGCCAGACAGTGCCGGCTGGCGACCCCCAGGGGGAGACCCTTCTCTGTGGCAGCACCCGCCCTCTGGAATGACCTACCCCCTGAGATACGCACGATATCAGACCTCCGGACTTTTCGTCGGGCCCTGAAAACACACCTATTCCATCTAGCTGGGCTGGCTTGATCCCATCCTCTCAGTTTTAATTGAATTTGGTTTTAATTGGATTGTTTTTAAATCTTGGGCTGAAATTATTTAATTGTTTTTTAAATTGTTTTTAAATTTTATATGCAATGTTTTATCTTGGCTGTACACCACCCTGAGTCCCGCAGGAGAAGGGCGGTATAGAAATAAAATAAAATTTAAAAAATAAATAAATAAAATAAAATAAATGTTATAGTTCACTTTGCAAGAAAAATAACAAGGGGTCTGGTTCTGGATTGCCATCTTAAGTACAGGCTGAAAATGGAAAATACAGATATTATTGTTTTGAAGGAAATTCTAGTTAGAATTTTGAGAAATTACTGATATCCTTAAGCAGAGAAAAATCTTATTTCATTGGGATAGATTGGAAGGGGTGATACTTAACTACCATGAGCAAAGATTTAGGCTGAATTCCATAGAAAAAGCTAAGGATTTTTTGATCAGATATAAATTAATCCCTGATCCATGTGGAGAAATATAGAAAAGAAGTTAGTGACCAAGATAAAAAAAAAAGTGGTTGTGCAAGTTGGCATTGAAGAAGATGTGGCAGGGAGAAGAAGAAAAAAAGAAGAAGCTGCCAAGGTAGTTGTACAGGAATCCATTATGGTGCGCTTAAAATACTCCACTGAAGCATAAAAAAATATTTCACTATTTGAGGAAACTTAATTTGGATATAGTCTGTCTTCAAGAAACACATATTAAGAAACAAGACAAGAAATATTTGATAAACAAACGATTAGGAGACAAATTTATATCCGCTGGTGTAAAAAAGATTAATGGAGTTGTTTCATATATATAAAACCCCAATTTAAACCTAAGCTACTTATAGCAGATGATCATGGTAGATTTATAGTAGTGGAAATAAAACCTAATGAGATAAAATGAATAGTGGTGGGCATGTACATGCCAAATGATGATAGAAACACATTTTTTGATAATTTAATGGATCAGTTACTGCCTTTCTCGTATGGAAACTGGTTTATGTTGGGGGACTGGAATGGAGTGATTACACCAGTTTTGGATAGAACATCCACCAAAGGGGTTAAACCCTCATAGGGAAAATTGTCAAAGACCTTTTTTGAGATGACGGACAATCTAGAATTAATAGACTCATGGAGATATAAAAATGGAGATGCCAGAGAATTTACCTTCTTCTCTGAAAGACATAAATATTTTTCTTTTTTTTTTTTTATTGAAAAAGTTTTTCAAATACAAGTTTTTCCCCCTTTTCCTCCCTTCTTCCCTAACCCCCCCTCACCACCCATCCCCCCCGTGACTTCTTCTTCACAACAATAAGCTAATTCATAATTAATTACATAATATTTTACCATGCCCTTACTCACTCCTCAAAGTACTGACCCTTAGCATAGTATTCTTATAACTCCACTTTTCTCCGCTTTTCACAATCTACCCTTTTTCTCCTCCCCCAAACTTATAAAATATTATTATTATTACAACAACATAACCTTTACTTTTATATATATTAATTTAACATTTCAAAGCAGCCTTCTCCAAATTTAACATTTATTCAGTTCTATCCAATTCTTCCACTCCCCGAAATATATAACTTAAAAATCCTTTTTCTTAAACTAATCAATCACTAAACTAGCCTATTTCAACCCAGCTTCCTGCAAGATTACCATGCACTACAATTCTAAATATAATCCACTGCCCACTCTGCTAAAATATACATATGTCTATATATACATTCCATTTTATATAAAAAAGAAAAGACAATAACTTTAAGTTTATAATTCATTTAGTATCTTCTTTGATGTCTTTCCACTAGATTGTTAAATCCGTCATCCATAATAGGGTAACATAGCATCCTGGTGCAACAGTTTATTCAAAATCTTCAGTCATCTTCTGCCCCCATCAATAATGAATATCCTCATGTATATATAAAAGTAAAAACAACCACCCGAGTGACATTATAATTATATTCCATATAGTTGTAATTGTGGTTTTCATCAGGATTATAAATCCCCATCATCTTAGTGGGTAACAGCCAGATCTTCTGCATGCCCCAACATGACTCTCTTGCCTTGTAACTCAAAATAGATATAATATATTTATCGGTAAAAGAAATCCAAAATAGATAGTTCAAATCCAACAATGTAAGGCTCTTTCCACATCCCAAAATCACGGCATTGCAGAGATCTGCCACTTTCCTCAAGATAGTATTAAACGATAATTCGCCTCCAATATCTTTTCACATATTCATTTATTTTTTTAAAATCCCTGGCTTCACTGTTGCTTGGTTTAGAAACTACTATTTCTACGAGATCTGTTTCTTTTCTTTTTCTTTTGCGGGTTGCATTTCCATCCAGATTTCCTTCCTACAAGTTGTGTATCAGCTGATCGGTTGTCATTCTGCTTTGTAAATTGATCTTGTTGGTTTTGTTTTATTATCTCATATGTCTTTTCCATCACTTGTATATCAACTGGTTGATTTACGCACTTGTCTGTAAGTTGATAGTTCATCACATTAGAATCAGATGACACTGCTCTCAAATTTATAGACAGTCCAGCTGGGGTATCCAAGGAGTCCAAAGACAGTTTATCTACCACAGCCTCTGTAATTTGATGTTTTCCCTTTATTTCCAACTCCTTTTGCTTGTCCTGTGTTATGCCTAAAGATGTTAAATTTATTTTTAAATTTTTTTGATAAAATTCTTCCGCTTTTTCGACAGTATTCAGTTGGTATCTTACTCCTTGGTGTCTCAATATTAAACCAACTGGGACGTCCCACCTAAATAGAATATTCCTTTTTTTTAACTCATTCACTAGAAAACCAAATTTCTTCCTCTCCATTAACATCTTGGGCGGGAGTTCCTTAAAAATCCAAATCTTTCTTCCACGAAATTGCAAAGCAGAATCATAAGAATTCTGGACAATATTATTTCTAATTTCTTTGTCTGTAAAATAAATCACCACATCTCTAGGCAATTGCCTTTGTTTTGCCAACCAGGAGTTTATTCTATAAATTCTGTCAATCCTGCAAAACACTTCATCAGGTTGAACCTTTAAAATCCCAGCCAGAATTTCAGAAGATATCTTCCTTAAATCATCTCTGTCATCTTCCTGCAAACCTCTCAGTCTAATTGCATATTCTGTAAAATTGTATTGGATCATTAAAACTTCTCTTTCAATCCTCTGTTGTACATTTTCTTCATTAACAGTCTTTGGATCAGCCTCCATTTTAAGTTTGTCTTCTGAACTATTATCCTGAATGTTTGCCAAATCCTTTTTAATTTTTTGGATCTTGTCATCCAAATTCTCCTCAGTTTCTTTCATTTTAGAGTTAGTATTTGCTTCCAACTGAGTCATAAAGTCTGCTAAGCCATTAGCTACTTTTAAAATCTTTCGATCCAAAAAGCCAAACTTAGATTTCACCAATTCACCAATTTCTTTGATTTCCAACTTAAATTTTTCAAGTTGCTGATTCACAATCTCATCCCTTCTTACAATCTCCTCAAGAAGAAATTCTATTATATTAAAGTCAGGTTTCTGAGACTGGAGAGTTAAAACTTGTTGATGTAATTTATTAATGGGGGAATCCCCCCCCCACTGCCTGTTTGTCTAGTTTTATAAGTCTCAGTGCCATTTTTCCACGCAGACAAAATTTACTGGGAAAGAGAGAAAAAAAAAAACTTTTTTCCAACCAAGATCAATATCAGATCCTCAAAGAGAAAAAAAAAAAGAAAAAAAAACAGAAGTGAGAGTGAGATTTTGCCTTCAGTTACAGCCAAAAGTATTCATTCCGCTACTTTGTAATTGAAAACGGAATATTTTTCAAGGATTGATATAATATGGATATCTAAAAATCTTGCAAATAAAATTCTGAAAGAGGACATTCTGCCCAAATATTTCTCAGACCATAATCTGATGCTTTTGGTTTTAAGAGGAAAGAGCTTGAGTTTCAAATGGAGACTAAATGAAGCTATTTTGCAAAAGGAAAGGATTGTAAAAGACTGCAAAAAGAAATTCCAGGAATATTTTGCGAATAATCTGGGAAAAGGGACAAGCTTTCATACAGTACAATCACTTAGAGAAAAAAAAAATTTCAGGAAAAGACTCAAGGCTATTGGGCAAAATTACACAGAAAGAAATCCAGTTGCAAAAGTCACCCATTGACACTAAAATTCTACACTATATTAAACTGTTACGGCAACAATTATCTATGTTAACTGTACAGGAAATAGAAACAAAATTGAACTATGCAAAACAAAGACCTTTTGAAATTGCTAACAAACCAGACAGTTGGTTAGCATATAAATTATGAAAAGAAAGAGAAAAGACAATAATTGGAAAAATTTGTGAAAGCAATAATATAATAACAGACAATGAACTCATTAAAAAGTCCTGTCATAATTTTTATTCAAATTTGTATAAAAAACAGGAGATTGATATATTAAAAATAAATGAATACCTTTCAAAACGACAGTTACCTAAATTATCACAAACTCAGAGACAATTTATGAATGACCTGATAACAGCTTTTGAGATATCAGAAGCTATTTAAAAAATGAGGCCAGGCAAAGCCCCAGGCCCAGATGGTCTTATAAACCAATACTATAAATGTTTCAAGGATGAATTTCTTCAACCACTAAAAGACACAATGAATGATATACTGGGGGGGGGATATACCCCAGATATGGAAAGAAGCCAATATTGTGTTGCTCCTAAAGGAAGGTCAAGATGTTATAAAGACAAAGAATTAAGACCAATTTCATTACTAAATAAAGACTATAAACTTTTTGCTGTTATTTTGGCACAAAGACGAAAGAAGATTTTACAGGTATATATATATATGTATATATATACATGAAGACCAAGCAGGCTTTCTGCTGAAAAAACATCTAAGAGATAATGTGAGGACTGTCTTAAATATTATTGAATATTTACAATATCAGAATGAGAAACAGGCTACCTTAATTTTTTTAGATGCTGAGAAGGTCTTTGACAACCAGAATTGGGGCTTTATGGTTGAGTACGGGCACCTCCTTCCACAGGGCTTTGCTTATTAATCTCTACTGGGTCCTGCTTTACTGTTACACTGTACCTTCTTCTTTCCATTACCTGCCCAGCTCTCCTAACAGAAGATCCTGCACTCTGGTCAACCCCCCTTACTTTCGAGAATTTGCTGGTCATGGTCCGGTGGAACTAACAGTGAATCTGGGGGTGGCTGGGAAAGGCATGAAGGTGGCAGGATCCATCTGTGGTCAGAGAGGAGAAGCTCCTTACATATACACATTCACACTTGCTTTCACTCTTCAGGATCTTAAAATTACAATTTAAGTGGTACTTACCACCTTTCCAGGTAGCTGTTCAGTGCAAGACTCAAAAACTCCCTTTACTATCCTGTGCCAACCAGGCAAGGTCCGTGGAGCTTATCCACAGACAAAAGGATCTGTTGCCGGCAGGGTGGTGGCTCTATCAGGCCCAGTCCAGTGGCTGGGTTAGCTAGGAGTCTCTTCATGGTTGCCAAATTATTGGAAGAAAAATCTGCTGGTTCATCTCTCCAGCAGGGACACTATAGATAGGGCCGTGAGAAGAAATAGGCAAAGAGAGCTGCCGGAAAGTTGAGCTTAATATTTGAAGCCAAAGTCTGTAGTGACAACAGCATTGAGCTACCGGGCCAACTGGTGTGTTATTTGGTGGGATAATCTTTCCTAGTCTGGTCATTCAGGAAAGGAAAAGGTTAATCTTAGCCTCAGGGAGGGGAGTGAGATGCAAATCTGGTTAATTTCTGTGTGCTGCTATCTTAATTCTGTTGTCCATGTTGGCTTGAGATTTGGTAGCTCAGTTTTGTGTTTTGTAGGATTATTGTCAGTGGAATTAATGCGATGTTTTTTTTTTTTTTTTGTTTTTTTTTTATTGAAAAGTTTTATGAAAAGTACAAACATTTTCACCCCCCTTCCCCCCTCAACCCCCCCCTCCCCTTCCCACCCTCCCTTCCCCTCCCTCCCCCCACCCCCCTCCCTAGACTTCCCAGAACGAGCACAGGGTATAGCATTCACAAACCAAGAACTAAAATGTCCTAACAAATTATTACATTTCATGTTCTCCCTAGGTCCTTAACTCCTTATAACTCAGAAAAAACAAACATAAACTACTTAATATTATTTCATTCATAAGCTATATGAATCTTCTTATTCGGATACTTCTTCTGTATGTAATCAATCCATTTTGTCCATTCCGATATATATCTCTCATTTGAATGGTCTTTAAGGTATGATGAAATTTTTGCCATTTCCGCCAAATACACAACTTTTAATGTCCATTCCTCAATAGTAGGTGGATCTTCCTTCTTCCAGTACTGTGCCACCAGTAACCTGGCAGCCGTTATTAAGTTCAAAACCAGCTTAGTCTCTATTACAGTACAATCCGTAACTATTCCCAACAGAAAAAACTGTGGTGTCAATTTAATTTTTTTCTTCAAAATATTTTGAATAATCCACCATATTTTTATCCAAAAAGCCTTAATCTTTTTGCATGTCCACCATATATGGAAATATGTAGCATCTTCACACTCACATCGCCAACACTTGGGTTGTAAATTCGGATACATACAAGCCAGTTTTTTTGGGTCTAAATGCCATCTATAAAACATTTTGTAAAAATTCTCCCTTAAATTTTGTGCTTGTGTAAATCTTACATTTCTAACCCATATCTTTTCCCATGTTTCCATCATTATTGGTTCACCTACATTTTGTGCCCATTTTATCATACAATCCTTGACTAACTCTGTTTCTGAATCTATTTCCAGTAATGCATTGTACAACCTTTTTATGTGCATTTGACCTTCATCTCTTATTTGCTTTATCAAATTCTCATCCTGCTGCAAAATACCAATTTTTTGATCTTCTCTCCATCTGGCCAGCAGCTGTCCATATTGAAACCAAGTCTTAATAATCCCTTCTTCTTTTAGTTGTTCCATGGATTTTAACTGTAATCTGACTCCTTCCTTATAAAGGAGTTCCTTATATGTAATCTTATCTTGCTTTTGCTCTAAATTTATGTTCTCTATCGCGTGTCTGGGTACTGTCCATATTGGTAACCTATCATTTAGTTTATATTTATACTTTTTCCAGACACGCAATAGAGCATTTCTTAATATATGACTTTTAAAAGTCTTATCTACTTTCTTATCATACACTAAGTAAGCATGCCAGCCATAAACCAAACCATATCCTTCAATATTCAATATCTTTTCTTCCATTAAGTTTATCCAATCTGTGATTGCTGAGAGGGCAGCAGCTTCCTAGTACAATCTTAAATTGGGCATCTTAAGACCACCTCTTTCTCTAGTATCTTGCAATATCTTTTGTTTAACTCGTGGTTTCTTCCCTGCCCACACAAATTTGTTTATGCCCTTCTGCCATTCCTTCAAGTTCTCATCTTTTTTAAGTATAGGTATCATTTGAAAAAGAAATAGAAATTTTGGTAAAATATTCATTTTTACAGCGGCTATCCTTCCCAGCAAAGACAGTTGTAATTTTTTCCAGTTGTCCAACTCTTTCTGTATTTTATGCCATAATGGTTCATAGTTGTACTGATATAATTTCGTATTTGCAGTCATAATATAAACCCCCAAATATTTAACCTTCTTAACTACTTCAAATCCTGTTAACCTTTCTATCTCTTCTTTTTGGCTCCTAACCATATTTTTAGCTATTATTTTTGTTTTAGCTGCATTTATTTTAAAGCCAGATACTTGTCCATATAAGCAGGTTATATCCATCAAGGCTGTAATCGATTGTACCGGTTGGGTTAAGGTAACAACCAGGTCATCCGCAAATGCTCGTACCTTGTATTCATGCTGTCTAATTTTAATTCCCTTAATTGTATTCATCTCGTGTATCTTGTTTAATAAAATTTCCAGCGTCAAAATAAACAATAACGGGGACAAAGGACAGCCTTGCCTTGTTCCTTGTTCTATGTTAAAAGCATCTGTTAAACCACCATTAACTATTATTTGCGCTGTTTGTTTTTGATATATTGCCTTAATAGATTGTACAAATTGTTCTCCAAATTGCATCCTTTCTATTAGTTTTAGTAAAAATTGCCAATTCAATCTATCAAAGGCTTTCTCAGCATCCAAGAACACAAGCACTGCGGGGACCTGGTTGTTCCTTCCCAAATACTCTAATAAGTTAACAATTTGCCTTACATTACTCTTCATTTGTCTACCATTTATAAAACCAGTTTGATCATGGTGAATCATTTGCTGCATGACTGTCATTAATCTATTTGCCAAAATTTTAGCAAATATCTTATAGTCTGTATTTAATAATGAAATTGGCCTATAATTTTTAGGATCTGTATCGTCATGCCCTTCTTTTGGGATCAACGAGATAAATGCTGTCTTCCAAGTTGGAGGTACCTTTCCTCCCTGTTGTATATTGTTAAATAATTCTTTCAATGGTTCTATCATTTCCTCCTGTAGGGTTTTATAGTAAATAGCCGTCAAACCGTCCGTCCCAGGAGCTTTACCCACTTTCAACTGCTTAATTGCTAACGCAATTTCCTCAGACGTTATCGATTGGTTTAAACTATCCCTCTGCTCATTTGAAATTGTATAAATATTCTCTTTCTGCAAAAATCTCTCTATATCTATATCTTGAATTTTATCACCAGTATACAGCCTCGAATAAAACTCTAAAAAATATTTTTTAATCAATTGTTGCTCATAAACCTCTTTACCCTTATATTTTATTCTCTCTATTGTCCTTGATTTTTGCTTTTTCCTTAACAAATATGCTAACCACCTGCCTGGTTTATTGGCATTGTAAAAAGTATTATGTTTTGCATATCTTAAATTAGTTGCCACTTGATCTGCTATTAACATATTAAATTGACCTTTCAATAAATTGATTGCCTCTTTAATTTTCTTATGCGTTGGATTAGCTACTAAAGCCCGTTCCTGTTTACTAATCTCATCTTCTAATTCTTTTCTTTTTGTCCCCTGTTTCTTTCTATATTTATTATTCAAATATATCAAAATTCCTCGCATATATGCCTTACTTGCATCCCATACCATTTCCATCGATGTGCCCTTTTGCATATTCATAACAAAAAATTCTTTCATAAATTTTTTACACTCTTTTACATTTTCTTCATACCTAAACAAATTATCATTTAACCTCCAGGACCTCCTAGGCCCTTTCTCATACTCCAATTCCAGCCAAACTGGACTATGGTCTGTCAATGTTCTTGAGCAAATCTTCGTATTTTTTACCCTAGATAAAAGATCGTTAGTAATTAGTATAAAATCAATCCTTGAAAAGGATTGATGTCTATCTGAAAAAAAAGTAAAATCTTTTTCTTCCGGGTTTCTTTCACGCCAGATATCTCTCAACTCCCAGTCGTCCATCATTTCCCAAAACGCTTTGGGCAATTTTGCTCTTGTTAACACATTTTGTTTAGGTCCCTTCTTGTCTTTTTTAACGTCCAAAACACCGTTCCAGTCGCCTAACAGGATACAAGTTTTATATGCCCACTGTGTCAATTTTGAGTGTAGTAAATTATAAAAGTTTTCTTGTTGTTGATTCGGGGCATAAACTCCGATTACAAGTATTTTTTCTCCTTTTACTAAAAATTCTATCGCTAAAAATCTTCCTTGATCATCTGCTTCAATTAATTTAGCAACTAAGACTCTTTTCAAATATATAACTATACCATTTTTCTTTTCTAATGCTGCTGCTACGTAAGATGTACCAAGTCTTGCATTAATCAAATATTTTTGATCTTGTATTCTTATATGAGTCTCTTGTAAGCAAATTACTTCATTCTTAAATTGCTTAAGATAGTGAAATATTTTTCTTCTTTTCTGTGGAGAATTCAAGCCATTAACGTTCCAGGTCAAAAATCTAGTTCCCATCTCTGGGCCTTTGAAGCCTCTGAAGCAAGTCCTGATGCTCTGATCTCATTTGAGTTTTAGGTCTTGCGCCCCCCACTGCTCCTGTTTTAGTAGTATCTTGAATCATTTCTTGAGTTGCCATCTGGGATTGTTGCTGTCTTAAATTCTTCCTTGAGTCTAGCTGTCACCGATCTGGTCTGTCTTTGGTCCTTTGGTAACTGCAAGAAATCAATCAGCGCCAACTCTGGAATAGCCATTTGGATTTGTAATATTTCTTCTTGATCAGCCAAAGCTCCCCCCTGAACTACTGTCAAGAGCTCTTCTGTCTCAGCTTCCATTACTTCTTTCTTTCTTTTGCCTTCTGGTGATTTAGTTGGTTTGGGTGTGCCAGCCTTTAATACATTAGTATAAAAATCTCTTGCTTTCCAAATTGTATTAAGCCGATATCTCTCTCCTGAGTAAGTCACCACTAGTCCAGTTGGCGCCTCCCATCTGTACTGTATCTGACGTTTTCTCAGCTCATCCACCAGAAAGGCATACTCCCTTCTAGCTCTCAAGATCTTAGGGGGGATTTCTTTCATTGTCATTACTTCCTGGCCTCCCACCCGAAGTTTGTTTTTAAAAGCCTGTAAAATTTCGTTACGTACTCTCCTTGTAGTAAAATATATCACAATGTCTCTTGGTAGATGTTTCTGTCTAGCAATCCAGGAATTAACGCGGTACAGCTTGTCCATCTGCCAGCCCAGATCATTTTTTGACTCCCCCACCAGCGGTGCCAATGCCTCAGACATCATTTCTCTCAAATTCTCTTGTTTATTCTCCTTCACCCCTCTGAATCTTAAAGCAAATTCCATGTCCCTGTATTGTATCATTATTACGTCGTCTTCAGCCCTTTGAATTCTGTTTTGAGCTTCTCCCATTTTACTATCCAAAATTTCAGAAGATTGTTTAATTTCCTCAACTCTATCATCCATCATCTCAATATTGCCTGCCAGACACTTAAATGCCATTAATATATCATCCCTAATCCCCTGATTGCAAATTGCAATCTCATCTGACACAGCCTGTATCTTTTCATTAGTTTCCTTAATTTTTTCATTAGTTTCCTTAATTTTTTCATCAATCACATCAACAATTTTATTTTGGGTGATTTGGAGAGCTTGTTGCAACATTTCCAACGTTAGGGTCTGTGGATCCGCTGGAGGAGCAGAAACTTGTAATCTAGGAATATGAGCTGGGGAGCTACCAGCACTCCCAGTTCCTTTAGTAGGAACAGTTTTTACAGAGTTTGAGGCCATTTCCAGTTTGAAATTAGTCTTTATATTTAATCAGAGTCAAAAAGAAGAGTTCCTCAAAAGATTTCCCAATATTAATTAATGTTTAAAATCCTCCTTCTGTCAGCACAAAAGCTTTTTTTTTCCCCAAGCGAAGGGCTGCCAGCAAAATGAAACTTTTCCTGTAACTTTCTGTTTCCCCCGCCCTTTCAAGCTTCAATCGCCATATTGTTGCAAAGTACTAAGTGATTACTTCTGAAGGAGGCTCTAGGCATTGGAGTTAGGTAAAAAATACTTGCAGTCTGATTTCTCCTTGCTCATTCCACCTGCTGTTAGTTCAAGATGTTAATTCCCTCATTTCCATTCAGCAAGATTGGTCGCGGCTTCTAATTCTGCTAATTAGCGGAGACGTCCCTGGTCTGGAGCGGCTTGACAGGCTTTTAGGGAACGCGCGCCCTTCACGCCCCAGGAGTTTTCCTAGGGCGTTCGGGGGGGTTCTACCTCCACCTGCCTGCTCTTCTCTCTCCCCTTTGCCCGGGGAGAGAATTCCAAGCCTCCAGACAGCGTTTGTCAGCTGCTCTGGGGCTTTAACGGAGCCAGGGAGCGGACGCTCTCAAAAGAACGTCTTTCAAGGCTCGCGGAGCCAAGCGGAAGTCCAATGCGATGTTGAACAATAGTGGCAAAAGTAAGTCCCCATGGAAGATTCCTCATCTGATGTTGACTTCACCAATGTTCTCCCCATTTGAAGTTAGAACTGTTTTTCATTTTTGCATATTTGCTTTCAAAAATGTACAAATATTTTTGCTAATTCCAAAGTTTTCCAAAATTTTCCAGACAGGTGTTAATCCAGCTGTGGGGTAATGAGTCAAATGCCTTCTTGTAATCTATCCATGCCATTATTATTTACTTTATTCATTAAACATGAAACTCAGTCAACTGAACATTTAAAAATGCATCACAAATACCATTGACTGTTGCTAATGGTTGATACGGGTTGCTGCCAGCATCCTAGGTATCAACCAAGTACCTTCTTAAAATGGACGATGTTCCAAGTAGCGCAGTTTTTTGCAGTTCCGCTGGTGTTATTGCAGGAAGCTGCAATTTGTTGATGTATCTTATAAAATTCTTGGACAGGGTACCAAGTGCCCCAATGACAATGGGTATCACTGTTACATTTTCATCCATAGCCGTGTAGTTTCGATGGCCAGGTCACGATATTTCATGATTTTTTCCAGTTCTTTTTCTTCGACTCTGGCATCTCCTGGTACTGCGATGTCAATAAATTGTACGTTTTGGGGACTTCTGGTTGGCGCTTCAAGACCGCCAGCCCCGCCGCCCGTAAAGAGTCGCCTCTACAGCTGAGAGGCGGCTTGAAAAACTCCGCGATCCAGAGGAATCGGGAGGAGAGCCGGCGAGACAAGGTAGAGTCCCCTACAAAGTCCCCAGACTGTCCCTTTTGCTTCTGGGGAGGAAGCAGGGTGAGGCTCCCTATTCAGCTCACCAAGGCTCTGGACTCCGGGGGCAACTCTGCATTTAGCAGAGCCAGATGACGCAACCAACATAGCGAGCGAAAGCCAAGAGAATCTCTAAAAATAAGCAGGGTGGAATCTGGACTCGAAATTCAAACTGCAAGTATTTTGATTAGCCCTGTGAATGAATCTAACAACTGAGAGAAAGTAAAGGCTTGTTAAAATGGCATCTGGCTTTAGCAATAAGGAAAGCTGAAAGTGAAAGTGGATTTGCTTGAGTGTCTAATGCACTACAAAGTAACGAAAAGTAACAGCGCTGGCCAGAAGAAAAGGGAAAAGTTCTTTTAAAAGTGATTTGATCCGTTCCCTCTCCCTTGGGACTTGACTAAAGCTGGGGAAATTTCTGAAAGGATTTTGTGGTGAAAAGGGAGGGAGGACCTCTTTCTTAGAAAGAATCAGTCTGCGTGGAAGAATGGCTTCAAAGCAGACAAAGCCAGCTAAAGCTGCCGGGGGGGGGGCTCCCCCACTCATAAGCCACAAGAGCAGCTTTCAAGCTTGCAGACACAGAGCCAAACACAAGAGACTGGGTTTAAAGATTTGAAGGAATTTATTGCTGTGGCTCTGAGGGATCAAAATGAAGTTTTGGACCAGAAATTTGAAAAATCTCAACAGGAATTTAAGGAGGTGGTTCAAGAAAAGTATGACAAGATGAAACGGGACATATTGACAGTTATGACTGGTTTGTCAGAAGTAGTTGTCCAGATTGATAAAAAAGTGGAACAACTTAGTTCAGAAGTAGAATCCAAAATGAAGGAAGCTGATCATAAAATTTCCAATGTTGATAATAAAATGCAAAGGATTGAAAATGAAGTGACAATGATGCAATTTATGGAGTTTGCTGTAAGACTCAGAGGCATAAAAGAAAACAACAGAGAGGATTTGAGAAGGGTTTGTGCTGATGCTCTTGCTGTAATGTTAAAGGTTGATCCTGAGGAGATTTTGTGCAAGATTGACAAGGTCTATAGAGTGAATTCTTGGGTGGCAAGGCAAAGGCAATTGCCCAGAGATGTGGTGATCTATTTTACGGATAGAAGAACAAGAAATGATATTTTACAAAAGTCTTTTGTTTCTACTATTCAAGTGGACGGAAGAGAGATTGGGATCTACAAAGAATTGCCACCTAAGATGCTTAGAGATAGAAAAGATTTTGGATTTTTGGTGACTGAATTAAAGAAACAACAAATTCCATTTAGATGGGACGCTCCAGTTGGCATAATATTGAGGTATCAAGGAGAGAGATATCGATTAAATACTGTTGAAAAAGCAGAAGAATTTTATTTCAATGTTTTCAAAACTGGTGCAGCATCTCCACGTACATCCTCAGTGTTAGGTATAGTGGAGGGTGAGAAAGAGAAGCAATTTGAACAAGAGCTTGAAGAGCAGCAGAAACAGATGGAGGTGGAGGCAATGGAAACTCAAGGAGCAACAGGGGGGGTTTTAGATGAACCGCTGCTGGATCTTCCCTTAGAGTCTATAGGTGAACCACCTAAAAATACAAGAGAAGTGGCAGCGGATCTTGACCTGATGTTGCACAATGCTAAAGATCAGCGTATAACTCGAGCAGCTTATAAACAAATTCTAGAGAAACAACAACAGCAGAGGTCTAAGCCACCACAAGACAAACAGGGAGTCAATGGTAAGGCACAAAAATCCGAAGCCATGGGAGGAGCTAAGCCGAAGACTACTACTTTGGAACAGCAACTTCAGCAAATGCTCTTAACGCTTCAGGAGACTACAAATGACAATTAAGTTTTTATCTTGGAATGTGAACGGACTGAACTCACCACAGAAAAGGAGGAGGATATTTCATTATTTGAGACAATTTAATAATGATGTTATTTGCTTACAAGAAACTCATATAAGAACACAAGATCAAAAATATTTGATAAATTCTAGATTAGGAGCACAGTTTATAGCTTCAAATTTGAAGAAAAAGAATGGTGTAGTGATTTATATAAATAAAAGACTGCCAACAAAAATCATAGAAGCAGATGATTGTGGAAGATATATAGCAATAGAACTTCTTACAGATAATGGTCCAATTTTGGTGATTGGAATTTATGCTCCTAATCAGCAACAAGAAAATTTTTATAAATTATTGTATTCTAAAATATTACAATGGGACTATAGATCTATCTTACTTATGGGAGATTGGAATGGAGTAACAGATCCTAAAAAAGATAAGAAGAGCTTGGCAAAGTCATGTGTTAAACTACCACAGATCTTTTTTGATATGAAAGAAGATTTTGAACTGAAAGATATATGGAGAGTGCATAACCCAAAAGAATTGGACTTTACTTTTTTTTCAGATAGACATAGATCCTTCTCTAGGATCGATTTTATTCTACTCACGGCTGACTTACTTTTAAAAACAAAGAAAACAAAGATATTTCCGAGGACTTTATCTGACCATAGCCCGGTATGGATAAAAATAGAAATGGGAAAGAATGAGAGAAGATCTTGGAGAGTAAATGAAAACTTGTTTAGATATGAAAAGAATGTAAATGAACTTAAAAAACAAATGAAGGAATTTTTTGAAATGAACTTGAATAAGGGTACCCCTATTGAAATTGTTTGGGATGCGAGTAAGGCATATATGTGTGGGGTACTGATTTATATGAATTCTAAACATAAATCAAATCAACAAAGAAAAAGATTAGAACTGGAAGGGGAGATAAAGAAAAAAGAGCAGTTGCTTATAAAAAATCCAACAGATGAAAAATTACAAGGAATTATAAAACTTTTGAAAGATCAATTTCAAATGCTTACAGCGGAACAAGCAGCAACTAATTTACAATTTGTGAAACATAATACATTTTGCAACGCCAATAAACCGGACAGGTGATTGGCTTATACACTGAGGAAACAGCAGAGTACTTGGACTATTGGTAGTATTGAGTATGGAGGCAAGGAAGTATTTCAACAAAGATTAATCAAAGAAGCCTTCTTAGATTATTATACTAAACTATATGCCAAAGATGATATACAGAATGAACTTATAAATAAATATCTAGAAGAAAAGAGAGTTATAAAAATTTCTAGTGATCAAAAGGAAAGAACGAGTTTACCAATAACAGTTGAGGAGATTATTGTTGCTATTAAACAACTGAAAACAGCTAAAGCTCCAGGAACAGATGGTTTAACTGCGGTGTACTATAAAACTCTACAAGCAGAAATGATTGAACATCTTAAAGACTTATTTTGTAGCATACAACAAGGGGGTAAGATACCCCCTTCATGGAAAGCAGCTTTTGTTTCTTTGATACCGAAAGAGGAAGCAGATTCTACAAAACCGGAAAATTTTAGACCAATATCTCTCCTGAATACGGATTATAAAATTTTTGCGAAAGTATTAGCCAGCAGATTAATGCCAGTTATTCAAGAGGTGATTCATCATGATCAAGCAGGATTTATAGAAGGCAGATATATAAAGGATAATGTGAGGCAAATTATAGATTTATTGGAATATCTTGAGAAGAATAAACAGATCTCTGCAGTGCTGGTGTTTCTGGATGCGGAGAAGGCCTTTGATCGAGTGAATTGAAACTTTCTATTAAAGACTTTAAGAAAGATGGACTTTGGGGATCAGTTCATACAGGCGGTTTCAGCAATCTATCAAGAGCAAACTGCACAAATTATCATTAATGGAAGTTTAACTACAAATTTCAGTATAGAAAAAGGCACAAGACAAGGCTGTCCATTATCCCCGTTGTTGTTTATTCTAACTCTAGAAGTCTTGTTGATCACAATACGGGACTCGAGCACTTTGAAGGGAATAGTTATAAGGCAAGAGGATTACAGAACAAGGGCATTTGCAGATGACCTGGTTGTTACCCTAACATGGCCAATGGAATCAATAATTCAGATGAAAGACATTATAGAAGAATATGGTATGATATCAGGATTCAAACTGAATCAGAAAAAAACCAAGATGATAGTTAAAAATATGACAGTTATCAAAAGAAGGAATTGGAAAGGAAGGCAGGCTTTGAGATAGTACCAAAGGTTAAATATCTAGGAGTTCAAGTTGCAGATTCAAATATAAAACTGTTTCAAAACAATTATGAGGTGCTGTGGCGAAAGGTACAAAAGGATATGGAAACCTGGAAAAAACTGCAGCTGTCTCTACTTGGAAGAATAGCAGCAGTTAAAATGAATGTTCTACCTAGATTTTTATTTTTGTTTCAAATGATTCCGGTGCTTAAAAGTGATAAACAGTTGACGGAATGGCAAAAAGGAGTGAATAAGTTTGTTTGGAATGAGAAAAAGCCACGAGTGAAACTGAAAATTATGCAAGATGTTCGTGAAAGGGGTGGTCTTAAACTTCCAAACCTGCAACTGTATTATGAAGCAGCAGCGTTTACACAAACAAGTGATTGGTTTGGAAGGACAAAGACTGGAATATTGAATATTGAGAGTTATGATCTTGAATTTGGTTGGCATGCATATTTATTCTATGCAAACAAGGTGGATAAAGTATTCAACAGCCATATGCTTAGAAACTCCTTGATGAGAGTATGGAAGAAGCACCAGCTCAAATGGGATTATAAAATACCGTTGTGGTTGGATCTTGGTCACATTATACGGAATATAAATATAAAGTCACTCGGGGGCGGGGGTTATATAAAGAAGTACTTTTTTGTGACGGGGCAGATTGCAACTAAAGACATTCAACACACTGTTGGAAGAAG
The DNA here is from genome assembly GCF_029215685.1 of Pituophis catenifer annectens. Lineage (NCBI taxonomy): Eukaryota > Metazoa > Chordata > Lepidosauria > Squamata > Colubridae > Pituophis > Pituophis catenifer. The sequence continues at coordinate 28,538,660 of NW_027256887.1, forward strand.
GGATTAATTGAACTTGGTTATAGTATAATCAACTTCAAGAGATGGAGAGAAGATCAAAAAATTGGATTAATGTTGCATGAAGAAGAATTGGTTAGACAGATAAAAGAGAAAGGCCCAATGCATATTAAGAGGGTTTATAATGTCTTGTTAGAAAGAGACTCAGAAAATGAATTGGTTAAAGATTGTATGATAAAATGGGCACAAAATTTTGGAGAACCAGTTATGATGGAAACGTGGGAAAAAATATGGGTTCAGAATGTTAAATTCACACAGTCGCAGAATTTGAGGGAAAATTTTTATAAAATGTTTTATAGGTGGCATTTAGATCCTAAGAAATTGTCGTGCATGTATCCTAATGTTCAACCAAAATGTTGGAGATGTGATTGCTTAGATGCTACATATTATCATATATGGTGGACCTGCGAGAAAGCAAAGGCTTTCTGGATAAAAATTTGGTGGGTTATGCAAAATGTTTTGAAGAAAAAAATCCAATTTTCTCCTCAATTGTTTTTACTGGATATAGTTAAGGGCTTTTCAGTGGGTGAAACAAAATTGATATTGTATATGGTGACAGCAGCTAGGTTACTGATTGGTCAATATTGGAAAAGGGATGTTATGCCCACAATTCAAGAATGGACCTTGAAGATGGCTAGTTTTGCAGAAATGGCGAAGATATCAGCATACTTAAAAGACCAGACTCAAGAGACTTATGCATGGGAGTGGAAGAAATGGATAGATTATGTGCAGAATAAATATCAAACTAGGAAGTACCAGATAGTTTTTAGATGAATGTTGTGTAGAAATGTATAGTATATAGGGGGAAAATAGCTTATTGTTATGTAGAAATGTATAGTGCACAGGGGGGAGAATAGAAGAGTGGTAAAGTATGATATAATATAATGTGGACGGATTTCACCTTGGGGAAGTCATGGGAGGAGGGGAGGGTTAGGGAGGGTTAGGGAGGGAAGGGGGGGAAATGGGAAAAATTGGTATTTGTAAAAATTTTTCAATTAAAAAAAAATAAAATAAATTGTACGTTTTGGTTTTCGACAACTGTGATATCTGGCGTGTTGTGTTCCAAGTCACGATCCGTCTGTATTCAAAAGTCCCACAAGATCTTCACCTTCTCATTTTCTATAACTTTTTCCACTTTATGTTCCCATGACTTTTTGGATACAGGAAAGTCGTATTTTTTATATAATGACCAGTGGATTAATTTAGCAACTCAGTCGTGTCTAGCTTTGTAATCAGTTTGTGCGATTTTGCTGCATTCACATATTAAATGTGAAACAGTTTCAACCTTGTTGTTGCAAAGTCAACAGTTTGGATTGTTGGTGGATTTTTGTATCTTTGCTTTCATGGATTTAGTTTGTAGTGCTTGTTCTTGAGCAGTGAGTATTAAACCTTCCGTTTCTTTCTTGATGGCTTCCATCTTAAGCCATGCCCATGTAAAGTTGTCATCACATTTTCCTTCAATGTTTTTCAAGTGCTGTCCATGCAAAGCTTTGGTTTTTCACCTATTTAATCTGTCATCCAGCTGTTTTTCCTTATATTCTGTCTTTGTTTCTGTTGTTTTTATAATGTTCTCCGTTTTCACAGCCTGCAGCAATTTTTCTGTACTTTGGTTCACATAATCATTCAAACTTCATTTTTCTTCTTCTACAGTTTGATGGATTTGCAATAGTCCTCTCCCCCACTATTTTTCTTGGCAGGCACAACCTGTCAATGTCACTTCGTGGATGTAAAGCGTGGTACATATTCAAAAGTTTGTGTGTTTTCCAGTCCAAGTTTTCCAGTTCAGCCAAAGTCCAGTTGATGATTCCAGCTGAGAAGCGTATCACTGGAACTGCCCACATATTAATGTCTTTAATTATGTTTCCAGCATTCTGCTTTGATTTTAATATTTTGCGGACCCTCCTGATGTATTCCTTTTGCATTGATTCTTTGACTTTTCCATTCAAGATGTTATCTTGATGTAAGGCAAGTTATAGATTTACTGGAATATCTTGACAAGAATAAACAGATCCCTGCAGTGCTGGTCTTCTTGGATGCGGAGAAGGCCTTTGATAGAGTGGATTGGAATTTTCTATTAAAGACTTTAAAAAAGATGGACTTTGGGGATCAATTGTCAGGCCCTAAAAACTCATTTTTTCCAGTTAGCCGGTCTGTCTTGATTTTAGGGTTAGTTTTTAAAATTTTAATATTGATTTTAATTGACAAGTTTTAAATTATGGGCCAAATTATAAATTATTTTAACTTTATTTTTAAACTGTGATGTTTTGTATAGATGTTTTTATCTTGGCTGTTCACCGCCCTGAGTCCGAAAGGAGAAGGGCGGTATAGAAATTTGAATAAATAAATAAATAAATAAATAAATAAATAAATAAATTTATACAGGTGGTTTCAGCAATTTATCAAGAACAAAAGGCACAGATTATTATTAATGGAAGTTTGACAACAGATTTTAATATTGAAAAAGGAACAAGACAAGGTTGTCCGTTATCCCCATTGTTATTTATTTTAACATTAGAAGTCTTGTTGAATACAATACGGGACTCGAGTACCTTGAAAGGAATAGTGATAAGGCAAGAGGATTACAGAATAAGGGCATTTGCAGATGATCTGGTTGTTACCCTAACACAGCCGATGGAATCAATAATCCAGATGAAAGACATTATAAAAGACTATGGTACAGTATCAGGATTTAGATTGAACCAGAAAAAAACTAAGATGATAGTTAAAAATATGACACAAGATCGAAAACACGAACTTGAAAGCAAGGCAGGTTATGAGATAGTACCAAAGGTTAAATATCTAGGAGTTCAGGTTGCAGAATCAAATATGAAACTGTTTCAAAATAATTATGAGGTGTTGTGGCGAGATGTACAGAAAGATATGGAGACTTGGAAAAAAATGCAGCTGTCTCTACTTGGAAGAATAGCAGCAGTTAAGATGAACATTTTGCCAAGATTTCTTTTTTTGTTTCAAATGATTCCGGTGCTTAAAAGTGATAAACAATTGAAAGAATGGCAAAGAGGACTGAATAAGTTTGTCTGGAACGAGAAAAAACCGAGAGTGAAACTGAAAATTATGCAAGATGTTCCAGAAAGGGGAGGCCTTAAACTTCCAAACCTACAATTATATTATGAAGCAGCAGCTTTGACCCAAGCAAGTGATTGGTTTGGAAGGAAAAAGACTGGAATATTGAATATAGAAAGTTTTGATCTGGAATTTGGTTGGCATGCTTTCTTATTTTATGAGAATAAAGTGGATAAAGTATTTAAAAGCCACATACTTAGAGACTCTTTGATGAGAGTTTGGAAGAAACACCGACTCAAATGGGATTACAAAATACCGTTATGGCTGGATCTTGGTCATATCATGTGGAATACAAATATAATGTCACTCGGGGGGGTTTTATATAAAGAAGTTCTTTTTGCAGATGCGGGCATATGGAAACTGAAGACTTTAGAAACGCTGTTGGAAGAAGGGATTAATTTAACTTGGTTACAGTATAATCAACTTCAATTGAGATGGAAAGAGGACCAAAAAATTGGTATAATGATGCATGAGGAAGAATTGGTTAGACATATAAAAGAGAAAGGTCCAATGCATATTAAAAGGCTTTATAATGTTTTGTTAGAAAGGGATTCAGAAACTGAATTGGTTAAAGATTGCATGATTAAGTGGGCACAAAATTTTGCAGAACCAGTGATGTTGGAAACATGGGAAAAAATATGGGTTCAGAATGTTAAATTTACACAGTCGCAGAATTTGAGGGAAAATTTTTATAAAATGTTTTATAGATGGCATTTAGATCCTAAGAAATTGTCGTGCATGTACCCTAATGTTCAACCAAAATGCTGGAGATGTGATTGCCTAGATGCCACATACTATCATGTGTGGTGGACTTGCAAGAAAGTGAAGGCTTTTTGGATAAAAATTTGGTGGGTCATGCAGAATGTTTTGAAGAAAAAAATTCAGTTTTCTCCACAATTGTTTTTATTGGGTATAGTTAAGGGTTTTACATTGGGTGAAACAAAGTTGATATTGTATATGATAACAGCAGCAAGATTACTGATAGGTCAATATTGGAAAAATGAAGCTATGCCTACTATTGATGAATGGACCTTGAAGATGGCCAGCTTTGCAGAGATGGCGAAGATTTCACCATATTTAAAAGATCGCTCACAAGAGACTTATGTATGGGAGTGGAAAAAGTGGATAGATTATGTGCAGAACAAATATCAAACTAGGAAATATCAGATAGCTTTTAACTGAAAGTATTATATCGAGATAGAATAATTGAATTTTGTGAAGATGTGAAAAATATATAGGGGGCCGAGGGGTTCAAGTTTTATAAAAAGGGGATTTTGATTTGGATTATATTTTGTGGAAGTCCGGGGGGGAGGGGGGGTTAGGGGGCGTTAGGGAGGGTTTGGGAGGTTAGGGAGAGTTGGGTTAGGGTTAGGGTTAGGGTTAGGGTTAGGGTTAGGGTTAGGGTTAGGGTTAGGGTTAGGGTTAGGGTTAGGGTTAGGGTTAGGGTTAGGGGGGGAAATTGGGGAGAAAATGTAATTGTAAAACTTTTCAATTAAAAAAAAAAAGATACGGAACGTTCTACTAAAACCAAGAATCTCCTAATCCAAGTGCATTTTGAATTCAGTCACTGTCACAGCTTCTTTTAACTACACCCAATTTAATGGGCTCCAGACACAAAAGAGCCAACAACACAATGCACACACAAGCTATTACTCATTACTCACCACAACTCTATTCTTCCCCACTGCTACAAGTGCTTCTTGTGAGTTCTACTATGCTATCTAGCCTTTAATTTGCTTTTTTAAACGTATACAATAATAACAGAACTTGTTCTCCTATATTCAATTGCTTTGTCTTTAAATCTTCATCATAATGTCCTTTCTGGGCTTCTCTGGCTATCCTTAAATGTTCCTGGGCAATATGTCCTAGGGTTTTTAACATATTCCTCTCCATTAATATATATTCGATTAAGTTCTAAGGTCCTTCTATGTTTTCAAGCCAGCCTTTCTTAATAATGACTTAAAGCCTTTGAAATTGTCTCCCATAAACTCAAAAGGACTGAATCCCAAGGCTTTCTGGGGAATTTCCCTATACAGAAACAATAGGCAGTCATATATCCCAATGTTTTGAGTCTTGGCTTGGCATATTTTTTAAGCACAGCTTTTAGGGTCTGGTTCATTCTCTCCATAAGAATCTGCCTGTGGACTATAAGGTACACAACCTTTTAATTCATATCTGCATATAAATATTTTAGCAGTGTTGCTTGGAAATTGGTCCCTTGATCTGATCTCATTTGGTATGCCTACCCTACTAAAGATCTTAACCAACTCCTCTACTTTTCTTTTGGCCATCACATTTCTTAATAGAACTGCTTTAGGATACCAAATTGCATAATTACAGAAAACTAGAATATACCCATTTCCTTTACTAGGTCATGACAAAGAGATTACAGTGTTCATGGCTATCCTACAGAATGGAATAGGGATTAAAAGCACTCTCTCCATATAACTTTATTTCCTTAGAATGGATTCTTGTGATTACTCCCACTATCTTTGTTTCTTTCTTGAACTCTTTTTTTCCTTCAGTCCAACCCACAGGAAGTGGAAATCTGTTCCAATCATTAGGTTAAATGGTAAATTAAGGATTACTCCTAGCATAAGTCGTCTTCTTTACTTCCTCTTTTACAGCTTCAGGTATTGAGGGAGATACAAGGTGTTATGTATTGTAAGTAGTTACTGAAACCAAGAGCTGAAGTCTTCACTCAGGTCTGCTGTTTAAGCAGGAGAATTGCTTTAAATTGATTGGTTGCCTGGCTGACAGCTCTCTATAAAAGGAACATGGTCAGCAGGAGCTTTTTCTGGTTGTTTCTTGTATTCAGCTTTACTGAAAATCATTTTGCATCTCTTCCATTCCAACCCAAAACCTAACACTGGCAATGAAGATGAGACTAAAAAAGAGCTGATCACTATCTCCTCAAAGAGCTGAATGTCGGAGATGATCTACCATTCACTGCAGCACCATTTATCAATGATCAATGCACCGGCTTCAGATTGCTTGGCTCGCATCGGTATTCCAGAAATGGCTGCACTAACGCCATTCTCTCTCAGCTCAGCCTCGGAGACGTAGAACTCCCTTGGGAGTTGGGTGGCATAGAAATGCAACAAAATAAATAAATAAATAAATAAATAAATAAATAAATAAATAAATAAATAAAGTGCAGTTTGAGTGCTTCCTCAAAGCCAACAATTTCACTGGCATTTTGGACAATTGGAAGAGGGGATTGTTCCTTAGCTACTGTGGCCCAGACATTTTTGAGATGGCCATAGCTCTCTTCACTCCAGTGGCCATTCAAACAGTACCATGGGACACACTGCAGAATAGGCTGAGAACGCACTACATGCCCAAACTGACGAGAATTGCCCACTGACATGCATTTCACCATTGAAACCAAGAACCGATCCTGTCCTGTAGGGACAGGGGAAAGAGAGGGACCCCTTGGGTGGCTGAGAGGAACAGGCAAGTTCCTCGGAGGCCAGAGGAAACCCTCTGAGTTGGCGACTGGGGACGCAGCCATGGCGGCTGCCACAAAGCCGGGACAAACCGGGACAAGAAATGTGCAGGAGGAAGGAATAAAGGACGACGTGCTTTGAAACCGGTTGAGTGACACCAACCCAGACGAGAAACAACTATTGTGTATTGATGTTTACAAATAAGACCCCCAGCTTTAATTAGCAGCTGAAGATCTGTAGGGCTTGAAGATTTTGTAAAGTAATGAAAGGAGTTAAAGACCCTTTAAGAAATCTATTTCAGCACTGATTGATTGGAATGAACTGACTATTAACTAATTAGAACTGGATATCTGAATTTCTTTTGTTAAATTGAAACAGATCTGATTTTTGGAAAAGAGAAAAGCGACAATTAAGGACTTGGCACCTTTAAAAGCCAGACAAAGAGATCAAACGGATAGCTACATAATTGCTTCAAAATGGCAATTGAATCTGTGACTAAGTGAAAATGTGGACTGTAGAAATTCGCCCTCTCCTGAAAAAGAACCATTTCGACTTGCTATTTATTTTGGATTACTTTGAAAATAACTATGGACTTTTGAATTTTGGAGGTTCCTATTCTGTCTACTGAATTTACAAAGAAAGAAGAAATACAATGGAACTAATAAACTTTTAGTTAATTGGCGTAGCAACAAAAGGACTGGCGCAGGAACAAATGTGGAGTTGATGGACTTTACAGGAAATAGACTTTACATCAGAATTAAAAATGATATACAGAGTTTTAAGCATAGAAGTATTGACTATGAACTGAAATACTTATAGACAGATAAGGAAATGAAGAAATAAAATAGATAAAATTAAAAGGCAATGTTTAAATGTCTAATTGTCTAAATGGTTAAATGAGTTTTAAATAAAAACAAGAGGTGCCTATGGTGTAATAAAGATAGAAAATAAAGAAGATAATTAAAATAGAAGTTGGAAGTTAAGGTGACTAAAAGTGATATTTTTATAAAAGCATAATTTGATGTAATATGTTTTAGTTTTAATTTGTCAACAAAGTGGTGAAAGATAACTATAATTAACTGTTAATGATTATATAAGATATAATAAGGTGCACAGATTGAAGTAACAATTGAGATTGAATTTAACGTATGTTGGAAATGACTAGTAACAAGAAACAGATGGGGAAACACCCTGGAAAAGTATATTTGGAAATAGTGGATTAATAGATAAACATATTGAAAAGGAAATACTTAAACAAGATATGCTGGTTATCAGTTAAATAAAAGATGGAGATGTGGAGGAGAATAAACTGGAAATCAGCTAAAATAAATGATGCTGGTAAATCAGCTTAATAATTATTGGGAGTGAGGAGTATATGCTGAAAATCAGCCAAAATAAAGCATGCTGGAAATCAGCCAAAATAATGGAAAATGCTGGAAATCAGCCAAATAATAGGTGGAGTTACGAGGAGAATATGCTGAAAACTCAGCCAAAATATGTCATGCTGGAAATCAGCCAAATAATAGGTGGAGTTAGGGAGGAAAATGCTGAAAATTAGCCAAAAGAAATTATGCTGGAAATCAGCAAAACAACAGTTGGAGGTATAGAGGAGAATACATTGGAGAACAATTATTAATAAGGGGTGAAAAAGAAATTGTTGGATGACAACTAAAATGAAATGAAAAATTTTGAGATGTCTGTGTAAAAGTTCAAGATTCAAAGATTGGATGAAATGGGTCTAGAAACCAAGAAGAATAGAAAGAATTTTGATTAATAAATTGAAATAAAAATTGAGTTGTGTACATTTGGAAATTAAGATTTGTGGTGATAAAATTGTAAGGTAAATACATAGATTAAGAGATTAGATCATTTTTGTGTTTTAATGTTGATGTTAAAAGGAGCAATGAAGAAAAATTTAGAAAGAGCTGTATTGAATTTTGATTTATAATTGAATATAAAAATGAGCAATGTTTAATAGGAAATTAAGATTTATGGCGATATAATAGACAGATTTAAATTATGATGTTGGAATTTATGTTAAAAATATTTGTTTTTATTTGTAAAATCAGTCTACCTATTTGTGACTGGACCAAGACTTCATTCTTGAAAGATTTTTTTTTAATGTCTATATTTGAAGAAAAAAAATTCCCCCCAAAAAAAGAAACCAAGGAGACAGTGAATCAATCAACCAATATGTGGCCTCCCTTCAGAAAGCTGCATTATACTGTGAATTTAGAGATTTGGATGATGCTCTATTAAACAGAATAGTTTGTGGAGTAAGGGACATAAAATTATAATGGTGTTTACTGGCTAAACTGAATCTCAATCTACAGATGGCACTTGACAAGACCCAAGCCGTGGAGATGTCGAGTCAATCAATGGAGGAAATACAAAAATCAAATACCCCGTCATTCTCATGAAAAGCGGTTACCATCCACCATGATGATCTAGACCAGGAAAAGTCCACTGATGATGATGACATCTACCATCTTAAATCATCAAAGAGGCAAAACACAGCTAATGAAAGGAAACAGATAGCCTGCACGGGTTGTGGCGGCAACCACCCAAGAGCAACTTGCCGGTTCAAAAACGCTATCTGCCAGCAGTGCGACAGGAAGGGGCACCTAGCAAAAGTCTGTCATGCCAGCCAACCTGCCAGCCAACCTGCTGGCCAATCCTACCACCGAAGGGCACAACAGAGACCACAGACACAAGGAGAAGAATGCTACACAGTCTCCAAAAGAGCCTGCCGGGCAGAGACTTGCATCGGGCAGGCCAACCTCACCTATTCAAAAAAAATTAACATAACCGTCCTGATCAAAGGTACCTCTTGTCAGATGGAAGTAGATACCGGGTCATCCATGACCATCACCTCGAGGAACACAATTAAGAGACTGGTGCCGAGACTCTCCAAAAGTCAACGGAGACATCAGCACCCTCACCTCTGAGACTATCAAGGCAACAGCATTCCAGTCACCAGAAACAGAACCTTCCAAGTCTCATTTAAAAACTTTGTAGGCTCCCTGCAGCTGATTGTAGTCAATGGCTCCCTACCAAGCCTTTTAGGGCTGGACTGGTTTTCCTCTCTGGGCCTGGGAATTACTGGCATCAACTCAATCAGGGGTCAACTCCAATGTCGAGGCCCTGACCCAGGAGTTTGCAGATGTCTTCAATGGTGATCTGGGCAAGTATACTGGGACGTCCATCTCCTTCATCCTGGACCCTCAGATCGCCCCGATATGCATGAAGTCACGTTAGGTCCTTTTTGTTCTATGTTCCAGGGTTGGTGAGCAATTAGACAAACTAATTGCTCAAGGAATCTTGGAACCCGTTGACCATGCCAAATGGGAGACACCCATAGTGATGCCTGTCAAGCCAGATGTCTCAGTCTGTATTTGTGCAGACTATAAATGCACGCTAAACAAAGCACAACAGAACGCTTATGCAGTGCCAGTCATGCAAAACCTATTGCACTCCCTGGGAGAAGGAAAGGTTTTCACGAAGTTGGACCTTGCCCAAGCATATCAACAGTTGCCTATTGACAATGCCACAGCAGAGGCACAGACCATCATCACTCATCGTAGAGCCTTCAAATGTCACTGGCTGCAATTTGGAGTGAGTGTGGCACCATGCAAGGCATTCCAGGTGCCGTGCCATATTTCGACGACATCTTAATATTGGTGGCCAACAACAAAGAACTTTTTGACCATCTGAGAGTGGTGCTCAGCTGATTACAAGAGGTAGGCCTCAAGGTCAAGAGAGAAAAATGTAAAATAGCAGTGCCCCAGGTAGAGTTCCTAGGCTACCTGATCAACAGCTCAGGGTTGCACCCCACGAAGGCTAAAATCCAAGCAATACAGGAAGCCCTGATGCCAAAGAATAAGACAGAGCTTCAGTCATTCCTGGGACTGCTTAATTTTTATAGTGTGTTCCTACCGCACAAGGCATCCATAGCTGAACCTCTGCACTGGCTACTGGACAAGCAGACAATGTGATCCTGGGGTCAGAAAGAAGCTGCCAAGTTCATCACTGTAAAGAACCTGCTATCATCCAAAAGCATCCTTATCCAATATAATGATAACCTTCCACTAGTTCTCACTTGCGATGCCTCACCATTTGGAGTAGAAGCGGTCCTAAGCCATCATGTCCCAAATGGAACAGAGGCTCCAATTGCATTTTATTCCAGGACATTTTCAGCAGCTGAGAGGAATTATAGCCAAGATAAGGACTCTTTGGCTGTGGTCACCAGGGTAAAGTGTTTCCACGAGTATTTATACGGCAGGCATTTCAAACTAATAACAGATCACAACTGCTCACTGGGCCTGCTCACTGGAGACAGACAAATGCCAACCATCATGTCACCATGCATGATTCATTGGACTGTGTTTTTGGCAGCTTACAACTATAGTGACATGCGTGCCTCCTTTCAATACTCAAGAAAGAAAAACCCCGACTCCATTTTCATAGAGAAAGGTACTTTTATTGAGTATGAACTGAATGCAACCAAAGAAAAGCAAGGTCTGAAGCAAAAGGCATGAAAATTACATATAGAAAGCATCCCCAAAAGCCTTCCCCCAACTGTCCAGCATAAATCATCCAATCCACAATTCTCCCAGGGGTCATGTGGGGTGCAACATCTGGTGGTGCCATCCTCCTGCTATGCCATGACAGTCGACCTTGAGTTGTTATCAGCTTTGAAGAAAACGCTGAAGAAAAGTTCCTCTCCTCTTCTCCACCAGCTCACTTCCCCCCTCCCAAGAATTCCAATAGCTCCCCCTCCCCCCATTTCATGGCAGCCAAGCAAGCAAGCAACGAAAGAGTTGACATATGGACTCATCCATCAACCAGGTAAGTCCTTGAGTCACTCAGACAACCTTAGCCAATGCCCAATCCTGGCCATCCTAGAAGACCTGGCCCCAGTCGCCTCCATCCTCCTATTAGAGGAGTGGCCATCTGGCCCCATCACTGCCTCTGAGATTGCAAAACAATCTGCAAGAGATCAAACTCTCACCCAAGTACTCAACTGGGTGTGGAGGGGATGGCCAAAAGGGCCCTTCAGAACAGAATTCACACCCATCCACACCAGCAACACAAACTGTCCATGCAGAAGGGCTGCTTACTGTGGGGAAATAGGGTAATTGTCCCACCCAAACTGTGGTGACTAGTCCTAGAAACCTTACATGAAGATCACCCAGGCATCTTCAGAATGAAATCCTTCACCCACATTTACGTCTGGTGGCCCAACATGGACAAGGCCATTGCAGAATGGGTTACTTCCTGCAAACCGTGCCAGGAGATGAGACCACTGCCACCCTCTGCTCCAGCACAAGAGTGCTCCAAGATACCCTGGTTGAGGGTCCGCATCGATTTCACAGGACCATTCCAGGGGCAGACATTTATGGTTGTCATCGACGCATATTCCAAATAGTTGGAGGTGGTATTGGTGCAATCAACAACCTCGGATGCCATCATCAAGGTGTTATTGAAACTGTTCATAACCCATGGACTGCCAGATGTCCTGGTGTCTGACAATGGACCAGCCAATCAATTTGAGACATTCCTGGCAAGTCATGGCATCCACCATGCCCTGGTCACACCGTTCCACCCAGCGAGTAATGAACAGGCAGAGAGAATGGTGTGATCAGCCAAAGAGACACTTGCTCGAATGGGCCCTGGGGACTGGCAAGCTCGAATTGCTAAATATTTGTTAGTCCAGCACATCACACCCAGTGCCACGGCTAACAGGAGTCCAGCCAAACTTTTAATGGGCCCCCACCTATGAATGGACCTAGACTGGCTACACCCTGAATATTCTTCAGAGACACACACACCCCCACTTCTCCCCGACTCAACCAGCCAACTCTGGTCATTTGCTGTGGGAGATATAGTCTATGCCCACAACTATGCCGGGGGTGCCCTCTGGATTCCTGGCCGAATTGTAGCAGTCACTGGACTGTGGTCATACAGAATAGAGCTGGAGGACAGGTGCATCTGGCATCGGCACATCAACCAACTGCACAGCTGTTTGGGCACCCCTGTCTACCATCAGCCAGAGAGGACTCCTGCCAAAACCAACTCACCGTCAGAGACATGCAAAGACTTTGAGGCTTTGCCAAGGTCAGACAAGTGACAAACTGAGATGACGACACGATATGGGTACCTGGACAACAGGGGAGCCCATCAGCATGAAGTCCCTGTAGAACTGGTTTCACTGTGCTAGAGACACTAGAGGCTGAGTACCTGACAAGGCTGCAGAGCAATCCAGGAGCAGCAGCAGCAGTCAACCTGCCTGGTCAAAGCACTGCTCCAAATGAACTGCGCAGGTCGGGACAAACACACTGCTGCCCCACCTACCTGCGTGATTACGTTTGTTAGAAAGAATAATGTCTTGTCTTGGTGGGGAGGGGTGTTACATATTGTAACTAGTTACTGAAACCAAGAGCTGGAGTTTTCACTTAGGTCCGCTGTTTAAGTGGAAGAATTGCTTTAAATTGATTGGTTGCCCAGCTGACAGGTCTCTATAAAAGGAGAATGGTCAGCCAGAGTTTTTGCTGGTTGTTTCTTGTATTCAATAAAGAGCTTTACTGAAGATCATTCTGCGTCTCTTCCATTCCAATCCAAAATTTAACACAAAGTTCCTACCATCATTACCAGTTCATTTCCCTTTGCCTGCATTCTGACTTTAACTGATGGGACCATTCCAGTCTGCCCAAACACACTTGTAAGAGGCTCTCTCCCCTTAGATATTTTTTTTCCAAAATGAGGATGTATTAACATTCATCTACCCCCAGTATCTATTAAGCCTCTAAAAGTGACTTCATTAACTTTTGGTGGGATCATAATTTTTCTCCCTAGAGAGGCTTGCTGTCAGGTCCCAGATATTTCTACAGGGATGCTGGTGTTTTGGTGGGATGAAGGGGGTAGGAATGGAGTGATCTGTATATGAAGTTTCTGTTTCTGTTTCCTGCATTACTGTACTAATATCTATATGAATAGATATTTCATTTTCCCTTTCTGTTTCCCTGCAATGAGGTAATATGGGAAGGATTTGGTTAGCATTGCTTTAAATAGCTGGTTTTAAGTAAGAAGCTTCAGATTTTTGTTTTTTTGTTTTTGTTTTTGTTTTTAATTTGATTTATATGCCGCCCTTCTCCGGAGACTCAGGGTGGCTTACAGTGCATTACGCAATAGCCTTCATACTTTTGTATATTTATACAAAGTCAGCTTATTGCCCCCACAAACTGGGTCCTCAATTTACCTACCTTAGAAAGAATGGAAGGCTGAGTCAACCTTGAGCCTGGCGAGATTCGATCTTACTTTAATTGCAGACAGCTGGTGTTAAATTACAGTGCTTCTGTCTGTTGAGCTAAACCAGGCTCCTAGTTCAGCCTAGATCTCTTGTTATCACAAACCTTGATTTTCACCAAGATAAAATAGATTACCTAGGGTACAGAATCTCTCACCAGGGGGTGGAAATGGACCCCACAAAAGTCTGAGCAGTCTTCAAGTGGGGAAATCCCCCCTCCCCCTGGTACTACAAACAATTGCAGAGCTTCCTGGGGTTCGCTAACTTTTATAGGCAGTTTATCCCCTCTTTTGCTCAAATAGCATTGCCAATTACAAATCTGTTAAAAACCAAGGGGGTAGATAAACCGAAACCTAGCCAACCACTGAATTGGACTATGCCAAGCAGCATTTAAAAAACTAAAAAACTCTTTTTGGCTGAACCTGTATTAAAACACCTAGAGCCAGAGAAATCATTTGTAATCCAGGCCAATGCCAGTGATGTGGCACTTGGTGCTGTTTTACTCCAAGAGAATAAAGAAGGCCAATTACAACCATGTGCATACACCTCTAGGAAGTTAACTGAAACTGAACAGAGATGGGCAATATAGGAAAAGGAAGCCTTTGCAGTTAGGTGGGCACTCCTAACTTGGAGACATTTCTTGGAAGGAAGTAAAATACCTTTCCAAGTATGGACTGACCACAAGAACCTGGAAGCACTCAAAACCCCACAGAAAATGTCTCCAAAACAAGTCCGGTGGGCACAGTACTTCCAACATTTTAATTTCATTTTGAAATATTTGCTGGGAGGGAAAAACTTTTTGGCAGATGCCTTGTCCAGACTACCAGAATACAAGAGTGTCAAGGTGGAAGTAATTAAGCCCATGATCCCAGCTTCCCAATTAGCAGCTAAAGTTGTCACACGCTCTCAGGTGAAGAATGACCCCTCTACCTTAGACAATGCTACCACCACAGATTTCAAAAAGCCTTAGAAACAGGTTTAGTGCCAATACACATACTTGCATAATAAAAGAGGGGTTAGCTTGGGTGAGAAATAAGCTGTATGTTCCAGCTAGGAAAAGGCTGAGAACTATGCAAGCTTGTCACGACTCCAAATTACCTGGTCATTTTAGTTTTGTAAAAACATTACATTTACTGAAATGGCAATTCTGGTGGCCCTCATTAAAAAAGGACATAGAAAGTTATGTAGCAAGCTGCCCCATTTGCGCTGCCACTAAATGCAGGCAGGGGAAAACAGGCCTTCAGCACCATGGAGAGAGATCTCCATGAATTTCATTGTTGAATTTCCTAAGAGTTCTCAAAACACAGTGATCTGGATTGTCACAGATCTTTTCTCAAAACAGGTTCATTTCATCCCATGCCAAAATATCCCAATGGCTAAAGCCTTGGCTAATCTTTTTTTGGTCCACATTTACCACTTGCAATGGGGCCCCATGACATATTATTTCAGACAGAGTTCTGGAAAGCTTTTTTGAACCTACTTTGGACCGAACAGGGACTTAGTTATAGTCATCACCCACAGACAAATAGGGCCATGAAACGAATGAACTCAGTTCTTGAACAGTACCTGCGCTGTTTTGTTAATTACCAGCAGGACAACTGGACCGAACTACTGCCTTTTGCAGAAGTAGCCTATAATAATGCAGTTCACGGTAGCACAGGTTTTACCCAGGAGTGAAATCTAAAATTTGTTACTACCAGTTCTGTGGGCATGGCTTGGTGGAGGGGTAATGTGACTGGATGGGTGTGGCCAACTTTTTTTTTTTTTTTACTTTTAAAAGCATTTTTTCTACAACTTTAAGAGGTTGCAGAAAAAAAAGCTTTTAGAAGCCTCTGACGATCAAGCAACTAACTGGGACAGTCAGAAGCTTTTAAAAGCATTTTTTTCCTACAACCTCTTTGGCTGAAGAGGTTGAAAGAAAAAATGCTTTTAGAAGCCTCTGATGATCAGGCAACTCAGCTGGGATCATCAGAGGCTTTTAAAGGCATTTTTTTTCTACAACCTCTTCAGCCGAAGAAGTTGTAGAAAAAATGCTTTTAAAAGCCTCTGACGATCCCAGCTGAGTCACGCGATCATCAGAGGCTTTTTTTTTTTACTTTTAAAAGCATTTTTTGTAGTTGTAGAAAAAATGCTTTTAAAAGTTAAAAAAAACAGCCTCTGATGATTGCGCAGCTCAGCTGGGCATGGGAGGGGGCACAGGGATTTTTGCTACCAGTTCTCCGAACCACCCGCCACCATCGCTACCAGATCGGGCAATCTGGCCTGAACCGGGAGCATTTCACCCCTGGTTTTACCCCTTTCAAAGTGGCCACAGGGCAAGAATTTAATGCTATGCATGAGTTACCTTCACATGAACCAGATATATCCTCCTTGAAACAGTGGATCAGTCATTTGCAAACCTTTTGGCCTGTGGTCTGCAAAGCCTTGAATGAAGCCAAGGCTGCCTATAAAACACAAGGAGAAAAGAAACAAAGAGAACCTAAACCTTATAAAGTGGGGGACAAAGTTTACCATTCAACCAAGTTTCCAAAATTTTTGCAGCAGTCTAAAAAGTTGGGTCCTAAATATATTGGGCCTTTCCCCATAGTTTGTATTATTAACCCTGTCACAGTAGAATTAAAACTCCCTAAGTCATTATGGCAAGTCCACCCCATTTTCCATTGTAGCTTATTGAAGCTTATTGAAGCCTGAACTCACGTCTGATCTTCGGCCAGCTACTACCCCTGTTCCCCTCCCCCCCACCACTATTATGGTAGAGGCTGAACAACATTTTGAGGTTCAGAAAATTCTTGACTCTAGGAAATTCTATGGGACCACTCAGTACCTGGTGGCTTGGAAACACCTCGCCTTCTTACACAATGAATGGGTTCACAAAAAACATATGCAAGCCCCTAAATTAGTATGTATATTTCATCAATTGTACCCTGATAAACCTTATTGATTTTATGTTTCCTTTGTCTCCCCTTCCCTCTTTTGTTTTCTTTCAGGTGGACTTCCCATTTTTCTAAGGGCTGGCATGTCAGGTCCCAGATATTTCTACAGGAATGCTGGCATTTTGGTGGGAAGAAGGGGGGGGAGGAATGGAGCGAATGGAGTTTCTGTTTCTGTTTCCTGCATTACTGTGTTAATCTCTACAGTATATGAAGTTTCTGTTTCCCTGCAATGATGTAGTGTGGTTTGGTTAATGTGGGACAGACAACATCACCACTAGATGGATTTGTAGCTGGCTGACAAACCATACTCAATGAGTAGTTCTTAATGGTACAACATCCACATGGAGCAGATGTACCAATGGGGTACCAGAAGGCTCCATCTTAGGCCCAGTATTTTCAATATTCAATATCTTCATTAATGACTTAGATGAGGGGATAGAAGGGGAACTCATCAAATTTGCAGATGATATTAAAGTGGTAGGAATAGCCAACATCCCAGAAGACAAGTTCATGATTCAAAAAGATCTTGACAAACTTGAACAATGGGCCCTATCCAGCAAAATGAATGTTAATGTGGAGAAAAACAAAGTTTTATATTTAGGCAAGAAAAATCAAAGGTATAAGTACAGATTAGGCAAGACCTGTCTCAAAAAAGGGAACTGTGAGAGAGACCTTAGAATCCTAGTGGATGATCACTTGAATATGAGCTATCAGTGTGCAGCAGTAGCCAAAAAAACCCCACAAACTAATACAATCCTGGGTTGTATAAAAAGAGACATAGAATCAAGATCACATAAAGTATTAGTACCGCTATTTAAACCCTAATAAGACCACACCTGGAATACTGCAACCAATTTTGGTACCACACTACAAAAAAGATGTTGAGACTTTGGAAAAAGTTCGAAGAAGAGCAACTAAGATGATCAAAGGCCTGGAGACTGAACCATATGAAGAATGTCTACAGGTTTGGGGTTTGGCTAGTCTAAAGAAAAGAATTAGGGGTGACATTAGCAGTAATCCAGTATTTGAGGGGCTGCCACAAAGAAGAGGGGGTCAAATTATTCTTCAAAGCACCAGAGGGCAGGACAAAAAACAATGGTTGGAAGCAATCTGGAATTAAGGAGAAACTTCCTAACAGTGAGGACAATTAACCAGTGGAACAGTTTGCCTTCAGAAATCATGGGCGCTCCATCACTGGAGGTTTTTAAGAAGAGACTAGACAGTCACTTATCTGAAATGATATAGGTTCTCCTGCTTGAGCAGGGGGCTGGACTAGAAGACCCAGGGCCGGATTTTCCTATAGGCTAACTAGGTGTCAGGTATGCTTCCTTCAATATCCAGGAAAGGAAAACCCAAACTCAATCATTTTGAAGAGATTAGTACTTTTACTGAATATGAAATGATCGCAACCCAGGTAAAGCTGGAAGTGAGCAAAACGCGCGAAATAGCATCTACTAAGCTTCTCCCCCCCCCGTGTCCATTGATCATCAGCCAATCCAAAGGTCTCCCAAAGGTCAGGTGGCATCACGTCTGGCAGCGTCATTCATCAGGAATGTAGGGCAGTTGGTCAGCCGTCCCCTTTGAAGATTCACTTTCGTTTCTTGGGAAGACATGTCCTACAATGGAAAAAAAAACACCTCCTGCATCTTCCCCCCCTTCGCCCCCATAGCTAATCCCTCCCCCGTTTCTTATGGCAGCTGAAGCAGGCAAAGCTGAGGCTGACACTAGGTTTCAGCCTAGGGCCTCAAGATCAAGAGGGGCCTACATTCAAATTGTTAGCAAAATTAAAATTACACTTTCACTATAGGTGAAAGGGCCTCATAAGTGGAATAGCCTAGGGCCTCTTTTCATCTCAATCTGGCCCTGAGAAGACCTCTATTCTATTCTATTCTATTCTATTCTATTCTATTCTATTCTATTCTATTCTATTCTATTCTATTCTTCTAGGGTTTCTTATTCTCCTTTCTCTTTCTGCATCTTCCTTTCTAATATCTTCTGACCTTGTTTCTGCCAGTTAATCCTCAGCTAATTATACTGCCCTTTGATCTGTTTTTGGGTTGTGTTCTTGTTTTCACTTTGGTAGGGACTTCCTGTAGAAACTGTTCTAAAGTTACTTCCTCTACCACTTTTTCTTTGTTCCTTTCATCTGGCTTCAACCATTCTCTGCCTAAGTCTTCCAATCCTGCTACAATTCACAAATCCCTTCACATTTGTCATACACTGTATATATAGGTCCTAAACCACTGCCTATATGTGTAGGGAGTGGTGTTTCTGTATAGGGTTCTGTCTTTAACATGGAAATAACCAGTGGTGGGTTCTCTCGGTTCGGCCCGGTTCTGTGGGCGTGGCTTGGTGAGTGTGGCTTGGTAGGGGAAGGATACTGTAAAATCTCCATTCCCACCGCACTCCAGGAGAAGGTTATTGCAAAATCCCCATTTCCTCCTGATCAGCTGGGACTTGGGAGGCAGAGAATAGATGGGGGCAGGACGAGCCAGAGGTGGTATTTACCAATTTTCTGAACTACTCAAAATTTCTGCTACCAATTCTACAGAACTGGTCAGAACCTGCTGAATACCACCTCTGGGTAAAACTGACTTGTTTGTAGT
This sequence comes from Pituophis catenifer annectens, assembly GCF_029215685.1. Lineage (NCBI taxonomy): Eukaryota > Metazoa > Chordata > Lepidosauria > Squamata > Colubridae > Pituophis > Pituophis catenifer. The sequence goes on from NW_027256887.1 coordinate 28,558,053, forward strand.
TCTCAATTGTAATTGCTGAAGAGCTAACAGAAATACTAAATCTCCCTAATTAAAGAAGATGGAAAATAAGAGATATTTTAAATCTGGAATCTAAAATACCATAAGTACGCTCCCAATCTCTGACCAATGCAGGTATTTTTCAATGTGTTTTTGTGATCTTTGAAACAATTGTTACCTCCCTAGTCTGGACTTGCTGTTTCTCTTTTGGTACTTATAAAACTCCAAGCACAAGGAAGTGCTAATGCTTTTAAATCCGATTCCATTTTTTTCTGCCTGTAATCTTAGCACTTTAAATATACACAGCTGCTACCAGTTAATTTGCCTAATATTTTTCTTTGACAATAAGATGACTGTCATTTCTTTTCCATTGAATATTTCAGCATAATCTAAATATTTCATATTTAGAAATACTGATGATATCACAAACTTTTAGATATGAAGTTACAGGTAACAATGCTACAGTGGTGACCATTATAAAGGTATGAATGCTATAAAGTCTGGCACAATGGTGGACTTATTTTTCATAAATGCTGTTGAGATATGGTTTCCTTATATCGTCTCTGCAGCAATGTACTTCTGTTATGTCTAAATCCTTATTAAAAATAGGCTCAGGATTAAGATTCATGATGGTTAGACTCCAAAGAATTGTGTAGAAAGCAAATAGTACCTATTGAAAATCTTCATATAAAAGCTTGAATGAGATCTTGCACAGTGTCATAATTGAACAGATAGGATACATATTTTCATGCTTTTGTTTTTCCAAGAGGATGTGCAGTCAACACACATTCAGGAGAAAGATTTGGGATTTATCTAGTAAAACAGTTTAGCAAGTAGAGAATATCTGGCACAGAAGCAGAATACACCTTTTTAAATATGGAAATAATTCTTTATATCCAGTTTTCGCAACTTTCTACAATATTAATAGGCAATGCCAGTACATAGCTAGCCTTAAGGGTCCTATTTAGAATATTACTTTAGTGAAAATTGTATTTTCAGCATCATGGCTTCTGTTTATATCTATGACTTGGAAACTGAAAAGCTTGGTTGTCTGAACAGACTCTGTAAATTTGCCCAGAACAATCAGAATACTATTGCTATTAAAGAGGTAGCATATTTGACATACATCAATGTGAAAGATTGAAATCAGGGTGGCTATGTGCTCATTTCGAAAGCAGCTGTACTCACACAGACAAGTCTATCCTCTCTCACCCACCCACCCATCCCTCAAGCCTTCATCCATTCCTTCCAAACTGTTCTCACAGGCATGCAAGCCAATGGTCAAGCAGTCTGGCTAACTGAGTCACAATCTGGTGTTTTCAAGAATGTGGTGACATCTAGAAGCAGCCTCACCCTACCCAGTCTTTTGTTACAGAAGCAAATGCTAAGACAGAGTGGGGAAAGGGGTGTATACAGCAGGAAAGATAAAAGCAAATGGCTTACAGGTAGGAAGTGGAGGTGACATCTGCAGATTGGCAGTTCTTATAAGCAGACAAGAGGACTTTCATTCAACTACCAGGACTACAAGCTACAGTGAGCAACATATCTTGGTTGGAGCTTGGAGCTTTGTCTGAACTTCAGTAGCAACTAGAAAAGAAGCAATCACATTGAAACAGTACCTCATCTCAACTAATGCAAGAACGTTTGGGAAAAGAAAAGGTTTTAGGTTAAAGACTTTGAGAGTCTTGTTTGAAATGAGTATTAAAACAGTAAGTATTAAAGGACTGAATATTAAAGACATATCCATGTGACAAGATAACCTTGCAAAGTCCTAGAAGAATGGAGTTGACCAGAGCAATAGCCTGTTGTTGGGGAAACCATGTGTTTCAATAAAGTATTTTGTACAGATGTGCTACAGTGTGGTGTGCCCAGCCCTTGGAGAGTAAAGAACCCTCACAATTAAATGTGATTTTCTAGTAGTCCAATTTTATTCCAAGTTCTCATTTACTTGGAAACCTTATTCATTTAAACTGATAGTGCCAAAGTTTTAAGTCTTTAACACTGGTGATTGACCTGAGTTCAGACAGACTTGTAGGCATCGCTTTGAATTTTTTAAAAATTTTTTGTTTTGCATATTGTTTTCAAAACACAATCACTGAAGCATTCTCTTCAACTGCTCTTTTTTTCCACAGAGTAAAGATTCATATTTATCTCATTTTTGTGAATAACTACAATCTTTGTATCGCTGTGGTACTCCACTTTTTCAATTTTATTTTATCCTTAACTTGTAATAAGATGGCTAAATGTATGTATTGCTTTAATGTATGTATTACATTATTACTGAATGCACAGAGAAATAATTGTTCAAATTTTTATGTACCATAGAATATGGATTGTCTGTAATTATATGGCATCAAATCACTAAATCGTTCTAATCAGGTGCTATTTTCATAGATGGTGCTTATAATGTGCTTTTTCAAACATGTCCTTTGCATTAGTGGACATACTTTACTTGGCAACTCACATATATTTAGCAGATAATTTCTCTCCCTCTCACACCTCTGGCAATTCTCCCTCTCACACCTCTCTCTGATCTGCTTTTGGCCCTACTCACTGTCAACCCTTAGGCTAGGTAGTTTTTTAGGAGTGGCTGGAAAAATGGTAATACTGCTACTAAGTTTAAGACTTCTAAGTTTAAGACTTCTATTTACAAGATAAGAGTTATAGCCATTCTGCTATTATAGAATTGGTGTTAAGGTCAGATCTAAAAAAAATGAAAGGGGGCAGTAAGTAAGAAATATTTGTTTAAAAAATAAGCTGTTTTACTTGCATTATTCTGTGCTTTAAAATTGTTGAATTAAATAAATATAAACAACACATATTCACATACAAGAATTTCCCATCTCTCTCTTCAAGTATACCCTACTTATAGAAAGAAAAGTGGTTAGTTACTGGTGGAAAGGCACAAGCAATTGGATTTATTTATTTGATTTATGTGGACACCTATCTCAAATTCATTATGCTGGGTGGCTCACAAAATTAAAAATATTAAAACCACAATCAAATTGGAATTGAGCAATGGAAGAACATTGTAGCCTACAGTCTGGACTGAACATCTTGCAAAGTATTTCAGTCTAAACCAAAAAAATTACACTGTCTTAGAGGCAAGGTGGCATGAGCACAGAACATAAACAACTGAAATGGCAATTGCAGACATGGGCTCTGTCCCTTTTTTGCAGGATTGTGAAAATTGCCAATTTAACTTAGTTTCTTTAGAGCTATTCCATTTTCCATCTAAAACTATGGATAACTTCCAAAGTAGCCTGTATTTGCTTGGCCTTCAGAATTCAACCGTTTCTTATCCATGCCTGTAAAAGCTGCTGATCTTTCGTTATTACTGTACATTTAAGTAAAACCCAACAAAAGTTATAGTGTGTATATATTTCATTCTCTTTTATTATATGGAAGAGGGATTAAGCACATTGAAATCAATGGGAATTAAAGATACAATGGTGCACAAGCTTTTATTTTGGTTCCTGTATATGTTGCATTTCCTAGGATTCCTTAGCCCTCATCATACGCATAGTGTAGAATAACTGGAAATTTATCTAAATATTTGGACAGGATACACTGTCATATTTTGAAGGGGCAGTTTCCCCCTCTATCTACTGTATTATTGAGCATTCTAGCTATACCCTGAGTCAGTTCTTGTTCTGACCCAGCCTTTGCAAGCAATGATAAGTCACTTACTCGCAAATAAAACAAACCCCTTTTCAAAACAGGACAGGAACAGTCTTTTATTCATGTGGATAAACAAAACCCAAACGTAATTAGTCCCAACAAACCTGGTTCTGGCTAGGAATCCGAATTGCTTGCTGTATACTAGAAAACGAACAATTGTCTGTGACAACCAGCCTCTCCCAAACCCCTACTATTTATTTCCCAAGCAGAGAGGGGCTGGCTAGTGTCTACATCTACTTTTCCCTGAGAGCCAGCTTATTGCTTTCACTGAGCTCAGGCCCCAAAGATAACTGCCTCTCCACCTGGGGAAGGATGGAGCCAGGGCGGCTCTGCCTCTGTCTCTGATGCTGTTTCCTTATCAGAGCCTTCCAAAGGTTCCAAAGCTGTTCCAGGCTGTCCCTCAACCTCCTCCTTGTCTGACTTTGCTGCTAGCTCTGCTGGCAGCCAAGGGGCCACAATAGTTCTGAAGTTGTCTGAAAAAATGAAAATCAGAAAACCTGTCAGGTCTTCCAGGCTTGGCTTGGTGCCTTACAGGCACCCTGCCATCAAAGGCTATTGTGGAGGGAAGGTAGATGGGCAATAAAGCTTTGTCTATATGTGATGAGAAATAAGGAGAGGGGAATGACAGATGATAAAGACCAGAGAAGCTCGGAACCAGTTTGTACCAGCATCCAAAGGCAACCACCCTGAGAAAGTATGTGGATTCCCCCAAAACATCTCAGCGAGTTCTGATTGGCTAAAGGCAGATTGGTCACAAAAGGAGAGCTGGGATAAGGGGAAATCTTTCTGTATCTTTTGAGCATGGGAAACCCAGAGCTCACCTGACTTTACTGCAGTCAACATTTCTTAGTAAAAGAACCTTTTGCTTCAGCCAAATGTAGCCGAGGGTCTTTCTTTCCTAAGAGATCAAATTGGGGCAGGCCTGACAAAACCATTGACGAACTTTTGTCAAAAGTGTTGAAGCCTTCATCGCTTTTCAAAGCTGCATTATTTCTCCCAACCATTGAGATATTGTCATCATCAATAATAATTTCCTGAATTCTTGAATGGGAAAAGAATTATTTTGTCTATTGATCTTTTTTTCAGTTTTGCTTCTCCCATATATTAAAATGGGATTTTTAAAAAAGTTCAGAAAACTTATATATGAAGGAATATCTGTTTCAGTGAATATCTTCATACAACATCAGATGGAAAAGAGTTTGTTTCTGAAATTCAAAGCCAGAAGAGGTCAGAAGGGTTAGAGACAGAACCTTTATTTTACCTTCTTTGGGATTATAAAGTCACAAGACCAGTTCAAGACATAATTTATTATGGAACTCACAGCTAAATTTTTGTACGTCTTATCATTTCTGAATGAATCTTTTAACAGGTAGCAGCAGATTCACCAAATTGTCTAGCTAGGTATTCTGACACCATCAGCTTTCATTTTTTCCACCAAAGTAACCTGGGCCATTCTTCCATGACCTTCAGCCTGGGTGTACTGTGAACATGCCAGAATTGTGTTCCTCATTATGGATGAGGAAAATATTAAATATATCCATAAAGCCATACTGTGGGCATTCTAGTTGAGGCACATGGTTTCACAAATGATAAGACCAACAGGACAGATGACTTTGAAGGGGAAAATATTGTAATCAAGATGTTCTGAAAAAAAGAGGCTTCAAGCAAGTTCTTATCAGTGCAGTCATAACTTTCTTGCCTATAATGTATAGGAAATGTTAAGTGATTCACCTACCTGTGAATAAGAGGCTGCCCCATATCTATTCAGGCAATTTGATAACTTAACTGAATAGAAGCTCATTTGCCTGGTGGTTGTCATTTGTTCTCTGTTTCTTCTAACTAGAGATCCTGGAGGACAAACCTGGGATGCAACATGCAAACTATCATATTTGTCCACTGAATTATGCTTCTCTCTGCACCTATATTCCATGGCCCAGCTTTTAGGAACCTAATCTGGAAACAGTGTGTGATTTATGCAGCTGCTTCAGGTTCTGCTGTTATCCAGATAGCTGTTAAAATGGGAAAAGCATTTTAAAGAATTCTTTGTACCTTTATAATAATACTTTAAAAATCCTCTGTACCTTTATAATTCCTTCTGATAAAGTAAACTCAGTGTTGAACATAAATGGATCATATATCATTTAAACTGATTTTATTAGTTCAATGTTAATTGCTCACATTACTGACAAAATGATGCTTGCAGAAATTACAAATTCATATTTTACACTTTGCAAATTAATAGAAAATAGAATTTCAACATGAAAATTAAGGAATGATTAGTTTTAAAATATGTTGTCCCCCCTCTCTTTCTCTTCCCCCCCAAAAAACACATGCACACAATTATTTTAAATTTTAATCATGTTCTTAGAAATCTTTCAGCTCATTCATGGGAATTATAGGATTTCTATTATATTCCATCATCATTGTTAAGGTTTTGTTACTTGGGTACCAAACTGAAAAAAAAAAAAAAACATTCCCCAAACATGTCTCAATTTTAGGCTACAATCCCATCCATATTAATGTTGGTGTTAGAGCCACTAACTCAGTAGGGCTTTTGTCTGAATTTTATATTGATAGGATATCAAGATAACTATGCTGATATTCCCATGAACTGTTAACACTGAATTTAGGAACTATTTCATATTATGCTAATAAATAAATGCTTAAATATTAATACTTAAATATAATTTTGAGCCTTTGGGCCTTACCGCTTGGTTGCCTTTTGTTAAAGCAAGCAAGAACAATGGGAATTGATTAATATAAGGATAGGTTTGTTTTTTTACTTGCATACCCACCTAGAACCCTGTAGAACTATGTCAGTATCATAGTGATAATTTTCATTACAGAAATTTATGTCATGAAGTTATTTCTTTTATTCATTAAATGTGTTATGTTAACAAATCTGCAATACAGTCTAGATCTATTAAAAAAAAAGAAATTATTCTACTGATTCCAATAATAACTGGCCTGTTCCCTTTTGGATCCAGAGGTTATGATATGAAAGAGGATTCTATGGCTTTGCTATGGTGAGACCGGATGTATTGAAATGGGGATGCTATCTTAATCAAAACTGTTCAGAACAATATCTGATACTTTTTATCAGAAGGCCGATGTGTGCCTAACATGTGAATGTGCAAAAACTGGTAACTTAACTAACAATTTGATGCAACCTAATGTGGAATCATGTCAAATTGGGTTATATGGCTAATACTAATACAAATACCCATTTGTGGGGGGGAAATTATAGAAATAAACCACTGGCTAAAGAATTGGTGTCGCCAAGAGAATTTTGGTTTCCTGGACCATGGTCAGCGTTACCTACACAAAGGATTCTTGGCAAGGGATGGGCTGCACCTCACAAAAACCGGGGGAAATGTACTCGGAAAAATACTGGCTCAACTCATCAGAAGGACTTAAAACTAAAATTGAGGGAGGAGGGTGACCAATCTTCAGAATATCTAGAACACAAAACCAATCATAAATCTCAAGAAAACAATGAGGTAGGGAGTGATGAGAAAAAAACCTCAAGTAGGAGATAGCAATAATAATAGCATTTAGACTTATATACAGCTTCACAGTGCTTTACAGCCCTCTCTAAGTGGTTTGCAGCATATTGTCCCCAACAATCTGGGTCCTTGGAAGGATGGGAGGCTGAGAGAATAGAATAGAATAGAATAGAATAGAATAGAATAGAATAGAATAGAATAGAATAGAATAGAATAGAATAGAATAGAATTTTTTATTGGCCAAGTGTGTTTGGACACACAAGGAATTTGTCTTGGTGCATATGCTCTCAGTGTACATAAAAGAAATGTTTATCAAGAATCATAAGGTACAATACTTAATGATAGTCATAAGGTACAAATAAGCAATCAGGAAACAATATCAATATAAATCTTAAGGATACAAGCAAAAGTTACAGTTATACAGTCATAAATGGAAGGAGATGGGTGGTGGGAACGATGAGAAGATTAATAGTAGTGCAGACTTAGTAAATAGTTTGACAGTGTTGAGGGAATTATTTGTTTAACAGAGTGATGGCATTCGGGGAAAAACTGTTCTTGTGTCTAGTTGTTCTGGTGCTCTATAGCATCGTTTTGAGGGTAGGAGTTGAAACAGTTTATGTCCAGAATGTGAGGGGTCTGTAAATATTTTTACAGCCCTCTTTTTGACTTGTGCAGTACACAGGTCCTCAATGGAAGGCAGGTTGGTAGCAATTGTTTTTTCTGCAATTCTAATTATTCTCTGAAGTCTGTCTGTCTTGTTGGGTTGCAGAGCCAAACCAGACAGTTATAGAGGTGCAGATGACAGATTCAATAATTCCTCTGTAGAACCAAATCAGCAACTCCTTGGGCAGTTTGAGCTTTCTGAGTTGGCACAGAAAGAACATTCTTTGTTGTACTTTTTTGATGTTTTTGATGTTAGCTGTCCATTTTAGATCTTGCGATATGGTAGAACCTAGAAATTTGAAGGTCTCTACTGTTGATACTGTGTTGTCTAGTACTGTAAGAGATGGAAGTATGGAAGGGTTTCTCCTAAAGTCTACCACCATTGCTACAGTTTTGAGTGTGTTCAGTTCCAGATTGTTCCGGTCACACCACAAGGCTAGTTGTTCAACCTCCCATCTGTATGCGGATTCATCATTGTCTCGAATGAGACCGAACATTGTTGTGTCATCTGCAAACTTCAGTAGTTTAACAGATGGATCGTTAGAGGTGCAGTCGTTGGTATACAGGGAGAAGAGAAGTGGGGAGAGCACACAGCCTTGGGGAGGCCCTGTGCTAATTGTACAGGTATCTGATGCGATTCTGCTTAGTTTCACCTGATGCTTCTTGTTTGTTAGGAAGCTTATGATCCACTTACAAGTGTGTTCAGGTACTTGTAGCTGGTTTAGCTTAGTTAGAAGAATATCTGGAATGATGGTATTGAATGCTGAACTAAAATCTACAAAGAGGACCCTTGCGTAGGTCTTTGGAGATTCAAGATATTGTAGGATATTGTGCAGAACCATATTAACAGCATCATCTGTTGATCTGTTTGCTCAGTATGCAAATTGCAAGGGATCTAACAGCGGATCCGTGATGGTCTTCAAGTGGGACAGCACTAGACTTTCAGTTTTCATGACTACAGATGTTAGAGCAATTGGTCTGTAGTCATTCAGTTCCTTGAATGACTACAGCAGTGCATGTTCAGCACTGGAATGATAGTAGAGCGTTTGAAGCAAGAAGGAACATAGCATATCTCTAGTGATTTATTTTACGATACAGGTGAAGATGGGGGCCAATTGGTCAGCACAGACTTTTAAGCAAGAAGGAGTTATTTTGTCTGGGCCTGGAGCTTTTCTTGGCTTTTGTCTGTGAAATAGGTCGTGCACTTCCTTTTCTGTGATCACTAGAGGTTTTGAACCCAATGGGATAGGGTCAGTTGTAGGAGGCTTGGCTGTTGTTGGTGTATCTGAGATGGGGGTTGTGGAGATAGGTGGCTGTAGTTTCCTTTCAAACCTGCAGTTAACCTTGAACCTGGTGAGATTTGAACTACCAAATTTCAGGTAGCAAGCAGTCAGCAGAAATAGCCTGCACTACTGCATTCTAACCACTGCGCCACCGCAGCTCATGTAGAAAACATACTCACGGATGGGCATAAAAGTTTTAAATACTTATATAAAAATGCTCAAAGCTTGGGGAACAAGCAGGGTGAACTAGAAGCAACAGTACACGAGGGAAGATATGACATAGTTGCCATTACAGAAACCTGGTGGGATGAAACCCATGACTGGAATGTACAGATGTACCATGTTTCCCTGAAAATAAGATCCTATCTTATTTTTTGAACCCTGAAATAAGCACTTGGCCTTATTGCCATACACTCAAAAGCCCAATTGGACTTATTATCAGGGGATGTCTTATTTTGGGGGAAACAGGGTATGGATACAAATTGTTCAAAAGAAACAGATCTACAAAAAGTGGAGGTGGAGTTGCACTATATGTAAGAGATCAATATATGTATATAGCTACAGAAAAGCACATGATCAAAGAGAAAACCATTCTAGAATGTATATGGGTCAATATAAAAGGGGGGAAAGTGACATTGCCATAGGTATATATTACAGGCAACCCAACCAATCAGAAGAAATAGATGAACTTTTTGCCAATCAGTTAACAAATGTATGTAGGAAGCATACCACAGTGGGAGACTTTAACTATCTTGATATCAACTGGGAGACAAACTCTGCAGCAAGTACGATATAAAACAGATTCCTAATCAGTGGTGGGATTCAAATAAGTTAACAACCAGTTCTCTGCCCTAATGACAGGCTGGGTAGGCATGGCTGGGTGGGCATGTGACTGGGTGGGCATGGCAACTCGACATCACTCATGTTGAGGGGCGCTTCACCTCGCCCAGCCACTTGTGGCTGTGGGGATGCTGCAATGGTCATAAGTGTGAAAAACGGTCATAAGTCACTTTTTTCAGTGCCATTGTAACTTTGAATGGTCACTAAATGAACTATTGTAAATCAAGGATTACCTGTACAAAATACAAAAAGCTTCTTTGCTTGCAAAAAGCTGCCCTAAATACCAATTATTAGATTAGAAATGGGGGAATATACACCGAAGATAAATGACAGTCACAGCTGTCATGTAAACTGAAACCATTCTGTCTGAATACCTTCCTTTTCATCAGCAACACCTGCAACCTAGAGTTACAAGTCAGGCAGGGTGCTAGAGCACCTTGAGGAATTAAAATAGTTAAAATGCAGTGATAATTACCAGCAGCCAACTCTTGCTCATAAAGTGAAACCCTTTAGCAGAGAGGTCATTTAAGCTCTCCAGAAAGTGGGTGGGCATATTTGGGCTACAAAATGCCAAGCTAAAGAGACAAATTAATAAAGTATATAGGAGACCCAGGTTCAAGTCTCTGCCCTCCCAAACTTGTCAGGATGACAATAAAATTAGTACATGCCACAGATATCTAAATAAACTTGAAGCCTGTGTTGGAAGAAATATCCATCTGGTTCAGTTCCAAGCTGGGAGGAAGGCACTGGAAACATGGAGGCTGATTGGAAAGATGGTTTAATTATGAAGCAGAACCACATCTCCCTGAGATGATATAATGAAGAGGCTTGTGTCCTGAAAGGGTGTTAGGCAATTCCTCCTGTTTTGGATCTTGAGTGAGGGCTAATCCCATTCTGCCTTTGTTCAGATCTTGCTGCAGTGAATTTTTGCCTATGAATAGAGCTACCTATCTCTTTATCTCTTCAGTGCTGACATTTGCTGTGGGCTATTAAGGAAGGTGGGGGCTGCTTTCTCCCTCTAAGAAAACATGTTTCTCCATTTCTCATCCAGGAAAATATATTCTTCCTTTTTAATATTTCTCAAAATATTTCATTCTTCTGGGAGAGGGGTAGGTGCTAACTTACTACAACTTGTGCCATGTTACTAAGCCTTATTATCATGAGAGAAAACTAAAACAAATTGGAAGGAGGATCCACTTACTATCAGTGAGCAATCACGTGCCTTGGCCACTCCGAAGTAATGCAAGAGACTCCTGATCCAAAGGTGCTTTTTCAAGAGGCAACTGAACTTTCTGGAAACCAAGAAAGTCCAGTTGCCTCTTGAAAAAAGCACCTTTGGGACAACCATGACCTGGATGACTGAAGAATCCCCATAGATGAGACTCCTGTGCTTAGGGAACTGACAAAGCTCCCTTTCCCTCCCAGGAGAAGCAATTCTTAGATCCATTTGCACCACTTAAAGATACCATCTGGTCTCACTCACCTCACAAGATATCCAGATTTAAGGAAAGATCAAATGCCCCCAGAAAGGCAATAAAAAAATCAGAAAGAGTGCCAAGCTTGCATCCTGCCTCTCAGATATTTCTTCTATGGCTATGCCAACCCTTATGTAAATAGCTTTTAATCCAACCAGTCCCTCCTCCCAAGCCCTGGAATAAAAGTACCAGCAAAGGAAAAATAACTCCAGAGAAACTCAGGCTATAGAAAGTCTGGGCATACTGCCAAGAACCATTAAAAGCTATTACAATGTAACAAGGCTTAACCCAGAGGCAGTTTTGGAAAACACTTAAGCAGGCTAGAAACAATACACAGGCACACCAGAATGCCTCCTTCCTGCTTTCCTGACTGGATTAACCCCATAAGGTGGGAAAAATGAAAGGCTGTTGGAAGGAGATTTCTTCCAACAGCCGGTTTGCCGAACTGCTCAGAAAGTTAACTACTGGTTCGCTAGAACTGGTACAAACTGGCTGAATCCCACCACTTCCTAACCAACCTAGCTGACCACTTTGTCATCCAAAAGGTAGAGGAGGGAACTAGAGGAAAAACTATACTGGACCTAATTCTTACTAATAAAGACAAAGTGATAGAGGGAGTTGAAGTTGCAGGAACCTTGGGCAAGAGTGATCACGTCATACTGGAATTCAATATAATGAATTCAAATACAAACAATAAAACATAACCCAACCAGTGTCTTAAACTTTAAAAGGGCCGATTTTAACAAATTCAGAGAGAGCCTAGGAAAGATTCCATGGATGAAAATTCTAAAGGGGAAAACAACTCAAGAAACATGGGAAACTCTGAAAAATGTGATCATAAAAACACAGTCGAGCATAATACCACTGAAAAAGAAAACCAAGAAATTCAAGAAGAAACCAGCATGGTTGCACAAAGATCTCCCTGGAAAACAAAGATAAAGAGGAGAAGTACAAAAAAAAATGGAAAGAGGGATACATAACTAAGGCAGAATATCAACAGATAGACAGAACCTGCAAAGATGAAGTCAGGAAAGCAAAGGCTCAGAATGAACAAAGACTTGTAACAAAAGTCAAAGATAATAAAAAAGTTTCTTTCAACATATAAATAACAAGGAAAAAGTCATTCCACTAAAGAGAGAAGATGGCAAGGAAGTAACAGGCAGTAGAGAGAAAACTGAGGTGCTTAACTCATTCTTTGCATCAGTCTTTACACAAAAAGAAACTATAGCCCAACCTACCAAAAAAGACAGAGTAGAAATAAAAATTAAAACAAACAAGAAAATGGTAAGAGAACACCTATCTGATTTTGACGAATATAAGTCACTGGATCTGACAGATTACATCCCAGAGTTCTGAAGGAGCTGGCAAATGTATCTCAGAATCATTGTACCAAATCTTCCAAAAATCCTGGAGCACTGGGGCAGTACCTGAGCATTGAAAAGGGCTGATGCAGTTCCCCCATCAAAAAACAGACCCAGGAAACTACAGGCCAAGCAGCCTAACATTAATAACTGGGAAGATCCTGGAAAAGTTAATAAAAAAACAGATCTGCGAACATATAGAAACAAAGTTATAACTAGTTACACAGTTTTGTTGCACAGTTTTGTTGAAAGTTTTACATTTAGGCAGGATAAAACAAAGATATAAGTACAGATTAGGTGAAACCTGGCTCAAAAACAGTTATGGTGACCTTGGCGTGCTAGTGGATGATCATTTGAATATGAGCCAGCAATGTGCAGCAGCAGCCAAAAAAGCTAATACAATCCTGAGTTGTATAAATAGGGGCATAGAATCAAAATCATGTGAAGTATTAATACCACTTTATAAAATTTTAGTAAGACCACACCTGGAATACTGCAACCAGTTTTGGTCAGCACACTGCAAAAAAGATGTTGAGGCTTTGGAAAAAGTTCAGAGAAGAGCAATTAAAATGATCTGGAGCGTGGAGACTAAAACATATGAAGAACGGTTGCAGCAGTGGTGAAATCTGAACCGGTTTGCAACCAATTAGCTGGCTGTGCATGTGTGATGCGTGCCAAGTGCGTGTTGCATGCACAGTGCGGGCCAATTGTGCACTCCATGTACACATGCACACTTTGTGCCAAACAGTGGAAAAAGGCGGCTTGGGATGGTAAGTAGAACAGTGAGGGGGGGAACAGCTGTGCTGCGTGATTTAGATTCACTAGAAAACAGGATTTCCTGGGTTCTAGAGATTTTAAATCGCACGGCACAGCTGATCGTCAGAAATACTGGTTCGGAGGAACCGGTAGCTTTTTTTTACTACCGATTAGCCTGAACCGGTAGTTTTTATCACTACCAGTTTGCCCGAACTGGGGCGAACCAGTAGCATTTCACCATTGGATTGTAGGATTTGGGTTTGGTTAGTCTAGAGAAAAGAAGAACTAGGGATGATATGATAGCAGTATTCCAATATTTGAGGGGCTGCCACAAAGAAAAGAGAGTCAAATTATTCTCCAAAGCACCAGAGGTAGGACAAGAAATAATGTTTGGAAACTAATCAAGGAGAGAAATAACCCAGAATTAAGGCGAACTTCCTAACAGTGAGAACAATTAACGAGTGGAGCAGCTTGTCTTCAGAAATCATTGGCACTTCATCACTGGGGGTTTTTAAGAAGAGACTGGACAGCCACTTGTCTGAAATGGTATCAGGTCTCCTGCTTGAGCACGGGGTTGGACTAGAAGATATCCAAGGTCATTTCCAGCTCTATTCTATTCTACTTCCCTTTCCCAATTCCTTATCAGCCACATGGAATTTAACAACCCAAGTACAATGGTATTGAATTATGAACATTGTGCTTTATACACATCCATTATCAAAGGTATTATGTCCTACACTCATGGAAGTGAAACACATTGAGAGCTACTTGTAACAAAGTGCATTGGACCAAGATGTGAAAGTTGTTGTATTACTACAAGTATAGTTAGTTGCAGCTCACATGTTTGTTCAAGAAACACCCATGGTATTGCATAGTAGACTTATAAACCAAGAATGGGGAATTTTATTTTGTTGCCTTTATTGCCTGTCCAAATTTAGTTTGCAATCTTGCTGATATTGCTCTGTAGAGCATCCTGTATTCTAAAAGCATCATGAGATATTATTGAGTGCACCTCTACATATTCTCTGGTCATTGGCTATGCTAACTAGGTTTTGTGGGAATTTTTAGCAATATATGCAGGGCTGCTATTTTCCCATAACCGAAGGTGCAAAATAAAAATATTTATAAACATTAAATAATAGCCAGAAGCAATGTAGTTCATCCCCAACTCTGCAATACTTCTAAAAGAATTCTGTCCTCACCATCCACATCTACATATCATTGCTTCAAATTAACTCTTCTACAGTCAAATACTGTAAGGACCTGCCTCTCCTCCTTTCCCAAGAAAGTATAGGCTCGTGAAACATGGTATTTCAAAAGGAACCTTTTATTGAGAAGAAGTGATAGCAGAACAGGTGAAGCAGACTCTAAATTCCCTCCCAAACTACATAGTTAGAAATAGGGCTTTAAAATGCCTCCCTCCCCTCCGAATGTGGATTTAGCCAATCCACAGGTGTGAAGATGTTTATTGTAACAGCCGTCTTGAGAAACAGATAAGGAGCCGTTCCCAGGATCTTCTTCCGCTTTCAGCAAACTGAAACAATCCACATGGCCCTCCCTCCTTATTACATTCCAAAGAAGGTGAGAATGCTGCAGGGTGTTTAGACACCAGGAAAAAGGTTATAAAAATACAGCTTAACCCCATGCCCCCTCCCATCCATTTGAATGGCACTATCACATTAGGGATCTGACAAATACACTTTCACAACTCATCATTTTCCCCAATTCCTCTCTACTGTGTTATACATAGTTGCATATGAACTATGGAACACCAAACTCAAGCTATTTTTCAACAGTATTCAGGCAGTAGTTGACTGAATTCAGCATTAAAGGGTGTTTCTTTTATCTTAATTACTTTGTTAATAATGCCCCATTACATTGCAATATGCACCACTCTATCTTATACCTATCAGCACCATTTCTAGTGCTATAGGAAGCAATAGATCAAATCCATTTAAAATTACAGTGCCACTGCAGGGCTGACTGCACAGAAACAGAATTCATTAATTTTCAGCCCTTCCAAGGGCTTAAAGAAAGCTTATTTCTTTATAGGAGATAAATTGCAATTGATGTAGTTTTATATGAATTTGCATATAAAACTACATCAATTTGTTATTTTAAATTCTAATTTATTTTAAAATCTATAAAATTGTTACTAATAGAATATTGAACTGAATATAACTTCTTCTGAAATTAATCCTTATTGGTTTATCCAACTCTTCCAATATTTTATGCATTCTTTTTTATTTGTTCTTCAGAAATCAGTCCATAGGCTGTTCCAAAGAATATGATATCTTTCTACCTATCAGCTTGTGGACTGTTATTTAAATAGCTTTTGTCTGCCTTGAGGATCATTTCACACTTTACACCTATAAACTGTGGGTTTTGGTGGTGCCACTGGAGCTATGCTTTCATGGCGTTCCTATATTTAATGATATGGTGGGAGAGAAGAAGTCAAGGAATGTGAGAACAGTTGGGATCCAAGATTATGATTTTTGCAAACTACTTTTCTTCAGGGCACTCTGAAATGAAAAATACCTTGTCAATCTCCTGTTGCTTCCTTTATCGGCTGTCATCGACAAAAAAATGACAGGCAATAGTGGGGGTAGATAATAAAAATAAAGTCTTCATAATGCTTTTCTTTGCTGTCAGCCTCTATTGAGCTTCAGGAAGATCTAACAAATGGGGAAATCGAAGCTTCTTGACTACATCTGTATTCCAATATAAAATCCTAATAACTAAACACTGAAAAGGAAACCTTGTTCAAGTGACCATGAAAATAAAATATATCCATTATTTTAGATAGATGGATTACTTTCATTGGTAAAGTTATGTGTAAGCATAAGGAATAATTTTGTTTTTATTTTTCTTACTCCATTGATTGATTTTTCCAAATTTGTATTTATACTTAAATTCCCATTTTTGTTTTTCTGATTTTTTTTATTGGCTGAATTAAACCTACTTTTCTAGTGCTGTGCAATCAAAGCTGCAAGGAGCATAATATAAATAACATCATTTTATACTTGTGTCTGTGTATATGTATGCACAAGTATTTAAAAAGCAATTTAAAAACTTAAATTGTTATTTTTCCATTCTTTTATTCACATTAAGTCCTTCTTTTGAGTGGACCTACAGAAAATTTTACTTAAAATCCAATATGTATTATTTATTTAATTTGATTTATAACTTGCTTTTCTATTCTGACAATTTAAGGTTAAGTACTGTATTACACTGAAAAATAAGTGAAAATGGGTCTAAATTCCAAAGATGTATATGTTATCTATTTTTTAAAAGTCATTTTTTTCAATTAATGAAAATATAATGCACTGAAGTAGTTTCTTTTAAATGTGAAATGTTTATGTATTTTAATAATTGATATATTGAGATACACAAGTGATATGCTCATATTTTTCAATATTTTTCCTTTTTATTGTGTTACTAATTATGTTGCCTTTTTATATTTGTTTACACTTTGTTTTAGCTAGGGATTTAAAATTTATAAGTAAATAAATAGAGTTACAGGATAACTAGGATTGATTATCTGTGATATTATGCAGCTACACCAGCTTGTACCAGCTTTATTCTTAGTACAACTCATTGTAGATGATTGGAAACAATTTACAATGAATTGTCAACTTTTGTAATATAAAGTTTATAAATTAGAATTTCTAGCAGCAGCCACTCTTAAGTATCTACAAATATAATATTGTCATATATGGAAATTGGTTTTCAAGAGTGTCACAAGATGGTGAACACCACATCAATTGACTCACAAAGTTCAGGATGTATTTAAAATTTGGCTTGGCAAAACAGAGAGGAAGTTGTTCTAAAACTCTTCCTTTTAGAATTTGAACTTTTGTTTGACTTGGACTAGATAACCAGCCAATGTTTTTTCTAAACCTTAAAGTCTTTAATTCTTATTCACTTTGACTCTGAACTGCTCTTCACCTTTGACATACTCAACATGAAAACTAACATGGAAACTGATCTGTTTGCCTTAGATTTGGGGGAGCTGGTATAGTTCTTGGTCTCCCCAAGTCTGACTTTCATTTCACAATACATATTTTTGGTCCAACTGGTAGATACTATTGCCAATTTTCCATTTCCCTTTGTATAATCTTTCAAGTAGGATGATCTGGCAGCAGCGATGGAAGAGTCTGGTACTATGTGACTACTAGCTTTCTATTTTTTTTTTTTCATAACTTGCATTAACTATCAAGCTATTCAGGAGTGTTGGCATTGGGAATGGATAAGTTATATATCTTTCCCCTTCCATGCTTAATTATTCAAAATATGGTAATAATGTAAAAGCAATAAGCTTACCTTGGGCTGCACATCCTGTTATATTATGTCATATGTTAGTCATTTAAGAGTCTCATTTCTACTGGAGCCTGGTATCTTGATATAATAAACAGCAATACTGAATAATATTTAGCACATACTAATGTACAATTATATTATATAATGCATGGAACTTCTGCCAACCTAGCAGTTCGAAAGCACGTCAAAAATGCAAGTAGAAAAATAGGGACCACCTTTGGAGGGAAGGTAACAGCATTCTGTGCACCTTTGGCATTGAGTCATGCCAGCCATGTGACCATGGAGATGTCTTCGGACAGCACTGGCTCTTTGGCTTTGAAATAGAGATGAGCACTGCCCCCTAGAGTCGGGAACGACTAGCACATATGTGCGAGGGGAACCTTTATCCTTACCTTTAATGCATGGAAGTGGACAAGATTATGTACTACACT